>NC_138881.1:54415193-55758526 GCF_965194805.1 Balaenoptera borealis | reverse complement strand
ATTGTAGTTTTTCTTGCTTCTGCTGTCTGCCCTCTGGTGATTGAGGCTATCTAAGAGGCTTGATGGGAGGCCCTGATGGTGGGTAGAGCTGACTGTTGCTGTGGTGGTCAGAGCTCAGTAAAACTTTAATCCAGTTAACTGTTGATGGGTGGGTCTGGGTTCCCTCCCTGTTGGTTGTTTTGCCTGAGGCAACCCAACACTGGAGCCTACTTGGGCTCTTTGGTGGGACTAATAACAGACTCTGAGAGGGCACACGCCAAGGAGTACTTCCCAGAACTTCTGCTGCCAGCGTTCCCGTCCCCATGGTGAAACAGAGCCACCCTCTGCCTCTGCAGGAGTCCCTCCAACACTAGCAGGTAGGTCTGGCCCAGTCTCCCCCAGGGTCACCACTCCTTCCCCTGGGTCCTGATGCGCACACTATTTTGTGTGTTCCCTCCAAGAGTGGGGTCTCTGTTTCCCCCAGTTCGGTCAAAGTCCCGCAATCAATTCCCACTAGGCTTCAAAGTCTGATTCTCTATGAATTCCTCCTCCCGTTGCCAGGCTCCCAGGGTGGGAAGCCCGACTTGGGGCTCAGAACCTTCACTCCAGTGGGTGGACTTCTGTGGTATAAGTGTTTACCAGTCTGTGAGTCACCCACCCACCAGTTATGGGATTTGATTTTACTCTGATTGTGCCCCTCCTACCATCTCATTGTGGCTTCTCCTTTGTCTTTGGATGCGGGGTATCCTTTCTGGTGCGTTCCAGTGTCTTCCTGTCGATGACCGTCCAGCAGCTAGTTGTGATTCCGATGTTCTCGCAAGAGGGAGTGGGAGCACGTCCTTCTACTCCGCCATCTTGGTTCCTCCCATCTCCTTTTATTTCTTTTTCTTCTCTGATTGCTGTGTCTAAACCTTCCAAAACTATGTTGAATAATAGTGGTGAGAGTGGGCAACCTTGTCTTGTTCTTGATCTTAGAGGAAATGGTTTCAGTTTTTCACCATTTAGAACAATGTTGGCTGTGAGTTTGTCATATATGGCCTTTATTATATTGAGGTAAGTTCCCTCTATGTCTACTTTCTGGAGGGTTTTTATCATAAATGGGTGTTGAAATTTGTTGAAAGCTTTTTCTGCATTTATTGAGATGATCACATGGATTTTATCCTTCAGTTTGTGAATATGGTTTATCACATTGATTCATTTGCGTATATTGAAGAATCCTTGCATTCCTGGGATAAACCCCACTTGATCATGGTGTATGATCCTTTTAATGTGCTGTTGGCTTCTGTTTGCTAGTGTTGTGTTGAGGAGTTTTGCATCTATGTTCATCAGTTGTATTGACCTGTAGTTTTCTTTCTTTGTGACATCTTTGTCTCTTTTGGGTATCAGTGTGATGGTAGCCTCATAGAATTTAGTTTCGGTGTGTTCCTCCATCTGCAATATTTTGGAAGAGTTTAAGAAGGATAGGTCTTAGCTTTTCTTTAAATGTTTGATAGAATTCGCCTGTGAAGCCATCTGGTCCTGGGCTTTTGTTTGTTGGAAGATTTTTAATCACAATTTCAATTTCAGTGCTTGTGAGTCATCTGTTTATATTTTCTTTTTCTTCCTGGTTCAGTCTCAGAAGGTGGTGCTTTTCGAAGAATTTGTCCATTTCTTCCAGGTTTTCCATTTTATTGGCATATAGTTGCTTGTAGTAATGTGTCATGATCCATTGTATTTCTGCAGTGTCAATTGTCACTTCTCCTTTTTCATTTCTAATTCTATTGATCTGAGTCTTCTCCCTTTTCTCTTGATGAGGCTGGCTAATGGTTTATCAATTTTGTTTATCTTCTCAAAGTACCAGCTTTTAGTTTTATTGATCTTGGCTATTGTTTCCTTCATTTCTTTTTCATTTATTTCTGATCTGATCTTTATGATTTCTTTCCTTCCCAAAAAACTTTGGGTTTTTTTTTGTTCTTCTTTCTCTAATTGCTTTAGGTGTAAGGTTAGGTTGTTTACTTGAGGTGTTTCTTGTTTCTTGAGGTAGGATTGTATTGCTATAAACTTGCCTCTTAGAGGTGTTTTGGCTACATCCCATAGATTTTGGGTAATTGTGTTTTCATTGTCATTTGTTTCTAGGTACTTTTTGATTTCCTCTTTGATTTCTTCAGTGATCTCTTGGTTATTAAGTAGTGTATTGTTTAGCCTCCATGTGTTTGTATTTTTACAGATTTTTTCCTGTAATTGATATGTAGTCTCATAGCATTGAGGTCAGAATAGATACTTGATACGATTTCAATTTTCTTATATTTCCCAAAGTTTTCATTTGTGACCCAAGATGTGCTGTATCCTGGAGAATGTTCCATGAGCACTTGATAAGAAAGTGTATTCTGTTGTTTTTGGTTGGAATGTCCTTTAAATATTAATTAAGTCCATCTTGTTTAATGTATCCTTTAAAGCTTGTGTTTCCTTATTTATTTTCACTTTGATTGATCTGTCCATTGGTGAAAGTGGGGTGTTAAAGTCCCCTACTATGATTGTGTTACTGTCAATTTCCCCTTTTATGGCTGTTAGTATTTGCCTTATGTATTGAGGTGCTCCTTGTTGGGTGCATAAATATTTACAATTGTTATATCTCCTTCTTGGATTGACCCCTTGATCATTATGTAGTGTCCTTCTTTGTCTATAGTAATAGTCTTTATTTTAAAATCTATTTTGTCTGATATGAGAATTGCTACTCCAGCTTTCTTTTGATTTCCATTTGCATGGAATATCTTTTTCATCTCCTCACTTTCAGTCTGTATGTGTCCCTAGGTCTGAAGTGGGTCTCTTATAGACAGCATATACACAGGTCTTGTTTTTGTATCCATGCAGTCATTCTATGTCTTTTGGTTGGAGCATTTAAACCATTTACATTTAAGGTAGTTATCGATATATATGTTCTTATTACCATTTTCTTAATTGTTTTGTGTTTGTTATTGTACGTCTTTTCCTTCTCTTGTGTTTCCTCCCTAGAAAAGTTCCTCTAGCATTTGTTGTGAAGCTAGTTTGGTGGTGCTGAATTCTCTTAGCTTCTGCTTGTCTGTATAGGATTTAATTTCTCTGTCAAATCTGAATGAAATCCTTGCTGGGTAGAGTAATTTTGGTTGTGGGTTGTTCTCCTTCATCACTTTAAATATGTCCTGCCACTCCCTTCTGGCTTGCAGAGTTTCTGCTGAAAGATTAGCTGTTAACCTTATGGGGATTCCCTTTTATGTTATTTATTGTTTTCCCATTGCTGCTTTTAATATTTTTTCTTTGTATTTAATTATTTTGAGTTTGATTAATATGTGTCTTGGCATGTTTCTCCTTGGATTTATCCTGTATGGAACTCTCTGTGCTTCCTGGACTTGATTGAATATTTCATTTCCCATATTAGGGAAGTTTTCCATGATAATCTCTTCAAATATTTTCTCAGTCACTTTCTTTTTCTCTTCTTCTTCTGGGACCCCTAAAAGTGGAATGTTGGTGCATTTAAAGTTGTCCCAGAGGTCTCTGAGACTGTCCTCAATTCTTTTCATTCTGTTCCTTTATTCTGCTCTGTGTAGTTGTTTCCTCTGTTTTATCTTCCAGGACACTTATCCGTTCTTCTGCCTCAGTTTTTCTGCTATTGATTCCTTCTAGAGAATTTTTAATATCATTTATTGTGTTGTTCATCATGGTTTGTTTGCTCTTTAGTTCTTCTGGGTCCTTGTTAAATGTTTATTTTATTTTCTTCTTTCTATTTCCAAGATTTTGGATCATCTTTACTCTCATTATTCTGAATTTTTTTCCCGGTAGACTGCCTATTTCCTCCTCATTTGTTTGGTCTGGTGGGTTTTTACCTTGCTCCTTCATTTTGCTGTGTGTTTCTCTGTCTTCTCATTTTGCTTAACTTACTGTGTTTGAGGTCTCCTTTGCACAGGCTGCAGGTTCGTAGTTCCCTTTGTGTTTGTTTTTTGCCTCCAGTGGCTAAGGTTTGTTCAGTGGGTTGTGTAGGCTTCCTGTTGGAGGGGAGCTGGGTCGTAGCATTGAGATGAAGATCTCTGGGAGAGCTTTTGCCATTTGATATTACGTGGAGGCGGGAAGTCTCTGGTGGACCAATGTCCTGAGCTCGGCTCTCCCACCTCAGAGGCACAGGCCTGATACTGGCTGGAGCACCAAGACCCTGTCAGCCACATGGCTCAGAAGAAAAGCAAGAAAAAAAGAAAGAATGAAAAATAAAGTAAAGTTATTAAAATAAAAAATTATTAAAAATAAAAGAAAATTAAAAAGAAGGAAAAAAACTAGGACAGACAGAACCCTGGGACAAATGGTAAAAGCAAAGCTATATAGACCATATAACACAAAGAAGCATACACATACACACTCACAAAAAGGGAAAAAGGAAAAAAAATTATATAAAAAGAAGAGAGCAACCAAATCAATAAACAAATCTACCAATGATATTAAATTCTTAGTACTAAACTAAGTTAAAAATAAAACCAGAAACAAATTTTATGCAGAAAGCAAACGCCAAGTCTACAGTTGCTCCCAAAGTCAACTGCCTCAATTTTGGGATGATTCGTTGTCTATTCAGGTATTCCAGTGATGCAGGGTACATCAAGTTGATTGTGAAAATTTAATCCGCTGCTTCTGAGGCTGCTAGGAGAGATTTCCCTTTCTCTTCTTTGTTCGCACAGCTCCTGGAGTCAGCTTTGGATTTGTTCCCACCTCTGCATGTAGGTCTCCTGAGGGCTTCTGTTCTTCACTCAGACAGGACGGAGTTAAAGTAGCAGCTGATTAGGGGGTTCTGGCTCACCCAGGCCAGGGGTAGGAAGGGGTACGGAAAGCGGGGTGAGCCTGCGACGGCAGAGGCCAGCATGATGTTGCAACAGCCTGAGGTCCGCCGTGTGTTCTCCTGGGAATGTTATCCCTGGATCACAGGACCCTGCCAGTGGCGGGCTGCACAGGCTCCCCAGAGCAGAGGTGTGGATAGTGACCTGTGCTTGCTCACAGGCTTCTTGGTGGCTGCAGCAGCAGCCTTAGCGTTTCATGCCCATCTCTGGTGTCCACTCTGATAGCCGCGACTCGCACCCATCTTTGGAGCTCGTTTAGGTGATGTTCTGAATCCCCTCTCCTCGTGCACCCCAAAACAGTTTTCTCTTGTCTCTTAGGCAGGTCCAGAGTTTTTCCCGGATTCCCTCCTGGTTAGCTGTGGCACACTAGACCCCTTCAGCCTGTCTTCACCCAGCCAACCCCAGTGCTCTCCGTGGGATCTGACCTTTGATGCCGGAGCCTCAGCTCTCAGCCCCCACCTGCCCCAGCGGGTGAGCAGACAAGCCTCTCAGGCTGGTGAGTACTGGTCAGCAATGATCCTCTGTGTGGGAATCTCTCTGTTTTGCTCTTTGCACCCCCTGTTGCTGTGCTCTCCTCCGTGGCTCCGAAGCTTCCCGTCCCCGCCAGCCCCTGGCTCCGCCAGTGAAGGGGCTTCCTAGTGTGTGGAAACTTTTCCTTCTTCACGGCTCCCTCCCAGAGGTGCAGGTCCCATCCCTATTCTTTTGTCTCTGTTTTTTTCTTTTGCCCTACTCAGGTAGGTGGGGAGTTTCTAGCCTTTTGGGAAGTCTGAGGTCTTCTGCCAGCATTCAATAGGTGTTCTGTAGGAATTGTTCCACATGTAGATGTATTTCTGATGTATTTGTAGGGAGGAAGGTGATCTCCACGTCTTACTCCTCTGCCATCTTGAAGGTCTCTCAGATTTCTTCACTTTTAAAAGATTCTACTACTTTCGCCTCTTCTCACTGAATTATATCTATATTTCTATCTTCCAAGTCACTAATTCTTTCTTCCATCTGGTTTCTTCTATTACTGAATTGCTCTGTTACATTCTTCTCATTCATCAAATCCTTCTGTTCCAGAAATTCTGTTTGTTTTTTTTTTATAATTTCAATCTTTTTCATAAGGAATTCCCTCTCTTCATCAATTTTATTCCTGAGTTCATTGAATTGTGTTCTGAGGTTTCTTGTACTTCACTGAATTTCTTCATAATAGCTATTTTGAATTTTTTTATCCTGTTAGATCCAATATTCTGTGCCTTTGAGTTCAGTTGTTGGATAATTATCATTTTCTTTCTTTGGTACCATATTTTCTTTATGTTTTTAATGTTTGTAGGTATACACTTTGGATTTAGTATTTGAAATAACAGATAACTCCTTAATTACATTTTTGATACCTTCTTTTGTTCTTACAATTCAACAGCCTGCTTATTAGGAATCTTTCTTTTGTATTCCAGAAGGTGGCATTATAGCTCATGTTTGTGATTTCTCTCTTGCCCATGGATCTTGCCTATTACCTGAGTTCTTCTGTGTCTACCAGAGCTTACACTCATGAGTGCACTCAGGAGCATTATAAGGGCCTGCACAGTGGGGAGAGGTGTGGATTTAGCTCTTGAGATTTTCATGGTGCCCATAGGCCTGGTGGAGGCATCCTTGAGTGGGGTACTCCCAGAGTTTTCTGAGCAGAGTTCCTGCGGAAGTCCTGAAACAAACGTCAAGAAACATATTCCTTTAATGCCCTTTGATATTTTTATCTGCTGCCTTCCCTTTCTCCTCACTCACCCCAGTCATGGAGACCCCTCCTCAGCATCTCAACCAGCTTCTGGAGTGAAATGGGTTACTTCAGTTACAACCTGCACAACTGGGAGAGCTGGGCAGTCACTTACCATTTTCACTTTCCACCTCTTCCATGGGAGAGTTCACCACTTTCCACCTCCTCTGCCGAAGAGGTTGATGCTGATGTTGCCAAAAGCCCAGCCTCTTAAAGTGTCATCCTGGGGAGGGGGGCTGCCTCGGTGTGTTCCTCTCTCTCCCCTGCATCCAAACTTGTCTCTAACCCATTGTGGTAGTGTGCTGGAAACTCTCTTCAAGCAGGCTGGACTTCCACAAATTCTCTCTTGCCCATGGATAGCTGCTCAGTTTTGCACCCTCTAGGTTCTTTTATCCCCCCCCCATACCCAATTGCCTTAAGTGAGAATGAGACAGATATACGGACTCCCTTGGATTTACAGTCTAGTTATACTCTAGTTATTAAGATGGTCTTTCTTTCAGAGTTTTATCCACTCATGGCACCATACAGATATGTACATCTGAGGCCATCCTCAGAGGAAAACATTAAGAGAAAAAGATGTAAAAAATAAAAGAAATTTGTATAGACATTCTTTGGACCACAGGGTCCCCTTTTCCTTTTTCTTCAACAAGGAAGATGAGTTTTCTCTTGTGGTTTTAGGTAACTGTACCACTGCTGCTGCAGTACAACTCCGTGACTGAAGCTACTCTTGATTCAGGGCCTGGAGAGAAACAGAGAAAAAAAAATGAATAAAAACGAGGCTTACCGGAACACTATCTGGCTCAGGATGGTCTTCTTTCCCAATTCTATTGACAGCAAGACATGTTTCTTTCAGAGTTTTTGCTTTCCCTGCCTGCTGTGCAGTTCTGCACTAGGACTACCCTAAGGACAAAGTGAAAAAATGAAAAAGGAGAAAAACCCCAGTAAACTCACTCCCATAGGGATCATTCTTCTGGGTTTGATTTCCTCATGAATCTGCCCACTATTGTTAACTTTTCAAAGTCTTCAGATAGTTGCTTTTTGTATTTTTGTCCAGAGATTTTGGTTGAAATCGTAGGTGAGATAGACTGTTTTGGGCCCACCAGAAATTTTCTTAGGATGATTTTTAATTGAAATTTTCAATTAATTGTAGATTTACATGCAATTGTAAGAAACAATACAGAAAGATCCGTTGTGCACTTTGCCTAGTTTCCCCCAATGGTGACATTTTGCAAAACTAGATATATTGTTCTATAATATTAGAACAAGGATACTGGCATTGATACAATCTATAGATCTTATTCAGATTTCCCCAGATGTTCACTCATTTGTGTGTGTGTGTCTGAGTGTGTACATTAAGTTCTATAATATTATGTCAACTGTATAGATTCCTGTATCCATAGCACAGCCAAGTTACTGATCCAGTTCCAATTATTCATCACATTGCCCTTTTATAACCAGACCTACCATCCTCCTGGCTCCCTCCTCCATTCCAAACCCCTGGAAACTACTAATCTGTCCTACATTTCTAAAATTTTATTTCAAAAACATTATTTAAATGGAATCATACAGTATGTAACCTTTTCTGATTGACCTTTTTTCACTCAGCATAATTCCTTGGAGATTCATCCAAGTGATTGCATGTATAAATAATTTGTTCCAACTTATTGCTGAGTAGTACTACACAATACATATTTACCATGGATTCTTTAATCACTCACCAGTTGAGGCACATCTGGGCTGATTCCAGTTTTAGGTTATTACAAATAAATCTATGCTATGGTCATTAGTGTATAGGCTTCTGTGGGAACATAAGTTTACTTTTTATTTTCTGGTATAAATGCCTAGGTGTCCAATTGCTGGGTCAAGTGATGGTTCCATTTTAGTTTTTAAGAAACTGTCAAGCTATTTTCCAGAGTGGCTGTAACACCTTACAGTCCAATCAAAATTGTATGAGTGGTTGACACATCTGTGTCTGCATTTGGTGTTGTAAATATTTTTTATTTTAGCCATTCTGGTGCATGTATGGTGATATGTCATTGTGGTTTTAATTTGCATTTCCCTGACTGAAAATGATATTGAACATCTTTTCATCTGCTTATTTGCCATCTGTATATCTTTGGTAAAATTTCTCTTCATATCTTTTCCCCATTTTCTAATTGGATGTCTTTTTCACTGTTCAGCTTTTTAAAAGAGTTTCTTTGAGATAATTCACATATCATACAATTTACCCACATAAAGTATGTAATTCAACGGGTTTTCTTATATTCACAGACATGTACAACCATCATCACATTCAAATTTAGAATATTTTCATCAATTAAGAAAAAATTCTTATATTCTTTAACTATTTCCTCCTATTCATCTTCCTATTCACCTGCCTTACCCCACTTAGCTCTAAGCAGACACTAATCTACTTTCTGAGATACTACCTTTCTTGCTTCATCGTAGCTTTAAAAAAAAAAATTTTTTTTTTTTGGCCGGCCTCGCTGCATGGTGAGGCGGCATGAGTGATTGCAGTTCTATTGAACTAAGTGCCCCTTGCAATGGAAGCATGGGGTCTTAACCGCCAGGGAAGTCCAATACTAATCTACTTTCTGTCTCTATATATTTCTCTATTGTGGAATTCCTATGAATGGAATTACGTAGTATGTGGTCTTTTGTGATTGACTTCTTTCTTTAAGGAAAATCTCTAGCAAAACTTTGTTTTAATGCCCGTTTGTCTGATATTAGTATATCCACTTCAGTTTTCCTGTTGTTGTGGTTTGCATGATATATATTTTTCAATCCTTTTAGTTTCCATCTATCTGTGTTTTTGAATCAAAAGTATGTCTCCTATAGACAACATATAGTTGGATCATGTTTTTATCTACCTTTTGGTTAAGACAGAGTGAATACTCATCCTTCTCAAGCTATTCCAAAAAATTGAAGAGGAGGGAACACTCCCAAATTTTTATTATGAGGCCACCATTACCCTGATACCAAAACCAAAGACACTACCAAAAAAAAAAATTGCAGACCAATATCCCTGATGAACATAGATGCAAAAATCTTCAACAAAATACTAGCAAACTAAATTTAACAATATATATTAAAAGGATCATGATCAAGTGGGATGTGTTCCAAGGATCAAGGATGGTTCAATATCCACAAATCAATCCATGTGATACACCACATCAACAAAAGGAAGAATAAATATCACATGATCACCTCAATAGAGGCAGAAAAGGCATTTGACAAAATTCAACATCCATTCATGATAATAACACTCAATAAAGTTGATATAGAGGGAACATATCATCATAACAAAGTCCATATATGACAAACCCATAGCTAACATCATACTCAATGGTGACAAGCTGAAAGCTTTTCCTCTAAAATCAGGAACAAGACAAAGATGTCCACTCTCACCACTTCTATTTAACATAGTACTTGAAGTTTTTAGCCACAGCAATCAGACACAAAAAAGAAATGAAAGGTATCCAAATTGGAAGGGAAGAAGTAAAACTGTGTCACTATTGACAGATGACATGATACTATATATAGAAAACCCTAAAATCTCGACTAAAAATCTATTAGAACTAATAAATGAATTCACTAAAGTTGAAGGATACAAAATTAATATATAGAAAGTTGCTTTTCTATACACTAATAATGAACTATCAGAAAGAGAATATGAAAAAACAAATCCATTTAAAATCCTACCCAAAAGAATAAAATACCTAGGAGTAAATTTAACAAAGGCGGTGAAAGACCTGTATTCTGAAAATAAGACATTGATGAAGGAAACTGAAAATGATATAAAGAAATGGAATAATGCCCCATGTTCATGGATTGCAAGAATGAAAATTGTTAAAATTTCCATACTAAACAAGCAATCTACATATGTAATGAAATCCTTATCAAAATACCCATGACATTTTTCACTGAACTAGAATAAATAATCCTAAAATTTATATGGAACCACAAAAGACCCTGAATTTCCAAAGCAATCTTGAGAAAAAGAACAAAGCTGGAGGTATCATACTCCCTGACTTCAGACTATATTACAAACCTATAGTAATCAAACCAGTATGGTACTGGAACAAAAACAGACTTATAGGTCAATGGAACAGAATACAAAGCCCAGAAATAAACCTACCCATTTATGGTCAATTAGTCTATGACAAAAGAGGCAGGAATATACATTGGGGAAAAGACAGTCTGTTTAATAAGTGGTTCTGGGAAAACTGGACAGCTACACATAGAAGAATGAAATTAGAACGTTTTCTCACACCATATGAAAAATAAATTCAAAATGGATTAAAGACCCAATTATAAAACTGCAAGTCATAAAACTCCTAGAGGAAAACATAGACAGAACACTCTTTGACTTAAATTGTAGCAATAATTTTTTAAGTCTCTCTCCTAAGGCAAAGGAAACCAAAGCAAAAATAAACAAATGGGACTTAATTTAAATTAAAAGTTTTTGCACAGTAAAGGAAACCTTAGACAAAACAATAAGACAATCTACTGACTGGGAGAAAATATCTGCAAATTATATAACCTATAGGGGTTAATATATAAACAGCTCATAAAGCTCAATATCAAAAAACAAACAACACAATAAAAAATGGACAAAAGATCTGAATAGACGTTTTTCCAAAGAAGACATACTGATGACCAACAGGCACATGAAAAGATGCTCAACATTGCTAATCATCAGGGAAATGCAAATCAAAACCACAATGACATATCACCTCACAACGGTCAGAATGGCTATCATCAAAATGTTCACGAATATCAAATCCTGGTGAGGACATAGAAAAAAGGGAACCCTAGTACACTGTTGGTGGGAATGTAAATTGGTTGAGCCACTATGGAAAACGGTATGGTTGTTCTTCAAAAAAGTAAAAATAGAACTACCATATCATCCAATTCCACTCCTAGGTACATAATCTAAAGAAAATGAAAACATTAATTTGAAAAGATGCGTGCACCCCAATGTTCATAGTAGCATTATTTACAATAACCAAGACATGGAAGCAACTAAAATGTCCATCAACACATGAATGGATAAAGAAGGTGTGGGATATATATATATATATATATATATATATATATATATATATATATATATGAATATTACTCAGCAGTAAAAAAAAGAAGAATACAATTTTGCCATTTACAACCTTGTGATGGAACTGGAAGGCATTATACCTAGTAAAATATGTCAGACAGAAAAAGACAAATACTGTGTTATCACTTATAAGTGTAATCTAAAAAATGGAACAAATGAATAAATAAAACAAAAACAGTCTCACAGATATAGAGAACAAACTAGTAGTTATCAGTAGGGTGAGGGAAGGGTGGAGAGGCAAGATAGGGTTAGAGGATCAAGAGGTACAAACTACTCTATACAAAATACATAAGATACAGGGACTTCCCTGGTGGTGCAGTGGTTAAGAATCCACCTGCCAATGCAGGGGACATGGGTTCAAGTTCTGGTCCGAGACGATCCCACATGCCACGGAGCAACAAAGCCCATGGACCACAACTACTGTGCCTGCACTTTAGAGCCTGCGAGCTACAACTACTGAGCCTGCGCGGCAGAACTACTGAAGCCCACTTGCCTAGAGTGCATGTTCCACAGCAAGAGAAGCCACCACAATGAGAAGCCTGTGCACTGCAACCAAGAGTAGTCCGCACTCGCCGCAACTAGAGAAAGCCCACGCACAGCAATGAAGACCCAATGCAGCCCAAAATAAATAAATAAATAAATTTATTAAATAAATAAGCTACAAAGATATATTGTATAGCACAGGGAATATAGCCAATATTTTATATTAACTTTAAATGGAGTATAATCTATAAAAGTATTTAATTACCTTCTTGTACACCTAAACTAATATAATATTGTAAATCAAGTATACTTCAATAAAAATGTATATAATTTATATATAATTTTATATAATACAATATATAATATACAGTATATAATTTTAGACAGCTATATATGTAACAACAACTACATATGATATATATATATAATTTTAAACAATTGCTGTTTAAGTGAATTAAGAGAAAAAATGAATAAAATATGCATTTATAGTGCCTACTACAATTACATAAGTGCACCTACAGCCATCTTCTTTTGGTTCATTTAAATTTAAATCACCAAATTATCATCTGAGGTAATTTCTTTTCAGCCTGAAAAGTTTTTTAGTGTTTCTTGTAAGGCAAATCTAGCAATGAGTTTTCTCAATTTTTATTTATCTGTAAAATCTTTCTTTTGCCTTAATTTTTTAATATTAATTTTGCTGTATGTAGGATTCTTGCTTGACAATGTTTTTCCTTGAGCAGTTTGAATATGTTATCCTACTGCCCTTTGGCCCCCACTGTTTATGCTGAGACAACAGCTCTTAATCTTATTGGGGATCCTTTGTAAGAGACATATCATTTTTCTCTTTCAGTTTTCAAGATTTCCTTATTGCTGATTTTCAGCATTTTACTATCATGTGTCTGTTTATGAGTCTCTTTGAATTTATCCTACTTGGACTTCATTGAGCTTCCTGGATATGTGTGTTACCATTTTAAAAATAAATTTGATGGATTGGGATATTGGGATTGACATATATACACTATTGATACTACGTATAAAATAGATAATTAATGAGAGCCTACTGTATAGCACAGGGAACTCTACTCAATGCTCTATGGTGACCTAAAAGGAAAGGAAGTCCAAAAAAGAGGGGATATATGTATATGTATAGATGATTCACTTTGCTGTACAGTAGAAACTAACATAATATTGTAAAGCAACTATACTCTAATAATTTTTTTTTTAATTTGAGAAGTTTTCAGCTAGTATTCCTTTGGATAATTTTCTTCAACTTATTTCTCACTTCTCCTTCTGGTATCCCCATTATGTACATGTTAACGTTCTCAATGTTATCTTACATTTCTTTGAAGCTCTGTTAGTTTCTTCATTCTTTTTTTTCTCTGTTCTTTAGCTTGCATAATCTCTGTCAGTTTGTGTTCAATTTGCTAATTCTTTATTCTGCCAGTCAAATCTGTTGTTGAGCCCCTCTAGTAAGAATTTTACTTCAGTTATTGTACTTTTCAAGTCCAAAATTTACCTTTGGTTCTTTCTATTTTTTCCTTTTTTCTTTAAAAGAAAAAAATTTTTTAATTGGAGTATAGTTGCTTTACAATGTTGTGTTAGTTTCTGCTGTATAGCAAAGTGAATCAGCTATACGTATGCATATATCCCCTCCTTTGTGGATTTCCTTCCCATTTAGGTCACCACAGAACACTGAGTCGAGTTCCCTGTGCTATACAGTAGGTTCTCATTAGTTACCTATTTTATACATAGTAGCGTATATATGTCAATCCCAAATTACCAATTCATCCTACCCCCCTTTCCCCCCTCTATGTCCATATATTTGTTCCCTACGTCTGTGTCTCTATTTCTGCTTTGCAAATAGGTTCATCTCTACCATTTTTCTAGATTACACATATATGCATTAATATATTATATTGTTTTTCTCTTTCTGACTTACTTCACTCTGTATGACCGTCTATAGGTCCATCCATGTCTCTGCAAATGGCACAATTTCATTCCTTCTTATGGCTGAGTAATAATTCCATTGTATATATGTAACATTTGGTTTTTTGTAGAAATTTGGTTCTTCTTAAAACTTTTAAAAAATTCTTCTATCTATTTATGATCTTTTTATTGAAGTATAGTTGATTTACAATGTTGTGTTAATTTCTGCTGTACAGCAAATTGACTCGTTTTACACATATACACATTATTTTTAAAATATTCTTTTCCATTATGGTCTATCCCAGGAGATTGGATATAGTTCCCTGTGCCATACAGTAGGACCTTGTTGTTTACCCATTCTAATTGTAATACTTTGCATCTACCAACCCCAAATTCCCAGTCCAGCCCTCTCCCTCCCCCACTCCCCTTTGGCAACCGCAAGTCTGATCTCTATGTCTGTGAGTCTGTTTGTTTTGTAGATAGGTTCATTTGTGCCATATTTTAGATTCCACATATAAGTGATATCATATGGTATTTATCTTTTTCTGACTTAATTCACTTAGTATGAAAATCTCTAGTAGCATCCATGTTGCTGCAAATGGCATTCTTTTGTTCTTTTTTATGGCTGAGTAGTATTCCATTCTATATATGTACCACATCCTCTTTATTCATTCATCTGTTGATGGACATTTAGGTTGTTTCCATGTTTTGGCTACTGTGAATAGTGCTGCTATGAACATAGAGGTGCACGTATCTTTTTTTTTTTTTTTTTTAGAGAGAGGACTTGCACTGGTCTGGATTTTTTTTAAAGAAATTCACATTCTTTTATTTATTTATTTATGACTGTGTTGGGTCTTCGTTTCTGTGTGAGGGCTTTCTCTAGTTGTGGCAAGTGGGGACCACTCTTCATCGCGGTGCGTGGGCCTCTCACCATCGCGGCCTCTCTTGTTGCGGAGCACAGGCTCCAGACGCGCAGGCTCAGTAATTGTGGCTCACAGGCCCAGTTGCTCCGTGGCATGTGGGATCTTCCCAGACAAGGGCTCGAACCCGTGTCCCCTGCATTGGCAGGCAGATTCTCAACCACTGCGCCACCAGGGAAGCCCGCACGTATCTTTTTGAATTATAGTTTTGTCCAGGTATATGTCCAGGAGTGGGGTTGCTGGATCATATGGTAATTCTATTTTTAGTTTTCTGAGGAACATCCATACTGTTTTCTATAGTGGCTGCACCAACTTACATTCCCACCAACAGTGTAGGAGCGTTCCCTTTTTTCTGCACCCTCTCCAGCATTTTTTATTTGTAGATTTTATAATGATGGCCATTCTGACCAGTGTGAGGTTGTACCTCATTGTAGTTTTGATTTGCATTTCTCTAATAATTAGTGATGTTGAGCATCTTTTCATGTGCCTACTGGCCATCTGTATGACTTCTTTGGAGAAATGTCTATTAAGGTCTTCTGCCCATTTTTTGATTGGATTGTTCATTTTTTGTTGTTGCTGTTGAGTTGTATGAGCTGTTTGTATATTTTGGAGATTAAGCCTTTGTCGGTGGCATCATTTGCAAATATTTTCTCCCATTCTGTAGGTTGTCTTTTCATTTTGTTTATGGTTTCCTTTGCTGTGCAAAAGCTTGTAAGTTTGATTAGGTCCCATTTGTTTATTTTTGTTTTTATTTCTATTACCTTGGGAGACTGAACTAAGAAAACATTGGTACGATTTATGTCAGAGAATATTTTTTCCTCTGCTCTTTTCTAGGAGTTTTATGGTGTCATGTCTTATATTTAAGTCTTTAAGCCATTTTGAGTTTATTTTTGTGCATGTTGTGAAGGTGTGTTCTAACTTCATTGATTTACATGCAGCTGTCCAATTTCCCACAACCACTTTCTGAAAAGACTGTCTTTTCCCCATTTTATGTTCTTGCCTCCTTTGTTGAAGATTAATTGACTGTAGTTGTATGGATTTATTTCTGGGCTCTCTATTGTGTTCCATTGATCTATATTTCTGGTTTTGGACAAATACTACACTGTTTTGATTACTGTAGCTTTGTAGAATTGTCTGAAGTCTGGGAGAGTTATGCTTCCTGCTTTGTTTTTTTTCCTCAGAATTGCTTTGGCAATTCTGGGTCGTTATGGTTCCATATAACTATTTGGATTATTTGTTCTAGTTCTGCAAAAAAATGTCTTGGATAATTTGATAGGAATTGCATTAGATCTGTAGATTGCTTTGGGTATTATTGCCATTTTAACATCATTAATTCTTACAATCCAAGAGCATGGGATATCTTTCCATTTCTTTTAATCCTCTTTAATTTCCTTTATTAATGTTTTATAGTTCTCAGCATATAAGTCGTTCACCTCCTTGGTCAGGTTTATTCCTAGGTTTTTTTTTTTTTTTTGGTACAATTTTTAAAAATATTATTTTCTTTGTTTGTTTATTTGTTTTGTTTTTGTTTTTTACATCCCCTTTCTGATATTTTATTTTAGTGTAAAGAAATGTAAAGAAATCAATTTCTGAATGTTAATCTTGTATCCTGCTATTTTGCTGAATTCATTTATTAGATCTAGTAGTTTTTGTGTGTTGTCCTTAGGGTTTTCTCTATATAGTATCATGTCATCTGCATATAGTAACAATTTTACCTCTTCCCTTCCAATTTGGATACCTTTTATTTCTTTTTCTTGTCTGATTGCTGTGGTTAGAAATTCCAATACTATGTTGAATAGAAGTGGTGAGAGTGGGCACCTGTTTCTTGTTTCAGATTTTAGTGGGAAGGCTTTCAGCTTTTCACCATTGAGTATTATATTGGCTGTGGGTTTGTCATAATAGCTTTTATTATCTTGAGATATGTTCCCTCTATACCCACTTTGGTAAGAGATTTTATCATGAATGGATGTTGCATTTTGTCAAATGCTTTTTCTGCATCTACTGAGATGATCATGTGGATTTTTACTTTTCTTTTGTTAATGTGGTGCATTACATTGATTGATTTCCGTATGTTGAACCATCCTTGTGAGCTTAACATGAATCCCACTTGGTCATGGTGTATGATCTTTTTTATGTGTTTTTGGATTTGGCTTGCTAATATTTTGTTGAGAATTTTTGCATCTATTTTCATCAAAGATATTGGCCTGTAATTTTCTTTTTTGGTGGTATCTTTGTCTGATTTTAGTATCAGGTTAATGATGGCTTCATCAAATGTCCTTGGGAGTGTTCCCTCCTCTTCAATCTTTTGGAAGAGTTTGAGGAGAATTTGTATAAATTCTTCTTTTTATGAACTTAAAAAAAACCTGTAAAACCATCTGGTCCTGGACTTTTGTCTGTAGGGAGTTTTTTAAATTACAGATTCTATTTCACTTCTAGTGATTGGTTTGTTCAAATTATCTGTTTCTTCTTGATTCAATTTTGGTGGGCTGTATGTTTCTAGGAAGTTGTCCATTTCTTCTAGGTTGTCAAATTTGTTGGCATATAATTATTCATAGTATTATCTTATGGTTTTTTTTTTAATTTCTGCAGTATTTGTTGAGATTTCTCCTCTTTCAATTTTTATTTTGTTTATTTGGGTTCTCTCTCTTTTCTTCTTGGTGGGCCTGGCCAGAGGTTTGTCACCTTTGTTTACCCTTTCAAAGAACCAGCTCTGGGTTTTATTGATTTTTTCCTATTTTTTTTAAAATGTCTATTTTAGTTATTTCCTCCTTGATCTTTATTATTTCCTTCCTTCTGCTGACTTTAGGTTTTGTTTTTTCTTTTTTTTCTAATTTATTTTTTATCATTTTTATCAATATTTTCTCCATACCTTCCTCTACTTCTTTAATCAAACTTTTCTTTGTTTCTGTGAACACGTTTATAATGGCTACTTTAAAAATATTTTCTTCTTAAATCTTACATCTGGGCACTCTAACAGGTAGTTTCTGTTGCTTTCTTTTTCTCTGGTCACACTTTCCCATTTCTTTGTATTCTTTGTAATATTGTTTTGTTGGAAACTAGAAATTTTATATAATATATTGTAGCAATTCTGTGTACTGGTCCTCCTACCCATGGGGCTTGTTATTATTATTAACTTGTTTAGTGAGTGGCTGGGTTATTTTAGTGAAGTCTACTACCCTCCAACTTTTCACAGTTTTAAATCTCTGATATTCCTCAGTGAGATGAAACTTGGGTAGGTCCACAGTCACCAGGGGATAATAGTGGTAATGGTAGAGCTCTCTTCCACTCTCTCTCTGATAACATCCAGCAGTTAAGGTCCACTAATTGTTCCTTTATTGCTCTATTGTTTACATAATGTGGTGGAGCATAAAATTCATCTAGAAACTAATAATAAAATTGTGCTCCTTTTATGGAAAGGTTTCAGTGGTCATTATTTGATATTTGTTCTGACATCAGCAGAGCTCCTCCCAGATCTCTTATTTCCTAGTTTTCTCCTCCAAGTTAGCCAGTCTACATTTTAGATTGTATCTTCATTAGATATATGAATTTCCTCTCAATTCCCTTTACCACAACTTCACTGGGTTTGAGAGTACTCTTAGATTTAAACTTTTCCATACTCTCATGAATGAAGTCAGCTACTTTAGGAAGGGATTAGGAGCTGTCAGTTTTATGTCCTGCTTCTCCACCCAGGCAAAAACTCTGAACTAGGACTCTAGAGCTCCCACAATGGCAAGCATCTCTATGAGTGACAATCCTATTCTAGGAGCTGAGTGGCCAGTGGTGGTGAGGAGGCTGGGCAGTAGCCTGAAGACCTCTCATCTTATTCCTCTTAGTGTTGAACCAACATCTCACATGCTGCAGTGAAAGCTATTGGTGCCTCAGTATACTCAACATGTCACACTCAACGTATAGACTCCATTTCACATGTAGAGGTTTGGCATAAGAAGAAACCCCCACCTCTAGACTGAACACCACTGGTATTTAGCCTCAACAACAATCATCTGGGGGCAATGTGAGAAATGCTGTTTCCTGAAGTCCTGTTCCTCCAGGGAAGAATGCCCTCCTACTGGTAGCTGGGGGAAGAGGGATCCCTGTGTTCTTAGCTGCAGCTGTTTGGGGTGGAGTCTTCACCTTATTAATCTGGTAGCAGGATGGGAATGGGAATGTGTGATCTTGGTTCAAACAGACTCTTGACTTTCGTATTTAATTTTTATATATCTTCTTGAATAGATATTGCTTCATCTGCTGTTTGCCCTTGAGACCATTTCCAGAGTCTTTAAATGGTTGTTTTTAAATAATGCTCACAAGTTTCTCTGGGGACTTGGTCAGTTCTGTCATGGCAAAAGTAATTCTATCGTTGAATATATATATATATATATGTCAAGTCAAAAAACTCATTGCTTAACTTTAGATTCCAAAGATTTTCTCCTATTTTTTCCTAAAATTTTTAATGTTTACGTTTTATATTTAAGTTGATGATAAAGTTTGATTAATTTTTGTATAAGGTGTGAGTTTAGGCCAAAGTTCCTTCTTTTTTGTCCATGAATATCCAACTGCTCCAGCACCATTTGTTGAAAGAGCTCTTCTTCTTCCATTGAATTGTTTTACACCTTTTAAAAAACTCAGTTGAACATATTTGTGGGGTCTATTTCTGGTCTCTTTATTATGTTCCACTGATCTTGTGTCTATCCCACATACAGTACCACAGTCTTGATTACTGTAGCTATATAGGAAGACTTCATATCTGATAAAATTATTACTCTCACTTTGTAACTCTTTTGCAAAATTGTTTTAGCTATTCTAGTTTCTTTGCCTTTTATCCACATTTTATAAAAACCTTTTCTGTATATACAGAAAATCTTGCTGGGATTTTTACAGGAATTGTATTAAACATGTATATCAATTTGGGGAGAACTGACATCTTTACTATGCTGTTTCTTCCAACCCATGAACATGGTTTTCTTTCCACTTATTTAGGTTTTCTTTGATTTCTTTTATCAGCATTTTGTAATTTTCAGAATATGGATCCTATAAACTGGAGAAGAAAGGAAACTGTTTAAATATCCAATAATAGGGAATTGTTTAAATAAATATGGGACATATTTACAATGAGATACCCTGTAGCCAGTTCAACTGACAATGTAGAAATGTAGTTGACATAGATATTCATTGTTAAATATCAGAATGCCATTCATCTTTTTTTGTTTCTCCAGATTTATGACAAATGGGAAACATACACAAAGATCACTAGCCAAATGGGAAATAAGTGCTCATTTTATTCATTTGGGCAAGATTATTATAACCCTCAATGTGGAGCTATGATTTAGGGAAAGTAGTGCAGGTTTGAATCTGAACTGTGACATTTTCCCTCTCTTGAATCTGCAAAAATTGGCTTGGGTACATTTACTCAGCCAGTTCTATGGATGAGGATGAAAGTCTGCCACATACTTCAATTGCAGGCAGAAAAGAGTTAGGAGGACAGCTAAACGGCAGGTTCTGGACTCTTACCTAGTGCCCTATCTTATAGAGACAGGATGTGGAGGAAGGTCAGAAGTACCTAGACACAGGAAATGAAAGGAAAGAGGGATAGTTTTTAAGTATGGTAACATTGCTGATGTATCATCTATCTATCTATCTATCTATCCCAATTTTTAAAATTAACAACTACTCTAATGGGAAGGAACAAACAGGGAGTTAGTGAGATTTTGAAGAAATGGGTAATAAGTCCCTCTCTAGCATGGACCTGTATGGTGAGAAAGAACAGAGGTCTCCTGCATTTTAAATCTGCAACATGAAAAGAGTGGCATACATTTTCCACCTCTGCACAACATTCACGATGCATTGTGAAGTGAAAGAAGTAGATTTCAAAATAGTCTGTGTGGCATGATTGTATTTTTTAAAAATTCAAGCACAATAAACATAGATAAATGTGCATAGAAAAATGTTCAGAAAGGTAGATAGCTCTCAATTTTAACAATAGTTATCTCTAAGCAGTGAAATTCTAATTGATTTTTTCTTTTATTTTTATGTTGTTTACATTGTCCTATTGTTGTACAGTGAACTTGTATAATTTTTAAAAATTAAATTGTTTCAAAATTCTTAAGTCTGTATGATGGTACAATGGAGGCCCAAAGGAATCTTTCAGAAATAGAAAGGCCCCTGGATACTAGCTAATCCACCTCTTTATGGTCTAATGTGGAAGCTAAGGCCCAAAGGGGAGAAGAGACATTTGAACCAATCCTGATCCTTCATGGCCCTGCACTGGAAGAATAGACAGCCTCTCCTCCTCCTCAGAGGCAACAGAGAGTTAAATTACTACCCAAAATTCACAAAGCTAGTGGGAGGCACATTCAGGATCTGAAACCAGTCAGAACACCCTCCTCCAGACATTTAGCTCTGAACAATCATGAGGCTTTCTAGCTTATGTATCAGGTAATGAGCTTGCCAAGACTAGGTTGTTCTTTATTTCACTTACAGAGTCACCTTATTAGAAATCTCTTCCTTTGGGTATCTGAGTGAGACACATTATCAATCACTTGTTATGAATTATTAAATAATATAAAAGTGATATAAAATAAGCCAGCCTGAAAACCAGCAGGAACTGCTTCCCTTCTGAGCATACTGGAAGCAGGAGATTTCATCTTCTCTCATCATACATGCAGAGCAAACCAGTCATTTTCCCACTGCTCTCTACTTCCTCCTCACCAAGTTTCTCTTGGGAACTTGAAAGTTGAGCATCTTAGGCATTGACTCAAGGGAAGGAAGAAAGCGAACGAGAACAGGAAGATTTCCTTTGAGGGCACCTAGCATGACAGCGTGGTACAGTGGTGAGAGTACCAGTTTTGGGGCACACAAACTGAGTTCAAATCCCACCACTGTCAGGTATTAGAGTAGAACCTCAACTAGGTCCTTCCATCTTTTAAGTCTCAGTGTTCCTTCATCTGGGAAAATGGTATATAGTGGGTTTCAATGATGCACTTTCTCACTTACTTCCATCTCGTTAGTTTCTGTTTTGAATACGTCTTCCTTGTCTTCTTCCAAGAATCTGGCACTGGAAATGTTGCCCTTTTCTTGGAGTGTGGGCCTACTCAAGCATTCTCATGCCTCTTGAGCCCCAATCCAGTGCTTTGGGGTTTTCAAACAGCAAATGAAAAGCAGATTTCTGCTGCATACTCACATACTGCAGAGCTTTGCGTGACTCCAGCAGTTCAGACAGAATGCTCCTAATGGAGTGGACTGGAGGGTGGGGCTTGTCACCAATCACTGAAAGCTTCATCCACTGGAGACCAGATGGGCTCTAAGGCCGCCAGCTCCTTGGCCCTGGATATAGGGGCTTGTCAGGGGAAAGCTGATCCCACTGTGGGTGTAAGCTACACTGATCCAGAGGCCCATGGCAGAGCAGAAAGAACATTAGAGTGGGAATTACATAGTTGTACAATGTGGCCTTGCACAAGTCATAACCCCTCTCTGGAACATAGTTTTTTCATTTTGAAAATGGGGATAATAGCCTCTGATCCGTTTATTTCACAGGGAAGGATTAAAATAAATCATAAGCATGCGTGCCTTAAAAACTTTACTGCTCTATTTACACATGTGTTATTATTATTATTGCTTAATCTACATACCCACCTCTGGAATTTCGAGTTAGTAGAGCCTAAGACCAGGAGAATCAGTTAAACCAGGGTCTAAGCCCTCCTGGGAAATATAGTGAAGGCGACTTTGTAACTGATAATAAACATTAGACTCTGGCACAAAAAGAGAGGACAACAAATGAGCCAATTTAGGCATGGGGGCAACAATTGCTCCAGGAGGGTAGAATGTCCATCCTGAGGAAGTACAAAAAATCAAACAAAGTACCTAATCTTAGAACCACGGGTGACTCATTTTGTGAAAGATGTTTGGGACATAACAAAGCATGCTGCCCTGTCTCTAAAGAGCTTATTTTGACAGGTTTCTGAAAAGAAAACTTGAATGCTTTTTGGGGGCCTCCAAATAACTGTGGTCTCATAAATAGGGACTTTCCCAAGGTTAGCCTTGTGAACTAAGTCCGTTCAGGGAAACATCCTTCTGAGGAGCAGCTGAGCAGATTCTGTTTTTCAGAATCAGCCTTGGAGCTTGAAAACAGAATGAGAAAACAACATAAATAGGCCCCAAAGAATCTGAAGGAAGAAAACTTATAAAACAGCCTTATAGCAAGGACCCAAGAGTATATGACCCAGTTCAGAGAGATTTTGAGGAAATAAGAACATTTAGGTCATAGGCCAGAGTCCAGTAAAGGCAAGCCAGAGGCAGGGATGGGATGTTTAAACTCCTAGAAAACTGAACCAAACTTAGGCTAGAAACCTAGAGTCGTCTTTTCTTGTTTCCTTTCTCTTCTCCAAAGTCCCAGTATCACAGTTCTCTGACTCGACCTTCAGCCTTGCATTCCCCACAGGCCTTGTCTCCTGAAGGTTCCTGTAAGACAGTGCTGTTTAAATGCTCCTATCTAGGCTGAGCCAGCAACACTAGCAGTTTTCTCCTTCCCTTGCCTAATCCTCAGTTACCTTCCACAAAGCTTCTGTATGTACCCTCTCAGGCTCAGTTGATTTCTGAAGGCTACATTCCTGTACTCTATTTTTAATAGTTCTGCTTTTGTCTTGATCCCCATTTACCACCTCACTGCTTCATGTTCATATTCTCCCTTTCTATCCAGTCCCAGAGTGACACATAGATAACATTTCATGGAAAATCAATTAGTTTTGACTGCTTGGAACACCATGTTGGGAAGTATTATGTGGCTCTATCTGGGCTTGGGGGGAGAGTACTATGACTGATTAATACAGTATATCATAAGAGAGTGGATTGATGGGGAATTGTTTATGACAGTATATGGTCTGTATATTTGTTGGCTGGGATGAGCCACTTTGGATAAATGTTTTGAGAGCACATTTGGCTTTAATTTTGGTTTATTTGAGATATTGACTTTTAGATCAATCCCAAGCTTCACCCTCAGCCTTACTTGTCCCACTCACTTTGGGACAGCCTGTAAGAAAGTATTCTTGAATACTGACTATGCTCTCAGGACTCCATGATGTAGTCAGTACTAGGACTTTGGGCTTCTGTCTAGGAGACAGAAGTTGGGAGAACAGGGAGGAAGTGCAGGATGCAGACAATAGGAAAGTTCAACCACTCTGTATTTTCTGGCTTGTGTGTGCCCAGTCCAGTGTCAGGACATGACTGATAGGATAAAGAGAACACAAAGATGCTGCCTTATGCAAACTCTTGGTCTACATGCCTGGGCTCAAATACCTGTTGGGCCATTATCAGAGCTCATCATTCCAGCAATACATTTTATTTCTTTATCAGCATCTTAGAGGGAAGGAAACTCCTAAGAAATAATTTATTTTACATTTTTCACAATCAAGCCTGACAATCCCTCCCCAATTTTCAAATAAGCACTTCATATTCCTCCGGAAAATCCTTTTATTCCCCAAGTGTCCAGAAAAAGATATAGATTTCTTCTTGCCCTGTCCATTATGGCCCTCCCCAAGGAGCCCTGATAGTTATGTAAATTAAACATTGTATTTACCTGTGAATAACAGAAAACAGTGGTTTTTATTATGGGTTTTATTTTTCTCACATAGTGATAAGTCCATTGTAGGTGACTCCTTGATGTTCTGAGAAATCTAATATGCTTCCGGTCTTCCACTCAACCTGGACTGCCACATTGGGTTGTGACAATTTTCACTCTCCACTGATGCCCAGTGAAGTGGTAAGTGAAAGCTGAAATTGACCCTGACTTTGTGTGGAGGTATTACCTTTTTCTCTTTCTCACAAACGTGCTATACGGTTTGGCTATGGTTAGCCATATCATCTCAAGACAATAAAATGGCTACTCTACTTCCTGTATCATATACATTTAAAGATAAGAAGAAATGAAAAGGCAGAGAGTGAAAGAAGTATACAATATGAGTCATCCTGACTTAGCATTTCTAGAAGCCCGATCTGGAGCCTTGCATCTCAATGACCTGAACTCTATTACAAGCCCACTCCTAATTGCATACAAGGCTGGGAAATCTATGTCTTTTTTCAACTGGAATAACTATCACACAAGAACTCAGAGTGTTCTTACTAAGAAGGAAAGGTTGAATAATGCACAGATAGAATGTATTTTTCACAATAATCATGAGTCAATAATTTTTAAAAAATTGGGGAGAGTTACTATGTGCCAGATACTGTTCTACACAATGAGGATACAGCAGTGACTAGGACAAGAATGTTCTCTATTTTAGGCAACTCACCTAAGCTCTATGAACCTAACTTTTCTTACTTAAGAGTGATGATAATACCTAACTTGCGTGATTGTTGTAAATATTAGAGATACAATAGACAAAAGGCCTAACACATAGCATATGCTCAACAAACTATAGTCATATATATGTATACATATATATAAACAATGAATAAATTGTCTTAGTACCATTTGTTCAGTAATCTATACATTCCCTATTGATATGGAAACTGCCTAATTCCACACTAAATCACAATATATTATCTTTTTTTCCCCAGTTTTATTGAGATGTAATTGACATATAACATTGCATTAAGTTTAAGGTGTACAACATAATGATTTGATAAATGAATATATAGCAAAATGATAACCACAATAACTTTGGTTAACATTTATTATCTCACATAGATAAAATTTTTTTCTTGTGATGAGAACTTTTAATATCTACTCTTAGAAATTTCCAAATATACAATGCAGCATTGTTGACTATAGCCACCATGCTGCGTATATCCCTGTAACTTTATCTCATAACTGTAATGTGTGCATTTTCACTTCCTTCAGCCATTTTCCTCACCCCCATCCCCAACTCTGGCAACCATCAATCGGTTCTCTGTTTCTATGCGTTTAGGTTTTTTAGTCCCATATATAAGTGAGATCATGCAAAATTTGTCTTTGTTTGAATTATTTCACTTAGCATAATGCCTTCAAGATTCCTCATGTTATCACAAGTGGCAAGATTTCCTTCTTTTTATGGCTGAATAATCTTTCATTCTCTATATATACAACACATTTTCTTTATCCATTCATCTGTCAATGGACACTTAGGTTATTTCCATGTCTTGGCTACAGTAAATAATATGGCAATAAACATGGGGGTGCAAATATCTCAAGATAGTGATTTTATTTCCTTCAAATATATACCCAGAAGTGGAATTGCTGTATCATATGATAGCTCTATTTTTAATTTTTGAGAAACCTCTATATTTTTTTTCCACTGTGGATATACCAATTTATGGTCCTACCAACAGTGCCGTATAGTTTTTTTCTGCATCCTCGCCAACACTTGTTATCTCTTGTTATTTTTGATAATAGCCATTCTAACAGATGTGAGGTGATATTTCATTGTAGTTTTGATTTTCATTTTCCTGATACTTAGTGATGTTGAGTACCTTTTCATGTACCTCTTGGCAATTTGAATACCTTATTTGGAGAAATGACTATTCAGGCCCTAGGCCCATTATTGAATAGATGATGATGATGATGATGATGATTTTGCTATTATATGAATTCCATATGAATTTTGGATATTAACCCCTATCACATATTTGGCTTGCAAATATTTCTCCCATTCCATAGGTTGCCTCCTCATTCTGTTGATTGTTTCTTTTGCTGTGCAAAAAAAAAAGAAAAAGCTTTTCACTTTGATGTAGCCATGCTTATTTATTTTTGCTTTTATTGCTTGTGCTTTAGGTGTCATATGCAAAAAATCACTGCCAAGACCAATGTCAAGGATATTTTCCCCTATTTTTTTCTAGGAGTTCTATAATTTAATGTTGTACATATAAGTCCTTAATCCATTTTGGGATAATTTTTGAGTGGTGTAAACTAGTTTCATTCATTCATGTTTAAATATCCAATTTTCTCTAGACCATTTATTGAAGAAGTCATCTTCTGCATTAAATATTATTGGATTCCTTGTCAAATATTAGTTGAACATACATGCATGGGTTTATTTCTGGGCTCTTGATTCTTTTCCATTGTTATATGTGCTTATGCCAATACTATATTTTTAAAATTACTATAGCTTTGTAATATAGTTTAAAATTAGGAAGTGTGATGCTTCCTGCTTTGTTCTTCTTTTCAGGATTGATTTGACTGTTCAGGATCTTCTGTGGTTCCATACAAATTGTAGGATTGTTTTTTCTATTTCTATAATATTTCACTGGAATCTTGATAGGGATTCCATTGAATCTGTAGATGACTTTGGGTAACATAGATATTTTAACAACATTAATTCTCAAAGCCATGAATATGAGACATCTTTTGCTTCAGCTGTGTCTTATTCAATTTCTTTCATCAATGTCTTATAGTTTTCAGTGTAGAGATCTTTCACCTCCATGGTTAAATTTATTCCTAAATATGTTTATTGTTTTTGATGCTATTGCAAATGGGATTGTTTTCTTTATTTCTTTTTCTGATATTTCCTGTTAATGTAAAGAAACACTACAGATTTTTTATGTTGATTTTATGTCCTGCAACTTTACTGAAATTCATTGATTATATCTAAAAGTTTTTTGGTGGAATCTTTAAAATTTTCTGTATATAAAATAGTGTCATCTTCAAACAAAGACAATTTTACTTCTTCCTTTTTTATTCAGATGCCTCTTATTTCATTTTCTTGTCTAATTGCTCTGGCTAGGACATCCAGTACTATGTGGAATAGGAGTGGTGAGAGTAGGCACCCATGTATTATTCCTGAACTTTTAAAAATAAAAGTTTTCAATCTTTCATCTTAAGTATGATGTTAACTTCGGGTTTGCATTATATGATCTTCATATGTTGAGGTAATTCCTTTTTTTAATAGAACTATAGTTGATTTACAATATTATGTTATTTCAGATGTAAAGAAAAATGATTCAATTATATATATATATACATATACATTTTTCAGATTATTTTCCATTATAGGTTATTACAAGAAATTGAATATAATTCCCTGTGCTATACAGTAAAACTTTGTTGCATATCTACTTCATGTATAGTAGTTTGTATCTCTTAATCCCATACTCCTCATTTGTCCCTCCCCCAATTCCCTTTCCCCTTGATAACCATAAGTTTTTTTCCTATGTTTGTGAGTCTGTTTTTGTTTTGCATATAAATTCATATGTATTATTTTTTAGATACCATATATAAGTGATATCATATATTTCTCTTTCTCTGTCTGACTTACTTCATTAAGTATAATATTGTCTATGTCAATCCATGATGCTGAAAATGGCAATATTTCATTCTTTTTTATGGTTGAGTAATATTCCATTGTATATATATACCACATGTTAAACCAATCATCTCTTGATGGGCACTTGGGTTGTTTCCTTGTCTTGGCTATTGTAAATAGTGCTGCTATGAATATTGGGGTGCATGTATCTTTTCATTTAGAGGTTTTATTTTCTTTCCAAATATATACCCAGGAATGGGATTGCTCAATCATATAGTAGCTCTATTTTTAGTTTTAAGGAACCTCCATACCTTTTTCAAAAGTAGCTGCACCAATTTACATTTCCAGCAACAGTGGACAAAGGCTCCCTTTACAACATCTCCAGCATTTATTAGTTGTAGATTTTCTGATGATAGCCATTCTGACAGGTGTGAAGTGATACCTCATTGTGGTTTTGAGTTCCATTTCTCTAATAATTAGCAATTCTGAGCATGTTTTCCTGTGCTTGTTGACCATCTGTATGTCTTCTTCGGAAAAATGTCTATGTAGGTCTTCTGCACATTTTTTGATTGGGTTGATCTCTTTTCTTTGATAATGAGTTGTATGAGCTGTTTATATATTTTTGATATTAATTTCTTGTCAATAGCATAAATTGCAAATATTTTCTCTCATTCCATAGGTTGTCTTTTCATTTTGTTGATGGTTTCCTTTGCTGTGCAAAAGCTTGTAAGTTTGATTAGGTCCCATTTGTTTATTTTTGCTTTTATTTCTTTTGCCTTGGGAGATTGAGCTAAGAAAATGTTGCTGTGATTTATGTCAGAAAATATTTTGCCTATGTTCTCTTTTGGAAGTTTTATGGTGTCATGTCTTATATTTAGGTCTTTAAACCATTTTGAGGTTATTTTTGTATATGGTGTGAAGGAGTGTTCTAATTTCATTGATATACATGTAGCTGTCCAGCTTTCCCAACACCACTTGTTGAAGAGAACTATCTTTTCTCCATTGTATATTCTTGCCTCCTTTGTCATAGATTAATTGACCATGAGTGTGTGGATTTGTTTCTGGGCTCTCTATTGTGTTTCATTGATCTATACGTCTGTTTTTGTGCCAATACCATGCTGTTTTGATTACTGTAGCACTGTAGTATTGTCTGAAGTCTGGGAGGATTATGCCTCCAGCTTTGTTCTTTTCCCTCAGAAGAGCTTAGGCAATTCTGGGTCTTTTGTTGTTCCATATAAATTTTAGGATTATCTTTTCTAGTTTTGTGAAAAATGTCATGGGAAATTGATAGGGATTGCATTAAATCTGTAGGTTGTTTTGTATGGTATTGCCATTATAACAATACTAATTCTTACAACCCAAGAACATGGGATATCTTTTCATTTCTTTAAATCATCTTCACTTTCCTTGATCCATGTTTATAGCTTTCAGTGGATAGGTCTTTCACCTCCTTGGTTAAGTTTATTCCTAGGTATTTTATTTTTTTGTCATGATCTTAAACAGGATATTTTCTTTCCTTTCTGATATTTCATTTTTAATGTGAAGAAATGCAGCATATTTCTGTGTATTAATCTTGTATCCTGTTACCTTGTCGAATTCACTTATTAGTTCTAATAATTTTGTGTGGATCCTTAGGGTTCTCTGTATAGTATATCATATCATCTTCAAATGGTGACAGTTTTAATTCTTTCTTTCCAATGTGGATACATTTTATATCTTTTTCTTGTTTGCCTGCTGTGGCTAGGACTTCCAATACTATGTTGAATAGACGTGGTGAGACTGGGCATCCTTGTCTTGTTCCTGAATTTAGCAGAAAGGCTTTCATCTTTTCACCATTGAGTATTATGTTGGCTGTGGGTTTGTCATATGTGACCTTTATTATGTTGAGATATGTTCCCTCTATACCCACTTTGGTGAGAGTTTTTGTAATAAATGGATGCTGAATTGTGTCAAATGCATTCCTGCATCTATTGAAATGATCGTGTGATTTTTGTCTTTCCTCTTATTAATGTGGTGTACCACATTGATTGATTTGCATATGTTGAATCATCTTTATGACACTGGAGTGAATCCCACTTGATCATGGTGTATGATCCTTATTACGTATTGTTGAATTCAGCTTGCTGGTATTTTTGCATCTATATTCATCAAAGATATTGGCCTGTAATTTTCTTTTTTTGCAGTGTCTTTGTCTGGTTTTGGTATCAGGTTGATGGTGGCTTCACAGAATGAACTTGAGAGTGTTCTCATCTCTTCAATTTTTGGAATAGTTTGAACAGGATAGGTATAAGTTCTTTTTTGTGTGTTTGGTTGAATTCCCCAGTGAAGTTATCTTCTCCTGGACTTTTGTTTGGAGGGAGTTTTAAAATTACAGACTCTATTTTGCTTCTAGTAATTGACCTGTTTCAATTATCTGTTTCTTATTTACTCAGTCTTGATAGGTTGTATATTTCTAGAAACTTGTCCATTTCTTCTAGGTTGTCCAATTTGTTGGCATATAACCGTTTATAGTATTCTCTTATGATTTTTTGTATTCTGTGGTATCGGTTGGTTGTTATTTCTCCTCTTTCATTTCTTATTTTATTTATTTGGGTCTTCTCACTTTTCTTCTTGGTGAGCCTAGCTAGAGGTTTGCCAATTTTGTTTATCTTTTCAAAAACCCAGCTCTTCTTTATATTGATCTTTACTGTTTTATCTCTATTTTATTTATTTCCTCTCTGATCTTTATTATTTCCTTCCTTCTGATGACTTTGGGTTTTGTTTGTTCTACTTTTCCGTATTTCTTTAGGTAGTAGGTTAGGTTGTTTATTTGAGATTTTTCTTCTTTTTGAGGTAGGTCTGTATGGCTATATACTTTTATCTTAGAACTGCTTATGCTGTATCCCATAGATTTTATAAGGTTGTGTTTTCATTTTCGTTTGTGTTGAGATATTTTCTGATTTCTTCTTTGATTTCATCATTGACCCATTGCTTTCTAATAGTATGCTGTTTTGTCTCCATGTGTTCATTCTTTTCCCGTTTTTCTTTCTGTGGTTTATTTCTAGTTTCATACCATTGTGTCCAGAAAAAATGCTTGAAGTAATTTCTGTCCTCTTAAATTTGTTAAGGCTTTTTTTTGTGTGACCTAGTTTGTGGTCTATCCTGAAGAACATCCCATGTGCTCTTGAAAACATTGTGTATTCTGGGTTTTTTTCAGATATAGTGTCCGGTAGGTATTAATGAAGTCAAACTGGTCTATTGAGTCAGTTAGGACCTCTGTTGCCTTATTGATTTTCTGTCTGCATGATCTTTTCATTGATGTCAGTGGATTGTTAAAATCTCCAGATATTACTGTCCATTTCTCCCTTTAGATCTGTTAGTGTTTGTTTTATACATTTAGGTGTTCCTATTTTGGGTGTATTATTTGGGTATTAATGAGTGTAATATCTTCTCCTTGTATTGATCTATTTACCATTATATAATGCCTGTCTTTTTCTTCCTTTATGGCATTTGTTTTAAAGTCTATTTTGTCTGATATGAGTATTGCTACCTCCACTTTTTTGTCCATTCTATTTGCATGAAATACCTTTTTCCATTCCCTCACTTTCAGTCTGTGTGTGTCTTTCTCCTTGAAGCGAGTCTCTTGTAAGCAGCATATTGTAGATCCTTTTTTTTTTATCCAATCTGCCACTCTATCTTTTGATCAGAGCAGTTAGTTCATTGACATTTCAAGTAATTATTGATAGGTATGTACTTATTGCCATTTTAATCTTTGTTTTCTAGTTGTTTTTGTAGTTCTTCTTTGTTCATTTCTTCTTCTTTTTGTTTTTCTCTGTATGGTTTGTTGATTTTCTTTTGTAGTATGCTTGAGTTCCTTTCTTTTTGATTTTTGTGAATCTATTTTATGTCCGTGATTCATGGTTACCATGGAGTTCAAGTATATTAACCCATAACTATATCTACTTGCTTTAAACTGATAGTCATACAAATTTAAACACATTCTAAGTGATCTATATTTTTATACTCTGCCCTCTCATATTTTGTGATCTTGATGTCATATTTCATTTTCATGCTTATCTTTTGCTGTTAATTGTAATTATAATCACTTCTACAATTTTTTTATTTTTTTAAGTCTATGTACTGGCTTTTAAAGTGATCTTCAATCCTTTTATATATTTGCCTTTCCTATTGTGATTTTCCCTTTCCTATAGATTCCTGCTTCTTTTCTATTTAGAGAAGACCCTTCAATATTTCTTGTAGAGTAGGTTTAGTATTGCCGAATTCTTTTAGTTTTTGCTTGTCTGAAAATTCTTTATCTCTCCTTCTATTCTAAATTATAATCTTGCTGGGTAGAGTATCCTAGGTTGCAGGTTTTTCCCTTTAATGATTTGAATATATCATGCCACTCCCTTCTGGACTGAAAATTTTTCACAGAGAAATCAGCTGATAGCCTATGGGGATTCCCTCATAACTGACTCTTTTTGTTTTTCTCTTGCTGCCTTTAGAATCCTCTCTTTAACTTTTGCCATTTTAATTATGATATATCTTGGTGTAGGTCTCTTTTGCTTCATCTTGTTTGGTACCCTCTGTGCTTCCTGTACCTGGATATCTGTTTCCCACTTTAGGTTTTTGAAGTTTTCAGCCATAATGTCTTCAAATACATTTTGATCCCCTTCTCTCTCTCTTATCCTCCTGTAAACCCTATTATGCATAGGTTGGTATGCTTTATATTATCCCATAGATCTCATATGCTGCTTTCATTTTTTTTTTTTTTTTCATTTGTCTTTCTGTCTACTGTTCTGGTTGGGTGATTTCCATTTTTCTATCTTTCAGACCACTTATTCATTCTGTGCCATTACTCTGCTATTCAGTGTTTCTAGATTGGTTTTTATCTCAGCAATTGAATTGTCTATTTTTTATTGGTTCATCTTTATAATTTCTAATTCCTTGTTACAGTAATCTATATTTCTATCAATAATCATTCTTAATTAAGTTAACATTTTTAATACCTCATTTTTGAACTCAGAGTCTAGGAGAATGGTGAGGTCTGTTTCATTATTTTTTTCTTTCGGGGGATTTCTTTTGTCCTTGTAATTGGGAGTAGTTCCTCTGCCTTTTCCATTTTACTTAAATTTCTCTGTCTCTATGATTTTACGAACAACAGTTATCTACTGTGGTCTTAAAGGGGTGTTTTTGTGTTGGGGTGTCCCTGTGTATACTGTGTATGTCCAATGTTTTTGGCTTGAGATCTTGCTCTGATATGGATGTCAACCATGTCTTTCCTCAGAGTGTGCTGGCAGTTATCCCATTGATAGGGAGTGTGGTTGGTGTTGTAGTATCTAGACCTGTACTGGATATGAGGTGGGGCTGCTTCTTTGTTCCATGACTGTCACCAACATGTCAGGGGTGGGTCTGCTCCCAAGTTGTTGGAGTAGAAGTCTTGAAGGTCGTGTTTGATCAGGCTTCATTGCCCTTGAGTGTGTGCCCTGCCCCAAAGATGTGATTGCTGAAGCAAGTGAGGCCTGTGGGGTCACAACAAACCTACACACCACCTATGTAGGAGTCCACATTTCTGCTCAGAAGCAGCTCAAGGTTATATCCTTTTCTCTCTTTTATTCTTCCCAGATCTAGTGCAAGGCTGTGGTGTGGAGTAGGCTGGGGCTGGGAGTCAGGGTATTGTACCTGCAGGAATTGAGGTGGCTGTGTTTCTGTCTGAGATCTGGGCTGCCTCTTGGCAGACTTCTCCCAGGACCTGTCTGTCCCAGATCTAGCACTATGCTGCAGTGTAGAGTGGGCAGAGCTGGGGCACTCTCGCTGGGAAATGGACCACTGCATATGCCTGGCTGAGGGCTGTCTGCCCAAGATTTAGCATTTAGATGCCACGTGTTCTTGTAGTGCTGCCTGCTGTGAGTGTTAACATTATCTCCTGTGGCTAAACCCTCTGCCACCATGTGTGTGCTGGCAATGGGCACTGCAACTCCACCTGGATCACACCCCAGGCCTTCTGGACTGTCCTGCATAGATAGATCAAGTTCTCTCCTATGGCCTGTCTGCCTGATATTCAGCTCGTAGCCTCTGCATATTCTTGTGGAGCCACCCAGTGCACACAGTGACAATGGTTTATGCAGCTCCTTCTGGATCACACCCCAGGTGACCCAGTCTGTCTCTGTGTAGCTAGACAGAACCTTTACCCTGATCTCATGCCAGGCTGTGGTGTGGAATGAGCGGGTCCAGGATGTTAGTCTCTTCATATTGGGAAGTGCAGCAAGGCAGAAGGTGTCAGTGCAAGGCTCTCTCTGTCCTGATTGTTAGCATGTCAGCATGCGTGTACTCTTCAAGAGTAGATTCTAGGCTTCTTCAGCCCTTATCTCTGTCTCAGCAGATTTTCCAGCAGGCTAAGGGGCATGTCTCCTCCATGCAGGACCCCAAGATTGGAATTTCCAGATTATGAGTTGATCTGCTCACTCCCCAGGGTGAGGCTCCACCTGTGTGGACCTTCTCTCCCTTACAGATCCCTCCCAGGGGCACAGGTCCTGACTGATGCCTTTTTGTCCGTCTTACACTGTTATGTGGCAATCTTTTTTGCAGCGTTGGTTGTATAGGAGCTCTTCTGCCAGTTTCCACTTAGTTTTCTGTGAGAATTTTCCATAAGTAGATGTATTTTTGATGTGTTTGTGGGGGGAGGTGAGCTCCACATTCTCCTACTCTACCATCTTGATCCCCCCTAAGGTAATTATTTTTAAACCGAGTTTGTTGAGAGATTTTTTAAAAATTATGAATGAATGTTGAATTTTGTCAAATGGTCTTTCTGCATCTATTGAAATGATAATTTGATTTTTATCTTTTATTCTATAAATGTGATATATCACATTTATTGCTTTGGTTATGTTGAACCATCTTTGTATCCTAGGTATGAATACCACTTGATCAAGCAGTATGACCCTTTTAATGTGCTGTTGAATTCAGTTTATTAGTATTTTGTTGTTGATTTTTTACATCTATATTATCAGGGATATTAGCATACCTTTCTCATATTGTCTTATCTGCTTTGGTATAAGGGTAATGCTGGCCTTGTAAAATGAGTTTTGGAGAATTTTCTCATTTTCAATATTTTGGAAGAGTTTAAGAAGAACTGGCATTAATTTTTATTTAAATGTCTGTTAAAATTCACAAGTGAAACCACCTGTTCCTGAGGTTTTCTATGTTGGGAGGTTTTTGTTTACTGATTCAATATTATTACTCTTTGTTGGCCTGTTTAGAGTTTTAATCTCCTTACTCATTACTGTTCTGTTCAGAGATTTTATTTCTTCACTAATCAGTTTTGGAATCTTGCATGTTTCCAGGAATTTATCCATTTCTTCTAGGTTTTCCATTTTGCTGGCATATAATTTTCCAAAGTAATTTCTTATGATTCTTTGAATTTCTGTGTTTTCAGTTGTAATAACTCCTCTTTCATTTCTGCTTTTATTTATTAAATTGCTCTCTTTTTCTTAGTCTAGCTAAAGGTTTTCAAATTCGTTTATCTCTTCAAAAAAAAAAGCCTTTACTTTTGGTGATGTTTAGTATTGTTTTCCTTCTCTATTTTATTTACTTCTGCCCTAATTTTGTTATTTTATTACTTCTGCTAGCTCTGGGCTAAGTTCCTTATTTTTCTAGTTCTTGAAGGTAAGTTAGATTGTTTATTTGAAATCTTTCTTTTTTCTTGATGTATGCAATTATTGCTATAAAATTTCCTCTTCCAGTATCTCCTGGAGGCGAGCTTGTACACACCTCTTGTGCCTTGTTTTTTATACCTGATGCTCTGGTTTTTGTGTCTGCCACCTAATGGAAGTCCCCTGTTTGCTGCTCTGGTGACCAGCAGAGCTAGTTTGTGGGTCCCATGGGAATACGGCAAATGGAGAGGCAGTTGTTGTCTGGCTACCACCCACAGGGCACAACACAAACAGCAGAGTGAAACACAACATTGTTTTTCTGTGAAAGAGACATATTTGCTGGCCCTGGAGTTTTGACCTGAAGGGAAGGCTACTGGTTTGGCATACATCTAGGGACCTACTAAGGTGCTTTCTGGGGACAGAGGCCAGTGGATGCCATCTTTGCTTATCTCTCTTCCTTGCTTCAAGTCACTGGTATCTTCCAGAAAGGAACTTCTAAATTTATCTGCCACCCCAATTTTTGCAGCTCCTGCCCAGGGGACAACTCTATATCTTCTGGATCTGGTGACCAGCAGGGATTATGCTCACAGTCCCACAGCACTGTGCATATTTCTGTACTTTAAAAGCAGCTGCCTGGGGGTCTGGATTCCAGTCTGCCTGAATCTCAGTGCTGACTCAGATCCTCCCTATTGGGACATTGAATGGTCTTGGCACACCTTAAACTACTGACAGCCACTAAAAATAAAGTAGTCTGCTTGTATAATCATGAAGGTTTGAGGGACAACGCAAGGCTTGGGCAGGGTTGAACAATAACGTTCATCTCCAACATGAAGCCACTCCTTCAAGACTGGGAGCAGTGGCTGTTTTATTCAATTCATGGAAACGAAGACAGAAGGTCAAGGAAAAAGGAGAAACAGACGGATGTGTTCCAAACTAAAAATAAATATAAAACCTCAGAAAAATAACTTGATGAAAGATAGGTAATTTACCTGACTAAGAGTTTAAAATAATGGTCATAAAGATGTTACTGAGCTCAGGAAGAAAAATGGATGAACAAAGTGAGAATTTCAACAGAGATAGAAGATATAAGAAAATACCAAGTAGAAGTCACAGAGCTGAAGAATATAATAACTGAACTTAAAAATACAATAGAGGGGTTCAACAGCTGACCAGATGAAGCAGAAGAAAGAATCAGTTAACTCCAAGACAGGGCAGTACTCACCCAATCAGAGTAGCAAAAAGAAGCAAGAATGAATAGAGCTTAAGGGGCTTGTGGGACAACATCAAGTGGACCAACATTCCCATTATATGGGTCCTAGAATGAGAAGAGAGAGAGAAAGAGGCAGAAAACTTATTTGGAGAAATAATGGCTGAAAACTTTCTTAACATGAGGAAAGAAACAGATATACAGATCCAGGAAGCCCAGAGAGTTCCAAATAAGATGAAAACAGAGACCGCCACACATATTATAATTAAAGTGTCAAAAGTTAAAGACAAGGAGATAATCTTAAAAGCAGCAAGAGAAAAACAACTTGTTATGTACCAGTGAACTCCCATAAGACTATCAGCAGATTTTTCAACAGAAACTTTACAGTCCAGAAGAGAGTGTCACAATATATTCAAAGTGCTGAAAGAAAAAAAAAAACTACCAATAAAGAATATTCAACTTGGCAAAGTTGACATTCAAAATTGAAGGAGAGATGAAAAGTTTTCCAGACAAGCAAAAGGTAATTGAGTTTATTATTACTTATGAGCTGGCCTTAAAGGAAATTTTAAAGGGACTTCTTTAAGCTGTAAAGAAAGGGCATTAATTAGTAGCAGGAAAACATATGAAAGTATAAATCTTACTTGTAAATGTAAATACATAGTAAAATTCAGAATAATCTAATGTAAAGGTGGTGGGTTAATCACTTATAAAAGTAGTATAAAGATTAAAAGAAAAAAGTAGTAAAAATAACTGTAAGTACAATAATTTTTAAGCAATACACAAGATAAAAAATATGTAAATTGTGATATCAAAAACATGACATTGGGGCTTCCCTGGTGGCGCAGTGGTTGAGAGTCTGCCTGCCAATGCAGGGGACACGGGTTCGAGGCCTGGTCTGGGAAGATCCCACATGCTGCGGAGCAACTGGGCCCATGAGCCACAACTACTGAGCCTGCGCGTCTGGAGCCTGTGCTCCGCAACAAGAGAGGCCGCGATAGTGAGAGGCCTGCGCACCGCGATGAAGAGTGGCCCCCACTTGCCACAACTAGAGAAAGCCCTCACACAGAAACGAAGACCCAACACAGCCATAAATGAATAAAATAAATAAATAAAAATAGTGTTAAAAAAAATCTGTTCTATTAAAAAAAAAAAAACAAAAACAAAAAAAACATGACATTGGGGGAAGTAAAAATGTAGATTTTAAAAATGAATTTAAACTCAAATTGATATCAACTGTGAAAAAAAATTATATAAATATAAGTTGTAGTATGTAAACCTCATTGTAATCACAAAGCAAAAACCTATAGTATCTATAACAAAGAGAAAGGAAGCTAAGAATTGCCACTACAGAAAATCATCAAATCACAAAGGAAGAGAACAAGAGAAGAAAAAATGAACAGAGGAACTACAAACAAGCCAGAAAACAATTAATAAAATTAAAATAAGTACATAACTATCAATAATTACTTTAAATATAAATGGACTAAATTCTCCAATCAAAAGACAAAGAGTGGCTTAATGGACTTAAAAAATTAAACCCATCTGTATAATGCTTACAAGAGACTCACTTCACTTATAAGGACATAAACATGCTGAAAGTGAAGGGATGGAAAAAGATATTCCATGCAAATGAAAACTAAAGAAAGCTGGCATAGTTATACTTAGAGGAAATAGACTTTAAGATAAAGACTGTAATGAGAGAAAAAGAAGGTCATTACATAGTGATTAAGAGGTCAATTCAACAAGAAGATATATCATTTCCAAATATTTACACACTCAACATAGGAGCTCCTAAATATATAAAGCAGATATTAACATACATAAAGGGAGAAGTAGACAACAAAACAGTAAGAGTAAGGAACATTAATACCCCACTAAAGAAAACATCAATAAAATAAAAAGACAACCTACTGAATGGGAGAAATTATTTGCAAATCATATATCTGATAAGGGGTTATTATCCAAAATATAAAAAGAGCTCAGTTCAATAGCAAACAAACTGATTAAAAATTGGGCATAGGATCTGAATAGATTCAAAGAAGACATACAGATGGCCAACAGGTACATGAAAAGGTAAACAACATCACTAATCATCAGGGAAATGTAAATCAAAAGCACAATGAAATATCCCCTCATAACTGTTGGAATAGCTATTATTCACTTTATTGTACAACATAAACTAACACAGTATTGTGAAGCAATTATACTCAAATAAAGATCTATTTAAAAAAAAGACAGGAAGTAAGTATTGGTGAGGCTGTGGAGAATATGGAATACTTATGCACTGTTGATGGAAATTTAATTAGTGTATTCACTATGGAAAATAGTATGGAGATTTCTCAGAAAAATTAGAAATAGTACTATTATATGATTGAAAAGATATATACAGCCCCGTGTTCACTGAAGCATTATTTACAATGGCAAAGACATGGAAGCAACCTCAGTGTCCACTGGTGGATGAAAGGATACTGAAAATGGGGAATATATATATTATATATATATATATAATATATATATATAATATATATATATATATATATATATATATAAATCAGCCTTTAAAATGAAGGAAATCTTGCCATTTATGAAGATCCTTGAGGGCATTATGCTAATGCTAAGTGAAATAAGTCAGAGAAAGAGAGAAATACCATATGATCTCACTTACATGTGAAATCTTAAAAAAAAAACATCTCACAGGTACAGAGAAAAAATTGGTGGGGTTGCCAAAGATGGGGGATCAGAGGTGGGGGAAATGGGTGAAGGTGGTGAAAAGGTACAAACTTTCACTTATAAAATAAATAAGTCATGGTTATGTAATGTGCTGCATGGGGATTATAGTTAATAATACTGAATTGTATATGTGAAGATTGCTAAAATTGTGAATCTTAAAAGTTCTCATCACAAGAAAAAATTGTAACTATGCATGGTGATGGATGTTAACTATACTTATTGTGGTGAACAATTTGCAATATATACAAATATTGAATCATTATGTTGTATACCTGGAACTAATGTAATGTTATGTGTCAAATGTATATCAATAACAAAAGAGTAAATAGAAATAAAACCCACTTCCTGTTAGAACTGCTTTTGCTGTATACCATAAGTTGTGGCATGTTTTGTTTCCATTTTCATTTCATTCAAGATATTTTAAAATTTCCCTTTTGATTTATTTGATCCATTGGTTAGTTTGGATGTGTTTAATTTCCTCATATTTGTGAATTTTCCTGCTTTTTTCCTGTTACTGTTTCTAGTTTAATACTATTGTAGTCAGAAAAGATTCTTGGTATGATTCCAATCTTGTTAAATTTGCTCAGTATTGTTTTGTGGCCTAATATATGATCCATCATAGAAAATGTTCTACGTGCACTTGAGAAGAATGTGTATTCTGGTGTTTTTGGGGTGGACTATTCTGTATGTCTGTTGGGTTCATTTGCTCTATAATGTTGTTGAAATCCGTTGTTTTCTTATTGATTCACTGTCTAGATTATCTATTCATTGCTGAGAGTGGGGTATTAAAGTATTGTATTTCTTCTTATTTCTATTTATAGTTCTTTTAATATTTGCTTTATATATTTATGTGCTGTGATGTTGGATGCATAGATATTTCCAACATATTTTCTTATTGATAATTGACCTCTTTATCATTATATAATGACCTTCCCTTTTGACCATTTTTAGCTTAAAGACTATTTTATCTGATATAAATATAGCTACCCCTGCTTTCTTTTGGTTGCTATTTGCATGCAATATCTTTTCCCATTCCTTCAATCTCAGTCTATATGTGTCTTTAAAACTAAAATGTCTCTTGGTAGGCAATATATCATTGGCTACTGGGTTTTTTAAAAAGCAATTCAGCCATCCCATGTCTTTTAATTTGATATATTAATCCATTTAATTTAAACTAATTATTGATAGGTAATGACTTACTATTGCCATGTTATTTATTGCTTTCTGACTCTTTGTAGATCCTTTATTCCTTCTTTCCTACCTTCTTTTTTTTTTAATGATCAATACCTTTATTGATGGAATGAACAGTTCATTGTATACTTAAAATATGATTCAAATAATCACAACTTTTCAGTACATGTATAATGCATTTAGGAAGACAAGACTACATGGTACAGTTAGAGTAAAAAGAAGAAAGCAAGCTTCTAGTTGTGGCCAGTGTCTGATGTTAGATGAGCCTCAGGCCAGGAGGAAAGGTCCAGAGTTGGTGAAAGAGAGGTGCCAAAGAAAATATGAGCTGTGAGGTGTAAGTAAGACTTCATTGCTTTGTTTTACAGCATGGTTGGCCTGGAAGGTAAAGGCGGTGCATATATGTCTCAGTATCTTAGACAAAATAATCTATTATAGTGCCCTTGTTGATTAATGAAGAGCTGTTGGGTAGATACAGGGCAGGTTAGATTGATTTTCAGCTAGTCAAACAATCATTTCCCCAAAGCCTTGGTAATGGGTAAATTCCAACATTTTTAAAATTAACTTTTATTGGAGTATAGGTGCTTTACAATGTTGTGTTAGTTTCTTGCTGTATGGCAAAGTGAATCTGTCATACGTAAACATATATCCACTCTTTTTTATTTTTAAAATACATTTATTTATTTATTTTTGGCTGCATTGCATCTTTGTTGCTGCATGCAAGCTTTCTCTAGTTGTGGTGAGCAGGGGCTACTCTTTGCTGTGGTGCACAGGCTTCTCATTGCAGTGGCTTCTCTTGTTGCTGAGCATGGGCTCTAGATGCCTGGGTTTCAGTAGTTGTGGCACACGGGCCCAGTAGTTGTGGCTCGTGAGCTCTATAGCACAGGCTCTGTAGTTGTGGCACACGGGCTTAGCTGCTCCACGGCATGTGGGATCTTCCCAGACCAGGGCTCGAACCCGTGTCCCTTGCATTGGCAGGCAGATTCTTAACTACAGTGCCACCAGGGAAGTCCTATCCATTCTTTTTTAGATTTTCTTCTGATTTAGGTCACCACAGAGCATTGAGTAGAGTTCCCTGTGCTATACAGTAGGTTCCCATTAGTTATCTGTTTTATACATAATAGTGTATATATGTCAGTCCCAATCTCCCAATTCATCCCATCCCCCCTTTTCCCCTTGGTCACCATAAGTTTATTTTCTACATCTGTGACTCTATTTCTGCTTTGCAAATAAGTTCATCTCTACCATTTTCCCAGAATCCACGTATAAGCAATATTATACAACATTTGTTTTTCTCTTTCTGACATACTTCACTATGAATTACAGTTTCTAGGTTTATCCACATCTTGGCAAATGACACAGTTTTGTTCCTTTTTATGGCTAATATTACATTATATATATGTACCACATCTTCTTTATCCTTTCCTCTGTTGATGGACATTTAGGTTGTTTCCATATCCTGGTTATTGTAAATAGTGTTGAAATGAATATTGGGGTGCATGCATCCTTTTGAATTATGGTTTTCTCCTGATATATGCCTAGGAGTGGGATTACTGGGTCATATAGTAACTCTATCATTAGTTTTTTAGGAACCTCCATACTGTTCTCCATAGTGGCTGTACCAAATTACATTCCCACCAACAGTGTAGGAGGGTTCCCTTTTCTCCACACCCTCACCAGAATTTATTGTTTGTAGAATTTTTGATGATGGCCATTCTGACTGGTGTGAGGTGATACCTCACTGTAGTTTTGATTTGCGTTTCTCTAAAAATTAGTGATGTTGACCATCTTTTCATGTTTTTGTTGGCAATCTGTATATCTTCTTTGGAGAAATGTCTATTTAGGTCTTCTGCCCATTTTCTGATTGGGTTGTTCATTTTTTTGATATTGAGCTGCATGTGCTGTTTGTATATTTTGGAGATTAATCCTTTGTTGGTTTCTTCATTTGCATATATTTTCTCCCATTCTGTGGGTTGTCTTTTCATTTTGTTTATGGTTTCCTTTGATGTGAAAAAGCTTTAAAGTTTAATTAGGTCCCTTTCGTTTATCTTTGTTTTTATTTTCATTACTCTAAGAGGTGAGTGAAAAAAGATTTTGCTGTGATTTATGTCAAGGAGTGTTCTTCCTATGTTTTCCTGTCAGAGTTTTATAGAGTCTGGTCTTAGATTTTGGTATTTAATCCATTTTGAATTTATTTTCATGTATGGTGTTAGAAAGTGTTCTAATTTCATTCTTTTACATGTAATTGTCCAGTTTTCCCAGCACCACTTACTGAAAAGACAGTCTTTCCTCCTTTGTATATTCTTGCCTACTATGTCATAGATTAGGTGGACATAGGTGCGTGGGTTTATCTCTGCACTCTCTAGTTCGATTGATCTGCATTTGTGTTTTTGTGCCAGTATCATACTGTTTTTTATTACTGTAACTTTGTAGTATAGTCTGAATTCAGGGATCCTGATTCCTATAGCTCCTTTCCTCTTTCTTAAGATTGCTTTTGCTATTCAGGGTCTTTTGTGTTTCCACACAAATTGTAAAATTTTTTGTTCTAATTCTGTGCAAAATGCCCTTAGTAATTTTATAGGGATTGCAGTGAATCTGTGTGTTGCTTTGGGTAATATAGTCATTTTCACAGTATTGATACTTCCAATCCAAGAACACAGTATATCTCTCCAATTGTTGGTGTTATTTTTGATTTCTTTCATCAATGTCCTATAGTTTTCTGAGAAAAGGTCTTTTGACTCCTTAGGTACGTTTATTCTTAGGTATTTTATTCTTTTTGATGTGATGGTAAATGGGATTGTTTCCTTCATCTCTCTTTCTGATCTTTCATTTTTAGTGTATAGGAAAGCAAGAGATTTCTGTGTATTAATTTTGTATCCTGCAAGTTTACCAAATTCATTGATGAGCTCTAGTAGTTTTCTCATAACATCCTTAGGATTCTCTATGTATATAATCATGTCATCTGCAAACAATGGCAGTTTTACTTATCTTTTCCAATTTGGTTTCCTTTTATTTATTTTTCTTCTCTGATAGCCATGGCTAGGACTTCCAAAACTATTTTGAATAAAGTGGCGAGAGTGGACATCCTTGTCTTGCTCCTGATCTTAGAAGAAATGCTTTCAGGTTTTCAACATTTAGTATGCTGTTACCTGTAGGTTTGTCATATATGGCCTTATTATGTTGAGGTAGTTTCCCTCTAAGCCCATTTTCTGGAGAGTTTTTATCATAAATTGGTGTTGAACTTTGTCAAATGCTTTTTCTGCATCTACTGAGATGATCATATGGTTTTTATTCTTCAATTTGTTAATGTGGTGTATCACATTGATTGATTTGCATATATTGAAGAATCCTTGCATCTCTGGGATAAATCCCACATGATCATGTTGTATGATCCTTTTAAAGTTTTGTTGGATTCGGGTTGCTGTGTTGAGGATTTTTGCATCTATGTTCATCAATGATATTGGCCTGTAATTTTATTTTTTGTGATATCTTTGATTTTGATGTCAGGCTGATGGTGGCTTCCTAGAATGAGCTGGAGAGCGTTTTTTCCTCTACAGTTTTTTTGGAAGAGTTTCAGAAATGTAGGTGTAAACACTTCTCTAAATGTTTGATAGAATTTGCCTGTGAAGTCATCTGGTACTGGACTTTTGTTTGTTGGAAGATTTTTCATCACAGTTTCAATCTCATTACTTGTGATTGATATGTTCATATTTTCTACTTTTTCCTGGTTCAGTCTTGGAAGGTTGTATATTTCTAAGAATTTGTCCATTTCATCTAGGTTATATATTTTATTGGCATATAGTTGCTTGTAGTTATCTCTTATGATCCTTTGCATTTCTGTGGTGTCCATTGTAACTTCTTTTTCATTTCTAATTTTATTGATTTGAATCTTTTCCCCTTTTATCTTGAAGAGGCTGGCTAAAAGTTTATCAATTTTGTTTATCTTCTCAAAGAACCAGCTTTTAATTTTATTGATCTTTGCTATTTTTTTCTTCATCTCTATTTCATTTATTTCTGCTCTGATCTTTATGATTTCTTTACTTCTACTAACTTTGGGTTTTGACTTTTCTTCTTTCTCTAGTTGCTTTAGGTGCAAGGATAGGTTATTTATTTGATATTTCTCTTGTTTCTTGAGGTAGGATTGTATTGATATAAACTTCCCTCTTAGAACTGCTTTTGCTGCATCCCATAGGTTTTTGATTATCGTGTTTGTTGTCATTTGTCTCTAGGTATTCTTTGATTTCCTCTTTGATTTCTTCAGGATCCATTGGTTGTTTAGTAGCATATTGTTTAGGCTACACAGGTCTGTGTTTTTTATAGTTTTTTTTCTTGTAATAATTGATTTCTAATCTCATAGCTTGTGGTCGGAAAAGATGCTTGATATAATTTCAATTTTCTTCAATTTACTGGGGCTTGATTTGTGACCCAAGATGTGATGTATCCTGGAGAATGTTCTGTGTGCACTTGACAAGAAAGTGTAATCTGCTGTTTTTGGATGGAATGTCCTACAAACATCAATGAAGTCCATTGTGTTTAATGTATCATTTAAAGCTTGTGTTTCCTTTTTTATTTTCATTTTGGATGATCTGTCCATTGGTGGAAGTGGGGTGTTAAAGTCCCCTACTATGATTGTGTTCTGATGTCGGCCCCCTAGTGGGTGAGGTTGGTCCAGGGGCTTGTGTAAGCTTCCTGGTGGGAGGGACTGGTGCCTTCCCTCTGGTAGATGGAGCTGAGTCTTGTCCTTCTGATGGGCAGGGCCACAACATGCAGTGTGTTTTCGGGTGTCTCTGAGCTTAATATGGCTAGTCAGCCTGTTGGCTGATGGGTGGGGCTGTATTCCTGTCTTGCTGTGTGTTTGACCTGAGGCATTTAGCACTGGAGTTTTCAGGCAGTTGCATGGAGCCAAGACTTCGTGCTGAGATGGTGACCTCCAGGTGAGCTCACACTGATTAATATTCCCTGGGGCTTAGTCAGCACTCTCACCCTGGTGGCTCACATTCAACCCCCTGCCAGGGAACCAAGACCACACAAGCCATGCAGCATGGCCAAAAAAAAGAAGATAGGAAAAGAAAATAAACAAACAAAACTCAAGACAAATAACAAAAAGTATCAAACAAAACAAACAAATGATACCCAAGATAAATAATAAAAACAAAACCAAAAACAAACTAAAAACACACAGACAACAACAAAACAAACGAATAAAAATCAAATTAAGTAAGAAAACATCCAAACAAACGGAATAACCCCCAAACCAAAACAAACAATAAAAGCAAAGCAAAAACCAAAAACACAAAATAAAAGAAATACAGAAAGCAAGCTGAAAAGAAAAGCAAAGAAACAAAAAACAAACACACAAAATTGACCAAAAAGATGAAGACAAAACAAAACAGAAGAAAACCAAAATAAGCAAAAGAAAAAACAAACAAAAAACCAGAAGAAAAGAAAAATTATCGAAAAACAAAAGCAGAAACCAAGCAGACAAGCAAAAAAATCCCCAGAACAATAAAAAGTAAAATAAAATAAAAAAATGGAAAAATAAAAATTAAAAAAATTTAAAATATAAAATAAGAAATTAAAAAAAAATTTCCTGGGGCCTCCTTTATCAGGTTCCTTGCCCCCATGGTGAGTCACAGCCAATCCCTGCCTCCTCTGGAGGTTCTCCACTACCTCTAGGTATGTTTCTGGACCCACTGTGGGCACTGTGGTGGCAGTTCAGACTCTGTCCTGGCCCAATTCCCACATATACTTGCCACCAAAGTACACAGCTGCTAAAGCTAGACCAGTCTCAGTTGTGGGATCACTCATTGTCCTTTCAGGTATTCTGCAGTTGCTTGGTTTCCAGGTGATAGGGGGTGAAGGCAGGGTTGACTGTGTCACACTTGCTCACTTAGGTGGGAGAGGCAAGCAGCAGCAACAGACTCAGGGGCACATGCTCACTCAGGCAGGGGAGGGACAAGGCTTTCGTGGCTGGGTCACACATGTTCGCTCTGATGGGATCCCCCTATAGTGCCCATGGTGGCAGAGGCTGTCAGGAGTTTGCAACAGACTGGGGCACGCTTGCTTTGGTAGGAGCCCCTCCCAGTGCCCACGGAGGCTGGGGCTGGCGTGTGGGGAGAGAGTCTGTGATGGCAGCCCTGCCCCCTGTGTGCCACTCCACAATGGCACCTCGTTTCTGAGGCAGACCATGCTTCTTCTAGGAGTATTCCGTCTGTGGAGCTTCTCACTCCCGTCCCCTCAGGCCATCTCCACATACCCAACAGCAGTCCTCTCCCTGGGTCTGCTCTTCTAGTGCCACACTTTATCACCCAGCCCCCACCAGCATTGGTAGAACCCCCAGGAGGCCCTGGCAGAGGTGGTGCACAGGACTGCTGGTGTCTGTGCAGCCAAAGGAGGCCTTGGCTTGAGGGGGGTGGCGAGCCTGCTCAGATGGGCTCCCATCCCAGTGCCCATGGAAGCAGGGGCCAGTGTGTAGGGAAGGGGGTTGCAATGGTGGTCCCACCCCTTATGCGTCACTCAACAATTGCTCCTTGCTTCTATGGTGGCCCGGGCTTCCTCCACAATCTTTCCCAATTGTGGAGCTCCCACTCTCTTCCCTTCAGGCTGTCTCCTCACAGGCAATAGCTGGCCCCTCCCTGGATCCACTTTCCAGCACCCAGTCCCCCTCCACACCAGGAGACACACAACTCAGGCTGGGGTGCGAAGGGCTGTGGCACAGGCCATGTACGTAGGTCTTACTCTGTCTTGCCTTTCACAGACTTGTTACTGTGTTCCTTTCTGATTCCCTGAAGGTCCCTCTCAGTCCCAGCTGATCTCCCCACTGTGAGCAGGCGTCTTTGAGTGCGGGAACCTCTTCTATCCTTCAACTCCATCCCCAGGGGTGATGGTCCTTCCCGTTTCCTCTTCTTTTTTTCTTTCATCATCCTACCTGGTTGCATGGGGATTTTTCTTGTCCATATAGGTGTCCAAGATCCTCCACTAGTGTTCAGCAGGTGCTCTGTGAGAACTGTTCCATTTGTAGATGTATTCTTGATGTACTTGTGAGGGGAGGCAAACTCCACATCCTCCTATTCTGCCATCTTGACCCCTCCTCTTGTTTCTTCTTTGTTATTTGATGACAATTACTAGCAGGATGCTTTGATTCCTTTATCATAATCTTTTGTATATCCTCTACACATTTTTCCATTTTGGTTACCATGAGGCTTACATAAAATATGTTGATAACATCCTGGTAACTGATAACTTCAGTTGCACCCAGAAACTTTGTACTATAACTTCTCTCCCTTAACATTTTGTTATTAACATCACTATTTATATATTTTCTATATTGTGTATCCACTATCAAATTACTGTCTTTATAGTTATTTTTAATACATTTGCTTTTTTAACTTTAAATCTAGAGTTGTAAGTGAATTATGCACTACCTTTGACATATTAGACAATCTGAATTTGTATATTTACTATCATCAGTGAGTTTTATACATATACTTATATGTTTTTTATGGTATTAATTATAATCCTTTTATTTTCCTTTGAAGAATTCCCTTTAGCATTTCTTGATAAGTTAGATCTAGTGGTGATGAACTCTCTCAGCTTTTGGGTTATTTTTGGCTGGGGGGCATTTTTATCTTTCCTTCATGTCTGAAGGACAGTTTTGCTAAGTATAGTAATCATCACTGACAGGTATTTTCCCTTTAATATTTTGAATATATAATTCCCCACTCTCCTTGCCTGCAAAGTTTCTGTTGATGAATTCCCTTATAGTTTTATGGGAGGTTTCTTATATGTGTTGAGTCAATTTTCTCTTGCTGCTTTCAATATTCTCTTTTTTTTCTTTTATTATGGAAAATTTAATTATGTTTATCAGTATATCCCTTTTCAGGTTCAACCTATTTGGGGTCCTCTGGGTCTCATGAATCTGATCCACTTCTCTGCCCATGTGTGGGAACTTTTTAACCATTATTGCTTTAAATATATTTTCTGTTCCTCTCTGTCTTTCTTCTCCTTCTAGGATTCTATAATGCTTATATTTTTTTCTTTTGATCATGCTTTATGAATACTGCAGGCTTTTTTCACTCTTTTTCATTTTTTAATTTCATTTTTCCAATTTCAAATGACATGTCTTCTGGTTCATTGAATCTTTTTTTTACTTGGTTGAGTCTGCTCTTGAAGCTCTCTAATTCTTCAGTTCAGTTATTGTATTCTACACCTCTAGGATTTGTTTCTTTCTGCTGGTTTCCATTTCTTTGTTCATTAATTTTTTCCTAATTTTGTTTAGTTGTCTATATGTTCTTGTAGTTCACTAAACTCTTTTTTTAATTAATTAATTTATTAATTTATTTAGTTTTGGCTGTGTCGGGTCTTGGTTTCTGTGCGAGGGCTTTCTCCAGTTGCGGCAAGCAGGGGCCACTCTTCATCGCGGTGCATGGGCCTCTCACTCTCGCAGGCTCTCCCATTGTGGAGCACAGGCTCCAGACGCACAGGCTCAGTAGTTGTGGCTCACGGGCTTAGTTGCTCCATGGCATGTGGGATCTTCCCAGACCAGGGCTCGAACCCATGACCCCTGCATTGCCAGGCAGATTCTTAACCACTGCGCCATCAGGGAAGCCCACTAAACTCTTTTTAGAGGATTTTTTCTGAATTCTTTGTCAGATATTACATGGATTTTATTTATTTAGGGTCAGTTATTGGTGCTTTATCAGTTTTCTTTGGTGGTGTTGTGTTTACCTGATTTTTTGTGATACTTCATTTCTTGCATCAATATCTGTGCATTTGAGTAAACAATCTCTTCTTCAAGACATTACTTTGGCAGTGACTCTCCTTCATCAGTCAGTTCACCTTAGGGTTCTGGATAATTCAGCTGGTAGCATCTTTGGGTAGGTGGGGCTTGCCTTTGTCTCTATTTTAGCAAGACCACTGCCTGAGCTCTGAGGTCAGGGAGGTGCTACTGGCTGGGAACATTTGGATAGGACTACTGCCTTGGTTCCCTGCTCAAACATTGTTGTAAAATGGGCTCCATAGTTGCCTGGATTCTCTGGTCAAGCTTCTTAGTTAGGAGGCACTGGATGCTATACTCAGCAGTTAAGCAGGGATATAAATTTGCTTCCTTTCCTGGCAGTGTGGTAGAACTGGTTCCATAGCTATTATGGCTCAATGGCTGGATTCCATACTCCCTGCCCAGATGGACCTATCAGCTCAGCTCTGCAGATGGACAATGCCACTATTTGGGGTCTCTTCCCAGGTTCCATTTAACTGTAGGATGGGCTACACAGCTTCCTAGGTGTTCTGGTTTGACTTCCTGGTTAGGCAGGGCTATAAGCTATATTTACCCATAGGTAGCACTTCAAATTTGCTCCCCAGCTTGGGTATGGTCATAGGACAAGTTACACGGCTGGTATAACTTGTTGGATGGGGATATGAATCATGCAGAACTTCTTGCTCAGTTCCCTGGACAGTAACAGGCCACTGATCTGGCTGTGCAGGTGAACAGAGCTGCCAGCTGGGCTCTCTACTTGGACACTGCCATAAGCAGGGCTGGAGCATGGGCCACACAGCCTCTCTGGTGCTCTAACTAGGCCTCCTGGCTAAGCTGGATTGTAGGCTATATTCAGCTGTAGATGGGACTTTCAATTCACTTCCTTGCTGGGGCAGGGCCACAGAACAGGCTCCCCAGTCAGTGTGACTCATTGGTTGGTGATCTGAATCAGGCAGAACTGTCACCAAGCTCCCTGGCCACGCAGGGCCACTGGCTTGTCTCTGCAGATAGGCAGAACCACTGGTTAGGGTTCCTATTTAAGCATCTTGGTGAGTGGGGCTATAGGATAGGCTATGAAGGTTCCCATATGGTTTGATTAGGCTTCTTGTTTGGGCAGGGCTAAAGGTAGTATTCAGCAATAGGCAGGGCTATGAATTTGCTACCCATGTCTGGCAGGGCAGTAGAGCAAGCTCCAAGGCCTGTAGGGCTTATTGGATGGGGACCTGAATTAAGCAGAATTGTACACTGAACCCTTTAGCCAGATGGGTTCATCAGTGGGTCTCTGCAGATAGAAAGACTGATGGCTGGGATCTCCATTCTGGTCCCCCTCTGAGTAAGAATGTGGTCTGCCAAAATCCAAGCACTGGTTGATGTAAATCCTGAAGCCCTTCTCTATCCCAGTTGGATCTCCACTAGTCAAGTTCTACAGATGCCCCCTGATCCCTGTGAAGTGAGACCCAAGTGGGCCTCCTGGGAAGCATCCCACAATACTGTGGGAGCTAGAGGTCACCCTGAGGCTCTTTTATCCCACTGGAGAAATTGTAGGCCTGTGGGGTGCTGTCAGTGTGGTGCTGTCCTGGCTTAGACGAGGAATATTGTGGTTAAAGTGTAGCTATTTGTCTTACTATTTTAATGTGGTATTTCTCAGTCTCTGTGGTCCAGGGAGAGTTCTTCTTCTTCACCCTCATGCTCTGGGATTTTCACAATGATGTCTTGTCTATGAATGGTTGCTAGTTATTCTTCTTGTGAAAAGGACTGAAGTTGGCAATGATCTATGTTGTCATGATGATGACATCACTCTTCAACAATATATTCTTTAATTTTACCTTGGGTTTTTATTCTACCCCTTTGAGATTATACTAGTACCATACAATCTTAATACATCACATTACAATATGTTTTAATATCTGAAACTACAGTAATCAAAATACTATGAGACTGGCACAGAAACCAGACACATAGATCAATGCAACAGAATAGAGACCACAGAAATAAACCAACACACATATGGTCAATTACTCTATGACAAAGAAGGCAAGAAAATACAATGGGGAAAAAATAGTTTCTTCAATAAGTGGTGCTGGAAAACTGGACAGCTACATGTAAAAGAATGAAATTAGAACATTCTCTAACACCATACACAAAAATAAACTCAAAATGGATCAAAGACATAAATGTAAGGCTGGACACTATAAAACTCTTAAAGGAAAACATAGGCAATATACTCTTTGTCATAGTTCTTAAAAATATCTTTTTGGATCTGTCTCCTCAGGCAAGGGACACAAAAGCAAAAATAAACAATTTGGAACTAATCAAACTTAAAAGCTTTTGCACAGCAAATGAAACCATCAATAAAATTAAAAGGCAATCTTTTGAAGGGAAGAAGATATTTACAAATGATATTCCTGATATGGAGTTAATATCCAAAATATTCAAAGAACTCATACAACTCTATATTAAACAAACAACCTAATTTAAAAATAGGCTGAGGACCTGAATAGGTATTTTTCCAGAGAATACATGCAGATGGCCAGCAGGCACAGGAACTGATGAGCAACATCACTAATCATCAGGGAGATGCAAATCAAGAGCACAATGAGGTATCACCTCACACCTTTCAGAATGGCTATTGATAAAAAGACAAGAAATAACATGTGTTGCTGAGGATGTGGAGAAAGGGGACCCTAGTACACTGTTGGTTGCAATGTAAATTGGTGTATCCACTATGGGATACATTATGGGGGTTTCTCAAAAAATGAAAAATAGAGCTACCATATGATCCAACAGTTTGACTTCTGGATATATATACAAAGAAACTGAAAACACTAATTCCAAAAGATATATGCACCTCAGTGTTCATAGCAGCACTATTTACAATAGCCAAGATGTGGAAGCAATCTATTTGCCCATCAACAGACAAGTGGATATATATACAATGGACTATTACTTAGCCATAAAAAAAGAACGAAATGTTTTTAGCGACAACATATATGGACCTGGAGAGTATTATCCTTAGTGAATTAAGTCAGACATAGAAAGGCAAATGCTGTATGTTTTCACTTATATGTGGAATCTAAAAAATAAAACAAATGAACCAATATAATAAAAAGGAAACTAACAGATACAGAGAACAAGCTAGAGTTTACCTGTGGGGAGAGGGATGGGGGAAAGGGCAGGACAAGGAAGGGAATATAGAGGCACAAACTACTAGGTATAAAATAAATAAGATACAAGGATATATTCTACAGCACAAGGAATATAAACAATTTTTATAATAACTATATAAAATATCTATAAAATATCGAGTCACTATGTTGTACAACTGAAACAAATATAACATTGTAAGTCAACTATATTAAAAATTAAAAATAAGTAAAGTGATAAGTAGTAGGAACACTTTTTTCATTTTCTTAAAAGCAGTTTTGCTATTAAATATAATTTTACTATCATTTTTAGTTTAAGGTTTTGTTTTAGGTTTTGGTGTTTTTAGTATTTTTATACCCATTTATCAGATTATGTAAATTTGTTCCTAATCCTAGTCTACAAATACATTTTCTTTTGTTTTATTATTTTATGAGTGAGACTTGAACTTTATACAAAGCTTTTCCTACAGCTAAATTGTTTCTAGACTTTATTGAGATGCTATTTAATTTCTTTTTCTAATCTGTTAATGTGGCAAATACTATTAACTGATATCTAACAACAAATCAACCCTCTTCTCCCAGATAAATCTAAACTGATCGTTTCTTACACTTTGCTGAATTTGATTTGCAAATATTTTGTTTAGTATTTTTGCATGTATACTCATTAGTGATGTTGGCCTGCAATTTTATTTTGCATACCATCTTTTTCATGTTTTGGAATTGCAGCCATCCAAACCATAATATTATTAGAGAGATATGAAGTGCTATTTCTACTCACAACAACACTTCTCACCCCAAATCTATGGGTTTTCTGCATTAATCAATTATCCAGTTCTCAGCAGATAAAAACGGAATGTCCTACAAGTCAATTAAATTCTGATATTAACTTGTAGTTAGTGAAGATTCCACAGTTTAAGGGTTCAGTTCCACAAGACTGTGTCCATACTATATGCCCCAAGCTTCAGATTCCAATTGCAAGTAGTGAGTTTCTAGATTATTCATATGTCTACAAATTGGTGTTCCCACAACTACCTGCTCAGGTTTGGTAATTTGCTAGAAAAGGCTCTCAGAACTCAGGGAAAGCAGTTTACTGTTACTGGTTGCTTATGAAAGATACATCTCAGGACAACCAAATGGAATATATGATTAGGGAAAGTTATGGGAATGAGCACAGAACTTCCATGCCCTTTCGGGGCATGTTACCCTCCCAGCACCTCAATGTGATCACCAACCCAAAAGCTCATCAAATCGTGCTGTTCAAGAATTTCTGTGGTGCTTAATCTCCAGCCCCTCTTCTGCTTCCTGGAGGTTGGCAGGTTGGGTTAAAATTTCCAATCCTCTAATCACCTGGTCTTTCTGATGACCAGCCCCATTTTGAAGCCATCTAGGGGCTCCACACTGTCACCTTATTAACATCAGATGTGATTGAAAGGGGATCATTATGAAAAACAATAGATATTCCTATCACTCAGAAAATTCCAAGGGTTTAGGAGACATATGCCAGGAACTAAGATAAAAACCAAATGTATTTCTTATTATACCACAAGAATACAGTTGTTTAAAATTATACTTATTTGTTCTCCAAATAAGAACAAGTACAGCATTTGTCTTCATTAGAATGCTCTAGGAAAACTGTCAGGATCTAGGGTTTCTTTGTGGGAATAGTTTGAATGACAGATTCAAAATCCCTAATGGTTATAACAATATTTGGATATTCTGTTTCTAGTTGATTCCATTTCAGTAAGTTATATTTTTTAACATCTTTATTGGAGTATAATTACTTTACAATGTTGTCTTAGTTTCTGCTGTATAACAATGTGAATCAGCTATACGTATACATATATCCCCATATCTCCTCCCTCTTGCGTCTCCGTCCCACCCTCCCTATCCCACACCTTCAGGTGGTCACAAAGCACTGAGCTGATCTCCCTGTGTGATGCAGCTGCTTCCCACCTGCAATCTATTTTACATTTGGTAGTGTATATATGTCAATGCCACTCTCTCACTTCGTCCCAGCTTACCCTCCGCCAGCCCCGTGTCTTCCAGTCCATTCTCTACGTCTGTGTCTTTATTCCTGTCCTGCCCCTAGGTTTATCAGAATATTTTTTTCTTAGATTCCATATATGTGTGTTAGCATACAGTAATTGTTTTTCTCTTTCTGACTTACTTCACTCTGTATGACAGACTCTAGGTCCATCCACCTCACAACAAATAACTCAATTTAGTTTCTTTTTATGGCTGAGTAATATTCCATTCTATATATGTGCCACATCTTCTTTATCCATTCATCATTCGATGGACACTTAGGTTGCTTCCATATCCTGGCTATTGTAAATAGTGCTGTAATGATATTGTGGTACGTGACTCTTTTTGAATTATGGTTTTCTCAGGGTATGTGCCCAGTAGTGGGATTGCTGGGTCATATGGTAGTTTTATTTCATTTTATTTTTTTTTAAGAGAGAAAGAAAATTTTATTGCAATTTTTTTTTCAGGATTGCTGGTAAAGATGATAGTAGCAAAGTCTTACTAACGCAGAACACTTCAGTGTTTATGATATATATTTCATTTTCTTAATATCTTTATTGGAGTATAATTGCTTTACAACTGTGTGTTACTTTCTGTTTTATAACATAGTGAATCAGCTATACATTTACATATATCCCCATAAGTCCTCCCTCTTCGTCTCCCTCCCACATTCCCTATACCAACTCTCTAGGTGGTCACAAAAAATAGAGCTGATCTCCCTGTGCTATGCAGTTGCTTCCCACTAGCTATCTATTTTACATTTGGTAGTATATATAAGTCCATACCACTCTCTCACTTCATCCCACCATACACTTTCCCCTCCTCATGTCCTCAAGTCCATTCTCTATGTCTGTGTCTTTATTCCTATCCTGTCCCTAGGTTCTTCATAACCATTTTTTGGTTTTTATAGATTCCGTATATATGTGTTAGCATAAAGTATTTCCTTTTCTTTATCTGACTAACTTCAGTCTGTATGACAGACTCTAGGTCCATCCACCTCACTACAAATAACTCAATTTCGTTTTGTTTTATGGCTGAGTAATATTCCATTGCATATACGTGCCACATCTTCTTTATCCATTGATCTGTTGATGGACACTTAGGTTGCTTCCATGTCCTGGCTATTGTAAATAGAGCTGCAGTGAACATTGTGGTGCATGACTCTTTTTGAATTATGGTTTTCTCAGGGTATATGCCCAGTAGTGGGATTGCTGGGTCATATGGTCATTCTATTTTTAGTTCTTTAAGGAACCTCCATACTGTTCTCCGTAGTGGCTGTATCAATTTACATTCCCACCAACAGTGCAAGAGGGTTCCCTTTCCTCCACACCCTCTCCAGCATTTATTGTTTGCAGAAATTTCAACTTACGTCTTCTGCACATTTTTGGATTGTGTTGTTCGTTTTTCTGATATTGAGCTGCATGAGCTGCTTGTAAATTTTGGAGATTAATCCTTTGTCAGTTGCTCCCTTTGCAAATATTTTCTCCCAATCTGAGGGTTGTCTTTTCATCTTGTTTATGGTTTCATTTGCTGTGCAAAAGCTTTTAAGTTTCATTAGGTCCCATTTGTTTATTTTTGTATTTATTCCCATTTCTCTAGGAGGTGGGTGAAAAAGGATCTTGCTGGGATTTATGTCATAGGGTGTCTGCCTACGTTTTCCTCTAAGAGTTTTATAGTGTCTGGCCTTACATTTAGGTCTTTAATCCATTTTGAGTTTATTTTTGTGTATGGTGTTAGGGAGTGTTCTAATTTCATTCTTTTACACGTAGCTGTCCAGTTTTCCCAGCACCACTTATTGAAGAGGCTGTCTTTTCTCCATTGTATATTCTTGCCTCCTTTACCAAAAATAAGATGACCATAGGTGCGTGGGTTTATCTCTGGAGTTTCTATCCTGTTCCATTGATGTATATTTCTGTTTTTGTGCCAGTACCATACTGTCTTGATTACTGTAGCTTTGGAGTATACTCTGAAGTCAGGGAGCCTGATTCTTCCAGCTCCATTTTGCTTTCTCAGGATTGCTTTGGCTATTGGGGTATTTTGTGTTTCCATACAAATTGTGAAATTTTTTGTTCTAGTTCTGTGAAAAATGCCATTGGTAGTTTGATAGGGATTGCACTGAATCTGTAGATTGCTTTGTGTTGTATAGTCATTTTCACAATGTTGATTCTCCCAATCCAAGAACATGGTATATCTCTCCATCTGTTTGTATCATCTTTAATTTTTTTCATCAGTGTCGTATAGTCTCCTTCATACAGGTCTTTTGTCTCCTTTGGTAGGTTTATTCCTATATATTTTGTTCTTTTTGTTGCAATGGTAAATGGGAGTGTTTCCTTAATTTCTCTTTCAGATTTTTCATCATTAGTGTATAGGAATGCAAGAGATTTCTGTGCGTTAATTTTGTATCCTGCTACCTTACCAAACTCATTGATTAGCTCTAGTAGTTTTCTAGTAACGTCTTTAGGATTCTCTAAGTATAGGGTCATGTCATCTGCAAACAGTGACAGCTTTACTTCTTTTTTTCGAATTGGATTCTGTTTATTTCTTTTTCTTCTCTGATTGCTGTGACTAAAACTTCCAAAGCTATGTTGAATAATATTGGTGATAGTGGGCAATCTTGTCTTGTTCCTGATCTTAGTGGAAATGTTTTCAGTTTTCACCATTGAGAAGGATGTTGGCTCTGAGTTTGTCATATATGGCTTTTATTATGTTGAGGAAAGTTCCCTCTATGCCTACTTTCTGGAGGGTTTTTAATCATAAATGGGTGTTGAATTTTGTCAAAAGCTTTTTCTGCTCTATTGAGATGATCATATGGTTTTTCTCCTTCAGTTTGTTAATAAGGTGTATCACATTGATTGATTTGCGAATATTAGAGAATCCTTGCATTCCTGGGATAAACCCCACTTCGTCATGGTGTATGATCATTTTAATATGTTGTTGGATTCTGTTTGCTATTGTTGTGTTGTGAATTTTCGCATCTATGGTCATCAGTGTTATCGCCCTGTAGTTTTCATAGTGACATCTTTGTCTGGTATTGGTATCAGAGTGTTATTAGCCTCATAGAATGAGTTTGGGAGTGTTCCTCCTTTTTCTATACTTTGGAAGAGTTTGAGAAGGTTAGGTGTTAACTCTTCTCTAAATGTTTGATAGAATTCACCTGTGAAACCATCTGGTCCTGGGCTTTTGTTTCTTGGAATATTTTTAATCACAGTCTCAATTTCAGTGCTTGTCATTGGTCTGTTTATATTTTCTATTTCTTCCTGTTTCAGTCTCAGAAGGTTGTGCTTTTCTAAAAATTTGTCCATTTCTTCTGGTTTTCCATTTTATTGGCATATAGTTGCTTGTAGTCATCTGTCATGATCCTTTGTATTTCTGCAATGTCAGTTGTTACTTCTCCTTTTTCATTTCTAATTCTGTTGATTTGAGTCTTCTCCCTTTTTTTCTTGATGAGTCAGGCTAATGGTTTATCAATTTTGTTTATTTTCTCAAAGAACCAGCTTTTAGTTTTATTGATCTTTGCTATTGTTTCCTTCATTTCTTTTTCATTTATTTCTTATCTGATCTTTATGATTTCCTTCCTTATGCAAACTTTGGTTTTTTTTGTTCTTCTTGGTCTAATTGCTTTAGGTGTAAGATTAGGTTGTTTATTTGAGGTGTTTCTATTTTCTTGAGGTAGGATTGTATTGCTATAAACTTTCCTCTTAGAGCTGATTTTGTTGTATCCCATAGGTTTTGGGTCATTTAGTTTTCATTGTTATTTGTTTCTAGGTAATTTTTGATTCCTCTTTGATTTCTTCAGTGATCTTTTGGTTATTAAGTAGTGTATTGTTTAGCCTCCACGTGTTTGTACTTTTTAAAGGGTTTTTTTCCTGTGGTTGATACCTAATATCATAGTGTTGTGGTCGGAAAAGATACTTGATATGATTTCAATTTTCTTAAATTTTCCAAGGCTTTATTTGTGACCCAAGATATGATCTATCCTGGAGAATGTTCCATGAGCACTTGAGAATAAAGTGTATTCTCTTGTTTTTGGATGGAATGTCCTATAAATATCAATTAAGTCCATTGTGTTTAATGTAAAACTTGTGTTTCCTTATTTATTTTCATTTTGGATGATCTGTCCATTGGTGAAAGTGGGGTGTTAAATTCGCCTACTATGATTGTGTTACTGTTGATTTCCCCTTTTATGGCTGTTAGTATTTACCTTATGTACTGACGTGCTCCTATGTTGTGTGCATAAAAAATTACAGTTGTTATATTTTCTTCTTGGATTGATCCCTTGAACATTATGTAGTGTTGTTCTTTGTCTCTTGCCTTTATTTTAAAGCCTATTTTGTCTGATATGAGAATTGCTATACCAGCTTTCTTTTAATTTACATTTGCATGGAATATCCTTTTCCACCCCCTCCCTTTCAGACAGTATGTGTCCCTAGGTCTGAAGTGGGCCTCTTGTAGACAACATATATACAGGTTTTGTTTTTGTATCCATTCAACCAGTGTATGTGTTTTGGTTGGAGCATTTAATCCATTTACATTTAAGGTAATTATCAATACGTATGTTTCTATTACCATTTTCTTAATTGTTTTGGGTTTGTTATTGTAGGTCTTTTCCTTCTCTTGCATTGCTTGCCTAGAGAAGTTCCTTTAGCATTTGTTGTAAAGCTGGTTTGGTGGTGCTGAATTCTGTTGGCTTTTGCTTGTCTGGAACGGTTTTAATTTCTCCATCGAATCTGAATGAGATCCTTGCTGGGTAGAGTAATCTTGGTTGTAGGTTTTTCCCTTTCATCACTTTAAATATGTCCTGCCACGCCCTTCTGGTTTGCAGAGTTTCTGCTGAAAGTTCAGCTGTTAACCTTATGGGGATTCCCTTTTATGTGATTTGTTTTTCCCTTGCTGCTTTTAATATGTTTTCTTTGTATTTTATTTTTTATATTTTGATTAACATGTGTCTTGGCATGTTTCTCCTTGGATTTATCCTGTGTGGGACTCTCTGCTCTTCCTGGACTTGATTGAATATTTCATTTCCCATATTAGAAAAGTTTTCAACTGTAATCTCTTCAAATATTTTCTCAGTCCGTTTCTTTTTCTCTTCTTCTTCGGAAACCCCTATCATTCGAATGTTGGTGCATTTAATGTTGTCCCAGACGTCTCTGAGACTGTTCTCAATTCTTTTCATCCTTTTCACTTTTTTCTGCTCTGCAGTAGTTATTTCCACTATTTTATCTTCCACGTCATGTATCCGTTTTCCTGCCTCAGTTATTCTGCTCTTGATCCCTTCTAGAGAATTTTTAATTTCATTTATTGTGTTGTTCATCATGGTTTTGTTTGCTTTTTATTTCTTCTGGGTCCTTGTTAAACGTTTTTTGTATTTCTTCATTCTATTTCCAAGATTCTGGATCTTCTTTACTATCATTACTCTGAATTCTTTTTCAGGTAGACTGCCTATTTCCTCTTCATTTGTTTGATCTGGTGGGTTTTTACCTTGCTCCTTCATCTTCTGTGTGTTTCTCTGTCTTCTCATTTTGCTTAACTTACTGTGTACGGGGTCTCCTTTTCTCAGGCTGCACGTTCGTACTTCCCATCGTTTTTGGTGTCTGCCCCTGGTGGCTATGGTTGGTTCATTGAGTTGTGTAGGCTTCCTGGTGGAAGGGACTGGTGCCTGTGTTCTGGTGGATGAGGATGGATCTTGTTTTTCTGATGGACATGTCCGCATCTGGTGGTGTGTTTTGGGGTGTCTGTGCCCTTATATTGATTTCAGGCAGCCTCTCTGCTAATGGGTGGGGTTGTGTTCCTGTCTTGCTAGTTGTTTGGCATAGTGTGTCCAGCACTGTATCTTGCTGGTCGTTGATATGTGCTGGGACTCAGCACTGAGATGAAATCTCTGGGAGAGCTTTCATTGTTTGATATTACATGGAGCTGGGAGGTCTGTGTTGGACAAATATCTTGATGTCGGCTCTCCCACATCAGAGGCACAGGCCTGACACCAGGCTGGAGCACCAAGAAGCTGTCAGCCACACAGCTCAGAAGAAAAGGGAGACATAAATAAATAAATAAATAAATAAATAAATAAATAAATATAAATAAATAAAGTTATTAAAATAAAAAATAATTATTACAAATTGAAAAAAAATTCAAAGTAATAAATAAACAAGAAAGAAAAAATGGACAGACAGATCCCTAGGAAAAATGGTAAAAGCAAAACTCTACAGACAAAATCACACAAAGAAGCATACACATACACACTCACAAAAGAGAAAAAGGAAAAAAATATATATATCATTGCTCCCAAAGTCCACTGCCTCAATTTTGGGATGATTCATCATGTATTCAGGTCTTCCACAGGCACAGGATACATCAAGTTGATTGTGGAGATTCAATTCACTGCTCCTGAAGTTGCTGGGAGAAATTTCTCTTTCTCTTCTTTGTTCGCACAGCTTCTGGGTTTCAGCTTTGGATTTGTCCTTGCCTCTGCGTGTAGGTCACCTGAGGGCCTCTGTTCATGGCTCAGAAAGGACTGGGTTAAAGTAACAGCTGATTAGGGGGCTCTGGCTCACTCAGGCCGGGGGGAGGAATGGGTACAGATGGCGGGGCGAGCCTGCAGCAGCAGAAGCTGGCGTGACCTTGCAACAGCCTGAGGCTTGCCTTGTGTTCTCCTGGGGAAATTGTCGCTGTATCATGAGACCCTGGCAGTGGCCGGCTGCACAAGGTCCTGGGAGGGGAGGTATGGATAGTGACCTGTGCTTGCACACAGGCTTCTTTGTGGCTGCAACAGCAACCTTAGCGTTTCATGCCTGTATCTGGTGTCTGCACTGTTAGCTGCGGCTTGCATCCAACCCTGGAGCTCATTTAGGCGGTGCTCTAAATCCCCTGTCCTCACACACCCCGAAACAATGGTCTCTTGCCTCTTAGGCGGGTGCAGACTTTTTCTTGGACTCCCTTCCTGCTAGCTGTGATGTACTAGCCCCCTTCAGGCTGTGTTCATGCAGCCAACCCCAGTCCTCTCCCTGGGATCTGATCTCCGAAGCCCGAGCCTCAGCTCCCAGCCCCCACCCACCCCAGTAGGTGAGCAGACAATTCTCTCGGGCTGGTGAATGCTGATTGGCACTGATTCTCTGTGTGGAAATCTGTCCACTTTGCCCTCTGCACCCCTGTTACTGTGCTCTCCTCCATGGCTGTGAAGCTTCCCCCCACCACCCCCGTCTCCACCAGTGAAGGGGCTTCCTAGTGTGTGGAAATTTCTCCTCCTTCACAGCTCCCTCCCAGTGGTGCAGATCCCATCCCTATTTTTTGTCTCTTTTTTTTTCTTTTTTCTTTTTCCCTAGCCAGTCATGGGAGTTTCTTGCCTTTTGGGAATTCTGAGGTCTTCTGCCAGTGTTCAGTAGATGTTCTGTAGGAGTTGTTCCACATGTAGATGTATTTCCAATGTATTGTGGGGAGGAAGGTGATCTCCACGTCTTACTCCTCTGCCATCTTGAAGGTCTCCAGTAGTTTTATTTTTAGTTTTTAAGGAAACCTCCATACTGTTCTCCATAGTGGGTGTATCAATTTACATTCCCACCAGCATTGCAAGCGGGTTCCCTTTTCTCCACACCCTCTCCAGCTTTTATTGTTTATAGATTTTTTGATGATGGCCATTCTGACCAGTGTGAGGTGATACCTCATTATAGTTTTTATTTGCATTTCTGTATTGATTAGTGATGCTGAGCATCCCTTCATGTGTTTGTTGGCAATCTGTATATCTTCTTTGGAGAAATGTCTATTTAGATCTTCTAGCCATTTTGGATTGGGTTTGCATTTTTGATATTGAGCTGCATGAGCTTTTGTATATTTTGGAGATTAATCCTTTGTCATTTACTTCTTTTGCAACAATTTTCTCCCATTCTGAGGGTTGTCTTTTGGTCTTGTTTATGGTTTCCTTTGTTGTGCAAAAGCTTTTAAGTTTCATTAGGTCTCATGTATTTATTTTTGATTTTATTTCCATTACTCTAGGAGGCAAGTCAAAAAGGATCTTGCTGTTATTTATGTGAAAGTGTGTTCTTCCTATTTTTTCCTCTAAAGTTTTATAGTGTCTGGTCTTACATTTAGGTCTTTAATCCATTTGGAATTTACTTTTGTGTATGGTGTTAGGAAGTGTTCTAATTTCATTCTTTTACATGTAACTGTCCAGTTTTCCCAGCAAAACTTATTGAACAGGATGCCTTCCCTCTATTGTGTAGTCTTGCCTCCTTTATCAAAGATAAGGGGACCATATGTGCATGGGTTTATCCGTGGGCTTTCTTTCCTGTTCCATTGATCGATATTTCTCTTTTTGTGGCAGTACCATACTGTCTTGATGACTGTAGCTTTGTAGTATAGTCTGAAGTCAGGGAGCCTGATTCCTTCAGCTCCGTTTTTCTTTCTCAAGATTGGTTTGGTTCTTCGGGGTCTTTTGTGTTTCCATACAAATTGTAAAAATTTTTGTTCTAGTTCTGTGAAAAATGCCATTGGTAGCTTGATAGGGATTGCATTGAATCTGTAGATTGCTTTGTGTTGTATAGTCATTTTCACAATGTTGATTCTCCCAATCCAAGAACATCGTATATCTCTCCATTTGTTTATATCATTTTAAATTTCTCTCATCAGTGTTTTATAGTTTTCTGCATACAAGTCTTTTGTCTCCTCAGGTAGGTTTATTCCTAGGTATTTTATTCTTTTCGTTGCAATATTAAATAGGAGTGTTTCCTTAATTTCTCATTCAGATTTTTCACCGTCAGTGTATAGGAATGCAAGAGATTTCTGTACATTAATTTTGTTTCCTTCTACTTTACCAAATGCATTGATTAGTTCTAGTAATTTTCTGGTGGCATCTTTAGGATTCTCTATGTATAGTGTCATGTGATCTGTAAACAGTGACAGCTTTATTTCTTTTCTGATTTGGATTCCTTTTATTTCTTTTTCTTCTCTTATTGCTATACCTAAAAGTTCCAAAACAATGTTGAACAACGGTGGTGAGAGTGGGAATCCTTTTCTTGTTCCTGATTTTAGAGGAAATGTTTTCATTTGTTCACCATTGAGACTTATGTTGACGGTGGGTTTGTTATATATGGCCTTTATTATGTTGAGGTAAGTTCCCTGTATACTTACTTTCTGAGAGTGCTTATCATAAATGGGTGTTGAATTATGTCAAAATTCTTTCTGCATCTAGTGAGATAATCATATGGTTCTTATCTCTCAATTTGTTAATATGGTGTATCACATTGGTTGATTTGAGTATATTGAAGAATCCTTGCATTCCTGGGACAAACCCTACTTAATCGTGATGTATGACCCTTATAATGTGCTGTTGGATTCAGCTTGCTAGTATTTCATTGTGGATTTTTGCATCCATGTTCATCAGTGATATAGGCCTGTAGTTTTCTTTCTTTGTGACATCTTTGTCTGGTTTTGGTATCAGAGTGATGGTGGCCTCGTAGAATGTGTTTGGGTGTGTTCCTCCCTCTGCTATATTTGGAAGTGTTAGAGAAGGATAGGTGTTAGCTTTTCTCTACATGTTTGATAGAATTCTCCTGTGAAGCCATCTGGTCCTTGGCTTTTGCTTGTTGGAAGATTTTTGTTTTAAACATCTTTATTGCAGTATATTTGCTTTACAATTGTGTGTTTGTTTCTGCATAGTAACAAACTGAATCAGTTATACATATACATATGTTCCCATATCTCTTCCCTCTTGCATCCCCCTCTCTCCCACCCTCCCTATCCCACCCCTCTAGGTGGTCACAAAGCACTGAGCTGATCTCCCTGTGCTATGCGGTTGCTTCCCACTAGCTATCTATTTTAATTTTCATAGTGTATATATGTCCATGCCACTCTCTCGATTTGTCACAGTTTACCCATCCCCCTCCCCATATCCTCAAGTCCATTCTCTAGTAGGTCTGTGTCTTTATTCCTGTCTTGCCACTAGGTGCTGCATGATCGTTTTTTTTTTTTCCATTAGGTTCCATATATATGCGTTAGCATACTGTATTTGTTTTTCTCTTTCTGACATACTTCACTCTATATGACAGACTCTAACTCCATCCACCTCACTACAACTAACTCAATTTTGTTACTTTTTATGGCTGAGTAATATTCCATTGTATATATGTGCCACATCTTCTTTATCCATTCATCCAATGATGGACACATAGGTTGCTTCCATGTCCTGGCTATTGTAAATAGAGCTGCAATGAATATTTTGGTACATGACTCTTTTTGAATTATGGTTTTCTCAGGGTATATGCCCAGTAGTGGGATTGCTGGGTCGTATGGTAGTTCTATTTTTAGTTTTTGAAGGAACCTCCATACTGTTCTCCATAGTGGCTGTATCAATTTACATTCCCACCAACAGTGCAAGAGTGTTCCCTTTCCTCCACACCTTCTACAGCATTTATTGTTTCTAGATTTTTTGATGATGGCCATTCTGACTGGTGTGAGATGATATCTCATTGTAGTTTTGATTTGCATTTTTCTCATGATGAATGATGTTGAGCATTCCTTCATGTGTTTGTTGGCAATCTGTATATCTTCTTTGGAGAAATGTCTATTTAGGTCTTCTGCCCATTTTTGGATTGGGTTGTTTGTTTTTTTGTTATTGAGCTGCATGAGCTGCTTGTAAATTTTGGAGATTAATCCTTTGTCAGTTGCTTCATTTGCAAATATTTCTCCCATTCTGAGGGTTGTCTTTTGGTCTTGTTTATCATTTCCTTTGCTATGCAAAAGCTTTTAAGTTTCATTGGGTCCCATTTGTTTATTTTTGTTTTTATTTCCATTTCTCTAGGAGCTGGGTCAAAAAGGATCTTGCTGTGACTTATGTCATAGAGCGTTCTGTCTATGTTTTCCTCTAAGAATTTGATAGTGTCTGGCCTTACATTTAGGTCTTTAATCCATTTTGAGTTTATTTTTGTGTATGGTGTTAGGGAGTTTTCTAATTTCATACTTTTACATGTATCTGTCCAATTTTCCCAGCACCACTTATTGAAGAGGCTGTCTTTTCTCCACTGTATATGCTTGCCTCCTTTATCAAAGATAAGGTGACCATATGTGTGTGGGTTTATCTCTGGGCTTTCTATCCTGTTCCATTCATCTATATTTCTGTTTTTGTGCAGGTACCATACTGTCTTGATTACTGTAGCTTTGTAGTATAGGCTGAAATCAGGGAGCCTGATTCCTCCAGCTCCACTTTTCGTTCTCAAGGTTGCTTTGGCTATTGGGGTCTTTTCTGTTTCCACACAAATTGTGAAATTTTTTGTGCTAGTTCTGTGAAAATTGCCAGTGGTAGTTTGATAGGGATTGCAATGAATCTGTAGATTGCTTTGGGTAGTAGAGTCATTTTGACAATGTTGATTCTTCCAATCCAGGAACATGGTATATCTCTCCATCTATTTGTATCAACTTTAATTTCTTTCATCAGTGTCTTATAATTTTCTGCATACAGGACTTTTGTCTTCTTAGGTAGGTTTATTCTTAGATATATTATTTTTTTTGTTGCAATGGTAAATGGGAGTGTTTTCATAATTTCACTTTCAGATTTTTCATCATTAGTGTGTAGGAATGCCAGAGATTTCTGTGCATTAATTTTGTATCCTGCTACTTTACCAAATTCACTGATTAGCTCTAGTAGTTTTCTGGTAACATCTTTAGGATTCTCTATGTATAGTATCATGTCATCTGTAAACAATGACAGCTTTACTTCTTCTTTCCTGATTTGGATTCCTTTTATTTCTTTTTCTTCTCTGACTGCTCTGGCTAAAAGTTCCAAAACTATGTTGAATAATAGTGGTGAGAGTGGGCAACCTTGTCTTGTTCCTGATCTTAGTGGAAATGGTTTCAGTTTTTCACCCTTGAGGACGATGTCAACAACCATAAATGGGTGTTGAATTTTGTCGAAAGCTTTCTCTGCATCTATTGAGATGATCATATGGTTTTTCTCCTTCAATTTGTTAATATGGTGTATCACGTTGATAGATTTGCTTATATTGAAGAATCCTGCATTCCTGGAATAAACCCCACTTGATCATGGTGTATGATCCTTTTAATGTGCTGTTGGATTCTGTTTGCTAGTATTTTGTTGAGGATTTTTGCATCTATGTTCATCAGTAATATTAGCCTGTTGTTTTCTTTCTTTGTGACATCTGTGTCTGGTTTTGATATCAGGGTGATGGTGGCCTCGTAGAATGTGTTGGCGAGTGTTCCTCCCTCTGCAATATTTTGGAAGAGTTTGAGAAGGATAAGTGTTAGTTCTTCTCTAAATGTTTGATAGAATTCACCTGTGAATCCATCTGGTCCTGGGCTTTTGTTTGTTGGAAGATTTTTAATCACAGTTTCAATTTCAGTGCTTGTGATTGGTCTGTTCATATTTTCTATTTTTTCCTGGTTCAGTCTCGGCCGGTTGCGCATTTCTAAGAATTTCTCCCTTTCTTCCAGGTTGTCCATTTTATTGCCATAGAGTTGAATGTAGTAATGTCTCATGATCGTTTGTATTTCTGCAGTGTCACTTGTTACTTCTCCTTTTTCATTTCTAATTCTATTGATTTAAATCTTCTCCCTTTTTTTCTTGATGAATCTGGCTAATGGTTTATCAATTTTTTTTATCTTCTCAAAGAACCAGCTTTTAATTTTATTGATCTTTGCTATCGTTTCCTTCATTTCTTTTTCATTTATTTCTGATGTGATGTTTATGATTCCTTTCCCTCTGCTAACTTTGGGGTTTTTTTTTGTTCTTCTTTCTCTAATTCTTTTAGGTGCAAGGTTAGGGTGTTTATTTGAGATGTTTGTTTTTTCGTGAGGTAGGATTTTATTGCTATAAACTTCCCTCATAGCACTGCTTTTGCTGCATCCCATAGATTTTGGGTCATCGTGTCTCCATTGTAATTTGTTTCTAGGTATTTTTTGATTTCCCCATTGATTTCTTCAGTTATCACTTCGTTGTTAATTGGTGTATTGTTTAGCCTCCATATGTTTGTATTTTTTACAGATCTTTTCCTGTAATTGATATCTAGTCTCATAGCATTGTGTTCGGAAAAGATACTTGATACGATTTCAATTTTCTTAAATTTACCAAGGTTTGATTTGTGACCCAAGATATGATCTATCCTAGAGAATGTTCCATGAGCACTTGAGAAAAATGTGTATTCTGTTGTTTTTGTGTGGAATGTCCTATAAATATCAATTAAGTCCATCTACTTTAATGTATCATTTAAAGCTTGTGTTTCCTTATTTATTTTCATTTTGGATGATCTGTCCATTGGTGAAAATGGGGTGTTTAGATCCCCTACTATGATTGTGTTACTGTCAATTTCCCCTTTTATGGCTGTTAGTATTTGCCTTATGTATTGAGGTGCTCTTATGTTGGGTGCATAAATATTTACAATTGTTATATCTTCTTCTTGGATTGATCCCTTGATCATTATGTAGTGTCCTTCTTTCTCTCTTGTAATAGACTTTATTTTAAAGTCTATTTTGTCTGATATGAGAATTGCTACTCCAGCTTTCTTTTGATTTCCATTTGCATGGAATATCTTTTTCCATCCCCTCACTTTCAATCTGTATGTGTCCCTAGGTCTGAAGTGGGTCTCTTGTAGACAGCATATATATGGGTCTTTTTTTTTGATATCCATTCAGCCAGTCTGTGTCTTTTGGTGAGAGCATTTAATCCATTTACATTTAAGCTAATTATCGATATGTATGTTTCTATTCCCATTTTCTTAAATGTTTTGGGTTTGTTATTGTAGGTGTTTTCCTTCTCTTTTGTTTCTTGCCTAGAGAAGTTCCTTTAGCGTTTGTTGTAAAGCTGGTTTGGTGGTGCTGAACTCTCTCAGCTTTTTCTTGACTGTAAAGATTTTAATTTCTCCATCAAATGTGAATGAGATCCGTGCTGGGTATAGTAATCTTGGTTGTAGGTTTTTCTACTTCATCACTTTAAATATGTCCTGCCACTCCCTTCTGGCTTGCAGAGTTTCTGCTGAGAGATCAGCTGTTAACCTTATGGGGATTCCCTTGTGTGTTATTTGTTGTTTTTCCCTTGCTGCTTTTAATATGTTTGCTTTATATTTAATTTTTGATAGTTTGATTAATATGTGTCTTGGCATGTTTCTCCTTGGATTTATCCTGTATGGGACTCTGTGCTTCCAGCACTTGATTAGCTATTTCCTTTCCCATATTAGGGAAGTTTTCAACTATAATCTCTTCAAATATTTTCTCAATCCCTTTCTTTTTGTCTTCTTCTTCTGGGACCCCTATAATTTGAATGTTGTTGCATTTAATATTGTCCCAGAGGTCTCTGAGACTGTCCTCAGTTCTTTTCATTCTTTTTTCTTTATTCTGTTCTGCAGTAGTCATTTCCACTATTTTATCTTCCAGGTCACGTATCCATTCTTCTGCCTTAGTTATTCTGCTATTGATCCCTTCTAGAGTATTTTTAATTTCATTTATTGTGTTTTTCGTCGTTGCTTGGCTCCTCTTTAGTTCTTCTAGGTCCTTGTTAAAAGTTTCTTGCATTTTGTCTATTCTGTTTCCAAGATTTTGGATCACGTTTACTATCATTATTCTGAATTCTTTTCAGGTAGTCTGCCTATTTCCTCTTCATTTGTTAGGTCTGGTGTGTTTTTATCTTGCTGCTTCATCTGCTGTGTGTTTTTCTGTCTCCTCATTTCGCTTATCTTACTGGGTTTGGGGTCTCCTTTTTGCAGGCTGCAGGTTCGTAGTTCCCGTTGTTTTTGGTGTCTGTTCCCAGTCGCTAAGGTTGGTTCAGTGGGTTGTGTAGGCTTCCTGGTTGAGGGGACTAGTGCCTGTGTTCTGGTGGATGAGGCTGGATATTGTCTTTCTGGTGGGCACGTCCACATCTGGTCGTGTGTTTTGGGGTGTCTGTGGCCTTATTATGATATTAAGCAGCCTCTCTGCTAATGGATTGAGCTGTGTTCCTGTCTTGCTAGTTGTTTGGCATATGGTGTCCAACAGTGTAGCTTGCTGGTCTTTGAGTGAAGCTGGGTATTGGTGTTGAGATGGAGATCTATGGGAGATTTTTGCTGTTTGGTATTACGTGGAGCTGGGAGATCTCTTGTGGACCAGTGTCCTGAACTTGGCTCTCCAACCTCGGAGACACAGCCCTGATGCCTGGCTGGAGCACCAAGAGCCTTACATCCACATGGCTCAGAATAAAAGGGAGAAAAAATAGAGAGAAATAGAGAAAGAGGATAAAATATAATAAAATAAAATAAAGTTATTAAAATAAAAAATAATTATTAAGAAAAAGAAATTTTTTAAGTAAAAAAAAAAAAACCTACAGACAGAACCTTAGGACAAATGGTGAAAGCAAAGCTATACAGACAAAATCTCACACAGAAGCATACACATACACACTCACAAAAAGAGGAAAAGGGAAAAAAATGGTATATCTTGCTCCCAAAGTCCACCTCCTCAACCTGGGATGATTCGTTGTCCATTCAGGTATTCCACAGATGCAGGGTACATCAAGTTGACTGTGGAGCTTTAAACCACTGCTTCTGAGGCTGCTGGGAGAAATTTCCCTTTCTCTTCTTTGTTCGCACAGCTCCTGTGGTTCAACTTTGGATTTGAACTCGTCTCTGCGTGTGGGTCGCCTGAGGGCTTCTGTTCTTCGCTCACACAGGACGGGGTTAAAGGAGCAGCTTATTCGGGGGCTCTAGCTCACTCAGGCCAGGGGGATGGAGGGGTACGGATGTGGTGTGAGCCTGTGGTGGCAGAGGCCATCGTGACATTGCGGCAGCTTGAGGCGTGCTGTGCGTTCTCTCGGGGAAGTTGTGCCTGGATCATGGGACCCTGGCAGTGGTGGGCTGCACAGGTTCCCGGGGGGGAGGTGTGGATAGTGACCTGTGCTTGCACACAGGCTCCTTGGCAGCTGCAGCAGCAGCCTTAGCGTCTCATGCCTATCTCTGAGGTCCACGCTGATAGCCACGGCTTGCGCCCGTCTCTGGAGCTCCTTTAAGTAGTGCTCTTAATCCCCTCTCTTCGTGCACCAGGAAAGAAAGAGGGAAGAAAAATTCTCTTGCCTCTTTGGCAGCTCCAGCCTTTCCCGGACTCCCTCCCGGCTAGCTGTGGTGCACTAACCCCTTCAGGCTGTGTTCACACCGCCAACCCCAGTCCTCTACCTGGGATCTGACTGAAGCCCGAGCCTCAGCTCCCAGCCCCCGCCCGCCCTGGCGGGTGAGCAGACAAGCCTCTCGGGGTGCTGAGTGCTGGTAGGCACCCATCCTCTGTGTGGGAATCTCTCTGCTTTGCCCTCCGCACCCCTGTTGCCACGCTCTCCTCCACGGCTCTGAAGCTTCACCCCTACGCCACCCACAGTCTCCACCTGCAAAGGGGTTTCCTAGTGTGTGGAAACTTTTCCTCCTTCACAGCTCCCTCCCACTGGTGCAGGTCCCGTCCCTATTCTTTTGTCTTTGTTTTTTTCTTTTTTCTTTTGCCCTACCCAGGTATATGGAGGAGTTTCTTGCCTTTTGGGAGTTCTGAGGTCTTCTGCCAGCGTTCAGTGGGTGTTCTATAGGAGCAGTTCCACGTGTAGATGTATTTCTGATGTATCTATGGGGAGGAAGGTGATGTCCACATCTTCCTCTTCTGCCATCTTCTCCTCTCTCCTGTTGGAAGATTTTTAATCACAGTTTCAGTTTCAGTGCTTGTGATTGTTCTGTTTATATTTTCTATTTCTTCCTCGTTCAGTCTCAGATGGTTGTGCTTTTCTAAGAATTTTTCCATTTTATTGGCTTATATTTACATGTAGTAATCCCTCATGATTCTTTGTATTTCTGCAGTGTCATTTGTTACTTCTTCTGTTTCATTTCTAGTTCTTTTGATTTGAGTCTTCTCCCTTTTTTTCTTGATGAATCTGGCTACTGGTTTATCAATTTTTTTTATCTTCTCAAAGTACCAGATTTTAGTTTTATTGATCTCTGCTATTGTTTTCTTCATTTCTTTTTCATTTATTTCTGATCTGAATTTTATGATTTCTTTCCTACGGCTAACTTTGGGGTTTTTTGGTTCTTCTTTCTCTAACTGCTTTAGGTGTAAGGTTACTGGTTTAATTGTGATTTTTCTTGTTTCTTGAGGTAAGATTGCATTGCTATAAACTTCCCTCTTAGAACTGCTTTTTCTGCATCCCGTAGGTTTTGGGTCACTGTGTTTTCATTGTCACTTGTTTTAGGCATTTTTTGATTTCGTCTTGATTTCTTCAGTGATCTCTGTTATTTAGTAGCGTTTTGTTGCGCCTCCATGTGTTTGTATTTTTTACAGTTGTTTTTCCTGTAATTGATATCTAGTCTCATAGCTTTGAGGTTGGAAAATATACTTGATACATTTTCAATGTTCTTAAATGTACCAAGGCTTGATCTGTGACCCAAGATATGATCTATCCTGGAAAATGTTCCATGAGTTCTTGAGAAGAAAGTGTATTCTGTTGTTTTTGGATGGAATCTCCTTTAAATATCAATTAAGTCCATTTTGTTTAATGTGTCATTTAATGCTTGTGTGTCCTTATTTATTTTCATATTGGATGATCTGTCCATTGGTGAAAGTAGTGTGTTAAAGTCCCCTATTATTATTGTGTTACTGTCGATTTCCCCTTTTATGGCTGTTAGTATTTACCTTATGTATTGAAGTGCTCCTATGATGGGTGCATCAATATTTACAATTGTTATGTCTTCTTCTTAGATTGATCCCTTGAGCATTGTGTAGTGTCCTTCTTTTTCTCTTGTAATAATCTTTATTTTAAAGTCTACTTTTCATATGAGTATTGCTACTTCAGCTTTCTTTTGATTTCCATTTGCATGGAATATCTATTTCCATCCCCTCATTTTCAGTCTGTATGTTTCCCTAGGTCTGAAGTGGGTCTCTTGTAGACAGCATCTATATGGGTCTTGTTTTTGTTTCCATTCATCCAGTCTATGTTTTTTGGTGGGAGCATTTAATCCATTCACATTTAAGGTATTATCGATATGTATGTTCCTATTACCATTTTCTTAATTGTTTTGTGTTCATGTTTGTAGGTCTTTTCCTTCTCTTGTATTTCCTGCTTAGAGAAGTTCCTTTAGCATTTGTTGTAAACCTGGTTTGGGAGTGCTGAATTCTCTTAACTTTTGCTTATCTGTAAAGGTCTTAATTTCTCCATCAAATCTGAATGAGATCATTGCTGGTCAGAGTAATCTTTGTTGTACGTTTTTCCCTTTCATCACCTTAAATATGTCCTGCCACTCCCTTTTGGTTTGCAGAGTTCCTGAGGAAAGTTCAGCTGTTAACCTTATGGGGATTCCCTTGTATTTTATTTGTTGCTTTTCCCTTGCTGCTTTTAATATTTTTTCTTTGTACTTAATTTTTTATAGTTTGATTAATATGTGTCTCGGCGTGTTTCTCCTTGGACTTATCCTGTATGGGACTCTCTGCGCTTCCTGGACTTGATTTACTGTTTCCATCCCATGTTAGGGAAGATTTCAACTATAATCTCTTCAAATATTTTCTCAGTCCCTTTCTTTCTCTCTTCTTCTTCTGGGACCCCTATAATTTGAATGTTGGTTCATTTAATGTTGTCCCAGAAGTCTCTGGCTCTGTCCTCAATTCTTTTCATTCTTTTTACTTTATTCTGCTCTGCTGTAGTTATTTCCACTATTTTATCTTCCAGATCACTTATCCGTTCTTCTGCCCCAGTTATTCTGCTATTGATTCCTTCTAGACAAGTTTTAATTTCATTTATTGTGTTGTTCATCATTGTTTGTTTGCTCTTAACTTCTTCTTTGTCCTTGTTAAATGTTTCTTGTATTTTCTCCATTCCATTTCCAAGACTTTGGATCATCTTTACTATGATTTTTCTGAATTCTTTTTAGGGTAGACTGCCTATTTCCTCTTCATTTGTTTGGTCCAGTGGGTTTTTACCTTGCTCCTTCATCTGCTGTATATTTCTCTGTCTTCCCATTTTGCTTAACTTACTGTGTTTGGGGTCTCCTTTTGCAGGCTGCATGTTCTTAGTTTCCATGGTTTTTTGTGTCTGCCCGCAGTGTGTAAGTTTCATTCAGTGGGTTGTGTAGTCTTCCTGGTGGAGAGGACTGATTCCTGTCTTGTGATTTGTGGGGCTAGATCTTGTCTTTCTGCTGGGTAGGGCTGTGTCCAGTGGTGTGTTTTGATGTGTCTGTGACCTTATTATGATTTAAGCAGCCTCTCTGCTAATGTGTGGTGTTGTGTTCCTGTCTTGCTACTTGTTTGGCATGGGACATCCAGCACTGGTGCTTGCTGGCCGTTGGGTGGAGCTTTGTCTTAGCACTGAGACAGAGATCTCTGGGAGAGCTCTCCCCAATTGACATTACGTGGGGCCCCGAGCTCCCTGCTGGTCCAATATCCTGAAATCGGCTCTCCCTCCTAAGAGGCTCAGGCCTGGCACCCTGCCAGAGCACCAAGACCCTGTTAGCCACACAGCTCAGATGAAAAGGGAGGAAAAAAAGACATAAAATAAAATAAAGTTATTAAATAAAAATTTTTTTTAATTATTAAAATAAAAAAATTTTAAATGGTAATTAAAAAATAAAAAGAAGAGAGCAACCAAACCATTAAACAAATCTTCCAATGATAAGAAGTGCTAAAAACTATACTAAGATAAACATAAAAATCAGAATTACATCAGTTGCTGACAGCAAATCCCACGCCTACATTTGCTCCAAAGTCCACCACTTCAATTTTGGGTTGATTTGTTATCTATTCAGGTATTCCACAGATGCAGGGTACCTCAAGTTGATTGTGGGGATTTAATCCACTGCTCCTGAGGCTGCACGGAGAAATTTCCCTTTCTCTTGTTTTTCACACAGCTCCTGGGGTTCAGCTTTGCATTTGGCCTTGCCTCTGCATGTATGTTGCCCTCAGTCTTCTGTTCCTGCCCAGATAGGACTGGGTTAAAGCAGTGGTTTATTAGGGGGCTCTGGCTCACTCATGCCGGGGGGAGAGGGGGTTACAGTAGTTGTAATTGGAATGTGGGGCGAGCCTGTGGCAGCAGAGGCCAGCGTGAGTTTGCAACAGCCTCAGGTGCATGGTTTGTTTTTCCAGGGAACTTGTCTCTGGATCATGGGACCCTGGCAATGGCAGGCTGCGCAGGCTCCCTGGGGGCTGTGGATAGTAACCTGTGCTTGCACACAGGATTCTTGGTGGTTGCAGCAGCAGCCTTAGCGTTTCATGCCCGTCTCTGTTGTCCAAGGTGATAGCCGTGGCTCGAGCCTGTCTCTGGAGCTCGTTTAGGCAGTGCTCTATCTTCTGTGGGCAGACAGGGAAGGAATTCCCTCTCCTCATGCACCCGAAACAATGGTCTCTTGCTCTTCTGCAGGTGCAGACATTTTCCTGGACCCCCTCCCGTTTAGCTGTGGCACACTAGCCCCTTTCAGGCTGTGTTCACCCAGCCAATCCCAGTCGTCTCCCTGCAGTCTGACCTCTGAAGACCAACCTGAGCTTCCAGCCCCTACCTGCCCCAGCGGGTGAGCAGACAAGCCTCTCAGGATGGTGAGTGCTGGTCGGCACTGATCCTCTGTGCAGGAATCTCTCCACTTTGCCCTCTGTACCCCTGTTGCTGAGCTCTCCTCCGTGGCTCCAAAGCTTCCCCCACCATGCACCCCCTGTCTCCACCAATGAAGGGGCTTCCTAGTGTGTGGAAACTTTTCCTCCTTCACAGCTCTCTCCCAGAGGTGCAGGTCCCATCCTTATTCTTTTGTCTCTGTTTTTTCTTTTTTCTTTTGCCCTACCCAGGTATGTAGGGATTTTCCTGCCTTCTGGGAAGTCTGAGGTCTTCTGCCAGCATTCAGTAGGTGTTCTGTAGGGGTTGTTCCACATGTAGATGTATTTTTGATGTATTTGTGGGGAAGAACGTGATCTCCACGTCTTACTCCTCTGCCATCTTGAAGGTCCCTCCCTCAGTAAGTTATACTTTTTAAGAATTTATTCATGTCAAACAAATTTTCAGATTTTTAGCATAAACTTAATAATATTCTATCATCTTTTTCATGTTTTTACATCTGTAACTATTAAACTTTTTCATTCTCAGAACTGTTTTTTTATATATTTTCCCAGAGGTTTGTCAATATTATTAGCCTTTCAACAACCTTTGATGTTGTTGACACTCTGTGTAGTTTGTTTTATTAATTTCAATTATTTTTATTATTCTCCTACTGTGTTTTTATTCTGTTGCTCTTTTTCTAACTTCTTAAATTGACTGGCTAGTTTGTTAAATTTTAACCTTTCTTTTTTCCTATTATAAGCTCTTAATGCTATAAAGTTTGCTCTAATTATTGCTTTAAATGCGTCTCTCATAATTTTTTTTTAAATAGGGAGCCCAGTGAGGAGGCTTTCTTTTTTTTTTAAATTTTACACTTTATTTATTTATTTATTTTTGGCTGTGTTGGGTCTTCGTTTCTGTGCGTGGGCTTTCTCCAGTTGTGGCAAGTGGGGGCCACTCTTCATCGCGGTGTGCGGGCCTCTCACCATCGTGACCTCTCTTGTTGTGGAGCACAGGCTCCAGACGCGCAGGCTCAGTAGTTGTGTCTCATGGGCCTAGTTGCTCCGCAGCATGTGGGATCTTCCCAGACCAGGGCTCGAACCCGTGTCCCCTGCATTGGCAGGCAGATTCTCAACCACTGCGCCACCAGGGAAGCCCTCTCATAATTTTTTTTTAAACATCTTTATTGAAGTATAATTGCCTTACAATGGTGTGTTAGCTTCTGCTTTATAACAAAGTTAATCAGTTATACATATACAATATGTTCCCATATCTCTTCCCTCTTGCATCTCCCTCCCACCCTCCCCATCCCACCCCTCTAGGTGGTCACAAAGCACCGAGCTGATCTCCCTGTGCTATGCGGCTGCTTCCCACTAGCTATCTATTTTACATTTGGTAGTGTATATATGTCCATGACACTCTCTCACCCTGTCACATCTCACCCCACCCCCTCCCCATATCCTCAAGTCCATGCTCTAGTAGGTCTGTGTCTTTATTCCCGTCTTACCCCTAGGTAATTCATGACCTTTTTTTTTTTTCTTAGACTCCATATATATGTGTTAGCATACCGTATTTGTTTTCTCTTTCTGACTTACTTCACTTTGTATGACAGATTCTAGGTCAATCCACCTCACTACAAATAACTCAATTTCATTTCTTTTTATGGCTGAGTAATATTCCATTGTATATATGTGCCACATCTTCTTTATCCATTCATCTGTTGATGGACACTTAGGTTGCTTCCATGTCCTGGCTGTTGTAAATAGAGCTGCAATGAACATTTTGGTACATGACCCTTTTTGAATTATGATTTTCTCAGGGTATATGCCCAGTAGTGGGATTGCTTGGTCGTATGGTAGTTCTATTTGTAGTTTTTTAAGGAACCTCCATACTGTTCTCCATAGTGGCTGTATCAATTTACATTCCCACCAACAGTGCAAGAGAGTTCCCTTTCCTCCACACCTTCTCCAGCATTTATTGTTTCTAGATTTTTTGATGATGGCCATTCTGAAAGGTGTGAGATGATATCTCATTGTAGTTTTGATTTGCATTTCTCTAATGATTAATGATGTTGAGCATTCTTTCATGTGTCTGTAGGCCATCTGTATGTCTTCTTTGGAGAAATGTCTATTTAGGTCTTCTGCCCATTTTTGGATTGGGTTGTTCGGTTTTTTGTTATTGAGCTGCATGAGCTGCTTGTAAATCTTGGAGATTAATCCTTTGTCAGTTGCTTCATTTGCAAATATTTTCTCCCATTCTGATGGTTGTCTTTTGGTCTTGTTTATGGTTTCCTTTGCTATGCAAAAGCTTTTAAGTTTCAATAGGTCCCATTTGTTTATTTGTGTTCTTATTTCCATTTCTCTGGGAGCTGGGTCAAAAAGAATCTTGCTGTGATGTATGTCATAGAGTGTTCTGCCTATGTTTTCATCTAAGAGTTTGATAGTGTCTGTTCTTACACTTCGGTCTTTAATCCATTTGGAGTTTATTTTTGTGCATGGTGTCAGGGAGTGTTCTAATTTCATACTTTTACATGTATCTGTCCAATTTTCCCAGCACCACTTATTGAAGAGGCTGTCTTTTCTCCACTGTATATGCTTGCCTCCTTTATCAAAGATAAGGTGACCATTTGTGCGTGGGTTTATCTCTGGGCTTTCTATCCTGTTCCATTGATCTATATTTCTGTTTTTGTGCCAGTACCAAACTGTCTTGATTACTGTAGCTTTGTAATATAGTCTGAAGTCAGGGAGCCTGATTCCCCCAGCTCCATTTTTCGTTCTCAAGATTGCTTTGGCTATTCGGGGTCTTTTGTGTTTCCATACAAATTGTGAAATTTTTTGTTCTAGTTCTGTGAAAAATGCCAGTGGTAGTTTGATAGGGATTGCATTGAATCTGTAGATTGCTTTGGGTGGTAGAGTCATTTTCACAATGTTGATTCTTCCAATCCAGGAACATGGTATATCTCTCCATCTATTTGTATCATCTTTAATTTCTTTCATCAGTGTCTTATAATTTTCTGCATACAGGTCTTTTGTCTCCTTAGGTAGGTTTATTCCTAGATATTTTATTCTTTTTGTTGCAATGGTAAACGGGAGTGTTTTCTTAATTTCACTTTCAGATTTTTCGTCATTAGTGTATAGAAATGCAAGAGATTTCTGTGCATTAATTTTGTATCCTGCTACTTTACCAAATTCATTGATTAGCTCTAGGAGTTTTCTGGTAGCATCTTTAGGATTCTCTATGTATAGTATCATGTCATCTGCAAACAGTGACAGCTTTACTTCTTCTTTTCCGATTTGGATTCTTTTTATTTCTTTGTCTTCTCTGATTGCTGTGGCTAACACTTCCAAAACTATGTTGAATAATAGTGGTGAGAGTGGGCAACCTTGTCTTCTTCCTGATCTTAGTGGAAATGGTTTCAGTTTTTCACCATTGAGGATAATGTTGGCTGTGGGTTTGTCATATATGGCCTTTATTATGTTGAGGAAAGTTCCCTCTATGCCTACTTTCTGCAGGGCTTTTATCATAAATGGGTGTTGAATTTTGTCGAAAGCTTTCTCTGCATCTACTGAGATGATCATACGGTTTTTCTCCTTCAATTTGTTAATATGGTGTATCACATTGATTGATTTACGTATATTGAAGAATCCTTGCATTCCTGGGATAAAGCCTACTTGACCATGGTGTATGATCCTTTTAATGTGCTGTTGGATTCTGTTTGCGAGTATTTTGTTGAGGATTTTTGCATCTATGTTCATCAGTGATATTGGCCTGTAGTTTTCTTTCTTTGTGACATCTTTGTCTGGTTTTGGTATCAACGTGATGGTGGCTTCATAGAATGGGTTTGGGAGTGTTCCTCCCTCTGCAATATTTTGGAAGAGTTTGAAAAGGATAGGTGTTAGCTCTTCTCTAAATGGTTGATAGAATTCACCTGTGAAGCCATCTGGTCCTGGGCTTTTGTTTGTTGGAAGGTTTTTAATCACAGTTTCAATTTCAGTGCTTGTGATTGGTCTGTTCATATTTTCTATTTCTTCCTGGTTCAGTCTCGGCAGTTTGTGCATTTCTAAGAATCTGTCCATTTCTTCCAGGTTGTCCATTTTATTGGCGTAGAGTTGCTTGTAGTAATCTCTCATGATCTTTTGTATTTCTGCAGTGTTAGTGGTTACTTCTCCTTTTTCATTTCTAATTCTATTGATTTGAGTCTTCTCCCTTTTTCTCTTGATGAGTCTGGCTAATGGTTTATCAATTTTGTTTATCTTCTCAAAGAACCAGCTTTTAGTTTTATTGATTTTTGCTATTGTTTCCTTCATTTCTTTTTCATTTATTTCTGACCTGATCTTTATGATTTCTTTCCTTCTGCTAGCTTTGGGGTTTCTTTTGTTCTTCTTTCTCTAATTGCTTTAGGTGCAAGGTTAGGTTGTTTATTCGAGATGTTTCCTGTTTCTTGAGGTAGGCTTGTATTGCTATAAACTTCCCTCTTAGCACTGCTTTTGCTGCGTCCCATAGGTTTTGGGTCGTCGTATCTCCATTGTCATTTGTTTCTAGGTATTTTTTGATTTCCCCTTTGATTTCTTCAGTGATCACTTCGTTATTAAGTAGTGTATTGTGTAGCCTCCATGTGTTTGTATTTTTTACATATCTTTTCCTGTAATTGATATCTAATGTCATAGCGTTGTGGTCGGAAAAGATACTTTATATGATTTCAATTTTCTTAAATTTACCAAGGCTTGATTTGTGACCCAAGATATGATCTATCCTGGAGAATGTTCCATGCGCACTTGAGAAAAATGTGTATTCTGTTGTTTTGGGGTGGAATGTCCTATAAATATCAATTAAGTCCATCTTGTTTAATGTATCATTTAAAGCTTGTGTTTCCTTATTTATTTTCATTTTGGATGATCTGTCCATTGGTGAAAGTGGGGTGTTAAAGTCCCCTACTATGATTGTGTTGCTGTCGATTTCCCCTTTTATGGCTGTTAGTATTTGCCTTATGTATTGAGGTGCTCCTATGTTGGGTGCATAAATATTTACAATTGTTATACCTTCCTCTTGGATCGATCTCTTGATCATTATATAGTGTCCTTCTTTGTCTCTTATAATATTCTTTATTTTAAAGTCTATTTTGTCTGATATGAGAATTGCTACTCCAGCTTTCTTTTGATTTCCATTTGCATGGAATGACTTTTTCCATCCCCTCACTTTCAGTCTGTATGTGTCTCTAGGTCTGAAGTGGGTCTCTTGTAGACAGCATATATATGGGTCTTGTTTTTGTATCCATTCAGCCAGTCTGTGTCTTTTGGTGGGAGCATTTAATCCATTTACATTCAAGGTAATTATCGATATGTATGTTCCTATTCCCATTTTCTTAAATGTTTTGGGTTTGTTATTGTAGGTGTTTTCCTTCTCTTGTGTTTGTTGCCTAGAGAAGTTCCTTTAGCATTTGTTGTAAAGCTGGTTTGGTGGTGCTGAACTCTCTCAGCTTTTGCTTGTCTGTAAAGGTTTTAATTTCTCCATCACATCTGAATGAGATCCTTGCTGGGTAGAGTAATCTTGGTTGTAGGTTTTTCTCCTCCATCACTTTAAGTATATCCTGCCACTCCCTTCTGGCTTGCAGAGTTTCTGCTGAAAGATCAGCTGTTAACCTTATGGAGATTCCCTTGTGTGTTATTTGTTGTTTTTCCCTTGCTGCTTTTAATATGTTTTCTTTATATTTAATTTTTGACAGTTTGATTAATATGTGTCTTGGCGTGTTTCTCCTTGGGTTTATCCTGTATGGGACTCTCTGTGCTTCCAGGACTTGATTAACTATTTCCTTTCCCTTATTAGGGAAGTTTTCAACTATAATCTCTTCAAATATTTTCTCCATCCCTTTCTTTTTCTCTTCTTCTTCTGGGACCCCTATAATTCGAATGTTGGTGTGTTTAATGTTGTCCCAGAGGTCTCTGAGACTGTCCTCAGTTCTTTTCATTCTTTTTTCTTTATCCTGTTCTGCAGTAGTTATTTCCACCATTTTATCTTCCAGGTCACTTATCCTTTCTTCTGCCTCAGTTATTCTGCTATTGATCCCATCTAGAGTGTTTTTAATTTCATTTATTGTGTTTTTCATCGTTGCTTGGTTCCTCTTTAGTTCTTCTACGTCCTTGTTAAATGTTTCTTGCATTTTGTCTATTCTATTTCCAAGATTTTGGATCATCCTTACTATCATTATTCTGAATTCTTTTTCAGGTAGACTGCCTATTTCCTCTTCATTTGTTAGGTCTGGTGTGTTTTGACCCTTCTCCTTCATCTGCTGTGTGTTTTTCTGTCGTCTCATTTTGCTTATTCTCATAATTTTTATGTGTAACTTTGCTATCATTGTTTATATCTAAATATTTTATATTTTATATATTTTATATATCTATCTTCTTTTACCTATGACCTATGTTTCTTTATTTCTAAATTTATGGGTATTTTCTAGCATATGTTATTATGATTTTTAAATATGTATTATGAATTGTAGCTAAATGTTATTGGAGTTTAAGAATATGGCCTGTATGTTATCAGTGCTTTAAAATTGACCAATATGTAGTTGTTGTTTTTTTTCAAAACCCATGCGGGCCTCATCTCTCCTGTGAAATCTTTCCTGCCTGCTCTGCCCTAGGCAACTGATTATACCTTACATTGTATCACTGCATTTTCCCAGGTATACTTCTAATACCATATTGTCAAATTTTACCTGCAATTATTTATTTCAGTCTGCTTTTCCATGAGCCTATAAAGAATTTGAAGGCAAGGCCTACTGTTTATTCATTTTTATATCCCAAAGCATAGGACTCAGCTCTCTCAGTCATTTGCAGGAATAGGGTCCTATAGGTTTCTATAGAAACTTTATAGAACTACCATGAATAATGAGAAGCGATTGTATATCCATATGTGTATGGATATATATGTGTATATGTATATGCATATACAATGTACAGTTGACCCTTGAACAGTGTTAGGGTTAAGGATGCCCACCATTCACACAGTTGAATATCCAGATATAACTTTACAGCCAGCCCTCTGTATATGTGGTTCGGCATCTGCAGATTTATCCAACAACAGATTAAGCAGTACTGTAGAACATATTTAGTAAAAAAAAGAATCCATGTGTGTGTAATCATTTCTAAAAAATATTCTGTGTGGTCTTGAAAAGAATGCATATTCTGAATTTATATAGTATGTTTAATTGTATATGTGTGTAAATATATATACATATATATTAATATACACATACATGCATATGAATAAGTTGACATATATCATTTTATATATAGATGTAAATAGATATATACATAAATTTATATATATCATTTTGTGCACACATGTGAATTGTGTTGCTCATTGTGTTGTCTGCTTGTTCTACAAGTTATTGTGAGGTAAGTTAAAATCCTCCACAATGATTATGAATTTATTATTCCTTTGTTTGTCAATGTTTACTGTACATGTTTTTTTACAATTTAAAAAGTTTTATCCTTTCTTCTATTCTAAGAATTTCACATCTCTGAAATCAATATATGTCTAATAATTGGTAGCATATTGAAGTAATAATTAGCAACATTCTTTAAAATTTTTTATAATCTGACACATATTGATTTATGTACCCTACAATTTTTGTAATTCTTGATGTGATGAATTATGGTGTCATCATTGTGAACTGAAACTTCTATCAATATATAGTGATCTTTATGTTCCACAATGCTTTTATCTATTTATTTCTGGTATGACTATAGTTATGTCATATTACTGTTGATTAATATTTGTCTGGAATATATTTTTCCTTATGTTTTATATGTGTATCTTATAAACAGCTTGTAATTAATCTTGAATTTTAGTCTGACATTCTTTGCCTTTTAAATTACATGAAGTATTAAGTCAGGTTATATTTATTGTACTTACTGATATTTTTGGATTTTTATCCATTTTATTCTGTGTTAATTGTTTCACTTTTTCAGTTTTTTTCTTTCTTTGTTTCTTTTAGATTATTATACAGTTTTCTTTTGGCATTTTTCACTCTACTAGGAAGTTAAATTCTCTATTTCTTTAGTTGCTGTCTTAGAAAATTTTAAAGCTAGTCTTAACTTTAGAAAAATTAATCATTATTCTTTACCATCCACCTGAAAAATATAAGGACCTCAGAACACTGTAATTTTATTCTCCACTATTGATATATTTGATTTTTTTCATGTGTGTTAGGTGTATCTCTGTTTTAAACACATAAGGTGCTGTTATTGTTTTATACAATTAGTATTTGTTTTAATTTATTGACATATTTACAACTTCTTTCTTCCTCATTACTTATTGCTTTTCAGATGTTCTATCTGGGATCATTTCACTTAGGCTTGAAGAACATTCTCTACACTTTTTTTGGTATGGGTCCATTGATGGCAAACTTTTTCACTTTTTGTTTGTTAAAAATGTATTTATTCTGACTTTCAAAGATTCCTTTGCCAGATATAAAATCCTGAGTTGATGGATTTTGTTTGTTTTATTTTGTTGTTGTTGTTATTCTCTCAGCAAAACAAAGATACAAATCCACTGTTACCTGGCTTCCATGTTGGTATTGAAAAGCTAGCTATCAGTGAAATTATAGTTTTTCTAAGAGTAATAGATACATAATTTTTGTTGCTTTTAATATTTTTCTATTTCTTTTACTTGCTAACTGTTATGACTTGAAGATTCTATTGTATTTATCCTCCTTTATATTCCTTCAGTTTTAATATACAAATTTATGTATTTTATCACTTTTGAAATTTCTTAGCTATTATATCTTTATATATTGATTCTGTACATTTTTCTCTTCTATTATGGTACTCCAACTGGATTGGTTAGTCCTTCTTAATTTGTCTCTTAACCTTTATAAATTTTTTTTAAACTTTTTTGTCTCTCTATGTTGCGCTCTTGACAATTTCTTCTCTTCTATCATCCTTGTCACTAATTCTCTCTTCAACTCTGGTCAATTTGCCACTAAACCTATTAGAGGTTTTTAATTCAATTATTTAATTTTTTTATTTCTAGAACTTATGCTTAAATTTTTAAAAACTTTGTTTATTTTAAAAATTCTCTCTTGCACTTTACTATATCATTTTCAGTCTTTAAAATTGTTTTTATACATTATTAATTCTTGTATTATGTGTCTTATAATTCCATTATCTGAAATCTTGATAAATCTAAGTCTGTTGTCTATTGTTTCTGCTGGTTGTACACATGGTATTATTTTTCTTTATGTGTTTTAGGATTTTTGAGTATGGAATTTTATTTCTTAGAACCTTATCTATGAGAATTATTTGAGCTTGTGACTACATTTTGTTTTGACTTCCATTCCATTTATGAGAAGAGATACTTTATGCAATTTCAAACTTTTAAAATTTATTAAGACTTGTTTTGTGGTCTAATATGTTGTTGATCCTGGAGAATGCTCCATACGCACTTGAGAAAAATGTGTATTCTGCTTTTGTTGGGTGAAGTGTCCTGTATATCTTTTTGTTATTCAATTGATCTGTAGTGTTGTTCAAGTCCTCTATTGCTTTAGTACTTTTCTGTCTGGTTCTATCCATTATTGTAAGTGGGGACATTGAAGCCTCCTTTTACTATTGTAGAGTTGTCTATTTCTCCCTTCAATTCTATCAATGTTTGCTTCATTCATTTGAGAGCTCTGATGGTTGTGCAAATATATTTATAATTATTGAATTTTCTTGATGAATTGACTCGTCTATCATTACATAATATCTTTATTTTTTGTAATAGTTTTTGACTTAAAGTCTATTTGCCTGATTTTAGTGTAGCTATCCCTGCTCTCTTCTGGTTACTATTTTCATGGAATATATTTTTCCATCCTTTCATTTTCAACATATATGTGTCTTTAGATCTAAAGTAAGTCTCTTGTAGATGGTACATAATTGAATTCTGTTTTTTAAAATTCATTCTGTCAATCTATGCCTTGTTGGGGAGTTTAATCCATTTAAATTTAAAGTAATTACTGATTGAGGTGTAATTACTGTAAGTGTAAATTTTTGTTTTTTCCATCACATTTCTTCCATTACTGCCTTCCTTACTGATTAGTTGATTGTTTTTGGTAGTGACATTTTTTATTCCCTTTTTATTTTTTTCTGTGTATGCTCTACAGATATTTACTTTTGATTACCATGAGGATTACATATCACATCCTAATGCTATAATAATCTATTTTAAACTGATACCAACTAATTTTCAGTCATATATAAAAACTGTACTCCCTTAATGCTCTATCCTTCCTCGTGTTGTTATTGATGTCACAAATTACTCCTTTATATATTGTGTACCTCTTTATATAGATTTATAATTGTCTTTCAAAAATAGCAGAAGAATAAAAAGTAGAGTTACAAACCAAAGTTACAATCATACTGATTTTTATATCTGTCCATGTATTTACCTTTACAGATGAGCTTTATATTTTTGTATGGTTGAAGTTATTGTCTCTTTCATTTCAACTTGAATCATTCCCTATCACACCCCTATAGGGCAGATGTAGTGATAATTAATTCTCTCCACTTTTTGTGTATCTGGGAATGTCTTAATTTCTCCTTCATTTTTGAAGGACAGATATGAAGGATATAGGATTTTAAGGCTGTAGATTTTAAGCAGTTTTTTTTTTCTCTCAGTGCTTTAAATATATTACCCAACAGCCTTCTGGACTGCACGTTTTTTGCTGAGGAATCTGTTGGTGATCTTATTGAGGATTCATTGGCCATAACAAGTCACTTTTCTATTGTTGCTTTCAAAATTTTCCCTTTGTTTTTTGATAGTTAAATTATAATGTATCTCAGTGTGAGTCTCTTTGTTTATCATACTTAGAGTTCACTGAGCATATTGGATTTGTAGATCCATGTATTTCCTCAAACTTGTGAAGTTTTCAGCCATTTTTTTCTTCCAAAAATCTCTCTACCCCTTTCTCTACCTCTCCTTTTGGGACTCCCATAGTATGTATCAGTTCCACTTGATTCTGTCCCGTAAATCTGTGTTCACTTTTCTTTATTATTTTTCCATTCTCCACTTCAGACTTGACTATTTCAATTGTCCTATATTTACGTTCACTGACTCTCACCTGCCTGATCAAATCTGCTGTGGACCCTTCTAGTGAATTTATTATTTCAATTATTTCACACAACATTTTCTTCTACAGTCTTTCATAGCCCGAGATCCAAATTATGCCAGCTTTCCCAGTCTGAGCTCCAAATCAGGGAAAACAGTAACATAGCAAATTGTTCTGCTCTGCTCCTTCAGGCCTGAGGGGGGAAAACAAGAAGTGGGCTGCTGCCTCCTGACCATGCTGTGCTAGGGAAATTGTAGAACAAGGGCAAGTAAAAATGCCATAATTTTAAAAATCATTTGGAATGTGGCTTTTTCATGATTAGATTGTTTGATTGGTGGCTGTAGATTTTTGATTACCATAGCTCCTATAAATTTATTTTAAACAATCTGGAGCTGTTATTTTAATGTTTCCATAGGATATCAAGGACCTGGAGCTTCCTAGTCTACCATTTGGCTGATGTTACCTACAGTATTCATTCTCTTTCTTTTAGTGTATTTAGATCACTTTCATTTAATGTAATAGTTGATAGATTAGGGTATAAATTTGAATTTTATATTTGTTTTCTGATTGTTTGGTATGTATTTTGCTTTTCTGTATTCATTTCATGCCTTCCTGTGGATTACTTGAATATATTTAGAATTTCATTTAGATTTATTTTCACTGTTTTTGCCTATATCTTTTGTATTGCTTTCTAAGTAGTTGATCTAGGTATTACATTACGTATATATTTGTATATAAGTAATTTGTGTCATCTTTTTTCATTGTCATTCTTGCTTGTCATATATATATATATATGGCATAAATATTTTATATGTATATCTATATACTCAGAATCTAATGATACTGCCTTTTATCAGTTCTAGTGAAGTATACCTCCCTTTGTCTTCCCTGGTTATAATACAATTGTTTAAAATACCTCCTCTACATACACTTGGAACCACACCAGATGGTCATATAATTTTTGCTTTAACTGTCACACATTATATATAAAACTCAAGGAAAGTAAAGCTTATTGTACATACTCTAATTTTTGCTGGCTCTGTTCTTTATTCCTTACTGATGTCCCAATTATCCTCATTTTATTATTTTCTTTCGTTCTAGATTAACTTCCTGTAGCTATTTTTTGTGTCTAATCTGGTGAAAAATTATCTTAGTTCCTTCATCTAAGAATATCTTAATTTCCTCTCCTTTATTGAAAGATATTTTCAGTTGGAAAAGTATCTGGATTCTTTTCTTTTTATACTTAAAATATTTCACACCACTTCTTTCTGTCTTCTCTGGTATCTGATAAGAAGTCTGTTGTCATACTATTGTTTTTCTCCATTTGGTAAGGTGTTATTTCTCACTATTTTCAATTGTGTTTCCTTTGTCTTTACTTTTTAGAAGTTTGATTTTGATGTGTCTTGGCATGGATTTTTTTGAGCTTGTTATGTTTGAGTTTTCTTAAGCTGCTGAAATTTGTAGGTTTATGTCCTTTGCCAAGTGTTTGAAATTTTAAGCCATTATTTCTTTGAATAACTTTTCTATTTTCTCTCTACAGTAAGTCCCCTACATACAAACAAGTTCCATTCTGAGAGTCTACTTGTAAGTCCAATTTGTTCATAACTCCAACAAAGTTAGTCTAGATACCCACCTAGCATGATTGGCTATATAGTACTATACTGTAATAGGTTTATAACACTTTTCACACAAATAAAACATTAAAAAAATAAAGAAAACATTTTTAATCTTACAATATAGTACCTTGAAAAGTACAGTAGTACAGTACAACAGCTGGCATACAGGGGCTGGCATCGAGTGAACAAGCAGGAAGAGTTACTGACTGGAGGAGGGAGAGGAGGTGGGAGATGGTAGAGCTGAAGGATTGTCAGCAATAGGAGATGGAGGGCTAGCTCTAATTTCACACAGGTCTGACGTTGATGGCACAGGTTCTGGTTCCTTGTTGGATTCAATTCTATCTACCCTCTTGAAACAAATGATCCAGTGATGTTTGGGTAAAAACTCTTTTTTTCTCATCATAGATGACACAGTAGCACTGGATTCCATTCTGAACAGCTGCTACAACCTTCATGTACCATTCTACGTTTCGGTCCTGTGCCTCAAAAATAAAGTGTCTCCTCAAATAAAGAAAATCCCCTTGCCATTTCCTGCATCGTGAATCTCTTCAGTTCTTCAGTTACTTCTTCTTCCTCTTGCCGCTCTTCATCCTTTCTCTGGGCCTCCAATTACATTGGGTCTTCATTAGTAAGCTCCTTGTGTTGCACAGCAACAGTGCTGTACAGTAAAGTACACAACAGCACAACCACTTGTAGAGGATGCACGCATGTGACAATGTACACCAGACAGGTGAACTAACTTATTTGATTGGACATGCGAACACACGTTCACATCTTTGAAAGTTCACAACTTGAAGGATCATATGTAGGGAACTTACTGTACTCAAATTGGGTGATTTTTATTGTTCTCTCTTCCAGATCACTGATTCTCTTCTCTGTCTCCTCCTGTCCATTATGCTGTTGAGAATATCTCTGGAACTTTTTTTCTCTCCTTTTTTTCCTAAACTTTAATGAGATATAGTTAATTAAAACATTATAAATTTAACGTGTATAATATGATTATTTCATGCTTGTATATATTGCAAAATTCTTACCACAAAAAGGTTAGCTAGCACATACACATAATTGTCATTTTCATTGTTGTTGTTTTGTCCCTGTAGTTATGTTGGTGAGAACATCTAAGATCTACTCTCTTACCAAATTTCAAGTAGATAAGAGAGTATTGTTAGAGTCATCATGCTGTATATTAGATTCCTCAGAAATTATTCCTCTTATAACTGGAAGTTTGAACACTTTGACCAACACCACCCCATTTTCCCCACCACTCAGCCAATGGCAACCCTCAATCTACTCTCTGTTTCTTCCATTATGGCTTCTTTAGATTCCACATATAAGTGAGAGCATATGGTATTTGTCTTTCTATGTCTGACTGATTTCACTTAGCATAGGGCCCTCAAGGTTCCTCGTGTTGTTACAAACGGCAGGATTCCATCTATTTTAAGGTTGAGTAATAATTCATCATATATATACAACATTTTCTTTATCCATTCATCCATCAGTGGACATTTAGGTTGTTTCCAAGTCTTGGTTATTGTGAATGATTCACATGGGGGTTAAGATATTGATTCGACATAGTGGGTGTTTTTTATCCTTCAGAATAATATCCCAAATTGGGATTGCAGAATTGTATGGTAGTGATATATTTTTTTGAGGAAACTCCATCTCTTGTGGGTTCTTTCTTTCTTTTTTTTATTTCTTGGTGTATAGTTGCTTTACAATGTCGTGTTTGTTTCTACTGTACAACAAAGTGGAGTTCCCTGTGCTATACAGTGGGTTCTCAGTAGTTACCTATTTTATACATATTAGTGTATGTATGTTAATCCCAGTCTCCAAGTTCTTCCCACCCCCCTTTCCCCTCTTGGTGTCCATATATTGGTTGTCTACGTCTCTGTCTCTATTTCTGCCTTGCAAACAGGTTCATCTGTATCATTTTTCTAGATTCCACATATATGCATTAATATATGATATTTGTTTTTCTCTTTCTGACTTACTTCACCCTGTATGACAGTCACTAGGTCCAAAAACATCTCTACAAATCACCCAATTTCATTCCTTTTTATGGCTGAGGAATATTCCATTGTATATATGTACAATATCTTCTTTATTCATTCATCTGTCGATGGGCACTTAGGTTGTTTCCATGACCTGGCTATTGTAAATAGTGCTGAAATGAACATTGAGGTGCATGTATCTTTTGGAATTATGGTTTTCTCTGGGTATATGCTCAGTTGTGGGATTGCTGGGTCAAATGGTAGTTCTGTTTTTAAATTTTTAAGGAACCTCCATACTGTTCCCCATAGTGGCTGTATCAATTTACATTCCCACCAACAGTGCAAGAGGGTTCCCTTTTCTCCACACCCTCTCCAGCATTTGTTGTTGTTTGTAGATTTTCTGATGATGCCCATTCTAGCCAATGTGAGGTGATAACTCATTGTAGTTCTGATTTGCATTTCTCTAATAATAAGTGATGTTGAGCACCTTTTCATGTGTCTCTTGCCCATCTGTATGTCTTCTTTGGAGAAACGTCTATGTTTCTTGCACACATATTTTGGTTGGGTTGTTTGGTGTTTTTTTTTTTTTTGATATTGAGCTGCATGAGCTGTTTGTATACTTTGGAGATTAATTCTTTGTCCGTTGATTCAGTTGTAAATATTTTCTCCCATTCTGAGGGTTGTATTTTCATCTTGTTTATGGTTTCCTTTGCTGTGCAAAAGCTTTTAAGTTTCATTAGGTCCCATTTATTTTTGTTTTTGTTTCCATTACTCTAGGAGGTGGGTCAAAAAAATCTTGCTGTGATTTATGTCAAAGAGTGTTCTTCCTATGTTTTCCTCTAAGAGTTTTATAGTGTCCAGTCTTACATTATGGTCTTTAAACCATTTTGAGTTTACTTTTGTGTATGGTATTAGAGAGTGTTCTAATTTCATTCATTTCCATGTAGCTGTCCAGTTTTTCCAGCACCACTTATTGAAGAGCCTGTCTTTTCTCCATTGTATATTCTTGCCTCCTTTGTCATAGATTAGTTGACCATAAGAGTGTGGGTTTATCTCTGGGCTTTCTATCCTGTACCATTGATCTATATTTCTATTTTTGTGCCAGTACCATACTGTCTTGATTACTGTAGCTTTATAGCATAGTCTGAAGTCAGGGAGACTGATTCCTCCAGCTTCAATTCTTTTTTTTTCTTTTTCTCAAGATTGCTTTGGCTATCCAGGATCTTTTGTGTCCCCATACAAATTTTAAGATTTTTTGTTCTAGTTCTGTGAAAAATGCCATTGGTAATTTGAGAGGGATTGCACTGAATCTGTAGATTGCTTTGGATAGTATAGTCATTTTCACAATATTGATTCTTCCAACCCAAGAACATGGTATATCTCTCCAACTGTTTGTGTCATCTTTGATTTCTTTCATCAGTGTCTTATAGTTTTCTGAGTACAGGTCTTTTACCACCTTAGATAGGTTTATTCCTATATATTTTATTCTTTTTGTTGCAATGGTGAATGGGATTGTTTCCTTAATTTCCCTTTCTGATCTTTCATTGTTAGTGTATAGGAATACAAGAGATTTCTGTGCATTAATTTTGTATCCTGCAACTTTCCCAAATTCATTGATTAGCTCTAGTAGTTTTCTGATAGCATCTTTAGGATTCTCTATGTATAGTGTTATGTCATCTGCAAACAGTGACAGCTTTACTTCTTCTTTTCCAATCTGGATTCCTTTTATTTCTTTTTCTTCTCTGACTGCCATAGCTAGGATTTCCAAAACTATGTTGAATAATAGTGGACATCCTTGTCTTGTTCCTGATCTTAGAGGAAATGCTTTCAGTTTTTCACCATTGAGAATGAAGATAAATGTGGGTTTTCATACATGGTCTTTATTATGCTGTGGTAGGTTCCCTCTATGCCCATTTTCTGGAGAGTATTTTATCATAAATCGGTGTGAATTTTGTCAAAAGCTTTTTCTGCATCTATTGAGATGATCATATTATTTTTATTCTTCTATTTGTTAATACATTGCATCACATTGATTGATTTGCATATATTGAAGAATCCTTACATCCCTGGGATAAATCTCACTTGATCATGGTGTATGATCCTTTTAATGTGTTGTTGGATTCTGTTTGCTAGTACTTTGTTGAGGATTTTTGTGTCTATATTCATCAGTGATATTGGTCTATAATTTACTTTTTTTGTGATATCCTTGTCTGGTTTTGGTATCAGGGTGATGGTGGCCTTGTAGAATGAGTTTATGTGTGTTCCTTCCTCAGCAATATTTTGGAAGAGTTTGAGAAGGATGGGTGCTAGCTCTTCTCTAAATGATTGATAGATGTCACCTGTGAAGCCATCTGGTCCTGGACTTTTGCTTGTTGGAAGATTTTTAATCACAGTTTCAACTTCATTACTTGAGATTGGTCTGTTCATATTTTGTATTTCTTCCTGGTTCAGTCTTGGAATGTTATGCCTTTCTACGAATTTGTTCATTTCTTCCAGGTTGTCCACTTTGTTGGCATAGAGTTGCTTGTAGTAGTCTCTTAGGAACATTTGTATTTCTGTGGTGTCTGTTGCAACTTCCTTCTCATTTCTAATTTTATTGGTTTGAGTCTTCTCTCTCTTTTTCTTGATGAGTCTGGCTAAAAGTTTATCAATTTTATTTATCTTCTCAAACAACCAGCTTTTAATTTTATTAATCTTTGCTATTGTTTTCTTCATTTCTATTTCATTTATTTCTGCTCTGACCTTTATGATTTCTTTCCTTCTACTAACATTGTTGTTTCTATTGTTCTTTTTCTCTAGTTCCTTTAGGAGTAAGATTAGATTGCTTATTTGTGATTTTTCTTGTTTCTTTGGGTAAGATTGCATTGCTATAAACTTCCCTCTTAGAACTGCTTTTGCTGCATCCCATAGGTTTTTGGTTGTTGTGTTTTCATTGTCATCTGTCTCTACGTATTTTTTGATTTCTTCTTTGATTTCTTCAGTGATCTGTTGGTTATTTAGTAGCATATTGTTTAGCCTCCATGTGTTTGTGTTTTTTACAGGTTTTGTTTCCTGTAATTGATTTCTAATCTCATAGCATTGTGGTTGGAAAAAAATGCTTGATACAATTTCAGTTTTCTTAAATTTACCAAGGCTTGATTTGTGACCCAAGATATGATTTATCCTGGTGAATATTCCGTGTGCACTTGAGAAGAAATTGTTTTCTGCAGTTTTTGGACAGAATGTCTTATAAATATCAATTACATCTATCTGTTATGTTTTGTCATTTAAAGTTTGTGTTTCCTTATTAATTTTCTGTCTGGATGATCTACCCATTGGTATAAATGAGGTGTTAGATCCCCCACTGTTATTGTGTTACTGTCCATTTCCCCATTTATGGCTGTTAGCATTTGCCTTATGTATTGACGTGCTCCTCTGTTCAGTGCATATAAATTTTTTAAATAAATTCATTTATTTATTTATTTATTTATGGCTGTGTTGGGTCTTCATTGCTGCATGCAGGTTTCCTCTAGTTGTGGAGAGCATGGGCTACTCTTTGTTGCAGTGCACGTGCTTTCTCACTGTGGTGACTTCTGTTGCTGTTGAGCACAGGCTCTAGACATGCAGCCTTCAGTAGATGTGGCATCTGGGCTCAGTAGTTGTGGTCCCCAGGCTCTAGAGCACAGGCTCAGTAGTTGTGGCACATGGGCTTAGTTGCTTCACAGCATATGTGATCTTCCAGGACCATGGATCGAACCCGTGACCCCTGCATTGGCAGGTGGATTCTTAACCACTGGGCCACCAGGGAACTCCCAGTGCATATATATTTGTAATTGTTTTATCTTCTTTTTGGATTTATCCCTTGATCATTATGTAGTGTCCTTCCTTGCCTCTTGTAACAGTCTTTAGTTAATGTCTATTTTATCCGATATAAGTAATGCTACTCCAGCTTTATTTTGATTTCCATTTGCATGGAATGTCTTTTTCCATCCCCTCACTTTCAGTCTGTATGTGTCCCTAGGTCTGAAGTGGGTCTCTTGTAGACAGCATATATACGGGTTTTGCTTCTGTATCCATTCAGCCAGTCTGTGTCTTTTGGTTGGAGCATTTAATCCATTCACATTTAGGGTAATTATCAATATGTATGTTCCTATTACCATTTCCTTAATTGTTTTGGGTTTGTCTTCTCTTGTGTTTCCCACTTAAAGTCAAAGTAAGCTCACAGAAAAACCACTACTTTTAATATTTTTTCTTTCTAATTAATTCTTGATAGTTTGAATAATATGTGTCTCATTGTGTTTCTCCTTGGGTTTATCCTGTATAGGACTCTCTGTGCTTCCTGGACTTCATTGACTCTTTCCTTTCCCATGTTAAGGAAGTTTTCAACTGTAATCTCTTCAAATATTTTCTCAGACTATTTTTCTTTCTCTTCTTCTTCTGGGACCCCTATAATTCGCATGTTGGTATATTTAATTTTGTTCCAGAAATCTCTGAGACTGTCCTCAATTCTTTTCATTCTGTTTTCTTTTTCTTTTTTTTTTTTAATTTTTATTTATTTATTTATTTATTTATGGCTGTGTTGGGTCTCCACTTCCGTGCAAGGGCTTTCTCCATTTGCGGCAAGTGGGGGCCGCTCCTCATCGCGGTGCGCGGGCCTCTCACCATTGCGGCCTCTCTTGTTGCAGAGCACAGGCTCCAGACGCACAGGCTCAGCAGTTGTGGCTCACGGGCCCAGCTGCTCCACAGCATGTGGGATCCTCCCAGACCAGGGCTCGAACCCATGTCCCCCACATTGGCAGGCAGACTCCCAACCACTGCGCCGCCAGGGAAGCCCCCATTCTGTTTTCTTTATCCTGCTCCATGGCAGTTATTTCCACCATTCTATCTTCCAGCTCACTTATCCATTCTTCTGCCTTAGTTATTCTCCTATTGATTCCTTCTAGAGTATTTTTCATTTCAGTTATTGTGTTGTTTATCACTGTTTGTTTGTTCTTTTCTTCTTGTATGTCTTTTTTAACTGTTTCTTGTATTTTCTCAATTCTATTTCCGAGATTTTGGGTCATCTTTACTATCATTACTCTGAATTCTTTTTCAGGTAGACTGCCTATTTCCTCTTCATTTGTTTGGTCTTGTGGGTTTTTACCTTACTCCCTCTGCAGCATATTTCTCTGTCTTCTCATTTTGTTTAATGCTGTGTTTGGGGTCTCCTTTCTGCAGGCTGCAGGGTCATACTTCCTCTTACTTCTTGTGTCTGCCCCTAGTGGCTGAGGTTGGTCCAGTGGATTGTGTAGGCTTCCAGGTTGGGGGGACTGGTTCCTGTGTTCTTGTAGGTGGAGGTGGATCTTGTCCCTCTGATGGACAGGGCCATGTCCGGTGGTGTGTTTTGGGATGTCTGTGAGCTTACTTTGACTTTAAGCAGTGTGTCTGCTAATGGATGGGGTTTTGTTCCTGTCTCACTACTTGTTTGGCATGAGGCAGCCAGCACTGGAGCTTGCTGGACATTGGGTGGAGCTGGGTCTTGGTGGTAAGATGGAGACCTCTATGAGAATTCTTGCTGATTAATATTCCCTGGGACCGGGAGTTCTCTGGTGGTCCAATGTTCTGGACTCAGCTCTCCCACCTCAGAGACTCAGGCCTGACCCTTCTCCAGAGCACCAAGACCCTGCAGGCCTCACACACATAAGAAAAGGAAAAAAAATATGAACAAAAAAACCTCAAGACAAACGGTAAAAGCATAACCAAACAGACAAAAACACACAAAGAAACACACACACATGAAAGAGAAAACAAAAAAGAAAAGAGCAGCCAAACAAATAAATGAACCCCAAAATGAAAAAAAAAAACACTAAAAACTAAACTAACAAAAGCAAAACAACAGTTACAAATCAGAAGCAGAAAGAAAACTCTAGATAGGTCTCTGGCCCTGCTGTGGGCACTGTGGCCAGCTCAGACTCTGGCCTGGCCCAACTCCTGCGTGTACTTGCCCCCAAAGTCCACAGTTGCCCCCAAAATTCAAATCCTCAATTGGGGGAACACTTGTTGTCTATTCAGATATTCTGCATATGCAGGATTTACCAAGCCAATTGTGGGGATTTAATCCACTGCTTCTGTGCCTGCACAGAGATTTTTCCCTTCCTCTTTGGTTGCACTGCTCCTGGAATTCAGCTTTGGTTTTGGCCCTGCCTCTGCATGTGGGCCACCCTCAGGCATCTGTTCCCTACCCAGGCAAGCAGGGGCGAAAGCAGCGTCTGATTAGGGCTCACTTGCTCACTCAGGCCATGGAGAGGGAGGGATACAGCAGTCACAGTTAGGATGTGCAGGGAGTGCCTGCGGTGGTGGAGGCTGGAAGGAAGTTTCAACAGCCTGAGGTGTGCTGTGAGCTCTCCCAGGGGAGGTGGCCCTGGATCACAGGACCCTCAACTGTGGCGGGCTGCTCAGGCTCCTGAGAAGGTGTGGGAAGTGACCTACACTTACTCACAGGACCCTTGGTGGCAATGGCGACAGTGGTAGCTGTCACACCTGCCCCTGGGGTCTGAGATAGCAGCTGCAGCTCCCACCCACCCCTGGAGCTCGTGTAGGCAGTGCCCTTCCGTCTGTGAGCACATGGAAAAAGAAGCTCCTATGGCGGGCCTGCCCCTCACGTCGTACACCCCCGGCAATTGTCCCTTGCCTCTCTGGCAGGCCCAGGCTTCTTGGCACTCCCTCAGCTGTGACACACTAGCTCCCTCAGGCTGTCTTTATGCCCCAGTCCTCTCCCTGGGGTCTTACCTCTGATTCCTGAGCCTCACACCCACCCCAGTGGGCAGACAAGCATCTCAGGCTGGGGAGTGCTGGTCAGCACTGATCCTCTGTACAGGATTCTCTCCACTTTGCCATCTGCACCCCTGTTGCTGTGCTCTCCTCTGAGGGTCTGAAGTTCCCCCCGCATCCCCGCCAGTGTGGGGGCTTAATCGTGTGTGGAAATTTTCTTCCTTCACAGCTTCCTCCCAGAGGCGCAGGCCCTGTCCCAATTCCTTTGTCTCTTTTTTTTTCTTTTTTCGTTTGCCCTACCCAGTTACATGGAGATTTTCTTGCATTTTTGGAAGTCTGAGGTCTTCTGCCAGCGTTCAGTAGGTGTTCTGTAGGAGTTGTCCCACATGTAGTTGTATTTTTGATGTATCTGTGGTGAGAAGGTGATCTCCATTTCTTACTCCTCTGCCATCTTAAAGGTTCCCTCTTTTATTTTGTATAATACCCATTATAACATGTGTGAGGTGGTATCTCATTGTGGTTTTGATCTGCATTGCCCTGATGATTAGTGATGTTGAGTATGATATTAACTGTGAGATTTTTATACATGGCCTTTATTATGTTGAAGTAAGTTTCTTCTCTACTCAATTTGTTGAGTGAGGATATGGCATTTTTTCCAAAAAATTTTTTCTGCATCTGTGGAGATGATCACACGTTTTTTATCTTTCATTCTCTGAATGTGGTCTATCACATTTATTGATTTGTTTAAATTCAACCATCCTCACATCCTAGGAATAAATCACCCTTGATCATGGTGTATGATTCATGGTGTATGATTTTGAATTTCACTCACTATTATTTTGTTGATAATTTTTGCATCTACATTTTCAGGGATATTCACCTATAGTTTTCTATTCTGGTAGTATCTTTATCTGACTTTGGTATCAGGGTAATGCTGACCTCATTAAATAAGTTTGGGTGTGTTCCTCCCCTTCAATTTTTGGAGGAATTTGAGAACGATTGGTGTTAATTCTTCTTTAAATGCTTTGTAGAATTCAACCTTGAATCCATATGTTCATGGGCTTTTCTTTGTTGGGAAAGTTTTGATTAGTGATTCAGTCTCCTTATTCATTATTGTTCTTTTTAGATATTTTATTTCTTCATGATTCAGTCTTGGTAGGTTGTATATTTCTAGGAATTTATCCATTTCTTCTAGGTTGTTTAATTTGTTGGCATATAATTTTTCATCGCAGTCTCTTATAATCCATTGTATTTCTGTGATATCAACGGCAATATCTCTTCTTTCATGTATATTATAGCTTATTTTTGTGAGTCATGTTTCATTTTTCTTGGCATGTTTAGCTAAAATTTGTAAATTTCATCTTTTCCAAAAATCAACTCATAGTTTTATTTATCTTTTCTATTGTTTTTCTATTCCTTATTTCAAACATTCTGCTATGATAGTTGTTATTTATTTTCTTCCGCTAACTTTCAGCTTAGTTTTTTTTCTTCTTTTTCTCTTCCTTGAGGTATAAAGTTAGGTTGATTATTTCAGTTTTTTTTTATGTAGACAATTATCACTATAATCTTCCCACTTAGAAATTCTCATATTTCATCTCATAAGTTTTAGTATCTTGTGTTTCATTTTCATTTGTTTCAAGACATTTTAAGAATTTCCCTTTTGATTTCTTCTTTCACTCATTAGTCATACAGGAATGTGTTGTTTAATTTATATATATGTTACTTTTCCAGTTTTCCCCCAATTGAGTATCTAGTTTTAACCATATGGTTAAAAAAGATATTTGGCTTGATTTTAAATTTTTTTAAATTTTTATTTATTTTTGGCTGTGTTGGGTCTTCGTTGCTGCATGCAGGCTTTCTCTAGTTGCCACGAGTGGGGGCAACCCTTCGTTGTGGTGTGTGGGCTTCTTATTGTGGTGGCTTCTCTTGTTGTGGCATGCAGGCCCAAGAGTGTGTGGGCTCAGTAGTTGCAGCACATGGGCTGTAGAGCTCACAGGCTTCAGTAGTTGCAGTGCATGGGCTCAGTAGTTGCAACATGCTGGCTCTAGGGTACATGGTCTTCAGTAGCTGTGGTGCATGGGCTCAGTAGTTGTGGCTCATGGGCTCTAGAGCACAGGCTCAGTAGTTATGGTGCATGGGCTTAGTTGCTCTGCAGCATGTGGGATCTTCCTATACCAGGGATCGAATCCATGTCCCCTGCATCAGCAGGCGGATTCTTAACCACTGCACCACCAGGGAAGTCCCGTGATTTAAAATTTTTAAATTTGCTAATATTTGTGTTGTGATGTAATATATGATCTATCCTGGAGAATGCCCCATTTCCACTTGAAAAGAATGTATTTTTTTGTTGCTTTTCGATGGAATATTCTGTATATGTTTCTTAGGTTCATTTACTATGGAGTATAATTCAAGTCCAATGTTTCCTTATTGATTTTCTGTCTGGATGATCTATCCATTGTTGAAAGTAGGTTATTTAAGTCACCTAATATTATTGTATTGTTTTCTATTCCTACCTTCAATCTGTTAGTACTTGTTTAATATATTTAGATGTCCATTGTTGGATAAATAATTGTTATATCTTCTGGATGAATTGACACTTTTATCACAATATAATGACCTTCTTTGTCTCTTACAGTTTTTGACCTAAAGTCCATTAAGTTTGATATAAATATAGTTATACTTGCTCTCTTTTTTTCCACTTATACGGAATATCTTATTCCATCTCTCATGTTGAGCTTATGTGTATCTTTAAAGTTAAAACGAATCTCTTGTAGGCAGCATATGTTTGTTTTTTCCTTAATACACATCATTTATTTTTTTCTTGCAGTTTTTTTTAAGATAAACTTGACATAGATCATTGTAGAAATTTAAGGTGTACAACATAATGATTTGACTTGCATACATCATGAAAAGATTACCATGAAAAGTTTAGTGAACATCCATCATCTCATATATATACAAATTAAATAAAATATTAACCCTGTGATGAGAACTCTTGGTATTTACTCTCATAACAAATTTCATACATAATATACAGCAGTCTTAATTATATTTATCATGATGTACCTTACGTCCCTGGAACTTACTTATGTTATAACTGGAAGTTTGTATCTTTTGACTGCCTTCATCCAATTCCCCCTCCCCCCACCTCTAGTAAGAATAAATCTGATCTCTTTTTCTATGAGTTTGTTTATTTGTTACTGAAGTATGATTGACCTATAACACTGTTAGTTCCTGGTACACAACAGGAACTAACAGTTTCAATATTTCTATATATTTCAAAATGATCACCATGATAAATCTAGTTACCATCTGTCCATGAATACTATATCTTTAAATCTGTTTGTGTTGTCTTCAGTTTCTCTCATCAGTGTTTTATAGTTTTCCAACCACATGTTTTTACCTCCTTAGTTAGATTTATTCCACAGTATCTTCTTTTGATAAGATTGTAAGTGGTTGGTAAAGATTTTCTTAATTTCTATTTCAGATAGTTTGTAGTTAGTGCATAAAAACACAAATGATATAATTTTGTATCCTGCATATTTACTGAATTTATTAATGAGTTCTAGTAGTTTTTTGGTGGTTCCTTTAAGATTTTCTATGTATAGTATCATGTTATCTGAAAATAGTGGTAGTTTTACTTCTTCCTTTCCAATTTGGATTACTTCTACTTCTTTTTCTTGTCTGATTACTGTAGCTAGGATTTCTAATACTATGTTGAATAAAACTGGTGAGAGTGGACATCCTTGTCTTGTTCCTGATCTTAGAGGAAATGCTTTCAGCTTTTCACCATTGATTATGTTATTAGCTGTGACCTTGTCACATTAGGTCTTTATTATGTTGAGGTATGTTCCCTCTCTATAAACTTTTTGAGATTTTTATCAAAAATGGATGATGAATTTTGTCAAAAGCTTTTTCTGCATCTATTGAGATGATCATATGATGTTTAGTTTTCAATTTGTTAACCTGGTGCATCACATTGATTGATTTGAGAATATTGAACCAGATTTGCACCCCTGGTATAAATCCCACTATATCATGGGCTATGATCATTTTAATGCATTATTGAATTTAGTTTGCTAATATTTTGCTGAGAATTTTTACATTGATGTTCATCAGTGATATTGGCCTGTAATTTTCTGAAAAAGGGTTTGTGATATCTTTATCTGGTTTTGGTATCAGGGTGATGTTGTTGTAGAATGGGATTGGAAACATTCCTTCCTCTTAAATTTTTTGGAATAATTTGAGAAAGATGGGTGTTAACTCTTTTTTGCATGTTTGGTAGAATTCACCTTTGAGGCTGTCTGGTCCTGAACTTTTGCTTGCTGGGATTTTTTTTTTTAATTACAGATTCAATTTCATTTCTTGTAGTTGTTCTGTTCATATTTTCTGTTTATTCCTGAATCAGTCTTGGGACTTTGTACATTTCTAGGAATTTTTACATTTCTGTAGGTTTTCCATTTTATTGGCGTATAATTGTTAGTAGTATTCTTGCATGATCCTTTGTATTTCTGTTACTTCTGTTGTAACTTCTTTTTCATTTCTGATTTTATTGGTTTGGGACCTCTATCTTTTTTCTTGATGAATCTGGCTAAAGGTTTATCAATTTTATTTACCTTTTCAAAAAGTCAGTTCTCAGTTTCTTTGATCTTTTCTAATTCTTGTTTCTATTATATTTATTTCTGCTCTGATCTTTATTATTTTTTACCTTCTACTAACTTTGGGTTTTATTCATTTTTCCTTTTCTAGGTCCTTTAGGTGTAAGTTTAGGTTGTTTACCTGAGATTTTTTTTTGTTGTTGTTTCATGAGGTAGGATTATACTGCTATAAAATTTTCTCTAAGAAGGGCTTTTGCTGCATCCCATAGATTTTGGATCATTGTATTTTCACTTTCACTTGTCTCCAGGTATTTTTTGATTTACTTTTTGATTTCTTTAGTGACTCATTTGCTGTTTAGCAGCATATCTTTTAGCCTCCACGTTTGTGTTTTTCCAGTTTTTTTTTTTTTTGATGTATTTGATTTCTTGTCTCATAGTGTTGTGGTCAGAAAAGATTCTTGATATGATTGCAATATTCTTGTATTTAATGAGACTTTTTTGTGGCCTAGCATGTGATCTATCCCAAAGAATGTTCTATGTACACTTGAAAAGATTGTGTATTCTACTGCTTTTTGATGGAATGTTCTTTATAGATTTATTAAGTCCATTTGATTTAATGTGTCATTTAAGGCCAGTGTTTCCTTATTGATTTTCTGTCTGGATGATCTGTCCGTTGATGTAAATGGGGTGTTAAAATCCCCTACTCTTATGTGTTACTGTCAATTTCTCCCTTTATGTCTGTTAATATTTGCTTTATGTATTTAGGTGTTCCTGTGTTGGGTGCATATATATTTTTTCAATTGTTATATCTTCTTGGATTGATCCCTTGACTATAATGTAACAGCCCTCATTGTATCTTGTTACAGTCTTTATTTTAAAGTCATTTTGTCTGATATAATTATTGCTACCTGGCTTTCTTTTCATTTCCATTTGCATGGAATAACTTTTTCCATCCCCTCACTTTCATCTATGTGTATCTTTAGATCTGAACTGAGTCTCTTGTAGGCAACATACATATGGGTCTTGCTTTTGTTTCCATTCAGCCACTCTACATTTAAGATTGGAACATTTAGCCCATTTACATTTAACATAACTATTGATAGATAGTATTTATTGCTATTTTGTTAATAGTTTTGTAGTTATTTTTTGTTACTTTCTTCTTCTTTTACTCTCTTCCCTTGTGATTTAATGACTATGATTAGTGTTATGTTTGAATTCCTTTCTCTTTGTGTGTGTCTATTATAAATTTTTGGTTTGTGGTTACCATGAGGTTGATATATATAGCAATCTATCCATCTATCTAAATTATTTTAAGTTATCAATCTCTTAAGTTTGAATGTATTTTATCAGCCCTGCATTTTTATCCCCCCATGTTTAAAGTTTTTGACATCATATTTTACATCTTTTCATTTTGATTAAACCTTAACTACTTCTCCTTTACCAATAGATTTTTCTTTTCACAATTTTCATATTTCTACTTGTGAACTTTTCTTTTACACTTAGAGAAGTATTTTTAACCATTCTCGTGATGCTGGTTTCTTGGTGCTGAACTCATTTTGCTTTTTCTTTTCTATAAACTTTTGATCTCTCCTTCAAATTTGAATGTTAGACTTGATGTGTAGTGTATTCTTGGTTGTAGAGATTTCCATTTCATCACTCTAAATATATCATGTCTCTCCCTTTTGGTGTGCAGAGTTTCTGCTGAAAAATCAGTTCATAGGCTTATGAGAATTTCCTTTTATGCAACTTGTTGCTTTTCCCTTGCTGCTTTTAATATTCTTTCTTTATCTTTAATTTTTTTTCATGAGCTGGTGACAGCTCACTGGTGGGTTCAGCTGGGACCCAGTGTGGCTAGGTGAGTGGCCCAAAGTGTCCTGAAGCTGGTGTTGGCCTTCTGTTGGGCAGGGCTAGGGCCCAGGACATCCTAGGTTGGTGGTAACCTGCTGATGAGTGGACTGGGTCTTGACATGACTGGCTGTGAATCCACAGTAGTTTTGAAGCTGGTTTTGGCCTGCTTGTGTTCAGGGTTAAGGTCTGGGGGCATCCTGAGTCTGGTTCATCCCACTAGTGGTTGAGACCAGGTCCCAGGGCTAACTCTGGCCCAATGGTGGCCAGGGCCATGTCCCAGGTTCTCTTAGCTGCAATGCTCTGGGGGTCCTGAGCTGGTTTTTGTCCAGTGATGGATTGGGTCATGGTTCAAAGTGTCCTGGGGTTAGTGCTGGCCCACAGGTGGGGGGAGTCAGATCTTCCCAGGTTTCTGGTTACAGGGCCCTGGGGATCCTGGGGTTGGTATTGGCCAGCTTGTTGGTGGGGCATGGGACCTAGCAGATCCTGGGGCTGAGCCTGCCTGCTGGTGGGTGAAGCCTGGTCCCAGGGATAGTGTTGGCCCACTGTTGGGTGGAGTTGTGTCCTGTATCTCTGGCTGTGGGACCTCGGGGTCCCAGAGTTGGTGTCAGCCTGCTGGTGGGCAGAGCCTGGACCAAAACCTAGCAGCAAGACCCCAGGGATCCTGGGACTAGTGCTGGTCCACTAGTGGATGGGGTCAGGTACAGGGCCCTCTGATGAATGGGGCTAGGTCCTGGGGTGACTGGGGGCTCAGGGAGTCCTACAGCACCCTCTCTGCTGGCAGTGGGGGTGCTTGGCCTAAGGCTTCCCAAGACTAGTGCCTACCAGCTGGTGTGTGGGGCCAGGTCCTTGTACTTAGAGTCTAGAGTGAGGACTCCAAAATGGTGCTTGCCAGCACCAGCATCCTCATGGTAAGATGAGCTCCCCAAAATTGCTGCTGCCAACGTATTTGTCCCTTGGTGAGTCCCAATTACTTCCTGCTTCTCCAAGAGGCTCTCCAAGATCAGCAAGTGAGTCTAACCCAGGATCCTTTCAATTTATTGCTTCTGCCCTGCATTTTGGAGTATGTGAGATTTTGTGTACACCCATTAAGAGGGGAGTCTTTATTTCCCACAGTCCTCTGGCTTTCCCAAAAGTAAGCTCCATTGGCCTTCAAAGCCGACCCTTCTGGGAGCTCGTCTTCCCAGTGCAGGACCCCCAGGCTGGGGAGCCCAGTGTGGGGCTCTGACCACTCACCCAGAGGGGAGAACCTCTGCAATTGTAATTATCCTCCTATTTGTGAGTCTCCTATCTGGGGAAATGGGTCTTGACTATACTGCATCTCAGCTCCTTCTATCTGTCTTTACTTGTAGAAGATCTTTTCTGCTAGTCTTCAAGTCATTCTCTTTGATAGTTGCTCTGTAAATAGTTGTAACTTTGGTGTGTCTGTGGAAGGAGCTGACCTTGGGGTTTTCCACTCCACCATCTTGGCCTCTCTCCTGTATTTAGTTCTTGTTTTTAATCCTTTGAGCCACTCTATGCCTTTGATGGAGAATTTAATCCATTTGCATTGAAAGTAATTATTGGTAGGTAAGGACTTAGATCACCTCATTGTTTTTTTGCTGACTTTTTAAACTTCCTTTGTTTTTTTTTATGCCTCTTTTCTTCTCTTTGTTATTTGATGGTTTTCCATAGTGGTATACTGATTTCCTTCTCTTTATCTTGTGTGTATTACTGTAAGGTTTTGCTTTGTGAATACCCTGGCACTTTTACAAAGCTGCTTATAGATGTAAGTCTATTTTGTACTGATAACAACTAAACTTTGATTGAATATAAAAAAAACTCTATCTTTTTACTTCCCCTTCAAATTTTATGCTTTTGTTATCACAATTAACATAATTTTATATTGTGTTTTCATTAATAAAGTATTGTAGCTATAGCTATTTTAATGCTTCTGTTTTTGAGCTTTTTACTGCAGGCAGCTAAGTGATTAACACACCACCACATTACAGTTAGAATATTCTGAATTTGACTCTGTGCTTACTTTTGCCAGTTTGTTTTATATTTTCATACATTTTCAGGTTACTCATTAGCATCCTTTCATTTCAGCTTAAAGAATTTCCTCCAGCATTTTTTATAGGGCAGGTATAGTGGTGATGAACTCCTCATCTTTTGTTTTTCTGTGAAAGTCTTTATTTCTCCTTTATTTCTGAAAGACAACATGCTGGGTAAAGCATTTTTGATTGGCAAGATTTTTTCTTTGGGAGGTTTGAATACTTTATCCCCGTCTTCCTGGCCAGTAAGTTTTCTCCTGATAAATCTACTTATAGCCTTTTTGGGGTTCCCTTGTAAGTGAAAGCTTCTTTTCTCTTGCTGATTTTTGGATTCTCTCTTTGTCTTTAATTGTTTTACAGTTTTAATATAAATGTGTTTTGGAGACGATCTCTTTGAGTTTAATTCATTTGGGTATCTTTGAACTTCATGAACTTGGATGTCCAAATCTCTCCTCTAATTTGGGAAGTTGTCAGTCATTTTTTTTAAATAAGATTTTCTTCTCCAATCTCTCTCCCTTCTCCTTCTGGAGCTCCAATAATCCATAGATTGCTTCCCTTAATGATGTCCCATAGCCTTTCTTCATTCATTTTTATTCTTTTCTTTTTTTTGGACTGGATGATTTCAAATTATTTGTATTTGAGTTCATTGAGTCTTTCTTCTTTGAGGTCCAGTCTATTTTTGATGCTCCCTATTGAATTTTTCAGTACAGTCATTGTTTTCTTCAACTTCAAAATCTCTGTTTGATTCTTTTTTATGTTTCCTCTTTGTTGAACTTCTCATTTTGTCCGTGTATTATTTTCCTAAATTCATAAAATTGTTTTATCTGTGTTCTCTTGTTGTTCTCTGAGCATCTTTAGAACAGTTATTTTGAATTCTTTTTCAGCCAATTCATGTATATTCATGAATTTCCATTTCTTTGGTGTCAGTTACTGGAAGTTTACTGTATTTTTTTATTGGTGTTATGTTTCCCTGATTCTTTGTGGTCTTTGCAGTCTCATGTAGGTGTCTGTGTATTAGAAGAAGCATTCACCTCTTCCAGACTTTATACACTGACTTCAGTAAGGAAAGATGTTTATCTGTGGGTGGGGGTACACTAGGACATCTGTGACTCCAGGTCTAGTGGTTCAGGGCATGTTGCCGTATTGTGTCCAGAGGGCCTGACACTTCATCAGCTCAGGTTGCTGGGCTCCATGACATCGACAACTGTGTGACTCTTGGCAAGATCAGAAAAGGTACTGCAGAGGCTGTAAAAGCTATTGGGGTGCTCAGTGGTGCCTTCAGGTCCAGTGGTTAGGGGCCAAGGAAGGTGGTGGTGTTGGCTGGATCTGGTGGCATGCTTACACTTTGTTTCAGGGGCCAGCTACAGGTGTCTATGTAGTGGCAGGTGCCAGTTGCTGACACACACATAATAGCAAGGGCCAGCACCAATATAAGGAATTGGGATCAACTGTGGATGTACTAGCAGCTGTGGTGACCCTGGCTATCAGTGTGTACTCCTGTGGCTGTAGGGTCTTGCCACAAGCATGTACATGGCAGTGGAGGTCAGTGGTGGGAGTTGGGCTTCAGGTGCACAGCTGCAGGGGCTAGCCATGAACACATGCATGGTGGCAGTGGTAAACTGCAGGCATCTTACATGTAAGCACCACAAAGTTTTGTACTGTTTTCCAATGTGGATCCTGGGCGCTGGCAGCTGGTTGTGGAGAGGAGGGAGTGAGCAAGGAGTGCCTCAGGTGGCTGTTGTCTGAATGCAAAACCTATGGGGTAAAAACGTCATTGGAAAAATCTTCAGGGCATCTGTGGTAGTCGTCCTGGCTATTGGTTTCTTCAGTGGCAAAAGCTGCTGGGGTTCTTTGTGTAGCAAACTACCAGGAACCATAGTTGCTCCCACTTCATGGCTGATACTGCTATCCTCTGCTCTTCTTGTTCCTGGCTATCTCTAGATGTCTTTGCTTTGTCTGTCTCTGGATGCAGTGAAAACAAAATGGATCCTTCATGCAGTGTCCCCAAAGGTTTGGGAAACTGGTTGCTCACCCAGTTCTCCCTTTCTCAGTGAGGGGAACTCTTTCAAGCCAAGACATTTCTTCTCGAGGAATGCTGGCCTGGGGTATGGGATGATGCAGACAAAATGCAGCTGTTATTCCTACCCTTTTGTGTGGATATTTTCACGCTTTTTGTTTCTCTTTGTTGCTGAAGTATCTTAAGTAAACTCCTGAGCTCTCCCAGAACTATTTTTGTTCGTGGATAGTTGTCTAATTTGTCATCTTTGTGGGGTAATGGATGCTGGAGTCTCCTACTCTTCCATCTTGATGGCATCACTTGATGACATCACTAGAACCTTTTATTGGGTTGACCAAAACGTTCATTTGGTTTTTTTGGCTCTAGCAGCGCTAGATGGCTCTAGCAGCGCTTAGTTGTCTTTAACCTCATTCGGAACAATTTTGTTAGATTGTATTGTGACAGCTGTCATATCAGTGTGCATTTTTTAAAAAACTTATCAAAATTGGTGAATTTTTGTGTAGCCATTTTAATATTGAAGATGGAAGAAACAAATCAAAATTTTTGGCATATTATGCTTTATTACTTTAAGAAAGGTAAAAACGCAACTGAAATGTAAAAAAAAAGATTTGTTCAGTGCATGCAGAAGGTGCTGTGACTGATCAAACATGTCAAAAGTGGTTTTCAAAGTTTCGTGCTGAAGATTTCTCACTGGACGATGCTTCACAGTCGGGTAGACTCCTTCAAGTTGATAGAAATCAAATCAAGACATTAATTGAGAACGATTAACTTTATACCATGTGGGAGATAGCTGACATACTCAAAATATCCAAATCAAGTGTTGAAAATCATTTGCACCACCTTGGTTATGTGAATCACTTTGACATTTGGTTTTCACATAAGTTAAGTGAAGAAAACATTCTTGACCATATTTCTGCATGAGATTCTCTACTTAAACCTAATGAAATTGTTCTGTTTTTAAAGCAAATTGTGATGGGCAAAGAAAAGTGAATACTGTACAATAATGTGTAAAGGAAGAGATCTGGGGCAAGCAAAATGAACCACCACCAACCTCTCCAAAGGCCAGTCTTCATCCAAAGAACGTGGTGTTGTATATATGTGGGATTGGAAAGGAGTCCTCTATTATGAGCTCCTTCCGGAAAACCAAACAATTAATTCCAACAAGGACTGCTCCCAGTTAGACCAACAGAGAGCAGCACTCGACGAAAAGCATTCAGAATTAGTCAACAAAAGACACATAATCTTCCATCAGGATAACGCAAGACCGCATGTTTCTTTGATGACCAGGCAAAAACTGTTACAGCTTGCCTGGGAAGTTTTGATTCATCCTCCATATTCACCAGACATTGCACCTTCAGATTTCCATTTATTTCGGTCTTTACAAAATTCTCTTAATGGAAAAAATTTCAATTCCCCAGAAGACTGTAAAAGGTACCTGGAACAGTTCTTTGCTCAAAAAGATAAAACGTTTTGGGAAGATGGAATTATGAAGTTACCTGAAAAATGGCAGAAGGTAGTGAAACAAAACGATGAATACATTGTTCAACAAAGATCTTGGTGAAAATGAAAAATATGTCTTTTATTTTTACTTAAAAACCAAAGTAACTTTTTGGCCAATGCAATGTCTCAGTTATTGTATATATGAGTCCTTATTTTCCATTTTCCTGTTCTTTGTTTGGTTTTTTTTTCGTTCTTTGGTTCTTTCTTTATTTGGTTCATCCTTCCTTCCTTTACTTTTGCTGAGTCTTTCTTTTTCTTTGCTGAAGATTTCTATTTTATCATAAGTTTTATGTGTTTGTAATTGTGTGTTGAAAAATTTTTATCATGGCTGCTTTAAAATATTTGTCAGATAATTCTAAAATCTCTATCATTTTGTTTTGCCATCTATTGATTTCCTCTGTTCATTCTGATTGAAATCTTCCTGGTTTTTCATTTGATGAGAGATTTTTCATTAAAACCTAGACATTTCCAAGTATGTCAGGAGACTCTAGATGTTATTTAAAACATATGTAATTTATGTTTTAGGTGGATTTTTTAAAACACCACTCCAGCAAGGGAATTAAATGTTCCACCTCATTATTCTACATGGAGGTAGAAGTTCAGGTTCCCTATGTAGCCTGTTGACAAAAGAGGGAATTTCTCATTACTGCTGGTTGGGGGTGAGATTTCTGACTCCCTACATGGTCTGTCCGCTTGCAGCACGTTGGAGCAAGCCTCTTTATCACTTGGTGATTGTGAAAGTCCCGACTCTTTCTTGTCCAACTTTGACATCACTCCAGTAGAGATGAGGAGGGGCACTTTTATTACTGCCAAGTGGTAGAGGAAGTCTAAGCTCCTGAGCTGTCTCCACTAACATGTCTGGAATGGGGGGATGTGTTACTGGACAACTGGTTGAAAGTTCTGACTTCCTACTTACTCTTTTCTGACACCAGTCCAGTGGAGATATAGGGGTGCCTCATTACAGCCTCATGGGTGGAAGTGTAGGTTTCCCACTCAATCTGCATTCAATTCACCTATTTAGCCTGTGTAGAAAACAGATGGATGTTGAAGAATTAAAATGGATTGTCGTAAGCTTAACCAGGTGATGATGCCAATTGCAGCTGTTGTACCAGACATAGTTTCATTGCTTGACCAAATTAATACACCTTTAGTACCTGGTATACAGCTATTGATCTGGCCATTGCTTTTTTAAAAATCCATACTGCTAGTAAAGACCACCAGAGCCATTTTTCTTTCACTTGGCAAGGCCATAAATACACCTTCCCTGTTCTACCTCATTGGTAAGGTACTTGCATATCAGAGGGTGTGAAATAAATCTGACAAAAGTTCAGGGGCTTTCCAACTCAGTGAAATTTCTAGGCATCCAGTGGTGTGGGGCATGTTAAGATATCCTTTCTAAATTGAAGGGTAAGTTGTTATATTTTGCCCCTCCTACAACCAAAATAGAGGTACACTGCTTAGTGGGCCTCTGAAATTTGAAGGCAAAATATTCTTCATTTGGGTGTGCCACTCTGACCCATTTACTGGGTAACCTGAAAAGCTGTTAATTTTGGGTGGCCCCTAGATGAGAGAAGGCTCTGTAACAGGTCCAGGCTGCCATGCAAGATTCTAGCCACTTGGGGGCATGCAGATCCACTGGTGCTTGAAGTGTCAGTGGCAGAAAGGAGTAATATTTGGAGATTTTGGCAGGACTTTATATATGAATCAAAGCTCAGAACCTTAGGATCTCAGATCAAAGACTTAAAATTCTCAGCAGATAATCATGAACATTGTCTCCCAAGTTCGTGAACTTCCCATCATGAACTGGTTGTTTACTGACCTACACAACCATAAAGTGTGAACAGCAGCGATCTATTATCAGTGGAAGTGGTATATGAGATTGGGCTCAAGCAAGACTTGAAGACACAATAAGTTATATAGAGGAGTGGCCCAAATACCCATGGTCCCCATTTCTGCTACATTACCTTCTTTCCCTTAGCTTGAAGCTAAGCCTTATGGAGAGTTCGCTGTGATCAGAGAGCAAAAGTAAACTAGGGCCTCATTTACACATGCTTCTGTACAATATGCAGGCACCACCCAAAAGTGGACAGCATCAGCACTAGCACTACAACCCCTTTCTGGGACATCCCTGAAGGATAGTGGTGAAAGTAAATCTTCCCAGTGGAAAAATTTCCTGGTACATGGTTGTTTGTTTTGCTTAGAAGGAGAAATGGCCAGAGATGTAGCTGTATACCAGTTTATGAGCTGTGGTCAATGGTTTGCCTGTATGGTCAGGTAATTGGAAGGAACATGATTGGAAAATTGGTACCCAGGATGTCTGGGGAATAGGGATGTCAATATATCTTTCTGAATGGGTGAAAAATATAAAGATATTTATGTACCATGTGAATGCTCACCACAGGGTAACATCCGCAGAGGAAATTTTTAATAATCAAGTGATAGGATGACCCATTCTGTGGCTACCAGTTAGCCTCTTTCCCCAGCCTCTCTTGTCATTGTCCAATGGGCTCATGAACAAAGTGACCATGTTGTCAGGGATGGAAGTTAGGCATGGACTTAGCAATATGAGCTTCTATTCGCCAAGGCTGACCTGGTTAAGGCCATGGCTCACTACCCAATCTGCCAATAGTAGAAATCAACACTGAGTCTCTGATATGGCACTGTTCCCTGAGGTGATCAGCCTGGTGGCAGGTTGATTACACTGGAGCATTTCCATCATGGAAGGAGCAGCACTTTGACCTTACTCAAATAGATACTTACCCTGGATACAGATTTGCCCTCTCTGCATGCAGTGTTTCTGCTATAATTACCATCCATGGCAATTTACCATACAGAATGGATCCTCCACTGTCCTGGTATTTGTATTAGCCAGCTTAGGATGCCATAACAAAATATAATATACTGGGAGAATTAAACAACATAAAATTTATTTTCTCACATTTTGGAGGCTAGACATCTCAGATCAACAGCCAACAGTGTAGGTTTCTTGTGGGAAATTTTCTCTGGGCTTGTAGGCAGCTGCCATCTCACCATGTGCTCACATGACCTCTTCTTTGTGTGCATGTGGGAGAGGGAAGAAGAATGCTCTGAGTGTCTCTTCTTATAAGGATACTAATCCTATCTGATCAGGGCCCCACTCTTATGAATTCATCTAAACTTAATTAATTCCTTACTCCAAATACAGTCACATTGGTGTTAGGAATTCAACAGATGAAGTTTGAGGGGGGAAACAATTGAGTGCATAGCATTATTCCACACAATATTACATTTTTTAACTTTTATTTTATATTGGAATATAATTGATTAACAATGTTGTGTTAGTTTCAGGTATACAGCAAAGTGATTCAGTTATAAATATACATGTATCTATTCTTTTCCAATTCTTTTCCCATTTGGGTTATTAGAGAATATTGAGCAGAATTCCCTGTGCTATACAGAAGGTTCTTGTTGGTTATCTATTTTAAATATGGCAGTGTGTACATGTCAATCCCAAACTCCCAATCTATCCCCCACCCCACCCTTCTGCCCTGGTAACCATAAGTTCGTTTTCTACATCTGTGAGTCTGTTTCTGTTTTGTAAATAAGTTCATTTGTATCATTTTTATTAGATTCTGCATATAAACAATATCATATAATATTTGTCTTTGTCTAACTTAATTCTCTTAGTATGATAATCTCCAGATCCATCTATGTTGCTGCAAATGGCATTATTTCATTGATTTTAATGTCTGAGTAATATTCCATTGTATATATGTGTCACATCTTCTTTATCCATTCATCTGTCGAAGCAACATTTAGGTTGCTTCCATGTCTTGGCTATTGTAAACAGCACTGCAATGAACTATGGGGTGCATGTATCCTTTTGAACCATGTTTGTCTCCAGATATATGCCCAGCAGTGGGACTGTGGGATCATATGGTAGTTCTATTCTTAGTTTCTTAAGTAACCTCCATACTGTTCTCCATAGAGGTTGTGTGATTGTACCAATTTACATTGCCACTAACGGTGTAGGAAGGTTTCCTTTTCTCCACACCTTCTCCAGCATTAATTGCTTTTAGATAATTTGAAGATGGCCATTCTGACTGGTGTGAGGTAATATCTCATTGTAGTTTTGATTTCCATTTCTCTAACAATTAGCGATGTTGAACATCTTTTCATGTGCCTCTTGACTATCTGTATGTCTTCTTTGGAGAAATGTCTATTTAGGTATTCTGCCATTATTTTGACTGGGTTTTTTGGCTTTTTTTGACATTGAGCCACATGAGCTGTTTGTAAATTATGAAGATTAATCACTTGTCAGTCCCATCATTTGCAAATATTTTCTCCCATTCTGTGGGTTGTCTTTTCATTTTGTTTATGGTTTCCTTTGCTGTGCAAAAGCTTTTGAGGTTAATTAGGTCCCATTTTTTATTTTTTGTTTTTATTTCCATTACTCTATAAGATGAATCAAAAAGATATTGCTGGGATTTATGTCAAAGAGTGTTCTGCCTATATTTTCCTCTAAGAGTTTTATAGTATCTAGTCTTCCATTTAGGTCTTTAATCCATTTTGAGTTTATTTTTGTGTATGGTGTTAAAGAATGTTCTAATTTCATTTTTTTTACATGTAGCTGTCCAGTTTTCTTGCACCATTTATTGACGAGACTGTCTTTTCTTCATTGTGTAGTCTTGCCTCCTTTGTTGTAGATTGATTGACTATAGGGGTGTGGGTTTACTTCTGCGCTTTCTATCCTGTTCCTTTGATCTATATTTCTGTTTTTGTGCAAGTACCATACTGCTTTGATGACTGTAGCATTGTAGTATAGTCTGAAGTCAGATAGGTTAGTTTTTCCAGCTCCGTTTTTCTTTCTCAAGATTGCTTTGGATATTAAGGGTCTTTTGTGTCTCCATACAAATTTTAAGAATTTTTGTTCTAGTTCTGTAAAATATACCATTGGTAATTTGAAAGGGATTGCATTCAATCTGTAGATTGCCTTGGGTAGGATAGTCATTTTGACATTGATTCTTCCAATCCAAGAACGTGGTATATCTCTCATCTGTTTTTGTCATCTTTGATTTCTTTCAACAGCATCTTGTAGCTTTTGGAGTACAGGTCTTTGACCTCCTTAGATAGGTTTATTCCTAGGTATTTTATTCTTTTTGATGTGATGGTAAATGCTATTGTTCCTTTAATTTCTCTTTCTGATATTTCATTGTTAGTGTATAGAAATGCAAGCGATTTCTGTGTATTAATTTTATATTCTGCAACTTTACCAAATTCATTGATGAGCTTTAGTAGTTTTCTGGTAACATCTTTAGGATTTTCTATCTATAGTATCATGTCATCTGCACACAGTGACAGTTTTACTTCTTCTTTTCCAATTTGGATTCAATTTATTTCTTTTTGTTCTCTGATAGCCATGAGTAGAACTTCCAAAACTTTGTTGAATAAAAGTGGTGAGAGTGGACCTCCTTGTCTTGTTCCTTATCTTAGAGGAAATGCTTTCAGCTTTTCAACATTTAGTATGATGTTAGCTGTAAGTTTGTCTTATATGGCCTTTATTATGTTGAGGTATGTTCCCTCTTTGCCCACTTTCTGCAGAGTTTTTATCATAAATTGGTGTTGAATTTTGTCAAAACCTTTTTCTGCATCTATTGAGATGATCATATGGTTTTTATTCTTCAATTTGTCAATGTGGTGTATCACACCAATTGATTTGAGGATATTGAAAAAACCTGGGATAAACCCCACTCGATTGTGGTGTATGATCCTTTTAATATATAGTTGGATTTGTTTGCTAGTATTTTGTTGAGAATTTTTCCATCTATGTTCATCAGTCATATTGACTTCTGATTTTTTTTTTTTTTTTTTTTTGCATCTTTGCCTGGCTTTCGTATCAGGGTGATGGTGGCCCCATAGAATGAGATTGGGAGTGTTCGTTCCTCTTTGATTTTTTTTGGAATAGTCTCAAAAGGATAGGTGTTAACTCTTCTCTGTTTGCTAGAATTCACCTGTGAAGCCATCTGGCCCTGGACTTTTGTTTGTTAGGAGTTTTTTAATCACAGTTTCAATTCCAGTACTTGTGATTGGTCTGTTCATATTTTCTATTTCTTCCTGGTTCAGTCTTGGGAGATTGTACCTTTTTACCAATTTGTCCATTTTTTTCTAGGTTGTCCATTTTATTGGCATATCGTTGCTTGTAGTAATCTCTTATGATCCTTTGTATTTCTGTGGTGTCCCTTGTATCTTCTCCTTTTTCATTTCTAATTTTATTGATTTAAGCCCTCTCCTTTTTCTTGATGAATTTGGCTAAAAATTTATCAGTTTTGTATATCTTCTCAAAGAACCAGATTTTAGTTTCATTGAGATTTTCTGTTGTTTTCTTCATCTCTATTTCATTTATTTCTGCTCTGATCTTTGATTTCTTTCCTTCAACCAACTTTGGGTTTTGTTTGTTCTTCTTTCTCTAGTTGATTTAGGTGTCAGGTCAGGTTTTTCATTTGAGATTTTTTCATGTTTCCTGAGGTAAGATTATATTGCTATAAACTTCCCTCTTAGTACAGCTTTTGCTGCCTCCCAAAGGTTTGTCATGTTTACACTTTCATTTGTATTTCAGTAGTTTGGATTTCTTCAGAGATCCATTGGTTGTTTAGTAGCATATTGTTTAGCCTCCATGTGTTTGTGTTTTTACATTTTTTTTCCTGGAATTCACTTCTAATCTCATAGCGTTGTGGTCGGAAAAGATGCTGATATGATTTCAATTTTCTTAAATTTATTGATGCTTGCTTTTTGGTCCAGCACGTGATCATTCCTGGAGAATGTTCCATGTGCACTTAAGAAGAATGTGTATTCTGCTGCTTTTGGATGGAATGCTCTATAAATATCAGTTAATTCCATCTGGTCTAATGTCTCAATTAAGGCCTGTGTTTCCTTATTGATTTTCTGTCTGGATGATCTGTCCATTGATGAATGTGGGATGTTAATGTCCCCCATTTTTATTGTTACTGTTGATTTCTTATTTTACGGCTGTTAGTATTTGCCTTATATATTGAAGTGCTCCTATGTTGGGTGCATATATATTTACAATTGTTATATCTTCTTCTTGGCTTGATCCTTCTTTGTCTCTTGTAACACTCTTTATTTTAAAGTCAATTTTGTCTGATATGAGTACTGCTACTCCAGCTTTCTTTTGATTTCCATTTGCATGGAATACATTTTTCCATTTCCCCACTTTCAGTCTGTATGTTCCCTTAGTTCTGAAGTGGGTCTCTTTTAGACAGAATATATATGGGTCTTGGTTTTTTATCCATTCAGCCAGTCTATGTCTTTTGCTTGGAGCATTTACTCCATTTACTTTTAAGGTAATTATCAATATGTATGTTCTTATTGTCATTTTGTTAATTGTTTTGGATTTGTTTTTGTAGGTCTTTTTTCTTCCTTTCGTCTTTTGTTCTCTTCTCTTGTGATTTGATGACTAATTTTAGTGGTTTGGATCCATTTTTCTATTTTGTGTGTGTATCTATTGTAGATTTTTGGTTTGCAGTTGCCATGAAGTTTTGGTATAGCAGTCTATATGCAAACAAGCTTGTTTTAATTTGCTGCTCTTTTAATTTCAAATGCATTTCCAGTATCCTGCATTTGTTCTCTCCTCTTCTCACAGTTGCTGGTTTTGATATCATATTTGTGTGCACATGATTTCCTACCTTTACTATATGTTTGCCTTTATCAGTGAGCTTTTCCATTTGTAATTTTATTTTTTTCTAGTTGTGACCTTTTCTTTTCCACCTAGAGAAATTTCTTTAGCATTTGTTGCAAAGCTGGTCTGTTGGTGCTGAATTCTCTTAGCTTTTGCTTGTCTGTAAAGCTTTGGATTTCTCCATCAAATCTGAAAGAGAGCTTTGCTGGGTAGAGTATTTTTGGTTGTAGGTTCTTCCCTTTCATCACTTTAAATATATCATGCCACTCCCTTCTGACCTACAGAGTTTCTGCTGAGAAATCAGCTGATAACCTTATGGGAGTTCCATTGTATGTTATTTGTTGCTCTTCCCTTGCTGCTTTTAATAATTTTTCTTTGTCTTTAATTTTTATCAATTTGATTACTATGTATCTCACACAGTAATCAAGTGAGTTCCTTCAAGGAATGCACTTCACAGCAATTGAAGTGTGGCAATGGGTCTGTGTTCATGGAATTTATTGGTCCTACCATTTTCCCTACCATCCTAAAGCAATAAATGATAAAATGGCTTTTTGAAGACTCTGTTAAAACATCAGCTAAGTGGGAAACCCTACCTTGTAGAGCTGGGACAAGGTTCTCCAGGAGGCTGTTTAAACTCTAAATCAGCATCAAATTTATGGTACTGTTTCTCCTATAGCCAATATTCATGAGTCCAGGCATCAAAAGGTAGAAATAAGAGTGGCACTACTCATTATTACCACTAGTGATCCAGCAGCTTCCTGTCCCTGTAATCTTTTGCTCTGCTGGTCTAGATATCTTAAAGAGTTACAAAGGGAGGAATGCTTCTACTAGTAGACACAGCAATGATTCCATTGAACTGGAAAACTATCACACAGCCACTTTGAGCTCCTCAGGCTCTGAATCAACAGTCAAGGAAGGGAATGACTGTACTGGCTGCAATGATAGTTACTGATCGCCGTGACAAATTGGACTAGTAATCCACAACAGATGTAAAGTAGAGTATGTCTGGAATACTGAAAATCCCTTAGGATGTTTCTTAGTGCCATGCCCTGTGATTAAAGCCAATGGAAAACTACAACAACTCAATTCAGGCAAGACTATTAATGGCCCAGAACCTTCAGGAATGAAGATTTGGGTCATGCCACCAGGTAGGGAGCCACTACAATCTGAGGCGTTTGCTGAAGGCAAATGGAATACAGAATGGGTAGAGGGAGAAGGTAGTTATAAATACCAGCCATGTGACCAGTTGCAGAAATTAGAACTGTAATTGTTATGAATATTTCTTCCTTATTTTTATGAATATTTTTTGTTTGTGTGTATGTAGTATGTACATATACATGTATCTACATGTATATCTTTGTTTTCATCTCTCTTTTATCCCCTTTTTATATAACATAAGATGTATTGACTTTCCATAACTGTATATAAGTACTGCTAACTCTACATCATAATATTTAAGTTACAGGATATTGAGAAGAGAAAACATCACTCAAGGACTTTGTTTCCTCTTCTAGGGAGAGAGTTAGTGAATTTTCAGTTGTATATAGAGTAGTTGTATTATGTTAGGCAAAATTAGAACCTTGTTATTGTCTTTTTGAGATTAAGTATAATTTAAGGAGATGTGTACGGGTGTTACATTGACAAGAGGTGAACTGTGATGGTTAATTTTATGTATCAGCTTGTTTAAGCTATAATGTCCAGTAGTTTGGTCAAACACCAGTATAAATGTGGTTGTAAAGGTATTTTTTGGATGCGATTAGTGTTTAAATAAGTAGAGCTTGAGTAAAGCAGATTACTCTCCATTATGTGGATAGACCTCATACAATCAGTTGAAGGCCTTAGAGAAAAGACAAGGGTCCCCTGAGGAAGAAGGGATTCTGCTTTGAGACTGCTTTTGGGCTCAAGACTACAACATCAACTTTTGCCAGAATTTCCAGCATATCAGCTTGCCCTAATAATTTTGGACTTGCCACACCCCACAGTTGTGTCGGCCAAGTCACTAATATTTAAAATAAATCTTTATATATATGTTTAAGGCCTATTGGTTCTGTTTTTCTGGGGAACCCCTACTAATACACATAGCTTGGTATGGGGCCACCATTTTTTTCCATGTTGTCTGGCTGGAGTAAAGCGGTATTGCTTAAAACTTTCTGTTTTGCTAGGTTGCTCCTTTTCTGGTCTTTTGGCTATAGAGAGCAGTGTTGTTGTAGCAGGTTTTTATGTCTGTGCCATTCGTGTTTCTGGGTTGTTGGTCTTCAGCTCCATGTCTTAATAAGCAAAAGAAAACCTGGGGAGCTGACCACCATTTCTCAAGTCTCAAAGTCCCTTGCCAGTCTGCCTTCTTCTCTCTACATTTCAGTCTTGTTGTATTTGTTTTATATACAATGTCCAGGGTTTTTAGTTGTATTTAATATGAAGAATAAGAAAAATTATGTCTGTTCCATCTTGCCAAAAGCAAAAGTCTATATAGCATTTTTAACTTTTAAGTTTTTTACTTGTCACACCATATTGTCTTCTGGATCCTATGAGGTAGGCACAACCCATTTTGAGAACTCTGATCTAAAGAATGAGTCCTTAGGCAACAAGAACTAAAGGAAAAAAATCTAGGACTGGAAGTCAAGGAGAGTGAGTTATAGTCCTAGCTAGAGTACTACTTGACTTTAGACCAATCATTTCTTTCCCTGTGTGCCTATTACTTTAGCTCTAAAATGGGGGTAACAACAACTACCTTGTCCACCTCTCAGGGCTATGGGATAAAAATTTTTAAAGGAATGTGAAAATTCTGTACAAATATTAATAATTGATAGAAATCCAAGACTTGGGACATTACACATCTAAGAAAATGGGACCTCATATATTTTACATAAGAGTTCATAAGGATATGGAAATGTAGAAGAAGGAACACTTTGATAAAAAGGATTGAGGGGAGGGAGAGGTTAGGAGTTTCTATACATAGACTTTATAGTTCTCTCTCTTTTTTAAAGGTATTTATTCTAACATTTTTTTTTCTTTTTTGTCTGCATTGGGTCTTCGTTGCTGCACGCAGACTTTCTCTAGTTGTGGCGAGTGGGGGTTACTCTTCATTGCAGTGTGTGGGCTTCTCATGTGGTGGCTTCTCTTGTTGTGGAGCATGGGCTCTAGGTGTGAGGGCTTCAGTAGTTGCAGTGTGCGGGCTCAGTGGTTGTGGCTCATGGGCTCTAGGGCACAGACTCCGTAGTTGTGGTGCACGGACTTAGTTGCTTCACAGCATGTGGGATCTTCCTGGACCAGGGATCGAACCCGTGTTCCCTGCCTTGGCACGCAGATTCTTACCCACTGCACCACCAGAGAAGTCCCTAGGCTTTATAGTTCTTTTGGTTATAATAAACTCTCTGTTTCTTTAAGTATGATAGATTTATTTTAGGGACATGCCCCCAGGAGCACAAGATAAACAAATCGCCTGGTATTCAGTAAAAGAGGGAACTATAGAATGGGTCAAAAAAGTTCCACAGATTTCAGCAGCTAGAGGTTATGGCTCCTCATTCTGGTAGTCTTCTATGAATGGAACTCAGCTACCCCATGATTACTCCATGATTTCACATTTCAATTATGGCCAGTTTATCACCCTCTTCTCTGCCTCTAGACTTCTGGTTCTATTTCCATAGAATTTAGGCTTAAAGTTGGCACATTATGGTTGCCATTGTCTCTCTTTACCTCATCACCTTTTAGATTCTAGTCCTACTGCTAACTCCCTCCTTCTCTATATATTTCTTAGTTCAATTTCTGAAGAATTGAGAGTTTCCCCAATAAAACTTTTTGTAGTAGACAATGTCATAAGTCACAGGCAAGTCTATGGCTAGGCTAACATTTCATTAATTTTGCACCCATAGTTTAATAGCTATGGCTATGCATGGGAGCACAGTCATATCTTCCTATACCAAGGTCTGCAGGTGTAGCCAGCTATCTATAAGAAACTGTGGGTGAGGCAGGCATCAAGATTGACATCTAGTGCTCAATGAATAATGTGTGGACTACAGTAGTAAATATAGTACCAGTTGATATTTCTTAATATAAAATTGAAGGACATTAAGGAAAAGGAGACTTCCAGTTTAGGTTATTCAGAGACCAAACAAACAATAATTCCTTCCTCTTCTTTCTACTGGAAAACAAGTACAGCCCTTGAGTCTCTTTTCTTTCTGGGCTCCTTTGTGCCTAAGTACTTGGAGCTGAATCCATGGACTCTGGGATTTGTGCCCTCTCAATACTCATCCTGCTGGCTCAGTAAGTGACTCCTTTATGATCATGCTTGATGTTTTACTGTTTCTTTAATATCCAAGTATCATCTGATATTTCCCTTGTTAACGATCAAGCTGAGTAATAAGCTTTGTGTCTCAAGCAGTTTAGAGCTAACATTAATATTATGTCCCATTATTAATGGGTTGATTTTTTCTAGAGCCATTTTTCCCCTTGAGCTGTCAGGAGAAAGCTATTAACCCCTTTGTCAAGTGCCCTATCTTTTTCCTTATCACCAACTTGCCTTCCTCTTTCATCTGCATGGGGTAGCATCTTGAATTGCATGTCTTATCATTTTTGTTTTTTCACCCTTGACTATGCACATGACCACCTTGTTGACAAGTCTGTCAGACAGAATAATAGCTAGCCAGTCACCCATTTCAACACCCAGTGGACTAGCCTGTCAGTCAGACTGAAGATCCATCAGTTGGAAATAAAGCTACGCAGTCTGTCAGCTAGTATGACAACCAGCCAGTAGGTCAGACAGTCAAAGAGTCAGACAGTCAGATAGTCACCAAACTTGTATGTCAATGAATCTGTATATCTGAACACAGTCCATCAGATTAGATTATCAGTCATATGTAGAATAGGAAACAGTAACAAAACAATCAGCCTGCCAGGCAGCTGAGACAGACAGGCAGAAAGCTTGTATAATAGACCGATAATAAATCATCCAGCAAAGTATTCAATCAGTCAGAATGTCAGCAAGTCATCCTATCAACTGTCAGTTTGCCACTCATTCTGTCAGTTTGTAAGTCATCCAATCAGAAATTTAGTTAGTTCCAGCTGGCTAGCTTAACAGTAAGCCTGTTAGTCACACAGACTTCTAAAACAGACTTCTGTTAATCAGCCAGCTAACCAACACAGGAAAAATTAATATATTGACTTTTCTTTGATTTTAAGGTGCCTGAAACAGGCAGAATGAGGCGGACGTGTTCCCTCATGGCTCAGGTCACATCTCATATCTTTTTTTTTTTTTTTCTTTAACATCTTTATTGGAGTATAATTGCTTTACAATGGTGTATTAGTTTCTGCTTTATAACAAAGTGAATCAGTTATACATATACATATATCCCTATATCTCTTCCCTCTTGCATCTCCCTCCCTCCCACCGTCCCTATCCCACACCTCTAGGTGGTCACAAAGCACCAAGCTGATATCCCTGTGCTATGCAGCTGCTCCCACTAGCTATCTATTTTACATTTGGTAGTGTGCATATGTCCATGTCACTCTCTCACTTTGTCCCAGCTTACCCTTCCCCCTCCCCGTATCCTCAAGTCCATTCTCTAGTAGGTCTGCATCTTTATTCCCGCCTTGCCCCTAGGTTCTTCATAACCTTTTTTTTTTTTTTTAGATTCCATATATATGTGTTAGCATACATTATTTGCTTTTCTCTTTCTGACTTACTTCACTCTGTAGAACAGACGCCAGGTCCATCCACCTCACTACAAATAACTCAATTTCGTTTCCTTTTATGGGTGAGTAATATTCCATTGTATATATGTGCCACATCTTCTTTATCCATTCGTCTGTTGATGGACACTTAGGTTGCTTCCATGTCCTGGCTATTGTAACTAGAGCTGCAATGAACATTGTGGTACATGACTCTTTTTGAATTATGGCTTTCTCAGGGTATATGCCCAGTAGTGGGATTCCTGGGTTGTATGGTAGTTCTATTTTTAGTTTTTTAAGGAACCTCCATACTGTTCTCCATAGTGGCTGTATCAATTTACATTCCCACCAACAGTGCAAGAGGGTTCCCTTTTCTCCGCACCCACTCCAGCATTTGTTGTTTGTAGATTTTCTGATGATGCCCATTCTAACTGGTGTGAGGTGATACCTCATTGTAGTTTTGATTTGCATTTCTCTAATAATTAGTGATGTTGAGCAGTTTCTCATGTGCTTCTTGGCCATCTGTATGTCTTCTTTGGAGAAATGTCTATTTAGGTCTTCTGCCCATTTTTGGAATGGGTTGTTTGTTTTTTGATATTGAGTTGCATGAGCTGCTTGTAAATCTTGGAGATTAATCCTTTGTCAGTTGCTTCATTTGCAAATATTATCTCCCATTCTGAGGGTTGTCTTTTAGTCTTGTTTATGGTTTCCTTTGCTGTGCAAAAGCTTTGAAGTGTCATTAGGTCCCATTTGTTTATTTTTGTTTTTATTTCCATTTCTCTAGGAGGTTGATCAAAAAGGATCTTGGTGTGATTTGTGTCATAGAGTGTTCTGCCTATGTTTTCCTCTAAGCGTTTGATAGTGTCTGGCCTTACATTTAGGTCTTTAATCCATTTTGAGTTTATTTTTGTGTATGGTGTTAGGGGGTGTTCTAATTTCATTCTTTTACATGTAGCTGTCCAGTTTTCCCAGCACCACTTATTGAGCAGGCTCTCTTTCCTCCACTGTATATTCTTGCCTCCTTTATCAAAGATAAGGTGACCATATGTGCGTGGGTTTATCTCTGGGCTTTCTATCCTGTTCCATTGATCTGTATTTCTGTTTTTGTGCCAGTACCATACTGTCTTGATTACTGTAGCTTTGTAGTATAGTCTGAAGTCAGGGAGCTTGATTCCTCCAGCTCCATTTTTCTTTCTCAAGATTGCTTTGGCTATTCGGGGTCTTTTGTGTTTCCATACAAATTGTGAAATTTTTTGTTCTAGTTCTGTGAAAAATGCCAGTGGTAGTTTAATAGGGATTGCATTGAATCTGTAGATTGCTCTGGGTAGTATAGTCATTTTCACAATGTTGATTCTTCCAATCCAGGAACATGGTATATCTCTCCATCTATTTGTATCATCTTTAATTTCTTTCATCAGTGTCTTATAATTTTCTGCATACAGGTCTTTTGTCTCCTTAGGTAGGATTATTCCTAGATATTTTATTATTTTTGTTGCAATGGTAAATGGGAGTGTTTTCTTAATTTCGCTTTCAGATTTTTCATCATTAGTGTATAGGAATGCAAGAGCTTTCTGTACATTAATTTTGTATGCTGCTACTTTACCAAATTCATTGATTAGCTCTAGTAGTTTTCTGGCAGCATCTTTAGGATTCTCTATGTATAGTTTCATGTCATCTGCAAACAGTGACAGCTTTACTTCTTCTTTTCCAATTTGGATTCCTTTTATTTCTTTTTCTTCTCTGATTGCTAAAAGTTCCAAAACTATGTTGAATAATAGTGGTGAGAGTGGGCAACCCTGTCTTGTTCCTGATGTTAGTGGAAATGGTTTCAGTTTTTCACCACTGGGGATGATGTTGGCTGTGGGTTTGTCATATATGGCCTTTATTACACATCTCATATCTTTATTGTCACTTTCTAAGAGAGAAAGGCCATTATTAAGATGTATAGGACCTTTGTGTAAATTACAAAAAGACACCATCCCACCCATGATAAACTGCATAAAGGAGCACCTTCAGGGAATGATTAGGGAAAGGTACTCCTTTTTTCCTGACACAGTCCCAAGACCCAAGTCTAAGGTAGCAGAAGGTGGGCTGAAGTTCAGCCCCTCTCTTCTTCAGTTGTGTACCTCTGTGCAAAATACATTGTATTGTGAAGCTTCTGTCCAGAAGACCTTTCCTGACACAACCTAAAGTATCTCCAGTTATTCTAGATTGTCTCTGTCAATTGAGAATCACCAAATTCAGAACTACATTTTTTTAGAATACCCATCTTCATATGATTTCAGGCTGTAGTTTGCCAACAAGAGACACTTGCATAAGAATTGGAAGGATACAAGATATTCTGTGGAGGCAATTGGAGCTGGACAAGTAGGCAGATATGAGATTTACGACAGCTTTCTTATGAGCTCTTAATATTTACTTACTTCACTGGGACTAAGATTATAAGTGGGAACCTCCCCAGGATTCTAGGGAAATTTAGCAGCTTCCTCACCAGCTCCTGAAAACCACCCACTTCGATACTTCAGAGTAAGATAATTATTGCACCCCCAGCTCATGTAATAGCTGTATAAGCTCCTAATTCCTATAGTTACCTCTTCATACCTGGAATCCACATAGTGGTTTCTCTTCTTGTGACCAAATTCTAATTGACAACCCAGTTACCCCCAATCATATTACCCTGTTTAATTCTATAATAACACTTCTTTATTACTCACTGATATGTCCTTGTTTACTTTCTAGCTTTCTTACCAAAATTAATATTTTAAGAAAATAGGGGCCGTGTTTGTTTTCTTCAGCACAGCATATCCCATGCTAAATGCTATTCCATTATCTTGCAAATTCCTTAAGAAATGAGATGTAGGTAGACACCTTGGTGGGGAGCTCCAATCTGAAAATCTGACTCTTGAATACCCCCACCCAATGGGCCAGAATGACTTTGTCTTCACCTATTACCTGAACTTTTCTCAGATTCAGAGATCAATGACTCACATTTGTTGAACATCTCTTATGTGCCAGACTGTCGCTATGTATAAAATCTTTCAGATACACCATTGTAACAAACTCTGCAATTTGCCCACCCTTTATCCATTCTTCCCTTCTTCCTTATAGAATCATGATTTAGCTTGGGTCAACAATGCACTCACATAAAATTCTCTCCTCCCCAGACTCACTGCAGCTAGTAATGGCCATGTGATGCAGTTGTGGCCAATGAAATACAAACAAAAGATCCCTGGTTGAAGCTTCTAGGATTTTTTTTTCCTGATGAGAAGGGATAGACTCAGCTGGCATGTCCTTTTTTCCTTCTCCTTTGCATGCTTAGAATGTGATAATTTGAGAGCACAAGGAAGAAAGATATATGCTTGGGATGGTAGAACCAAAAGCACAAGAATCTGATCCTTAATGACTTTGTGGAACCATTGTCCCACTCCTCTGTGATCTACTTCCAGATTTTCATTAGTGACGCAAAGTCCTTATTTATTTAAGTCATTTTAGTTTAATTTCCATTATAGGAACTCAACACAACCTTAACGGTAATTTAATCAACTTTTTATTAAATCATCTCATCTAATCTTCCCAACAACACTGTGAGGAAGGTTTCTTAAATTCCCATTGGACAGATTAGGAAACAAGCTTGGAGAGGTTAAGAGATTTGTCTATCATACAGCTTGTAAGTGGCAGAGCTTGAATCCAAACTTAGATTTCTCTGAGTCCAGCTCCAGTGCTCTTTTTTTATGCCACAATGTGCCAGCTTCTTTACAGGATATCCTGATTCCTGGCAAAAGAGGAATTGTGTGTGTGTTTGTGTGTGTGTTTATGTGTGTGTGTGTGAGAGAGCGAGAGAGAGGCAGAGAGATAGAGGCAGAGGGCTTTTTGAGAGAAGAATCACTCATTGTCCTCATCAAGCATTTTTCTAGGTTCCTGATGGTTCTTACTGGGCCATATTCAAATAAAATATGTATATAGGAAGAGACCAGGAACCCTTGTTCTTGTCTTCTAGGAGCTTCTGGTCTGATATCAGTAACCCTGCTCTAAGCATTTCTCTCCATTTCCACAGCATTGTCAGAACCACTTGTTTCAGTTTAGGTGTAACATTAATCTATTTATTCATTCCTTTAATGAACATTTCCCAGGCACTTTCTATGGGCCAAGAATACTAGAAAGAGAACTGGAATAAGAGTATGAATGCCTAAGTCTTAATCCTGGTATCACTACTAAATTTTATCCTTGAGTTCTAGGTTTCAGTGTCCCTATCTATATACATAGGGCATTAGACTAGATAGTCTAGTCTAATGGAATTTATAGCCGTGACAGATTAGGTTCGTTTGAGTTGACTCAGTTTTGGCTGTCACTGCATCGCACTGAGAGAGCCGCCATGAGCCTATTGTTTCTCCAGTGGGAAAAGGAGAGCCCAAGGTGGACATTCAGCTGCCCCAGTATTGTGGGTTACTTCTCAGGAGGTCCACTCAGGTCTTGCCTCATGAGATCACCAGAGAATCAGATAGTGATGGAGACAGGGCTCACATCAACCAACACTTGGATCTTGGCAGACTGAGTTCCTACTTACAGCAGCATCCAAGTGGAAATCCCAACCTGAAGAATTATTCATCTGCCGAGCCAAGATTGTGGCCTAGTCTTACCAGAGAACTTGACAAGAACCCCCAAACAACAAGCCTTTCTGGACTTGGAGTCTGTTCTGCTGCCCCATGGGACAGAGAAGCTAACTCATAGTCCTGCCTGCTGCTGAATGAAGCTCCCAGCCCCACCTGACCAGAAAGCCTGGTTAGAGCACCTAAAAATCTGCTTAGCCCAATAGCATTCAAGTGGACAGCATGACTAGTTGTTCTTCCCATATGCAGAGTAAATCCAGTGGCTCTGTCTGGTGAGGGAGCTTGGTGCACAGTTTTGCCTAATTTGGTCCCCAAACAAGAAAGTTGTCAGCCTTGGAGCCTGTTCTACAGGCCTACATGGGCAGGTAAAATAGTTCATAGCCCTGTTCACTCCTGAATATAGCCATGAGCCCTGCCTGACCAGGAAACCTAATCAGAGCTCCCAGGAGTCTATGCAGTTCATTCTGCAACCCTGATTACACTGGCACTTGAGTGGCGAGCCCAGCAGGCAGCCCTGCCCATCTGCAAAGTCAAGGTAATGGTCCACCAGTCCAGGGAATTTGGTGCATAGTTCTGCTTAATTTGGTCTCCGAACAAGAGGCTTACTAACCTTGAGGCCTGTATTGTGGCTACACCTGGGCAGGGAAACTAATTTGTAGCCTCACCAAGTGCTAGATATACCTTTCAGCCTGCTCAAATAGGAAACCTAATGAGTATATATTAAGTTGATTAACTGACCCATCCCTCAACCCTGCTTATGGTGGCACTTGAGCAGAGATTCAAGTCGATGGGTCTCTCCAACAACAGATGAAAGCGAGTGGGCCCATCTGGCCATGGAATTCAGTGTGTAGTCTTACTTGACTTGAGTCCCCAAACAAGGCTTGCTGACCTTGGTACCCATTCTGCTTCTCTGCCTGAACAGGAGAGCTAATTCATAGCCCCATCAACTACTGAATATAGTATCCTGTCTAGACAATCTAGAAAGCCAGATCAGAGAATCCAGGAAACCATGGAGCCCATCTTATAGCTTTACTTGGACATGGAACAAAGCCTGCAGTCCTGTTCAACGGTTTTCAGCAAGAGGCACTCCCTCTGACCTCAAGCTTGAGCTGTAACCTCTCCCAGAGATGGACACAGATAGCAAGCCCCGCCTGCCAGATATCAGCTCACACAACCAGAACCAAAACCTGAGCTGACTGGTGAAGGGTTCTCTGCCAAAACAAACTTGTAAAGTCAGGAAGAGGCGACCACTTACTCTAATACACAGATACCAATGTAAGGAATCAAGGATCATGGAAAATCAGGTAAATATGGCACCACAAATGGACTCTAATAAAGATCCAGTAACTGATCCTAAAGAAATGGAGATCTATGAACTTTCAGATAAAGAAGTCAGAATAATCCTATTAAAGAAATTTAGTGAACTACAAGAACATACAGACAGACAACTAAACAAAATTAGGAAAATAATGTATGAACAAAAAGATTGGTTCAACAAAAAATAGAAACCATAAAAACCCCAGAAATGCTGGAGGTGAAGAATAAAATGATTAAACTGAAGAATTAAATAGAGAGCTTCAACAGTATACTTGATGATGCAGAAGAAAGAATCAGTGATCTAGAAGACAGGGCATTTGAAATTACCCTGTCAGAGGAGCAAAAAGGAAAAAAAAGAAAAAATGAAAGCCTGTAGAACTTATGGAACACCATCAAATAAAACAATGTCTTCATTATGGGAATCCCAATAAGGGAAAGAAAGAAAAAAGGACAGAAAATATACTTAAAGCAGTAATGGCTGAAAAGTTGCCAAATCTGGGAAAAGAAATGGACAACCAGATCCATGAGGCCGAAAGACCCCAAATAGGTTGAACCTGATAGGGATAAATTGAGAGACATTATAATTAAATCATCAAAACTCAAAGAAAAAAGGAAGAAATTTGTAAGCAGTAAGAGAAAAGCAACCTGTCATATACAAGGTGACTCCCATAAGACTGTCAGCACATTTCTCAAGAGAAACTTTTCAGGCCAGATGATAATGAGATGATATATTCAAAATATTGAAAGAAAAAAACTGCCAACCATGAATACTACACCTGAAAAAGCTGTCCTTAAGAAATGAAGGAGAGATAAAAACTTTCTCAAACAAATGAAAGTTGAGGGAGTTCATCACCACTATAACTGCCTTACAAGAAATGCTAAAGGGCATTGTTCAAGTGGAAATAAATGACACCAATTAACATTGTAGAAACATATGAAGGTAGTGTAAAACTCACTGGTATCAACAAATAATAGTCAAAGACAGATTCTGTAATATGGTAATGATGCTGCATAACTCACTTTCAACTCTAGTTTATAAGTTTGAAAATGTATTAAAATAATCATAACTAAAATAATCTGTTATTAGATACATGATATAAAAAATATGTAAATTGTAACATTAATAACCTAAAATGTAAGGGGGGAAGTGAAGTGTAAAGTTTAAGAATGCTATTGAAGTTAAGTTGTTATCAGCTTAAATAGGGTGTTATAATTTTTAAGATATTTTATGTAAGCCTCATGATGACCACAAGGAAAAAAACCTGTAGTAGTTAACACAAAAGACCATGATAAAGAAGCCAATGCATACTGACACAAAGAGACATCAAATCATAAAAGAAGATAGTAGGATAAGAAGCAAGGAACACTGGATATATAAAACCACCAGAAAACAATGAACAAAATGGCAATAATGTCATTAGCTATAAATAATTACTTTAAAGGTAAATAGATTAAATTCTCAAATCTTAAGACATACAATGACTAAATGGATAATAAAAACAACATCCAATAACATGCTACCTACAAGAGACTCACTTTAGCTTTAAAGACACACAGAGACTAAGAATGAAGGGGTGGAAAAATATTTCAAGCAAATGGAAACTAAAAAAAAGCAAGACTATATTACATCAGACAAAATAGACATTGAGATAAAAATGTTAAAAAGAGACAAATAGGATCATTATATAATGATAAAGGGGTCAATCAACCGAGAAGGTATAATTATAAATATTTATGAACCCGACATTGGAGCAGCAAATTATATAAAGGAAATACAAGGACAAATAAATAGCAATAAAATAATAGTTGGTGACTTTGATACCTTACTCTCAACAATGGATAGATTATCCAGATAGAGAATCAGTAAGTAAAAAGTGGATTTGAAGAACACTATAGTCTAAATGGACTTAACAGACATAAACAGATAATTCTATCTGACAACAGCAGAATCCACATTCCTCCAAAGTGCACATGGATTTTTTTTTCTAGGTTAGATTATGTGTTTGGACACAAGTCAGCAAATTCAAGAAGCCTGAAATCATACCAAGTGTCTTCTCTGACCACCATGGTATGAAACTGGAAATCAATAGCAGGAGGAAAACTGAAAAATTCATAAATACATGGAATAAAACAACACTCCTCTTACTAACAAATGGATCAAAGAAGAAATTAAAAGGAAAATTAAAAATGTATCTTGAGAGAAAAAAATGGACACATAACAAACCAAATCTTATGGGTTTCAGCAAAAGTAGTTCTGAGAGGGAAGTTTATAGCTATAAATGCATACAACAAGAAACTAGAAAGATCTCAAATAAACAACCTAACTTTAACCTCAAACAACAAGAAAAAGAACAAACTGAGACCAAATTAGCAGAAGGAAGGACATAATAAAGACTAGAGCAGAAATATATGAACTAGTATACAAGAAAACAGTAGAAAAGATTAAAAACCTAAGATTTGCTTTTTAAAAAGACAAACAAAATTTACAAACCTTTAGCTAAACTAACCAAGAATAAAAGAGAGGACCCAAATCAACAAAATTATTAATGAGAGTGTAGTCATTACAAATAGTAGCACAGAAATACAAAGGATTATAAGAAGCTACTATGGACAACCACATGACAACAAACAGGACAACCTAGAAGAAATGGATAAATTCTTAGAAACATACACCCTCTCAAGACTGAATCAGGAAGAAACAGAAAATCTGAGCAGACCAATAATGAGTAACAAGATTGAATCAGTAATCAAAAATCTCCCAACACATAAAAGCCCTGGACCAGATGGCTTCACTGTTAAATTGCAGCAAAAATTTAAAGAAGAATAACACCAATTCTTCTAAAACATTTTCCAAAAATCTAAAAGGAGGGAACATTCCCAAATTCATTCCATGAGTCCAGCATACTGATACCAAAGCAGAGAAGGGCACTAAGAGAAAACTACAGGCTAATATCTCTGATTAACATGGGTGCAAAATTTCTCAATAAAATACTAGCAGACCAAATTCAACAGCACATTAAAAGGATCATACACCATAATCGAGCAGGATTCATTCTTGGGATGCAAGGTTGGTTCAACATATGCAAATCAATAAACCATCTTAATAGATGCAGAAAACACATTAAACAAAATTCAACATCCACTCAATGATAAAAACTCTCAACAAATTAGGTATACAAGGAACACACCTCAAAATAATAAAGACCTTATTGGACAAGCCCATAGCAAACGTCATACTCCATGGTGAAAATTTGAAAGATTTCCTCTAAGATCAGGAACAAGACAAGGGTACCTACTCTTACCTCTCCAACATAGTGCTGAAAGTCCTAGCCAGAGCAATCAGGCAAGAAAAAAAAAAGGCATCAAAAATGGAAAAAAAAAGGAGTAAAATTGGCTCTATTTGCAGATGGCATGACTTTATAAAAAATCCTAAAGACACCATCAAATGACCTAAGATCCAATCAATAAGTTCAGTAAAGCTACAGGATACAAAATCAACATGCAGAAATCAGTAGTGTTTCATTTTTTCAGTTTTACTGAGATATAATTGGCATAAAGCACTGTATAAGTTTAAGGTGTACAACATAATGACTTGCCTCACATTTATTGTGAAATGATTACCATAATAAGTTTAGCTAACATTCATTATCACATATAGATACCAAAAGAAAGTAAATAAAAATGTTTTTTTTCCCCTTGTAATGAGAACTACTTACAAATATACCATTTAGCAGCATTAAATATAGTCATCATGGGAGAGGAGCTTCAAGATGGTGGAAGAGTAAGACGTGGAGAAAACCTTCCTCCCCACAAATACATCAGAAATACATCTACGAGGTCTGGGCAAGATGGCGGAAGAGTAAGACACGGAGATCACCTTCCTCCCCACAGATACATCAGAAATACATCTACACATGAAACTGCTCCTACAGAACACCCACTGAAAGCTGGCAGAAGACGTCAGACCTCCCAAAAAGCAAGAAACTCCCCACGTACTTGGGTAGGGCAAAAGAAAAAAGAAATAACAGAGACAAAAGAATAGGGACGGGAACTGCACCAGTGGGAGGGAGTTGTGAAGGAGGAAAGGTTTCCACACACTAGGAAGCCCCTTCGTGGGCGGAGAATGCGGGTGGCAGAGGGGGGAAGCTTCGGAGCCACGGAGGAGAGCGCAGCCACAGGGGTGTGGAGGGCAAAGCAGAGAGATTCCTGCAGAGAGGATTGGTGCCGACCAGCACTCACCAGCCCGAGAGGCTTGTCTGCTCACCCACCGGGGCAGGCGGGGGCTGGGAGCTGAGGCTCGGGCTTCGGTCAGATCACAGGGAGAGGACTGGGGTTGGCAGCGTGAACACAGCCTGAAGGGGTTAGCGCACCACAGCTAGCTGGGAGGGAGTCCGGGAAAAAGTCTGCAGCTGCCGAAGAGGCAAGAGACTTTTTCTTGCCTCTTTGGTTCCTGGTGCGCGAGGAGAGGGGATTCAGAGCGCAACCTAAACGAGCTCCAGAGACGGGCACGAGCCGCGGCTATCAGCGTGGACCCCAAAGACGGGCATGAGACACTAAGGCTGCTGCTGCTGCCACCAAGAAGCCTGTGTGCGAGCACAGGTCACTATCCACACCGCCCCTCCCGGGAGCCAGTGCAGCCCGCCACTGCCAGGGTCCCGTGATCCAGGGACAACTTCCCCTGGAGAACGCACAGCATGCCTCAGGCTGCTGCAACGTCACGCTGGCCTCTGCCACCGCAGGCTCACCCCGCATCTGTAGCCTTCCCTCCCCCCGGCCTGAGTGAGCCAGAGCCCCCGAAGCAGCTGCTCCTTTAACCCCGTCCTGTCTGAGCGAAGAACAGAGGCCCTCAGGAGACCTACACGCAGAGGCGGGTCCAAATCCAAAGCTGAACCCCGGGGGCTGTACGAACAAAGAAGAGCAAGGAAAATTTCTCCCAGCAGCCTCAGAAGCAGCGGATTAAAGCTCCACAAACAACTTGATGTACCTGCATCTGTTGAATACCTGAATAGACAATGAATCATCCCAAATTCAGGAGGTGGACTTTGGGAGCAGGATATATTAATTTTTCCTCTTTTCCTCTTTTTGTGAGCATATATGTGTATGCTTCTGGGTGAGATTTTGTCTGTATAGCTTTGCTTTCACCATTTGTCCTAGGGTTCAGTCAGTACGTTTTTTTTTTTAATTATAAAATTTTATTTCTTAATAAATTTTTTCTTAATAATTTTTCCTTATTTTTAAAAAATTATTTATTTATTTATTTATTTATTTATGGCTGTGTTGGGTCTTCGCTTCTGTGCGAGGGCCCTCTCCAGTTGCGGCAAGTGGGGGCCACTCTTCACTGTGGTGCGAGGGCCTCTCACCATCGTGGCCCCTCCTGCTGCAGAGCACAGGCTCCAGACGTGCAGACTCAGCAATTGTGGCTCACGGGCCCAGTGGCTCCATGGCATGTGGGATCCTCCCAGACCAGGGCTCGAGCCCATGGCCCCTGCACTGGCAGGCAGACTCTCAACCACTGCGCCACCAGGGAAGCCCCTTATCCTTCTTTTATATTTTAAAAAATTAAAAAAAAATTTTCTTAATAATTTATTTTTTATTTTATAATTTAAAAAATTTAAAAAATATTTTTCTTAATAATTTATTTTTTATTTTAAAAAAGTAAAAAAAAATTTTTTCTTAATAATTTTTTTCTTATTTTTTATTATAAAAAATTTAAAAAAAATTTCTTAATAAGTTTATTCTTAATATTTTTTTTCTTATTTTTTATTACAATAGCTTTATTTTATTTTATTTTATTTTATCCTCTTTCTTTCTTTCTATTTTTTCTCAATTTTATTCTGAGCCGTGTGAATGAAAGGCTCTTGGTGCTCCAGCCAGGCATCAGGGCTGTGCCTCTGAGGTGGGAGAGCCAACTTCAGGACACTGGTCCACAAGAGACCTCCCTGCTCCACGTAATACCAAATGGCGAAAATCTCGCAAAGATCTCCATCTCAACATCAGGACCCAGCTTCACTCAACGACCAGCAAGCTACAGTGCTGGACACCCTATGCCAAAGAACTAGTAAGACAGGAACACAGCCCCATGCATTACCAGAGAGAATGCCTAAAATCATAATAAGGACACAGACACCCCAAAACACACCACCAGAGGTGGACATTCCCACCAGAAAGACAAGATTCAGCCTCATCCACCAGAACTCAGGCACTAGTTCCCTCCACCAGGAAGCCTACACAACCCACTGAACCAACTTTAGCCACTGGGGACAGATACCGAAAACAATGGGAACTACGAACCTGCAGCCTGTGAAAAGGAGACCCCAAACACAGTAAGATAAACAAAAAGGGAAGACAGAAAAACACACAGCAGATGAAGGAGCAGGGTCAAAACACACCAGACCTAACAAATGAAGAGGAAATAGGCAGTCTACCTGAAAAAGAATTCAGAACAATGAAAGTAAACATGATCCAAAATCTTGGAAATAGAATAGACAAAATGCAAGAAACATTTAACAAGGATCTAGAAGAACTAAAGAGGAACCAAGCAATGATGAAAAACACAATAAATGAAATTAAAAATACTCTAGAAGGGACCAATAGCAGAATAACTGAGGCAGAAGAACGGATAAGTGACCTGGAAGATAAAATAGTGGAAATAACTACTGCAGAGCAGAATAAAGAAAAAAGAATGAAAAGAATAGGGGGCAGTCTCAGAGACCTCTGGGACAACATTAAATGCACCAACATTCGAATTATAGGGGTCCGAGAAGAAGAGAAAAAGAAAGGGACTGAGAAAATATTTGAAGAGATTATAGTTGAAAACTTCCCTAATATGGGAAAGTAAACAGTTAATCAAGTCCTGGAAGCACAGAGAGTCCTATACAGGATAAATCCAAGGAGAAACGTGCCAAGACACATATTAATCAAACTATCAAAAAATAAATATCAGGAAAACATATTAAAAGCAGCAAGGGAAAAACAACAAATAACACACAAGGGAACCCCCATAAGGTTAAGAGCTGATCTTTCAGCAGAAACTCTGCAAGCCAGGAGGGAGAGGCAGGAAATATTTAAAGTGATGAAGGAGAAAAACCTACAACCAAGATTACTCTACCCAGCAGGGATCTCATAAAGATTTGATGGAGAAATTAAAACCTTTACAGACAAGCAAAAGCTGAGAGAGTTCAGCACCACCAAACCACCTTTACAACAAACGCTAAAGGAACTTCTCTAGGCAAGAAACACAAGAGAAGGAAAACACCTACAATAACACCCAAAACATTTAAGAAAATGGGAATAGGAACATACATATTGATAATTACCGTAAATGTAAATGGATTAAATGTTCCAACCAAAAGACACAGACTGGCTTAATGGATACAAAAACAAGACCTGTATATATGCTGTCTACAAGAGACCCACTTCAGACCTAGGGACACATACAGACTGAAAGTGAGGGGATGGAAAAAGATATTCCATGCAAATGGAAATCAAAAGAAAGCTGGAGTAGCAATTCTTATATCAGACAAAATAGACTTTAAAATAAAGACTATTACAAGAGACAAAGAAGGACACTATATAATGATCAAGGTATCGATCCAAGAAGAAGGTATAACAGTTGTAAATATTTATGCACTGAACATAGGAGCACCTCAACACATAAGGCAAATACTAACAGACATAAGAAGGGAAATCGACAGTAACACACTCATAGTAGGGTACTTTAACACCCCACTTTCACCAATGGACAGATAATCCAAAATGAAAATAAATAAGGAAACACAAGCTTTAAATGATACATTAAACAATGGACCTAATTGATATTTATAGGACATTCCACCCAAAAACAACAGAATACACATTTTTCTCAAGTGCTCATGGAACATTCTCCAGGATAGATCATATCTTGGGTCACAAACCAAGCCTTGGTAAGTTTAAGAAAATTGAAATCGTATCAAGTATCTTTTCCGACCAAACGCTATGAGACTAGATATCAATTACAGGAAAAGATCTGTAAAAAATACAAACACATGGAGGCTACACAATACACTACTTAATAACGAAGTGATCACTGAACAAATCAAAGGGGAAATCAAAAAAATAGCTAGAAACAAATGACAATGGAGACACGATGACCCAAAACCTATGGGATGCAGCAAAAGCAGTTCTAAGAGGGAAGTTTATAGCAATACAACCTACATCAAGAAACGGGAAACATCTCGAATAAAAAACCTAACCTTGCACCTAAAGCAATTAGAGAAAGAAGAACAAAAAAAAAAAACCCAAAGATAGCAGAAGGTAAGAAATCATAAAGATCAGATCAGAAATAAATAACAAAGAAATGAAGGAAACAATAGCCAAGATCAATAAAACTCAAAGCTTGTTCTCCGAGAAGATAAGCAAAATTGATAAACCATTAGCCAGACTCATCAAGAAAAAAAGGGAGAAGACTCAAATCAATAGAATTAGAAATGAAAAAGGAGAAGTAACAACTGACACTGCAGAAATACAAACGATCATGAGAGATTACTACTAGCAACTCTAGGCCAATAAAATGGACAACCTGGAAGAAATGGACAAATTCCTAGAAATGCACCACCTGCCGAGACTGAACCAGGAACAAATAGAAAATATGAACAGACCGTTCACAAGCACTGAAATTGAAACTGTGATTAAAAATCTTCCAACAAACAAAAGCCCAGGAGCAGTTGGCTTCACAGGCGAATTCTATCAAACATTTAGTGAAGAGCTAACACCTATCCTTCCCAAACTCTTCTAAAATATTGCAGAGGGAGGAACACTCCCCAACTCATTCTACGAGGCCACCATCACCCTGATACCAAAACCAGACAAAGATGTCACCAAGGAAGAAAACTACAGGCCAATATCACTGATGAGCATAGATGCAAAACTCCTCAGAAAATACTAGCAAACAGAATCCAACAGCACATTAAAAGGACCATACACCATGATCAAGTGGGGTTTATTCCAGGAATGCAAGGATTCTTCAATATACGCAAATCTAACAACATGATACACCATCTTAACAAATTGAAGGAGAAAAACCATATGATCATCTCAATAGATGCAGAAAAGCTTTCGACAAAATTTAACACCCATTTAGGAAAAAAGCCCTGCAGAAAGTAGGCATAGAGGGAACTTTCCTCAACATAATAAAGGCCATATATGACAAACCCACAGCCAACATCATCCTCAATGGTGAAAAACTGAAACCATTTCCACTAAGATCAGGAAAAAGACAAGGGTGCCCACTCTCACCACTATTATTCAACATAGTTTTGGAAGTGTTAACCAGAGCAGTCAGAGAAGAAAAAGAAATAAAAGGAGTCCAAATCGGAAAAGAAGAAGTAAAGCTGTCACTGTTTGCAGATGACATGATACTATACATAGAGTATCCTAAAGATGCTACCAGAAAACTACCAGAGGTAATCAATGAATTTGTTAAAGTAGCAGGATACAAAATTAATGCACAGAAATGTCTTGCATTCCTATACACTAAGAATGAAAAATCTGAAAGTGAAATTAAGAAAACACTCCCATTTACCATTGCAACAGAAAGAATAAAATCTGTAGGAATAAACCTACCTAAGGAGACAAAAGACCTGTATGCAGAAAATTGTAAGACACTGATGAAAGAAATTAAAGATGATACAAACAGATGGAGAGATAGACCATGTTCTTGGAATGGAAGAATCAACATTGTGAAAATGACTCTACTACCCAAAGCAATCTACCGATTCAATGCAATCCCTATCAAATTACCACTGGCATTTTTCACAGAACTAGAACAAAAAATTTCACAGTTTGTATGGAAACACAAAAGACCCCGAATAGACAAAGGAATGCTGAGATAGAAAAACGGAGCTGGAGGAATCAGGCTCCCTGACTTTAGAGTATACTACAAAGCTACAATAATCAAGACAGTATGGTACTGGCACAAAAACAGAAATATACATCAATGGAACGAGATAGAAAGCCCAGAGATAAACCCACGCACATATGGTCACCTTATCTTTGATGAAAGAGGCAAGAATATACAGTGGAGAAAAGACAGGCTCTTCAATATGTGGTGCTTGGAAAACTGGACAGCTACATGTAAAAGAATGAAATTAGAACACCCCCTAATGCCATACACAAAAATAAACTCAAAATGGATTAAAGACGTAAATGTAAGGCCAGACACTATCAAACACTTAGAGGAAAACATAGGCAGAACACTCTATGACATAAATCACAGCAAGATCCTTTTTGAACCACCTCCTAGTGAAATGGAAATAAAAACAGCAATAAACAAATAGGATCTAATGAAACTTAAAATCTTTTGCACAGCAATGGAAACCATAAGCAAGACGAAAAGACAACCCTCAGAATGGGAGATAATATTTGCAAATGAAGCAACTGACAAAGGATTAATCTCCAAAATTTAGAAGCAGCTCATGCAGGTCAATATCAAAAAAACAAACAACCCAATCCAAAAATGGGCAGAAGTCCTAAATAGACATTTCTCCAAAGAAGATATACTGATTGCCAACAAACACATGAAAGAATGCTCAACATCATTAATCATGAGAGAAATGCAAATCAAAACTGCAATGAGATATCATCTCACACCAGTCAGAATGGCCATCATCAAAAAATCTACAAACAGTAAAATCTGGAGAGGGTGTGGAGAAAAGGGAACCCTCTTGCACTGTTGGTGGGAATGTAAATTGATACAGCCACTATGGAGAACAGTATGGAGGTTCCTTAAAATACTAAATGTAGAACTACCATATAATGCAGCAATCCCACTACTGGGCATATACCCTGAGAAACCATAATTCAAAAGGGTCATGTACCACAATGTTCATTGCAGCTCTATTTACAATAACCAGGACATGGATGGAACCTGAGTGTCCATCAACAGATGAATGGATAAAGAAGATGTGGCTCATATATACAATGGAATATTACTCAGCCATAGAAAGAAACGAAGTTGAGTTATTTGTAGTGATGTGGAAAGACCTAGAGTGTGTCATACAGAGTGAAGTAAGTCAGAAAGAGAAAAACAAATACCGTATGCTAACACATATATATGGAATCTAAAAAACAAACAAAAAAATTTTCATGAAGAACCTAGGGGCAAGATGGGAATAAAGATGTAGACCTACTAGAGAATGGACTTGAGGATACGGGGAGGTGGAAGGATAAGCTGGGAAAATGTGAGAGAGTGACATGGACATATATACACTACCAAATGTAAAATAGACAGCTACTGGGAAGCAGCCGCATAGCACAGGGAAATCAGCTCGGTGCTTTGTGGCCACCTAGAGGGGTGGGATAGGGAAGGAGGGAGGGAGGGAGACACAAGAGGGAAGAGATATGAGGACATATATGTATGTGTAACTGATTCACTTTTTTATAAAGCAGAAACTAACATACCATTTTAAAGCAATTATACTCCAATAAAGATGTTTAAATATATATATATATATATATATATATATAGTCATCATGTTGTACATTTCATCCTTAGTATTTATTTATTTTTTAACCGCAAGTTTGTATCTTTTGGCCTTCTTCTTCCAGTTCCTCCACCTCTACCCCCACCTCTGATAGCCACATATCTAATGACTTTTTCTGTGAGTTTTTTAAAAAGATTCAACAGATAGGTGAGATCATACAGTATTTGTCTTACCTGTCTGACTTATTTCACTTAGGAGTATGCCCTCAAGGTACATCCATTTTGTCATAAGCAGCAGGATTTCACCCTTTTATGGATGAATAATATTCCATTTTGTATTCATACAACAACTTATCCATTTATCAATCAATAGATTCAGGAGTTTCCAAGTTTTGGCTATTATAAATAAATCTGTAATAAACGTGAGGGAGTAGATATCTTTTTGAGTTATTGTTTTCGTTTCATTCATATATATACCAAGAAGTGGTATTAATGGATCATATGGTAGCTTTATTTTTAGTTTTTTAAAGAACTCCATACTGTTTTCCATAGTTGCTGTACCAATTTACATTCCCATCAACAGTGCATAAGGGTCCCCTTTTCTCCACATCTTCATCAGCATTTGTATCTCTTGTCTTTTTGTAGATAGTCAATCTAACAAGGGTGAGGGGATATCTTATTATGGCTTTGATTTGCATTTCCCTAATGATTACTAACGTTGAGCACTTTTTCATGTACCTATTTGCCATTTTTATATCTTCTTTGGAAAAAATGTCTATTAAGATTCTTTGCCCATTTTTAAATTGTTTTTTTTTTCACTATTGAGTTGTAATAGTGTTGTTATTGTTATATATTTTGGATATTACCTCCTTATCAGATGTATGATTTGCAAATATTTTTCCCATTATGTAGGTTGCCTTTTTACTTTGTTAATCATTTATTTTGCTGTGAAGAAGGTTTTTAGTATGATATAGTCTCACCTGTTTATTTTTATTTTTGTTGCTTGTGCTTTATATGTCATATGCAAAAACTAATTGCCAAGACCCATGTCAAGAAGATTTGTCCCTATGTTTTCCTCTAGGACTTTTATGGTTTCAGGTATTGCATTTAAGTATTTAATCCATTTGAAGTTAAATTTTGTGAGTGGTATAAGATAGGGGTCTGTTTCAGTCTATTACATGCGAATTTTCCCAGGACCATTAATTTAAGAAACTGACTTTTCCCCCTGTGTATTCTTGGCTCACTTGTCAAATTTTAGTTGACTCTATATGCATGAATTTATTTCAGCGTTCTTGATTCTGTTCCATTGGTCTATTTGTCTATTTTTATCCCAGTACCATAATTTTTTATTTACCATAACTTTATAAAATATCTTGGAATCAGGAAGTATGATGCTTCCCACTTTGCTTTTCATTCTCAGGATGGCTTTGGCTATTCAGTGGTTTTTCTGTTTGGTTCCATATACATTTTAGAATTGTTTTTCTACTTCTGTGAAAAATGGTATTTATATATACTAACAACAAATGATCTAATAGAGAAATAAAGAAAATGATTCCATTTACAACAGCATCAAAAACAATGAAATATTAATAATACATTTAACCAAGGAGGTAAAAGATTTCTACACTGAAAAGGACACGAAATTGATCAAAGAAATTACAGAAGACACAAATAAATAGAATGATATCTTGTGTTCATGAATTGGAAAAATTGATATTGTTAAAATGTCCATCCAGGGACTTCCCTGGTGGTTCGGTGGTTAAGACTCTGTGCTTCCACTGTGGGGGGCATGGGTTCAATCCCTGGTTGGGGAATTATCCCACATGTCACAAGGTGCAGCCAAAAAAAAATAATGTCCATTCAAAGTCATTGATAGATTCATTGCAATCTTTATCAAGATTCCAATGGCATTTTTTAAATTTATTTTTAAATTTTTAAATTTTATATTGGAGTATAGTTGATTTTCAATGTTGTGATAGTTTCGGGTGTTCAGCAAAGTGATTCAGTTATACATATACATGTATATATTCTTTTCCAAAATCTTTTCCCATTTAGGTTATTACATAATATTGAGCAGAGTTCCCTGTGCTATACAGTAGGTCATCGTTGGTTATCTATTTTAAATATAGCAGTGTGTACATGTCAATACTAAACTCCCAAACTACCAGTGCCATTTTATACAGAAGATTAGTCATGAAAGAAATGGACTGACAAATGTTGGAGAACTGAATAGTGACTCTGGGAGTGACAAGGCCCAGCAGGAGTTATTCCTTCTACTTCTTCTTGTTTGCCTAGTCCAATTCAGTCTCCTCATCCTTGGTTTCCTTCCATTTGCAGGACTATGAGTAGAATCAACAAGAGTCCTAGTGGTAATAACCAACCTTCCCTTCCCAATATACCTCAAAAATCATCAGTGTATGAATTACCAGCAACTTCATCTGGTTGGTACCTAAGACTGTTAAGGAAAAAAAATTAAACCTCTGATTTATATAGATATCTTTTTATACCATTCCAGCTTTATACATTTTCATTCATGTGAAAATTTACAGTCCAAAACAACGGTCCAATCTGCATTCTTTTGTAGTGACATTAAGTTTGACTATTAAAGATGGGCTATGTGTGACTTTAATATGTAGGTTAATTAAAAAGGAACATTGTTCTTATAAATTATTGGTTTCTATGGAGGCAAGCAATATTTTTTTTTCTGTGTAGAATTGTTTCTGTAAGGATTATTTGGATTTGGAAATATTTTGCAGTGGATCTAAGCCCTGGGCCATAGTTTTTTAACTTCAAATAACACCTGCATTACATTCTCTTGGATTGTGCTTATTTTTATGTTGTTTTATGAACCCATAGAAAACCAGTACTTTTTATTTTGAAGTTAAAAAATAGAAAAAATATGCATAAAATGATGTATGAAATATGCACAGAATGTCACCATTTAACTGTGAATAGCTATTTCTTGCATATCTAATTATTTTGTATCTGTCTCATTTTTAATTGCACAGAACCAATCATAAAAAATAAACTGCAGTTTTACAATTTGTGTGCCTAAACATGGGTACTACTGTTTATCTTACTGACCTGTTTAAATGAGTCTCCTCTGTAAGTTTTAGATGACATTACACTTATTGTACAATGCTGTATTGGTATAGGAAACAGTACTGTATATTTATAAATATTAAATGAAAATACTGTATTTTGTGAACTTAAAAATGGTTGTTAAATTCTCCCAACTAGTTTGAGCTTTGCAGTATTTCTAAAGTGGATACATAATTCTAAATTCTATTCCTTTGGAAAAAACAGGCAAATCATTATGATGTTGATATTTTTCCAGTAATTCATTATTTTACTTTTAAATTTAATTGCCACAATAAAGGAAAAATTTTAACCAAGGAATATGGAAATGATGTATGATGTTCCTAAATTTTGCCAATTGGTTATGATGGAATTAATGTGCTTTTAAAATGCACATCAATATCTATTATTTTAAAGTAATTTATAAAATAAAATGTTTATATTTTAAATAAACCAGTACCTTTTTTATTTGTTTTTTTTTTTAAATTTTGATATGTAGCATAGCAGTATTTTCTACTTTAAGGATTATAAACAATGGTATATACCTTCTCTGTAATGTCTGAAAATATAATCTATTGTGATCTTCTACAGGTATTAATTTTTAAATAGAGCAAACATGTTGAATTAAAAATATGAATAATTCCAACAATTTTCAAGTTACGATTTGCTTTGGTCAAAATTTCTGTGTTCATCACATGACTCATTTGTGAAGGTGTTTATTCAATATGAATATTGTTTCAAGTTTGTATTGGAAAATTATAGCTAAACGTCTCATTGTCACCAGTCTATAAAAGAAGCACAATTTTATCACTTTGTCTTGCTTGTAGTCATTAACTCATTAAATTTGCATATTTAAAAAGAAACAGAACAGGGAACATCCTAGGCTTTGCCAGAGAAGATTTCCAAAAGACAGATGTAGAAGGGAAGGTACAGCTTGTATCAGATGCCCATATTTTATCTCCTGGGTTTCGCTTTCCCTTGAAGGCTCTGGTTCTCACTGCCACTCCTTGTAAGGGAACAGCCTTCCTGATTTAATCAGAACAGAAGAAATTCCCAGGTTTGGACAAAGAGAAGCTTGGGAAGAAAAGCCTGCAGGAAAGAAGGAGGGGCTGCCCCCAGCTCATCCTTCAGGATCACCTCTTCCTTAGTGGATTCTGTTACCCCACCACGCTTTAAACTCCAGCTCAAGAAAGTATGCAAACTATACCAATTTGGATTGCATTGGGCAACAAATAATAAAAGCAAACAAGCATACAAACAAACCCAGAGGTTTAAACAAGTAGGGGTCATATATATACATATATATTTAGCAAGAAATCAAGAGTTAGAGTCCAGGACCCACTGGGTATCCAGGCCCCTGTGTCTTTATGTTCTACTATTCTTACCTGTGGTATCATCCTCAGGGTATATATAGAAGTCTATCTATGAGACAGATAGCCCCTATAGCACCAGGCACCATGTCTGCATTGTAGGAAGTAAGGACAGGAAAAGGCAAAAGTTATGTGTCCACTGAGTCTACCCTCTTTTAAAAACTCTTTTGTGAAATTGCCACACAGTCACTTCTGCTTGCATTTCATTGGTCAGAACTAAATCTTCTGGCTACCCCTCTGCAAGCTGAGGGAAGCTAAGAAGTATAGGTTTCCCCCACCCCTGCTGGGCCCACTTCTGCCCCAAACAAAATCAGAGTTCTGTTAGACAGGAAGAAGAGGAGAATGGATATTGGGTAAGGACAAGCAGTGTCTGCCACACGCATTTTCTGCTTCTTTGCAACATAACTGAAAGTGACTGCTATTTCACACACAAAAAATTATTAATTACTAAAAAAAAGATTAAAGGCAGAAAGAATGATAAAAAAAGGAAAACCTTATTAATGTGGTTAAATTTTGAAAGCAAGTTTTTGTGGCCAGAAGACAAATTCTCACTGAGGCACCTCAGTGGTACCTCACTGGCACCACCTCTCAGGAAATGACATCTCTGCCCACCCAGCTCCCTTCCAAATCTCAAATACTACCTCTCTTGAGCCTCACAAGCTCTTTCCAAACTAAGGCCGAAGACAGCAGTTGCCTGGGGCCCTATGACCTCCGGTGGTTTCCAGCTTGCCTCATTCATAGCCCATTGGCTGGTCTTGGATAGCAAGGGTGTCAGAGGTGGCCATGAGAAACTGGAAATTAGAGGCCCTTCTCCCATTTTTCTGGAAACCTGCCTAAGCCTCCTTGGGAGGTGGCAATAATGTCTTACATAGGGGTGAGCAAATAGGGTATTCCACATAGACCTGAATTTGTGCCTGAGAGTCATAACTAATGCAAATGCCTCCCCCATTCCAATGTCTCCTCTTTGTTTCACCACTTGACCTTTTGATTAGGATCTCTCCAACCTGCTTCTTGACATTTTCACCCTTGTGTCTCTACCCCTCCAGCCCTACATCTCAGTCAAGCTATTTCCCACTACCGTCTGAAAGAAGCAATACCATGTAGTGGTTAAGAGCTCCACTTCTGAAGTCCAACTGTTTGGGTACAAATAATGCCTCCCCTATTTCCTAGTTAAAGTAGCCTTGGGCAAGTCATTTAACCTTTATGTGCCTTAGTTTCCCATCTGTAAATAAGGTTACAATATTACCTACTTCATAGGGTTATTGTCTGGATTAAATGAGTTAATGTATAAAGTACCTGACACATAGTAGGTTCTCAATAAATGTTAGCTATTAAAATTCAGCCATGGGATTTTGATATGGTAGTCCCTCTGCTTGGGACACTCTTTCCTATTTCTGTCAGCAAACTCTCTTTCGTCCTTACAAAATTACTGAAAAATTATCTCCTTTGTGAAGTGTTGCTTGAAACCCCTAAGCAAAATAAGGCATTCACATATATTTACTCAACACTTTGTACCTAACCCTGATCTGCCATGGATCACTGTATATTATAACATTGTCACACCTGCTCCTACTAATCTGGGGACTCCTGGAGGATAACGGTCTGTGCCTTACTTCTTTATCCCCAGCATCTCACACATAGCCTGACCCACAATAGACACTTGGTGACTGTTAAGGAATGAATGAATTATTGACAAGTGAATGAATAAAAAATGCAGCTATGGGAATCATATTCTCTGTGTGCCCTAGACTTTCCAATAACAGAATTTATAAGTCCCTCTTTCACGTTGTCCTAAAATATATTGCCAGGCCTCCTGTTTTATGAAGATATATGGTGCTAGAATGCACTAGGCTACCTGTCAGCAGAGGGAACTAGTGTTGAGGGTGGGTTCTGGAGAGAACAGGAGTTGGAATGGAAGAGGACTAAGTCATCAAGATTTCCAGAGTTGAAAGATTCCATTCCATTCTCTTCCTTCTATGGAACATGCTCTTAGAGGTGTTTCTTAGGGAGAGACGGAGATTTCAGGCCTACAGCAGCTCCTGTCTGTGGGAAGGATGGGGCAGCTGTCCTTGATTATGGATAAAGAGGCTGGGAACTCAGCCAGAGCAGTCATTAAAAAAATACCAAGGGCTCGTAATAGGCTTATGCTGTCAGATAACCAAGATCCCAAGCAGAATCAGATGTGGCTGGTAAATGCTTTGAGCCAGACTGTAGGAAGGTGTAGGTCCCACTCTCTGGTAGTTTCCCTTGCATCCAAAAATTGGGTACTCACACAAAACCAAAAACTGACAAGGATGATTTAGACTAGAGCACTGGGTGATAAATGGGAAAGAATGAGGTAGGGAGAATTGCAAAAATCAAACTACTATGTGGTTGCTGCTCTTCCACAGGCTGAGAAGACTCTGGTTGGTTTTGCCACTGACTGATCCTGTGACCTTGGGCAAGTCCTTTTTTTTTCTCTCTAAGCCTCAGTCTCCCCAGAGACTGAGAGAACTGCCTCTCTTCAACAAGGCAGTTAGATCTGATGATCTTTAAGAATCCATATGGATCTTTAAATTGTGGCATGAATAGTAATGAGACATCCAAAGATCTTTACAAACAGGAGCGATCTCAACTGTCTGGCTTGGAAGAAAGGCTGCCCAGCTTGAGGGCAGGGAGCTGTCTAGGATGATACCCTTGAGGGCTCAATGGACCCTGAATGTCTGTGTCCCCCAAGAGGGCTGGGACTAGTTGTGAGCTCACTCCAGTCCAACAGCATTTGCATTTCTCTGAGTGTCACCCCCAGGGTGAGGTCTTTGCCTTGAAGAGTCTGGGAGAGGCCCTGGTTAATGAAAGCATTACTTCCCTGGAGAGATTGGAGTGGTTTTCTCAGCCTAAGAGGGTGATAATTTTTTCACTTAAATCACATTTATTTAAACCTAAGTGGAGTTTATTTGGAGAATAATTTAGTTTCTCAAGACAACTGGAAAAAAAAAAAAACCTATTAGCAGTGGGAGACAGCTCCAAGCAGCTGGCATTTTCATAGTTCTTTGGAGCTGAGACTAGTGTGGCCAGAGGAGAACATGGCTCCCTAGATCTAGGGCAGGACCTAGAAATATTCATGTTTCTTTCTGGGAGTTGCAAGAAAGGAAGCATCCTTGAGCTACAGAGAAAATGGATAGGAGGATAATAAAGATACGAAAAAAGAAAATCTGACTTAGAGGAAAGGGCTTGGACTGCAGAATTGTGGAATTATGGATACTTATAAACTTGAAGGACCTTAAGAGATCTGGATCAAATATACCCATTTTATAAGTTAACTGAAGCCCAAGGGGCAGAGGCATGTCCAAATTCATATACATACCTATACGCTCACACTCACAAACACACCTTATAGTTATGGAATCATAGATACATAGTATCCTTGAGTCAAATCCTTGTAAAACATTTTATCAACCCCCCACTCATGCTATAAGTGGGGACCCAGAAGCCTAAAGAGTAGAAAGGATCAACCCAAGGTCACACAGGGAGTCAGTGGCAAACTAGGGAATTGAGATACAGAGCAAGAAGTATTGGGAAACTCCTTGAAGCATAAAGTTGGGCATGGAAGCAAATGCTGAGGATATTTGGCACCAGGGGCTTAGTAGGCAGACCACCCACAAAGTGTGTGTTTACCCTCTCCAACGCAATTCTGTCCTGGATCATGGTCTTCATGTTCTAAGATTGCTGCAGAATAAAGGCTCACAGACTAGAGGCACATGGAAAAATTGCTATAGCCTCCAGACTTTCTTTTTTTATCACTTCTCTCGTTGTCTCATCTCTCTTCACTTATCCTCTCCTCTCTTGGCCTCCTCAGTACTCTCTGGTTACTCTCTCTCCTATTCCCTGTTTCAGAGTCACTATACTTAGCCCCCACTCCTCATCCCTACCCCGAACCTATCTGAGTGGCACCATTTAGAGTTGGAATGTGCATCCTGTACAGCTCTACAGAGCATCCTTGTTCCGCTCCTGTATACAACAAAATGCTTATTACCTTATCTCAGGTAGATATATGAGAGGAAAGACCTAGGCTACACACTAATGAAGACTTTCCCCCTCCTTGGTGTTATATAACTTTCAAAGGGAGAGTTTGTTACCCCAATGACTTTCTTATTAATAGATAATTATGGTTGGAAATGTGAAGGCAGGGAAGGGAAGATAATTTGATGGAATATAACTGCCCCTAATATAACACCTTAAAGATCTATCTAGATCTATCTATCTAAATCTAAGGGTTTAAAATTAGAGATTTCTTCCTTTGCAACACACATTACTTACTTTGTTCCAGGTTCCATGTTAGATATGGGGAGGTTGTGGGAGCAAGGAAGGGGACTGGGATAAAAATAACAAAGGGAAGTTCACAGGGGGTGGGACAGGTGACTGCTTAAGGAACTAATTATAACTCAAGGCTAAAGGAAGTGTGAGCTAAACAGCTCCTCATGGAAGCACAAAGGAAAGGCATGATATTTTCCATCTGAGGGGAAGTGAAGGGAATCAGGGAAGGCTGCACAGAAGAGCTGGTATTTGAGTTCACCTAGAAAGCTGAAAATGAATTTTACCCAAATGAGGGGAGGGAAGGGAACAGAGGGAAGAGTAGAGGTCTACAGGCTTTAAAGTACAGAGCACGTTTGAGCCTTGTGATTGGAGGATGCCAGGGAGGACAGAGCAGATGAGATTTTAAAGGTAAAAGTAACTTAGAAAGGAAGCCTGCAATGCAAGGCTTAGGGGTTTGGATCTTATCCTGAAGGCAATGGAGGGACATCAAAGAATTTTAAGCAGGAGAGTAACATGATAATTTTTTGTTTTGTTTTGTTTTGAATGATAATTATGGAAGCAGTGTGGAGGATTGGCTGGAGGAGGGAAGGCCTAGAAATAGGGAGACCAGTTAGAACATTTTAAAGGTCAGAACAGAGTCAGTGGGATGACAGGCAGTAGAATGAACAGAATTTGGTGATATTGGATTGAGGTGTTTATCAGTCAGCTTCTGCCACAGTAATGCTGCATAACAATCACAGAATCTCAATGCCATATAACAATAAGCATTTATTTCATACTCAAATATCTACAGGTCATCTGAGGTTCTACTGATCTTGTCTGGGCTTGTCCTGGATTGACTACAGGGATGAGAAGGCACAAAATGTTTCTCAGTGCCTAGCTTCAGAATCAGCACCCTGTCACTTATGCCAACTTTCCACTGACTGAAGCAAATCACATAGGCAGGTCTAGTCAGAGTGGAAGGATACTACAATATTACACACCAGTGGGCATGGATAGAGGGAAGGGTGAATAATTGAGACCACTAATGCTATCAATCTACTGAAGTTGGATCTGAAAGATGAAGCAAAGGAGAGTTGGGAAAGACTATAACACATTTGAGAAACTGAAAGAAAAGGCCAGTATAGCTGGACCACAGAGAGCAAGGGGAGAGTGGTATGTTACAAAGCTGGTAGGGCCCAGATAATGTAGGTTCTCTCAGGTCATATTAAGTGTTTTGTCTTTATCCTGACAGCAATGAGAAGCCACTGTAGAGTTTTAAGCCAAGGAAGGACAATCCCCAGAATTTTAGCCTGGATAGCTGGATAGATTATTTACCATTCACTGACATACGGAAAGCTAGAGAAGCCTGGGCTTTTCTCCAGGTCAAGAGCCAAAGGTAAGTATGTGGTAGATCTTGATAAGTCTAAGCCAGAGTTTCTAAACTCCCAGCCTTATTCACATTTTAGGCTAAGTAATTCTTTGATGTGGGGGCCTGTCTTGTGCTTTGCAGGATGTTTAGCAGCTTCCTGGGCTTCTACCCACCAGGTACTAGTAGCAACACTTCCCCCAAGTTGTGATAACTAAAAATGTCTCTAGACATTGTCAAATGTTTCCTGGAGGACAAAATCACCCCTGACTGGGAGTCACTGGTATGAACTAATAATGGAAATTTTATTTCCTTTGCCAGTGATTAATTTAAAAGCATTATGTTCTTCAGAGTGCTGGTCAGCCCCAAATATCCATTTTCCATTTCATTCTTAGCAATAGAGTGCCAATTTTTAGCCTGGCACATTACTGCCAGATTTTCTTGCAGCTGGGTGTGATGATGACACTAAGTTTTGGCCAGTGAGATTTAATGGGAAGACTTTTTAAAATGGAGAGGATACACCTTCTCATTTATTTGTACCATATTCCTTCCTGAACATGGATGTGATGACTGGATCTTCAACAGCCTTCTAGGATCATGTAGATATGGGCAATTCCCTGAGGATGACAAAATAGAAGACTGGAAGGATCCTGGGTTTCTGATGAGTTCATGAAGTTACCTTACCAACCCTGGACTGCATGCCTCTGTTCTCCTGTATAAAATTGTACCATATTTAGGTCATCTGTTTTGATTTGTTTGTTTGTTTTTCTGCCGTGTTGCTGCTGAATCTAAGCCTAACTTGTAAAGCATAAGGCATGTGGTACAATTCTTACCAATGACAAGTGAAGAGAAATCTGTTGCAGAGCTTCTAGGAAAGATTTTCTCTCTCTAAAAAGGGTCAAAAGGAAGGATCACCCTGTCTTTCAGTGTTTGGACATTATTGTATGAAAACAATGTCTGGAACTACTGTGGCCATTTTTTGACCATAAGAGGAGTAGTTGACATGCTGATGATAATACAGAAAACAGATGGAAAGGACCTGGATCCTTGATACTACTGAGCCACTGAATTGGCCAACATATGTGACCATCTCCAGTGTGTCTGTTAAAGACAACAAGTTGTTATAATTTTATCATAATTTAATTTACTTAATTTCTGGTATTTGTACCTTAAAGCCTCCTAACTGAAACAACTAGGTTAGGAAAGGGAAGTGATGAGTTAAGTTGGGATATGGTGAATTTAGAAAAATGTCTGTGGCACATCTAGGCTTGTGATGCCCAACAAGCAGTTGGCTATATAGGTGTGAGCCCAAAAGAATATATGAGCGAGGAGACCTTCAAGAAGGTGGAGGAGTAAGACATGGAGATCAACTTCCTCCCCACAAATACATCAAAAATACATCTACATGTGGAACAACTCTTATAGAACACCTAATGAGTGCTGGCAGAAGACCTCAGACTTCCCAAAAGGCAAGAAACTCCCCACGTACCTGAGTAGGGCACAAGAAAAAAGAAAAAACAGAGACAAAAGAATAGGGATGAGACCTGCACCTCTGGGAGGGAGATGTAAAGGAGGAAAAGTTACCACACACTAGGGAGCCCCTTCACTGGCAGGGACACGGGGTGGGCAATGGAGAAGGCTCGGAGCCACAGAGGAGAGCACAGCAACAGGGGTGCAGAGGGCAAAGTGGAGAGATTCCTGCACAGTGGATCAGTGCCAACCAGAACTCACCAATCTGAGTTGCTTGTCTGCACACCTACTGGGATGGGTGGGGGCTGGGAGTTGAAGCTCAGGCTTTAGAGGTCAGATCCCAGGGAGAGGACTGGGTTTGGCTGAGTGAAGACAACCTGAAGGAGGCTAGTGTGCCACAACTAGCCAGGAGGGAGTCAGGGAAAAAGACTGGACCTGCTGAAAAGGCAAGAGACCATAGTTTCGGGGTGCACGAAGAGAGGGGGTTGCTTCCCCATGTGCCAACAGAAGGCAGAGCACTGCCTAAGTGAGCTCCAGAGTCGGGCTTGAGCCACGGCTATCAGCTCAGACCCCAGAGACAGGCATGAAACGCTAAGGCTGCTGCCACCAAGAATTCTGTGCGCAAACACAGGTCACTACCCACACCCCCCAGGGAGCCTGTGCAGCACCGCACTGCTAAGGTCATGATATCCAGGGACAACTTCCCCGGGAGAACACACGGCATGCTTCAAGTTGCTGCAATGTCATGCCGGCCTCTGCCACCACAGGCTCACCCTGCATTCCAATTATGACTATTGTACACCTCCCTCTCCCCGACTTGAGTGACCAAGAGAGCCGTAATCAGCTGCTGCTTTAACCCCCTCCTGTCTGGGTGGGGAACAGACACCTGAGGGTGACCTACACACAGAGGCGGGGCCAAAACCAAAGCTGAACCCAAGGAGCTGGGCGAACAAGGAAGAGAAAGGGAAATCTCTCTTTGCAGCCTCAGGAGCAACAGATTAAATCCCCACAATCAACTTGATGAACCCTGTATCCCTGAAATACCTGAATAGACAATGAATGTTCCCAAAATTGAGGTGGTGGAATTTGGGAGCAACTGCAGACTTAGGGTTTTCTTTCTGTGACTGATTTGTTTCTGATTGTTATGTTTATCTTAGTTTAGTGTTTAGTGCTTGCTATCATTGGTGGATTTGTTTATTGGTTTGGTTGCTCTCTTCTTTTTTTGTTTTTAATTTTTTAAATTTCATTTAATTTTTTATTTTATTATTTTTATTCTTCCTTTTTTTTTTCTTCCTTCTGAGCCTTGTGGCTGGCAGGGTCGTGGTGCTCTGGCTAGGTGTCAGGCCTGAGATGCAGAGGTGGGAGAGCTGAGTCCAGGATATTGGACCACCAGAGACCTCCTGGTCCCACGTAATATCAATTGGTGAGAGGTCTCCCAGAGATCTCCGTCTGAACACTAAAACCCAGCTCCACCCAATGACCAGCAAGCTTCAGCGCTGGATGCCTCATGCCAAACAACTAGCAAGACAGGAACACAACCCCACCCATTAGCAGAGAGGCTGCGCAGTCATACTAAGTTCACAGACACCCCAAAACACAACAGCAGACATGACAGTGCCCACCAGAAAGACAAGTTCCAGCCCCACCCACCAGAACACAGACACCAGGAAGCCTACAAAAGGCACTGAATCAACCTCACCCACCAGGGGGCAGAAACCAAAAACAACAGGAACCATGAACCTGCAGCCTGCAAAAAGTAGACTCCAAACACAGTAAGTTAGAAAAAAAAGAGAAGACAGAGAAATATGCAACAGATGAAGGAGCAAGGTAAAAACCCATCAGACCTAACAAATGAAGACGAAGAAGGCTGTCTACCTGAAAAAGAATTCAGAGTAATGATAGTAAAGATGATCCAAAATCTTGGAACTAGAATGGAGAAAATACAAGAAACGTTTAACAAGAACCTAGAAGAACTTAAGAGCAAACAAACAATGATAAACAACACAATAAATGAAATTAAAAATTCTCTAGAAGGAATCAATAGCAGAATAAATGAGGCAGAAGAACGGATAAGTGACCTGGAAAATAAAATAGTGGAAATAACTGCTGCAAAACAGAATAAAGAATGAAAAGATTTGAGGACAGTCTCAGAGACCTCTGGGACAACATTAACTGCACCAACATTAGAATTATAGGGGTCCCAGAAGAAGAAGAGAGAAAGAAAGGGTCTGAGAAAATATTTGAAGAGATTACAGTTGAAAACTTCCCTAAAATGGGAAAGGAAACAGTCAATCAAATCCAGGAGTGCAGAGAGTCCCATGCAGTATAAATCCAAAGAGAAACACGCAAAGACACATGTTAATCAAACTATCAAAAATTAAATACAAAGAAAAAATATTAAAAGCAGCAAGGGAATGCAACAATTAACATACAAGGGAAGCCCCATAATGTTAACAGCTGATCTTTCAGCAGAAACTCTGCAAGCCAGAAGGGAGTGGCAGGACATACTTAAAGTGATGAAAGGGAAAACCCTACAACCAAGATTACTCTACCCAGCAAGGACCTCATTTGGGCTCAACAGAGAAATTAAAACCTTTAAAGACAAGCAAAAGCTAAGAGAATTCAGCACCACCAAACCAGCTTTACACAAATGTTAAAGGAACTTCTCTAGGCAGGAAACACAAGAAAAGAAAACAAACCAAACAAACAAAAACAAACCCAAAACAATTAAGAAAATGGTAATAGGAACAAACATAATTGATAATTACCTTAAATGTAAATGGATTAAAAGCTCCAACAAAAAGACAGAGAATGGCCAAAAGGATACAAAAACAAGAACTGTATATATGCTGTGTACAAGAGACCCACTTCAGACCTAGGGACACATACAGGCTGAAAGTGAGGGGATGGAAAAAGATATTCCATGCAAATGGAGATCAAAAGAAAGCTGCAGGAGCAATTCTCATATCAGACAAAATAGGCTTTAAAATAAAGACTATTACAAGAGACAAAGAAGGACACAACATAATGATCAAGGGATCAAACCAAGAAGAAGATATAACAATTGTAAATATGTATGCACCCATCATGGGAGCACATCAATACATAAGGCAAATGCTAACAACCATAAAAGGGGAAATCGACAGTAACACAATCAGAGTAGGGGAATTTAACACCCTACTTTCACCAAAGGACAGATCATCCAAAATGAAAATAAATAAGGAAACACAAGCTTTAAATGACACATGAGTCCTGATGAATTTAATTGATATTTACAAGACATTCCATCCAAGAACAACAGAATACACTTTCTTCTCAAGTGCTCATGGAATATTCTGCAGGATAGATCATATCTTGGGTCACAAGTGAAGCCTTGGTAAATTTAAGGAAAGTGAAATCGTATCAAGTATATTTTCTGGTCACAATGCTGTGAGACTAGAATTCAATTATAGGAAAAAATTGTAAAAGATACAAACATATGGAGACTAAACAATATGCTACTAAATAACCAAGAGATCGCTGAAGAAATCAAAGAGGAAATCAAAAACTACCTAGAAACAAATGACAATGAAAACACCATGATCCAAAACCTACGGGATGCAGCAAATCAGTTCTAAGAGGGAAGTTTATAACAAAACAAACCTACTTCAAGAAACAAGAAAAATTTCAAATAAAACACCTAACCTTACACCTAAAGCAATTAAAGAAAGAACCAAAAAAACCCAAAGTTAGCAGAAAAAAGAAATCATAAAGTTCAGATCAGAAATAAATTAAAAAGAAATGAAGGAAACAATAGCAAAGATCAATAAAACTAAAAGCTGGTTCTTTGAGAAGATAAACAAAATTGATAAACCATTAGCCAGACTCATCAAGAAAAAAGGAGAGAAGATCAAATCAACAGAATCGGAAATGAAAAAGGAGAAGTAACAACTGACACTGCAGAAATACAAAGGATCATGAGAGATTACTACAAGCAACTCTAGACCAATAAAATGGATAACCTGGAAGAAATGGACAAATTCTTAGAAATGCACAACCTGCCGAGACTGAACCAGGAAGAAATAAAAAATATGAACAGACCAATCACAAGCACTGAAATTGAAACTGTGATTAAAAATCTTCCAACAAACAAAAGCCCAGGACCAGATGGCTTCACAGGCGAATTCTATCAAATATTTAGAGAAGAGCTAACACCTATCCTTCTCAAACTCTTCCAAAATATAGCAGAGAGAGGAACACTGCCAAACTCATTCTATGAGGCCAATATCACCCTGATACCTAAACCAGGCAAAGATGTCACAAAAAAAGAAAACTAGAGGCCAATATCACTGATGAACATAGATGCAAAAATCCTCAACAAACTACTAGCAAACAGAATCCAACAGCACATTAAAAGGATCATACACCATGATCAAGTGGGGTTTATCACAGGAATGCAAGGATTCTTCACAATATGCAAATCAATCATCATGATATACCATATTAAAAAATTGAAGTATAAAAACCATGTGATAATCTCAATAGATAGAGTAAAAGGTTTCAACAAAATTCATCACCCATTTATGATAAAAACTCTCGAGAATGTAGGCAGAGGGAACCTACCTCAACATAATAAAGGCCATATATGACAAATCCACAGACAACATCATTCTCAAAGGTGAAAAACTAAAACGCTTCCCTCTAAGATCAGGAACAAGACAAGGTTACCCACTTACACCACTATCATCCAACATAGTTTTGGAAATTTTAGCCACTGCTATCAGAGAAGAAAAAGAAATAAAAGGAATCCAAATTGGAAAAGAAGAAGTAAAACTGTCACTGTTTGCAGATGACATGATACTATACACAGAGTATCCTAACTATGATACCAGAAAACTACTAGAGCTAATCAATGAATTTGGTAAAGTAGCAGGATACAAAAGTCATGCACAGAAATCTCTTGCATTCCTATACACTAACAATGAAAAATCTGAAAGAGGAATTAAGGAAACACTCCTATTTACACTGCAACAAAAAGAATAAAATACCTAGGAATAAACCTACCTAAGGAGACAAAGACCTGTATGCAGAAAACTGTAAGACTGATGAAAGAAATCAAAGATGATACAAATAGATGGAAAGATATACCATGTTTTTGGATTGGAGGAATCAACATTGTAAAAATGACTATAATACCCAAAGCAATCTCCAGATTCAATGCAATCCCTATCAAACTACCACTGGCATTTTCCACAGAACTAGAACCAAAAATTTCACAATTTGTATGGAAACACAAAAGACACTGAATAGCCAATCTTGAGAAAAAAAGGAGCTGGAGGAATCAGGCTCCCTGACTTCAGACTATACTACAAAGCTACAGTCATCAAGACAGTATGGTACTGGCAGTAAAACAGAAATATAGATCAATGGAACAGGATAGAAAGCCCATGGATAAACCCACACACATATGGTCCACTTATCTTTGAAAAAGGAGGCAAGAATATACAATGGAGAAAAGAGAGCCTCTTCAATAAGTGATGCTGGGAAAACTGTACAGCTACATGTAAAAGAATGAAATTAGAAAACTCCCTAACACCATACACAAAAATAAACTCAAAATGGATTAAAGACCTAAATGTAAGGCCAGACACTATCAACTCTTAGAGGAAAACATAGGTAGAACACTCTATGACATAAATCACAGCAAGATCCGTTTTGACGCAGCTCCTAGAGAAATGGAAATAAAAACAAAAATAAACAAATGGGACCTAATGAAACTTAAATGCTTTTGCACAGCAATGGAAGCCATAAACAAGACAAAAAGACAGCCCTCAGAATGGGAGAAAATATTTGCCAATGAAGCAACTGACAAAGGATTAATCTCCAAAATTTACAAGCAGCTCATGCAGCTCAATATCAAAAAACAAACAAGCCAATCCAAAAATGGGCAGAAGACCTAAATAGACATTTCTCCAGGGAAGATATACTGATTGCCAACAAACACATGAAAGGATGCTCAACATCATTAATCATGAGAGAAATGCAAATCAAAACTACAATGAGATATCATCTCACACCAGTCAGAATGGCCATCATCAAAAAATCTAGAAACAATAAATGTTGGAGAGGGTGTGGAGAAAAGGGAACCCTCTTGAACTGTTGGTGGGAATGTAAATTGATACAGCCACTATGGAGAACAGTAGGGAGGTTCCTTAAAAAACTAAATGTAGAACTACCATACGATGCAGCAATCCCACTACAGGGTATATACCCTGAGAAACCATAATTCAAAAAGTGTCATGTACCACAATGTTCATTGCAGTTCTATTTACAATAGCCAGGACATGGAAGCAACCTAAGTGTCCATTGACAGATGAATAGATAAAGAAGATGTGGGACATGTATACAATGGAATATTAGTCAGCCATAAACAGAAACGAAATTGAGTTTTTTGTAGTGATGTGGAAAAACCTAGAGTGTGTCATACAGAGTGAAGTAAGTCAGAAAGAGAAAAACAAATACCGTATGCTAACACATATATATATAGAATCTAAAAAAAAAAATAAAAATGGTTCTGATGAACATAGCGGCAGGCCAGGAAAAAAGATGCAGAGGTAGAGAATGGACCTGAGGGTACAGGGAGGCGGAAGAGTGAGCTGGGACGAAGTTAGAGAGTAGCACTGACATATATACACTCTCAAATATAAAATAGATAACTAATGGGAAGCAGCTGCAAAGCACAGGGTGATCAGCTCTGTGCTTTGTGAACACCTAGAGGGGTAGGATAGGGAGGGTGGGAGGGAGACGCAAGAGGGAGGGGATATGGGGATATATATGTTTAAATATAGCTGATTCACTTTCTTATACAGCAGAAACTAACACAACATTGTAAAACAATTATACTCCAATAAAGATGTTAAAATAAAAAGGAGAAGATATGAGATTTTCCTTGATCCCGGGGAAGGAGCACTGGTCCTCATTGTTGCTGGAGGCCTGGCTATCCATTGTGACCTCCCTCTCCTTACTCATGCATAATATATTGGCAAAGTCATAATAAGGGAGCTCTACTTCAGGGTCCCAGGGTAAGAATGACAAGGAGCTTCAAAAGAGGAGGTTCCCTAGAATCAGTGATGATGCCTCCAGGGCTGAAAGTCAGTAGTTGCTCCGGCTAACCTCAGAATGTGCTGGTAGTACAGCCTCCATCTCTCATTCCCCACAGCCCAAATTCTGAGCTTGGTTTATAACAGTAGCTATGGACTAAATCCAGACACCTTGTGGAACTTCCCTTAGATTTGCTACCAGCTGGTTCCTATCCCTATACTGCTATTAATGCTTGTGTATTTTAGCTAAATTCCTTTACATGTTCACAGCCACCAGAGGACTCTACGGTCTGGAAAAGCCTTGCCACCAGGCAGTGCAAACCAGTCTTCCTGGAGAGTCATTTATTGTCTACACCAGAGGCCCTCCTACTCTTGCCATTAATTTTAGGCTGGGAACTAAGAGGCCCTAAGAAGGGACCTCAGAGGCATGGGGTTTTGAAGGGTGCTCTAGCACCCTGGCTTTATCTTTGTTACTCAGTTTCAGGCCTTGTGGGAGAAGCAAGAAATCCCCGTAGCCCCAGAGTGTCATGCGTTAAAGCCAAAAGCAGCTGGAAACACAGGCCAAGAGATATATTTGGAAGGTGGATTCCTCCTCCTCTTCCTCCGGAAGGGGCAGGCAGACCTTGGCCTCATGCCCAGATCACAGGACCACAGACTTAGAGCTGAAAAAGCCCTTAGCTATCAGGCAGGAATTCTTAGCCTAGGGGTCCATGAGTCACCTAAAATTATATTCAAAATTGTGGCATCTGCATTCACAGATTTCATCAGATTCTCAGAAGTCTATGATCCCACAAAAAGTTAAGAAACATTCCAAACCCTTAAAGTTACAAATGAGCCCCTGAGAAGGACTCATTACTTTACACTACGTAATAATCTATTAAACCTTTCTCTTCAAACTGCAGTTTCCTGGGCACATAGAGCGACAAAAGGCGATGACAGTGCTAAGCTAGAGCTGGGCAGCAAGTTCAGCCCAGACTGTATTTGCAAGTGGTAGGACAGGCTGGAAAGGAGAGTGTGAGGAGAATATGGTCAGGAAATCTAGGAGTCTGCTGGGGAAGTTACCAGAATGCCTTATCCTTGTCTGTCTGAGGCCTCCCCTTCCTACTTTCCTCTGACTCCAGGATCTGCTTGCTTCTCTCGACATTATGACTGACTTAGCTTCCTTGGGTTCTACCCCATATGCCCATTTGGACTTTACCTGTGAATTTGAACACAATCTCATCTCCTTCCTTTTTGTTTGCCTTCCCTAAAAGTGAGCATCAAGGAACTTTGGGTGTTAGTGCTACTCACTTCTGGGTCGTGGGAGAACCATACTAACAAAAGAATCTTACAGAATTTTCTGAGTAACTGGCTCTCTTCTATTACTAAGTTTAGTGGCCCATGAAACATCAGAGGGGGAAGAGATCTTAGAAAATTCATCAAGTCTAACTCCTTGATGACACAAATGAGGTTCTATGACCCAGAGAGGAAGAGGGATAGACCTGTCATCACAAGAACTTAAGGAACTAGAACAGTACCCCAAGTACATATGAATCCTAGTTCTCTCTAGCATGCTACTCTTCTCCTGACTGTCTTTTGGCCTCTCTGGGGTAATGCTGGAAGTCTCATTTTGAAGCTCTGGCCAGCAGGCAAAACTGTTAGACAAGTGGGTTTCTTAGGCCCCACCGGAGTCTTCTTCCTAATCTCATGCCTAATATAGGACACTCTCACCCCTGGCACCAGGTCAACCCTCTAGCTTTCAACTACTTAGCTATGTGTCCTTGGAGGCAGTATGGCAAAAAAGGAAGAGTCCCACAAACTTGGTTTCAGTACCAGATGCAGCACTTGCCAGCGTGATGACTTTAGGCAAGTCACGTCTCAATGCTCAGATATTTTATATCTGGGCACTGGGCACTCTTAATTCCTTTTTTCAAGCTTTACATTTCTTTCATAGCATTTCTCACTCTTGCATATTTTATAATTCCTTTGCTTATTATTTTCCCAATTTTCTATTGGAATGTTGGCTCCATGAGGACAGGGATCTTTGGCTGCTTCATTCCTTTCTGTATGCCCAGCACCTAGAACAGTGTTTGATTTTTGTGTGTTTTCAGTGAAAAGCTATTGAATAAATGAATGAGGATTAAATACGAGAATAAATAGGAGTGCCCAATTTATAGGAAATTCTCACCTTGAGAATTCTCTTGGGCTTTTCATGTGCTGAGCCTGGCAAATAGGTGGGATAGCTGAATACCTGTCCGTCTCCTTGGCCTGCCTTCATAGCTACTACTCATTCTCCCCACCCCATGCCAAGGTGAGGTTGTGCCATTCCTGGTTGCAAGGTTGGTGACCATGTACAAGGGCCAGGCTGGGAGCTGGTGAAGGAAGTCAGGAGGTTATGTCAGTCTAGACCTGTATCTGCCTCCCCTGGATGGTAAGATCCTTGCATGGGTGGAAGTGGGGGGTGCTGTGTTTTCTCCTCATGTAAAACAAAGATCTAACCCCAAGGAGCATACATGGCAGATTTATTGGCAATTGAGCCCCCTTTGGTAGAATGAATTCAGAAGTAATTGGTACTTATGAAGCTCTGGGAAATTCAAAGGCTAACTGCTAAGCACGAGACTGAGAGCTTTGTCACTGTAATGAGAGTCAAATGAATGTTCAGTTTAAGCATCCTGGCCCCTTCTGTTCACTCCCCACTCCCCTCCTTATCTGCCTCACCCTCTGTGCAAGTTGTGCTTGTCTTACTTGTCTGTCTGCCTGTCTCCCAGCCCATCCCATGTGTCTCCTCTCAGCCTGCCCTTTCTGGGTGAACTAATCAAAACATTTCTCTATTTTTCTCTCTGTCTTTCTCTGGTTCCCAGCTCTCATCCCGAGAAACATTTTGTAGAAGATATTTTGGTAATTCCGAATAGCAAAGCAACTTCATCAGTATGTAAGTCAGCACATAAACTTCTGAACTCCCAGAGGAAAGCCTGTGGATCATTCCACAGAAACTTCTGCGACAGAAGTTGGTATCTCAGCCTCTATGAACTGCTAGACAGACTATGTCTGGGTCTGTACATGGGAAATTCGCAGCTGCACAGTACCCAGAAAACTAGGCACACAGTTGGGGGAAGGCTAAGAAGCCACCTAGACTATGTCTATGCCCCTTAACTGATACGTGGTTCTCCTCTGCAACATCCTAAAGAAGCAATTGTCTAGACCTTTCCTGAAATCTCCCATGACAAGGAGCTCACTCCATATAATGACAAGTTGTTACATACATAGCCCACTCAGAAAGTTCTTCCTTCTGTTGAGCTGAAATTGGTCTCCTTATGGCTTCCACCCATGGGTCTTAACTCTGCCTTCTGGGGCTTCCTGAACCCATCTTCTCTCTCTGCCCTTGACAGCTCCTTAGAGGTATGAAGGCAGAGACCACTTCCCTTAAGTGTTCTCTTCTCCAGCATGAAAAGCCACAGCCCTATGTCTTTTTTTTTTAAGGAATTCCTTTATTTTTTATTTATTTTTATTCATTTATTATTATTATTTTTAAATATTTTATTTATTTATTTATTTATTTATGGCTGTGTTGGGTCTTCGTTTCTGTGTGAGGGCTTTCTCCAGTTGCGGCAAGTGGGGGCCATTCTTCATCGCAGTGCGCGGGCCTCTCACTATCGCGACCTCTCTTGTTGCGGAGCACAGGCTCCAGACGCGCAGGCTCAGTAATTGTGGCTCACGGGCCCAGTCGCTCCGCGCCATGTGGGATCCTCCCAGACCAGGGCTCGAACCCGTGTCCCCTGCATTGGCAGGCAGATTCTCAACCACTGCGCCACCAGGGAAGCCCCACAGCCCTATGTCTTTTGGCTCCCTCTCCTGACTGCTCAGTTTCTTCTGGACACATTTCACATATGACCCCTTAAATGTATGATATTCAGAGCTGGATACAGTCCTTTAGTAAGGGGCTAACCAGGGCAGAGTGGAAAGGGATTGTTACTTACCTTGATCCAACACTATATTTATATTAATACAGCCTGAGTTCCCATTAGAGATTTTTTGCATTGCACTGGTGATGCCTACTAGGCAAAGTCTCTAGTCCTTTTCCTGTGAACTGTGTACAGGGCAGTATCTTCCATCCTGTGTATAGCCGGTGGTTTTTTGCACCCAAGGGCAGGATTCTCCATTTGTAACTGTCAATCATATGGTTAGGTTCAACCTCTTATTGCAGCCTATAGACATCTTTTTGGAGCCTAACTCTGCAGCTTGAAAAATACCCCCTCTCCTTCTCAGTTTTCAAATTTTAGCAGTGATCTTCTTTCCTCTCTCTGTGTAAGCTTGTTTTGCTATTTGTTGAGACATCAAGTTCCTCATTCACTCCTTTAGGAGAGTGGGGTATATATTCTCCAGTTATTCCAGGGGACAGTTCTCAAGGCCTGTGTTATGAAAATGACCTTGATCAGTGAGCATCTACACAACCTTAGCTGAGAAAGCAGCTCCAATGGCTACCTCTCCCCCAGCATAGTCTCTGTCAGGGAGAACCCCATGCATTAGCTGACTCATTCAGCAGTGGATAGAGTAAGATTTCCAGTTGGCTGCCAGGGATCAGGCTGTAGGATGTCAGGCCAAGCTAGGGCAGACCAGCGTACTAACATAACTCTTCCGATGGCTCAGGAGTTGTCAGGTTTAATGTGCCTCCAGTTGGCTGAGTCTAGTACCCTTTTTCTACCACAGAAGGGCTGGCCTGAGCACTCAGCTTGTTTTTTTCCTCTTTAAAACCAGCCTCATCTATGACACACTTGGACAAAAGACTGATTGCAGTAAGGGATGTGTTATCCCTATCACTATCTTTTCATCAGCCCCGAAAACAGCTTATTTCCTTTTATGTTAATACCTTATTTTAACTTTTAAATAATATATTTACTAGGAATAAACCTACCTAAGGAGACAAAAGACCTGTATGCAGAAAATTATAAGACACTGATGAAAGAAATTAAAGATGATACAAATAGATGGAAAGATATACCATGTTCCTGGATTGGAAGAATCAACATTGTGAAAATGAATCCACTACCCAAAGCAATCTACAGATTCAATGCAATCCCTATCAAACTACCACTGGCATTTTTCACAGAACTAGAACAAAAAATTTCACAATTTGTATGGAAACACAAAAGACCCCGAATAGCCAAAGCAATCTTGAGAACGAAAAATGGAGCTGGGGGAATCAGGCTCCCTGACTTCAGACTATATTACAAAGCTACAGTAATCAAGACACTTTGGTACTGGCACAAAAACAGAAATATAGATCAATGGAACAGGATAGAAAGCCCAGAGATAAACCCACACACATATGGTCACCTTATCTTTGATAAAGGAGGCAAGCATATACAGTGGAGAAAAGACAGCCTCTTCAAAAAGTGGTGCTGGGAAAACTGGACAGATACATGTAAAAGTATGAAATTAGAACACTCCCTGACACCATGCACAAAAATAAACTCAAAATGGATTAAAGACCTAAGTGTAAGAACAGACACTATCAAACTCTTAGAGGAAAATATAGGCAGAACACTCTATGACATACATCACAGCAAGATTCTTCTTGACCCAGCTCCCAGAGAAATGGAAATAAGAACACAAATAAACAAATGGGACCTAATGAAACTTAAAAGCTTTTGCACAGCAAAGGAAACCATAAACAAGACCAAAAGACAACCCTCAGAATGGGAGAAAATATTTGCAAATGAAGCAACTGACAAAGGATTAATCTCCAAGATTTACAAGCAGCTCATGCAGCTCAATAACAAAAAAACGAACAACCCAATCCAAAAATGGGCAGAAGACCTAAATAGCCATTTCTCCAAAGAAGATATACAGATTGCCAACAGACACATGAAAGAATGCTCAACATCATTAATCCTTAGAGAAATGCAAATCAAAACTACAATGAGATATCATCTCACACCGATCAGAATGGCCATCATCAAAAAATCTAGAAACAATAAATGCTGGAGAGGGTGTGGAGGAAAGGGAACACTCTTGCACTGTTGGTGGGAATGTAAATTGATACAGCCACTATGGAGAACAGTATGGAGGTTCCTTAAAAAACTACAAATAGAACTACCATACGACCCAGCAATCCCACTACTGGGCATATACCCTGAGAAAACCATAGGTAAAAAAGAGTCATGTACCAAAATGTTCATTGCAGCTCTGTTTACGATAGCCAGGACATGGAAGCAACCTAAATGTCCATCGACAGATGAATGGATAAAGAAGATGTGGCACATATATACAATGGAATATTACTCAGCCATAAAAAGAAATGAAATGGAGGTATTTGTAATGAGGTGGATGGAGTTAGAGTCTGTCATACAGAGTGAAGTAAGTCAGAAAGAGAAAAACAAATACAGTATGCTAACACATATATATGGAATCTAAGGGAAAAAAAAAAAAGGTCATGAAGAACCTAGTGGCAAGACAGGAATAAAGACACAGACCTACTAGAGAATGGACTTGAGGATATGGGGAGGGGGTGGGGTGAGATGTGACAGGGTAAGAGAGTGTCATGGACCTATATACACTACCAAATGTAAAATAGATAGCTAGTAGGAAGCAGCCACATAGCACAGGGAGATCAGCTTGGTGCTTTGTGACCACCTAGAGGGGTGGGATGGGGAGGGTGGGAGGGAGGGAGATGCAAGACGGAAGAGATATGGGAACATATTGTATGTGTATAACTGATTCACTTTGTTATAAAGCAGAAGCTACCACACCATTGTAAGGCAATTATACTTCAATAAAGATGTTTAAAAAAAAAAAAAAGAGTCATGTACCAAAATGTTCATTGCAGCTCTATTTACAATAGCCAGGACATGGAAGCAACCTAAATGTCCATCGACAGATGATGGATAAAGATGTGGCACATATATACAATGGAATATTACTCAGCCATAAAAAGAAATGAAATGGAGGTATTTGTAATGAGGTGGATGGAGTTAGAGTCTGTCATACAGAGTGAAGTAAGTCAGAAAGAGAAAAACAAATACAGTATGCTAACACATATATATGGAATCTAAGGGAAAAAAAAAAAAAAGGTCATGAAGAACCTAGTGGCAAGACGGGAATAAAGACACAGACCTACTAGAGAATGGACTTGAGGATATGGGGAGGGGGTGGGGTGAGATGTGACAGGGTAAGAGAGTGTCATGGACATATATACACTACCAAATGTAAAATAGATAGCTAGTGGGAAGCAGCCACATAGCACAGGGAGATCAGCTCGGTGCTTTGTGACCAGCTAGAGGGATGGGATGGGTAGGGTGGGAGGGAGGGAGATGCAAGAGGGAAGAGATATGGGAACATATTGTATGTGTATAACTGATTCACTTTGTTATAAAGCAGAAGGTAACACACCATTGTAAGGCAATTATACTTCAATAAAGATGTTTAAAAGTATATATATTTAAAATATAACATTATGTAAATTTGAGGTATACACCGTGTTAACTTGATATATTTTATATTGTAATATGATTGTACCTCTATTACAGTACATAATTATCATTTCCTTTTAGTGGTTGGAATAATTAAGTTCTAGTCTCTTGGCAAGTTTGATGATTATAATACAATATTGTGGTCTATACTCACTATACTGTGCATTAGATCTTTGGAGCTTATTTACTACTTGTTACAAATTTGTATTCCTAAACAACATATATCCTATCCCCCCATCCCCTGGTAATCACCATTTTACTTTCTGTTTTTATGACATTGACTTTTATATATTCCACATATAAGTGATATTGCACAGTCTTTGTCTGACTTATCTCACTTGGCATGATGTGCTCAAAGTCCAGCTATGTTGTTGCAATTGGCAGGATGTCCTTCTTTCTTGTGCCTGAAAAATATTCAATTTTTACTATGTATACCACTTCTTCTTTATCTTTTCATTCACTGTTGGGCACTTAGGGTATTTCTGTATCTTGGCTATTGTCAGTAATGGTGCAGTAAACACAGGAGTGCACATATCTCTTCAGTAACCTGTTTTCATTTCCTTTGGGTATATATCCAGAAGAAGAATCATATGGTAGTTCTATTTTTAATTTTTTGAGGAACCTTCATACTGTTTTTCATAGTGGCTGCACCAGTTTACATTCCCACCAGTAGTGCACAGGTTTCCCTTTTCTCCACATCCTCCCCAATACATGTTATCTCTTGTCTTCTTAATGATAGCCATTCTAACAGGTGATCTCATGATTTTGATTTGCACTTCCCTGATGATGTGATGCTGAGCAGCTTTTCATGTACCTGTTGGCCTTTTGAATGTCTTCTTTGGAAAAATGTCTAGTTAGTTCTTCTGCCCATTTTTAAAATCGGATTGCTTGATTTTTGTTGTTGTTGTTATTGAGTTGTATGAATTCTTTATTTATTTTGGATATTAACCCTTTATCTGATATATGGTTTGAAAAAATCTTCTCCTATTCTGTAGGTTGCTTTCCCCTTTGGTAACCATAAGTTTGTTTTCTACGTCCATGGGTCTATTTCTATTTTGTAAATAAGTTCATTTGTATCTTTTTTTTTTTTTTTAGATTCCACATATAAGCAATATCATATATTTTTCTTTCTCTGCCTGGCTTACTTCACTTAATGTGATAATCTCTAGGCCCATTCATGTTGCTGCAAATGACATTATTTCATTCTTTTTTATGGCTGAGTAGTATTCCATTGTCTGTGTGTGTGTGTGTGTGTGTGTGTGTGTGTGTGTGTATATATCACATCTTCTTTATCTATTTCTCTGTTGATGGACATTTAGGCTGCTTCCATGTCTTGGTTATTGTAAATAGTGCTGCAATGAATATTGGGGTGCATGTATCTTTTCGCATTATAGTTTTCTCTGGATATATGCCCAGGAGTTGGATTGCAAGATCATATAGTAACTCTATTTTTAGTTTCTTAAGGAACCTCCACACCATTCTCCACAGTAGCTGTACCAATTTACATTCCCAGAAACTTTTAAGTTTGATGTATTCACATTTGCTGATTTTTTTCTTCTGTTGTTTGTGCTTCTGTATCATCCAGAAAAATCATTGCCAAGACTAACATCAAGGAGCTTCTTCCTTACATTTTCTTCTAGTAGTTTTAGGGTATCAGGTCTCATGTTTAATCTTTGATCCATTCTGAGTTAATTTTTGTGAGTGGTGCAAGATAGGAGTCCAGTTTCATTGTTCTGCATGTATTTATCCAGATTTCCCAATCCTTTTTGTTGAAGACACTATCCTTTCCCCATTAAGTGTTCTTGGCTGCCTTGTGGAATATTAGGTGACCACACATGAAGGGGTTTAATTCTGAGTTCTTTTTTCTGTTCCATTGGTCTATGTGTCTATGTTCATGCCAATACTGTACTGTTCTTATTACTAAACTTTTGTAGTATAGTTTGAAATCAGGAAGTGTGATATCTCTGGCTTTGTTCTTTCTCTTCAGGATTGTTTCATGATGTTTTGTGGATCCATACAAATTTTAGAATTCTTTTTTCTATCTCTGTGAAAAATTTTATTGATATTTTGATGAGAATTGCATTAAATCTACAGATGGCTTTGGGTGGTACGGACATTTTAACAATATTAATTCTTGCAATCTATGAACATGGGATGTCTTTCCATTTGTTTGTTTCTTCTTTGATTTCTTTCAACAAAGTCTTGTAGTTTGGTTTTACAGATCTTTCATCTCCTTGGTTAAATTTATTCCTACATATTTTATTGTTTTTGATGCTATTGTGAATGGGGTAATTTTCTCTATTTCTTGTTCAGATATTTCATTATCAGTGCATAGAAATGCAACTGATTTCTGTATGTTGGTTTTATATCCTGCAACTTTACTAGAATTCATTGATTGGTTCCAACAGTTTTTTGATTGGGTCTTTGTGATTTTCTATATAAAAAATCATATCATTTGCAAATTGTGATAATTTTACTTCTTCCTTTCTTATTTGTATTTTTTAAATGTATTTTTCTTGCTTAACCACTCAAGCTAGGGTTTCCAGTACTTTATTGAATAAGAGTGATGAGAGTGACTATCCTTGTCTTATTCCTGATCTTAGAGGAAACGCTTTCAATTTTTGCCATTGAGTTAAAGTTACCTGTGGGTTAATATCTTATTTTAAAAGAATACATATACAGCATAAAAATAAAGAAGGAATTTCAAAATTCTTAAAATCCTATTATTCAGACATAACCCACTTTTTGCCATTTTGTTGAAAATCTCCTCAAACAGACACATAAACACACACACACAGAATTTTACTTATATATAAATTAGTGCCATTGCTAACTTCTATACATAGTATTCCACAGATACCACTCTTCGGAGGATATTTAGGTTGCTTCTAATTTTTCAATGGTATAAACATCATAATGAATATCCTTGTGCATAAAACACATGTTTTTTAACTTTCATTTATTCAACAAATATTGGTTGAATGTTTACAGGTACTCATGCTAAGCTCTAGCAAAATATGATGGACAAAACAGACTTAGTTCCTGCCATCCTGAAGCTTGTAGTCTAATAGCCTGCTTGTCTCCTTAGGTTCAGTTCCTGGAGATGGACCTGCTGAGACAGGACTGCTTTCCAGAAGGTATTTACACTCTTCCCAACAGAATCAAGAGTGTTCACCTTACCATATCCTCAACAACATTAGGTTTCTTTTTGAGCTTTGAGTCATTTCTTGATAATTTCTTCAGGAAAATGTAAGTGTGTAAAAAAGAAAATAAGAGTGGGAAAGGCACATGGACTCTAGAATCTTACCATGGTTTTCTAGTTTTGGTCCCTGGCTTCTAGACACTGATGTTTTTTGGTAAATTGTTCTAACAAATAGTTTTATTTTATATTCTTGTATTCTAGACTGTGAGCAACTTTGTTTATTGGTTTATTCATTCACTCATCCCTTTATCATTAATCACCTGATAAGTGCCTATTTTATGCCAAGCTCTTACCAGATTTTAGGGATACAGAGATGAATAAGATAAAGTGCCTCCCCTCAAAAGCTCCCAGGCTACTCCTCACAGGTCCTAGGACATAGTAAGTCTCTGACAATATATGATGAACTTACATGTCTTGGTGTTGTAGCTCTTCAGGTCTCTGAACATCTTGTGTGATTGGGACAATAGTATTGAAGCCCAGAGAGTATGTGTGTATGTGGTGGATGGGTCAAGACTCTGCCTATCTATGGACAATCCAAGAAAATAGCAAAGACTAATGTAAAGACTAGTTCAGGCAGGTATGCCTGGAATGACTACATGAGTGCACTTATACAGCATTTAGGAATAGAATAGAGTCCTTTCAGATGATATCCTTGGTACTTTGCCACAAGGCATTCCCCCACCCTCAACCCTAGCTTAATATCTTGCCCAATAATTTCACCAATTGCCTTGTTGAACTAGAGAACATGCCAAACAAAGTCACAAATGCTAAGAAGCTAGATAAAGGTGGGATCAGGGGACAGGAGCCCAGGAGGGCATCCTCAGTCCAAAGAGGGTGTGTGTCGACTGGGTCCCAGGGCCACAGCTAACAAGATGCATTTATCTTATTCAAGTGCAAAGTCCTGCACCTCAGCTGAAAAACACACCTGTAAAATTCAATTAGACAATAGACGCTGACACAGTGCAAACCTTGCAAGGAACTCTAGAACTACTGTGGGAGACAGACAAGGAGAGAGAAAATAATACTCCAGTGTGATGAGTGCTACCACAAGGATAAATACAGGGCACTGCATTGAGATGGGGAAGACTACATCCAGACGGGAAGGTTGAGGGAGTGTCAAGGATATGACAGTAAATAACAGACAAAAATCACTGCCTTCATGCAACTTACATTCCAGTAGAAGGAGACAGATAATAAAAACAAAAATTGTATATTTTAAATGCTATAGTGGAAAATAAAGAAGGGAAAAATGATGAGATGTGTGGGGATGGGACATGTAATTTTAAATAAAATGCAAACACTGAGAAGGTAGTATTTGAATAAAGATCTGAAAAAAGTTAGGAAGAGAGCCATGTGAATATCTGGGGGTAGAGAGTTCCAGGCAAAGGGAGTTACAAGTACAAAGATCCCAAAGTGGGGACACACTTATATTCAAGGAATAAGTAGGGAGACTGGTATGCTTGAAGCAGAATGAGGTAGGGTAGATAGTTAAACATGAGGTCAGAGAGATTAGGGTTATGGGACAGAGGTGGGGGTAGAGCATGTAGGGTCTTATAGGCTACCATAATGATTTTGGCTTTTACTCTTAATGAGATGGGAAACCCCTAGAGGGTTTGACCAGACCCCAGAGGGACTTGAGTGCTGTGTTCGGGAGTTAGACTGTATTCTATAGGATAAGGGGAGTCTCTAAATGGTTTTGAGAAAGGTAGTGACATGTGAATCTCCGTTACAAAGATCACACTGGTGGCTGGTGGAGGGTAAGTTGAAGGGGAGCACCTGTGAAACTGTGCACCGCAGATGGGACTTGAACCCACGTGTCAGGATTAGAACCCAGCCAGAACCTAGATTGGGACTTGAACCCACTGTCTTTTAATTGAGATCACACACCTGGTCTCAGGACTTAATGAAGCTCAGGTTCTTGATGTCTCATCGCAGAAAGAATTCAGTGAGAGACAAAGGGATAGGTAAGAAGTGAATTTATTTAGAGAGAAACACACTCCACAGACAGAGTGTGGGTCATTTCAGAAGGCAATAGGCCCTGAAATATGGTGTGGTTAGTTTTAATGGGCTGGGTAATTTCATAGGCTAATGAGTGGGAGGATTATTCCAACTATTTGGGGGAAGGGGCTGGGATTTCCAGGAATTGAGCCACCACCCACTTTTTGGCCTTTTAATGGTTGGCCTCAAAACTGTCATAGTGCTGGTGGGTGTGTCATTTAGATGCTAATGTATTACAATGAGGCTCAAGGTCCTCTGGAAGTCGAATCTTCCACCATCTTGGACCTAGTTGGTTCTAACCAGTTTATGTCGTATCCTCAAGGAATATGTCATTCTTTTAGAGGTTGTGTCCTGCCCCCTTCCCTCCTGTTTCACCTGGAAACAGGAAAACCAGTTAGAAGAGCCTGTCCCTTCTCCATAAAATGCCTGGGGTGGTAGAGGGATCATCTTTTATCTCAGTCCTTCCACTGTTATTCCTGCTTATTTCAGATTCCTGAGGGAGCTGGAGAAGAGTTGGCAATTCTCTCAGAGTCTGGAAACCTCAAAGCCAACAGAAAGGAGGAAGTCTAGAATGGTGTCAGGGAGACCTGTTAGGAGACTGTACAATCATCCAAGTGTGAGACAATAAAGACCTGAGCAAAGAAGGGTAGATTTGCTAGAGGATAAGAGTACAGGTACAATCACAAGATGCAAAGTCAGGACTCAGTAGCAGCAGTTCTGAAAATTGGCAGTGAATTCCTTGGCTTAATAACGAGGTATGACTGCCACAAAAGCTAAGGCAGTGATAGGCTGCATTAATAAAACATAGTACATGGAACAATTAAAGTTACCAACCTGCTCTAGTCTATATTAGTTCAGACTTCCCTTTTACCATCTTGGGGTTCAATAAGCTCACACTATGCACCAGACACTATACTTACAGGTCTACCTGGGGTTATCTCATTGAATACTCACAACAATTCAGTGTCATAGCTACCTTATCTCCATTTTACAGATGAAGAAACTGAAGCTCAAAGAGATTAAATGACTAGCCAAGATCACTGCATCTTCTTTATCTCCAATCCTGCCTGCCAAGGCCATGCACCAAACAGTAGGGAATGGTTGGATAAGAATGTAAGAAAGACTCTAATGACGACCGTATGCAGGTTATGTTTAAATCACAGTGTTTTCCTGTTAGAAATGAATTCTGAAATATTTATGGATTTAGTCATAAGTTGTCTGGGGTTTTCTTAAAATATTCCTGGAGGAAAATACATGGAGAAGAGGTAGAGCAATATAATCAGAAAACTTATACATATATGGGAGCTTATTATTTTATTCTCTCTATGTTTTTATATGTTAGAAATTTTCTATAATAAGTTAAAAATAAAAGATAGAAAGTAAAAATAAATAAATATAAAAGTCTCCTAACGCTGAGGCACTTGTGGGGAGAGCGAGAAGGGAATCATTTTAATGGCCAAATGAAAAAGAAAGGTCTAAAGACAGGCTTGCTAGGCCTTCCTGATGTTCTAGACTTGCACTGTCTGATGAGGTACCTATTAGCCATATGTGGCTATTGAACACTTAAAATGTGGCTATTCCAAATTGAGATGTGCTATAAGTATAAACGTATATACTGCATTTTCAAGGAGTTAGTATGAAAAAAAGGATTGTAAATTATTTCACTAATAATGTTTTTAAACTGACTACATGTTGAGATGATAACATGTTGGATATAATAGATAAAATAAATGTATTATTAAAATTAATTTCACTTTTTAAACTTTTAAAAAATGTAGTCACCAGAAAATTTAAAATTATATATAAGGCTCACATATTTCTACTGGACAGCAATCAAATATCACCAAACACTTTATTTAAAAGGCTGACATTTACTATTACTCACTCATTCACTTATTCCAATGTGATATTGAATGCTTACTCAGTTCTTGAATAGTTCTTGTGAAAGAGAAAGAAAAGGAGTTTTAGAGGCACAATGACTTGCTACTTACCAACTGTGTGACCTTGAACAAATTACTTAACCTCTCTAAACTTCAGTTTTCTCATAAATAAAACCCTATGGCTTAAGGTTGTTGAAGGCCTTGACATAATCTATTGTCATATTTCATCAAATCTAAGATGCCACTGATTGGAATCACACCTTCATTTTGTGTAACACAGAGGAAAAACACATATCGTCAATTAAATTACAACATACTGCTAAGTCACCAGTGGTCTCAAGATACCTCCCAATTTCGAAGGTGTCAAAATGTGAAAAACGTATCACACTGTTCTTTTAACTATTGACTTACAGATAAATATCTATTGAAAGAGTGAAAGTCCATCTTCTCCATTTGACTGTGAGCTACTCAAGGACAGATGCTGAGTCTAAATCACCTCTCTTGTTCCCAAACAAGGTCTGGCACAGAGTAGTCACTTAATCCATTTTTTTTTTTGGTCAATTTATCTCTTTATTTTTAATATAACATTTGTTCAATTTATGGAACTAATTTTTTCTAACATCTTTATTGGAGTATAATTGCTTTACAATGTTGTGTTAGTTTCTGCTGTATAACAAACTGAATCAGCTATATGTGTACATATATCCCCATATCCCTTCACTCCTGCGTCTCCCTCCCACCTTCCATATCCCACCCCTCTAGGTGGTCACAAAGCACCGAGCTGATCTCCCTGTGTGATGCAGCTGCTTCCCACTAGCTATCATTTCTTCCCCACTTGCTCTATGCCAGGTACTGGGGAGGCAGAGATGAAGTAGATTAGGTCCTGGCCCTCTAGGAGCTCCAAGTTTGGTAACAACAACAAAAAATGCAAAAAATAATCATAACTACTGTTCATTGAGCTCTTACTATGTAAAAGCAGTTTATGATTATATTCAGTATATCTTTTGCCATCACTTAACTCTTAAAATGAGTCTTTATTTTTAAGGTGAGTTTCTTATTTTTATCCATTCAGATTATCTCTGTCTTTTAATTGGTATATTTAGTCCATTCACATTGTAAGTTATTATTGATATCGTTGAATTAATATCTATAATATTTGTAAGTTTTCTATTTGTTGCACTTGTTCTTTATTTCTTTTTTTCCTTTTCCCCTCTTATTTTACCTATTCTGGTTTTAATGGAACATTTTATATTGGGCACTTTATATGATTTAATTTTCTCTTTTATATCAATTATACTTTAAAAAAAATTAGTGGTTCAGATTTTGAACAACTAATCTAAGTCCACTTTCCACTAATCTAAGCTGAATGAATTTACAACTTATCTACGTCCAGAGCTGGGGTGACTCTCACAACTAATTTGCAGCAAATCCACTTTCAAATAGCACTATACCACTTTCATGTTCAGTGCAAGTACCTTAGAGTATTCCCAAATCTCCCCTCCCTTCCCTTATAACATTGCTGTCATTCATTTCACTTTTCTATATGCTATAAGAGTGACACAGTACATGGTCACTAGCATCACTTTAAACAGTATTATATCAATTCAGAGTAAAAAAGATTCTATTTTACCTTCATTTATTCCTTCTACATTGCTCTTCATTTCTTTATGTGCATCCAAGTTTCTGACCTATATTTTACTTCTTCTTGCAGAGAAAATCCGCTGGCAATTAATTCCCTCAGTTCTTGTTTGTCTGAGAGTCTTCATTTCTCATTTACTTTCAAAAGATAATTTTGCTGGATAGAATTCCAGGTTCATGTTTTTTTTTTTTCTCTCAACACACTAAATTATTCACTCCACTCTCTTCTTGCTTGCATGGTTTTGGATGAGAATTCTGGTGTAATTATTATCTTTGTTCCTCTATACGTAAGGTATTCTTTCTATCACACTATCCCTCACTTCCTGACGCCTTTCAAGATTTTCTCTTTGTCTTTGGTCTTCTGCATTTTGAGTATGATATGTCTAGCTGTGCATTTGGGGGGTATTTACTTCATTGGATAAGATCTCTGTGCTTCTTGGATCTGTGGTTCAGTGTTTGTTATTAATTTTGGAAAGTTACCAGCTATTAATATTTCAAATATTTCTTCTGCTCCATTCTTTCTTTCTTCTCCTTCTGGTATTACAAGTAAGCATATCTTATAACTTTTGATATTCTCTCATTGTTCTTGGATACTCTGATTTGCTTTTTTCTCTTTGCATTTTAATCTGTGTTAAGAAAAAATAAACAAAATTCAACTGAATAAACTTGAAGATCTAATTTGTATTATTAAGCAATTAATGATTCGAGCAGTCTCCCATCTAACAACTAGGAGGGCACCTTGAAGAGCTATGCAAAATGGGAGTCTATTATGAAAAAGAGGATGGCGCAAAGGCATCATTAGCAAAAGAAAGGAAGGGGTTATTCTGGGTCAGGAAATCTTCTTTTGGAGGGAACAACATGGGTTTTTATTGTGCAGATTGCCTCTTCTTCCTCTGGGGGATAGAGATGGCTCATATGACAGGTTGCCTAATTGGTGCTGACCAGAAAATTCCAGACTGGTTGATTAGGATCATATTTCTGGGGAAGGTGGAAACTGCAATTAGATTAGGTATTAAATCTAGGTTTGGTATCATGGGCCTTAACGCAAGTGATGCCATTTTGGGCCTGTGATTTTCTTTGTAATAACTCCCCCATTTTGATGAGTCTCTGAGCTTAACAAAGAGATGTGGTCAAGATTTAAGGCATTAGCATCATTCTCAGCTGCCGCTCTGCAGCTTTGTTGATCTTTGATGTGTTATTCATTGGTCATGATGTTTTTGCTTAACCCCATGACAGTCACAGATCACAGTTCCAGGTTCATAATCCTTAAATTGGGTTACTCTCTTTGTTTCTTTTTTGATGTTCCAGACTTAGGGAGATCATTTGTCTGGTGGTTAGTGGCTGTGAACATGCATTTAAAGCTTTTGAGAGCATATAACATGCCATGGGTCCCAAGACCCATCAAAGAAAGACCCCATTGAAGGAGTCATCCTTTTAAGCCAAGTGGCTTGCTCAATGGTCTTATGTAACTGACTTTCAACTTCCCCAGAAGTGTTGCTCTAGTTAGAGCATGTGGTGTTGACCACAACACAGACACCTCCTTGCCCAGCTAAAAGATAATCAAGGGCTATCCTATTATCAAGAACAACCTTAGCCAGAGTGTCTAAGGATCTTTGCTGGGCAACTAATGCTTTAGCAGTGATTCTGCAATACTTTCAAGAGTTAAGTCAGACAGAGAAAGGCAAATGCTGTATGATATCATTTATATGTGGAATCTAAAAAATAATACAACTGGAGGTATAAAATAGGCTCACACTTATAGAAAATAAACTTGTGGTGACAAAAAGGGAGAGGGAAGGGAGGAGGGACAAATTAGGGCCATGAGATCAACAGATACAAACTACTATTTATAAAATAGATAAGCAACAAGGATATACTGTATAGTACAGGGAACTATAACCATTATCTTGTAATAACCTATAACGGAGTATAATCTGCAAAAATGCTGAATCACTATGCTGAGCACTACAAACTAATATAATATTGTAAATCTACTATACTTAAATAAATAAATAAATGCAATATGTTATCTTGGATTGGATTCTTCATTAGAGGAAAAAAAGCTATAAAGTATATAATTGAGTTAATTGTCAAAATTGCAATATGAGAATATTCACACACACATATGTATAACAACATAAATATGTGTATATGTGCTATACACATAAAATGATAAAACAAATGTAGCAGAAAGTTAATAAACTGATTATACTTGTTGAAAAAAAGGAGCTAAAGAGAGGCTTCTGAGTATATTCTCATTTGCATTTACTCCATTTTTAAAATGTTTTAATTTATTTAGTTTTTAATGATTTACAATGTTGTGTTATTTTCGGGTGTACAACAAAGTGAATCTGTTATACATATACATATATCCACTCTTTTTTTAGATTCTTTTCCAATATAGGTCATTAAAGATTATTGGGTAGAGTTCCCTGTGCTATACAGTAGGTCTTTATTAGATATCTATTTTATATATAGTAATGTGTATGGGTCAATCCCAATCTTCAAATATATCCCTCCCCCTCCTTACCCCCAAGTAACTAACTGTAACCGAGTCCAAGCTCGCTCTGCTCGCCCCATGACAGGCCAATAAATCGGAGATGAGGTGTTGAGGCAAAGAATACGACTTTATCGGAAAGCCAGCAGACTGAGAAGATGGCAGACTACAATCTCAAAATAATTGGGGGTTTGAATGCCAGTTTCTTTTATAGCACAGAGAGGGGGAGGAGATGAGGAAGTAAAGTAAAAAGGCCATAAGATTTGCAAATATCCCCTGGAATGGCCAGCCTCAGGGAGGGGATGTATTAATTTCTTCTTTCTTGCAGCCATCCACAAGTGGACAGGGTCTGGATGTTTCCCTAAACAAAGGCACTTTGATTTAACATTCAGGCAGGGGGCAGCGTTCCCTGAGGCAGGCCATTATATATAGACAGTATCCTTTTAGTGAACAAAAGCAATGGGAAGTAAAGGTTAAAGTAAACGAAACAGATTCAACATGTAGTCAGATTTGGCTCTTCCCTGTTACAATTCCCCACTGTCAATGTCCATTTCACAATCTTGTGGGAAAAGAGGTGACGACCATTCTAATTGCTTTGTTAGACGGATCTTTCTGGGAGTGTCTGCCATCGGTGCCAGTGTTCCAAACCTTGTTTCTTTTGTTCCTCTCTGGAAAGTGTCTCCTTTACACCTGTAGACTTAAAAACATATTCACAACATAAAAGTTGAGAGTTATGATTTATTCGGTGGGAATTTTGAGGGCTTCAAGCCCAGGAGGCAGCATCTCAAGTTAAGGAATTTAGCACTTTTCTATGTATGGGAAGATGCAAGAGTCTGGACTCACTGAAATCACTCTCTTGATATGCACCTCAGCTATCTGGGCCTGTATACTGTATTCTCATATCCTGAGTTTTCTCAGGGCTCATCGGCTCTTGTTGGAGGGCTATGTGGAGGAAATATTCCATTTCTCAGATCCTCTCCTCTTAGTCAGGATTTTGACAAATATTTGGGAGATATTTCATGATCAAATTTTGTCCCTTGGCACTGGGAGCCTCATCCCAGATCAGGCGAAAATTCATGATATGCCAATCCAGGTGCTAGTTTTGGATCAGGCCCTATGGATAATTAAAGATTCTCTGGATCCACTAATTAATTATGATCCAGAGACATTTTCCCTCGTTGCTTCTTCCCATACCTAGAATCACACTATTACAATTATTTTATGTTATAAATGTGATCTATTTCCTCAGGATGTTAAGCCAGAGAAGTTTTGTTGGAAGCCTGGTTACACACTGGGTACTGTAAGAGACAACAATCTTATAAAATAGACAAGATATAAGTAATGCAGCTAGTAACATTGACAAAGACATAGTGCAGCAGGGAGACACAAAGCACAAACAATTTGGAAACAAAGAACAATGATTAGTATAATTACTTATAATCCAATTGCAATAGCGAGCAACCAAAGGTACCATAACAGATTTAATGAGACATCCGCAGTTTCACTGTACCAGCCACGTGTACTTAGACATACATGGCTTAATCTTTGAGACAAGCATATGTTACAGGCAGTATCAACCAGGTAGAGAGAAGAAAATAAATGTTTCAATTCTGCTTACAAAGGTATAATTTACCAAATTACTGTAAGTCATAATTAGTTTAAGGGGAAGGTTTTCCTTAAATCTGTGGAAAACACAGATTTAAACCAGTCATTTTTCAGATAGAAACCATAAAAATAACCATATTCACAAGTTTACTCAGTCCTATGTGACTAATCCTTTTCGTTAACAGCTTTAGGAAGCCACCAGGTTTCCCTTTAGAATTTTTCAATTTCTTACCCAGTTCAGCATTATGGTCTGAAAGCCAGAAACTCGTATTTATCCAAAGGTCCTTTCCATAAATCTTCCTGAAGAGGAAGCAGTTTAGCAAAGGCATCAATCAGAGTGAAACCATAACTGTCTATAATGACGAAAGACTTAGGAAGGCACGTTTAAATCTGATTACAATGTAATTGACAAAGCAACTTGGTTGCTGCTGTGACATGCAACACTTTCAGATAATAACTAGAATTATGACTGATAACATTTTACCAGGACATATCAAATTTTAGGAACTCCATATAATCTCTAGAATGCCTGTATCATTTGCCATACAATATAACCTAAGAAGATTTATTACTTATTTGACAACACTTCCCATGTAATTTAACATACCAAGTGAACCTAATTAGTTAATATCTCTCTTTGGGGTGTTTCAGGGGCCTTTTGAAACATCCCAAAGTTAGCTAGAGTTCAAAGGAACTTCATTATAATTTGATTTGGGAAGTTTTGTCAAAAAAAATATCAAAAGGGTTTAAAACAGTCAGATAGGATCACAGGTCACTGTGAAACAATAGTTATTTACTTAGCCAAAGTAATGATAAAAGATTTCAAAGGCAAATACAGAACAGATCACTTAAAAGGTAAAGAAACTTAAAATCTGTTATGAAAGGCAGTTCAAAATCTTAAGAAACCTTGTTTTCTTAATAGAGAGAAAAGCCAAATTCAAGTTTCGCATCAGCTTACTTCTAAAATTCATTTACTCAATTAAGCTTATTTTAAACTTAGTCAATCCTGACCATGTATAAAACTCTTCTCGGGGTCACTTTCCATAAACCTTCCATCACTTAACTTATTTTAGCACAATTCTAACTTTCAAGATGTTGAATATCTGGAGAGATTAATTTTAGATAGACATTCCAAAAAGATAATTATTTTTAAGAGTTCACCTAAAGCTCTTGTTTCATTTGCATTTTTTTCCTTAAAAGTTTCTTCACATCAAGTTACTTTCCTTGCTGACAAATTTGCAACAGATATAACAAGATTTTATTTAGCTTATATTAAACCTAGGCACAATAAAATATTATACTTAATGTTGATGACTCTAAAGACATGTCTATATTAATTAGATCAACAAACAAACATTAATACCAGGTATTAATTTAATACTGAATATTTCTCAGTTCACATGAACCTGAAATTCACTTAGCTTATTTTTTCTTGTACTTAGAATTGTTTGGTTTGTAAGGGCTTACTTTCCTTTAAGTCAATTAAATAGAGCTCATCCAAAAATCAACCTTAGCAATGTTATCCAAAGACAAAGACACATACAAGGACACAAGCAAACAGAGAGACATCATAGTTCTCATTTCAAAATTTCAGCCCTGAGTCAGGTACAGCAGTGTAAAACCCATCAGTTTACAAAAAGAGTTTGGATTAAAATTAGGTTTCTGGCAGATGGAACAAATCAAGCTCACCTGTCTAGATGGCTGAATTTTTACAGAAAAGACACTTAGGTTTTTTACTTATCCTTGACAAGTCAATTTCTAAATTATTTTATCCTCTTTTCAAAGTTTGCATTTAAAAAACATGGCAGAGATGTGGGTTTCTGAGAAGAGCAGATAGGACATTTGCATCTCAAAATACAGGCAAGTTTTTCCTAGGATGACTTTGTTTCCCCTTTGTTTAATATTTACAAGCCTCTTAAGATAAATAGGTAAGGTTTGGGGAGTGGTATCTATTAAAGAGTCAATCAACTTGTTCTCCACTGTCAAAGTTACCTGGGGCTCCTGTGGGGAAATTAGAATCAGACGCCTCAAGTCCAAGGGAGTCCCCTGGCCTCTTACAGGATGTCAGCTCAAGGGAAATTGCCCTGCTGCAGAAGTGGCTTCCAGTCCAAATTGGGTGCCCTGTCGGGTCTTAGATGGTGATACTAAATCAGGCTCCTGTGCTCTGGGGGTTAACATAGAAACTTCTATTTGATTCCCATGGGTAAGGGAAACAGGTGGTGGTGAATATGATGATGGCATGGGGGGAGCAGTTGGAACAACTGCCAGTGCAGCCTGCTCTTTTGCAAAACATTTCTAACTGCAAGATCATATAATTGAGTGAGCCATTCAGGGGCCATCGCTCTTCTGATCTTAAATATTGGGTCCACACTGTATTACAATAGTACATCATGTCTTTCTTAGTCATAGGCTTGTGGCTATGTTTCACCCATTTATCTAATATATGCCCCAAAGGGCTCTCCTTTGGGATAGATGGAGTATTTCCCATTTTTATAAGTTTGATAACACCAACATACAAAAAGACACAAACAAATTTCAACAAAAAAGGCCCCAAAAATTCTAGCATTGATGCACACAAAACCAAAACAAGACCAAGATGAAAACCGGTTCCCGAATCAGGTAGACTTACCCTACAAAAACAATGAACTAGCTCCCAAATTGGGTAGACTTACTCTACAAAACCAATGAACTAGTTCCCAACGAACTGATTCCAAATCAGGTAGAGTCCAACAACAATTCCCCTTCCAACATGGTACCCCAATCAAATAAATTGGCTTATCCCATAAAGGAAAAGCCCAACTTGAGAGGGGAATATGTTTCTGGTGTGCACCCTGGAGTGACACCCTACAAAATCGAGTCTGTCGACTTGCAACACAAAAGGATACGCATAAAAAACAAGACCGAGACCAAAACCAATGAACTGGTTACAGAATTGGGTAGACTTACCCTACAAAATCGAGTCCGTCAACTCACAGAAGGTGGTCAGTTCCTTGTTTCAACTGCCAAGTGCTGGGGTAACTGGTGCCACATCAGGGAATTTTGAAGGGAAGATCCTTAAGACAAATGATCCCTGCAGCTGCTAGGGCCTTGCCCCAATGTTCCCTGACCGGGGCTGGCTAGCCACAAGCAGCAAGCCTCCTGGCTGGCTAAGCCAAATTTGTTACCGAGTCCAAGTTCTCTCTGCTCGCCGCATGACAGGCCAATAAATCCGAGATGAGGTGTTGAGGCAAGGAATACTTTATTCGGAAAGTTGGTAGACCAAGAAGATGGCAGACTACAGTCTCAAAATAACCATCTTATCGGGGGTTTGGATGCCAGTTTCTTTTATAGCATAGAGAGGGGGAGGAGATGAGGAAGTAAAGTAAAAAGGCCATAAGATTTGCAAATATCCCCTGGAATGGCCAGTCTCAGGGAGGGGATGTGTTAATTTCTTCTTTCTTGCAGCCATCCACAAGTGGACAGGGTCTGGATGTTTCCCTAAACAAAGGCACTTTGGTTTAACATTCAGACAGAGGAGCAGGGTTCCCCAAGGCAGGCCATTATATATAGACAGTATCCTTTTAGTGAACTAAAGCAATGGGAAGCAAAGGTTAAAGTAAAAGAAACTGATCCAACATGTAGTCAGATTTGGCTCTTGCCAGTTACATAACAATAAGTTTATTTTCTACCTCAGTAACTCTATTTCTGTTTTGCAAATAAGTTAATCTGTATCATTTTTTTAGATTCTACATATAAGTGATCTCATATGATATTTGTCTTTTTCTGTTTGACTTACTTCACTTAGTATGTTAATCTCTAGATCCATCCATGTTGCTGTAAATGACATTATTTCATCCCTTTTTATGGCTGAGTAATATTCCATTGTGTATATGTACCACATCTTCTTTATCTATTCCTCTGTTGATGGACATTTAGGTTGCTTCCATGTCCTGGTTATTATTGTAAATAGTGCTGCAATGAGCCTTGGAGTGCATGTATCTTTTCAAATTATGGTTTTCTCTGTGTATATGCCCAGGAGTGGGATTGCTGGATCATACAGTAGTCCTATTTTTAGTTTTTAAAGGAAACTCCATACTGTTCTCCATAGTGGCTGTACCAGTTTACATTTTCACCAACAGTGTAGGAGAGTTCCTTTTTCTCCACACCCTCTCCTGAATTTATTGTTTGTAGATTTTTTGATGATGACCATTCTGACCAATGTGAGGTAATACCTCATTATACTTTTGATTTGCTTTTCTCTAATAATTAGTGATGTTGAGCATCTTTTCATGTGTTTGTTGGCCATCTGTATGTCTTCTTTGGATGCAGCTCAATATCAAAGAAACAAATAACCCAATCAAAAAATGGGTGCATTTACTCCTAACCAGGGAAATATGACTGTGCTAAAGGAAGCTATTCTTGAATTATAAATGCCTCCTCGTATGTTCTTTCTAGAACATTTAGGGGCACAGTTAGATAATCTAAGAGGCATTGCTAGGTTATGTGTCAGCTATCTAAGCATTCATAGGCCCAAGGAGAATGATAACCATCACAGACAAAGACAAATCCTGTCAGGGCACAATATGGTCTCAGGCAGCCTCAGCCTGCAGCAACTTGAAGCAGGATTTTGGTTCCCAGCCAGAGATTGAAGGCAGCCTGCAGCAGTGAGATTGCTGAGTTCTAGCAACTAGACCAGGGGCCAGTGACAAGGACTTCACCCTTCAGCTTTGCAGAAATGAATTCCCACGAAGACAGAAAGCACTGAAACAAGTAAAGTGTTTATTAGGAGGAAAAATAGTACATGTGGATAGACACACAGGCGGACTCAGAAAGAGAGTCACACACTCGTGGTAGTTTATGTCATTTATATAGGGCATTTCTTCCAGTTTCCTTCGGCCAATCTTGCTTTGCCTGGTTCTGAGTCCATATTTGGCATATCTCAGGATCCTCCTATGTGTGTGCACACATTTCTTAGCCAAGATGGATTCCAGTGAAGAGACCTATGGGTAGGTTGACATCACTCCCCTATTGATATCCAAGGAGATTTTCTGTGCATGTATAGTTGGGAAGGTCTCCTTGACCTCAAGAACGAGAAATATGTGGTCTCTATCTTTTATCTGGGCAGGGCTCAGCTCCTCCTCTTCATTTTGGAGTATCTGTCCACGGGGAACAAACTCCAGGTGTTCATCCTGGAGCCCATCTATCTCCTGCCTCAAAGCTACTTCCACTAAGATGGCACTGTTAATGGATTTATTCACAAGAATTGCTTCATTTGCCTATTCAAGCCAGGGTGGCAGCCAGCCAGTTAGATTTTCTCCTAACCTGAAGTAAAAAGTTGTTCTAAATTCCAGAGGTTACCCCCATAACAATGGTCTGGGTTATATGAATGTTGGTGTTATCTTTCCAGGCCAATGCTAGAGTAAAGGAATGAAAGAAACGATTTCATGTTTAGCTAAAGTATAAAGTATTGATCTGTTGTCTTGGGTGGAAACAGTCTACCTCTCTCAATGTCAGTTACTTCTTTTACTCCTAAATTTGATTTAGAAGTCTCCAGAGTTTGTACAGGACCAGGTGTCAGTTGGAATCCTCCTTAGTTATGAGGTATGTACCCAAGGCTTAACACTTTCTAGTTTTGTAGCAGTGTCAGTGTTTAGGAGCACTTGGTAAGGTCCCTGCCAAAGGGGCTCGAGGACAGCCTTCACTCCTAGTGATTACAAATCAAAAGAGTAGGAGAAAGTTGGAAATGTTAATTTGGTGAGTCATAGCCAGATACTTGAGGAAACTACAAGAATTCAGGATCCAGTCCAGTTTACAGTATGTAACAAAACCTCAAAGACAAAAGAACTAGAATTTAATATCTACAAAGGTTCAAACATAATTTTTCCCTCTACAATTATCCCCATTTCTTACCAAATATAATCACAGTAAAAGAATTTTTTTTTGTAATGAACTTGACCTGATTATTTAAATATGGATAAGAATACTCACTGAGAGTTTCTTAATTCTAGAGGGACAAGGAAGGGAGAAAAAGTAAATGTTTCATCTTTATTCACGAAGTTATAGCTTAGCAAGTTGCTAGCTTAAGAGAAAGATTTATTGAAATCGGGAAAAAAATTAAAGAATCAGTAGTATTTTAAACAAAGTCATAAAAATTATAATTATCCTCATCAGTTCTTTCAGTCTCATGTTATTAATTCTTGTCCTGCTTGAATCCTGTTTTTCCATTAGTTCTCTCAACCTTGCCTGATGATTAAGGGTGATAGGGATAGTGATAATTTTCCAAGAAATTTGCAAGGTTTTTGTTAAGGCTCATATGATTTGCCCAGTGAAGCAGGTGCCTCAATCATTGGAAATTGTGGAAGGTATACCCCAAGTGGAAAACACATTTTCTAATAGTTACTCTACCACTATGAAGACATTGGCCTTGCAATAGGGGAAAGCTTCAGCCCTTCCAGAAAACGTATACACAATAACAAGGACATATGATAACCCATACTAAGTAGCAGTTGAATGAATTCCAGCTGCAGGTGTAAAAGTGACCAGAGGGAGGCCTCTAGGGACAAAAATTGTTTTTCTTAAATGCACTGTGGTGGGTGAAGTAACATAAAAACCAAAAATTGAGGTTTGTCAGGGAGCCAAGAAGAACCAAGTGGTCATCTTGGGTTTCACACAGCCCTGACTCTTAGTTTAATTTATAGCCATTGTTTACCCAACCTAATTTTTCTGATTCAGGAGCAGACTGTTGCCATGTTACAAGGACATCAGAATGGCAAAAGTTTGGTAATGAGGGTTTATTTTTTGCAGAAGCAGAACAAACTTCATCTACATGTGCTACAATCTTTATAGATTCTGTTGCTGCCACCTTTACATAAAAGCCAGCAAGGGCATTTCCCTGATACTCAGGTTCAGTTCTTTTAGTATGAGCCTCAATTTTGATGATGGCAATTTCAGAAGGTAAAAAAATAGCAGTAAAAAGGTTATTTACTTATTGCCCATTTCTGATTGGGGTCCCAGAGGACGTCATACAACAATTTAAGATAATAAACTAGAATTACAAGTGAAAACATTATACCAGAACATATCAGATTTCTAAGAATTTCACACAATTTCTAGAATATTTGTATTAATAACATATATCTACACAAATATAATCAAAGTTTAGCATCATTTATTTGACAATGCTTCTCATGCAATTTAATGTACCAAATATGCCTAATTAGTTTAATACCTCCCTTTTTATAAGGAGAGAGAACACTCTTTTGAAATGTTCCAGGAATCCTCTAGAAAATTTCAAAGTTAGTTTGTGGTCAAAATACTTCAATTACAATTTGATTTTGGAAAGTTTGCCAAAAATAAATTAAAAAGTTTTAAAACACTTGCCTAAATAGGATCACAGATAATTATGAAACTTAATAATTATCTACTAGCAAAACTTAGCTCTCTTAGTATTAAGAGGACTCGGTTTACTTAAGTAATCAAAGACCCAATTAAGACACCATAAAACAAAAAATTATTTTGATTAAACACAGAAATTTTGCTTTCTAGGCAGATTACTTCAAAGGTAAAGAAAAACCTTTCATAATCTCTTATTATCAAGAGCAGATCAATAGTCCAAAAAACGGACCTGGAGAGAAGATGGCGGAAGAGTAAGACATGGAGATCACCTTCCTTCCCACAGATACAGTAGAAATACATCTACACGTGGAACTGCTCCTACAGAACACCCACTGAACGCTGGCAGAAGAACTCAGACCTCCCAAAAGGCAAGAAACTCCCCCCGTACTTGGGTAGTGCAGAAGAAAAAATAAATAACAGAGACAAAAGAATAGGGACGGGACCTGCACCAGTGGGAGGGAGCCGTGAAGGAGGAAAGGTTTCCACTCACTAGGAAGCCCCTTCGCAGGCAGAGACTGCGGGTGGCAGAGGGGGGGAAGCTTCGGAGCCACGGAGGAGAGCACAGCCACAGGGGTGCGGAGGGCAAAGCGGAGAGACTCCCGCACAGAGGCTCGGCGCCGAGCAGCACTCACCAGCCTGAGAGGCTTGTCTGCTCACCCGCCGGGGCGGGCGGGGCTGGGAGCTGAGGCTTGGGCTTCGGTCGGATCGCAGGGAAAGGACTGGGGTTGGCGGCATGAACACAGCCTGAAGGGGTTAGTGCACCACAGCTAGCCAGGAGGGAGTCCGGGAAAAAGTCTGCAGCTGCCGAAGAGGCAAGAGACTTTTTCTTCCCTCTTTGTTTCCTGGTGCGCAAAGAGAGGGGATTCAGAGCGCCACCTAGACGAGCTCCAGAGACGGGCGCGAGCCGCGGCGATCAGCATGGATCCCACAGCAACAGGGGCGCAGAGGAAAAAACGGAGAGATTCCCGCACAGAGGCTCGGCGCCAAGCAGCACTCAGCAGCCCGAGAGGCTCGTCTGCTCACCCGCTGGGGTGGGCAGGGCCTGAGAGATGACGCTCGGGTTTTGGTCGGATTGCAGGGAGAGGACTGGAGTTGGCGGCATGAACACAGCCTGAAGGGGTTAGCGCACCACAGGTGGCTGGGAGGGAGTCCGGGAAAAAGTCTGCAGCTGCTGAAGAGGCAAGAGACTTTTTCTTGCCTCTTTGTTTCACGGCGCCCAAGGAGAGGGGATTCAGAGCACCGCCTAAATAAACTCCAGAGACGGGCGCGAGCTGCGGTGATCAGCGCGGGCCCCAGAGACGGGCGTGAGATGCTAAGGCTGCTGCTGCCGCCACCAAAAAGCCTGTGTGCGAGCACAGGTCACTCTCCACACCGCCCCTCCTGGGAGATGGTGCAGCCCACCACTGCCAGGGTCCCGTGATCCGGGGACAACTTTCCCTGGAGAACGCACGGAGTGCCTCAGGCTGGTGCAACGTCACACCGGCCTCTGCCACCGCAGGCTCGCCCCGCCTCCTCTGTACCCCTCCCTCCCCCTGGCCTGAGTGAGCCAGAGCCCCCGAAGCAGCTGCTCCTTTAACCCCGTTCTGTCTGGGCAGGGAACAGATGCCCTCAGGCGAACTACACGCAGAGGCGGGTCCAAATCCAAAGCTGAACCCCGGGAGCTGTGCGAACAAAGCAGAGAAAGGGAAATCTCTCCCAGCAGCCTCAGAAGCAGCGGATTAAAACTCCACAAACAACTTGATGTGCCTGCATCTGTTGAATACCTGAATAGACAACGAATCATCCCAAATTCAGGAGGTGGACTTTGGGAGCAGGATATATTACTTTTTCCCCTTTTCCTTTTTTTGTGAGTGTATATGTATATGCATCTGGGTGAGATTTTGTCTGTATAGCTTTCCTTTATAATAGCTTTATTTTACTTCACTATATTATATCCTCTTTCTTTCTTTCTTTCTATTTTTTCTCCCTTTTACTCTAAGCCGTGTGGATGAAAGGCTCTTGGTGCTCCAGCCAGGCATCAGGGCCGTGCCTCTGAGGTGGGAGAGCCAACTTCAGGACACTGGTACACAAGAGACCTCCCTGCTCCACGTAATACCAAATGGTGAAAATCTCTCAGAGATCTCCATCTCAACATCAAGACCCAGCTTCACTCAACGACCAGCAAGCTACAGTGCTGGACACCCTATGCCAAACAACTAGCAAGACAGGAACACAGCCCTATCCATTAGCAGAGAGGCTGCCTAAAATCATAATAAGGCCACAGACACCCCAAAATACACCACCAGACATGGACGTGCCCACCAGAAAGACAAGATCCAGCCTCATCCACCAGAACTCAGGCACTAGTCCCCTCCACCAGGAAGCCTACACAACCCACTGAACCAACCTCAGCCACTGGGGACAGATACCAAAAACAACGGGAACTACGAACCTGCAGCCTGTGAAAAGGAGACCCCAAACACAGTAAGATAAGCAAAATGAGACGACAGAAAAACACACAGCAGATGAAGGAGCAGGGTCAAAACACACCAGACCTAAAAAATGAAGAGGAAATAGGTAGTCTACCTGAAAAAGAATTTAGAATAATGGTGGTAAGGATGATCCAAAATCTTAGAAATAGAATAGACAAAATGCAAGAAACATTTAACAAGGACGTAGAAGAACTAAAGAGGAACCAAGCAACGATAAAAAACACAATAAATGAAATTAAAAATACTCTAGATGGGATCAATAGCAGAATAACTGAGGCAGAAGAACGGATAAGTGACCTGGAAGATAAAATGTTGGAAATAACTACTGCAGAGCAGGATAAAGAAAAAAGAATGAAAAGAACTGAGGACAGTCTCAGAGTCCTCTGGGACAACATTAAACGCACCAACATTCGAATTATAGGGGTCCCAGAAGAAGAAGAGAAAAAGAAAGGGACTGAGAAAATATTTGAAGAGATTATAGTTGAAAACTTCCCTAATATGGGAAAGGAAATAGTTATTGAAGTCCTGGAAGCACAGAGAGTCCCATACAGGATAAATCCAAGGAGAAACACGCCAAGACACATATTAATCAAACTGTCAAAAATTAAATATAAAGAAAACATATTAAAAGCAGCAAGGGAAAAACAACAAATAACACACAAGGGAATCCCCATAAGGTTAACATCTGATCTTTCAGCAGAAACTCTGCAAGCCAGAAGGGAGTGGCAGGATATACTTAAAGTGATGAAGGAGAAAAACCTACAACCAAGATTACTCTACCCAGCAAGGATCTCATTCAGATGTGATGGAGAAATTAAAAACTTTACAGACAAGCAAAAGCTGAGAGAGTTCAGCACCACCAAACCAGCTTTACAACAAATGCTAAAGGAACTTCTGTAGGCAAGAAACACAAGAGGAGGAAAACACCTACAATAACATACCAAAAACATTAAAGAAAATGGGAATAGGAACATACATATCGATAATTACCTTGAATGTAAATGGATTAAATGCTCCCACCAAAAGACACAGACTGGCTGAATGGATACAAAAGCAAGACACGTATATATGCTGTCTACAAGAGACCCACTTCAGACCTAGGGACACATACAGACTGAAAGTGAGGGGATGGAAAAAGATATTCCATGCAAACGGAAATCAAAAGAAAGCTGGAGTAGCAATTCTCATATCAGACAAAATAGACTTTAAAATAAAGACTATTACAAGAGACAAAGAAGGACACTATATAATGATCAAGGGATCGATCCAAGAGGAAGGTATAACAATTGTAAATATTTATGCACCCAACATAGGAGCACCTCAATACATAAGGCAAATACTAACAGCCATAAAAGGGGAAATCGACAGCAACACAATCATAGTAGGGGACTTTAACACCCACGTTCACCAATGGACAGATCATCCAAACTGAAAATAAATAAGGAAACACAAGCTTTAAATGACACATTAAACAAGATGGACTTAATTGATATTTATAGGACATTCCACACAAAAACAACAGAATACACATTTTTCTCAAGTGCTCATGGAACAAGACAAGCTTTTGACAAAATTCAACACCCATTTATGATTAAAGCCCTGCAGAAAGCAGGCATAGAGGGAACTTTCCTCAACATAATAAAGGCCATATATGACAAACCCACAGCCAACACCATCCTCAATGGTCAAAAACTGAAACTATTTCCACTAAGATCAAGAACAAGACAAGGTTGCCCACTCTTACCACTATTATTCAACATAGTTTTGGAACTTTTAGCCAGAGCAGTCAGAGAAGAAAAAGAAATAAAAGGAATCCAAATTGGGAAAGAAGAAGTAAAGCTGTCACTGTTTGCAGATGACATGATACTATACATAGATAATCCTAAAGATGCTACCAGGAAACTCCTAGAGCTCATCAATGAATTTGGTAAAGTTGCAGGATACAAAATTAATGCACAGAAGTCTCTTGCATTTCTATACACTAATGACGAAAAATCTGAAAGTGAAATTAAGAAAACACTCCCATTTACCATTGCAACAAAAAGAATAAAATATCTAGGAATAAACCTACCTAAGGAGACAAAAGACCTGTATGCAGAAAATTATAAGACACTGATGAAAGAAATTAAAGATGATACAAATAGATGGAGAGATATACCATGTTCCTGGATTGGAAGAATCAACATTGTGAAAATGACTCTACTACCCAAAGCAATCTACAGATTCAATGCAATCCCTATCAAAGTACCACTGGCATTTTTCACAGAACTAGAACAAAAAATTTCACAATTTGTATGGAAACACAAAAGACCCCGAATAGCCAAAGCAATCTTGAGAACGAAAAATGGAGCTGGGGGAATCAGGCTCCCTGACTTCGGACTATATTACAAAGCTACAGTAATCAAGACAGTTTGGTACTGGCACAAAAACAGAAATATAGATCAATGGAACAGGATAGAAAGCCCAGAGGTAAACCCACGCACATATGGTCACCTTTTCTTTGATAAAGGAGGCAAACATATACAGTGGAGAAAAGACAGCCTATTCAATAAGTGGTGCTGGGAAAACTGGACAGATACATGTAAAAGTATGAAATTAGAACACTCCCTGACACCATGCACAAAAATAAACTCAAAATGGATTAAAGACCTAAGTGTAAGGCCAGACACTCTCAAACTCTTAGAGGAAAACATAGGCAGAACACTCTATGACATACATCACAGCAAGATTCTTTTTGACCCAGCTCCTAGAGAAATGGAAATAAGAACACAAATAAACAAATGGGACCTAATGAAACTTAAAAGCTTTTGCACAGCAAAGGAAACCATAAACAAGACCAAAAGACAACCCTCAGAATGGGAGAAAATATTTGCAAATGAAGCAACTGACAAAGGATTAATCTCCAAGATTTACAAGCAGCTCATGCAGCTCAATAACAAAAAAACGAACAACCCAATCCAAAAATGGGCAGAAGACCTAAATAGCCATTTCTCCAAAGAAGATATACAGATTGCCAACAGACACATGAAAGAATGCTCAACATCATTAATCCTTAGAGAAATGCAAATCAAAACTACAATGAGATATCATCTCACACCGATCAGAATGGCCATCATCAAAAAATCTAGAAACAATAAATGCTGGAGAGGGTGTGGAGGAAAGGGAACACTCTTGCACTGTTGGTGGGAATGTAAATTGATACAGCCACTATGGAGAACAGTATGGAGGTTCCTTAAAAAATACAAATAGAACTACCATACGACCCAGCAATCCCACTACTGGGCATATACCCTGAGAAAACCATAGTTCAAAAAGAGTCATGTACCAAAATGTTCATTGCAGCTCTATTTACAATAGCCAGGACATGGAAGCAACCTAAATGTCCATCGACAGATGAATGAATAAAGAAGATGTGGCACATATATACAATGGAATATTACTCAGCCATAAAAAGAAATGAAATGGAGGTATTTGTAATGAGGTGGATGGAGTTAGAGTCTGTCATACAGAGTGAAGTAAGTCAGAAAGAGAAAAACAAATACAGTATGCTAACACATATATATGGAATCTAAGGAACAAAAAAAAAAAAGGTCATGAAGAACCTAGTGGCAAGACGGGAATAAAGACACAGACCTACTAGAGAATGGACTTGAGGATATAGGGAGGGGGAGGGGTGAGATGTGACAGGGTGAGAGAGTGTCATGGACATATATACACTACCAAATGTAAAATAGATAGCTAGTGGGAAGCAGCCGCATCGCACCGGGAGATCAGCTCAGTGCTTTTTGACCAGCTAGAGGGGTGGGATGGGGAGGGTGGGAGGGAGGGAGATGCAAGAGGGAAGAGATATGGGAACATATGTATATGTATAACTGATTCACTTTGTGATAAAGCAGAAACTAACACACCATTGTAAAGCAATTATACTTCAATAAAGATGTTTAAAAAAAAAAAAAAGAAATAGTCCAAAAAACATTATCCTTTTAGCAAATGAAAGGAAATTAACTTATTGTTTTACGCAAGTACATTACTGATATTAAAGCTTAATTTATTATTATTTTTTTAAATTGAAGTGTAGTTAATTCACAATGTTGTGTTAGATTCTGAAGTATGGCAAAGTGATTCAGTTATACATATATATATTCTTTTTTAAAATATTTATTTATTTATTTATTTATCAGCTGCACTGGATCTTAGTTGTGGCATGCAGGATATTTTGTTGTGGCATGTGGGCTCTTCATTGCAGTGCATGGGCTTCTCTCTAGTTGTGGCATGCAGGCTCCAGAGCGCGTGAGCTCAGTAGTTGTGGCACACATTCTTTAGTTGCCCCACGGCATGTGGGATCTTAGTTCCCTGACCAGGGATTGAACCAGCATCCTCTGCATTGCTAGATGGATTCTTAACCACTGGACCACCAGGGAAGTTCCTATATATATTCTTTTTCATTACAGGTTATTACAGGATATTGAATATAGGTCTCTGTGCTATACCCTAGGACCTTGTTGTTTATCTATTTTATATATAGTAGTTTGTATGTGCTAATCCCAAACTCCTAATTTATCTCTCAACCACCCCCCTTCTCCTTTGGTAACCATAAGTTTGTTTTCTATGTCTGTGAGACTGTTTCTCTTTTGTAAATGAGAAAGCTTAATTTTTGTAACCCTTACAATAACAATTCAATTTAGACAGCTTTATTGCACAAGTTAAAATTCTCTTTCTCTCTTTTTTTCTACATACATTTAGTTTGTCCTTCATTTTCTTGCTTTCCATTCTGAAATAACCAGAAGTTCTAGCTTAGACAAAATTACTCTCATTTTCCTTAACAAAAACACATCATCTTCATTTCTTGTACCTTTTGTAAATCCAAAAACACATCCTATTTTCCTTGTATATATTATTTCCAGTAGCTTCTATTACATATATTAGAATTTTTAACCCTTAGAAGCCTTAATTTCTAGTGAAAACCACATAACTATGAGCCATATGTCATACTAGCATTTAATTAATTAATTATTTTTGCAACAAAGATAAAATGAATTTATTTGACTAATAAACCCGTGTAGAATAAAAGTTGTTTATCTACATTTCAATCAATGTTGATAACTTTAAAGACATGTCTGTTTTAATCAAACCAACAAACTTAAACTAACTTTTATTTACTGAAGATTATTCCAGAACATGTGAACTTGAAAAGCATTTGGGTTAGTTTCTGTGTATATATATACAAACAGCATAAGGACAGATGCAACACAGAGATCTTACTAATGTTTGTAGAGAACACACTTAAGATTTTTCATTTGCTCAATTTCAAAATATTTCTCTCTTTTTTTTTTTTCTTTCTGAGGAGAAGCTTCTGCCTAAAGTTTGCATTTTCAAAGAAAGGATCTTAGGTCCTAGAGAAGATGGGTGTAGAAAATCTACATTACAAAGGCACATATTAAGTGCAGGACCATTCTGTTTCCAGTATCTTGAATTTTTAAAGCATTGTGAGATGAAGAGGAGAGGTTTGGAGGATTGGCAAAAAGGGCAGGTGAACTTTAAATTTCTAGAGCCACACTTTGGCCCTGAAGACTTTTGCAAGACAAAGACAGTTTTCCCAATTCCCCCAAAGAACTTACAGTCTGAATGACAAAAAGGCTGATCTGCCCTTCCAACTTCATTTTCTCCAATTTTATTTTCTCTAGGTACATAGTTTTATTTTAGCCTAGGGAGAAGGCCTAAAAAATTCCTATCACGTTCTGAATATCAGCTTCCATTTTGCCCAAATTTCTGGTCATAAAGTTATTAAATCCTTTCAAATATCTTGTCAAGGTTCAGCTGGGACAAACAGTAATATTTCTGACAGTATCGAGTAACCCCATTAATTTTAATTTTAGTTTCCTCTTGTTTGTTTAAAGGAATAACATAGCACTTTACCAAAAACATCAAAAATCCCTCAGAATTTCATCCACTTTGGAAGAGGCCCATATGGGGGCATTTAAACTGATGTTGAAGAATTTCCAAAGTGCCTTTGAGGACAATCTCTTTTCCAGTGTCCCAGCTGATTACTTTGGTAATCAACTTTTGTGCCAGTGTTTTGATAATGGACCCTTAGGAGGGTGAAATAGGGAGGCCTAGGTGTTGTTTTAAATCCTATTTGTATATTTAATTTTTCAGTAGCTTTTGGCAATGACTGTTTCAATGAGGTTATTTTAGAACTTTAAAAACTTTTGTAGGCTTCCATATACTAAATAAAATAGGTATTCCATTTTGTTTGTTAGATTTTGGAGCCCTTGCTTTTAGGTATACTTTTAAAATTATCTTTGTAACATAACTCATAATGGCCATTGTAATTCTAGGTTGTCTTTGGTAAAATCTTACCATCTTCTTAGATACTGCTGCTTTTAGGACGGTAATTGTTAAACATAAAATAAGCAGGTGTGCTGAAAGGTGGTGCACTCAACACTTTGGATATCAATGATCCCATTTCTTTGAGCTAGGGCTTTGGGTTTCTCAGAGCCAAACAAATACCTGAGAGAGATATGCCACAGGGTTGGGAACTGTGGGGTGTTTTACAGTGTGCCTCATTGCATGGAAATTTTCTTGAGGTTGGTGGGTGACGTGGTGTCAATCTAACTCATTTTGTGACCAACTTATCCAATCACAGGAGTCTTCTTGAGATGGCTAGCATTCTAATAACTTTTAAATGCTTGACTCATGCCCACCAGTTTTTGCAGCTTTTTCACTTCTGAGATTCCCATTTAGCAATAGCTTTTACCTTATGTGCACATTAACAGAAAGCAGCAGGAACCAAAAAATCTAGAGATTGGGGAAAAGATTTAATCAGCAGACCTCAAAGAATGGATATTGATTCCACACAAATGGAGAAGTGCAGCGGCCACAAACAATTCCCCAACATGGAATCCGGGGAAAGATTCCAAACAAATGCAGAACTGCAGACTAAAGTGTCAGAAGTTCCCAATATGGAATTGAGGAACAAAACCAAGGGCTGGGATTTAAATAATTACTGTGGCCTAAACTGGACCCAGTCCATCCAAGGCATATTCTGGTTTTTAGGTTGGACCCAGTCCAAACCAGGCCAGCAACCATCAACAGTTCCCTATGTGGAATTTGGGGATTGGGAAGAGGAATAAACCAGCTGGCTACAAAGAATAGGGGCTGCAAACTGATTCCAAGAAAATGGAGAACTGCAGCTGTCACCAGCAGTTCTCAACATCAAATCTGGGGAACGATTCCAAGCAAATGGGGAGCTGCAAACATGATACCAAAACCAGAAAAAGATGTCACAAAAAAAGAAAACTACAGGCCAATATCACTGATGACCATAGATGCAAAAATCTTCAACAAAATATTAGCAAACAGAAAACAGAATCCAACAGCACACTAAAAGGATCATACACCATGATCAAGTGGGGTTTATCCCAGGAATGCAAGGATTCTTCAATACATACAAATCAATCAATGTGATACACCATATTAACAAACTGAAGGATAAAAACCATATGATAATCTCAGTAGATGCAGAAAAAGCTTTCGACAATATCCAACACCCATTTATGATAAAAACTCTCCAGAAAGTGGGCATAGAGGGAACCTACCTCAACATAATAAAGGCCATATATGACAAAATCACAGCCAACATCATTCTCAATTGTGAAAAACAGAAAACCATTCCCTCTAAGATCAGGAACAAGACAAGGGTGCCCACTCTCACCACTATTATTCAACATAGTTTTGGAAGTTTTAGCCACAACAATCAGAGAAGAAAAAGAAATAAAAGGAATGCAAATCGGAAAAGAGGAAGTAAAACTGTCACTGTTTGCAGATGACATGATACTATACATAGAGTATCCTAAAGATGCTACCAGAAAACTACTAGAGCTAATCAATGAACTTGGTAAAGTAGCAGGATACAAAGTTAATGCACAGAAAGCCCTTGCATTCCTATACACTAACAATGAAAAATCTGAAAGAGGAATTAAGGAAACACTCCCATTTACCATTGCAACAAAAAGAATAAAATACCTAGGAATAAACCTACCTAACTAGACAAAAGACCTATATGCAGAAACTATAAGACACTGATGAAAGAAATTAAAGATCATACAAATAGATGGAGAGATATACCATGTTCTTGGACTGGCAGAATCAACATTGTGAAAGTGACTATACTACCCAAAGCAATCTAGAGATTCAGTGCAATCCCTATCAAGCTGCCAATGGCATTTTTCACAAAAGTGGAACAAAAAATTTTATAATATGTATAAAAACACAAAAGACCCCAAATAGCCAAAGCAAGCTTGAGAAAGAAAAACGGAGCTGGAGGAATCAGGCTCCCTGACTTCAGACTATATTACAAAGCTACAGTAATCAAGACAGTATGGTACTGGCACAAAAGCAGAAATTTAGATCAATAGAACAGGATAGAAAGCCCAGAGATAATCTCACGCACATATGGTCACCTTATGTTTGATAAAGGAGGCAAGCATATACAGTGGAGAAAAGACAGACTCTTCAATTAGTGGTGCTGGGAAAACAGGACAGCTCCATGTAAAAGAATGAAATTGGAACACTCCCTAACACCATACACAAAAATAAACTCAAAATGGATTAAAGACCTAAATGTAAGGCCAGACACTATCAAACTCCTAGCAGAAAACATAGGCAGAACACTCTATGACATAAACCACAACAAGATCCTTTTTGACCCACCTCCTAGAGAAATGGAAATAAAAACAAAAATAAACAAATGGGACCTAATGAAACTTAAAAGCTTTTGCACAGCAAAGGAAACCATAAACAAAACTAAAAGACATCCCTCAGAATGGGAGAAAATATTTGCAAATGAAGCAACTGACAAAGGATTAACCTCCAAAATATACAAGCAGCTCATGCAGCTCAATATCAAAAAAACAAACAACCCAATCCAAAAATGGGCAAAGATGTAGATAGATATTTCTCCAAAGATGATGTACAGATTGCTAATGTATAAAAGGATGCTCAACATCACTAAACATTAGAGAAATGCAAATCAAAACCACAGTGAGGTATCACCTCACACTGGTCAGAATTGCCATCATTAAAATCTATAAACAATAAATGCTGGAGAGGGTGTGAAGAAAAGGGAACCCTCTTGCACTGTTGGTGGGAATGTATATTGATACAGCCACTATGGATAACAGTATGGGGGTTCCTTAAAAAACTAAAAATAAAACTACCATATGACCCAGCAATTGCATTACTGGGCCTACACCCTGAGAAAACCATAATTCAAAAAGAGTCACGTACCGCAATGTTCATTGAAGCACTATTTACAATAGCCAGGACATGGAAGCAACCTATGTGTCCATCGACAGATGAATGGATAAAGATGTGGCACATATATACAATGGAGTATTACTCAGCCATAAAAAGAAATGAAATTGAGTTATTTGTAGTGAGGTGGATGGACCTAGAGTCTGTCATACAGAGTGAAGCAAGTGAGAAAGAGGAAAACAAATACTGTATGCTAACACATATATATGGAATCTAAAAAAAATGTTCTGATAAACCTAGGGGCAGGACAGGAATAAAGGCACAGACCTAGAGAATGGAGTTGAGGACAGAGGGAGGGAGAAGGGTAAGCTGGGAGGAAGTGAGAGAGTAGCATTGACATATATACACTACCAAATGTAAAATAGACAGCTAGTGGGTAGCAGCCGCATAGCACAGGGAGATCAGCTCCAGGCTTTGTGACCACCTAGGGGTGTGGGATCGGGAGGGTGGGAGGGAGATACAAGAGGGAGGAGATATGGGGGTATATGTATATGTATAGCTGATTCACTTTGTTATACAGCAGAAAGTAACACACCATTGTAAAGCAATTATATTCCAATAAAGATGTTAAAAAAAAACAAACAAAAAAAGAAACAGCAGTTCCTAAAGTGGAATCCAGGGACAGAATCAAGGTACTGGGGTTTTCCACTGAAAATAGAGAACTGTAGAAGCCAATTAGATTGGGAATTCGACACAAAGAAAGCAGAACTCAAACTGATAGGAACTCACCCATGGCCATGGGAAACAGTGAGAAAGACAGTAAACTCAAAAGCGTTCACAGGGCACCACACCTGTGTTTTCTCCATCACTGCCACCAATTGGTTAAAAAACAAAAGTCAACCAGGTAAATGTAAAGATATAATTGGCTTTATTATTCAATTCATGAATCAGGCAGCATCCCCTCTAGCAACTAGAAGAGCACCTTGAATAGTAGTACAAATGGAAGGCTATTATGAAAAGGAGGATAGATCAAAGAAGTCATTAGCAAAAGAAAAGAAGGGGTTATTTTTGGCCAGGAAATCTTCTTTTGGGGGAAGGGAACAGTATGTGGGTTTTTTTGTGCAGATTGACTTTTCTTCTTCTGGAGGATAGAGAGGGCTCTTGTGATAGGTTACCTCCATCGGTGCTGACAACAAAATTCCAGACTGGTTGATTAAGATCACATTTCTAGGGAAGGTTGAAACTGCAATTAGGTAAGTATTAAATCTGGTTCGGTATCATAGGCTTTAGCACAATTGATGACATTCTGGGCCTGTGTTTTTTTTTTTAACACTGGGAAGTTTCTATTGACATATTTTCAAGCTCACTGATTCTTTCCTTGACTGTGTCCATTCTATTGATTCTTAATTTCTGTTACAGTGTTTTTAATTCCTAGCATTTCCTTTTGATTCTTTCTTAGAGTTCCATCTCTCTACCTCCAACACTTATCTGTTTTTGACTGTTGTCTACTTTTTCCATTAGAGTCTTTTACATATTAATCATAATTATTTTAAACTCATTGCCTAATAATTCTAAAATCTGTGTCAAGGGTCTGTCTTGTTCTGTTGTTTGCTTTGTCTCTTCAAAACATGTTTATATTTTTCCTGCCTTTTATTAGTACACCTTGGAATATTTTGTTGAAAGCTGGAAATTATGTGTCAGTTAGTAACACCTGAGATAAATAGGTCTTTGGGGAAAGGTTTTTTTTTGGTCTGGCTAGAAGTAGGGCTGTGTTTACTCTTTGCTATGGTACTAGGCTTCAGAGGCTGTACTAGAGATTTCAAATTCCTCTTTTCCCTGTTTATCCCTCCCCTGCTGTCTTTACATTTCCCTAAGACCTCCTCCTTAATTACATTCAGTGCCTTGCAGCTCTTTCTGTTTTAATACATAGTCATTATACTGAGGCCCTGTTGGTGTAGGACTAAGGTATGGATAAGGGGAAGTGTTCTTCGGTTTTATGATTAAATTTCAGTCTTGTAGTGGGCTTGGGTTACTGAGTTATGACCATCTCAAATATATTTTGTACTTTTTTTCCCCAATCCTTAATGTGGAACAGGAAAGGTTGAGGGGACTGAAGTTAAGTAAATGCCCTTCTCTGCATGAGGGATAAGGTAAATTCTTTTCCCGAAGAGAGTAGGCCTTTGTTATATAAAATAATCTAGGTACATTTAAAAATCGTTACCTTTCCTCTACCTGCCAGAGCCACAAGGTATTTTTATGAACTCTTCACCATGAGAAAGTGATGAGATTCTTGGTGATAAACTCCATAAATTTGTGGGCCCTCCAATTAAAACGGAGGACCCAGCTTACTTTAATCCACACTCAGTCTCCAGCTATTTGTCAAATTTACAACTTAAGTGTTATTACCAGTTTATGGTTCCAGTGACTTTTTTTTAACATCTTTATTGGAGTATAATTGCTTTACAATGGTGTGTTACTTTCTGCTTTATAATAAAGTGAATCAGTTATACATATACATATATTCCCATATCTCTTCCCTCTTGCGTCAAGCTCCCTCCCACCCTCCTATCCCACTCCAGTAGGTGGTCACAAAGCACCAAGCTGATCTCCCTGTGCTATGCGGCTGCTTCCCACTAGCTATCTATTTTACGTTTGGTACTGTATATATGTCCATGCCACTCTCTCACTTTGTCACAGCTTACGCTTCCACCTCCCCATATCCTCAAGTCCATTCTCTAGTAGGTCTGTGTCTTTATTCCTGGCTTGCCCTTAGGTTCTTCATGACCTTTTTTTTTTTTCATAGGTTCCATATATATGTGTTAGCATACGGTATTTGTTTTTCTCTTTCTGACTTACTTCACTCTGTAGGACAGACTCTAGGTCCATCGACCTCACTACAAATAACTCAGTTTCGTTTCTTTTTATGGCTGAGTAATATTCCATTGTATATATGTGCCACGTCTTCTTTATCTATTCATCTGTTGATGGACACTTAGGTTGCTTCCACATCCTGGCTATTGTAAACAGAGCTGCAATGAACATTTTGGTACATGACTCTCTTCGAATTATGGTTTCCTCAGGGTATATGCCCAGTGTGGGATTGCTGGGTCACATGGTAGTTCTATTTTTAATTTTTTAAGGAGCCTCCATACTGTTCTCCATAGTGGCTGTATCAGTTTACATTCCCACCAAGAGCGCAAGAGAGTTCCCTTTTCTCCACACCCTCTAAAGCATTTATTGTTTGTAGATTTTTTGATGATGGCCATTCTGACCGGTGTGAGAAGATATCTCATTGTAGTTTTGATTTGCATTTCTCTAATGATTAATGATGTTGAGCATACTTTCATGTGTTTGTTGGCCATCTGTATATCTTCTTTGGAGAAATGTCTATTTAGGTCTTCTGCCCATTTTTGGATTGGGTTGTTTGTTTTTTGATATTGAGCTGCATGAGCTGCTTGTAAATTTTGGAGATTAATTGTTTGTCAGTTGCTTCATTTGCAAATATTTTCTCCCATTCTGAGGGTTGTCTTTTGGTCTTGTTTATGGTTTCCTTTGCTGTGCAAAAGCGTTTAAGTTTCATTAGGTCCCATTTGTTTATTTTCGTTTTTATTTCTGTTTCTCTAGGAGGTAGGTCAAAAAGGATCTTGCTATGATTTATGTCATAGAGTTTTCTGCCTATGTTTTCTCTAAGAGTTTGATAGAGTCTGGCCTTATATTTACGTCTTTAATCCATTTTGAGTTTATTTTTGTGTATGGTGTTAGGGAGTGTTCTAATTTCATACTTTTATATGTAGCTGCCCAGTTTTCCGAACACCACTTATTGAAGAGGCTGTCTTTTCTCCACTATATATTCTTGCCTCCTTTTTCAAAGATAAGGTGACCATATTTGCGTGGGTTTATCTCTGGGCTTTCTATCCTGTTCCATTCATCTATATTTCTGTTTTTGTGCCAGTACCATACTGTCTTGATTACTGTAGCTTTGTAATATAGTCTGAAGTCATGGTGCCTATTCCTCCAGATCCACTTTTCTTTCTCAAGATTGCTTTGGCTATTTGGGGTCTTTTGCATTTCCATACAAATTGTGAAATTTTTTGTTCTAGTTCTGTGAAAAATGCCAGTGGTAGTTTGATAGGGATTGCATTGAATCTGTAGATTGCTTTGGGTAGTAGAGTCATTTTCACAATGTTCATTCTTCCAATCCAAGAACATGTTATATCTCTCCATCTATTTGTATCATCTTTAAGTTCTTTCAACACTGTCCTATAATTTTCTGCATACAGGTCTTTTGTCTCCTTAGGTAGGTTTATTCCTAGATATTTTATTCTTTTTGTTGCAATGATAAATGAGAGTGTTTTCTTAATTTCACTTTCAGATTTTTCATCATTCGTGTATAGGAATGCAAGAGATTTCTGTGCATTAATTTTGTATCCTGCTACTTTACCAAATTCATTGATCAGCTCTAGTAATTTTCTGGTAGCATCTTTAGGATTCTCTATGTATAGTATTATGTCATCTTCAAACAGTGGCAGCTTTACTTCTCCTTTTCTGATTTGGATTCCTTTTATTTCTTTTTCTTCTCTGATTGCTGTGGCTAAACCTTCCAAAATTATGTGGAATAATAGTGGTGAGAGTGGGCAACCTTGTCTTTTTCCTGATCTTAGTGGAAATAGTTTCAGTTTTTGACCATTGAGGATGGTGTTGGCTGTGGGTTTGTCATATATGGCCTTTATTATGTTGAGGAAAGTTCCCTCTATGCCTGCTTTCTGTAGGGTTTTTATCATAAATCGGTGTTGAATTTTGTCAAAAGTTTTCTCTGCATCGACTGAGATGATCATATGGTTTTTCTCCTTCAGTTTGTTAATATGGTGTATCACATTGATGGATTTGCGTATGTTGAAGATTCCTTGCATTCCTGGGATAAACCCCACTTGATCATGGTGTATGATCCTTTTAGTGCTGTTGGATTCTGTTTGCTAGTATTTTGTTGAAGATTTTTGCATCTATGTTCATCAGTGATATTGGCCTGTAGTTTTCTTTCTTTGTGACATCTTTGTCTGGTTTTGGTATCACGGTGATGGTGGCATTGTAGAATGAGTTTGGGAGTGTTCCTCCCTCTGCTATAGTTTGGAAGAGTTTGAGAAGGATAGGTGTTAGCTCTTCTCTAAATGTTTGATAGAATTCGCCTGTGCAACCATCTGGTCCTGGGCTTTTGTTTGTTGGAAGATTTTTAATCACAGTTTCAATTTCAGTGCTTGTGATTGGTCTGTTCATATTTTCTATTTCTTCCTGGTTCAGTCTAGGAAGTTTGTGAATTTCTAAGAATTTGTCCATTTCTTCCAGGTTGTCCATTTTATTGGCATAGAGTTGCTTGTAGTAATCTCTCATGATCCTTTGTATTTCTGCATGTCAGTTGTTACTTCTTCTTTTTCATTTCTAATTCTATTGATTTGAGTCTTCTCCCTTTTTTTCTTGATGAGTCTGGCTAATGGTTTATCAATTTGTTTTTCTTATCAAAGAACCAACTTTTAGTTTTATTGATCTTTGCTATCGTTTCCTTCATTCCTTTTTCATTTATTTCTGATCTGATCTTTATGATTTCTTTCCTTCTGCTAACTTTGGGGGTTTTCTTGTTCTTCTTTCTCTAATTGCTTTAGGTGTAAGGTTAGGTTGTTTATTTGAGATGTTTCTTAAGGTAGGATTGTATTGCTATAAACTTCCCTCTTAGAACTGCTTTTGCTGCATCCCATTCTCTTTGGACGTTCGTGTTTTCATTTTCATTTGTTTCTAGGTATTTTTTGATTTCCTTTTTGATTTCTTCAGTGATCTCTTGGTTATTAAGTAGAGTATTGCTTAGCCTCCATGTGTTTGTATTTTTTACAGATCTTTTCCTGTAATTGATATCTAGTCTCATAGCGTTCTGGTCAGAAAAGATACTTGATACGATTTCAATTTTCTTAAATTTACCAGGGCTTGATTTGTGACCCAAGATATGATCTATCCTGGATAATGTTCCATAAGTAGTTGAGAAGAATGTGTATTCTGTTGTTTTTGGATGGAATGTCCTATAAATATCAATTAAGTCCATCTTCTTTAATGTATCATTAAAACTTTTGCTTCCTTATTTATTTTCATTTTGGATGATCTGTCCATTGGTGAAAGTGGGGTGTTAAAGTCCCCTACGATGATTGTGTTACTGCCGATTTCCCCTTTTATGGCTGTGATCATTTGCCTTATGTATTGACGTGCTCCTATGTTGGGTGCATAAATATTTACAATTGTTATATCTTCTTCTTGGAAATATCTCTTGAGCATTATGTAGGCTGTGTTCACGCTGCCAACCCCAGTCCTCTCCCTGGGATCCGACCAAAGCCCAAGCCTCAGCTCCCAACCCCCGCCCACCCCAGCAGGTGAGCAGATAAGACTCTCGGGCTGGTGAGTGCTGATCAGCACCTTTCCTCTGTGTGGGAATCTCTCCGCTTTGCCCTCCGCAGCCCTGTGGCTGCACTCTCCTCTGTGGCTCCAAAGCTCCCCCCTCCGCCACCCGCAGTCTCTGCCTGCGAAGGGGCTTCTTAGTATGTGGAAACCATTCCTCCTTCACAGCTCCCTCCCACTGGTGCAGGTCCCGTCCCTATTCTTTTGTCTCTGTTTTTTCTTTTTTCTTTTGCCCTACCCAGGTACGTGGGTAGTTTCTTGCCTTTTGGGAGGTCTGAGGTCTTCTGCCAGTGTTTAGTAGGTGTTCTATAGGAGCTGTTCTATATGTAGATGTATTTCTGATGTATTTGTGGAGAGGAAGGTGATCTCCGCATCTTACTCTTTCACCATCTTGAAGTTCCTCCCTGGTTGCAGTAACTTCTGCTGTAGGTTTGGACTGTGATTCTGCAGATTTACGTGTTTCTCAAGATTTTGGTGTAGTGGTGTGCCTTGCACCATCAGTTCTCTGATGAATCCAAGAAAAGTCATTGATGTTAAGTTTGTTCAGCCTTTTTCTTGTTTTAGGATGGGAGTAATGTTGGATCTAAAACTGGAAGTCTGAGGAAGCATTTATGTATGCCTTTTTGTTCCATACAACAGCCTTATGAGGTGGATATATTGCCCTGCTAATTTTCCAGATGAAGAAGTTGAAGCTCAGAGATGCTAAAGAATTTGCCCAAGATCATTCAGTAAGTAGTGGATCTTGGATTTGAACTCAGCTCTTTGTGACTTTGATGGCTAGGACATGTATGCATATAACTAATATATGAGCCAGAAATTGATGAGAATCATAAGAGGGTAGAAAAAGTAGTATGGTGCTATGGTGAATGGTGATGTCACTTCAGGATGAGGAAAATTAAACAGAAGAGGTAGCAGCTAGGTGGGTCTTGAAGGATTTAAACCCAGGGGACACCAGGGAAGAAGCCTGGAAACTTGGGGGCAAGGAATAAAGATATCTGAATGTTAAGATTCCTTTACATGAATATCCCATGATTCCAAGCCCAGACATTGCTAATCCTTCTCTACTGTAATGAGAAACAAGTAAGGTCATTCAGAGCCTGACAGGAGTCAACACTTATTAGGGCATACTTTTTCTCTGGACTAACATTACAAGTCAGATATCTGGGATTTGATTAGTTTTATTCTCTTCATGGGCTCCACCTTGGGAAACTGTTAGGGAGAGAGGTAGTCTCAGTGCGAGAAGGGCCCTGTCTTCCAAACTGTAACCAATGTCCTATCCACATGGGGAGGCCAAGAAGGAGAAATGGCTGCCAGTGAATCAGGTCTTGAGAGAATTAGGAACTACAACAACTGGTTGGCACTTTTACCCACTCCCCTCAGGATAGACATGCATGTCAAAACATTCTTCATTCTGCTTTCTAACCATGACCTTGGCAACCCCTGACCTGTAAAGGAGCTAATGACAATCTCATTGCATATAATCCTGGGAACAGAGTTGATGCTTTATCCTCTCCTGGGACTGTAAGATCTCCTCTTCCTGTCCAAAAATGAATTAATCAAACACCTGTACACTGAAAACTATAAGGCATTGATGAAAGAAATTGAAGAAGACACAAATAAATGGAAAGAGCTTCTTGTGCGCATGGAATGGAAGAATTCATATTGTTAAAATGTCCACATGACTGAAGCAATCTACAGATTCAATGCAATCCTTAACAAAATTTCAATGACATTTTTCACAGAAATAAAATAAACAATCCCAAAATTTGTATGGAACCACAAATGATTCCAGGTAGCCAAAGCAATCTTGAGAAAGAAGAACAAAGCCAGGAGCAACACACTCCAAATTTTAAAGTATATTCCAAAGCCATAGTTAACAAAAGAGTATGATATTGGCAAACAAACAGACACAAAGGTCAATGGAACAGAGTAGAGATCCCAGAAATAAACACACACATATATGTCAATTAATTTATGACAAAGGAGGGGAAAATATACAATGGGGAAAGGGCAGTCTCTTCAACAAGTGGTGTTGGGAAAACTGGACAGTCACATGCAAAAGTATGAAACTGGATCACTATCTTACACCATACACAAATATTAAATCAAAATGGATTAAAGACTTGAATTTAAGAGTTGAAACCATGAAACTCCTAGAAGAAAACATAGGCAGTATGCTCCTTGACTTTGGTCTCGGTGATGATTTTAAAAGTCTGATTCCAAAAGCAAAGGCAACAAAAGCAAAAATAAACAAATGTGACTACATCAAACCAAAAAGCTTCTGCATAGCAAAGGAAATCATCAATAAAATGAAAAGGCAACCTACTGAATGGGAGAAAATTTTGCAAATCATATACCTGATAAGAGGGTAATATACAAAATATACAAAGAATCATACAACTCAATAGCAAACAAAAAGCAATCCAATTTAAAAGTAAGCAGATTTCATTCTTTTATGCTCTCTCCACCTGTTTGTGTCATCTTTGATTTCTTTCATCAGAGTCTTAGAGTTTTCTGAGTACAAGATGAAATTAGAACACTCCCTAACACCATACAAAAAAATGAACTCAAGATGGATTAAAGACCTAGATGTAAGACTGGACACTATAAAACTCTTAGTGGAAAACATAGGAAAAACACTCTTTGACATAAATCACAGCAAGATCTTTTATGACCCACCTCCTAGAGTAATGGAAATAAAAACAAAAATAAACAAATGGGACTAATGAAACTTAAAAGCTTTTGCACAGCAAAGGAAACTATAAACAAGACAAAATGACAACCCTCAGAATGGGAGAAAATATTTGCAAATGAAGCAATGGACAAAGGATTAATCTCCAAAATATATAAACAGCTCATGCAGCTCAATATTAAAAAAGCAAACAACCAAATCAAAAAATGGGCAGAAGACCTAAATAGATATTTCTCCAAAGAAGCATACAGATGGCCAAGATGCACATGAAAAGCTGCTCAACTTCACTACTTATTAGAGAAATGCAAACCAAAACTACAATGAGGTATCACCTCATGCCAGTTAGAATGGCCATCATCAGAAAATCTACAAACAGCAAATGCTGGAGAGGGTGTGGAGAAGAGGGAACTGTCTTGCACTGTTGGTGGGAATGTAGATTGATACAGCCACTATGGAGAACAGTATGGAGGTTCTTTAAGAAAACTAAAAATAGAATTACCATATGACCCAGCAATCCCACTACTGGGCATATACCCAGAGAAATCCATAATTCAAAAAGACACATGTATCCCAATGTTCATTGCAGCACTATTTACAATAGCCAGGTCATGGGAGCAACCTAAATGCCCATTGACAGACGAATGGATAAAGAAGATGTGGTACATATATACAAGGGAATATTAGCCATGAAAAGGAACGCAGTTGGGTCATTTGTAGAGACGTGGATGGGCCTAGAGACTGTCATACAGAGTGAAGTAATTCAGAAAAAGAAAAACAAATATCATATATTAACATACGCATATATGTGGAATCTAGAAAAATGGTACAGATGAACCGGTTTGCAAGGCAGAAATGGAGACACAGATGTAGAGAATAAACGTGTGGACACCAATGGGGGAAAGTAGGGGGGGTGTGGCAGTGGGATGAATTGGGAGATTGGGATTGACATATATACACTAAAATGTATAAAATGGGTAACTAATAAAAACGTGCTGTATTAAAAAAAAAAGTAAGCAGAAGGTAGCCATTCTGACAGATGTGAGGTGATGTTTCATTGTGGTTTTGATTTGCATTTCCGTGGTGATTAGTGATGTTGAGCATCTTTCTATGTGCTTGTTGGCCATCTCCAGTTCATCTTTGGAAAAATGTCTGTACATTTCTTCTTTCCATTTTTTAATTGAGTTTTTGTGTTTTTTATATTGAGTAGTATGAGCCATTTATACAGTTTGGATATTAACCTCTTATCAGTCACATTATTTGCAAATATTTTCTCGCATTCAGTAGGTTGTCTTTATGTTTTTCGATGGTTTCCTTCACTGTGAACAAGCTTTTTAGTTTTATTAGGTCCCACTTGTTTATTTTTGATTTTATTTGCTTTAGGAGACAGATCAAAAACATATTGCTATGATTTATGTCAAAGAGTGTTCCACTTATGTTCTCTTTTAGGAGTTTTATGGTTTCAGGTCTTACACTTAGGTCTTTAATCCATTTTTGTATACGGTGTTAGAGAATGTTCTAATTTCATTCTTTTACATGTAATTGTGCCCTTTTCCCAGCACTACTGATTTGGGAGACTGTCTTTTCTCCACAGTATGTTCTTGCCTCCTTTGTCATAGATTAATTGACCATAAATGCAAAGGTTTATTTCTGGGCTCTCTATTCTGTTCCATTGATCTATGTGTCTGTATTTGTATCAATACCATACTGTTTTGATTACTGTAGCTTTGCTGTATAGTCTGAAGTCTGGGAGGTTTATATATCTAGCTTTCTTCTCCAGTTTTGTTCTTCTTTCTCAAGATGGTTTTGGCTATTTGGGGTCTTTTGTGTTCCCATACAAATTTTAAAATTATTTGTTCTATTTCTGTGGAAAATGCCATTGGTATTTTGGTAGGGATTGCACTGAATCTGTAGATTGCCATGGGTAGTGTGGTCATTTTATCAATATTGTTTCTTCTAATCCAAGAACATGGTATATCTTTCCTTCTGTCTTGTCTTCAATTTCTTTCATCAGTATCTTAAGTTTTCTGAGTACAGGTCTTTTATATCCTTAGGTAGGTTTATTCCTAGATATTTTATTCTGTTTGATGTGACAGTGAATGGTACTGTTTCCTTAATTTCTCTTTCTGATAGTTCATTGTTAGTTTATGAAATGCAACAGATTTCTGTATATTAATTTTCAAAAAGACCACAAATAAAAGTTGGCAAGGAGGTGGAGAAAAGGGAACTCTCATACATTGTTGGTGGGAATATAAATTGGTGCAGCCACTGTGGAAAACAGTATGGAGGTTTTTAAAAAAACTGAAAATAGAATGAAATATACCAACTCTTGGGTAAATATCTGAAAAAAACAAAAATACTAATTTGAAAAGATACATGCACCCCAATGTTCATAGCAGCATTATTTATAATTGCCAAGATATGGAAGCAACCTAAGTATTCATCAACAGATGAATGGATAAAGAAGATGGGGTATATCTATACAATGGAATACTACTCGGCCATAAAAAAAGAATGAAATTTTGCCGTTTGCAGCAACATGGATGCACTTGGAGAGTATTATGCTAAGTGAAATAAGTCAAACAGAGAAAGGCAAATACTGTATGATATCACTTATATGTGGAATCTAAAAAATACAACAAACTAGTGAATATAACAGAAAGAAGAAGATTCACAGATATAGAGAACATGTTACTGGTAACCAGTGGGGAGAGGGAAGGAGGTAAGGGCAATATAGGGGCATAAGATTAAGAGATACAAACTATTATGTATAAAATAAGCTACAAGGCTATACTGTACAACACGGGGAATATAGCTACTATTTTATAAGAACTATACCTGGAATATAAACTTTAAAAATTGTGAATCACTACATTGTACACATGTGACATATAACACTGTACATCAACTACACTTCAATTAAAATAAATAAATAAATAAATAACAAAAATAAAAACAAACAAAAACAAAGAAGACAAATGGGCAGAAGATCCGAATAGACATTTTTCCAAAGTAGACATACAGGTGGCCAACTGGCACATGAGAAGACACTCAACATCACTAATCATCATGGAAATACAAATCAAAACTGCAGTGAGATATCACCTCACACCTGTTAGAATGCTTAGTATCAGAAAGAGAAGAAATAACAAATTTTGTCAAGGATGTGGAGAAAAGGGAACACTTGTGCATTGTTGGTGGGAATGTAAATTGGTGCAGCCACTATGGAAAACAATTTGGAGGTTCCTCAGAAAACTAAAAATAGAGCTAACATATGATCAAGCAATTCTACTTCTGGGTATTTAACCAAAGAAAACAAAAACATTCATTTAAAAAGGCATATGCACCCCCATGTTCATTGTAGCATTATTTACAATAGCCAAGATACAGAAACAACATAAGTGTCCATTGATGGATGAATGAATAATGAAAATGTAGCATATATATACAATAGAATATTATCAAGCCATAAAAAAGAATGAAATCTTGCCATTTCTGACAACATGGATGGACCTTGAAGGCATTATGCTAAGTGAAATAAGTCAGACATAGAAATACAACTACTGTATGATCTCACTTACATGTGGAATCTAAAAGTGAGCAAATTCATAGATACAGAGAACCAATTGGTGGTTGCTAGAGGAAGTGGGTGCAGCTTGGGCGAAATGGGTGAAGGTGGTCAAGAGGTACAAACTTCCATTTATAAAATAAGTCATGGGGATGTAATGTACAGAATGCTGACTATAGTTAACAATACTGTATTGCATACTGGAAAGTTGTTTAGACAATACATCTTAAAATCCTCATCACAAGAAAAACAATTTTTGTAACTATATGGTGATGAATGTTAACTAGATTTATTGTGATCATTTTGCAATATACACAAATATCAAATCATTACGTTGTATATCTGAGAGTAATATAATTGTATATGTCAATTATACCTTACAAAGTCAGAATCCATGCTTTGGGAACCAGGAAGACACAAGCAGTGCCGGAATGCCCTGTTTGTTATTCCCACTTGTAGGGAGCACACCAGGGTGAATGGGGCCTTGTGGCCCAGCAAATACTGAGGACCAAAGATGGAAGCCCCATTTCACCAATCCTGGAAGGCCTAGTTGCTCTTTTCCTTTCCAAGATATGATTCTACAGGAGAGGTCCCCTGAATACACTCCATTTTCTTGACAGGGAGGTTAGGACTACCTAAAATGTACCAGAAGTCGTGTATTGTATAAAGAGAATTGGAAAATTCTACAGATAACAGAGAAGGTTGCTGCCTTTATTTGAGAAATGCTGAATCCCAAAAGACCTATGGCCAAAATTGCTTCCCCAGTGATGTACTTATAGCTCACCTCTAGCCATCTCCTCTGTTTAAGGCTGTATCTTTAAACATTTTTAACTTTAACCCACAGGAAAGAATTCATTTTATACTGTGAACCAGTAATTGCTTTTACTTGTGTGTCTATGTGGGTGCATCTTCATATATATTTTCATGTACATGTGGATTGCAGTTTGTATATATCAAAAATTGCTGAATATTGGCAGTTTTATATTTTGTTTGACCAAATATAAAAACAAAAGTTTCACTAAACATTACTTACCTTTAGTATGTGCAATCACTGTGATATTTTCTATTTATTCTATTTCATTTTTAAGAAGTGCCAGTTGTTGACCACTAAGTTGATTTCATAATCATAATCATAATTACTAGTTTGTTGTGACCCACAGTTTGAAAAACACTGGGTTAAATTATTACCTCCTAAAGACTCTTCTTAAAATACAAGAATTTTGCCTGGGATAGATAATGCCACAAGTTAAGGCCAGAGGTTCCTCCAGAGAATGTGCAGATAAGAGGAATAAGGAGAGAGGGAGAAAAGAAAGGGAAAGGCCTGACATTAATAGAATGATAGGCCAAGTCAGAGTCTCTGGGAAGCCACAAAATAATAGAACTAGAAGGGTCCAAATCTGTCATGTTATTCATGGAGAAACTGAGATACAGATAAGGAAAGGACTTGCTAAAGGCCATTTTTATTTTAAATGGCCATATTTTAAATGTGTGGCAGAGCCAGAGCTAGAACCTGAGGCTCTGGACCTGTAGTCTGGGGTATCGTCCTGCAAAGTGGAATTGTGGCAACACAGGGCTTATTCCCACATAGGAAGCCCCATAGACCAGAGCTGGCACAAAGTACTCACCAGCATTTGGGGCCTAGCACATAAGCCAGTGGACAAGATTTAATTAGCCTCCGGCTGGATTCTGTACACAAGGATCAGCACTAGCATATTTGACATGCCTTGTCATCAGCAACATATTCTGCTGCTGACAGCTCCTGTTGGCAGAGCCAGTGTCCAGTTACATGCTCATCCTAGATAAGACAAAGGTGGGGAAGAGGAATGTGGCCCACATGCATAGCTGTTCCTTAAGCCAGCTCTCTGGTTTGGTCAGGGAAGAAGTGGCTCATGGCTCATAGACTGATGGGAGCAGCTATAGACAGCAAGGAACCCTAGACTTTTCTTGTTGGAATGCTTGTATTCTAGCCTCTGCCTCCCTTCTCTAAGAACAACTAGGACACATTGACCTGACCTGTAAGCCCAGCCTGACCTTGAACTGGGGCTTACCACTAGCCTCAAACAAGTGCTACTTGTCTCCTTTTTACTACTGTTGTGGTACTATCTTGGGTTCCCAACTCTGGCATTCAGCTTCTTGCCTGGGTCACCTACCTTGGGCCTCCAGTCCAGGGGGTGTCACTCAGTGATTATGAGCCTGACCAGGTAGCATGTGATTCAGTGATTATGAACCTGACCAGACAGCATTTTTATAAGGCCTGGATCCAGGGAATCTGAATTCATCTTTGAGTAGTTGGGCTCTTGGTATGCTATGAAGTCCTCTCACGCAGCCACAAGGTTGAGGGAGACAGATGAATATCTCTTGGGGGCTTGGTACTGGGACCTTCACAGAAGAACTACAGATCAATCAGGGTTCTTCTACTGAGTGGTTCTTAGAACAATACTAAGAATCTAACATTTTTCATTGAACTATTCTACAGGTACCTCAGGAAAACTTCTCCCTGGTGAAGTACCTAAAATGCCAAAGCCTGTGGCCTTTGGATAAGAACCATGAAATTCTGAGGAAATCTTCAAATTTTTTTCCCAGCAGAAGCAAAGGACTTGAAGCCATGCTCCTTGTGTGAGAGTCTAGGTAGCTGTCTCCCAGGGAAAGCCAGACTGGCACCTGATGACATTTTTCACCTACATCCACCTTCCTGGTGGTGGTATACTCAAAGATACATTGTAGGGTTGCACTATTTATGTATTAGACAACAAAGGTGCTCAGCTGAGAGGGCAAGGAGAGACTGCCTGGCTTGTCAAGTAGCTGTTCACTTATAGTGCTGCACCCACCCAAAAGGGACACCTTTGTGTAATGTGTCTGCCCAAAGAGGATGTTTTTTTCTAATTCATACTGTATAAGCTAGGGCAGCACTGATGAGACATAAAGAACTCCTCTTCAAAGAAATGTTCAAGAAGCTTCTCTGGGCTGATCAGAGTTCTGAAAAGAGAGACCTCTGTAAACTAGGCCTTTCCCTGCCCACTCATTTTAACCATCTGGCATTTTCTATTTCAAGGCTTCAAGTCTTATCTACATGTTGATCTGTCCTTAATCCAGCTCTTCAGCCTTACTTCACTCTTGAACTTCAGACAGATATTATCTAACTATCTACCTACCATCTCTATCTGGAGAGCATGCAGGTACCTCATACTCAGGGTACTTTCCAAACCACTTCCCCTGCCAATATTCCCCAACTGTGCTGAACATTTTCTACTTGACCTGCAGATGCACTCTCCACTCTTCACACACTGCTCTGTTCCTTGCAACTCTGACCTGTACCTCCTTACCGCCTTCCCTGATTCTCTTTCTTTCTCACATGCAGGTCAGAATCCATGATCCCTCTCTCTCAGCTCCCATAGCATTCTAGGTATGGGATGAACAGGCTGTATATGTGAATGTCTCCTGTGCTGGCAAGTGATCCTTTTGATGGTAGAGACCATGCCGTGTTCATCTATGTAGCTCCAGTGTCTATCAGAGGGTTTGCCACATAGTAAGTACTCAAATAATTCTCAATTGAGGTTGAGTTTTTCCTATTCTTTTTCTTTAATTTTTGGTGTATGTGTGTGTGTGCGCGCGCGCATACCTGTGCTAATAAAGGTAGGGGAGTCAGGAATCAGTGTACTGGAGATCATGACAAATGAAGAGAAGGAGTTTAAAACCAAGGGTCCAGAATGGAAAAGACCACTAAGGAAGGAAGTAAAAAGCAGAAAGGGATTGAGATCTAAGGAACACCATTTATATGTCAGGCTTCTTAGCCTCAGAGAAATTAAGTAACTTGCCCAAGGTCACAAGACTAACTAAGCATCTGGGAGAAAGTTTAAGGGAAAAGTAAAGGTTTGGTGAGCTATGGAAACACAGATAGGAAGGAGAAAAGTCAGTGGTTGGAATGGCAAAATGGTGCAGGTTCTGGGGTACAAATAAGCCCCTAAAGTGGGTAGGAGCTAGCCAAGGAATTTGGTAAACATTCAGATTCCTTGATACCATTCTCCAATGATTCAGATTCAGTAGGCATAGGGTGGGGCCTGGGAACAGGTGCTTCACATGATGCTGATGCAGAGGATCTATAAACCACACTTTGAGAAACACTGAGGTAGGCAGTGGGATCTACTGAAAGATTTTTTAAGTTTTTTAAAAACGTATGAAATAATTGAATCTCACAGATGGAAGAGACAAGAATCCCCTCTTCAACATCCCTGCCAAAGGGGCTTCCAGCCTCTGTCCCCATACCACTAATTGAGCCCACCCCCACATTACAAGGCAATCTACCCAGTCTATTGCTATACTGATGACCCAAATTATTAGAAAATTCTTCTTTAAACTGAATCTAAATTGGCCTCTCCATAGCTGTCACTCATTTGTCCTAGCTCTGACTTCTGGAGTAGCACAGGTCAGGTTTCTCTGTCACATGCTACACAGGCAGGCAGCCCCAACAAACAGGAAGTGAGGGTGCACTGAGAATATCTTCAGAGTGAAACTGAAATTCTCTGTAGGACTGAGTTACCACAGCTAGGAAGCGGCAGAGCCGAGGCTTAAACTCATAATGTCTGGGTTTTCTCTAGCACAAAGAGCCCTTGTCTGAGGAGCTAAAGGATTAAAATTTAGCCCTAGTTCTTCTCCTAAGTCATTGTGTAACCTTCCCCTTTCCAGATCCCAGGTTCCATATTTGTAATACAATGTGTAATAAAATATGGACCAAGGGCTTCAACTAGATGACCCTTAAAATTTCTTCCAGCTCATTCGTTCATTCAGTCCCAATATGGTCACTCAATAATCACCTCCTCAACCCGGGACTATGTGAGCAAGACACCATCTCTACCTCATAAAACTCCCACTTTAATGAGGGCAGGGAGACCGCACTAACTTGCCCTGAGTCTCAGGCAAGAGGGGAATAATCACTTGACATCTGCAAACCATAAGTGTTCTTGAATCAAGGCTCATAAGAAGACCCAGGGTGGGAAAGGTAGCTGAAGACACATCCTGATGGTACTAGAGGAGACACAGATAAGGATTTTGGAAGGAAGCAGCATAAAAAGAAGTCAGGGAGACAACTGGGGACAGCAGAGAAGAGGTGATAAAAGAGGGAAGAAAGGAAGGAGGGAGGTAAGGGGTAAGGGAGAGAGGGAGGGCAGTCTTCCTAGCCAGTATGTAGAAACTAGGTTGTCTATACATTCTTTTCTACAGTCTTTTGGTCTTTGAGGCCCACAGGCATCAGATGACTTGCCTTAGAACCTGACATGATTTAAAGGACCAAGGTGAGAGCATCAGCTCTATCACCTCTGTGTAGTGGCTTCTAAAGACTTTGGGTACACCAGGAGGTCAAGAGAAGCAATGAACGTAGTCTGCAGATAAGAAACTTCATTTCTCTTCCATGCCATGAACTTTTAGTAGCCAGGTCTCAGCAGGCTGTCAATGAGTTGTTGCTCTGAGGCCTGCTAATAAGCCTCAGGTTGTTCACTTGGCCCCTCCCAGAGGTATGAAACACCAATGATGGAATTTCAGGCTTTGGGTCAGGTGGTGGGGAGACATATTACAAGATCTGAAATGATAATCATGCAGTAAATATGCCACCATTACCCCATTCTGTGCCTGTGTACAAATCACTAAGTGATCATACCACTTTCTTCTACAGAACTTAGATACTGTCTCAGAATCATCCTCTGTAAATGGATAAACATTGGAATGAAAAATTATATCCACTTGCAACCCTGCTTAGGCTTATCAGATCATACTAAGCAGGCAACTATCTGCTCCATGTTTGCAAAAGCCTGTGGTTGAAAGCTGCAGTAAGTCTACAGGGGCTCGTTCAGCAATACTCTTCTTTTATACTGAGCACTATCCTGAAAAGAACCAGAAAAGACAGCCCTGAAAGTGTCCTTAGAGATAATCTAGTGTAACTGAGGCACTTATCCTACTTGCACTGAGAGGTTGAGTACTTGAGCTTCCTAGAGGCTAGAGAAAAAAGAGATATATAGTGGGCTATGCAATTTCTATATTTGATAAAAGAAAATGAGTTGTTTAGGAATAACAAAGTTTCTCCTGGATTAAATAGAAAGGGAATTTATGCAGGAAAAGATTTTTTGCACGCATTGTTTCAACATTATGATAGGCATCCTGACATAAAATACTGCTTTTTGCCGCTCAACATCACTAATTATTAGAGAAATACAAATCAAAACCACCTCACGCCAGTTAGAATGGGCATCATCAGAAAATCTACAAACAACAAATGCTGGAGAGGGTGTGAAGAAAAGGGAACCCTCTTGCACTGTTGGTGGGAATGTAAATTGATACAGCCACTATGGAGAACAGTATGGAGGTTCCTTAAAAAACTAAAAATAGAATTACCATATGACTCAGCAATCTCACTACTAGGCATATGCCCAGAGGAAACCATAATTCAAAAAGGCACATGCACCCCAATATTCATTGCAGCACTATTTACAATAGCCAGGCCATGGAAGCAACCTAAATGTCCATCGACAGACGAATGGATAAAGAAGATGTGGTACATATATACAAAGGAATATTACTCAGCTATAAAAAGGAACGAAATTGGGTCATTTGTAGAGACGTGGATGAATCTAGAGACTGTCATACAGAGTGAAGTAAGTCAGAAAGAGAAAAACAAATATCGTATATTAACGCATATATGTGGAACTTAGTAAAATGGTACAGATGAACCAGTTTGCAGGGCAGAAATTGAGACACATGTAGAGAACAAACGTATGGACACCAAGGGGGAAAAGTGGCGGGGTGGGGAGTGTGATGAATTGGGAGATTTGGATTGACATATATACACTAATGTGTATAAAATGCATAACTAATAAGAACCTGCTGTATAAAAAAATAAATAAAATAAAATTCAAAAATAAAATAAAATACTGCTTTTCAATTTTGTAACAATCCGATTAGATAAGAATTATTAGTTTTATTTTGAAAATGATGAAATTAAGGATCAGAGAGGTAAATAATCCTGCCTTAGGTCAATAGCTAGTAAGTGATAGACTCAATATTTGACCAAGATTTGATAAATTTGATTCTAAAGAATCTTTCCAACATAGCATGTTACCTCCAAAAGTAACACAAAATGACATAATGAAATTTTATTCCGCTTATTCCACAAATATATATTGAGTATATCCTATGTGCCAGGCACTGTTCTAGGCACTGTAAGAAACGAGGTAAATTGGGTTCTTGTACTCGTGGAGTTTATGGCTTGGAGGCCAAGGGGTTAAGGAGGACACAGGCAGTACTCAAAATATTATTTAGAATAAATTATTATAAATTATGAAAGTGTTAATAAGGGGAAAAAGGCATATCACTGAGTTTGATATAGTCTGGGAGTTTGTGTTAAATCTGTAGATAAAGGATAGGGAGAGTGCTAAAACATTCTCCAAGCCAATGGAAAAGTTCGTGCAAAAATCCTGTGGTGGGAAGACCTGAAAAAACTCCAATATGTCAGGAGCCCAGAACATAAGGAGGAAAATGATTGGTGAAGAAGGCCCCATAGGCCTTGTTGAGGAGTTTGGATTTTATCTTATGCACAAAGGAAACCATTGGAGAATTTTAAGCAAGTGAATGAAAATGATCCAATGTATATTTTAAGTAATTTTTTACCATTATAATATATAGCATGTATGTAGAAAGCTACATAAAAAGTATTTGTATAATAAGTGACAATTTATAAAATGAAATGCATATAACCATCACCGAAGTCAATAAATAACACATTGCCAAGACCACAGAAACACTTCCATGTGACCTTCCTTGATCATAATCCTCTCCTTTCCCTTAGAGGTAATTGCTATACTGACTTTTGTGATACCTATGTCTTTTTTTTTTTTTTTTGTAAAATTAAACTTTTCATTTGATAGTAATTGTAGATTCAGATGCAGTTGAAGAAATGATATAGGAGAGATTCTTGTACCAAGTTTTCCTCAACAATAACAACTTGAAAAACTATAGTACTACATCACAACCAGGATATTGATATTGATACAGTCAAGATAGAGAACAGTTCTATCACTGCAAGCATCCCTCTTGTTGCCGTTTTAAAGCCACACTCACCTCCTTGCCCCTCCGCCCTACCCATTCCTGAACCCTGGAAACCACTAATCTGTTCTATATGTTCCCCATTTCTATAACTGTTTCCATTTCAAGAATGTTATATAAATAGAATCATACATGTGACCCTTTTGGAATGGCTATTTTCACTCAGCATAATTCCCTGAAGATTCTTCCAAATTGCTGAGTGTATCAATAGTTCAATCCATTTTATTGTATTCCATAGTATGGATGTAGTACAGTTTGCTTAATCATTCACCTGTTGAAGGACATGTGGGTTGTATCCAGTTTGGGTTGGGCTATTGAGAATAAAGCTGCTATACACATCAGTGTACAAGTTTTAGTGTGAACATACATTTAATTTCTTTGGGATAAATGTCCATAAGTGCAATTTCTGGGCTTTCTGGTAATTATGTGTTTAATTTTGTAAGATATTGCCAAAATCTTTTCCAGGGTGGTTGTATCATTTCCATTCTCACCAGAAATGCACGAGTTATACAGTTTGTCCATATGCTCCCCAGCATCTGGTGTTGCCATTGTTTAGTTTAGCCATTCTGATAGATGTGCAGTGATGTTTCATTGCAGTTTCAGTTTGCATTTCCCAAATGTCTAATTATGTTAAACATCTTTTCATGTGCTTATTTGCCATCTGTATACCCTCTTCATTGAAATGCCACCTCATGTCTTTTACCCATTTTCTAATGGATTGTTTGTTTACTATTGAGGTTTGAGAGTTCTTTATAGATGCTTTTCTTTATCAGAGATAGATATATATATATATATATATATATATATATATATATATATATATACATAAAATATAATATATATTTTAAATGTATATATAAAGTCATTTGGGTTGATTGTATTGTTCAGTTTTTCTGTCTAGTGGTTCTATAAATCTCTGAGAGAAGGGTACTAAGTCTACTACTACAGTTATGGATTTGTCTATTTCTCCTTTCAGCTCTATCGATTTTTTGCATCTTGTGTTTTGATGCACAGTTGTTTGATGCATACCAATTTAGGAGTATGTGTCTTCCTAGTGGACTAATCCTTTTATCATTGTGCAATGTGCTTTTTGGTCTCTAGTAATTTTTTGCTCTGAAATATACTTCATCTTATATTAATATTAGCTATTCTTGCTTTTTAAATTAATGTTTGAATGACATATCTTTTCCATCCTTTTACTTTCAACTTAGTGATGTCATTGTATTTAAAGAGAGTTTCTTATAGAAAATATTTTGTTGGATAAGTTATTTTTTCACTCTGTGAATATCTGTATTTTAATTATATTTGGACCATTTACATTTAAAGTAATTATTGATATGTTAGTCTGTCATATTTTTTTTCCTGTTTGCTCTGTTTCCTATTCCCATTCTCTTTTTTTACATTGTTCTGGGTTATTTGAACATTTTTTTAGTATTCCATCTGGATTTATTTGTAGTATTTTTTAGTATATCACTTTGTATCATTTTCTTAGTGGTTGCTCTAGATAGTAAATATACCTACATAACTTAAAGTTTTCTGGTATTGCCATTTTATTATTTTGATTTAAATGCAGAAACTTCACTTTCTTTAGGCCCTTTTACCCTCCCTACATAAAAAAAATAATTTGTTAAGCATTTTTTCTGCCTACCTTGGGCACTACGTCAGATTTTAGAATTTCTGGTTCACTTATTAATTTGAATTTAAGAAATTCATGAGAAGTAAGATAGTCTACTGTATTCATCCCTAACTTTACCCATTTCAATGTTCTACTTTCCTTTACATGGTTCTAAGCTTTCTTATGTCATCATTTATATGTAGAGAACTTCTTTTAGCCATTCTTTTAGATAGGTCTACTGATGACAAATTCTCTCAATTTTTCTTCCTTTTAGAATGTCTTTATTTTCCCTGCATCATGAAGTATAATTTAACTGGATATAGAAAACTAGATTGACAGTTATTTCCTTTCAGTACTCGAAAAATATATCACTTTCTCTTGTTCTCCATTTCTCAGATTCCAATGATACAAATGTTGGATCTTTTGTTATTGTCCCACAGGTCTCCACAGATTCATTTTCCTTAGTCTATTTCCTCTCTGTTATACATATTGTGTGAGTTCTATTGTTTTGTCCTCAAGTTTACTGATTTGATCCTCTGTCTTCTCCACTCTACTGTTGAGCTCAACTAGTGAGGGTTTTTTTTCCTGCTGCTATTGTATTTTTAAACTCTATAATTTCTAATTAGTGCTTTTTATGACTTCTTTTTCTTTGCTGATATTTTATAATTTTTTTCACTTGATTCAAGGGCAATTCTAATTGATTGTTGAAACATTTTTTGATGGCTGCTTTAAAATCCTTGTTAGATAATTCTAATATCAATATTAATGTAATCTGATTATTTTTTCTCAATCAAGTTGTGATTTTCTTGGGTTGGTATGGTGTGTGATTTTTTTATTGGATTCTGGATGTTTGGGACATTATAAGATGATATTCTGAGACCTATTGATTTATTTTATTTTATTTTATTTTTATTGGAGTATAGTTGATTTACAATGTTGTGTTAATTTCAGGTGTACAGCAAAGTGAATCAGTTATACATATACATATATCCACTCTTTTTTAAGATTCTTTTCCCATACAGGCCATTACAGAGTATTGAATTGAGTTCCCTGTGCTCTACAGTAAGTTCTTATTAGTTATCTGTTTTATATATAGTAGTGTGTATATGTCAATCCCAATCTCACAATTTATCCCTCCCGCCTCTGAGACCTATTTAAATATTTTATTTCATGTTATCTTCCTTTTCTTAAGCAGGCAGTCCCCTTATTGTGGTATAGTGCAAGGACCAGATGGGTGTGTATGTTCAGCTTCTTACTGGGCACTGCTGACACCACCTTTGCAAAAGCAATGCACTTCCTCATACTGCTTCATTGCAGATGGATGGTGTAGAAGTTTAGTTTCCCCCTCTACCCCTTTGATATGTGAAAGCAGGGCACCCTTTTGCTGCCTCCAAGTGAGGTGTAAAATCAACACTTCTCTGGTTCCACTGCCCTCGTGGAGGGCTGATTCAAATTGCTCTGTTGCTGCAGGGTGGAGGTAGAAGCTCAGCTTCCACTGGAATCCACTGACTTAGTGGGGAGAGGGAGCAGGAGTGCCCCCTAGCTCTGTTTCACACTTCCTCTTACAGAGTCATTGCTGCTAGGTGTGTGTGGAGGCTGAGGATCAGCCCCAGCCCCAGGCCCACTGGGGCTACTCTATTTTGGCAGAACCAGAGTAATGTCTTTTGTCAATGTAATTTTACCATCTGCACATAAATCCATTAAAATATAGCTAGATTTGCCTTTTGATAAACTATAATAATGGAATCATATAGTGTGTATTCTTCTTTGATTTCTTTTGTTCAACATTATGCTTGTGAAATCCATACATGTTGTTGTATATAACTATGATTCCTTTGCTGATATTGCTGTATAGTATTCCATTGTACAAATGTACTACAATCTATCCATTCTACTCTACATCAACACTTAGGTTGTTTCAAAGGTGCTACAGTGAACAATATTATCATGACCATTCTGGTATTTGTATCATGGTACACAGGTACATTAACTTTCAGGTTATACCAGTTGTTGTGGAATATCTGGGCCATAGGATATGCATATGTCCATCTCTAGTAAATAATTCAAAATATCTTCACAAAGTGTTTATACCAATTTATATTGCCACCAGCAATATATGAGAGCTCCCATTACTCTATTTTCTCACCACCACTTCTTATTGTCAGGTTTTTAAATATTTTCCAATCTGATGGGCATGCCAGATGTACAATTTTAAAAAGATCTCCCCAGCTCAATGTGATGCATGCAGTGGAAGGGGCAAGTAGAACACATCTTCAACAGCAATTTTATGGATGATGTAGACATACTTTTATTTTATTTCAGATTGCATTTACAACAAAGGACATGTTGTGGATATAGAACTAAGGAAAGACATTTCAGCCAGTGGAGGGAAAAAAGAATCAGTTACAACTAAGAATGTCCAAGAATGTATAACCATGTGGTTCCTAAATTATGAGTTGAGGTTCTTCAGGGTACCGCAGTGAACTCAGATGAGTATGTGACACATTTTAATTTTTGAGGGAAACACAGTAGTACTTGACATCTGTCAGACATCCTGCAAACTACTAGCTTGAGGTAGTTCAAAGTTTCAACACTTGATTGTGCTACATTCCTTTTGATGGCTGCTGTGATAAAAATCAAGTACTGTGTGAAAATCCATATGGAACAAGAAATGAGAGTAGTGATGTCCAATCTGATTCAAAGATCTGAGAAGTTTTACACTGCCTGAAATATGACTATTTAAGGTGACATAAAATAATATTTTACTGTATATTAATATACATATTAATATTTTTTCTTTCAATGTATATGTATTATTTTTAAGCAGCTACTAAGTTATTAGGGCATAAATACTTTTTGACTTGTTTGGACGTAACTGTCTAATAAATGGAACTATTGGATGTTTCTTTTGGCTTAGAGACACTATGAAAAAAAATAATGAGATGCTAAGGGCGTCAATAACCAAGAAGAGTTTAGGAACTTCTGATATAACCTGATAAATGAAGAGAAATAGATGGGAAGGTGACCTAAATGCTTTCTCTCTTGCCTATCTCCCTGCTCTGTGTTAGAGGCCACAACACGACCTGGAGCTTCCTTCCACTTTCTCTTTTCCTGTCTCTAACTTCTCAATGCTGGGGGCGGGGAGAGAGGACTTGAACGAGAATTTCTATATTATCTGACTTCTCTGCAGAAGAAATATTACCTCTGACTGGCTCTACAAGCATCTATTATAGTTTCTGAATGGGGAGGGCTCATGGGCCCTAACATAATAATTTTATCTACTCTATATTAATAATACTTTCTCATCTGAAGGAGAGAGATGTTATTTATATGTTCCCATTATCAATGGACAAAATGAACTGATTAACCTACATTTTGAGCTTATTTTATGAGAAAAAAGGCCCACAAAAAACAGATTACAATCAAAAGAGGAATTGTCATCCAGTTAATTGATAAGGAACCCATGTAGTAAATGCTATGTTTAACACAGATAGGTATATAGGTAGGTAGATCAGTAGATAGATAGGTGACAGATAGATAGATAGATAGACAGATAAAGATAGAAGTTCTATAAATATATAGATTCATAATTATCCACAGAGGAAAATATTAAACTATTAAATAGTCTCATCAAGGACAGGGAAAAAAAACTCAGAGGCTAGATAATAATAGAATGTTAAGGTAGTAAGGTATCTAGAGACCTTCTGTCCACATTATAGATGAGGACACCAAAGATTTAGCCAGAATCTAATGGGGTAGGGGGTCACAGCAACAGGGCCAAAGCCCTTGTTTGCTAAGGGAGCAAGCACATAACAAAAGTTCTGGAATTGCCTTCCCTTTGTCACATGGTCTTGCTTTACATTGCTACCTCTAAAATTTCTTCATCAAAGTCTTAGCAAGCAAAATGTCAACATCTTATCTATTTTAAAAAGTTAGAAACATTCCACTTCAGGAGAATATGTTCAGAGGAAGTTGCCATGTTTCTGGGAGATTCTGAGACCAAGAGAGGAAAAGGACTTTTCAAAGATACACACTCAGGAGTAGAACCCATGGCTCTTGACTAAAAGGCCAAGGCTCTGTCCAGTCAGTCCTAGAGTCCTACCTTTAATCCCAGCACCAGGGGTCAGGAAAGCTATAATACGAACTGGTTTTCTGATTTTCTCTAGGCTGGGGAACTCCTTCAACACAGGCAGCTTGGCTTCTGCATCTGATTTCAGGCCCAGTGCCGAGCTTGCTGTGCTGGGAAACTTCCCAGACCTGTCTGTGGCGCTTGGCTTCAATACCTAAGAACTCAAGGAAAGAGACTGGTGAATCCCTTGGGGTGGCTGGGATTTGCAGCCCATCTGGGAGGCCTGCTAGAATGCTTGTTCCTAGCTAGCCTGGAAGGAAATAAGAAAGGAAAGAGGAAGAAAAGCAAGGAAGGAGGCAGAGAGGCAGAAGGTTGATTTCTCCAACCGTCCCTCCTAGTAGGCACTGGCCAGGACCATTAAGCCCAGCACTCATGGCCTCAGGGAGGCTGATATCTGAGAATTACTTGCTGGCTGGGTTTTCTCCCCACCCCCTTTTCCCTCCTTCTGCTCTTTGGGTTATGGTGACCCGAAACTGTCTCTCACAGTGAGTTCTGAGGCAGCAGTGTCTGAGAATAGCTCGCAGAGCAGCAACACCCACCCTCTGAAAAGATAGGCAGGGGGAAAACTGTGGCACATTCTGCCCACCCTGCTTCAAAGTGACTTGGGGGGCTGAGCACTAGGGGTTAGGGGAATCATGAACTTGTGTTCCTTGAAGTTATTTGATGTTGGTTTTGGCTGCATTCAGGAAATTAAAAGGCATATTAAAAAAAATGAAGCTAATAAAACTGCAGGACTAGAGAATGGGCCAGGCACAAGCTGTGGGCTCCCAGAGCAGCTGTGGCTGAGCTCTCAGGCATGACTGGCTCACTATTCTTCCAAGGTGCAGGTTTGGGCCAGGCCAGAGCCAAATGGCAGAAATTAGTCAACTTTGGTGGTCTACCTTATTAGAAACACTGACTAACTTCATACACACAGGAGGTGGACCTTTAGGCTCCATTTCTGGCATCCATGGGTACAAGACCAAGGTTTCTTTCCTTCCAGGCAGCATTTCCTCCATCCAGGCTGGAACAATCAGGGTGCTTCTGCCAGTCTGACTACCTGGGGACTCTAGATGAAGAATAAGGGTGAGAGCTGGTCCTACCAAGGGTAGTGGCATCAGGATGGGAATAAGAAAGAGGGGAGTCTGCTACCTAGCATCTGGTCCAGACCAGGGAAGACAGCTTATTCAGGCAGATACTGAGAGGCTGAGATGTATGGAGTAACAGTGAAAAGAGGAGTCATCAGTACCTGCTTCCTGATTACCTGGGGTGAGGCATGATAACTAAAAGAATGCCTAGTGTGAGTGTGAGTGAAAGTTATCTGTAAATGTCTCCTCATCTCCACCATAAGTGGTGGTCTATGTATATATGAAACCAGAAGGGGACTTTTTGCTACATAGGCCTGACTGAAGTGGAGACAGAGGATTAGGCTTTCCCAGAGGTGCTCATAGTTTCAAGGGCATTGGATTTGGAGTCAGAACGCCAAAGTCCTGACTCTGTTGCTTCTTAACTATGCGACTTTTCATAAGTGCATCACCTTCTTATCAGCCTTAATTTTCTCACCTGTAAAGTGATTATAGGACACTTTAAATGAGATAACAAAATGTTATGTATTTGGCTGTGTTTAGAATATGCTCTGAATTCAACAAATTCTAGTGCTCCTCTTATTTACTAAAGTATAGGCTAAAAGGACAACTGGGGAGATCTGAAGTCATGCACCCTGCCTAACATAGCCACAAATGTTGGTAAAGAGAGTGTAAATCTGGAGGCCTGGCAGAGCCCCACAAAGGATGGTTCCCATAGCTATTCCAAAGAGTGGAGTAGAGGCAGGGAAGAGGAAGGGAGGGAGAAGGATTTGAGCCAGGTGTCAGAAAACTTAACTGACTTAGAGCAGGACAGCTCCCACATGATGGAGATCAAGGACACTTTCTATTTCACTGTAGGAAGTAGTAAAGATGCCGAGTGGGAGATAGGTGACCTCTCAGCTGCATTGGGCATTCTTATAGCTGCCATCTCCTCTCCGCTTCCACTTGAGAATAGCCTTAACTCTGGTAATTTTTCCATTACCCTGACATCCATCCTATCTTCAACCTGGCAGGGGTTATCAGACCCTTGCTCCAATTGTCCAGTAGAAGAGCCAGTTGGCCCAAGGCCCAGACCATTCAGCAACAAAGGGCAAGTGGTGCTATAATCTTGGGATTTACTGTACTGCCCTCTCTTGGTCAGCAGGAGAGAGAGCTGCATTACATTCACTTAACACTAAGAAACCTCAATGAGAATATTGTGATATTATCTTCAGTTTGCAGAAATGTCATCTAGTGATGGAACCAGGACTGGAACTTGGGTATGTCTGACTATGATGAAGACTTCTGGGGGAGAAGAAAAGAAGGGAAGCCAAAGAGAAAGTTCCATATGGAATTAAAATGTAAGAAAGACCTCCCCAACCCATTTTTCTTCAACACCTGACTCCTTAAGCCATTATTCACAACCTCCCCTTTGGCCAGAATTTTGGCAGGCAAAGCCAGGGCCTCTTGCACTACAAGGACAAATTCTGTCCCTGTAGTGACCCACGTGTATGCACTCTGATAGAAAGTTCAAGCCAAACTTCTGGCTATAAAAACTAACCTCTAGTCCATTGTTGAGTTTGGCTCACTCTTTCCCTTTCATCTTCAAAGAAACATGGTTCCTTATGGTAGGTTTGGATGCCACCACCACAGTTTTGGCTACAACTGCCCCTCAGGCAGCTCTTCCAACTCTGATTTGTATTCTATCCTTTCCAGTCTGCAGGTCCAGTGTTTCTCCCAAATCATGTTTTACCCAGGCATCTTCTCCACTATTTCCCATTCCATTCTCATTTCATTCCTGCTTAAACCAGCATAGTCTTTGCCCCTAAGCTCACTTTTCAGCCTTTCTCACTGGAGCATTTTGTCCAGTGGCCCTCTTGGGATTCCAAGTTCTGTCTCCTCAGCTTTCTTGGTACCAAACTCTGTGTGCCCCTCTGCTTGTTTGTTTCTCTTTCTTCTTTTCCTTCTAGGCAACATTTACTCCATCTAGGCTGGAATGATCAAGGTGCTTCTGCCAGCTAGCCTACCAGGGGACTCTAGCACCGGAATAAGATTCAATGGCTCCACTATATTTGGAAAGATACTCCAGTTAACACTTAATATACTGAAATATTAAACTTGCATCAGAAGGGATTTCCCCACCCCAATCTATGTGTACACAGGGAAGATGATATTCTGCAAACTATCATGGGGGAAGAGGAAGCCCACTTTTGCTGCTCTAAGACACCAAAAAAAGACATAGCAGGGAGTTGGGCCCTTTTGTAACTGACTATCAAATTATGATGCAGGTGGGTGGGTGGCAATTACTGCAGTAAGGGGTGTGTGTTGGAATCATTATGCTTCAAAATGAAATATTTGTATGACATTTTTTCTCCCATTTCCAATAAAATTAAGAGCTTTAGGGTCTAAATGCTATAACCTTCAAATGATACAGTCTGAGCGTGGCAGTGTTTGCCTATGCACTGGAATAAAGCTTATAAATTAGAATCTGTCAGTCAGAGTTCCCCATGGAAAGGTTATGCTGTACCTGAAAAACGTGTACTACCTAATTAATTCCAGTCTGGATTGTGGCCGTAGAAGCAAGATAATGTGGTGGGAGAGGAGATCAGGCTCAGACCTTCATTTAAGGCTAAACTCTGATTTCTTCATGACTCAGTCACAAGAGTTCCAGGGTCCCCAAGACCTTGGTAATGTGGGCCTGGTAGGAAGAAGATACCCCAGGAGAAGACTATCCTGGCTGCAATGTTGGGGCCCAGTAGATACAGGTAGCCTGGTCTGGGCAAGAGCAGGCAGGGAAGAATTGCAGGCTACTACACATCTTGCATGATATGTGATGCAAGATCTGGCTGTGGGTAACAGATGGGAGGAATGGAAGGTATAGAAGTGGAACCTGCCCTAAGAGGAGGAAGGCTAAAGTGGGAGGTAGACATGAGCATGTGTTCAGAGCCCCAGGCCTAGAGATGCATGAAGCAGGATAACCAGGCAGGAGGCCAAGATTATGCACTGGACAAGCATGAGGTGAGGGGACAGAATACTGAAACTTAAGGGTTACACGGATGTTTATGTCTGACTCCTCACCCACCAAGTGTCAAATTCAATTAGCACCAAAAACAACTGGTGGAAGTGGTAGATACAATATAGCAAACCAATGTCAGGTCCCGGGTTTGAGGAGTGTAACTTGTTTCCAGGGTGCATTGACTGAAGGGAATAAAAATTCTAAGATTCTTTCTATCTTGATCAAGACTGGCTCAGGACCTGGAGCAGGAAGAGGTCTGAGAATGAAGTCAAGAGTGTGGCAAATTTGGGTTGGAAAATTGGGCAGGGTGGGAGCTGGGACTTATACCACCTGGCCATTCCTCTCCCTTCCAACTTCTCCTTACACCTATTCTACACTTCTACTCTCAGTTTTAGCTCTAGGGGGTAGGTATTAATCATTCCCAGCCCAGTAGAGTGAAAATAGCATGGACCTGACACAAATCTTAATGCTTACATGCAGTTGTAGTCATGCCTCTTTTCCTCACTGAACTTTAACACTCAGTTCAGTTTCCTTGTCTGTAAAATGGGAATAATAGCTCCTTATTTCTTTGCAAAGTTGTTGTGAAGAGTCAATGAAATTATGCATAATGAAACTGAGCATAATGTCTGATATTTGTGGTTTCTCTATAAATATTTGTTGAATTGAAATATTTGAAGCAACGTTTGAGATCCCTTTAATATAGAGATTGGCCCTAGTACAATTCAAAGCTAACTACATTCTTTGGATAGTTTTGCACAGGCACCTAGCAGGAATTGGCAAGATCTTAAAAGACAGGACCTGGGAGAGCTCACAGCTGAAGACTAGGGGAAGAGAGAGAGAGAGAGAGAGAGAGAGAGAGACTGAGATTGGAGAGAGAGTGAGACTGAACTGGGAGAGTGGAAAGGGGCAGTAAAAACGAAAAAGAACAAGAACATCAAGAGAAGGGAAGACAATAGAGAGAGAAAGAAAAGATAGAAAGTATGAAAGGAAAAGGAAGAAAAAGAAAAGAAAGAGAAAGGTTGGGCAACTGAGAGGGAAGGGGAGAGATAGGATAAAGAGACAAAGAAAAGACAGATTGAGAGAAAAAACAGGAGAGAAGGAAAGATAGTGAAAATGAATGAGGGCTTAGAACTAACCAAATTAAGTTGCCATTTGGACATATCTTACCCTGAGACCTAGAGAAGAGTTGGGTGGAAAGAGAGTCATAAAGGGGATTTTGGCAGAAGGCATGTTGTAGGATTTCTGTCCGTATGGTGACATAATGGGATGGCAGTAATCAAGAGAAAGTAGTACTTGCATAAGGACAGACATATAGAGCAATGGAATAGAATTGAGAGTCAAGAAATAAACCTTTATATTTACTGTCAACTGATTTTTGACAAGGGTGCTAAGTAAATTCAGTGGGGAAGGAATAGCCTTTTCAGGAAATGGTGTTGGGTCAACCAGATATCCACATGAAAAATAATGAAGTTGGACTCCCACCTATCACTATATACAAAAATTAACTCAAAATGGATCAAAGACTTAAATGTAACTGCTCAAACTGTAAAATTCTTAGAAGAAAATATAAATCTTTGTGACGATGGATTAGGTAATGATTCCTTAGGTATGATGCCAAAGGCAAAAGCAACAAAAGAAGTAATAGATAAATTAGCCTTATCAAAATGAAGAACTTTTGCACTTCAAAGGACACTACCAAGAAAGTGAAAAGACATTCTACAGAATAAGGGGAAAATTTTGTAAATCATATTTTGATAAGGGCCTTATATCTAGAATATATAAAGGATGTTACAACTCAATAATAAAAAGACAAATAAGCCAATTTGAAGTGGGCAAATGATCTGAATGGATATTTCTCAAAAGAATATATACAAATGGCCAACAAGCACATGAAAAGATGGTCAATACCATTAGCTATCGAGGAAATGCAAATCAAAACCACAATGAGATACTACTCCATACCCACCAAAATGGCAATGATCCAAAAAAAAAAAAAAAGGTAACAGGTGCTGGTGAGGATATGGAGAAATTGGAACCCTCATACACTGTTGGTGGTAATGCAAACTGTTGCAGCAACTATGGAAAATAGGCTGGCACTTCCTTAAAATGTTAAACACACAGTTGCCATGATACTTAGCAATTTCACATCTAGGTATATACCCAAGAGAAATGAAAACAAATGTCCACACAAAATCTTGTACATGAATGTTGTTAGCATTAATCATAGTAGCCAAAAAGTATAAACAACCCAATTGCCCATCAACTGATGAATGGATAAACAAAAAAAAACTTACCTGTAAATGTCTCCTCATCTCCACCATAAGTGGTGGTCTATGTATATATGAAACCAGAAGGGGACTTTTTGCTACATAGGCCTGACTGAAGTGGAGACAGAGGATTAGGCTTTCCCAGAGGTGCTCATAGTTGCACAGGCATTGGATTTGGAGTCAGAAAGCCAAAGTCTTGACTCTGTTGCTTCTTAACTATGCGACTTTTTATAAGTGTATCACCTTCTTATCATTCATTGTGTTGTTCATCATTCTTTATTTGCTCTTTAGTTCTTCTAGGTGCTTGTTAAACGTTTCTTGTATTTTCTCTGTTCTATTTCCAAGGTTTTGGATCATCTTTACTATCATTACTCTGAATTCTTTTTCCTGTAGACTGCCTATTTCCTCTTCATTTGTATGGTCTGGTGGGTTTTTACCTTGCTCCTTCACCTGCTGTGTGTTTCTCTGTCTTCTCATTTTGCTTAGCTTACTGTGTTTGGAGTCTCCTTTTCGCAGGCTGCAGGTTCGTAGGTCCCTTTGTTTTTGGTGTCTGCCCCCAGTGGCTAATATTGGTTCAGTGGGTTGTGTAGGCTTCCTGGTGGAGGGAACTGGTGCCTGTGTTCTGGTGGATGAAGCTGGATCTTGTCTTTCTGGTGGGCAGGACTGCATCCGGTGGTGTGTATTGGGGTGTCTGTGACCTTATTATGATTTTAGGTAGCCTCTCTGCTAATGGGTGGGGTTGTGTTGCTGTCTTGCTAGTTGTCTGGTATAGGGTGTCCAGCACTGGAGTTTGGTGGTCATTGAGTGGAGCTGGGTCTTAGCATTGAGACGAAGATCTCTGGAAGAGCTCTCACCGATTGATATGATGTGGGGATGGGAGGTCTCTGGTGGTCCAGTGTCCTGAACTTGGCTCTCCCACCTCAGAGAGCCTGAGCACCCGGCCGGAGCACCAAGACCCTGTCAGCCACACAGCTTACATCCACGCCGGGCAGCTGGTCCGTGCTGTCCTGGACCCTGCCGGGAACTGGTCCTCCTTTTCATTTTTTAGTCTCCTTAATCTATCAGTTCCTGAGTGAAATATGCTAAAATCTCCCACTATAATATCAAGACTGTTAACTTTTTCATATATTTTCACATTTTGCTTTATACATTTTCAGGCTTTTTTATGAGAGGCATATAAATTTTAAATGATGTTATCTTCCTGGTAAACTGGACTTTTTATCAATACAAGCATCTATTTGTAGTAATGCTTTTGTCATATAGTTTATTTTGTCTGCCAATAATATAAATTAATAAGATTTCTTTGGTTGGTATTTGCCTAGTATATATTTTCTATTCTTTGACATTCAAACTTTCTGATTATTTTTAACAATATTATGTAGACATTTAATTTAATAAAGTCTAAAGTTAATGAGTAAAGTTCAATATCCATTCATGATAAAAACTCTTAACAAATTAGGTGTACAAGAAACATACCTCAACATAATAAAGATCATATATGACAAGCCCACAGCTAAGATCATACTCAGTGGTGAAAGGTTGAAAAGTTTTCCTCTAAGATCAGGAACAAGACAAACGTACCCACTCTCACCACTCCTATTCAACATAGTACTGGAAGTTCTAGCCAGAGCTGTCAGGCAACCAAAAGAGAGAAGAGGCATCTGAATTGGAAATGAAGAAGTAAAATTGTCTCTATTTGTAGATAACATGATTTCATATATAGAAAAATCCTAAATACTGCACTAGAAAACCATTATATTTAAGCAACTTCAGTAAATTTGCAGGATATAAAATTAACTTATAAAAATCAAAGTTTCTATACATTAACAACAAATTATCTGAAAAGGAAATAAAGAAAACAATCCCATCTACAAAGCATTAGAAACAGTATAGGTTCCTCAAAAAATTAAAGGTAGAACTACCATAATATCCAGCAATTCCACTTGTGGGGATATATCCAAAATCATTATGTTGAAGAGATATCTGCACCCTTAGATTTATAGAAACATTATTTATGATAGCTAAGAAATGGAGAAATGTAAGTGTTTATCGACAAATGAATGGATAAAGAAGTTGTAGTATATATATACAATGGAATATAATGCAGCTACAAAAAGTAAAAAAATCCTGCCTATTGCGACAACTGGAATGGACCTTGAGGGCATTATACTAAGGGAAATAAGTCAGACAGAGAAAGACAAATACATCTCACTTATATGTGGAATGTAAACAAAACAAAGCAACAACAAAAAATCCCAATAAAACAAACAAAAAAACAACTCATAGAAAACTCATAGAAACTCACAGAAAAAGAAATCAGATTTGTGGTTACCAGAGGCAGGGAGTGAGGGGCAGGGAAATTGGATGGAGGTGTTCAAAATGTACAAACTTCCAGTTATAAAATAAGTACTGGGGATGTAATGTACAACATGATGACTATAGTAACATTGTTGTATGGTATATTTGAAAATTGTTAAGAGAGTAGACCTTAAGAGTTCTCACCACAAAGGAAAAAAAAAATCTTTTTAGTATCTATATGAGATGATGGATGTTAACTAAACTTACTGTGATAACCACTTCACAGTATATGAAAGTCAAGTCATTATGCTGTACACCTTAATCTTACACAGTGCTGTATGTCAATTATCAATATATCTCAATAAAACTGGAAAAATAAAAGAACTGGATAAAAAATAAAGTTAATGTGTATCTTTATCTTCTTTCTCAGCAAATTAAGGACTTCAGTTTTATAACTGTAATAATCCCCTCTCAAAATATAAGCAGTTTTCAGATTCTTTAATTCTATCTTGTAATTTTCCCACAAGATTAGACATCACTATATTTTTTGCATATAGTTAATGTATGTTTAGATTTATTCACATGTTTATGAATAGCTTTGCTCACTATTACCTCTTGCATCTCAGACCTTCCATCCAATATCTTTTCCCAAATATCTGAAGTACATCACTTAGAATTTCCTTTACTGAGGATCTGGGTAAAAATATCTTTATTTTAACTTGAAAGATAGCTCTGCTGGGTAGAGAATTCTCTCAGTATATCAAAGTTCATTTTCCACTCTGTTCTGCTACCATTATTATTATTGATAAGTTAATCTTAAGTGTAGTGGCTATTTCTTTGTAAATAATGTTTTGTTCTAGTTTTCCCCTCCTCACTGACTGCTTTTGTAATATTCTTTTTCTTTAGCATTCTGTAAAATCACTGTGATGTGTCTAGTGTGGATTTCTTTTAATTGTCTAGCTTGGGATTTGTCAGGAATGTAGGTCTTAAAGATGAATGTCTTTCAACAATGTTGAAAAATTCTCAGTTATTATGTCTTTGAATATTGCCTTTTTCCTACTCCATGACTACGCTCTGGAAGTCTAGTTAGATATATATTAGATCTATCTGCACTACCTTCTTGTCTCTTAACCTTTCATGTTTTCCATTTTATTTCATTTCTGTTCTATATTATGGATAATTTGTTTGCATCCATCTTTCATTTCCCTAATTTTTTCTTTAGTTGCATATACTGTGTGTTCTAATCAATCAATATAGATTTAATTCTACTATTCTACTTTTTTAGTTCGAGAGATTCTATTTTATACTTTTTCTAATATGTTTGGTTGTTCTTTATAGTCTCTTGTTCCTTGTATCTATTTCAAGCATTTTATAAATATACTTAATCACTTTAAGTAAAGTTAATTTTATATTCTAAATGTGATGGTTTTATATTCTATAGTCTGTGGGTCTGATTATGTTGTTTGTTATTTCTGAAGACTTTTACTCAGGGTGTCTTGTTTCTTTGTGTGTTTTGTAAATTTTGACTGTGAGATGCTCATTTTCTTTGGACCTTTATGTACAGAAATTTTTGAGGCCTAGATGAAAGTTACATTCTTCTACAGAGGATTTGCTTTTGCCAGTCTCCTGTGAGAACTGCCAATCTGGGATGTCATCTTTTAGTTTTTCAGACCTCATTAGTATCTTGAATTAGGACTAAAAACTATATGAAGGCCACTTATGGTTATAAGTTCTCATGAGAGGTTTGTTTTTCTCCTCCACCCAGTGCCAAGGTGAAGCCAGGCAGGTTTCCTTGCTATCTCCTTCTGTGAAACAGATTTAATTCTTCTTCACTCTTACATTGACTTCACTCTAGTCTTTATCTCATATTCCTTCACCTCTTGCAGTCATCAATGTAGAAATTCAGTCTTCCGGGTCTGGTAAAACCCCTAGGACAAAATTTGGATTTGATACTCATTTACCTCAGAGTTCCTACTTTGACTTCCTTTTTGGCTGTGGATTTTTTTTTACTATCATACTAATTCAGCAATGAAATTTAAAATGTTATTTTTATATTTTACATTATATTTTAATTGTTTTCATTGGGAGGGTCGTTCAGGCTATCTAGTAAAACACACTGCTAAAAATAGAAGTTTCTAGCCAACTTCTAAAATAACAATGCTTCCTTCCTGTCACATATTTAACTGGGATATTAATAATTCCTGCTGTGCTTTCCTTATAGGGTTCATGTGAGTCTCCAATGAGATAGTTGATATCAAAGTGCTATATGGTATAAAGCACTATTTAAAAGACAATAAATTGCTATTATAACTAAGTGCAAGCCAAAGCAGTGGTGTGGGCTTAGGGGAAGGAGATTCAAAGTTTAAAGGAGAGAAAGCTGATTTCCAGCTGAGGAAATAGGGAAAACATACTGGAGTTGGCTTTTGAGCTGAGCCTTAATGTGTAGGAAGGATTTACCTAGGCAGAACTAGAGGTGGTCATTTCTAATGAAGGGCACCACATGAATGAAGGCTAATAGAATGTGTTGCTCTATTCCCAAAGGGAGGTCTTTGGTCTGGTCTCTTGTCCACTAGTGCTTATCTAATGGCACTTCCTGTACTCTGGTTCCTGACCTAGACCATTTATAAAGTCCATACCACGTCCACTTCAGAGATTCCTCAAGCAGTCACAGTTGCCCATGTTTATTCTGTATAAGAGATATATCTAGCAGGGTCTTCGGTCCATATCAAAATTGTCCAGGTACAGAATGACCCAAGAAGCATTAGTAGAAATATACTCTCTCCAAGAATGACGGGTGTCTTAGGCAAGATGGCATGCTGTATGGGGTAGGCTGTTGTGGAACAACAAGCAATGAAATACTGGCTAGGTTGTCAAGGATGCTGGTGACTGGACATTTGCAAGTACAGCAAAAACTATCATTAGTCTTTTCCATGGTACAGATTCTAAAATAGAGGAATAAGATTACAGGCATGGGAGTGAGATAAAGTTGGAAATTCCCAGATTGACAAAATTCTGGTTTTAGCCAAAAGTTTCACAGAATCTAAGAAGGCATATAAGAGCTAGAAGAAACTAGCCTAGTTCTTATCTCCTTTGCTCTACAGTTGGGGAGACTGAGGTCCAGAAAGTGGAAAGAGCCTGCTAAACTTCACCTGATGGTTAGTGGCAGAAGCTGGTACTCTGATTTCTGATCCAATGCTCTTTCCCCTGCATGCCTTTATAGACAAATATGTTCATAGGTTTTTTGGACACCCAGTGAACTGCTGTACCCCAGGCACCTCTAGCCAGAGACAGGAAGGGAAAGCAAGAGGCTTGGAAAGACACTTGAGAGATGGTAGGGCTGGAACAGACAATTTTTCCTCCTAAAAGTACTCATCTGAAGTTTGGGGAGTAGATGGCTGCTCTGAGGAAATCATGGGCTCATGTACACCAGACATCACTTTCACTCCTGGAATGAGTAGTTGTAAAGACAATTCCATTGTGATATCATTCCTTCCTTATTCCTATTTGTAATGCTGCCTGTTTTGAGTTCCTTGGGCCTCTTTGCAAAAGACTGAGAAAATCAACCAGCCTTTCAAAAAAGAAACTATACCGCAGTGATCAAAATCGTAGGCTTTGACAACAAACGTACTTTAGTTTGAGTTCAGGCTTTATTACTTAGAAGTAACCTTGGGTCTGAGCCAGAAATAATTTGGGTCAGGACCTCAGTTTCTTTCTATTATGGGAGTAATTGTGCTCAACTCATAGGGTTAATATAAGGATTATGTAAGATACAATATAAAGAGCTTTGCTTTAGCATATCTTGGCACATAGTAAGTGCTCAATACATTTAATACTATTATTATTATTACTATTATTACTTTGAGTCAACCTCTGTGTTACCCTCTACTGTATTCTTTCTTATACATGTTTTAATATAGCTTTCAACTCCCCAAACTAATTATGTTACAGCTTTGTTCAAAAATCCATAGTTATCTCAACTGGTGTTCTGTAATTACTTGTTAGGTGTGGCAAATAATATGTTGACAATATCTTAAACATTGAAATTGGTGGATAATTTTCTTAATATTATAGTATAGGAGGTTCAAGTTTTTCCTTTCAATATTGTCAGTCTCACTTGTATTCATATTTTCTCTCTTAAGTGGGAGAGAAAGGGCCTAAGTGACAGTTGTGTGTCAGGAATTGCATATAACCCTGGAGGCTCCCTTGAGGGCATGTCACATATGTGGCCATTAGCTTTCCCCTGTCGCAACTGAGAATGACTGGCCTACAGAAGAAATTTCATTTCTTTGTGGCACACGCAGGCTTTTCTCAATGGACCTTAGCCCAGATTCATCTCCAACTATTACTTCCTACTAGTTCCTATTTGCTTTGTCCCAAAGCAGTAGCCATATACTCTTTCCTGCTTGCTCAGCTACCTTTCCCTCTTGTGGAATTTCATCTCACTGTTCAAGGCCTGAGTCAGATATCATCACCTCTAGGAAGGTGGAATGTTGTATATTCTTCTCCAGCGTTTTTTCTGACTTCCTGTTTTGATGAATGAATGAGGCCCCACATCCATAGAGCACCAATTTGGCTGGCTTCCCATAGCCTCCACTACCCCTTATGGGGTATGAAGCTGCTGGTGATCCTCTCTGGGATGCCCTGTCTGTCATCCAGGAACATCATGCCAGTAAGTGTCACTCAGGAAGACCATAGCAGGTATAGGTGGCATAGTAAACAGTATATACTGTCATGACAGAGACCCTTGAACACATTCCAAGAATTATACCATGTCCAGGTTTTTGATAGATTGTTCTAATATGAGGAGCCTAAAACTGGAAATCAGGAGATTCAGGGCTTCCGGTTCAGACTTAGGGCCATTAATTATTCAGGAGCAGCCTTTGGGCCAATCACTTCACTGTGCTGAGCCTCAATTTCCCTATCTGCAAAATGGGCTTGATCCCTGTTCTGCCTGATTTCAGGACGTTATGAGGTTCAGATGAGATCATGTGTCTGGGAACTGAAATGGTGGCAACGATTTCTATAGCTCCCTTTAACCTTGGAATAGAGGCTCAACTCTTTAGTGTGACACATGGGCACTCACTGGCTTTTGCTTGTGCTTCTTTCTTTACTCTTTTCTCTCACACCCATACCGTTTTTCAAACTTTTCACTCAGGCTAAACTAAACAATTTGTCTTTTCCCTTACAAGGTTGCTGTCTCTTGCCTGAGAAAGAATGCCCCTTTCTCTACCTTCAACCCCATCTTCACTGAACTTCAGTCACAGCCTAGAATTCTTTAAGAAGTCTTCCTTGACCTTCCCACTAGACCAGGCTAGGCATCCTTCTTCTGCACCCCAGCAGAACCTTGCACTTCCCTCACCATAGCACCCATTACATTATAATTGTCTGTGTCTGTCTGTTTTTCCTACTAGACTAGAAGCTCCATAAGGACAGAGACCATGTCTGTCTTGTTCCTATGTGGGGTACATAGTGGTTACACAAATAAATAATTGTTGAATAAATGAAAGAACAAATGAATGAGGGGATGATTGGATACTGTGCCCCCGTGAAGAGTCCCTGCAGTCTCTTGAGGTGGTGGGATTCTCCCACAAGGTTAGTCCAATCCTGAAATTATCTACTCTTGGCACTGTGTATAAGCATCAAAAGGACTTGTTTTCTTTGGAGACAAGTGTCACTGCCTAGGTGGTAAGTGATGTGTCTCTCACAGCACCTTCCTACTCGGTTGGCCTATTTTCTGGTCTTAGATTTGAATTGCTTCAATGGGGATTCGGGGGACAGTTTGCATAGAGTCTGGCTTAAGTCAGCTTTTTTGGCACAGTCTTGCTGATTGGCAATCAAAGTTTTGCAAATAGTCTTCTCTTCGCTTGAAGTACTTTGGGAAAAAAGTTGAGGGAAGAGGGGGAAGTTGTGGCCTGAAAAAATGGTGGCAGAAGAATCTGAGAATTGGAATCATCTGCATCTGCCTATTAACTCAGAAAACTAGGATTTCATACTTCAGTGTGTCTTTTAAATGTTTCTCATTGCTTCTACAGTCACTATTCCAGCTCCCCCAATAATTCTCTTCTTTCACTCTCCCCTGCAATGGCATGAAGGAAACCTCTGTGAGTGGCTGGTAGGTGAAGTAGGTACTGCAGTTGGAGTAGAGATCCTTGGGCTGCATACATGGGAACCACAGATGAGAAGTGCAGGCTCTCTCACCAAGGCTCTGAACCAGTATGCAAGGGGATGTAAGAGGTTTTCAGGTACTCTGCCACACTGGCATTCTGCCTGCAAGCATATGAACGGGCTGTGAGCTGGGTGTGCTAGAGCTAGTCCCTTGACACAGGTCCTAATTCACAATAGCATTCAACAAGTTTTATGCCCTGACTTCCTCATGTAAAGAATGCAAAATTTGGGCTAGATGCTAAGATCTCTTCTAGCTCTAAAAGGCAGCAATTAGAAATCAGGGGTTAGACCAATCTTGTCTGAGGAATAGATGTGGGAGGGTCTGAGGAATAGATGTGATAGGTTGAAGTCCCAGACTGGCCTGGCCTAAGGCATTTAATAGACTGTAAACTCACTGAAAGCATGGACTGTGGCTTAACTCCTACTTATCTCTGCTATTTATGAGATCATCTAAATGGTAAATTATTTTACTTTTGAGCAGTATCCCCATCCATCAAGGGGTTGACAGCATCTATTACACAGGACTCAATTTTTGTTTTGACCCTCTGCCCCAGGTGTTTGGTAAATTTTTATTGAGTACAAGCATGGGGATTCTAGTTACAAAACTATGTGTTCTAGGGATAATAAAAGGCCCTTTCCTTTTCCTTTTATGTTACAATTTTTAAAAGTGTTGCTGTAGTTTGCAATAACCACGGTGTACACATTGAAAGGGGCTCTCCATCTCATCTAGTTCTATTTTGCATCTTCAGACACACTCATTTTATAGATGAGAAAACTAAGGTCTCCCCTTGGAGAGGGTTGTCCAGTATCATACAGTGAATCAGCAGGTCTGAATCCTAGCTATATACTATATGATCATGATTAAGTCACATATAAGACTCCTGCCTCCAGGCTCTTTTTAATCCACTAGGTGTCCTTTTCCCCCCGACCTCTGTGTTTTTCTACTCCTTGGAAAATCTATGGTGGATGATAACTACTGTGTCACTTTAGGCATGAGCTGAGTGGTCAATGAAACCAAATAGGGTGGCTGTTAGGTCACTCTCTGTAGGTCCAAGAGAAGAGAAGCTAAGCAATGGTGGTCAGAGGGGTTCTTTTGGAGGCAGGCTCTGACTTCCACACACAACCCACAAACATTCATATTCTCTCTCTCCTTACTTAGACACACACAAACAAACACACATCCTAAGAATCTCTTCGTCTCCTCTCCATCAAACATTACTCTCAGGAAAAGTTTGAGAAATCCATCTACTCTGAGGTGGTCAATGATAAACATGGCTCAATGTGGGATCACTCTCAGGGGTTCTGGCATTTTAGCAGGGATCAAAGCCAGAGTAATAACCCCACCAGTTGGGTCATATACATTTTTACTGAATCCCCAATCTGGCCCAGTAAAGAGGCACTGTGACAACCCCTATTATAGGTGAGGACACTGAGACATAGAGAACTTTCCCATTATTCCTTAACACATCTGTCACACTTCATTGATGGCCTGTATCTCAAGCCCAGAATTCAATTTGGGATCTTGTTAAGTATTCACACTGAGAGGAGACAGGGGTGGGCTTTGCTTGAACTTTTGCAAACCCTAAAGAAGGCTGGCTCGGATTTTACCTTGAAGGTCAAGGACGATATAGGCCCTCAAAACCAGTGAGGGTGTGAACATGCCCATTCTTTACCAGAAGCTTGGCAAGAACAGGGCAGTGAAGCCCCCACCCATTTTATGCTCCCATGAGGATGAGAATGAGGGTGAACAGCTGGATTTTGTATAGCTTTCTCCTGGTTGACAAACTAGGCTTTTTGATGAGAAGTTGTAATGGGTGGCCAGTGTCCATCTGTGCTTTCTAGCCCAGACCTTTTGATATTTTCGTGGTCCCAGGTCAAAGTATGCTAAGGCCAACACAGGACAAATTTATAACCCCTGTACAAAGATTTTTTAAAATATATGGAAATCAAAGTAGCATTAAAAAGCCACTGGGCATGATACCAATTCGACTTCAATAAAGACAGCCAATAAAAGGAGCTAATTAAAAGAACTCGGATGACATTCATCTGAAATTTTAGATTGTTTTATGTTTTAACAAATTAACAGCGGTGATAAGAGGACATTAGCAGCTTTTCTTGGGTCTCTTTGTTAACAATAACTTGAGCCTGCAGCCACAACAGGGGCTGTGGCCAAGTTTTAGCTGGCAGACCAGCAAGGCAGTATTTTACACAATGGATGACATTTCTGAAAGCAGAGACAGAGACAAACCCAGAGTCACACATGTATTCCAACAAACAAGTTTCTGCCATTTTTAATTGTATTTAGAACAACAAAAGATTCCAAGATTACAAAAAGTGAATAGAACACTAGCGCTTGGGGCTGGTCCTGCTGCCCAGTGGAGGCCAAGTGCCGCTGTGAGAACTGAAGCCCCATTGAAAGAAGTTTCAAGCAAAATTAATGTTTCTTTAAAAAATAACTTTTATATGATGCTTCTTTTCTTTTTAATTTTTTTCCCTCAACATAAAAATTAACTCTTACATCTGGTTACATAGTCTGCTCCCTCTTGTTGCCAAATTAATCTCAAGGACAGCGCAAGAATGTCATGTCTGAGGCACTCCCTAATCAATGTTCCAGTCTAGGGGAAAGCAGAAAAGTGTCACTGAGTGGTGGGAGGGACTCTCTTTTTAGTTTGGGTCATCACAATGGTGGCTACTCTCAGCACCTGAGTGGCTTATGGGATAGGACAACCCCACAGGCACTTCATTGCAGGACACTTAGCACCAAGGGCTAAGGTTGGGAGAGACTGCAAGCCTGGTCTATCTAAATGTTCAGGGAAGAGAGTTCCAAAATGTGAAGCATCAACCCAGGAGGGCACCACCAGAGAAGCAGCAGCATTCCAGAATTTCCTTTCCTTTGGGAATATGTGTGGGCTCCAGTCTTTGGTGGCCAATGGAATCTGTAGCTATGTGACAGCCTTTTTAAGTAGTGCATGTGCAAACTGTTTTAGGCCACAAGGGCCACACAGATGATAGCTTCTCATTTAATTCTATAAAAAGCTGAGACAAGTGGGATAAGGAAAGGAATCAGCACTCCCGCTCTACTGAATTGGGGTTGGAAACAAATCCATGCATATTATCTATTTTCTGGCCAAATCTAATGGGGAGAAATCAAAGATGAGTCAAATGCTGCCTTTCCCTTTAAGACTCTGCCTGCTAAATTACAATATTTACCACTTATTTTTGGAGTGGGAACATTCCAAATGGTTTGCTACCTCAGCTGAAGTGTCTTTAGAGGAGTGACTAATTGTGGATTTTTCTGCCTTCACCTAGAAATGGTTAAGGGTTGGGAGGCTCTGGGCAACAGACCCCAGTGTCAGTCTCTTAATTGAAGAAAAACACCCCTACCTGTGGGCAGAGATGGACCTGTACCTACAGATAAACTACTTCTAGTACACTGATAAATTTTTAACAAAGAAAAACACATTTTCATTGTCAAAATCTTTACAGAACGTATCCAAAACCAGAATAGACACCCAGTAGCAAGAGCACCTCAGTTGCAGGTGAGTGAATTGCTTGAAATGGAGCACTTGCTCTAGGTTCCCAAGTGCAGGAAACTGCCCTTTTCTCACAGGGATGGTGAAGAACAAAAAATACCCTTCCTTCTTCCAACTGCACAGGTCCCTTTAGAGGGTCACTGGCTAATTGCTTGGGTGGGCCTTTGGCCCCAAGTCTGGGCCTTCCCTATGGTAAATCTCAGTCGGTTCCAATGAGACTTCACCACCCTTTACACATTCATCTGTCTTGGGCTAGTAAAGTGCAACACATCATGTACCTTACGCTTTTCCCCCCTCTGCTCCTTTGCAAGGCTTGTGGGTCAGGCCTCAATAGGAGCAGAGATCTCTTGGTTATCTGATCAACCCAGGTGTCTTTTCCATTCTGAGAGAGCTTCCAAAACGTAGCTGTGGCCTCTCTCACAAGTACATGGTATCAATTATGACCTGGAACCAAATATAAAGGTGCAGAGAAAGGTAAAGCTATCAGAACACATTATATCTATATATATAATTCAATTTTGAAACATGGATACAAATACTCATTTACAATATATTTCAACCTTCTGCCTTAAACCGCAGAGAACTTTTTTGTGCCATTCAAAGTGGGCAGAAATGAGGATTTCTGCCTGCTGTCCTTCTAGTGCAAAATCTAGTCCTTTAAATGCTCCTCTTATCAGCAAGGGCTTCACATCTTCAGATAAGCTAAGATTGGCACTAGCAAACACAATGGCCAAGACAGCTCCACTTCTAACCATGCAATGATGGAGCTTTAAGAATTTGCTCAGCAACTACAACAGAAAAGGAAAGCTAGTTCTGCTTATAAAAAATCACTTACTGAAGGACCCATAATCCCTTTCTTTTCAAAATTATCTTCCACTCTTCTAAACGTGTATATTGTGGGGGGACCCCACAAAACTCTTATAAGTCAGTCACCAGCAAAGTCCTTTAGTCTGTCTTTGGATAGGTTACCAAAGAGGCACTAATGCTTGCTCCCTCCCTGTCCTTAAAAATTTTGGTATTTTAGCAGATACAGTGTAATCTTTGGTTATGTAATGCGATGCTCTCATCTCTTTGTTTTTTTAAACTGCTTTCACAGATTTTCAAAGAGATTAGTGGTGAGAACAGACCTGCCTATAAAAGGCAGCAAGGGTAGAAACTTCCTTTTATAAGAAATTGCACATGCTAAATGGCTTATTTTGACCTTAAGTTTGGGATTGGATCTTGTGTTTTAGCATTCCTGGTTCCCATGACCCCCTACATGTGGTTGAGCATGAAGGCCACCCCCTTGGCCCAGTGCCCTCTCACCTGGGCAACTGGCATAAGATAATTAGTAGTCAACCTCTTGTTTTCCCAGGGCCATGTAGGGACCATGCAGGGATACTTACTGGGCTGTCTGAAGAGAGTCTCATGAAGTGCAACCCTAGCACAAGACTGGGAAGGGGCAGAGGGAGTGGCTTGGGCTTTTGAGCCATGCCGAATATCAAGGGAGGAAAAAAGGCCATGTCTGTGCTGTGCCTAATGAAACAAACAGTTAGAAGCTACTTGATGCTTAAAGTTAGGTCACTTGTGTAGTGTCAGTATCATGTGAATGGTGGACCTATTTCCTCTTAAAGTACAAATAGAATACTTCTTGCTATATATGCATATATGTATTTAGAAGTAGAGTATGAACAGAGAGGGACTCTAGCATCAGCACATTATTTCTCAACCTGGACAGTCACCTCAGCAACTACCCAAAGGACAGAGTGAAGCTTTTTTTCCCCCCTTTTTAGTGCCAGTGAACATATATAAAAATATATGTATTATTGATTTTCTTTTTCAAAGATATATGACAGAATCCTTCAAAAAACCCTTTCTCATTAAAAAAATAATGAACTCTCCAAGAACAAAGATACTGTCTGTGGCATAGAAAAGCTATGGAGCAAAGAACCCAATCCCCGTTTCAACTCAGAGGCCAGGCCTGGGCAAGCTGCCCAATGAACAAGAGCTGAAACTGCCACACGACTCTTTTCTTTGACCACAGAGTTTGTGACCCTGGCCGCTGTCTGCAGCCAAACACAGATGGGGCCTTCTCCCTGGTGCTTCTTCTTTTTCTCTTCCTCACTCTCTATCCCCATTGAGCACTGCAAACCTTTTTGGAGATAGTGCCCGTCGCTTGTCTGGTGAGTGATCCTCATCTTTAAGCTCACCAGTTGAGTGGGTGTGAGTTGCCAATCCTTCAAGGGTGAGCACAGTGTACCAACTACATCAACTCTGTTTGCAGAGCAGAGTGCATGCAAAATGAGACTTCTGTCAATTACACTGGCTGGAGCAACAATGGCCAAAAGAAAAAAATAATCCCCCTTTCATCTGTGGGAGACAAAGCCAAGATAAAATCTCCTTTGCTCACTGAAACCCCAGTGCAAAAACAGTAGACCTAAATTCTTGTTTAGGCCATTTTTCCCTAGTCTTGCCATTTGGAAATTCGGAGTAATCCAGTTGTTGCTGTTTTTAATTACACTGCCGTTTCACTGATTTTTGGCTTTCACAAATGAAAAACATATATTCATAACGACAAGAGTCACAATTGGGAAATCCATAAAGATGAAAAACTTGATAGCCAGAGAAATGGAAAAGAGAGCATCTAATATTTACAAGGAGAGGTATTAGAATGATATAATTGAATCCATGTACCACAAAAGATGAGAATCATTTCAAAACAGATGTAAAGGAACTATTAAAAGGTAACCTAGTTTAAATGAAAAAGTAGTGGATTTTTTCTCTTTAAAACAGCTAAAAGTGACCCTGTGACCCTACATAAGCCAATTGGTGTCATAACAAAGAAAAACAGAATTTTTCTATCCTACCCCAGAAACAGAACCTGCCAGCTTTAGTTCTGTCCAGCAGTCTTGGATTGGTATAACACCCATCTTAGGTTCCCCTCTCCCTTGTTATTTAAAGAAGCTGTTTTGCAAGTTCATTTGGCTATTAATATCAACAGAAATCAGGGGAGGAAACCCATGTAGATCATATCATGTCACTCAGAAACTATCTTCTCAACGACAAGTAGAGTGAACCAACTGAAATGCGCAGCTGGGTGACTGGCCATTTCTTGTTTAGCAGATGAATTTAAGAGCTAAGTGAGGAGGCAGTGGCCAAGATGAGAAAGTAGGTGGACATTCCCCTGTACTCGCGACTGGGGGACAAACTCAACAGAACAGAGGTGTGCCAAAGGACTATATGAAAACAGTATCCCAGGAACACACCAAGTTCATGGGTGGCAGCCCATTGGAGCCACACCAACCAGATCTTTCCAACGAAGGCCATGGTTCTGTAGTCTCAATCTTTCAGCTTCCTCTGGCTGAAAGGCAGCAACAAAGGTGGGGAGTCTGAGTGAGTATGGCCAATGTCAGAGCTCAGAATCAGCAGCAGAGGAGGATGATGAGTAAACTCACCAGATGGTGCTCATCTGGCTTTAGACTTTACTTCTGAAGACTTTTACTTTAGTAGTCAGTCTTCTCTTGGTTTCTTCTCTCTTCTTCCCATGACTTCTGCAGGTGGATATGCTGGGTGGCAAGGAGAGCATTTACAGAGTTTCTGGTTCTAGTGCCTTCATTCTTCCCACCTTAGTAATTGAGTTTTCTCTTCAACCCTGATCTGGGTAGCCCCTTTAGCTGCTCTGAAGGCAGAAGTGGGCATTTCTCCACTTTGTGGGAAGGTGTCGTCTCTGGGGGACAAGAGCAAGACGCTCAGCTTGTCCAATCCCGTTGATGCCTTCTTTCTAGTTTGTCTAAGGGCTCCAGAGATCTGATAGTTGATGAGAGACATTTGCTAAGAAGTCTTTGAGCCTACTGGCATCTAGAGCTAGACATCAAGACTGCTGGCTTGCTAGCCTTCTTAGTGGTGGGAGTTCTTAGCAGAGAGTCTGTGAACATGCCCAAGGAAGTGGACAAGCTTCACCACTGTGGCTGTAATGCAGCCTGGTGAAGTTCAGACCCACAAAACACTGAAGGGAGGGTGGATGAGGCTTGCAGCTATATGGAGTCAGGCAGAAAACATTCAGGTCTTTTAAAGGTAGGGGCAAAGAGGGATCAAATCTTCAGTGTCCTAAGCAGGAAAACAGTCAAGCCACCACTTCCTTTTCCTCTGACTCCAGCCCCAAGCTCTTCCCTGGACCACAAATGGGAAAGCAGACCTGGATCGGAATGGTGACTTACAAAAGGTCAGATCTCCCTCTCCCTCTTGCTGGTCTGATTCTTCAGTGGAAGTGGCCAAGTTTTGGCTAAAGAGAACATTCAGTTCAAACCTCTTAGAAAAGCTATTGAAAGTCAATTTGAGGGTGGAGGCAGAGGATGAGAGAGAAAGGGACTGGTGGGGGGAGGCCATACAGACAAGTTTTCAAACAAGAAGTACACTTTTCACTACCATGAACTGTGCTGCAGTTGAGCAGTCTAGCCCTCAGGGGCCAAGGCTCTGGGCAGGTACTGGTGATCCATCTGTCCTCTCTCTCCTCTCTTAAATCTGCCTCCCGTCCACCTCAGCTCTGGGGTCACCCTGCCCTCTAATGGCAATAGCCATTGGCAGAAAATAAAGTCTCCCAGGGAGAGAGGGTTTGGGGAAAAAAAACAGTGACTCCCCATGGGCTTGCAATTTTCACTTTATTCTAGTTACTGTTGGTCTCTTCAGGGATTTCTGTTTGTTTTTATATTTTTTAAGAGGCAAAACCCTAGCAAATTTTTTTGTTTTTGTTTGTTTGTTTGTCTTTTGTTTTCCCAGATACTCTTACCTCTCTAAACTTCACGTGGCATTAGGTGAGTAAACGTTTGCATGGCTGGCATACAGTGCAGTGCTATAAACAAGCACAACTTGACACTGTGCCACAGGATCATCACAGATTTAAAGAAATACAACAGCATTCAAAACACAGATAAGGACCACAGCAGGGAGCAGAGTTTGAAAGTGCCAAGGACCACAGCAGGGAGCAGAGTTTGAAAGTGCCATGGAGGGTCAGATAGGGAGGCAAAGAAAAGAAAGGAGGAAAAGAGAAAAAAAAGCCCAGCAAATAGAACTCAAGAACATCTTCATGACAGACTGTACATCAATAGAGGAAATTCCCCAAGGCACTGCAGAGAAGTAGTGCAGAGTTAAAACAGGCAGAAGATCTCTGAAAAAGGGAGTGGGGTGGGGTGAGAAAATGGGGGCTTCCAAAGCTTCACTGTGTGTGAAAATAGATGGGCTTGACTTTCCCGGAAAGGATCTTGGGCACTTGCACAGAGATGATCTCTGCCATCATTTCTGGAAAGTCCACGCTCACCATGTGGGACTTGATTAGCAGGTCAAAAGTGAATTGATGCAGCTCTCGTGCAATCTGCAGGGGGACAATAAGAGAGGGAGAAAACAGGGTTGACAAGGAGTTGGCTTCTTGTCAGGGTCTATCCCCACATTCTTTGATTTCCTCCTCTTTCCTTCCATGTCCTTGGGCCTCCCTGTGTGTGTGTGTGCACGCGCGTGCGTGTGTGCACACGCCCGTGCGTGCACGCGTGCGTACACCCACATGTGCACTAAATTGTCTCCAGGGAGTCATTGAAGGCTCCCAAGAGATCTCTTACACCATTGCAAGCTCTCTGACTCAAGACTGGGTGTTCCTTTTCCCCAGCACAGACACACACACACACACTCACTCTCTCATACACACACACAAACGCACATGACTCGAGGAAGAAGGGGAAAACATCCAGGTCTGTTTTGTCTGCCTAGAGAACTTATCTACTCTAAGCCCCTTCTCTGAGTCCCAACTGCTCTGTTCTCAACTCCTCCACCTCTTTCACAACATCCAGCTGGGACACTGTGACCTGTGTTCCTTTCTTCTTCATTGAATTTTCTTCCTGGACCACACTCAAAGCCAGAGAGGAATGGAAGCACCTCCCAACAGGTGGTGCCAGACCTTAGAAGAGCATATTATCACTTGGCTCTATCAGGCTGCTCTCCCTGACAAAGCACCGTCCATCGTTTGCTTACAGGCTGCACAGAGTCCAGGAGCTTGGTGAGCTGGTAGAAGCGCCTTGAGCAGGATGTGGGATTTTTTCTCTTGCATGCAATGATACGATCAAGTTCCTTGATGTAGTTCATTCGAAGTTCATCAAAGAATTTTTGATTTTTCAGCCCATCCACTGGAACTGATGTGGGATGAAGACAGAATGGGGAGGGGAAGCATGCCCACGAAGGAGCATTAGATAAAGCACCAAGTTTTCTGACCACAAACTTGACCCCCACCCCCACAGGGAGAGACCCATCTACTTGGTTTCCGGTCACTTGAGGCCTATATGCCTGGGACCTTCAGGAAGTCTGCCAGGAAGGTCTTAGGGAAAAGGCTAGCTGGACCCAGTGTGTAGGGTATCAAGTAAATAAAATTTACTGAGCTTTTCCATTCTCTAGACTTCTCATCTACACATTTCTTAGGACCTATGGTTTTACGCTGTTCACAGTCTGGCTCTGAATTAGAAAATTAAAACACGTGGTCTTGAATATCAAATTTTGTCTCCTTTCTCCCTCATAGAGGCTAAGCACTCTGCTTAGAAGAGACATTAAAGAAATATTCCTTGGCTGCCAAATAAGCCCTGTCTGAGTTGCTTACACAGACCTCTTTTTGGCAGAAGAGGAAATTCCTTCCAGGAGGCAATCCCTTCTGCCCTACAAGACATATAAGGTGGTCCTTGCCTGTTTCTATGGTAGAAGCTATGGAAAAATTCAGAGACCTGCTAAAACCAGACAAAAAGGCCTTGTACCAGAGAGAGATTGGGGGTAGGTGGGGATCTAATGGAGGTTGAATTCTAGCAAAGAAATTGGTCTCTAGCCATGAAATTCATCCTTGTTAGGAAAAAGGATGCTAAGGGAGAGTGGAGGAGGGAGGGTGAAAGAGGAAGGGAAATGTTCAGGAGCTGGCTTCTTCCCAATAATCCTTTAATGAAAAAAGCAGCTCCCCTCTGATCCCCTATGCCCCTAGGGGCATTCCCTGCCCTTCCAGGCACTTACTAATGCTAAAGAGCAGCAGTGCCTTCATGCACAGAAATTCCTGGGGGGTGATTTGGAGCCATCCAAATTCTTGAGAGAGGTGCCTCATTCGGACACACTGGCTGTACATCCGGGACTTGTGCATGCGGTACCTGGGAAGGAAACACAGAGAAAAAAGAGAAGTAAGGAAAGGCTTACAATAAACCCAGAGAGAATGTCTGTGGTTGCCCTCCCCTTTCCAAGTTCTCCAAGAAGAGCTTGCTGTTTCTCTTGCTGGTGCTTCAGTGACAGGAACAAAGTTGTTCTTTTATTTTCCAAAATCATGATATCCTGATAACTACTCATCTTCCCTGTCCAGGATATGGGTTAGCACATGGAATTTCCAGGTACCCGTGCCCCTCCTGTTTCCTGACACAGGGACAGGAAAGCCTAACCAAATGAATACAATGGGCCTGGCACATGGTCTCCCTGACTACAGTCCTAATATCTCAGCTGCAGCCAGAGCCAGAACCTGCCTCCCAGACATTCAAACTTGGAGGATTTCTAGGAGACAGGCCTTAGAAATCAACTCTTAACATAAGGACATCAGGATTCCCAAGTGACCACACTTCCCATATTAGAAATTTAATCATTTCTTTAAAAACTCCCAGAAAAGGAGATTCCCCATTGTTCCTTTAAATGAGTTCCAATGCTTATCAAATCAGCCAGAAAATATTTCTGAATGTCAAATCTAAATGTCCCCTGCTGAAGCGGAGCCTACTCCCTCATATATTGGCTGTTCCTTACTACAGTTTGGGAGATACAAACACGTGTGAGCTGCTTTTATTATAGTGACTTGTGAACAGATCATCACATTATCACCTATAAATTATATAGGGAAGTGGCCAAGGCTTGGACAGATTCTCGGGGGGAGCAACCTCTCTGTTCCATGACTGGCCATGGCAAGCCCGTAAGAGAAGATACAGCATCCTCCTGATAGCAAACCTTCCTGGTTTTCAGCACTTCAGAAATTGTGTGTGTGTGTGTGTGTGTGTGAGAGAGAGAGAGAGAGAGGGAAAGAGGAGAGGGGGAGAGAGAAATTGATTTTATATCTTGTGGAGAAAGGAAAGGGAATTTGACACTCACTTAAGTGGTGAGGAAAAAGACCTCCCAGATTGGGTCTGAAGCCTGTGGTTTGACATTTTGGTCCCCAAACCACTAGCCTCGTTCACAGGTTGAGCAGGCCTGGTACTGGCTGGGTGGAAGCTCAGCACCCTATCTCAGAGAGATCTTGGCTGGCCTGGAGAAAGAGGGAAAGGAAGGGGCAGATAGTGTAGAAATATTCAATGCAGGCTGGAACCCAACTGGAAAAAGGAAGCATTTAGATAGTATCACAAGTCAACTGACCAAAACAATGCTGCTCCAAGCTCTTTCGCCCTAAGGAATTTTTAAATAAGATTTGCTGAGCCTTAGGGCATGGCCTTGCTCTGGTCTGTCTGTGCTTCCAAGCCTCTGTTGATGACAACACTACAGCATTTTTACCATTGAAATTGTAATCCTGACGTGAAGGATTGCTGTAATACTGCTGCAGACCCCAGAAACAGAGAAGGTGGAGAAAGGAGGGGAGAAAGGCAAGGGAAGGAATTCAAAGGGGAAAGGAATAAGACCTGAGGAGAAAAGCAAATAGAATAGGGAACAGCTAGAGGAAAGAAAGGGATAGACACAGTGTGGAAGGTAGAAAGCAAGGGGCAGGAATGGAATTCAGGAGGTGAGCAGAAGTAGGTGGGATTAAAAGAGAGTGGAGAAGTGGGGAGACAAACATTGGAAAAAAATGATGGAGCACAGTGCCTGGCACATAGCAATTGCTGAAAAAATGATATGTTGGAAAGTGCCATTATGATTCTATTCACTATTTTACAGATGAGGAGAATAAGCTTCAGAGAAGTTCAGTAATTTACCCAAGGTCACACAGCTAGGGTTCAGGTCCATTACTCTCACAAACTGTGTTCTCCACAAAGAGGGGAGGAGAAAAGAAGAAAGCGGGGTTGATGACAGGGTTTGGTGTCAGAGAGATCAGCAAATGGGTTGGCCCAGAATTCCTGTCTTTTTCTTTGGGCCTCCGTTTCCCCATTGGTACCTTGAGGAGGCTAGCAGCAACTGGTGGCTTTCAACTGGAGAGGTACTGCCCCCTTAGTGGGTGCTAGAAATGTGTGGGGGCAGTTTGGGCTGTCACAGTGACTAGGATCCTATTTGGTATTTAGTGGGCAGGTACCAGGGTAGTTAAACACATTCCAATATGCAGGAATGTGCTAAATGATGAAAAACTATTCCTCGGAAAATGTCAACAGCATCCCTGTTGAGAAACATTGGTTTAGATGATTCTAGCGACTTTAAGAGCTCTAACATGGCAGGTTCCTATAAGAGGAAGGGGGTCTGCTGTTTCAGGAGCCCTGGGGCTTGATATAGAACCCTGACTCTGTGGGGAATTCTGTGGTACCTTTTGATGAGGTACATGGAAGTGGACCAGATAGCTGAGGTAGGGTGCCACATATTTACACAGAGGTGGAAAAGGAAGTGAAGATTTAGAAAATAGCCAATTATCACCTTGCAAAGGTTCAAAGGTCTTCAGGCTCTGGATGGGGAGAGTAGTGCAGGTGCCCAGTAGTTGATTTAATCACTGGAGGGCAGCAAGAGGGTGGGTTGAGAGATGAACAAGAAGAGGGCTTTTTAAGGCCTGCTCCAGAAGATGGCATCATAGGTAACTCTTTGGAGATCTGGAAACCACAAAGCAGGTTGTGCCAAAAGCTCAATGGTTATTCTTAGCTTCTGGCTACCAGGGCTGGCTGAGTTGGAAGAGGGCAGCTGGGGACGCTTATTTTCCCCCATATGGCACTGCTGTACTGGAAGGAACCACTGGCCTGTAGATTTTATTTTAAGGCTCTTCTGGATTAGAGGGCTAGAGGGGAGGGAAGGTCAATTCCTTCCTGACCAAAGGGATTCTCTGTGGTGAGACTAGCTCAAAGTTCTTGGGAAGATTTTTCTGGCCAGCTCCATTCACAATGCCACAAGGGACCTCAAATAGCAGACACAGAACAGATTATCACCGTTAGGAAAAGAGAGTATCGGAAAGGTACTTCTTTTTTATTTCTTGCCCATTATGGGACAGACATTTCACATCCATTAGCTCCTATTTTAGTTGTCATAACAAAACCATTTAAGAAAGTTTTATTTTATTAACAGATTAGGAAACTGCGGATCAGGGAAGGTAAGGGTCTTACCCAAAGACAATGATGTAGGAAATAACAGAATAGAGGTTTCAGTTGAGAAAAGTACAATTTTAAAACCTGAGCTCTTGGCCAAATTCATGAAAGGTAAATAGAGCTGGTGGCAGGGCAAGCTTTTATTAAAACTGTTTTTAAGAGAAGGGAAGTGGCTGGGCCAAGGTCACATGGCCAGAAAATGGTGGAGCTGCACTTTCTCATCACTTACCATCAGGAGGCAGTATAAGAGCTAAGAGTTACACAGCCATACTTTGAATTCTGTTGCCAACATGCACTAGCTGTTTGACGTTGTTGGGTAAGTCACTTTATTTTGTTGAGCCTAATTTTCCCCATCCATTAAATTTTTTTTTAAAGGGGAAATCAAGTTCTCATGAGTGCTCAATGAGAAAGGATTAGGAAAATATCTAGTATGGTCCTGGCACAAAGGAGTTTCTCAACAAATGGTGACTGGCAGTAGCTTTTGATGGTAGCATAAGGGACCAAAGGAACTTCAGCCCTTACAACTAGAGTCTCTCTGTTCACTCCTTATGTTGTTCAGAGTGAAGAAAAAGGACCCTGACATGAGGGTCTGAGATAAGGTAAAAGCAGGTCAGAAGCACTGCCAAATTGCCAGGATTCAGTCTTGATTGGGAAAAGCGATGGCCTTCCCCTGTTCCCTCCTACCAATTGGCCTTTCAGCCAGGCAAAGCCACCTCAGATTGTGCAGGCTGGCTGGGCTTCTACTGCCTCACCTAAAGGTAAAATGAACCAACTCTCACCATTACTTCCATTACCATCATCACCACCAACGAGGTCTGTGTCTATGTGAGTTCTGGACACATAAGCACTTACTCATTGAAAACCAGGTCAGGGGCAAAGTAGAGCATCCTGGAGTTGACATTGGTGAAGGACCGCCAGCCCATGGCAAACACCATAAGCCCCATCCAGGAGTACTGAATGACTGCCATCTGGTCGTCCACGTGCAAGTTGCGGAAGCCTGGAGATAGGGCAGAGGCAGTGGTCAGACTGAGCACTGATGGGCTGAGTGAAGTCTGGGACTCTGCTGGGCTGAGAATTTCTGGCACTCGGGATGCCCTTGAGGAGCCCTAGGGGCCATCAATGCTGGGGAGCAGGAGGAGAACAAACTATATGGTGGGGATAACACTCTTTGCACTCCCTACTTCATTGAGCTGCTCAAAAGAAACAGAGGCAAAAAGTGCACTGTCCATTGGAAGAGAATAATAATCTAACACTCACTGACTGCTTACAATGAATTAACTCTTTTCTAAGCATGTTACTTATATTAATTCATTTAATCCTCACAAGAATCCAATAAAGTGTATACTATTATTGTTCCCATTCTGTGAATCAATAAAAGTGAGTCACAGAAGGGTTGAAGAACTTGTCCAAGATCATAAGGCTAGTAATTGGCAGGTCAAGTTCCAAAGCCAGTCTGATTCCAAAGTCTTGATCTTCAGAAAGACTCACTGCCTTTCCAAAGATGCAGTGTAATAATCATTTCTCTCACATGAACAGCACTTTTCACTTTACAAAGCTCTTTTCTAGCTATAATCTTGTTTGTACCTTCTAACAACCCTGGGAAAGGGATACTATTACATATCAGCATATGGTGGAATGCATCTGACAGTCATGCCTTCTTCACACCACCTTCAGGTTCCATCTCTTTTCTCTGACCCTTTTCCTGCCTCCCATTTCCTCTCTATTGTTTTCTATTCAACAAATACCTGGCCCTGCTAGTTTCCTACTCTACTGCCATTCCTGCTTACTGCCATTATTATACACAAACAGGCCCTTTATGACCTGCTTTCTTAGACTAATTTCTTACCATTTGCCTTCTCATAATTTAGGTTCTAGCTATTCTGAAAAAAAACCACAGTTTGCTGAACATACACACACACACACACACACACATCATGCCTCTAAATCTCTGCTATCTCTGCACAGGCAGTTGCCTTTCCCTAGAATGCATTCTTCCCTCCCCAGTCTTTCCATCTGATAAACACCTACTCATCTTTCAAGTCTTCACTGAAAGCCTACCTCCTCTGTGATGTCTCTTCCAACTCATCCAAACAGAAGACCTAGTGATTCTTCTTTTACCATCTTACTGAATCTTAAGTAGCTCCGTCCAATTATAGCACTCATTACACTGTACTGGAATTTATCTATGCACATATCTGTCTCCTCCGTAAGACTTAGAACTTCTTGAAGACAGGGACCATTCCCTTCTTATTCATCTTTTCCTCTCTAGTATATAACACAGTTCAGATATTTGAGTAGGCGTTTAAGAAATATTAATTAGACTTAAGACCCTCAGTTTTTCATTTTATAAAATGAGAATTATAGATGATCTCCAAATTACCTCCCTTAAGCTCAGAGAACAGAGGCTCCCAGATGCTGCCTCCACATAGGTAGAACAGATATGGCTATGCTCTCCTGGAGGTTTCCAAATAGTTGTATACTTAAAGCATCACCTCAGAGCTCATCCCCTACCAGTGCCTCATTTATCTTCTCCTTAACAGATCCAGAATTATCTGAAATTGTGTCTTACTTACCTTATTAGGAATGCTTACATGAATTTGGATAATGCTTCTAACTTTCCTGATGATGACCTCATTTAACCCTCACAATTACCCTAGAGTGTGGGCAATATGACATTATTTTGCCAACAAGGAATCTGAGGGCCAGAGAAGTTAACTGACTTCCCCAAGCTCATACAGTCTGTATGTGGCTGAAATGGGACTAGAACCCACGTGTTCTAATTCTCTTCTTCAGTGCTTTTCCCATGCTACTGCTGAACAACACAGCTCAAGAACTACCAAGGTCATGAGTTTTTTCTTAGCCATAGGCTCAGGTCTGAAGTCTACACTATCTAGACACATTGTTCTGTTTGGTTGGTTCTTGCCACACACACCCCCTATTTACCCTTTTTTCCTTTAGGTCCCAAGCCTACCAGATGTCACGATGCTAGAGTTCCTCACATTACCACCCTTGACTGCAATCTTAGCTCCCAGGTGTGTGCCTCACATCTTCACAGGAGCTAGTCTGCTAACAGACTAGCTGGACCCTCAGATCCCAGAGTATTTCCTGCCTGAAGCCCTTCTGTAGCACAGAATACCTGGGACTGATTCTTTCCAGTAGGAGATGAAAAGCCAGGGTCAAGTATGGAACATCAAAGAATCTCTTTGGTAGGGGCCCCAGGAGCTTGAACCCTGAACCCCTGGGGTGGGAGGCAATGGGAATCAAGGAAAGCCTTGGTTGGTGAGTGTGTGAATATGAGGGTGCATGGGGGGATGAGGATTAAACTGTACAAATACCAAGGAAGCCATCAATACTGATGATTTTCCCCTCCCTGAGATGCCAGAGAACTAACAAAGAGGAGCAAAAGGGAAAGCTTAGTTTGGCTGTAATACTAATTAACGGTCCTTAGTGAGAGCTGCTTAGAACTCAAGCCTAATTACTATATATGCATCAACAACATAGCTGCTTCAAAGGCTGGGCATTAGAGAACAGAGTTAGGTATTGTAATCAGATTAGACCTATAGGAAAATTAGCCTGCTAATGCCCAGCCTTTGAAGCAGCCTGCTCAGATAGTACGGCTATCAAGGAATGACTTGAGGAAACAGTAGCTCCAGCCTACAGGTTTCCTTCAACATACATTCATTCACTCAACACCTATTTGGCACTGCATTAGGCTGTTTTGGAGAAACAGAAGTCATGGTTTCAGGTTATGAAACACACCAAACAGGTTAGGGAGCAGAGGCTAACCTGAGATTCTGTTTTCTCACTAGAATCCAATCAACATCTTTTCTTAGCAATCTTCAGTAGAAACCTATAGTCTCATGTCTAGTCTGGAAGGACATACCCAAAGAAAGGTCAATTAGGAGATCTTTGCTGCTTTAGTGCACCTGGCAGCCAAGGTCTTCAAAGAAGACAATTCATCTTTGGGACCAATGAATGAGCTTTTAGGAAAAACTAGTGGCAGCTTAAAATGATTTTAGTGGTTTAGTACTCAAGCTTGATAATAATGACCCACCATTTACAGAGCATCTTCTATGTTTCAGCTATTATACTAGATGCTCTTTATACCTGATTTCTGTGTTGATAACAATCTGCAAGGTAGCAATTGTTCTACCATCTCTACAAATGAGGAAACAAGTACTGCAGACATGTGATTTGCTCAAAGTCACACAACTAGTGTATAGCTAAGATTCCAAGCCAGATACATCTGATTATAAATATACTGTGTACATACAGTCTACTCGCCCTCCCTCAATAGTTATCATTTACTAAAGTACCAGGTGCTATAATAGGCAATTTACATATATCATCACTATCACAGAAAACTTCACAACAAAATTGATCTGAGTAGGTACTTAGCACAGTGCCTCTCAAAGGACAGGAACTCAATGTGTTCAATTAGCAAATAACTTGAATTAGTAGGCGATTATTGATAATATGAATAACAATTCTAATGAATGTGGTACTTGGCTTTCTTTTGAAGCTATTCTTTTTTTTTTAAACATCTTTATTGAAGTATAATTGCTTTACAATGGTGTGTTAGTTTCTGCTTTATCACAAAGTGAATCAGTTATACATATACATATGTTCCCATATCTCTTCCCTCTTGCATCTCCCTCCCTCCCACCCTCCCCATCCCACCCCTCTAGGTGGTCACAAAGCACCGAGCTGATCTCCCTGTGCTATGCAGCTGTGAAGCTATTCTTTAAATTACTCAGGGTCAGAGATCATTTCCTTAGACAAGCTAGATGGTGAACTGATATTAACTTGCAGACTTGTTAATGTAAGGAAAGGGCTTCCCACCCTGGAGGTTAGGCTGAGGAAATCCAGTGACTCACAGTTATACAAATTGTGCCATAATGACTTGCACCAGGTTATTGTTAAGACCATCAAACTAGAACTCAGAGGGTGTGAGCCCAAGCTCTGGCTGCATTTGTTAAGTGACCAAATGGAACAAGTTAATTAACCTCTCTGAACCTTATCATTTGAAATGGGAGTGAAAGTCCTTATGATTCATAGGACTGCTATGAGGATTAAGTGGAATCATATATAAGAAAAGGTTCTATCTTATAAAATGAGACATTAAGGTGTCTGGCAACTGCTTGGAAAGATTAAATTGAATCTCTGTTAGACACATGACATCAAGACACCCAGCTGAATAAGTGATAAGAATTAAAGCAACTTTTTCTTTTCTTCCTTTTTTTTTCTTTGTATTTTTTTCTTCCCTGTGTGAACTCTCTGTTTTTGGCACAGTGTATATGCAGCCAGAGTCCTTGGGCCTTCTTCCCAGGGATCTAATTGGCTAGTCAACCTCAGCTTTCCAAGCTAGGAAGGTGTTAGGGACAATCTGGTGGCTGTAACTGGGCCTTGTGAGTTGGAAAGACAAAAAGGGGGCTTGACAGTCAACATGCAATGTCTTCCAAGGCAGCAAGTCCACATTATGACCCAACTGGCCTTGGATAAAGCCTTGGTCCCTCACTGTAAAGTCCGAGGCTAGAGAACTACAGGGGTGCTACACAGACTATGGGTAGAGTTGGATGAGGAGGGGATTTGGAATTAGGAGGGGACCTGGGCTCAAGTTCTGGCCCTGATACCTTCTGAATGTGCAACTGTGGGCAAGCACATCACCTCTTAGAGCTTCAGTGTATTTATCTATAAAACAGGGAAAAGATCCCTAATTTACAGGATTCTTACGAGGATCAAATCAGGTAATACATATGAAACTGCTCTGTTCACCATAAATTCCCATCTGATTGACAGTTATTATTAAATGGCAGGTTAATCTTTGACTCCACAAGGAGAGGTTTGGTTGTTGATGTTTCAAAAGAATCTTTCAATCATGGAAGTTTAGGTTTAAGAGAACCCTTAAAGAGTTTATGCTTCTCTTGTTTCCAAACTGTGTTCCCTGGAGCACTAAGATTCTGCAAGAGTGATCTGAGGCTTCTCTAGGGGTAGTGAGGGAGAGGCACTGGCTTTAAATCAACCAGCTCCACTTGGATCTGTGTATCATGTTTTTGAGAAATAAAGAGTTTGGGGCTTCCCTGGTGGCGCAGTGGTTGAGAACCTGCCTGCCAATGCAGGGGACACGGGTTCGAGCCCTGGTCTGGGAAGATCCCACATGCCACGGAGCAACTGGGCCCGTGAGCCACAATTACTGAGCCTGCGCGTCTGGAGCCTGTGCTCCACAACAAGAGAGGCCGCGATGGTGAGCGGCCCGCGCACCGCGATGAAGAGTGGTCCCCACTTGCCGCAATTAGAGAAAGCCCTCGCACAGAAACGAAGACTCAACACAGTCATAAATAAATAAATAAATAAATAAATAAATAAATAAATAAACGAACGTGAATTTCTTAAAAAAAAAAAAAGAGTTTGGCTGCTAAAGGAACGTTTGTGAATCGTTGGATAGAGGATCTCTGTGGCTTCTTTAAGCTCCAATATTTTAATAATCAGACCTTTCCAAGCAACAGATGGCCAAGAGAGGAAGTGAGTTACCCATCACTGGAGGTATCCATGCAGAAGTTAGAAAAACACTTCATATTTCTTTCACTATCACCTAATGTTTCCTTCCACTATGATGATGCTAAGGTAGTTTATTTTATTTATTTATTTTTTTTCTTTTTTGGTCGCACAGCGCGGCTTGTGGGATCTTAGCTCCCCGACCAGGGATCGAATCCACGCCCCCAGCAGTGAAAGCATGGAGTCCTAACCACTGGACTGCCAGGGAATTCCTTAAGGTGGTTTAAAGAGCACCAAGAGTTCCTTGAAGTAAAACTGGAAAACCATCAATTTAGTCCAAACCACTTTTCACACATTGTACAGATGGAAAAACTGAGACCCAGAAAGGGAAGGGATCACATAATGAGTTACCAGCAGAGCTAAGACTAGAACCTAACTGTTCTGACTCCTAACCCCATGTTCCTTCTATCATACCATATTATAAGAGTTCCCATGGTATGGGTTCCAAGTAATATTAAAGACAGAATATCAGTTAGGCTGAAGATTATCTTTGGGGTGAACCTGTGTGTGTACATATAGAAGAGCATCTTAAGGCATATAAGGGTATGTCTATGTGATCCATGATTATGGGAACATTTGCTGACGAAATCTGTGGGTTGAACATAGAAACATGGTTGCTGTGTGCTGATGTGAGGCATATAGGATACTCGATAATGTTGCTCTTCTCCTTGATTTCTGAGTTTCCTTATTTTTAATGTAGGGATTTCTACCAATCTCTTCCCTCACAAGGTTATGGTGAGGATTGCATGAGTTAATGGATGGGAAGCAAACAGACATGGTGCTTGGCCCAAAGGAGGCTTCACTAAATATGATCTCCCACATCCCATGCCCCCACTTTCCTTACCAGGCAAGGCCTTGGCCCACTTGACCACGTGTACAAGCTGTCTTTCACCCAGTTCATTGAGGCTAGAGAGTAAGGCTGCAAAGGAGTCAGGCTGGTTGTTGTCATGTCCAGCACACACCACACCTGGCTCAATGGCTTCCAGGACATTCAGAAAGATGGGCTGACACTCATAGCCTTCAATATGTGACACTGTCAGCTTCTGGGCTGGCTCCTCAGTGGGGCTGGTGGCGCTGGAAGCCTCCCCTTCCTCCTGTAGTTTCAGATTCCCAAGTTTCTTCAGCTTCCGGGCTATTGGGAAAGAAGGGAAACTTGGATTTATTATCAGTGGCCAAAAACACACAGCACAGTTACCCTGTTAGAAAAGCTGTTTGAGCTAAGAAAATAAGGGTGTTCATTCTCCCTAGTCACAGACTCTAAACTCCTTAAGGACAAGTGCTCAGTTTAAACACTGGTTAAGTGAATGATTCATCATTATAAATTCCTACTAAACTCAAACTTTCATATCTTGCTTTCTCTGTGATCCTCTTGCCAGACAGACCTAGTATATCCTTGGATTGGGCTCTGTCTAAATGCAGTCTCCAGTATTCATACCTTGGACCTTCAATTAAATCATTTACTAATATATTCATGATTCACTCATTTGTTCATTCAACAGACATCCATTGTTAGGCCTTTGCTTTTGGGTGGCGAAAAGAACATAGGCCCTAACCCAGTTTGGTAGAGGAGAAATAAATGCCCGCTAACAATTCTAACAATTAGAAAATGTCAAACTGGTGAATGTTACAACAGGAGTATTAACAAAAGAGGAAGAACAACAATCTCTCTGCATAGGTGGGGTCAGGAAATGTTTATGGTGATATATGACCTGGACCTCGAAGAATAGTGAGGATTTCACCAGGCAGAGAGGAATGAAAAGGGCATAAACAAAAGCACTGAGTGTTTAAGGGAAAAAGAGACCAGTGTGGCTGGAGTGTATATTGTATATGTGGGGAGACTGGCTATTTATGAGGTTGAAAACAAAGGTGGGGTTTGACGTTAAAGGAGCATGTATATCATATTAAGAAATTTGGGCTTTATCACACAGATGATAGGCAAATATAGAATGTTTTAAATCAAGGGAATGTTGTACTTGTGTCTATGTCTAGCATGTCTAGCAGATTGCTAGGGAAGGAGACTAGAAAGGCAGATCTGTTGGAGAAGGACTAGACTTATCATCCCACTTTGGGGTCAATGAATGGGAATTTTCTGGTGTTGCAGCATTTCTCACTTCAACTATAACAGCCCCAGGTATTGTCAGACATTTACACTCATAGTTGAACATACACTGTAACACATATATTGATTTTCATCTTTAGTAAAGGGGAGAGAGAGAAGCTGAAGTCAGAAATCCCCAATTGTATCAAAGAAATAACAGAATGTCCCTACCTTTATAATCTGCCTGTAAAATGGGAACCATCCATTAAAAAGGATGATAGAAATAACATTATTTTAAAAAAACAAGAATAATCTAAAACTCAAACCTTAAGAACCATCCTCCCACTGTGCTCTCATACACACAATTTACAGGTCCTTGAGCATCCTGATGTTTACATTGTGCTATTTTCCTTAGTATTTATATTGGCAGAAATATAAATAATTGAAAAGGCCATAACTCTGAGATCTAGCATAGGCAGTTGTACCGGGACAGACCATAAACCACTTTATCTCTAATCTCTTTAAAATAATAATAATAATAAAATTTAAAAGGTATAAAACAAAGAGAGAAGCTGATTGCTCAATTTTAATGGATAAATACAACAAAACCTGTTGCTGATCTGTTTCTGGCTCCTGCAAAAAATGATACTTATCTGGAACTGACTTTCAGCTCTAATTAGAAAAATAAGTCTTGCAATGCAAACTCCAATCGTAGTACAACTCAGTAAATCAATGAAAGAATGAATCACATGTTTGGATCAACAACCGGGGTAGAGGAGGAGAAAATAGAGGGTTTGGTGGTGCAAGAAGAGCCCAGAGAAGAACTCAGGGTAAAATAACAAGGAAGCCTGGAAAATCAACACAGAGTTCAAGATGACCTTGTCCAACAATCTTTTCTGCAAGGTTTGGGCACAGTCAGTAATAGGAGATATGCACACCCACTGTCAACTCCCACCTCCCATCAAGGGCACAAGCTGGAGGTATGGGCAGGGCTAAGCTCATCTTGTCCCAGAGCTACTGGCCTGGCCCCTAAAATTTTTTGTCGTCTGGGGAACCCATTGCTGACATGGGCTCATGTAGGCAGCTCCACAGACTGAAAGTGCCTTCTGGATCTGCTCCCCTGGTACAGGTTCTAGAGGTAGACATTCTCTTCCCCATCACTGGTACTTTCTGACCTTGGGCTCAGAAGTTGCCAGGCCATGTAGTCCCCCTTTCAGCCTGGGAGAAGACAGAGATATAATTAGCCTTATGCCTGAGGGAACTAAGAGATATAAGGTTAATTATTTTTTCTGAGCCTTCTATATACTTCACTTCATAAGCATATTATATCACTTAATTCCACAATGATCTTAGGAGGTGAGGAATATTTCCTATCTCTGTTTTGCAAGTGAGTAAACTGAGGTAACACAGCTATCAAGAAACAGAATCTAAAAATCTTAACTTAGTCTGACTATAAAGCCAATGCTCTTTCTACTATATCATACTGCATCCACAAGGAGTCTGAAGCCCTAAACCCTACTTCTAGCCTAATAGAGTTGAGGAGTAGGGCTAGGGTTATATCCTCCCTGCCTTCCACCCTCACCCGTGACTCTAAACTTCAGTAACTAGCATCAAATACAGAAAGGAAAAGGCAGAAGCTATGAGACTCCTCTAGTCATTTGCCCAAAGTAGAAATAGGTTTGGGGAACTATAGTGGCTTAGAGATTCATAGCATGACAAAATAGGAAGGGTCATTAGAACTCATCACATCCAGGGGGTTCACAGAATTAATATACCTTCATCGTCTACACAAGTAATACAGTGTGTGTGTATGTCTGTGTGTGTGTGTTTATAGGAGAGTGGTGGGAACTCTGGTGAACTGAAGTGAATGCTTTACCGCCTTCCTGCCCCTGCAATGCATGTGCACATAACACACACACATACACATACTCCTAGAAGGCGTTCATATAATATTTTAGATTTTTCCTAAAACTCATCTGTATCCCAAAGTTGAATTCAGGCCTTAGCCAATATTTCAGGACTTCTGTTGTTAATCCAACATTTCAAGTCAAGGATGGAGAGCCTGAGGCCAGAGTGAGTGTGGTCACCTACTGGCTGAGCAGAGACTAGAACCAGGCTCTTATTCCTAATCCAGAGTTCCCTGTACCATACCAGCTCTCTCTTTGAGTAAGTAAGTCATTTCTACTCTATCTCAGTACCTGCCTCTCTGAACTCCTTCTAGATTTGCACTGCCCAACACAAGAGCCACTAGACGCATGTGGCTACTTAAATTTAAATTAATTAAAATTAAATAAAATTAAAGATATAATTCTTTAGTCTCACTAGCCACAGTTCAAGTGCTCAAAAGGCACATGTGGCTTATGGCTGCTACAATGGACAGTACAGTTACAGAGCATATCCTTCATCTCACAAAGTTCTATGGAATACTATTGTGAATCTAGACTGTTCTCTGGGGCAACTGTCCCATTTGTCATGCCCTACTCATGCTACTGATTAAAAAATGAATCCAAATGAGTTGTATATAGAAGAATCCATGGGTTTTTCAAAAAGGTGGAAGGACACAGAGAAGAATTGGTGCTGGTGCAATCAGCGAGGTATGCTCTGTCACCTTGACTCTCCCACCAATGACTCAGATCTCAGTGGGCTGATGACTCGTGGACCTAAGCAAACTCATTACAAGCAAGATCAATATGTGCAGAGACTGTGGGGAAAATCCATCAACCTAAAATAATTCCCCTTCTCTGCATAGTGCTAATGAAAACTTGGCTGGTATTTTCATATCCTCCTCCTCTAGACCTATATGGCATCTGCTTGAGAAAGAGAATCTGCATTCCCACTTGCCTCCAGGACCTGGGTAACCTGCTGTCCCTGCGGCCACGGTGGACCAAGCTGCACCAGGTGTTCTGGCCTCTCTGCCTGAAGAGGGTGACTGTACTGAACATAATTGAAATCAGATTCCATTCATTCTGCCGGGGGATCCTCTGTTCTCTCTGTGCAGCAGAGGCCAGCATGTTGCTAGACGACTTGGAATGCTGGACAATGAGGCTTGCTAGTCTCAGCTGTTACTCAATGCCCAAGGCCTTGTTTTCCTCCATGAAGGCCGCCCCCACACCCCTCCTGTCTCCTGCACCTGAGCCCCAGAGTCATATCTAACTCTTTCATGTGAGGTTCAGGCTTGTCAGGCCCCTGTGTTACCACAGAGACCCATTGGTTTGCTCAAATTGAGTGATGAAGCCAGGATAAAGGGGACAGTAAAGGTTGATAGTTCTAATGGTGTGTGAGTTACTTTGCATCTCATCACTGTCTTTCAATTGTAGGTCAAAGCAGTGACAAGAAAGGGACATTGTCAAGGCACATCCTTGTCTGTACCCAATCTTTAAGGGAATAGAGCCCTTGAAAACATGCCTGGATCCTGCTGCCTGGACCCTATGGGGAACTGACTATTCAGCATAGTGGCATTAGACCCCTATGAGGGCTGTCTCTACAGCAACAGAGAAAGATTTTTCCAATCAGGTTCAATGGTACATCCCTCAGGAGAAGTAGATGTGATTAATCTGTGGCTTCTATAGCCACTATGACCACTAGGCACTATTCCAGCCTTATTCCTTGCTACCTCAAGACAGAGGTTTTCTCATCCTTGGGCAGGGGACAGGCAAGGTGCGGTAAAGTTTACAAAGTTTTAGAAAATTCAAGTTCCTCTCCCCAAGGTCAAGGATGTTTCTCTTCCTTGAATCTCACCATGGAATTTGAAGCATAAAAGAATGATTTCCTGTGGTAGGTATATTTGATGGCCACCAATATTCCCAACCCCTGGTGTACACATACCTTCTTCCAGTTATTTAGTCAAACACCAATATAGGTGCTGTTGTAAAAGGATTAGGTAGATGTAATTAAGGTCACAAGTCAGTTGAATTTTGAGGGTCGTTATACTTGATGGGCCTGACCTAATCAGATAAGACTTAAAAGGGACTGGACTCTTCCAGAAGGGTATTCATGAAATCAGGGGGATTCAATATAAGGAAGATTCTCTGTTGCAGGCTTTGAAAGTGGAGGGGGTACACATGGCAAGGAATGAGGGCAGGCTCTGGGAGCTAAGAGCAGCCTCTGTCAGGCAGCCAGAAAGGAAACAGAAACCTTAATCCTACAACTGCAAGGAACTGAATCCTGCCATAATCACATGAGCTTGGAAGAGGACTGTGAGCTCCAGATTAGAACGAAGCCCCTGACCAATGGTTTTATTTCATCCTTGTGAGACACTGAGCTGAGAATCCAGTCATGCTGTGTCAGACTTCTGACTTACAGAACTGTGAGCTGATAAATGGGTACTAAATTTGAGGTAATTTGTTATGCAGCAGTGGAAAACTAATACACTTTCCTTACAAAATTGTGGTATAGACAAGATAATAGGCTTAGGAATCAGAAGATCTTGGATTCAAACCCAGCTCCGTCAATTACTAGCTTAATAACTTTGAGCCCATTGCCTAGCTTCTCTGAGATTCTGTTTCCGCCTTTGTAAAATGGGGGAGCCGCTTCCTGCTTCCTAGGACACTTATGAGAACTAAATGAGAGAGAATGCCTGGCACATAGTGAGCCCTCCAAAATGATTTTCTTCACTCTCCATCCATTCCTAAAGAGTAGAGAGTGACTGGATTACGGGAGACCAAACTCGGACATGGGGAAGAAGGGACAGCAGGATTAACAGAGAACCAGATATGGCAGAGAAGGGAAGGGAAGAGTGACACATTATGAGATGAAAAAAAGTAACTGAGTTTCTTTAGCATATAACTGCCTATAAAACTGAATTCAGGTCTTAAGTGTAATTCTAAATGCTAAATAAACACAAAGGTACATTTGGTGCAGAGCTTCAAATTCTTTGTGAAACCAGACTAGGCTGTACTTATGTGAATGTCTGAAATTATGTGTGTGTGTGCAGGTGCTTATATATTATAATGCTTAAATGTATGGGTCATGAACTCGAATATCTTCACTAGTCAGGCAGATACGCAAATGATCTAAAACAGCCTAGTGAACATAAATGGGGTGGGCTGGGGACAGGGAAAGTGATTGATGCCCTGCCTAGGGGCAGTCTAAGTCTGTTTGTGCTGGACAAACAATTCTGCAAGTCAGTTTTGGCCTGCGGAAAACCAATTTGTAGCCTCTGGCTTAAATCATGCCAACCATCTTTCCATCCACTAGGATTAGAGTCAGGGGATTTCACTGTACAACTTTAGATTTAGATATTCAGAGGAACACTGGATTAAGATCCAGGGGAGCTCACTGTATGATCTCCAGAACATCTTTTCCTTCTTTTGCTCTTAGTTTCTTGATATATGTACAAAGGGTAGTAGTTAACAGCAAATAGTCTGGAGTCAGACTGTCTCAGTGTTAAGCCTGGCTGTATTACTCACTAGTTGTGTGACTCTGGGCAAGACTTAGCCTCTCTGTACCTCAATTTCCTCATCTATAAATTGGGGATAACATTAGCACCTAACTAATAAGTTTGTTAAAGAGGGATATAGACACTGTGGTGGTGTCTGAGAGTAGAGGGAAGATTCTACACCACCAGAAGAACCCTCCAAGACCGTAGCAGGGTGAAAAATTTCGCTGTACTTAAGGAGGCAGAATGCAATGATGACATCAAAGTTCTAAAATGTTATTCACAAGAAAGGGCTTTTTATTATTGGTGGTGGTATTCACTTTCTTATGGGATGTCTGACCTTGAACATATCCCTTGATTTCTCCTACACCTCAGTTTTCTCATCTGACCTGACTACTTCATAGGACTGTTATTTGGAGAAAGTGAGATGATCTCAATGAAAGTACTCTGAATTCTGTAAAGGTGTATATCAATGGGCAGGCTATGACATTTTCCAAGAATGAATCTCTAGCTAGAAAACATTCTGAAAAACTGCTTAGGGTGGCAACCTGTAAGAAATATTGTCTTCCATCTTGGTCAACTGGTCTCGAGCCAAAGGTTGAGGGCCAAACTGACAGGTTTAAGAATCCTAAGATAATTATAGGATCTACCTCACAGAGTTGTTGTAACTTTACCTAAGATAATACATGTAAGGTGCTTAGCAAATTCTGTAAATTCTGTAAGTCAATACATGATGCCTCTTACTCTTTCTTGCTAGTTGCTAAACCCCACATTGCTCCACGTCATTCCCTTTATCTCAAGCAGCTGAATTTCTCTCTGAAAAAGCTAACTGATGAAACAGGGAGATCAGCTCGGTGCTTTGTGACCACCTAGAGGGCTAGGATAGGGAGGGTGAGAGGGAGACACAAGAGGGAGGGGATATGGGGATATATGTATACATAGAGCTGATTCACTTTGTTATACAGCAGAAACTAACACAACATTGTAAAGCAATTATACTCCAATAAAGATGTTGCAAAAGAAAAAAAAAAGAGAAACATATAGAGTTTCCACAGGGATTTAAATCAATTAGGAGAGAGAATCAAATTAGAAGTTTCCCCAGACATCAATCTGGTACAGTAGTGGAGCCCCAAGGATTTTAAAGGGCCCTGAGAGGAGGCAAAGTAGGCCTGAGCATGTGGCTCCAATAAACCCTCCTTCTTTCAAAGCAGTGCTCTATTCCGTATCTTCATTTGGGACTCTGCATCAGATTTTGTTTGAAGAAAAGATTCTATTGCCAAGAAAATGTTTGAAAGCCCCAGATCTTGTCTATTTCTTCCTTTCCCATTGATACAAATCCCTATTATAAAGATGAGCAGACTGAAGGCCAGAGCTAAGTCTTGCCCAAGGTCACACAGCTAGATAGTTGCAAAGCAGGAACTAGAACCAGGTATCCTGACTTCTATGGTAGTACTCTTTCAATTTTATCAGGTAGGGTAGCATGTTAGTGGGGGGAAGGGCCAGCTGGAAATGAGTGGGGAAGAATTAGGACAAGGATAAGAGACAGGGAACAGAGCCAGTTCTTGGCAGTCATGGAGTGAGAGATTAGTAGGGGTGCATCCAAGTGTAAGTGTACACAAATAAGTGTTGGCCAAATTCTCTCAGGCAAGAAGGTTTCTTGGTCCTTCCTCCCATGCCCCCATTCTCCTCCCAGTCCCAATTCTGAGTCAAAGGAATAGCCAGGGAAAAGAATATTGAATTTTATCTTTCAAGGTTTATGTTGGACTATTTAGTCTAATGGTTTTTAGTTCATGGAGGAGTAAACGTAATTAATAATAGAATGATATGCAATGCTGCATATGCTTGCCAAAGCACAGGACCTGGCAGAAACTATTTCCAAGTCTCCTCTCTCTGACTACTGAGCCAGAAGAAAGAGGTTCACTGTCCAGATGCCATCCTGGGTGAGGGGCACAAGGTCATTACCAAAAACCTGCTCATGTGAAATTGCAGAGCCTGGAAATTGTTTCGCATATGAGGCTTTTCCACTGGAAAAAGTAACTACATGAATTTAGAGCATACATGCTTTTACAATTACATTTAAACTGACATTAAAAACAAATGTGAAACAGTCCAAGCCGAACAGGTCAGCATGACCTGGAAAGCAAACGAGAGAAAAAAAAAAAAAAAAGAAAGAAAAACGAAAAAGAAAGAAAGGCCCAATGTTAACAGCATTAGTCCTGTCAGTCTGTTGTAAATAAGAAAATACCATTGGTGTATTAACGGCTTTATTAAAGGAAAATTCACTAGCAGAAATATGCAACACTCAAACAAATAGAAAGCAGTTAAAAAATAAACCACATTAACCTTTCAATCCACATTAGGGAACCTCTTGTTGGCCTGGAGATTAAAATTCTGCCCCAAGGAGGGGGAAACTCCCTTCCCTCCTTGAAGTCCTTCCTTGGCTTTTCTCCAGAATGTTGCTGAGTCAGGGGAAGGAGAAAGAAGTGTCTGTGTGTGTGTGTGTGTGTGTGCGTGTAGGTGGAGAGAGGAGAAGGAAGAGGGTGGAAAATGCAGGTCCCAGGCAAGGCTGGAAGAGTGTTTCTGACCCTCATACCTGTCTGCCCCTGGCCTCAAAGACTGCACATCCACCAGAAGGAAACTAGTTTCAATATGGAGGCTCTGAGGCAGAGACAGAGCATAGCAAGATATTACAAACTCTAAGGACCTCTCCTCTTACATCAATGCAAATTTTGAGGCTGGCTTGGGAGAAAAACAAGGCTTCATACTTGCTGGAGAAGCAAGTGTATGGTGTGAGTGAACAGTGTGGGGCACTAAAGCTAGAAGAGGTAAAGTCTTATCTACTTTCCTCCATCATCTTAACTTTAATAGAAAACAAGAGAGTAGGCACTGGTTCTTAGATTTTGCCTTCCTCCTGCTTTATGAAAAGTTCAAGTGTGTGTGTGTGTGTGTGTTCCTAAAAGCAGAGTCACATTAACTTTGGGAATAGGGAGAAAAGAAATGTCTGACTGTAGTCTCCTGGTCTGTTTGAAGAGAGAAGCTGGCTGGCTTCTTGGGGGTGTTTCTCCAGGAAAATCAGAAATCTGGTCTTTGTTTACTGAACTTCTGTGGATCAGCTACTACCTTCAGCTCAGTGATGGAGCCTGAGGTTAAGATCTAGTTCCTTGGCAGTGGTCCAGCAAAATGGAGGTAAGAGGAAACTCATGAATTGCCTAATAACCAAGTGAAAATGCCACAGGAGCCTCAGATAGGTACAGTGGCTTCTTGTTCAAGGTAGCACTTTGAGTCCTATTAGCAAAGCTTCTTCCCAGCAGCAGCACACTGTGGAAAGCAAGTCACTTAGCCAGAGCTTCACTGCATCCACTTGAGTCAGTGCCTGATGCTATCATATACAATCAAAAACAATCAAAGGGCACTCTGTTAATGCCAAGTCATATTATAGAAAACAACAATCATGATGCTCATGACTACATGAATTGGTAACTCTATTATTTAGTCCTCACAATATCCCTGTGAGGTAGGGAAACACCATCAGTCCCACCGGGAGGAGTCATCAACTAAAAGAGTAGTCCCCAGTCCCAACATTAAAGTATCTATTGAGGAGCAAAGGCTTAAGCCCCTAAGCTTCAGATTCCAGGTGTTTCTGGCTATCCACTAGAGCCCTCTAGAACCCTCAGTTTGAATGAGGCAGGTCAGCCTTTCTTCACTGTCTGGTCATTTTGAGATGCTTGCAGTATCCAACCTGGATTTTTTCTAATATGAAACAGCGACACTGGTGAACGTAGCAACTTAAAGATGGGCTAGCACCTAGCAGGCCCCATAATCAGATAATTGAGTCAGGTCCTCTGACATAGGAGGCAGCATGCAAAGTTGGGGAGAATGAGTGCCTGCCATTTTGGACTGGGGGTTTCCTTGTCTCATTTCCTACCTACCTGTAAGACAGAAGTGAGACTGGGAAATGGAAAATTCTTTACTTGGAGTTTTGTGGTTTTTTTCCCCTTTCTTTTCTGCTTTATTGACGAATATACTAAAGAGCTTATATATGTGTTTGTTATGTGCCTCTTGCTACGTAGCAGGCAAGAATTAAGTGGTGGTGGTGGTTGGGCAGAGAGGACGTGGAGGAAGGGAAGGGAGGTGAAATTTAAAGGTCTCATTATAGCCACTCAGAGGCCAACAAAGACTCCTTATTCAGTTTTCTGAATTTGTTGCAGCTGCCAAACAATCCCATAATATTACAAACATTATTACTCAGCTTGGAGATGGGAATGTTTCGAAATTAATGTCTGTGTGCCTAACAGCTCACTAATCAAAGCTTCCATGCCTCATTTTCCACCCTGGTGAGAGTCCTCAGTCTCTTCCAGTTTCATTGTGGCCAGCATGATACACCACACTGTGCAGGCCCAGGCTGGTGACCTTTTGTCTTGGTCAAGATCCAGATTTTCTTTTTAGTTCCAAATGTCAGTCCAAGTTTTCTGCAGGTGATTTCTTCAGGATTGGTGCTTACATTGTTTTAAGTGCTGACTGCTAGAAGTCTGAAATGTCCCTCAACAATCAATTTTCACTTCAGCCACAGAACCACTGGTCCAATGGGGTATTAAACAGGAGAAAGAAATACATTTCTATGCCTGGGTTAAGAGACCTAAAAAGTGTAGCAAGAATTAAATGGACTGAAGAGAATGGAACTTGATTCCAAAAGAGGTGATCTAGAGTAGTGATGCCATTTGCAGTTTACTTCTTACATATCTGTTGTCATGGAAATATCATCAATAATAGATAATTTGAAGGCTCTACTGGTTTCTGGGTGGCTGTGTATTTCCCCCTTAGTTCTACTTCATACAAACGTGATCCCAAAGGATGTACAAAAGTCTCTAAAAAAGCATCTTTCTCAGGTAAATTGTCTATGTATAAGTTCAGGATAATAAGAAAATATTCTAAACACTTTTGTTGATCTTAAGGAATACATTCTCCAATTTGTAACTACAAGTGGCACTCTTCTTAAATCAAAAGTAAAATGTTTTCATACAAACTGTTATGTTATCAGTTCATATGAAACTTTTTTTCTGAATTTTTATATTTGGAAAATACTTGCCTCTGTATATATGACCTATTGTGGGCTGTGTACTCTTAGCTTTCTGCATACTACCTTCAAAAAACATTGCCTGTGACTTCATTTTACTCTCTCAAAAGCACCTGAGGGAATCTGGAGCACTCACAGTGAAAGTAAACAACAATAAAATCTTTCTGCTGCTATTACACTTTAAAAACTCAAGGATTTTAAGTGGAAATTTTATGTTAGATACTTATTCAAGAACCAGATATGTGGTATCATCAATTTTGATGATCAGAGAAAATTATTTACCTCTACCATAGTTCTCTAAAAACAAATATTCAGAGACAGACTACAGCATATATGTGCTGTACCAGATAATTTGGTTTGGAGGAATAAAGAGATATGGTCTCTCATCTCTCCATATACAAGTTCATTTGAGAACTACAATTAGAGAGAAGTATACCTTTTTCTCTCCAATATGTCACCAAATATGTATGTAACCAATTGGAGGATGGCAATATTGACCCTGGAGGACAGATTGCAAGGGTTAATTCAGGGGAAATTCAGAGACCAGAGAACCAAGGAACCAGTACCATAATCCACACTCCTATAGCACAGAGAACAGGCTCCATTAGTGACTGGGAGCACACAGACCAATTTTCATCCAAAAAAGGAGGTACAGTGATATTTATTGTGTGCCTACTATGTACCAGTTTCTTTACAAATTTACCACAATTCTGTAAGGAAAATTTTATTATTCCCATAGTGTAGTTGGAAAACTGAGTCGGGGAAACTGAGGCTCAGAGCGATCTAATGATTTATCCAAGGTCATCAAGATAGTAAGTGCCAGAGCCAGGACTAGAAACAAGGCCTGTATATATACTAGTCCACCATGCTATTTCCACTATACACAGGACCTCTTAAAGCACAAAACCAAAAGAAAAACAAAACAAAACAAAACCAGAAACTGTAAGTGCTGAGCCACATGTTGCACAGGTTGGTGTCAAAATTTATAGGGCAATTCTGCTCCTCTGCGCATGCCTCAGTTATGCTGATCTGTAGGAGTACTCAAGTATCTAAGAAATTTGTGTGGGGAGTAGCACTTCTTAGAATTCAGACTTACTGCTTACATCTCCAACCTAGAGACATTTTGGGCTCTAATCTACAGAGTCCAAATAGAAGGGAGGAAATTCCATTAACTGAGTTCCACAATGTTGATTCTTTATGATACTCTGCTGCTTGCTGAACAGGGTTTAGAGGGGATTCAATCATTGGTTGGGCAGTGGGACCCAAATTCTTCAAATCTGTGATTTCTAGGCCTCCTATATGAGCAATGAGGGTATGTGGTAGCACCATGATGAGGTTCTGGGTGGATGTTGGAATGTTAGTCAGAGAGTACACAAAAGGACTGTTAAACTTTAGGGTAGAATGTCTAGATAGCCAAAATATTTAGTGATCACTTTGCATGATGCTAGAAGTCATTGTATTTCTCAGAAATTATGTATCTGGCATGCTCCTTGGGTCAGGAATATGTACCTGTGGCCATTAGATAACTTGGGCCTGAATTATATCCTATCCTTTGTGTATGACAATAATACTACAGACCCAACATGGTTTACTTTAGTGGTTTTAGTAGCCTCTGGCGCATACACTTGAGATGTGGTGAAGATGGTCTATTCTTGGTCGTGAAGTCATTCTTAATTGATTCTCCTGGTGAGCAATATACATGCAGGTATACACATCTATAAAATGGATGACCTGGGCTAGGGGTATTGTCTGCTTATAGGATAGAGTATTTATCTATAACCAAGTTTTCCAAAGTACATTCCAGAAAACAGTGGTTTTATAGGATATTAACAGGTGTTATGTGAAAACAGGTTTCTGTGCTTGAGTTAAATTTGGGAATCCTGAATTACCAAGTTCCTCAGTTTACTTTATTGCAATACTTGACAAGGTCTGTGATATGCTAACATGCACTGTAAATCTTCCTGGTCAAGACCATAATATGCAAGTTTTCCTAACTTACTTAACCATAAAAATAATTTTTCATGTATCATGTCACAGAACTATTTTTCTCAGAACCCATACTGAGAAGCACTGGCCTAGATCAAGGCAGCAGACTTGTATAAGGGAAGGACTTATGCACATGGTCAGTACTTACAGGTATCAATCCAAACAGAGGCAACTCACCCCAGGAACCAAGGCTATAATCCTAGGTGTTTAACGAAATTGATGCTAGGAATTTCTTTCTCTCTCTCTACCTAGCATACTATCTCTTTTTATAAAATTTAAGCCCTCATCTATACAACATTCATGCCGTTGCTAATCCTCTTAAAAAACAAACACGCAAATAAACAAATGGTATGTGAACATGTCTATTCCGTGTCATAGCTCTTCAACTGCCTGAAGTTCAAACCTTTTAGCATAATAACCAAGTACATTTTCAGTGTGGTTTCAGCTTGCCTTCCCCCTTTCTCCAGATCTGGCCATATTAAACTACTTGTGCTATTCCTCAAAACCTCAATAAATTTTTTAAATATCTTTCTGCCTTTATTCAAACTGTGCCCTTTGCCTTGAATGTCCTTTCCCTCTACCTCACTAAACTTCTTCCCAGCTTCTTCAATTCCTATTTAGCCTTTAAAGTTAAGGTGTATTAGTTATCACAGTCTGTCTCCCATTGTTTAACTTTCTGAAGGCAGGGATTGTATCTCATTCATCTATGTTCCCCCAAAATGCCTACCACAGAAACTGGCACATAGTTGGCACTCAACGAATATTTGTTAAATCAATAAATAGATGAGTGAATGGATGGAAAGATGAAAGGGCTAGCTAGTTGGCTGGTTGGAAAGATGAATGGATAGTTTGATGGATGAATAAATGTTGTGAAACTTGTCCGCTGAAGAACCAAGCCATGAAATAGTATTTCAGCATTAGAATCACTCTCTTGCATCCAGGGCATGTGATCCAGAAGTAACAATGGTGGGCTGCTCGTGAGCATGGGGAATGATGAAAGAGCTGACGTCAAGGCTCTCTTCAACACTGGAAATGACAAGGATGTTCATAGTGTCCATGGCAATATCAGACCAGGCCATCCTCTCAACTAGAGAATCATAGAGGTTGTTAAAACTTGCAGATCTGTTAACAGTTTTGAGTCTCAGATGTGGAGTTCAGCCTCCTAGTAAGAACGAGACTTCTCAAATGTGCTAGAGTAACCTCTGAAAAAAATGCTGCACACCTCAGATTCTCACATGCTCTTGGGCTCCATGTTTCTTCTCCTCTTCTGGGGTTTGGCTGTTACCTAAAATTCCTAAAAGGCCTACCATCTTCCATGGTTCAGGAGAGGAGGGAGTAGGCAGGGGCCAAAACCATTTATTAAAGGTTGAGAACTCAAAAGTTGCATAACACAGAAAGAAATAATGTTTAGGGAGGAATAGGAGAGAAAATGAGAAGGAAGGAAGAATATGGCTGGTAAAGGTAATTCTTTCTTTCTTATTCCATCTTGGAAACTGGGAGTATATCCTTGAGAAGTGCAGAGAAAAGTAAGAAATGGCTGTGTATTTATTCTAATTATGAACTGTGAAAAAGCAGCAGTTAATTCATCAGGGAGAAGGTGCTTCTTTGGACATTTATATTTTTTAAAATTTTCTTAAACAAAAAGTAGGCAAGGAGGTTAGATTATTGAAGCAATTAGCAACATGTGGTTTTTCAAAAGCAGCCAGAAATGAACCATGTTCAAAGAAAGGCCTATCCTTGTTGTAGATGGGCAGTTGAGAGCCTGGAGGTAGGCTTTAAGGAAACCACTCTGAGAATCCAAACACCTCCAGGATCCTTTCAGAAACACCAAGAGCTGCTAAGATAACAAGAATCAACAGGTAGATAGGCCTAGAAGCAAAAAGGAAAAGGGTATGTGTTTTAAGTATCTCTGAGCTGAGGAGATTCCATCACCAAACATAGAGGGAACACCAAAGAGAAAGCCAAATTAGAGACCTTGAGGCATCAAGACCAAGCAGCCATCAGCTGCAGAGTGCCAGCTTCTCTAAGATACAAAGACAGTCCTTCTGCCCTCTACTCCATCAAAAACCTATCCATACAGTCTAGACACATGATATATCTTATTTAGGTGTGACTTGAGGTAGCTAAAATTACTATGCAAGTCAATGCACTCAAGTCTAGACTAATCTATACCTCTGGCACAGTGAATAGACAATCCAAAAAAGGGCTGATACATCTACAATCCTTTCTCTGTGACTTTAGAAATGGAATCACAAAATGGTAGTGCCTAAAAAGTCCTTGGTGAAGCCCACTACCTCATTTTTATGATGAGAAAAATGAGCCTCAGATGGGAGAAGGGACTTGACCAAAGCTACATTCTTAGTTGCCATTTTGGAAGATATTATACAATTTTGAATTGAGTAATGGGAAAAATAAAACAAAATTATCCAAAATCTCCTTCAAGGTGATCAAAATGTTGATGCTAAACCCACATCTTGTGAAAAAGGATGTCTATTACTAATGTATTCAGAAGGATCACTGTATTGATGCTTGCTTTCTTTTTTCCATTGTTTGAGTAAAGGTATAGTATACACTGAATTTGCAAGTTAACAATAAACTTGGGAAAGGTTTGCAGCAGGGAAGCAAGGAATGTGAAGATAAGTTTAGCAAAATGGAAAGGTTTGTTTCTCAAACAATGGTGTCTAAGAGGGTAAACATTTGGGTTTTTACTGACGTAGTACTTGAACATAATATATGATACAATATATCATATATATCATAATATATGATTCTCTTAATTACTAGAATCGGCTTCCAAGTAGGATCTTGATGGTACTTTTGTTTTGAGATGATTTCTGGTGATGTTTTGCCTGTTGGAGCTATTACATATTATAGGGCATGCTAAGTAACTCAGGGTTAAAGCCAACTGGGAAGTGCTGTGTACAGCCTTACCAGCTAAATTACCAGTGACCTTACTATTATAATCAGTCCTCACATTTGTCTAGCACTTTGTCATTTACCAAGCATGTTCACATTCATCATGTCATCTGACCCCATCATAGCTCTGTAAGAATGGTATGTCTAAATTACAGATGAAGAAATTGAAGCTTAGAAGGGGCACAATGAATAATGGAGCTGGGCCTTTAACCTAGGTCTGCCTGACTCCAAAGGCAAGATCATTTACAGGACATCAAGAATCCTTGTATTTTGTGGACACTTCTTGAAGTTTGCCTGCCTGAAGTTCTATTGCCTAGCATGGTACCTTGTACATAGCAGACACTCAGTAAATGTAAAAAGGGAACTGAAACAAAAGCCAGCCACAGCACTTCTCAACTTCTTTTCATTGTATTGACCAAGCCCATTCAAATTTGAACACTTTAATAAATCAATCTGAAAACTTACTTTACCACTCTCTTCAAGAAATTAATTTACAGATTTATGTCAGACTGCTATATGGAATAGTGAAATTGTTATACACAAACTTCTTTTCAAAAGAGATTCACTGTAATCATGTCACAGTCTGCTTTATAACAGAGGATGTTAGCTGATACATGAAACTAATTTTACGATTTGGGCCCAAATGTTATGAAGAATTTTGTTACCATTAAACTTTACCTGTGTCAAAGCGGGCTTGCAATTCATATCAGCAGATGGAAAACTAAGGGGTTTTCTACCTGGGAGCCCCCATATCTTATATATAATTCACAGAGGGCTAAACAATTGAGAGTCGAAAGTATCAGAACCCTCACCATGGGGTGACCCCCCACCATGAATGTTGTGACAACATTTATATGGAGAACACTTCATCTTGTCAACCCCTTTGTCAACTTTCCTGGCTATCCTTCTGCACTCTCCTTCCACACCCAGTCCTGTTTCTTCCTCCCCACTGTAGACCACAATTATAGGATTTTTCTGTAGTAAGCCAAGCAAAGAAGAACAAAGTTGACTTTTCTCATATTATTTGAATCTCATTTGATGTGGTTGCCTGGAAAACCACTCGCAGAGCATCTGCCTGCGATGTCTAGGAGTACTAGACACTACTTGAGATGCTGTCTCAAGCTGAATCTGCGTCAATTCATTTTTAGTACCTTGGTCTGTTTAAAGAGTATCACTACCCTGTGAGGAGGGGAGGACACAGTTACCCACATGAAGACCCACACATGGTTAGAAAACAACTATGTTGGTTTCTATAAATATGCACATAGGCAGACAAGGTATTAAGCACCTTGCAGAAAGCCAATGATAAACAAGTACTCGAAATCAGCCTTGAGAAGGGGAGGGGAGAGGGCAGAATTATAGGCACTTGGGTTTTCCAGGCTGATAATAAGTAATCAGGTATGAGGCTACAGTTTCAGGTGTTCAGAAACAGGTTTGCCTTTCTTCAAATTTCCAAATCAAAGTAGACTAATAAACTAGCTTTTCTCATGAAAGGTGCATGTTTTTGGAAGCAGCAGGCAGTAGAGAGGACCCTGTCACTGAGTAGATATAAGCATGAAGAAATGAGGAATTTGAAGGGGAAAATGTAAGTGTTAGCCAAACCTTTCTGTAATGGTGACAACAATCATGGTAGACATAGAATAAAGGACAGAGAGCATTATGATGGGGGATTACCCTTGAAACAGCTGTATCTTCGTTCTGTCAAGTTACTCTGCTACTAAAAAAAAATGCTTTTGGAAACGGTCAATAGATTTGCAAACAAAAGGAAATGATTAAAAGGCCTGCTCATCCCTGGGAGATGTGAGATAGGAAATTGGCTCTGCTTGGCAGCCTAGTCATAGGCTCCAAAGAAAAGCAGCTTCTCATTCCAGGTGGCCAGCTCCACAACACAGGCAGCAACTAACTGAGGGATATTCCTGGGTGTTCAGGGCCAGCCTGTGCCTGGGTCATCCTGCACCTGTGACTGTTCTGGATTCCTTAGTTCTCTCATCCTAGCCACCTTTTAACAGCATAAGGTCAGTACCATTATGTCCCCTGGGGAACGCTTCATAGTCAAGTCCACACTCACTCACCCTCTGATGGGTCCTGATCCCTGCTTCACACCTCCTGCTCCTATGCTGAGCCCCACAGTGCGGTGTGGCATGGTTAAAGATAAAGAAAAGCACCAGCTGGCTGATGGCCACATTGGATATGAAGGGGTCAGCCTGTATCTAGAGCATGGCTGGCCTCCATGGAAGCATCAAAGAGGAAAATCTGGTTTAAAGAGAGAATAAGAGAATGAGGGAGGGAAAGGAAGAAGGAGAAAGAGGAAGAAAAATATTGTACCTCCCAGAGTCATCCCTGCTTCATAGCATTTCCGGAGGCGACAAGATGGACAATTTTTCCTTCGGAATTTATCGATGGTGCAATCATTTCTGCTGGCACACAGGTACTTCTGTTTTCCTGGGAGAACAAATATAAGAGTAGACAGTCCTGTTAATGTGTTGCCAGAGTCTCTTTGGAAAGTATTTCTAGGCAGAAAAGGTGTGAAGATATACCCTGCCCAATGAGAGAAGTGGATAGAGAATGGTCCCATACGATTTGATCACAAAGACTCTAACTATTAAACCAGGATGGTTTAATTCAATGCTATATTGTTTGGTTTTCATAGGTGTTTTTCAAAGGGATGAACAATTCAGGTCCTGCTGATACCTCCTTTATTAGGATTACATACTGGCTTTTAAAATAAGATGCTCTTTACTAAAAGTCAATAATGTCCATGAGAAAATATGGTGGAAGTTGTCACTCCTTTAGCATGGCATAGCAGAGACTTGGGCTCAGGCAATGTTCCCTCCTCCTGACTTCTGTAATCATCATAGGATCATACTTGAGCTAATAACATGCTTATTTTTCATAATACAATTAAGCCTTCTATAAAAGAGAACTCCATGTGATTTTTAATTGTTTTAAAAATATTAGTGATCATACCCTCAATCCTGCAGGTTATAAAAATCAAACAGATAAAGCCCACTCTTTGCAAAGTGAACACAGCAAATGAAAGGAAGTCCTCTGAAGCTAGCAGAAGAAAAACAATCACTGCCATGCACATGTGAAGTTGTGAGAGATACACAGAAATATACACACACAAACACACCACACACATTCTCAGACTCAGAAATCCTTAGGATTATAGCTGCTCAAAGAAAAACGTGGAGGTCCACTCAGAAACACATATTTCACTCAATACTTTGTCTCCTTGCTCCTCGCACAGGCCTGGCACACAGTAGGCCTTCAATAAACACTGACTGAATGAATACTCAAGTGGAACAGAGAGATCCAGAGGTACATAGGGTCACCAGCAGAAATAGACAGCGGTACATACCCTGCTGCTCTGAAGCATGCAGAACTTACACTTGTGGCCCTGCCCCCCAGCCTGAGCCTGTGCATCCCTTCATCGCACCCCTTTCTTTCTCCAAGTCCTTGGTATTTTTTCTCTCATTTACTTCTGTGCTTTACTTTATGGGATAGACTGAGATTTTAAGGAGGCTTCTTTTGGCAGAGTAAGAATGTTTGTGGTAGGGAAAAGGAATAAAAATTGAAGAACAATTGCTATTTGATATCAGGGAAAAAGCCCACAAATTTAGCTATAGCTCAGCTTTCCTCTCTCTTCACTCAGTCTAAAATTTACGTAACAGTCACATCTATTGTAGTAGGTTATTTTTTGTAGGAGATTCACTGTAACCAGGTTAGCAAAATTTTCTTTTCCTTCCTCTCCCCTTTTCTTTTTCCTTCCCTCCCTCCCTCTTTCTCTTCCCTTTGTCAAAGGACTCTGAAATACTGGGCTTGAAGGAACTGTTAAAAATCACCCCAGGAAAACACTTTCATTCCAAGGATGAGTTCTGGGGAGGTGACTTGCCTGAAGAACACTGAACTGGAGGCACCTTAAGGAAGAAAAACTACCATTTAATAGACACTTACTATGAACAAGGTCTGTGTGAGGGGGTTTACATATGCTATTTAAATAAATCGCCTTGGCAATGCTTTGAGGTAGGTACTGTCATCACTTTCACTCAACAATGAAAAAACTAAGGCCTCTAGGCCAATACCCTTTCTACCATACTGCAGGATTTTATTTGTATAAATAGAACACATAATTTGCTAACAGCTTCTTTCTGCTGCAAACTGAGGACTGTAATATGTGCACAGAACGGATGCTGCTTTGATGATTGCCATATAGCCTTTGGGTGTCAACTCCTAGAAGGCAGGCCCTGTACCCAATTCCAGTGGGTTCATTTCCAGTGCTGTGGATATTCTAGACCTGGGACACCCCCACAGTATCAGTGCTGCTGCAATCCTCAAGACTACAGGCAGACCTCAGAGATATTGTGGGTGTGGTTCCAGACTACTGCAATAAAGTGAATATGCCATTAAAGGGAGTCACATGAATTTTTGGTTTCCCAGTGCATATAAAGGTTACATTTATACTCTACTATATAATACCTATTTATTTATGTATTATAAATAACATATAATAACATAAAGTAATAATAAACTAAAACCTAATATAAAACATAATAATGTAAAATAAAAATCCATCCCATTTGATTAGCTTACAAAAGTTAATAAGAATCTTGTACAAATTAAGTATAACAGGGATTACTATATACCCCATTATACAGCTGAAGAAACTGATACTCATTAAAATGAAATTGACCTGCATGGCATCACACAGTTTATTTGTTCCATATTATAGTCCATAAGGCTATGAATCTTACATACTGGAAAGAATTTTAAACACTGGTCACACCACCCCTACTTCTCCATAAAAAGCTTGAATCCCCTCTATAGCATCCCTGCCCCACCTTTTCTTGAATTGCAGCCCACTTCATTTCTGGACTCTGTTATGAGGCTCTTACTTCCAGGAAACTCAGTGTCTGTCTCCTTGTAGCTTTGACCCATTGGTAATAATACATAATAATTATGTATTATTAAAAATAGATAATCTTTGATCTGTAAAGGACTTTAAAAGCCTTCTAATAAAATGTCCCAAAGTAGTGCTTGACTCCTCAGTTATGAAAATGGCCTCAAGGTACTGAAATGACATGCCCCAAATCACAGGAAACTGGTAGAGCCAGCACAACATCTAGCAAATGCATCCAATGGAGACATGTTGTGGGTGGGTGTAGTCTCAAGACTGAGCACTCTGAGGATGTTAAGTATCTTTGTTGATTGTCTAGTAAGTGTATGGCCTTCTCAGTTGACAAAAGAACTGTGTAAATGGGATCTGGGCCTGCTCCAAGATGGTACTAGAATGTCCTCTGTTCCCATGCTGTAGCCAAGGTGACTGAATAATTAACATAGAGATCACAAACTACAATCCATCTTCTCCTCCTCAGATTCTACAAACATTACACCTGGCTCTTTGACACTGTTGACCTCCAACAGCAAAATTTTATCAACAACCTATAATCAGTCTCACGAAAAATGTCATTGTGAAAACTCTGGCAAAATATAAAAACCCCTCTCACATGCTGAAGGAGGTAAGTCCAAACTGTAGAACTACAAACAGATCGCACATTTAAATAGTTGATAGCTCTCTTATTAGAACAGCTCAAACCTTTTATTCCTGTGAAAGGTCACATAATGAGCTGATATGAGGTCCTCTGCATGCCAGCTGGCTCTGAAATTCTTGACTGCCTGATAGTGTTCTGCATTTTTCTTCATGGGTCCTATTCTTCCATCATAAACCTTAAGTCTGATTCAAAGCTCCAGCAGAAACAAAGGTCACAGGACAGCCTTCAGATATTTTCTCCAGAGACTCCCCATTTCTATTGTTTTCTGTCAGCCCCGTTGGTGCTGCCATGCAGTATGAGCTGAGGTCAACGTCTGATTAGGCTTCTTTCAATTTGTTCATTGTGAAAAATCCTATTTGGAGCAGAGGGGGTAAAGTAGGGGAGTTACCCACCATCTGTGGCACCACATCATGCAAATGAGAAGAGGGTCAAGTCATCATCTTTATTATGCACCTATAGAGAAGATTAAAGAAGTAGGACTTCTCATACTTCATAAATAGAGTGTTAGTGCTGGGCCTATATAAACAAAACTAAAAACAAAAAAACAAAACAAAACACCTTTATTGAGGTATGTAAAAGAAGACCGGAATTAAATGGAAAGATGTACAGTGTTCCTGGATGGGAAGATGCAATACTGCAAGGATGCCAGGTTTTCCCCCAGTGAAATCTATAAATTTAAACCAACCCAAACAAAATTTTGGCAACATTATCCCAAAGTTTATCTAAAGGAATAAAATGTGTGATATTGCCAAGATATTTTTGAAAAAGAAGAGTAATGAGACTTTTCCTACTAGACATTTAAAGTATTATAACGCCATAATGATTACAACAGTTTGGTATTGACTCAGCATAGATCTATCAGTGCAAGAGACCAGAAAAGCCAAAAACAGACTCTGCACATGTAATATGTCATTCTAAATCAGTAAAGAAAGGATGATTTATTCATTAAATGGTGTCAGAACAACTTATTATTCATTTGGAAAAGATAATAAAGTTAAATTACTAGTTGAAACCAAAATAAATTCCAGATGGATTAAATATGTCAATAAAAAAAACAAAAACAAAAAGGAATTATTGAAATATTGTTAGATATTGAAATATTGTAGGTGAACATTTTTTAATTTTTGTATGTCCAAAAGGGATTTTTAAAACATGGCAATAAAGAATACATAAGGGAAAATTCTGACAGACTCGACTGGAAAAAATTTAAACTTTCTTATGTGAAACAAACATAATAATACAATTTAAAGACAATCATGAACTAAAAAATACATATCAGTATCAAGTATGTAAAAGCAGTGATCAATTTCCTTGACATATAAAGATGAACAATACAACAGAAAGATGGGCAACAGACATGAACAGGCAATTAAAAGAAGAACCACAAAAGATCAGTAAGCATATGAAAATTGTGCAATTTCAATTTTATTAATAATTATAGAAATACAGTTTAAATAAGATATCATTTTCACAAGGAAGACTGGTAAAAATTTAATACTAATTACTGGTGAAAAGGTATTGTTAGTGGGTGTGTAAACTTTTTAGAGAGCAATTTTGCCATATACCTAAAAAAATTAAATTCACATAAATTTCAACCAGTAATTCCACTTTTGGAATGTTTTATAAGAAGATAATAAGTTAAGCACAAAAAAGTAGTTCAATGTAGCATTATTTAAACAGGGAATGCAGTCAGCCCTTCATAGTCATGTGTTTCACATCCGTGGATTCAACCAACCATGGATCGAAATTTCAACTGTATTCATTCTATTATGCCAGTTTATTTTTATTATTTATTTATTTGTTTGTTATTCATAGTTATTTTCTCTTTTTCATTGCACTATAGTGACATACAGAATTATATTAGTTTCAGTTGTACAACATAGTGATTTGACGTTTATATCCTTTAGGATTTAATCACCATGATAAGCCTAGTAACCATCTGTCATCATACAAAGTTATTACAATATTATTGATTATATTCCCTCTGCTGTACATCAGAGCCCTGTGACTTATTTTATAATTGGAAGCTTTTATCTCTTAATCCCCTTCACCTATTTCTCCCAACCCCTCACCCTCCTCGCCTCTGGTGACTACCAGTTTGCTCTCTGAATTTATGAGTCTGTTTTGTTTTTTCATTTGTTTTTAAAAATCCACATGTAAGTGAAATCATATGGTATTTACCTTTCTCTGTCTCACTTAATTCACTTAGTATAATACCCATAGTATATATACACCACATCTTCTTTATCCATTCTTCTATTGATGGACGCTTAGGTTGCTTCCATATCTTGGCTATTGTAAATGATGCTGCAATGAACATAGGGATACATATAATCTTTTTGAATTAGTGTTTTCATTTTCTTCAGATAAATGCCCAGAAGTGGAACTGCTGGATCATATGGTAGTTCTATTTTTAATTTTTTGAGGACCACCCATACTATTTTCCATAATGGCTGCACCAATTTACAATCCCACCAAGAGTGCATGAGGGTTCCCTTTTCTCCACATCCTCTCCAACACTTGTTTTTTGTTTTCATTTTAATAGATCTTTATTGGAGTATAGTTGCTTCACAGTACTGTGTTAGTTTCTGTTGTACAACAAAGTGTTTCAGGCATATGCATACATATATCCCCATATCCCCTCCCTCTTGATCCTCCCTCCCACCCTCCTTATCCCACCCCTCTAGGTGGTCACAAAGCACAGGGCTGATCTCCCTGTGCTATGCTGCTGCTTCCCACTAGCTAACTATTTTACATTTGGTAGTGTATATATGTCAATGCTACTCTCACTTCGCGCCAGCTTCCCCCTCCCCTCCGTGTCCTCAAGTCCATTCTCTATGTCTATGTCTTTATTCCTGTGCTGCCACTAGGTTCATCAGTACCGTTTTTTTTTTTTTTTACCTTCCATATACATGTGTTAGCATACGGTATTTGTTTTTCTCTTTCTGACTTACTTCACTCTGTATGACAGACTCTAGGTCCATCCACCTCACTACAAATAACTCAATTTCATTTCTATTTATGGCTGAGTAATATTCCATTGTTGTCTTTTTGATGATAGTCATTCTAACAGGTGTGAGGTGATATCTCACTGTGGTTTTGATTTGCATTTCTCTGATAATTAGTGATCTGCATTTCTCTGATAATTAGTGATGTTGAGCACCTTTTCATGTGCCTGTTGGCCATCTGTATGTGTTCTTCGGAAAAATGTCTATTCAGGTCCTCTGCTCATTTTTTTGGTTGTTCGGGTTTTTTTTTTTTCTGTGATGTTGGCTTGTGTGAGTTCTTTTTATATTTTGGACATCAACCTCTTATCTGAAATATCATTTGTAAATATCTTCTCCCATTCTGTAGGTTGCCTTTTTGTTTTGTCAATGGTTTCCTTCACTATGCATAAGTATTTTAGTTTGATGTAGTCCCATTTGTTTATTTTTGCTTTTGTTGCTTTTGCCTGAGGAGACAGATCCAAAAAAGGATTGCTAGGACTGATATCAAAGAGTGTACTGCCTTTGTTTTCTTCTAAGAGTTTTACAGTTTCAGGTGGACTACGCCATTTTATATAAGGGACTTGAGCATCCACATATTTTGGCATCCACCAGGGCTTCTGGAACCAATCCCCAGCAGATACCAAGGGACGACTGCATTGGAAAAATTTAAATGTCCAACATTAAGAGAATAATTAAATAAATTATTCTATATTCATGCAAAGGAACACTGTGCAGTCAGTGTCTTATTTTTTAACTTGGAAGGATATTCACAATATACTATTTTATTCAAAAAACAACAGTGGTGTTATCAAACAACATATTTTATTGAATCCCACTTTTAAAACTTAAGGCTTTAGAGAATATCCATTCAAGTTATTTTATTCTTTTGTGGTGAACCTTTGTTACTAATGAAACATTACATAGAGGCCTCATGTAATGTAACAGATGAAAATTAAACTTAATGTGCCTGAAGCAGGCATATGAAACTTAGAACTTCTGCTAGACCTCTCCTTTTCTCCCCTTCTCTGCAGCTTTATCACTGTGTACACCTTAGAGAAACTCTATAGGACTCCCCAGGGCTTTGTGGAAAAGTTTAGAGACCTACGTGACTTAGTCCAACCCTCAGTATCTCCTATTTCACAGATTAAGAAACTTAGACTCAGAGAATGGAAAAAACTTGCTTAAGGTCATACCATGAGTCAATGTCAAAGTAGCAACAAGAATCCATGTCTCCCTATCCCCAGTCTAGCAGTTCAGTGCTATTCTCACTTAAGATAATAGATGTAAAAATAACATAAAGCATAAAGCATTATGCAGATCTTATCTATTATTATTAAATAATAAACTCCTTGAATATCAGAAGAGGCAAGGACCTCTGCAGAGATCATCTAGTCCAACACTCTTATTTTACAGGTGAGGAAATCGAGATCCAGAAAGCAGAGTGGACTTGACCAAGGTTAAACAATGCATCAATGACAGTGATGGAACTAAAACTCAGGTTTCCTGCCCACAATGTTCTTTGCACATTTGCTTTATTACTTCAAAATCATTTTCATATTCATTATCTTGCTGAGCCTTTCTTCAAAGTAGGGAGGGTACAGAATGTTACCCTCAATTTATGAGGAAACATGAGATACAGAGTGCCTATTGAGACCAAAGAATATAGCCCAGTTTCAATCCAGGCTACCATATGCTTTCTACTGAACCACTATAAAACCAAGCAAATATTTTATTGAATATTTGCCTCTCTCCTGACTTATTTGCCCTGTATTTTCTACATATACCCATTGCCTCTTCCTAGTGTCAAGGAAGAGTAATTCTTGACTTTCCTAGAGAAAGCAATGGAGAGAGGAGGTAACCCACTGTGCTTTGGGTACTATTCCAGGTGCCTTTAAAGATGCTGACTCACTTAATTCTTGTCAAAATTCTTCCAGGTAGCTACTATTCTTATTTTAGGGTTGAGGAAAATAAGGCTCAGAGATGCTGAATGACTCACCTACAGTTACCAGCTAATAAGTGGCAGAAGCAGAATCAGAAGCCAGGTCTGTGTGACCTGTGATATAGATGCTTGTCTCTGTCAATGTGATATCTTTTCTCATATGGACCCTGACACTATATTTCAAAGAGGTAGCACAGAATAGTAAAAGATCATAGAGCAGGAAGGAGGAAGACCTGAGGACCAGCCCTGTGTTCTTACTGAATCACTATGTGACCCATATTTCTACTTCTCTTTTTCTTTTTTTCTTTTTTTTTGGCTGCGTTGGGTCATAGCTATGGCACGTGGGATCTTTCGTCGCGGTGTGGGCTCTTTGTTGTGGTGCACGGGCTTCTCTCTACTTGTGGCGCGCGGGTTTTCTCTCTCTAGTTGTGGTGCGTGGGCTCTGTACTTTGCGGCAGGTGGGCTCTCTCATTGAGGCATGCGAGCTCAGTAGTTGTGGCACGTGGGCTTAGTTGCCCTGTGGCATGTGGGATCTTAGTTCCCTGTCCAGGGATCAAACCCATGTCCCCTGCATTGGAAGGCGGATTCTTTACCACTGGACCACCAGGGAAGTTCCTCTACTTCTCTCTTCATCTTTTTCCCCCGATCTATAACTAGAAGGGAATATGTTAGGCATTAAGAGAATAGTAGCAGACTAAGGAAGGTAGGTTCAGAAGTCTTCTATTCACATTAGTATTTGTGATGGGAGTCTCAGAGTCCTTGAGTGTGACTCAAGGAGGGCTGAAGCCAGTCTGTATACCTATCTTGTTTTTCCAATCTCAAATCTCTTGACTTTAAGGGCTTTCTCTGAAAAACAAAGACAGTATCCTACAGAAAGAAGTAGCTAAGTGCCTCTTCCCTGAGTGACCTACATAGACTGGAAGGAGACCAAGGCCTGTTTAGGGCCATGTATCCCGTGGACATTACTTTCTCTGGGGCTGAGGCAGCCTAGAACCTCTGGCCTAATCACCCAAGGGCTCTCTTCTATGAAAAGCAATCCTAAGCATTATTGATTCCTAGTATTTTTTTTCTCCTAGAATACTGCTCTTTGGCCTGTGGAACAGGCTAGACAACTCTAAACAACACAGTCTGTGCCCTGCCAAAGGGTACATCGTTTGTGAGAAGAACTTATAAGGTAGCTGAGTCCCTGTGATTCTAGGGCTGCCACCATTCCCCCACCTGTCCCACCTACCCAGAAACACAGATGGCCGTTAACCCAGTACCATGGATGGGCCCTCAGCTAATGCTCAACAGGAATGCTTCTTGGGAGTGGTTATAAACCCATGATCATTTTTGATTCTTTTGATGTTATAGTTAGCTCTACTGAGGGGGACAGGAATCAAGCCCACACTCCTCTTCTTGGCTTTCTGTACTTTCCACAATCTGGCCCAAGTTCCACAAAATAGAAATGTAAAGAGTACTAGACTGGCAGTCAGAACAGCAGGTGTCAAATCCCAGCTCCAAATGGCCTCAGGCAAGTATGAACCTTGATTACTCATCTAAAAAATGAGGATATAAATAATGGCATTACCTCCATCCTAGAGTTATACAAAACAAATAATATAGAATGCATGTGCAAGTGATTTGTAAAAGGGAAAATATTAGGTACATTAGATGAGTTATGTATAATGTTACTGAGTCTATCTTGTCTTCTATTTCCCTCCAAGGGCAACCTTCTTATGACTATGCTACTCTCTTCATTGGCCCCTGCCCTGGCCACAAACATTCCATCCTCTGCCTCCTGCCCCCAGTACACACACACATACACTTCTCTGTTAAAGAAAACCCTGCAGTGTTCAGTTCCAGATCACGTTCCCTAGCTACTGCAATTCATATAGACCTCCTGCTTCAAGAGGACAGCAAGTAGAAGGTGAGGCTGACAAGTTTGATGGTGGCTAGGTCATGAATAGCCTTGAATGCAATGCTATGCAGCTTAAACCTTAACACAATGAAATATTTGAATACATCATTGAATTCAACCATAGAAGATGTTTAATAACTATCCTCTGATGGTTAAAGGACAATCTTTAAGTGCATACCTACTATGTTCCAAGCACTATTCTAGGCAACCAGGGAAACAACAGTGAATAATACAATCAAAGGCCTTGCCCTCAAGTTGGGTGATCTTGGTGGAAACAGACAAGTAATAAATGAGAGATAAATAATAATTTAGATATTTTCAGATGGTGATACATATAATGAAAGAAATAACACAGAGTGCTGTGATAGAATAGGAGAGTTAATTTAGGTAGAGTGGGGAAAGATTATCTGAGGATGAGGTTTTGCGCTGAAACTTGAATAATAGCACCAGACATGCAAAGAGCCAGGGGGAAAAATTCTCAAGAGAAGTAATAGCAAATACAAAGCCTTAAAGTCATGAGTGAATTTGGTGTGTTGTTGGAACAGCAAGGTGGCCAGTGTGACTGGCATATGATAAGGGAGGGGAGGTGGTAGGAAGAGGTGATTCGATGGTAGAACCAGGTAGTGCAGTGCAGTAATTCTCAACCTTGGCTGCAAGTCAGAATCACCTGGGGAGCTTTTACAAAATACTTATGCCTGGTTTCACTCCCCGTAGTTTTTATTCAATTGACTGGGGGTAAGGGTGGGCACTATGATTTTTTTTAACACTCCCCTATTGTTTCTAATGTGCAGCTAGGGGAGAGAACTGCCGATGTTGGACCTTGCCGGTGAGTTGACTGTTTATGTAGTTCTGCAGCTGACATCAGGTTAATAACAGGATGAATGTTTGACATTGAAATAGCACTTGACAATTCACAAAACTCTTTGCTTTTTTTGCTTCTCGAGAGACTAGTGAGGTTCAGTCCACTCAGATGAATAGTGTCGGGAGCACCAAACAGGTAATGTTCTTCAGATGGGATTTGGAAAGACCATCTTGGAGAAGTACAGGCTCCAACCTCACCAAGGAAAACACTATGAAGAATAGGCAGCTCACTTCTGCCAAGGTCATCTGACATTTGATCAGACCCAAATTGTATGTTCTCCAGCTGTCTACCCTTAGGTTCTGTGCAGCATTGTGCTGGAATTGGTTTGTAGTGATTCATAAATACCAATTCTGAGCATCCTCACAATTTCTCATTCAGTGCTGTCATACTGGTAGCTTGAAATTGGTCCTGATAAGAGTATTTATATCATGGAAATTAGTGAACAGTACAAATATCAAGGCTTCCTGCTGCCCCCTGCCCCCTTGCAGGCAGAAACCCAGTTTATTGGCACAACACCAGTCCTGCCCTTGTGGTAGCTTTACTTCCTTCTAGTTGAGTCTGACCCCCTTGTTCTTTTCTCCACACACTTTCACCTGAGCACACCTCTGGGGTTTGGTAATATGATTAGAAGCACAGTTTATGTAGCCTCAATTGCATTTTAGAAACATATTGCCATCTTCACATGCTTTACCCAATAGATGTGTTCCTGAACAGTAGTGTATAAGTCACATTTCTTTAAACTGAGCTCTCATTTGAGTGTACAGTGGGGATTGATCATTTAAAGAAACACTGTATTGAACAGTTCTGTAAGGTCAAGACAATCATTCTTTTGTAAAATTAACAGTATTTCATTTATAAATTTTGTCAAATACAAATTTTGCATAGTCTTACAACCTTTGTGGAGGACAATTTGGCAAAAGCTTTCAAAATTGAAATGTACATATGCTTTGACCCAGCACATGTTTGCACATGTGTGACATGACACATATACAAGAACATTCTCTGCAACATTGTTTATAATAGCAGAACACTGGAAACAACATAAATGCTCATCAATAGATGGAGTCATACAATTCAGCCATTTAAAAATGAAGCAGTTCTGTATAAACCGAGTGGAACAATCTCTAAGATATATAGTAAAGTGGGAAAAATATGCAAAACAGCACAGAACACAAGTTGTCTGGGGAAAAATTGATATATTTTCTATATGTGTCTATAAATGAATATACTATGTATACAAGGGCACACAAGAAACTAATAAATATTGGATGCCTCTGAAGAAGAGAACTGCATGCCTGAAGGATGGGGGGCTGGAATTATTTTTCACTCTTTAACCTTTTGTGATTTAAAATTTTTGTACCATGTGCATGTATTGTCTGCTTTAAACATAGATTTAAAATAGTCACAGCTCTGCTAGGCTTCCCTGTTGCCTTGAGACAAATCATTTATACTTTCTAGGCTTCACTATCCCCATCTATACAACTAGGGGGTTAAACTCCATATTTCAGAGAGGAAACCAAAACAGGGTGTCCCCAAGCACATCCTAGTCTCCAATTTATTGATTCACCATTCACAACAGGTGTGTTTCCTGTTCACCATACTGTGCAATTAAGGAAGCTGCTTTTCTAATAGGGCCAGAGAAGGTACTTCTGTTATTGACAAAAAAAAGTTAGTTAACAAATACCTACTGAAAACCCAATGGTCCAGCCCTGTGCTGAAGTCTGTAGAGGAGAAAGAGAAATTATAGCTCTTGCCCTTTAGGAGTTTGCATCTAATGGGAGATGAAATAGCAAGAATACAAAAGAGGATGAGAGAGTTATGGAATGAGGCAAGGAGGTGTAGGTCATGGCTTGACTACAGTGGCTCACTGTGAGGACATTTCTTTCTGTTGAGAAAATGATGGGGGAGCATGAGGAGGAGAATTCAGTAATCTCTCAATAAATTAATATTCATCCCAGAGATTAAGAGACTATAACATAGACTGTGAAATTTCTATTACTTGTTCTTAGCTAATTGTTAATTGGCAAAGAAGTATGGTGTGGTGGCAGGAGCAAGAACTTAGGAGTCAGAGGGATTGGGTTATGAGTCCCAGCAATGTCACTTACTAGTTATGGTAAATAGCATAAACTTGGGCAAACAGCATAAACCTCTTTGAATCTGTGTCCTCCTTTGTAAAATGGGTATCATATCATCCACTTTTGCAGAGCCATGGACATTTAAAATAAATTATGTCAAGCATCTGGCAAATTTTAGCTACTTGGTAAGCAAGAGCTGTTTGAATGGTGTGCATTCTCCTGGAATCATGTGGAATGCGGGAAGAGCTGACCAAGGCTGAAGTTACTGTTGAAATCTTTATTGTGCAGCATTCAAGGACTGTACTTAATGTTATTTATTTATCAAGTGCTCCACAATAAAGAGCTTTAATAAAATTTCTCAGATTTTTCTTCCTATATAGTTCTAAAAATAAAGGTCACCTAAGATCAAATTTGAAAACTGAAATTTAATCTGCAGCTCAAACATACCCTCATTATGCTCCCTTTCTGAGGTCTATTCTGATTTGATTTACTAAAAATTCAAAAACTACTTATCAAGATGATTATAGTGTATACCTTATCAAAACACATATTTCTTGACAAGATTAATGACGCAGGTGGGGGGGGGAGAAGGAGGGGCAGAGGAGGAAGAAGGGATGAAGAAGAAGGAGAAGGAGAAGAGGAAGAGGAAGAGGAGTAGAAGGGGGATGGGAGGAGGCAGGACTAGGAGAAAAAAAAGGAAGAGACGAGAAGAAAAGAAAAAGAAAAGAAAAGGTTTATAGAACGAAAAACTCAATCCTGGGCCTCACTAAGGACCTACCGAGCTCTGTGACAGCTTCAAGAAAAGTTGAAGAAGCCATTACCACCCTCCACCAAGTGCTGCCTCACTGGGCTCAACATTACCTGTGGTGTCACCGCCACCCCTACTGAGGGTAGAAGCATTCCTGGTTGCAGGAGGGAAGATGTGAGCTTGTATCCCAATTATTTCATAGCCACCTTCTCCAAGTCTCTCTTCTCCAAGGATTATTTTGAGTTACTTCCTCTTAGGGAGTCACACTGTGATGGACCCTGAGACTAAGAAGCCAAAATTCCTTTCGGACTCTAGGAAAGCCCCCATAAAGGCACCAAAAGATTGATATGGGACACTCATAGAGGAATCAATTGAAACTATAGAGAAAGGAGCCAGTGTAATAGAGTAGGGAAAAAATAGGGCATTGTATTTCCACAAAAATCCCTGCTTACTAGCTGGAACTTTGGAGCAAGTAACTTGACTTCTCTAGACCTCAATTTAGTGCACTGTAAAATAGAGATAATAACTTATAGGTCTGCTGGGACATGTAAATGAAATAAATGAAATAATGTGTGCAAAACAACTAACACAATGTCTGGTCCTCGTAGGCATTCACTAAATATTGCAAGAGAAAGAGAAAAAGAGAGGAGTAAATGGGTAAATTTTTAAAAAATAGGACCTAGGAGAATATGTACAATTAATTGGGCAAAAGAGAGTGACAGTTGTTATATAACATCATCAGAAGACAAAATAATGGGATGCTAATAAGCTGTATAGTAAAAGAAATGCAAACAGCTTGCAAATGTTAAGTTAAACTCCTAAAATGAAAGAATTAAGAGTAGTTGCATTTCACAGCAGTAATCTTGATGGAAACGCAGAATTTTGCTATGTAAACAAAGCACAGGTAGAGCATTCCAGGCAGAGGAAATGATGTATTTGAAAAGGCATGGAGGTTGGAAAGAACCAAGATTGATGGACCAAACAAACTGTGAAATTAATGACTTGTTGCTCATCAAAAACTAAGATATTCAATTAGTCTTGACCAAACACATTGACTCCATACACTTTTTCTTTTCCTTTCTACTAAAAACAAAGTTTTTTCTTTTTACAACTACCTTAAGACAGCCAAATGGGTTTGACTGTTCCTTCCCCCAACCTGTACTTTGGCCTGCATTTTAGTGATTACTACCTGAAAGACCAGTTGCTAGAACTGACCAACAGGCATGGCCAGAAAAATGACATGTGTAGGCTAGTGGGGTATTAGAAGGAATACTGACTGCTTACTTAAAGCACTCCTGGGTTTTACTTTCCAGCCATCAGAGAATAAGAAGGCGGTGAGACTACACCCATCAAGAAAGGTCCACCCATACCATCCATTTGCCATAAAGATAACGTCTTTTCCTGCCATATATTGGGTTGGCCAAAAAGTGCCTTCGGTTTTTAAGTAAAAATAAAAGACACATTTTTCATTTTTACCAAGAACTTTATTGAACAGCATATTCACCCTTTTGTTCCCTTACCTTCTGCTATTTTTCAGGTAATTTCATAATTCCATCTTCCCAAAACTTTTTATATTTTTGAGCAAAGAACTGTTCCAGGTACCTTTTATAGTCTTCCAGGGAATTGAAATTTTTTCCATTAAGAGAATTTTGTAAAACCGAAATAAATGGAAATCTGAAGGTGCAATGTCTGGTGAATACAGAGGATGGATCAGAACTTCCCAGGCAAGCTGTAACAGCTTTTACCTGGTCATCAAAGAAACATGCGGTCTTGCATTATCCTGATGGAAGATTATACATTTTCTGTTGACTAATTCTGGATGCTTTTCGTCGAGTGCCACTTTCAGTTGGTCTAATTGGGAGTAGTACTTGTTGGAATTAATAGTTTGGTTTTCCGAAGGGAACTCAAATAGAGGACTCCCTTCTAATCCCACCATATACACAACATCACCTTCTATGGATGAAGGCCAGCCTTTGGTGTGGTTGGTGGTGGTTCATTTCGCTTGACCCATGATCTCTTCTGTTCCACATTGTTGTACAGTGTCCACTTTTCACCACCCGTCACAATTTGTTTTAAAAATGGCATGTTTTCATTACGTTTCAGTAGACAATCACTTGTGGAAATACGGTCAATAGGTTTTTTTCGCTTAACTTATGTGGAACCCAAACATCAAAGCGATGAACATAATCAAGCTGGTGCAAATGATTTTCAATGCTTGATTTGGATATTTTGAGTATGTTGGCTATCTCCCACATGGTATAACATTGATTTTTCTTAATTAATGTTAATTAATTAATTCAATCGCTATCAACTTCAACTGGTCTACCCGATGATGGAGCACCGTCCAGCAAGAAATCCCCAGCACGAAACTTCACAAACCACTTTTGACACGTTCGATCAGTCACAGTACCTTCTCCATACACTGCACAAATCTTGTTTTTTTTTTTTTTTGCGTTTCAGTTGCATTTTTACCTTTCTTGAAATAATAAAGCATAATGTGCTGAAAATATTGCTTTTTTCTTCCATCTTCAATATTAAAATGGCTGCACAAAAGTTCACCAATTTTGATAAGTCTTTTTTAAAATGCACATTGATATGACAGCTGTCACATACAATCTAACAAAATTGTTTCAAATGAAGTTAAAGACAACTAAGTGCTACTAGAGCCATCTTATGGGAAAAACTGAACGAACCTTTTTGTCAACCCAATACTTCAGTTCCCCAACAAAACTCTCACTGAAAATGTTGAAATCAACTGAATTACAAACAAAAATAATGGTCACTGACAAAATGAGAAGTCTCTCATTAATCTTAAAATTCCTCTATAATGCAGGACCCAAGAAAAATGAATACATTATTCCTTTCCATTTGTGATTTGGAAAGTCAGAAGAACTCAAAGGTACATGTTGCTAGGCTTTCCTTAATGAAAAACAAACCAAAACCAAACAACAATTACAAAACAAACAAAAAAACCCCACCCTGGCCAACTTGAGGAGCATGAGCTGACAAACGACTCTAACTTTCTGTTCTTTTTTCACTGTCCCAGGGTTCCCTAAGTATCTGAGCATCTTTGCATTTTGGAGTACATTTTCAGCACCAAGGGCACCAGAGATATTCCTGGGAAACACGGGAGTCATCTTTGGCTCCAAAACATGTAAAACGTTGATAATTCTTAATAATCTAGGGCAAGGAGACTTACAAAATTCCAGTGATGAAAGATGCTCACACTAAAACATCAGGAATCTAAAATTATTTTCAACTAATGACAGGTAGATCTGATGTTATTCAGGTTTAGCTGTTCTCACATTGAGTGTAACCCTTCTCTGTTCCCTAAACACTCAACAGTAGGAATCAGTTCATATGTATTCAGCATCTTCCTAAATCATAAACATTTGTATCAACTCTACCTTGCATTTGTTGGTAGCTTTACAACTTACAGATAGTATTCCCATGCATTATCTTGTTTGAACCTCACAGCAATATATGAGCTATTCAGGGAAGTTATTATTATCATTTTACAAATGATGAAACTGAAGCTGAGAATGGTTAACAGAATTGCCCAAGCTCATACAGCTAAGTAAGAGATTAAATCTTTGCCACGCAGGGTATTCTCTTATTCCTATTATTTTTTCCATAGTTTTTCAAAATCCAACAAAAATGTTAAATTATAGTCACTCTGCTGTGTTCCAGAAGGCGTGAAAACCATTGTACCCATTCCATGAAGAGATATATAAAAATGTTAAAACCTAGACTTCATGGAGATCAGTTATATGGGAAAGTTCATTTAGGTGGAACATTTCATTTACCTGACAATACTGGAAAAATAAAGGGTTAGAAATGGAGCATAGTATTCATTGTGCCATTCAGTGAAAAATGACTATACACCTACTAAATACCAGAATCCATACTAAACACATGCCCATGTAACAGATAAAATATTAAGATAAATCTAGGCAGAATTAATTAATTGAATATCTATTAAATTCAATATTAATTAATTGAATGTCTATTAAATATTTACTCTATGCCAAACAGTGTTCTAGATGCTAGGGATATATCAATGAACAAATAATCACAAGTTCCTATCTTGACTAACATCCATTTTAATGTGTGTGGGGAAGTGAAAGAGGGAAGGAAGCAGAAAATAAACAATACACATAATAAATTAGGAAATTAAATTGTATGTTAGAAAGCAACAAGTACTATGTACAAAAAGCATGGTAAGGGGAATGGGGAGTGCTGAGTGAAAATGATTTTAACTTGAGTGGTGAAGGCAGGTTTCTTTGAGGTGACACTTGTCCAAAACTTGAAGGAAGTGAGAAAGTGTGCCACACAATTATCTCAGGGAAGAGCATTAATGGCCGAGGGAGCAGTTGATGTAGGTCCCTAATGTGGGAGAATACTTATCATGTTTGAGAATTGGCAAAGAAGGCAGTGCAGCTACAGTGGGGGAAATGTGGTAAACGGGGTCTGAGAGGCAACAGCAGAAGAGATCATTTGTGATCTTATAGGTCATTAACTTATAGGTCAAATACTCTTATAATAAGTAAGATGGGGATACACTGGAGAATTCTGAGTAGAGGGGAAACATGGTCTGGCTTATGTGTTTATATCACATGCAAAAAAACATCTTTCTTCTTGCTTGTCAAACGAAAAACAACATTGGGATAAGTGACCTCAGGAACAGCAGAAGGATCCTGAAAATCCAATTAACTTTCAGGGTCTTTTTTTTCCTGGACACTGTAGATATTCACTTTTTTAAAGGTTGAGGAGTGCTCGATCAAAACACTTTAGACTGGAGTAATGTCAGAGTAAATGATAAAGTGAGGAACTCCTAAAATTCTCTCCTCCATTAAATAAATTAGAAAACTGGCCAAAAGATGGTCAGAGTAAACATTTTCAGAACTCTAGAAATTAACCAAATGCTTGTAGCAATCTGAGGAGGACTTATTCAAAGCTTTATGACATTTAAACTTGCCCTATTGCCCATCATCCCCTCCCAGCTCCATAGTAACCATGAAAACCAACAGTCTGCAATGATGGTGAAAACTAGCAGCCTGGTAATCACTGGAGGAGGCAGAATGGGGCTGGGACTCCTTTAAAGCCCCCCTTTCAGAGAACTGTCACTATTTGACCGTCTGGGGGTTCCCTGAAAGACTCCATTTTCAAGGCTATGTTTATTTAACCTGACTCAGAGTTTGCCCAGTGTGAATAGCTTTTTCCCTGGGGGAGTTTGTAGAAAGTAACGAGAGACAAATGTTGAGCATCAAGGCTGGCTGAGTTGGTGGTAACAATTGTGGCAAACAATGAGCTAACCAAAAAGCTTAAAAAAGAGGTGGAGAAATGAGATGTCCAATGGAGGTTTCGAAAAGCTCCAACATATTCCCAGGCATCTAGAATTAGTTTGTTTGTTTTTTTAAGTCACTAAACAAGTAAACAACTAGAAGAAGAACAAACAGCAGCAACAGCAAACCATGAGGTTTGACAGGTGTAAATCCTGCCTAAGTAATTAAGTGTAATTGGATTAAACACTGCTATTAAAAGACAGAGATTTGAGGAATGAATTGGAAAAAAACCACGAGATACAACTATATTCTGTCTACAAGAGACACCTTAGATTCAGAGACAAACTCTTTGAAAGTAAAAGAATGGAAAAAGATATTCCACGCAAAGAGCAGCCAAAGGAGAGCTGGAGTGGGTATATTATTATCAGACGAAATAGGCATCAAGACAAAAACTGTGACTAGAGACAAAGATGGACATGTTATAATGGTAAAAAGTTGAATCCATTAGGAAGACATACAATTATAAATATATGCATCTAATAACAGAGCCCAAAAAACATAAAGTAAAAACTGGTAGAATAGGTGATTAAACAATAATAGAAATTTAAAGACCCTACTTTCAATAAAGGATAAAACAAGTAAGCAGAAGATAAGAAAAGGGAAATCATGAACAACACTATAAAAATTAGACTTAACAAACATGTATAGAATGCTCCACCCCCAAAACACCATAATGCACATTCTTAAGTGCACATGGAACATCCTCCAGGAGAGAACCTACTTAAGGCCATGAAACAAGTCTCAATAAGTCTAAATGGACTGTACAAAGGATGTTGTCTTATCAAAATAGAATGAAATTAGCAACCAGAAAGTTTGAGAAATTCACAAATATGTGAAAGTTAAACAATGCAGCCTAAATAATCAATTGTTCAAAGAAGAAATCACAAGGGAAATAAGAAAATACCGTCAGATAAATTGAAATGAAAAGACAACATGCCAAAACTTTTGGAATTCAATAAAAGCAGTGCTTAGAAGGAAATTTATAGTTCTAACTGCTTACCTTTACATTATTTACAGCTATTGAGAAAGATCTAAGTAACATAACCTTCTATCTTAAGACACTAGAAAAATGAGAGTAAACTAAAAAAAGAAGAAAGCAGAAGGAGAAATAATTTAAAAAATAGGACATAAATAAATGAAATAGACAATAGAAAATAAAGGAGAAAATGAACAAAACCAAATCTTGGGTCTTTGGAAAGATCAACAAACTGACAACCTGTTAACAGATTGACCAAGAGAAAAAAAAAAAAAAAAAACAGGACCCAAATTATGAAAATCAGGAATGAAAGAAGAGATAATACTACTGAAATAAAGATTATTTATTGCATGAAATCTTACAGAAATAAAAAAGATTATTTAGGAATACTACAAACAATTATCTACCAACAAATTAACACAGACGAAATGAAAATTACTAGAAAGATACAAACTACCATAACTGACTCAAAAATAAATATAAATTCAGAATAGACCTATAACAAATAAAGATACTGAATTAGTAATAAGACTAATTATAGTAATAAAAATAATAAATTCCCACAAAGAAAAGCCCAGGGACTCATGGCTTTATTACTGAATTCTACCAAATGTTTAAAGAACTAATACCAATTCTTCACAAATACTTCCGAAAAAGAAAAAGATGAGGGACACTTTCCAATTGATTTTATGAAGGTATTATTACCCTGGTAACAAAACAAGACAAAGATAGTACAAGAAGAAAACTACAGATCCATTTTCTTATGAATATCGAGGTAATATCTGAACAAAATACTAGCAAACCAAAAAGCAATATATAAAAAGGATTGTTCCCCATAACCAAGTGAAATTCACCCCAGAATGTAAGGTTGGTTCAACAAACAAAAATCAATCAATGCAATATAACATTTTAACAGAATTAAAGACAAAAACCACATGTGATCTGAATAGACACAGAAAAAGCATTTGATAAAAATACTTCAACAAACCAGGACTAGAAGGAAACTTTGTCAACTTGATAATGGGTATCTATGAAAAACCCACAGCTAACACCATACTTAATGGTGAAAGACTGAAAGCTTTCTGCCTAAGATTGGGAACAAGACAAGGATGTCTGCTCTCACCACTTCTATTCAACATTGTACTGGATGTTCTAGCCAGGGCAATTAGACAAGAAAAAGAAATAAAAGGCATACAGATTGGAAAAGAAGATGGAAAACTATCTCTATTCACAGATCGCATTATCTTATATGAAGAAAATTCTAAAAAATATGCAAACTAACTATTAGAGTTAATAAATGAATTCAGCAAGGATGCAGTATAATAGATCAATATACACATATTAATTGCATTTCTAGACTAGCAGTGAGTAATCCAAAGTAAAATTAAGAAAACAACTCCATTTACAAAAGTGTCAAAAAGAATAAAGTATTTAGGAATAAATTTAACAAAAGAACTGTGAATCTTGTACATTGAAGACAACAAAACATAACTGAAAGAAATTAAAGAACAACTAAATAAAGGGAAAGACATCTTGTGTTCATGAATTTGAAGACTTAATATTGTTAACATGACAAAACTCCCCACATTGATCTACAGATTCAGCGTAATCTCTATCAAAAACCCAGCTGTCATTTTTTCTGAAATTGATGATGTTTTTCAAAAATTTATATGAAAATGCAAGTGTCCTAGAATAGCCAAAATCATCTTGAAAATGAAGGATAAATTTGGAGGACTCACAGTTCCCAATTTCAAACCTTATTAGGAAGCTACAGTCATCAAGATGGTGTGCTGGTTTCATAAGAAAAGATATATAGTTCAGGGGAATAGAACTGAGAGTTCAGATATAAGCTCATATATTTATGATTAATAGTTTTTCAACAAGGATACTAAGACGACTCTATTAAGAAAGAATACTCCTTTCAAAAAATAATGCTGGGACAGCAAGATATCTACATGCAAAAGAATGAAGCTGGACTCTCACCTCACATCATATAAAATAAAAATCAACTCCAAATGGATCACAGACCCGAATGTAACAGTTAAAACTACAAAATTCTCTGAAGAAAGCATAGGTGTAAATGTTTGTGACCTTGGATTAGACATGAAGTTTTAGATACAACACCAAAACACAAGCAATAAGAGGAAAAAACAGATAAACTGGACTTCATCAAAATTAAAGATTTTGTTCTTTAATAGACACCATCAAAAATGAAAAGACGACTTTACAGAATGGGAGAAAATGTTTGCAAATTACATATCTGATAAGAGACTTGTATCTAGAACTCATAAAGAACACTTACAAGTTCGTAGTAAAAAAGAAATAATCCAGTCAAAACATGGGAAAGGATGTGAATAGTTATTTGTCTATAGAAGATACACAAATGCCCAACAACCACGTGAAAAGATGCATAACATCATTAGCCATTAGCTAAACACTAATCAAAACCACAACAAAATACCACTTCATACCCGCTAGGATGGGTATAAGAGTACTACTACTACTACTACTAATGTAACATAATTACACGTTGGCAAGGATGTAGAGAAATTCAAACCCTCATACACTGCTGATGGAAATGTAAAATGATGGAGTCTCTATAAAAAACAAATAAACAAACAAATAAAAAAACCTTGGTCCCTCAAAAAGTTAAACATAGAGTTACCATATAACCCAGCAATTATTATTCAGTCAGAAAATATAAAATACTAATACATATTAAAACATGGTTTAACCTTGAAAACATTATGCTAAATGAAAGGATCCAGCTACAAACATCACATATTGTATTGTTCCATTTAGATAAAATGTCCGTTATTGACAAATCCACAGAGACAGAAAGTAAATTAGTAGTTGCCAGGGTCTGAGAGGAGAGGAAATTGGGAGTAAGTATCTTTTTGAGATGATGAAAATGTTCTGGAATTAGACAGTGGTGACGTTTGCATGATTTCTTGAACATATTAAAAACCATGAAATTGCACACTTAAAAAGGGTGAATATTGTGGCACGTGAATTATATCTTTAAAAAAATCCTAGCATGCCTTTTGGTGCCAATAATAGGAGTCAGAAAAGAAAATCAAGACTGCCTTGTAAGTTGTAGCCCAAATGATCTAATTTAAAAGCATGCAGAAGTCTTTAAAGACACTCCAAATCATTGATGAAGGCAGGTCTACTTTTATAAGGTCCTAAAATCAATTTCATACATTTGTAAGCTGTGGTAACATTAGCAAATCCCTTCCTATACATCATCTCACAACATACCCATGAAGTAGAAAGAGCAAATACCATTAACAGCTTTGCAGATGCAGAAGCACAAGTCCAGAGAGCTTCAGTGACTTGCCTAGGGTCACATGCTAGCTTTCTTTTTCCTAGTAGTGGTTTACTCTGCCATGATGCATGCATAAAGTATACTCTTCTCTAAAATAAAATGAACACTTTAACTATTCCCAATTTCTCATCTCATTCATGTCATTATCACCCATGTTCTTGCCTCCAGTGACAGCAAGATTCTATTACCTGCAGTGCCATGGGGTGAAATTTCAAAATAGTCCTTTGAAACTGCAACCCCAGTATTTCAAAATGGAGCCTTGAGAGTGGTTAGATACACACTCAGTCCTCCTGCCCCTGTCTCGGCTTTTCAGTCATTCCTTTGTGTCATTACCATGTAAAGATATCCAGCAGTGTATGAAAAGTGACAGATCATTATAAAATGAAAGAATAGCTGTCTTTATTAGATTGTGAAGGAGACAAGGATAAAACTTACTCCTTTTTGTCATTCCCGTGTCTGGCACATAAAAAAATTATCAATTTACATTAGTTGAATGCATGAGTGAATGAATGATTGGTCTCTTAATATTTTGTTGGCCAAGACATCTCCCTGTAATGTGCTTCTTAAGAAAGCAGTCCAGGTCCTAGAAGATCATTAGGGTTTGAAGGTTTCCTAAAAAGAGTAGTTATCTTTCTGGAGTGAAAAGAATCAACAAAGATCACTGTAGTTTTTTTATAAATGTTAAGTCTCATTCCTTCCTTCCATAATGGTTATTTGAAATCCTGGTTCCTCTTCAGTCTTAGTGAGTTTGGTGAGGCTGCTCTGTGGAATGCTGGCCTGGAGCCTCTTGGATGATGAATAGAAGGGGTCAAGGGAAGCCAGAGGACAAAGCTCAGTTTGTTGCCACCTCACTGCCAGTCCACCACAGTCACTACTGACCCTGGTAGCTTGGGCATCAAGAGAAAACAAAGAAAAGGACCTTGGAAGCAATTTCTCAAGGTTCCTGTGTTAGCCAGGCAGCAATGCTCATGAGCTCAAAGCAAGCATATTAAAGGCTGAGAGACGGTTCCGTTGGGGAAAACAGATAAAGTTTTGAGGGTGATGAAATTGAAAAAGCCCATGTATTTATAACTTACAACAAATAAATTCATTCCAATAATATCACCGCTCCTCCCCAATTTGTATACAGCAGCTTAGGAACCTGCCCTGCTGCCAAATGCCAGATCAAAGTCATGTCTGATGGGGAATAAAACACTAAGCAATGAAATAAGGGCTTGCTCTTAGAGCAAGTTTTGCTTTTGCCATAAACACTGCAACTTATCTGCACAGGCTTTTAGTAACCGTGCAGGTAAGACCCAAAGCTGAGCTGTAATAGGAAGGCACTCCTCATGCCTCTCTTGTCCATTTTCTGGCTACTGCTCACTTGCAGGAAGACACTAATTATCTCTATAAATAAAATTATCTGCCTAGCCCTATATCTTGCAAAAGTAGTTGGACATATTGTCAATCAATTTGGAGGTTATCTTTGCGATAGACTATTTTTGGAGGAATAAAATTCATTTTTGAGGATCTCTGAAAGGTATTTCAAAGAGGTAATCGTTCTAGTGTGACTGCAGATTGGAGAAGATGTACCTCATGTTAATAAGCTGTGTATATAGAAAACATGCAAATGAAGGAGTAATTTGCATATTAAACTGTTTCTCCTATAGACAACTCTTTGCAGAGGGTTTCCAGGGTGGCCAGAGGCAAGTATTTATATAACATAGGCATGATTGTCCTGAATGATGGTAAGGAGATCCTCTAGAAACTACTACTCATAGGATACTTTGTAATTTACACAGTGTATTCACAAGCATCGTTTCCTTTAGCTTTTCCAACCACTATATTATCTCCATTTTATAGGTGAAGAAACTGAGGCTTAGAGAGGTCAAGTGAATTTCCTAAAGGCTAAATCTACCACATCCTAGCTGCTTTAAACATGCCTGAAGCTAATCAGAAGATGGCTTACCTGCAGGCTCTATTCTCTGTACATATTCCCTGGTAATAGTCAGCAAACTTTGGAGTTATATTTCCCAGAACAGTGAGGGTCTCCTTGAAGCAATACACCAATCACATTCTGCTCCAAAGAGGGGTCAGGTTACTCACAGGTGTTCCTAGCAACATGGGTGTCAAATGCTTACAGCATCATAAAAGGGTTTGCTATTAACAAGTGACCTTCCTCTTACTGGATATGTGTGTAAATTTTTGTCATTTCCGTAGGACCCCATAGGAGCATAGAGGATGGGTTAACAAACAAGGAAGAAGGGTTACCAAGTGAAGACGGGGCCACGTTGACATGACTAAAAAAGAGCCACAGGAAGGCATCTAATTCTTATTGTTTAAGAATTCCTTGGTATCCCAGATTAAACAATAAAGAACTTAGCGTTCTTTATTGTTTAATCTGGGATACCAAGGAATAGAATCCTACTTTTATTTTCTATACTGGATTTCCCATTTGTTCTCCCTTAGTATTTACTAATGTGCATTTTGGTGAATAAGAAGTCATCCCTATTGTGTTCTGGGAACCTAAGGAATGCGATCTATATTTACACTCAAGGTGAAGAGTGGAAGAACACTACGAACCAAAGTAAGAGAAATTGAGTCCCAAGGGGGACAAGAAATTCTGGGGGACAGAACTGGGAAATGCTGTCTGACTTCTTACAGAACACCTCTATCCTTAACCCTGCAGGGTTCTATGTTCTATTCTAACTCAGGAGACCTGTTTTTTTCCCCCACATAGAATATACAGTTCTGCAGTAGATCTTGCAGTCTCCACCTGAACAAGAAAGCCTGAGTATCTGAAAGCTACAACCCCCAAAACATGTCAGTGAATTCAACCAATAGGTAAAAACTTCCTTCCAATTCCTCGAATGTGCCTCCCACACCTAAAGATCTGCCCATCACAGAGGGCAGTGGCAGCTGGCCTCTATCCTGCATCAGTAGTCTTAATCCTGTGAGATGACTGGTGTGCACCTACTTGTATGTGCTGAGTCTGCCATGCTGCCCTGAGTTCTTCTGCCCCTGATAGGTTTCTGATATCCAAATGCCTCATGGTTTTCTGATGTCCACAGAAGCTGGCTTGGACTTGGGCATCCCCTTAGGCCTTGACCCCTACAATTCTATCTAAAGTCACCTATTGGTTGCCCAGAACTCAGTCATCTCTCCCTAGTATAAAGTGATCTCACAAATCCAACACAAACCCACAATTCCAAGTCCTGTTAAGTAGGTGAAACCTGTTCATCTCTCTCCATAACTCCTCCTCTGCTTCCCTCTTCCCCTTCTGTCCTTTCATCCTACTGAATGCTCAATGCCTTAATTTGACCCCTGGCTCCTGAAAGCTTGCCACTTTGATGCTCTATCTATAAAGTTTCCTATTCTAGATAAGCACCTTATGTTCAGAACTTGTCCTGAATCCCTTATCCCTTTCAAAATTTATGAGGCTGGTGTTCCTATCCTCCAGAATCCTGCCAAGAAACATACTGACAACCTATGTCCCAACAGCATTTCTTGATAATGGCTGAATGTGTCCCAGGAAGAAGTCTTCCAAAACAGTCCTACATATGGCGAGTTTCAGACCCTGTGACAGATCATGTGTGGCAAGATACTTTCAAACAGAGGCACTTTTTGTAAATTCTTAAATCATAACACTTTATTTTGGCTGTCTATTCAGTCATCTGTCTCCCTCCAATTCCTTGAATGCACCTACCATTCCTAAAGTTCTGCACATCACATGCGCTCATCCCCAACCTCTGCTTTTGATCGAGTATTTCCACTGGTGGAAATGGGTCCTAAGGAAATTTTTAAAAGAAAAAGAGTAAAAGTAATGTACATGAATGCAACCTAAGTACGTGTAAACAATCTAAACATCCAACAACAGAGGCCTGAGGGGAAATAATAAGACTATAATTATGTATGACTGAGGGCAAGACCTAAAAGAAATGAAGATACATTTTAGTCATTGTTATATTAAGGTAGTGGGCTTTATTAAAAGCTAATAGTAGAATGTGTAAATCTCCAGATAGGTTATGTAATTTCACATGCTTAAGATTGAAGGGTAAGGCCCACTAGGCACCAATACAATCCAGAAGAGAATTCCAATGAATTTAAAATAAAATCATGGTTTCAGCAAAGTGAATCTTCCACTAAGGAGCTCAGTCTAGTAGAGGAAAAAAGATGTGTAAGTACATCACTGAAAGATAAAGCAGGGAGTGGTAAGAACCACAAGAGAGGGACCCATGAAGTGCTGTGGGAGTACAGGAGAGGGTAGAATGACTTTTGATGGGGTGGAGGCTTCATGGAGGAGTGGGCACTTGAGTGAGGCCTTGAAGAAAGGTGGGACTTAAAAAGCATTTGAGGTAGAGGGATGTAGCCTGAGTAAAGGTGAGGAAGGGGAAAGTGTGGGCATGCGATGGGATAAAGGGATAGTTTAATAGTATAGTTTGATAGTATTTCATCATCCTTCCATGGGAAATAATACTGATCATCCATTTTAGGGATAGAATGAAAAATGGAAAATAACTGACCAAGCCTGAATAACATTAGATAACACTGCTTTTTATTTGGGGGGGGGTTGATTTAAATCAATCAGTTTTTCTATTATTCTTAGTAACATTGCTTCTTTTGGCCTTTGATTTAAACCAATCATTTGCTGCACAATCTCTGTCCCATTTTGCACTTATCTCTCTTATGACACTTCTCACAGCAGTATATAATTTTTGTTTCCACATTGATATCCCCCAATAAACTTTGAGATCTTTGCAAGAAGGACTGTGTATCATTCATCACTGAGTTCGCAGCATCAAGCAGAAGGCCTGGAATATATTAGCCTCACTGTGCACTTATTGGTTTGCTCCCTCTGGACTGAGAGTGTGTTTTACTCATCTCTCTCTCCCTAGCACTTAGCACAGTCCTGGCATATAAGATGCTGAATGTTTGTTGAACTGAGATGAATTAGTTCCCTTCCTGTTCCCTTAGTCCTTGAGCCTCAGTTTCCCCATATGTAAAATAAGGGTAGTAACAGTATCTACTATCTCATAACATTGTTGTGAAGATTAAGTAAGCACTTAGTGTAGCGTCTAACACAGAAAATGTTCAGTAAATATTAGCTGCTATAACTATCATCATTATTATCATTATTATTATTATTATTTTTAATTTATTTTTTTGGCTGTGTTGGGTCTTCGTTTCTGTGCGAGGGCTTTCTCCAGTTGCGGCAAGCAGGGGCCACTCTTCATCGCGGTGCGCGGGCCTCTCACTATCGCGGCCTCTCTTGTTGCGGAGCACAGGCTCCAGACGCGCAGGCTCAGTCGTTGTGGCTCACGGGCCTAGTTGCTCCGCGGCATGTGGTATCTTCCCAGACCAGGGCTCAAACCCGTGTCCCCTGCATTGGCAGGCAGATTCTCAACCACTGCACCACCGGGAAAGCCCCATCATTATTTTTTTGTTGTTGTTGATAAAGCTTCCAGACCTGCTCATGGGAACAGTTCCCTCAAACTGTGCCAGCCTTGGTCAGGGTTGTCCTTGGGTATGAGAAGCTATGCCTGTAGATTTTTCTCTCCCTTGTCTCATCACACTGCTTCTGCTGAACTTAAATACCCTGTATAGTGTAAAACTGTAGCTGACCTTGGAGGGCACATCCACCAGACTAGAAGCTCCCTGAGGACAGGGCCATCTCATACTCATCTCTGGGCCCACATAGGGCCTCATACAATACATGTGTGTTAAAAAAATGAATGAGTGAAAGCTACTCACCTCCAGCTCTTCTTCCCTGACACTAGACTATATGAATACAAATGCTTATAATCCAGAGTTCCCTCTAACCAAGGGACAGGTCCCAGGGAGCCCTGTGTTGTCTACCTTTGTGCTACCCCTCATAGCTCTAGCTAATTCCTTTTAGGTCTTTGGTAATTGGGAATGAATACATCTGCAAAGCTGCAAAACTATTACAGTCTGAATTATGTCTGAAATATGTCACATGTCTAAAAATAATTACTATCAAACTATCCATGTAAATAGCAACAGGTGAGTTATTTAATTCATACTTGCATTTCTACAGTGAAATCATGGGACCCCTGGAAACATGCTGAAATTTGACGTGGAGCTGATTTCTCATTCACACGTTAAGGGGCATTGTCAAGAGTGCTTGGTTCACTTTTTTTGAAAGTCTGGCACTATGTAAGAAAACTTCTAGTTGCCTTATCTCACGTAATCCTTAGAATTTCTCTGGTGGTCATCATTATCCCAATTTTAAAAGTGAGAAAACTAAGGCTCACGGAGGACATGTCATTTTCCCAAGATCACAGAGTCAACAAATGTTGGACTCAAATCAAATCTTTTACCCCTATATCAATAGGGTTTCTGAGTAGAGACCATTCCAATATTTTTGTAGGGCTCACTACATAGGTGAGAAATCATTCCACATCTCCAAACCCCTTTCTATTGTTTTCTCCATCTATCTCTCCTCCCATGGAAGCAAAATCTGAACCTAAACTTGCTAGCTAGTCTTCATGAAATTGCAAAAGAGACAAGAAAATCTCTTTCCGAGTGACATGGGTTACAGAGGAGTTTCTGGGGAGCCATGGAAGCTATAGAGGTGGGGTGGCAGAAGAGGTGCGGTAGGAAAGTGGGAAGTAGGAGGCCTTTAATCATAAGCAACACACATGAAGGATCCTGTCTCTATTCTGAAGCTGAGCAGAGCTAAGGGACCTCAAGGACTGGATACCCACTTACTGATGGGCCCAGGGGGCCTTAGGCAAGGTGCTAACCTCCTTTCCCCATTTACGGTTTTGGACAAGATCTGAAGGTGATTCAGTTAGGACTTAGAGATAAGTAGTATGTTACATGCTGGTTTGGGTTGGCTGTATTTTTGGGTTTTTAAAATTTTTTTTTATTTTATTAAATTAATTAATTAATTTTATTTATTTATTTTTTTAACATCTTTATTGGAGTATAATTGCTTTACAATGGTGTGTTAGTTTCTGCTTTATAACATAGTGAATCAGCTATACATATACATATATCCCCATATCTCCTCCCTCTTGTGTCTCCCTCCCACCCTCCCTATCCCACCCCTCTAGGTGGACACAAAGCACCGAGCTGATCTCCCTGTGCTATGCAGCTGCTTCCCACTAGCTATCTATTTTACATTTGGTAGTATATATAAGTCCATGCCACTCTCTCACTTTGTCCCAGCTTACCCTTCCCCCTCCCTGTGTCCTCAAGTCTATTCTCTACGTCTGCGTCTTTATTCCTGTCCTGCCCCTAGGTTCTTCAGAACCTTTTTTTTTTTTTTTTTAGATTCCATATATATGTGTTAGCATACGGTATTTGTTTTTCTCCTTCAGACTTGCTTCACTCTGTATGACAGACTCTAGGTCCATCCACCTCACTACAAATAACTCAATTTCGTTTCTTTTTATGGCTGAGTAATATTCCACTGTATATATGTGCCACATCTTCTTTATCCATTCATCTGATGATGGACACTTAGGTTGCTTCCATGTCCTGGCTATTGTAAATAGAGCTGCAATGAACATTGTGGTACATGACTTTTTTTGAATTATGGTTTTCTCAGGGTATATGCCCAGTAGTGGGATTGCTGGGTCGTATGGTAGTTCTATTTTTAGTTTTTTAAGGAACCTTGTTGGCTGGTTTTTAAAAGGATCAAAATTGAAGAGCGGGCGTGGATGGAGGGATATAAAGCCAATCTATGGGAGGCAGAATGAATGACGGTACATCACCAGTTTCATTTTATACACAGTGAAGTCACAGGCCATACCAAGGCATTATCCGATTTTTGAAATAAATGCCCCTCCCTCACAAATAATAAACAAAACAATAACACTACAACCAGACTACATTCCTCCAAGGGTTCCAAAGCACTAAGAATATAGGAGACAGCACTCTAGATAAAATACAGTCCAGCTTGGTTTTAAAAAATATCCATCCGGCTTCAGGAAAAGAAGCCTTAAAATTTTATTTACACAGGTGCTGGCTCAGGTTTCTATTGAATCTGACCCCAACATACTTTTAAGACACGCCTCTGGCTGGATGAGGGAAACCAATGGCTGAAGAATGTGGAAGATAATTTATGACCTCTCTTAGCTTTTCTCCTGACCTGTGGCTATGGATCTGAATTTACCAGGGAGGTCAGACAAATCTTGTTGCAGACAAAGATACACAGAGAGCTCTGACACTTTCGAGTCCAAAGCCCAAAACTCAAGAGAGGCGATGAACACATGCTTGCTGGGCTTTCTGGGGAATGTTACTCATAGTGCCCTGGGAGGCCAAGAGGAAAGAGGAAGAGATTGACCTTTGCTATGTTCTTATACAAATGCTACTGGCCCTTCGGATCACCAATTAAGTAACACTGAAGATAAGTGGTTGTTTGAGAACCTTACACCAACCCAAAGCCTTCTTTACCAGAGAACTACCATAAATACTATCTGCCATCTCTCCTTTCTGCTACCCAGGGAACACCATAAGTGTATGTGTGCCAATGACCAAGGCTTCACTCCAGTAGAAGGAACCAAAACTTATTGGGCACTGGAGCTGTGTTACATATCATTTAGTTCTTACAATAACCTTGTGACCTATTACTATCTTCACAGAGGCACAAAGAAGTTAAGTGACTTGCTCAAGGCTGCATATCTATTAAGTCTTGGAGTTAAGGATTGGGTTCAGGTCTATTTTCCAAGGCTGATGCATATAAAGTGAACCACTGGCCAATAGAAACATCTGGAGTATCTATAAAATTTTAGAGATTTATTGTTAAAGATTTAGGTTGCTATAGATTTATTGCTAAAATATTCAAGATCATTTAGTTCAACGCTTTTATTATTTAGATGGAGATTTGAAGTGAAAAGAAGGAATGAGACATGCCTAAGGCCACATAGTAAGTCAATGGCAGAACCAGAGCCCCATTTGGTGCTCTTGCACTGCATCTTATTCCACTACCTAGATAGCAGTGTGCTTCCAAAAAGCCCAGAGAGTAGAGTAGGAGAGCGATGTACAGCTCAGCATCGGGGTGGGGGGTGCAGGCATAAAAGGGTAACTGAAGGCTGGTCAAGGGACCTGCTGCATCTGATGAGGTTCCCCTCAACCACTTCTGGACTCCAAAATGTTCCTAAAACAAGCATCCAACTTTCACACAGCCCTGTCTTTGGTCAGTCTGTTCCTGAAGTCCTGTCTTCCTGAAGTTCACTTCCTACCTTTTGTACTTGGCAAACTATTACGCATCCCTTCAGACCTAAATCAACCCTTAACTCCTCTTTGAAGCTTTCTTAAACATTCCAGGTAAAATAACTCATTCTCTTATTCTGTCTGCTCAGTGGATTGTGTACTTACTTCTAGTACAGCACTTATTTTACTCTATTATGTTGGAAACTCTGTGTCATATTCACTCCACAGCCACTAACAAGTTATATGACTTTGGGCAAGTCACTTTAACTTTTCTATGCCTCCGTTCCCTCATTTGCAAATAGGGCTAATGATAATACCTACATCATAGGGTTATTGTGGGGATCGAATGAGAAAATGTCTACAAAGCAACTAATACATACTGAGTGTTCAATGACTAGTTTTTGTTGTTATCTCTTATCCCAGTGCCTGGTATAGGTCTAGTGTACACAATAAGTAAGCATTGACTGTTTGTTGAATAAATGGATGTTATCTGGGGAAAGTGCCAGTCATCAAATCGCAATTTTAGATATCCCTGCAGTCAAGTTAAAGGTTTATTATGCTGCCTCACACAATTCTTGGAGGTTCCAAGGCAACAATCTCTGAAGCTCTGCTGATCAGCTGTGAGGCTGGAGAACCCCTCAGACAAGAAGCAAGAAATGGCTGGGAGACCCTCATTTCTGCCGTTTATATGTTCTATGAACCTGGAAAAGTCACTTCCTCTCTCTGGGCTTCAGTTTCCTCATCTATAAAATGACTTGGTCACATTTTTAGATTTCTGAGTTCTCTTCCTTCAAATTTTAACAGGTTAGCATTTAAAGATCCTGTGATTCCAAGTACTGCAAACCTTTTAAGTCTTTTCATTAAATAACTCATGGCTGAGTCAACTGCCCAGAAAGTGAAAGAACTTGTGAACATGGGACTATAGAAATGTGGTTATCTAACTTATGGACCTGTAAGAGGCTCACAGTCTCCAGGTCCCATATCCAAGTACCACAGTGAAATCATGGTCCGTCTACACTATGAGGTGAACCAGGAGAGGAAGGACAATTAAAAATTTAAAACCCTGATAAAAGAGAAGAAGATTTTGCCTCAATTTTTAGCTCTGTCCTGAAAGACAATATTTTCTGGTTTATGACATCAAAGAGGAGGGGAATGGAGTTCTCTTGCTCCTGGCCCCATGGAAAACATTCTGTGGCACACTTCTCTGAGAAGGCTCAAAGCAAAGAGTCCAGGAACCATGATTCTACCATTTGTATCCATACACCCTGTCTCTGAGTTCTTCCCTTAGCTTGGTAGTGAGGAGTAAAATTCTCATGTGCACAGGTGTTAAATCATGCTTCCTGTTCTGTGGTTGTGTGATGAGAGTGAATTAAGAGCTATCAAGCCTGGTTTCATCAGAATCAGAACTTTCCCTCTGAAGAGTAGGAGTTGGCAGAAGGACTATTACTCACATGTCCCTGGCCCTACCTAATGAAGAGTTTTAAGTATTTGGAGCTTTTTTAGGAAGAAAGCTCCCTGTGATATTGGTGCTACTCATTGGCTCCTTGGTTTCTCCCCACAGTACTTAAGTCTTTCATAAATTCTTTCATTTCTGACTCTATTGTTCCTCTTCACTGTTGTTTTTCTTGTTTGCCTAGGCATTGCACTTCCTTTCTGCTTTAGGTTAGTATGCTTATATATTTGAGGGGTAGCTGTGCTGTAAGAGAGTGACTGCTAGCATTGGACCCAGAAGGCCTGGGTTTAAATCCAGATAGTCCACTTACTACCTGTTGATTAACTGACAAAACCTCAGTTTGCTTACATGGAAAATAAGGAGGATGACCTCTTCCTCTGTTCTAGGTGGTTGGGAAGTTCAATGGAAATTGGATATGAGAGGTCTTCATCCACTGAAGAAATTTAAAGGTGTCCAGGGTTATGATCACTAAGTTCCTTCAGGCAGGCTCTGTATCTTGAGTATGTGAGCCTAGTATCTCATGTGTAGTAAGCACCCAGCAAATGTATACTGACTGAATGCATGAGTAGATTACCACCAGGCCTGTTCTTATGACGTACTCAGTAAAATATAGGCACCAGTCTAGCCAGAAGCTGTGGTGATTTCAGTGGGATGTATCAGGAGTCACAACATGGGCTGGAAGCAAACGGACTGAGAATTCTAATCTCTTTGCTCCCTTTATAAAGAATCATTCACCTCCAAATCCCAGTTTCCTTCTTTGGATAGGAGGAAGTTTCCTTTTCTGTGCTCTCTTCTGGCAGGTAAAAAGATTACCTGCCTCCTTGGAATGCTGAGGGCAGTTACCTAGCCATGAAGAGAAGGAGCATGAACACCTGAAAAATAGGTTCCAGAAGTATGCACACATGACTATTATAACTGAAGAGATTGTTTTTTGAAATAACGGCTTCTCCCAGAATTCAGTTATTATGAGGGACAGTGTGTTTCTTGCCATGGGATTAGACTAGAGATCAGAGAAGTAAGAAATAACTCCTACCTCTGAAGAAAAAGGGGGTCTAACACCCTTTCAAGAGCAACCAACTGCTAAAATCTACCACCCAGAGTTTCACAATTATCAAGAGATTCTGTGAGGGATTAAAAAAGCTTCTGGCTGCAGTATATGGACGGGCTTTAAAAATATAACACACTGGGGAATAATAAGGCAAGGTGGAGTGAGATAATGGACTCAGAAGATCTTGCAAGTGACACAGAAATTTCATGTTAATCATTGTTTCATAAAATGCACATGCTATAAATAAGCAGCCACAGGGCACTATAGACCAGCAATGGCAAATTCTTGACATGGCTCCCAAATTGGGCTCTAATAAGAGACTTGGGTGGGCATCAACTGAAATGAGTTACAGAGCTAAATTACTTATTCTGCAGGCCTGTGGTCTAGTCTTGTGATGAGGAGGACCAGAATTAAGCCAGCAAATGTGTAAAGACAAAGAATCATGGGGAAATATATGGTAGATTCATAACTCAACTGGCCACCTGGGCCTTACTTTCTATGAGACAGAGAGTTTTTCCATAACGCTTAGTACCAGATCGTCCCCAAAGCTCTTCCTCTTTACCATCTGGGGTATATGTGGCATCCATCAAAACTCATTCATATATATTTTATAGTTATCCACATGGTTACAGTACAAAAGTCTAAAAAGAAAATGTGTAGAATATTTTCAACTTCTCCTCTGCGTATTGCAAGGGTGAGTGATCAGCAAGATCATCAGAACAAAAGTATCCTCTTGTAGCATTCCTAGATTTGTTTATTTTTCTCCTGTTTAGTGAAAAAAGTTCAGGACCTAGATGCCACCAGACCAGGCATTCTAGGCAAGCAAGGGGAACAAACTTTGACTGGCCAACTCAGAAGAATGTTTAAAATTAGATAATCTAGAGAGTTGCTAAGACACCAGGAGACCAGAAAGAGCAAAATTTACTATGCAGATTTGTAAGCACAGGAGCAAGAGTCAACAAACTACAATTCACCAGCCAAATCCAATGTGCTGCTTGTCTTTGTGTGGCTCAAGAACTGAGAATGATTTTTACATTTTAAATGGTTGGAAAAAATAAAAAAAATATTATTTAAAGGCATGTGAAAATTAAATGAAATATAAATTTCAGTGCCCATAAAGTTTTACTGTAGTACAGCTAAACCCATTAGTTTTGTCTAGGTTTGCTTTCATGCTACAAAGGCAGAGTTGAATAGTACAGTCAGAGACCATATAGGCCACAAAGTCTAAAATATTTACTATCTGGCCCTTTATAGAAAAAAGTTTGCTGACCCACTAATCTAAAGTCTGGCTATGATATTTAAGAACACCAGAGACAGATAAAAGATAATAGGAGCTTTGTGAAAAAACCTCTAGGACGCGTGCAATCAGGATCAGTCAACTTCTTGGCCAAAGATACCTGATTAAGGCTCTGTTGAAGTTGCAAGTAGATCCTCCTAGCAGAGTTAACTTGCCCTTGGGAAATGTTCCTCCGAAAGTCAGGGAGTGAAGGGGACACTGATATGCACCAAAAACTCTCTGCAAGACTCCAAACAAGAAGTAACATTCAATTCCACATGAGTTGAGGTGGGAAAGAGTAGATTTAAAGGACAGAAAGAGTTCAATAAGGGTTCACTTACATTTCTTCCCTCACAAAAACCTGGGGCAAGAGAAAGAATCAAAGCCATACTTATATAAAATTTGCCAAGGATACTAAATTGGGACATATTGTAAACATCAGTGAGGATGGTGTAATTCTTTGAGTTCAGAATGTAAACTACAGTTTCAATTTTATGATGTGTACCAAACAGTGCTCCATGTGTACAAAACAAATGGATGTACAATCTCCAATGTTTTACTAGAAAATGTCTGAAAAATAGTAAATTCTTGAGCACATAATGCACATGATGAATTAATTAACCCTCTTTGAAACATGATGAGGTAGAGATGAGGATTCATATCCTGATTTTCCAGATGAGAAAATGGAAAAGAAAGGAAGTTATCCAGCCATGGTCATAATGCTGGGAGAAGAGGGAATCTCAGAGTCCTGACTTTTAACCCAGCCCATCCACAGTGCACTCTCTCAGCTGGCTCTATCCCCATCTGAAGATTGATTTTTTTAAGAGAATGGGAGCTAGGATTCACCATCTTCTAGGAAGGCAACACCAAACATGCATACAGGTATAAATGCATGTGTGTTTGCTGAAATTAACAGTGATGGTGTTTGGAACTTGTAGAATTGTCACAAAAAGTGTAAGCTGAAAAGGCATTTTAAAAGTATCTAGTTTAACTCCCTTATTTTACAGACAGGGAACACTGAGGTCCAAAGGGGGAAATTTTCTTATCCAATGTCACACAACTAAACCCCCTCTGAGCCCCTACCCTGCTCATGGATATCACCTTCCTTTGACTTCCTGGTCTTTTTGATAGCATCTAACATGCCTTCCCCTTTCACCTCCCCACTCATCCCACCCACCCACCACTAACTGATTCTCTACATGCCCGTTTCAAACCCACAGATCATCCACTCAAATGCGCTTACACACACACACACATACACAAACACATTCTTTCACTAAGTTCCCATCAAGCAAGATTTTAGTGGTTTTTACCCCCTTGACCTATTACCATTATTTTTTAATCTCAAAATATTCAGATCCTTCCCTGACTAGCCTCACCATCACCCCAAACTTCCAGCATTACTGACAACGAGAAAATGTGGGGCTCTCTTCTCTTCTTCCTCCTCAACAGGAAAACCTGGCTAGATTACAATCGACTCTGTGCTGAGCCTTGCACCAATGACAGCATTAAAGCTTCATGGTTTATGAACTACCAAAGCTAGAAATGGATTTCTGTCTGACGTGCCAGGCTTTTAAGTCTTGTACCTGTGCCCAGTCCAGAGATTTCTGAAACCATGAATAAAGTGGTAATCAACACTCTGAATACTCCATCTGAGCTTACTGACAACGACAAATGAGGAAGAAAAGATTTGTGCTCCCACTCCCTCCAAGACAGGTGGAATTCCAAGTTTCAACAAGGCAGATTCACAATCACCTTCAGAAAGGCCATTTGGGCAATAAAGACACATTGTAAAAAAAAAAATCAATAAATGTTCTCTGCAGGTAATAAGACAGCCCTTTGCCTTCAAATAGAGATAATAATGGCAGTAAACTCCAGCTACCAAGCTTTACAGATGGGAGGTGAAAGAAAACACCAATATTTTTTTTTTGCTTTGTTTCATGTTTTTTCTTAAACCACATTCTCCTGTCCCTCAAAGGGCTCAGGACTGGAATCTGGGGTTCACATTCCAAAGGAACCAATGGGCTCCATAGTTTTGCAATGAATCCACTGGAGATTTTAATATTTCAAGCAGTTAAGAGCATTTGGCTCCATGAGTTCATAGAGTCTCATTTTCTCAAATAAAATATCACCAAGTTTCCCTAACAAGTGATTCTAGGGACTGAAGAATTTTGAGACCTTGCTGGATTTCCAAGTGCTCAGTAATATGAGTGATTACCCCTCCCCCCAGCTTCCTTGTTCTCAAATAGTCCAAGATCCACATAATAGCAGAGCTCCTCCCAGACAGCCCTGCCAGCTGCCCTTCTGCCTGCCTCCCTCCTTCAGCCTTAACTTCCTCAGAAAGCTCCCATGTGGAATAGTTATGACAGCAAAATCTTCTCTTTCACAATATGGTTGATCATTCCCACTGTTTTCCAAAAGCAACAATATCATGACCCAGATTTGTAAAACCCAAAGGCAGCATCAAATACAATCTAATCTATCTGACTATTGAATTTGCTTTTTGCTTGTTTTCTTGAACTCTTTTCCCATCTAATAAGGCTGCTATTACTGTGGTGCTTGGGCTTACTGACACATTAGCTCTAGATGGGTGCTGTGGTTCATTCTCTGCTCTATAGATAGGGCCTACCCGATGACAGGGTATGGGGAAGAGACAGGTTCTCACTGGAGAAGTTGGGGTGATCTGAAGTCTTTGGAGCTACTCCTCATTTCCTTTTCTGACAGCCATTCTTTTGTGAGTACTCTTAAGAAAGGAAGACACTGCTCTCTGTCTCTTTCCAAACTGCCTACGCCTAGGCACTGGTGCCCTGGACTTCATACTGCCCAGTGTAAGCAGTAGCAATGCGTCACTCAAGGCTATGGGTGGAACATGCAGCATATTTTCATTAATACTAAATGTTAGCTGTCTCCTTGTTGCCTGGGGGACTGGAAGAAAACAAAATAGCTTTCCATTTTATAGGTATTCCTGCCATCTGGCTAAAATGGTGAAAAGATAATCATCATTCCAATTGGCTATCAACAGGGAGGCCAGTTAAAGGGCACACACTTTCTACCTTTTCTCTAGATGCCAAGAACTCTGTGGTGCTTCTGCTGTCCTCTGGTGGGTGTCATCATATTCCTGCTGAAAGGTGTGGCCTATATACCTACCACTTTCAAGACTGTCCTCAGGGATTGTAGCCTTTATATAAGGAAAAGCTGTCTGTTTTGATTCTGACTTGGAACTCAAAACTTCTAGGCCAGTGGGAAGGAAGAAAAAGGTCTTGGCAGGAAGTACTTCCTTTGTGGAAAGTGGAGGCAGGAGTAAATAGTGGTGTTTAGCAACTGGGTCTGCTCCCAGAGCAGAGCATCTCTGTCTAGAAACTGTTCATCAGCATCCCTTTGAGAAGAAAGCCCTTAGTACAGGATGTGGAATGAAGTGGATGGGTAGGAGGCTTAAGCCCAGGGAGATTGGGAAGGAAGGAGGCACTAGTATATATAGGAGGTCTGGAAGTGTGAGTTCCTGCTGTAAGATGCAGCCTGAGCACCTCTGGGGGCTAAGCAGACATTAATTGTTTTAAGCTAAATAATACTAAGGAGCCAGGGTTTGAGCCCACTTAGCCAAATATAAGATGCAACTTAGCTTATGGTTCTGGACCAATGGACAGGGCCTGAGGGCAAGTCTCTGGAGAGAATAAAAATGTTTCATCACTTTGGGTCCTTATCTACCTAGGAGCTATTAATGCAAAGAGGCCCCAAGGATGCAGCAACAGGAGGGAGCAGGTGCATAGACTGATGGTCTGCTGAACAGTGAGAACACTTCCTTTCTGGGGCCGAGGCCAGGAAGCCTTCACGAAGGAACAGTTTCGTATTCACCACAGAGAACAGGCTGGGGATTCGGTTGGGGTTTCTCCACTTCTAACCTCTCTAATAAGGACAATTTTTTCCCTCACTAGGCAGGAGAATGGAACACAAGCAAGGAGGAAATTAAATCTTTTCAAATCATTAATTTTTCTTTCATTCCTAGGACCCACCAAGCTCCAATCACCAGCTGGGACCACCTTCATTGCCTACATTGCCTATACTACCAAGGCTGCCAAAGCCAGGGGACCAGCAAGTATGAAAACTGACTTTTTTTAAGGCTCTTAGGTTCTTTGAACCAGCCCTGCCAGTTACCTTGTCTCAGAGATGATAAAATCCTGGGTCCTGATAGACTGGTGTCTCTTTTTAGAAGATAAAGGAGAAAGGGAAACAGAAGTTAGTGTCCAAGACCCTTTACCTTCAGCGGCTCTTTTAAAGAAGACTTTGCAGCTTCCACAAGTGAGAGCTCCATAGTGACAGCCAGAAGCTTCATCCCCACAAATCAGGCAGGTCTTCTGGGGTGGAAAGTAATAGTCGATGGGCAGAACATGGTCCCTGGTAGTCTCCAAACTGAAAAGACCGAAGAAGAACAATGCAACACATGTCAGTACTTGACAGAAACAGGAGGGTAGAAGTCTGAAGTCTTCAGCAGTAAAGTGCACGTGTAAATTATTATTTATTGCTTAACTGAGTCAGGGTGAAGCTGAATTTTCCTTGGACTTCTCCTAGGGATTATGTTTGTAGGGTTTCCTGTCATATGGACAGAGCCCTTTTGGATCCTGTGAAAGCATGTGAGAAGTTCTCTGGAATCAGCCAATCCCATGGGCTATGTCTACATGAGGGAAGGATGAAGGCAGAAACCTGAGGTTAAGGTCTTTAACTTAAGTTGGTGGTCAGGAAACAATTTCAGAGTAACTAAATGGTATGAACTTAGCCCTAAGACCTTACCTTATCCAAAGGGAGACCTATGGCAAAACCAGACTAAGCATCAAAGCACTTTGATGTGCTTTGCTCTAGTTCTCTGAGCCTCACTCTCATCTGTAAGTAGGAATAATTATCACCCATCTTACTGAGCTACTTGTGTGAGTGGAGGTATGAATTAAACAAAAATATAAAAAGCTCTTGAAATGAATACAGAAGTGAGGGATCATGATTAGTATTATCATACCAGTCTTCTTTGGTCTTTTTTCCATTCCCTCACTTTCTTTAGGAGTCTATCTAGATCACATGGAAATCCCCCACCCACATTCTATAACATAAAGTAGCAGAATCCCTATGCCAGATTTTATTGTGTAATGATGCACAATGATGCTGGAAATCTTTCAGGCAACCATCTCAACACTTAGCCATTTGAATACTCAGGTTCCTTGGGCTAGGATGGAGCTTCACAGGTCACCTAGTTTAACTGCCTATCTCCAAGAGGATCTGTGTCTGTGTCCTTCCAAGTGAACTGAAGGAGAGGGCCAGAAAGCCAATCCTAAAACCTTAATGGAAAGGTAGCTCTTAGTCTCCCATGGTAATTAACTCAAATTTAAACAAATGGAACATGGTTCGTACTACCCAAAGGTCAAATTTTTCTCTTCTATGTCCTATGTCTAATCATTAAACAAAATGTTAAGTGACTTCTTGGGTAAATCTGCCACAGATAGGTGATAACTGCATATTCTCTCATCCACAGGAATGCAGCCACCATTTTTATGAATACTTCTTTCTTACTAAGCAAAGAAGGAAGGAAAATAAGCCTGTTCACTGTGTTGGGTGATTTCAACTCCTCAAAACAATTTTGTGAGACATTTTTTTCTCATTATTATATCAGATGAAGAAAGTCAGACTCAGAGAAGGAAAGCTCAAAACTATTTGACCCAAGCCCAGGACTCTCTAACTCCAAATCTAACACAGTTTCCATTATCCTATTGTCTTCTCAGTACTCACCTTCACTTTCTACCCATGGCTCTTTGGTTATCATACTCAGCACAGTCATCAGAATCCCAAAAGAGTATGAAAGGTTATCCTCCTCTCAGTGCTCAGTGAGCAGCCCTGGCAGGGCAAGAGCAAAGAAGGCTTTCACTCAGGCTACACTTGACAAGCACTTTATCTCTAAGACACAAATATTAGCTTTTATTCACATCCCAAGTACAACAGAAAGCACTCAGAAAGTTCTCCTCATATGCAAACCCAGCAGCCGATTATGGCGGCCTATCTCTTCTCCCCATAATCCTTCCCTTTCCTACCTTAACCGGAAAGCCAGCAGGAGTCTGTCCACCAAACCAAGACTAAGAGGGCCACAAGTTCCACAGGAAAAGGGCTCACTTTCCATAAACAAATGGGCCAGGAGCTAAGAATGTCATTCCTTTGGCTAAAAATGTCATTTCCTTGGGTAAAAATTGTGCCCCCATCCTCATTCATGAAACAAGGAGAAGATGCAGAGGGTTTTTGTTGTTGTTTATTTGTTTGTTTTTAAGTGTCTTCATCTTCTTCTTACATTTTATGACTTCTGTAACTAATACAGTTAAAATCTAAAGGACATGTATTAAGGCACTTTATGTGCCAAGCTATTTCATATATATCATCTCATTTAATCTTTATAACAACCCTACCAGGTAGTTCTGTATCATCACTATATTGTAGGAGAGGAAGCTGATGCTCAGGAAAATTAAGTAAACTTGTTCAAGATCACTCCTCTAGTAAGTGGAAATGCCAGGTTACCATCCGAGGTAAGTCTGACTACAAAGTGTGGATTTGTAACCAATGGCTAACCATGTTATGAGACTGAAGGTCTAGATTAGATAGGTTGATTCAACTCAACTAGTATCACCTGGCCCTATGGACCAGGTACAGGGCTAAGTGCTGGGGATATAGTGATGATCAAGATATTATCCTTGCCTCTAAGCAACTTGCTATTTAGTAGAGAAGAAAGACAGGAAGCAAAGAACTGTAAAATAACATAGTAGATGATATAATCAAGTAGAGTGCATATTGCTACAAATGAGAAAGTACCTCAAAGACAGAAATGCATTTTGACAGGTATAAAGGTATATATGTGTATATATGAATGAGATGATGATGGTAATGCCAGTAATTATTATTATATGATTGAAGAGTAAATATTAGATAAACAAAATGAGAACCTGCATAAAGTAAATAAGTGGTCTTTTTGGAAAGAGCCTTTAAAAATAGAAATTTTCATCCATACTAAAATTTAAAATATAACACAAATTATTTAAAAAAATCTAATTAATCAAATTTATAATCAATACTTAAAGACTGAAGAAAGTCATCATTTTATTTATTAGATATGAATTTAATAAAATACACTTCACACAAAAATAACTATAAAGGAGGTGGAAGAGTAGGAGAAGTAATGAAGGCAATTTTAGAATTTGAATTTTTCCTAATTACAACCCACTTTGGCTAGAGGCCTGAGATATTTCCTGACCTTACCAGGCCAGTCTCTCTCTACCTCCTCTCTCTGGCAAAATGATTTGGACAGGATTCCCACTGACCCTGGCCTAGTGTGAACAAAGGGCACATTGCAGTGACTCATGGACTGATTGATCTTCTAGCACTGGAAATGAGAATTACAACTGCAGTCCCTCTCCCAGGTTCGCATTCTAGAGAAACTTGTGCACATTTGTACCAGGAAGCATATGCAGAAATGGACATACCAGCTTTGTTTATAGAAGCAGAAATGATAAACATCCACTGAGAGGAGAAAGGATAAATTATATCATACTCATTCAATAAAGTACAATTCAGCAATGACAAGGAACGGAATATATCTACAAATAGGTGAATCTCACAAGCTAATGTTGCATAAAAGACAATTCATGATAGCATACATACAATATGATTCCATTACATAGAATTTGAAAAGAAAGAAAAGTAAACAATATGTAATTTGGGAATATATATGTGAAAAGACATAAAAATGCCAGGGAGTGATAAACCCCAAATATAGGACAGTGGTTATCCCTGAGGGGAAGCTGTGGGGTAATAATATAAGGAAGGGAGATACAAACTGATTTATGCATTCATTAAAAAAAATATTTATTAAGCACCTGCTACATATCTGGCACCATTCTAGGTCCTGGGGTTAGTTAAACTAGTGAACAAAAAATAGTGTTAATGTTCTCGTTCCTTAATCAGGGCTCATGAGTGTTTGTTTTATTATTATTATGCTGTATAAGTAACTTGCATGTTACTTGTATTTTGTATGGTTATAACAGAACACAATAAAAAAAATTAAAAGAAAAACCTCAGAAGTTTCTAACATCTCCCTACATAACATTCTAACTGCAAGCACAGCAAAGGTTTGCTTTGAGAATAAGTAAGTGCAGAATTTGCATGCAACATTGTGTTTTTTACCACCTCCCCTGTGTTATGTGCTCACTTATTATTCCAATGCTGGGCATTCAGTTTTATGAAGTCTGAAGCAAAAGCCCTGCCACATAGCATGGAAATTTTCCAAACAAGAACATGACTTGCTATTCTCCAATGGTTTCACAATTAATTAAATGAAAGTGGTTTACTAGAAGCTATAGGCTTACAAACGCCAGCTCAACTATGAGGAAGTTGGGTTCAGAAACCCTTGGCACCCAGCTGTAATCTCAGTCTCTCTCTCTCTCTCCCCTGATCTCTCTCTGTCTCTCAGACTTGAGGATACTTTAGATACCTTAAGGGGTCTGGCTAATTTAAGCAAGTCCCTCAGTGATTGTGGAACCAGGATGAAATGTAAAAGTCACAGACCAGTTTTCCCTGTTTGGGAGAGAATATAAACTCAGCAGGGCTTTTGAGCCAGCCAGACCTGGGTTAATATCTTGCCTCTACCACTGAACCTTGGGCCCAGCAATTAGGCTCTCTGAGATCAACTTGCCTTGTCTGGAGAGTGGGGATATTTTCTACCCTTGAGGGCTTTTGTGAGAACTACATTGAATAACAAATGTTAAGCCCTTCCCTCTATGCCTGCCACATGGTAGCTGCATTATAAGTCTAGGATGCCATTACCTTTTGTCTTACCATAAAAAAGGGAAATGTCTTATAGTCTTAAAATAGAAAAGACCATCCTTCTTGGCTACATAGTATTCTTAGGGAAAGGTAAATATAGGTGGAGAGAGAAGGAAAAAAGGCTAGATGTGTAAAAGTATATCATTTTTATACATACCTCTGTACTTTTCAAACAAGAAGGGATTTAGGAAACCACCAAACATCTTTACAGAGCATCATATTTTTCCTGATGTTGAGTAATTTAAAAAATATTTTTATTAATCACATTGTGGAATATAATGAAGACTTTACATGAATTTTTAAGATAAAAATCAAAGAGTTCAAAGTTATTTTCTCCTCATAGATCACTTGTGCCTACTTCTTTGGGGGTATAAAGGATATTTCAGTAGAAAAATTGGCAAAGTAATGACATAAGACTTGTAGCTACTTTTCCCCTGACAGCCTGAGATTCTAAATTTGATAACTGTCTGTCCAAGAAGACAATCATGTTTTCTTTTAAAAGTATTACCCGAGCTTATGTCATGTCTCTCCAATTCTCTTTAATGACGCCTTTTGTTGAAGTGGGAAGGTATACAGGTACAACATCTGGTTTTCATGGTCATCTCTGCCACTTTCTAACAGAATGACCTTGAACAAGTCATTTTACCTAAATTTCTTCACATGCAAAATGCATAAAGAAATATAGAACTCACAAGACTGCTATGAAGATTCAGTGAGATTCTGGAGGTAAAGCAGCTCACACCATTGCTAAGAAGTGAGTTGGGATTTTGAGAGAGATGGTCTTGAATCTATGGAAAGTATTACCATCTTAACAATACTAAATCTTCTCACATCAGGACCCAACTCCACACACCAGCTAGTCAGCACCAGCACCAGACTCCTGGGGTCACAGAGGCAGCTGCACGAGGGCCCAGCCCTCCCCATCCACAGACCAGCACCAGCCCTGGGACCCAACAGGATCTGAAGCCAGCTATACCAGGGCCAAGCCCCACCCACCAGGGGGCTGGCATCAGCCCCAGGAACCCTTGGGCCACACAGCCAGCTGACTCAGGACCCGGCCCCACCCACCATCAAGCCAGCAGCCACTGCACAAGGGAGGGCCTGGCAGCCAAACAGGCTGGGAACCAACCCCACCTACCAGCATTCCCACAGTAGTCAGCCCTGCCACAAAAGAAGGGCACATGCATGTACAAGGGGGCACCATCAGAGCATATATCTCTGGTGAACAGAGGGCAGTGTGCTGCTGGGCCTCATAGAACATCCTCTATATAACGTCACTTCTCCAAGACTGTGAAACGTAACTGATCTGCCTAATAAGTAGAAAGAAAAACAGAAAATTAGGCAAAATGAGGAGACAGAGGACTATATTCCAAACAAAGGAACAGGACAAAACCTCAGAAAATGAACTAAATGAAATGGAGATATGCAATATATCCAATAAAGAGTTCAAGTTAATGATCATAAGGGTGCTCAATGAACTTGGGAGAAGAATGGATGAACAGAATTTTAACAAGGAGATAGAAATTATAAGAACCAAACAGAACTGAAGAATACAATAATTGAAATAAAAAATATACTAGAAGGAATCAACCATAGATAAGGTGATACAGAGGAATGGATCAGCAAACTGGAATACAGAGTAGTGGAAATCACCCAGGCTGAAGAGAAAAAATAATTTAAATGAGAACAGTTTAAGAGACATATGGGACAACATCAAGTGTACTACCATTCACATTATAGGGATCCCAGAAGGAGAAAAAAGAGGGAAAGGGGCAGATAACTTATTTGAAGAAATAATACCTGAAAACTTCCCTAACCAGGGAAAAGAAACAGACATCAAGGTCCAGAAAGCACAAAGAGTCCCAAACAAGATGAACCCCAAAAGGTCCACACCAAGACAGACAAATAAAAATGGCAATAGTTAAAGAGAATCTTAAAAGCAGCAAGAGAAATAAACAATTAGAAAGACTAACAAGACTATCAGCTCACTTTTCAGCAGGAAATTTGTAGGTCAGAAGGGAATGGCAAGATATATTAAAAGTGATGAAAGGGAAAAACATACAACAAAGAATATTCTCCCCAACAAGTTTATCATTCAGATTTAAAGGAGAGATAAAGGGTTTCACTATCAAAAAGAAGTGAAAAGAGTTTACTACCACTAAATCCACACTGCAAGAAAAGACCATAACTAGAAATATGAAAAGTATGTGATAAAAGATTTCATTGGTAAAGGCAAAGATACAGTGAAGGTAATAGATTAACCACATATAAAACTGGTACCAAGGTTAAAAGACAAAAGTAGTAAAATCATCTATATCTATCCACAATAAGTAGTTAAAGAATACACAAAACAAAAAGATGTAAAATATGATATCAAAAACATCAAATGTTTGGGGGGGTGATAAAAATGTAGGGTTGTTAGAATGCATTCAAACTTAAAAGATGATGAACATCAAATCGTTATCATTATATATATATATATATATATATATATATATATATAACATAAGGTACACATGCAAAAAAGAGAAATTCAAACATAACACTAAAGAAAGTCATCAAATCAAAAAGGAAGAGAGAGGAAGAAGAAGAAAAAAAGTGCAAAAACCACCAGAAAACAATTAACAAAAGGGCAATGAGTAAATAATTACTTTAAATGTAAATGGACTACATGCTCCAGTCAAAAGACATAGAGAGAATGAATGCATTAAAAAAAAATAAGACCCATATATATGCTGCCTACAGTTGACTCACTTCAGATTGAAAGACACACACAGACTGGAAGTGAAGGGACAGAAAAATGTATTCCATGCAGATGAAATGGAAGGAAAGCTAAAGTACCAATACTTATATCAAACAAAATAGATATTAAAAAAATATAACAAGAGATGACTAAGAACATTAAATAATGATAAAGGGATTAATTGAACAATAAAATATAACAATAGTAAATACATATGCACCCAACATAAGAGCACTTAAATGCATAAAGCAAATATTAACAAACATAAAGGGAAAAACTGATAGTAACACAATAATAGTAGAGGGCTTTGACACCCTATGTATATCAAAGAAAATATCATCCAGACAGAAAATCAGTAAGGAAACACAGGCCTGAAAGTACACATTAGATCAGATGGACTTAATAGATCTATATAGAACATTTCATCCAAAAGCAGTAAAATACACTTTCTTTTTAAGGGCACATGGAACATTCTCCAGGATAGACCACATGCTAGGTCACAAAACAAGCTCAATAAATTACAAAGACTGAAATCATATCAAGAATATTTTCTGACCACAACAGAATGAGGCTAGAAATCAACAAGAAAAAAAAAACTGGAAAAAACACAAACACATGGAGGCTAAAATATGCTACTAAACAAACAAAGAGTCACTGAAGGAATCAAAGAGGAAATAAAAAATATCTGAAGAAAAATGAAAATGAAAACACAATGATCCAAGATCAACAGGATGCAGCAAAAGCATTTTGTAGAGGAATTTTTATAGTGATAGAGATAGAAGCCTACCTCACTAAAACAAGAAAAATATCAAATAAACAACCAAAACTTATACCTAAAAGTCCTAGAAAAGGAAGAACAAACAAAACCCAAAATTAATAGAAGGAAAGAAATAATAAAGGACAGAACAGAAATAAATAAAATAGAGATAAAAAGACAATAGAAAATATCAATGAAAGAAAGAAATGTCTCTTTGAAAAGATAAATAAATTTGATAAACTTTTAGCCAGACTCATCAAAAAAGAAGTAGAGAAGACTCACATAAATAACATCAGAAGTGAAAGAAAAGTTACAACTGACACAACAAAAATACAAAGTATAATAAAAGATTACTATGTATACTTATACAAAAATAAAATGGACAACCTAGAAAAAAATGGATAGGTTCCTAGAAACATATATTCTCCCAAGACTGAATAATGAAGAAATAGAAAATATGAAGAGACCAATTAACAATAATAAAGTTGAATCAGTAATACAAAAATCCTAACAAAGAAAAGTCCAGGACCAGACGGCTTCACAGGTGAATTCTTCAAAACAGTTGAAGAAGATTTAACATCTATCCTTCTGAAACTATTCAAAAAAAAAAATGAGGAGCAAGGAATGCTTCCAAACTCATCATATGAGGCCAGCATCACCTGGATACCAAAACCAGACAAAGATATCACAAAATAAGAAAATTACCTGCCAAGATCACTGATGAACATAAATGGAAGAATACTCGATAAAATATTAGCAAACAAAATTCAACAATACATCAAAAGGATCATACACAATAATTAAGTGAGGGAATTCCCTCCCTGGTGGTCCAGTGGTTAGGACTCCATGCTCTCACTGCCGAGGGCTCGGGTTCGATCCCTGGTCAAGGAACCAAAATCCCACAAGCTGTGTGGCATGGCCAAAAAAAAGAAAAAAAGATCTAGTGAGATTTATCCCGGGATACAGGATGGTTTGGTATCTGCAAATCAATCATTGTGATACACCACTTCAGAAACTGAAGGAAAAAAAATCATATGCTACTCTCAATAGATGTAGAGAGAGCATTTGACCAAATTCAACAATGATTTATGATAAAAAAGTGGATCTAGAGGGAACATACCTCAACATAATAAAGGTCATATATGACAAACCTACAGCCAACATAATACTCAATGGTGAAAAGCTAAAATCTTTTCCTCTAAGATTAGGGACAAAACAAGGATGCCCACTCTTTCTTCTTTTATTCAACATAGTACTGGAATCCTAGCCACTGCAATCAGGTAAGAAAAATGGGTAAAAAATACTCCAAATTGGAAAAGCAAGAAATAAAGCAGTCAGTGTTTGCAGATAACATGACACTATATACAAAAAGTCCTAAAGATGCCACACACACACACACAAAACACTTAGAACTAACAGTAAATTCAGTAAAGTGGCAGGATAAAAAATTAAAATACAGAAATCTGTTGTATTTCCATAAGCTAATAACAAACTATCTGAAAGAGAAATAATAAAAAACAATCCAATCTACAATTACATTAAAAAGAATAAAATATCTAGGAATAAATTTAACCAAGGTTGGAAGACCTCTTTACTGAAAACTAAAAGATACTGATGAAATAAGTTGAAGTCAACACAAACATATGGAAAGATATACCGTGATCAGGAATTGGAAGAATTAATATTGTTAAAATGACCATACTCCCAAGGCAATATACAATTTCAAAACAATCCCTGTCAAAATACCAATGGCATTTTACACAGAACTAGAAAATATAATTCTAAAATTTCTATGGAAACACAAAAGACCCTAAATAGCCTAAACAGTCTTGGGAAAGAAGAACAAAGCTGTAGATATCATGCTCTATAATTTCAAACTATACCACAAAGCTACAGTAATCAAAACAGTATTGTATTGGATCAGTGAAACAGAATAGAGAGCCCACAAATAAACCCACACTTCTATGGTCAATTAGTGGAGGCAAAGGAGGCAAGAATATACAATGGGGAAAAGAGAGCCTCTTCAATAAACAGCGTTGGGGAAACTGGATAGCTATAGGCAAAAAAATCAAATTGGACTACATTCTCACACCATATAAAAAAGTAAACTCAAAATGGATTAAAGACTTAAATGTAAGATGTGAAATAACAAAGTCCTACATGAAAACAGGCAGTATGCTCTTTGACATCAGTCTTAGCATTATATTTTTTATATATCTCTTCAAGTATGAGAAACAAAAGCAAAAATAAACAAATGGGAACAAATGGTACTACATCAAACTAAAGAGCTTTTGCACATTGACTGAAACTATCAAAAAAATGAAAAGGTAGCTTATTGAGTGAAAGAAAATATTTGCAAATGATATGTCTGACAAGGTATTAATATCAAAAATATACAAAAAACTCACACAACTCAACATAAAAGAAAACACAACCCAATTAAAAATGGGCAGAAGACCTGAGTAGACAATTTTCCAGAGAAGACAAACAGATTGCCAACTGTCACAGGAAAAGATGCTCAGCATCACTAATCATCAGGGAAATGCAAATCAAAATCACAATGAGATACCACCTCACACCTGTCAGAATGGCTACCATCAAAAAGACAACAAAAAACAACTGTTGGCAAGGATGTGGAGGAAAGAGACTCCTCGTGCACTGTTGGTGGGAATGTGTGTTGGTGCAGCCACTAGGCAAAACAATACAGAGGTTCGTCAAAAAATTAAAAATAGAACTACCATCCAATCCAGCAATTCACTTCTGGATATTTACCCAAAGAAAACAAAAATACCAATTCAAAAAGATATATGTACCATATGTTCATTGAAGCATTATTTACTATAGTCAAGATATGGAAGTAATCTAAGTACCCATCCATAGATGAATGGATAAAGAATATATGGTATACAACCACACACACCACAGTGAAATATTACTCAGCCATTAAAAAATGAAATCTTGCTATTCCTGACAGCATGAATGGATCTAGAGGGTATTATGCTATGTGAAGTAAGTCAGATAGAGAAAGACAGATTCTGCTTGTTTTCACTTATACGTGGAACATAAAACACAAGAAAAGGAATTCCTTGGTGGTCCAGTGGGTACGACTCCATGTTCCCAAGGCAGGGGGCCCGGGTTCAATCCCTGGTCAGTGAAGTAGATCCCACATGCATGCTGCAACTAAGAGTTCACATGCCACAACTAAGAGTCCACATGCTGCAACTAAGAAGTCTGCATGCTGCAACTAAGAAGCCAGCATGCCACAACTAAAAATCCCATGTGCCGCAACTAAGACTCAGTGCAGTCAAAATAAATAAATAAATAAATATTAAAAAATAAACAAACAAAACTTAGAAAAAGAGTGTAGTCCTTGGTTATAAAAATAAATAAATAAAAAACAAGAAAAACAAACCAAAAAATGACTTATAAAGAGAAGAAATGGGTGGTTCCCAGATGAACGGGTGTTGGGGGATGAGGGGAAAGGTGAAGGGGTTGAGATGATCCAAACCTCCAGTAATATGATAAATAAGTCACAACAATGCAATATGCAGTATAAATAATTTAACAATTTTGTATGGGACAGATGGTTACTAGACATCATGGGATCATTTCACAATATATACAAATGTCAAATCATTATGTAGTACACTTGAAACTATATTAACTATATTTAAAAAAAATAAAACATATTAAATCTTCAGATCAATGAACACAGAATATTATTAAATTGATTTACACCTTAAGTTTATTTCCATAGTGTTTTATAGTTTTTTTTTGTAATTGAAGTATAGTTGATTTACAATATCATATTACTTTCAGCTGCACAGCATAGTGATTCAGTATTTTTGAGAATTATTCTCTGTTATAGGTTATTACAAGGTAATGGCTATAACTTGCTGTGCTTTACAAATCCTTGTTGCTTATCTACTAAACTTAGTAGTTTGTATTAGTTAATCACATGCTATTCATTTGTCCCTCCCCTCTTTGGTAACCACACTTTTGTTTTCTATACCTGTGAGTCTGTTTCTGCTTTTTTTTTAAAATTAATTAATTAATTTATTTATTTTTGGCTGTGTTGGGTCTTCGTTTCTGTGCGAGGGCTTTCTCTAGTTGTGGCAAGCGGGGGCCACTCTTCATCGCGGTGCACGGGCCTCTCACTGTCGAGGCCTTTCTTGTTGTGGAGCACAGGCTACAGACGTGCAGGCTCAGTAGTTGTGGCTCACGGGCCCAGTTGCTCCGCGGCATGTGGGATCTTCCCAGACCAGGGTTCGAACCCGTGTCCCCTGCATTGGCAGTCACTGTGCCACCAGGGAAGCCCCATGTTTCTGTTTTGCATATACATTAATTTATATTATGTTTTAGATTCCATGTATAAGTGATATCATACAGTATTTGTCTTCCTTTGTCTGACTTATTTCACTGAGCATCATGTGTTCTAGGTCCATTCATGTTGCTGCAAATGGCAGAATTTCATTCTTTTTTATTGCTGAATAATATTCCATTGTGTGTGTGTGTGTGTGTGTGTGTGTGTGTGTGTGTATGTGTGTGTGTATGTGTATCACATCTCCTTAATCCAACCGTCTATTGATGGGCACTTGGGTTGCTTCCATGTTTTGGCTATTGTAAATAGTGATGCTATGAACAGTGGGATGCATGCCCTTTTTCAAATAACTTTTTTCATTTTTTCTGGATATATACCCAGGAGCGGAATTTCTGGATCATGTGGTAGTTCTATTTTTAGTTTTTTGAGGAAATTCCACACTGTTTTCCATAGGGGCAGCACCAATTTACATTCCCACCAACAGTGTACAGGGTTCCTTTTTCTCCCCATCCTCTCCAACATTTGTTATTTGTAGGCTTTTAGATGAATGGCCATTCTGACAGGTCTGAGGTGATATCTCACTGTTGTTTTGATATGCATTCCTTTAATAATTAACGATTTTGAGCATCTTTTCATGTGTCTGTTAGTCACCTGTATTTCTTTTTTGGAAGAATGTCTATTCAGGTCTTTTTCGCATTTTTTATTGGGTTGTTTGTTTGATATTGAGTTGTATGAGCTGTTTATTTACCTTGGATATTAACCCCTTGCTGGCCACATCATTTGTAAATATTTTCTCCCAGTCCATAGGTTGTCTTTTTGTTTTGTTGACGGTTTCCCTTGCTGGGCAAAAGCTTTTAAGTGTAATTAGGTCCCACTTGTTTATTTTTGCTTTTGTTGCTTTTGCCTGAGGAGACCAATCCAAAAAAACATTGCTGTGATTTATGTCAAAGAGTGTTCTGCTTATGTTCACTTCTAGGACTTTTATGATTTTCATTTTTACATTTAGGTCTTTAGATTTTGATTTTATTTTTGCATATAATGTGAAGGAATGTTTGAATCTCATTATTTTACATGTGGCTGTCAGGTTTTCCCAGCACCACTTGTTGAAGAGATAATCTTTCCTCCGTTCTATATTCTTGCCTTCTTTGTCATAGATTAATTGACCATAGATGTTTGGGTCTATTTCTGGGTTCTCTATTCTGTTCCATTTATCTACATGTCTGTTTTTGTGCTGGTACCATGCTGTTCTGATTACTGTAGCTTTGTAATGTAGTCTGAAGTCTGAGAGGGTAATACCTCCAGCCCTGCTCTTTTTTCTCAAGGTTGCTTTGGCAATTTGGGGACTTTGTGGTTCCATATGAATTTTAGAATGATTTATTCCAGTTCTGTGAAAAATTTCATGGGCATTTTGATAGGATTGCATTAAATCTGTAGATTGCTTAGGATAGTATGGACATTTTAACAATATTAATTCTTCCAATCAAAGAGCACAGGATAATTTTTTCATTTCTTTGTATAATCTTCAATTTCCTTCATCAATGTTTTACAGTTTTCACAGTATAGTTCCTTCACCTCCTTGGTTATGTTTATTCCTAGGTATATTTTTCTTTTGATGCAATTTTAAATGAGATTTTAAAAAATTCTGTTATTTAATTATTAGCATATAGAAATCCAACAGATTTCTGTATATTAATCTTGTATACTGGAAACTTACTGAGTTAATTTCTTGGTTCTAACAGTTTTGAGCTGGAGACTTTACAGTTCCATATATAAAGTATCATGTCATCTGCGAATGGTGACAATTTTACCCTTCCAATTTGGATAACTTCTATTTCTTTCTTTTTTTTTTTTTTTTTTGGTTCTGATTGCTGTGGCTAGGATTTCCAATATGATGTTAAATAGAAGGGACAAGACTGGGCATCCTTGTCTTGTTCCTGAATAAGCAGGAAGGCTTTCAGCTTTTCACCACTGAATATAATGTTGGTTGTGGGATTGTTGTAAATGGCATTTATTATGTTGAGATATTTTCCCTCTATACACACTTTGATTAGAGTTTTCATCATGAATGGATGTTGAATTTTTTCAAATGCTTTTCCTGCATCTATTGAGATGATCATGTGATTTTTATTCCTCTTTTTGTTTTGCTAATATTAATGATTGAATCGTGAATGCTGAACTATCCTTGCATTCCTGGAATAAATCCAACTTGATCATGGCGTATGATCCTTTTTATATATTGTTGGATTCAGTTTGCTAATATTTTGTTGAGGATTTTTGCATCTATATTCATCAAAGAATTGACCAAAAATATTCTTTTTTGTAGTCTCTGTGTCTGGTTTTTGTATCAGTGTAAAGGTGTCCTCCTAGAGTGAATTTGGATGTCTTTCATCCTCTTCAATTTTTTGGAATAGTGTGAGAAGAACTGACATTAATTCTTCCTTATATGTTTGTAAGGATTCACCTATGAAGACCTCCAGTCCTGATTTTGTTTGCTGGGAGTTTTTTTGCTTTTATTAACAAATTTAATTTCACTTCTAGTCATTGGTCTGTTCAAGCTGTTGTTTCTTCTTGATTCATTCTTGGCAGGTTGTATCTTTCTAGCAATTTGTCATCTTGAATAAAGATGCTTTTCTTTCTTCCTTTACAATCTGGATGATTTTTACTTTGTTTCTTGTCTAATTTCCCTGGCTAGAACCTCCAATACAATGGTGAATAGAAATGGTGACAGCGGATATCCTTGTCTCGTTTTTGATCTTACAGGGAAAGCTTTCATTCTTTCACTCTTAAGTATGATGTTAGCTGTGGGTTTTTCATAGATATCCATTATCCATTTGAGTAAGTTCTCTCCTTTTCCTGGTTTGTTGACTGTTTTAATCATGAAAGAGTGTTAAAGATTTTGCCAATGCTTTTCTGCATATATTGAGATGATCATGATGCCTTTATTCTCTTAAATATGGTGCATTATATTTATTAGCCAATTTTCCAACCTTACCTTCCTGAGATAAATCCCAATTTTACATTCTTGATATAAATCCTACTTGGTCATTATAATCCTTTTTATTTGTTGCTGGTTTGCTATTATTTTGTTGAGGATTTTTTAAAAATCTATATTCAGAACTGATATTGGTCTCTAGTTTTTGTTTTTTGTTTGTTTTTGTGTATGTGTGTGTGTGTGTGTGTGTGTGTGATATCTTTGGTTTTGGAGAACCACAAAACTTGGGGGGAAGTGCTTTCACTTCTATTTTTTGGAAGAGTTTGTGAAAGACTGGTATTAATTCTTCTTAAAACATTTGATAGAGCTCACCAGTGAAAACATCTGGATCTGAGTTTCTCTTTATGGGAAGTTTCTTTATTAGTAATTCACTCTATTTACTTGTTATAGAACTATGCAGATTTTCTATTTCCTCCTGAGTCAGTTTGGATAGTTTGTGTCTTCCTGGGTATTTTCCATTTCATCTAGGTTATGTAATTTGTTGTCATACAGTTGTTCATAGCATTCCCCTTAAATTCTTTTTATTTTTTAAGGTAGGTAGTGATGTCCCCACTTTCATTGCCAATTTTGTAATGTGAGTTATCTTTTTTTCTCATAGTTAACCTAACAGTTTGTCAATTTTGTTGATCTTTCAAAGAACCAACTTTTTATTTCATTGATTCTATTGATTTTTTCTATCCTATATTTCATTTATTTCCACTTTAATCTTTATTAATCTTTCTTCCTACTTTCTTTGTTTTTATTTTGCTCTTCTTTTTCTAGTTTCCTAAAGTGGAAGGTTAAGCTATTAAGATTTTTATTCCTTGTTAATGTAGGTGTCTTAATCTGTTCTAGCTACTATAACAAAATACCTCAGATTGGGTGGTTTATAAACAAAAGAAATTTATTCCTCACAGTTCGGGAGGTGGGAAATGTGAGATCAGGAGACCAGCATTGTCAGATGTATGCCCTCTTCCAGTTTGCAGACTTCTTGTTGTTTTCTTACATGGCAGAAGGGCAAGCAAGCTCTCTGGGGCCTCTTTTATAAGAGCACTAATTCCACTCATGAGGGTGCCACGCTCATATTCTCAGTACCTCCCAAAGGCCCCAACTTCTAATACCATCATATTGGGCATTAGGATTTCAACATATGAATTTAGGTGGGGATACAAATATTCAGACCATAGAAATAGGCATTTATCACTATAAATTTCCCTTTAAGTACTGCTTTAGCATATCTGTATCCCCTAAGCTTTGTTATGTTACAATTTTGTTTTTATTCATCTCAAGTATTTTCTTATTTCTCATGTGATTTTTTTTGTTTGACCCACTGTTTATTAAGGAGTGTGTTTAATTCTACGCATTTGCGAATTTCACAAATTTCCTTCTGTTATTGTTTTCTAGTTACTTCCATTGTGATCAGAGAACATACAACAGTTTTACTTGAATAAATTTTCCTCAGATTTGTTGCAAGCCTTTATTTCCTTTCTAGAGATCTGGAAAAGTTCATTTTCACAATTTTTGCTAGTGTGTTTGTTGATTTTAAGAAAAGGTAGATTTATGGCAGTATTCACTTTACCATTCTAGAAGCCTTGTTTTCCAAGTCAGGTTATATTTTGTATGATACAAGAATTAGCCCTCCCCCAATACACACACACTAATCCCCATCATACATCATGAAGGGGAGAAGAAAAGGTTGCTCATACTCTTCATTCATCCATTCAAAATTTCATACTATTCATACATTATGAAGAGACAGCTCTGCTATATGGTCGTTATGTAAAGATGAGGAAGACATAGCCCCTGTCCTCTAAGAGCTTTCATGGGCTCATTTTGGGCTGTGACAAGTGCCTGAATGGTTAATGCAAGGTATAGAAAGAGAAATACTGTAAAAGGGGCCAAGATGGTGATTACTACAGAAACAGAAAATTGTGTGTGTTGTCTGAGGGGTTTAGGGAGTAAAGCCCACCATGTACGAAATCCTATTGCTAACCAAACAAGGTGTTTTACATACTTGTCAAACATTTAGAATAGGTCAGATGCCCATGTCTCTAATGCATACTCAAGTCTAAAACCTGACATTAAGAGATTGCTTTGCACAATACACAATGATGAATAGAAAAATACATGTCACTATGCATCAGGCAGTTATAGGCCTACTGATGATTTCCATTTTCCTGCAGTTTTTATCACTGACAAACATGCTAAAAGAGCAAGACTTTTATCAATGTGCCCCACCAAAATGACAGCTGTCCTTTTCCCCTGAAATCACTCTCAGAAATGGGTCTGAACAGTGAATCCTTACTACAGTCATGTCCTTGTATCTCCCAAGCTACATCTGCTGTATTCTGTGAGCCAAAATCTTTCCAATGGCTTCTGAGCCATCAGAGCCAATTGGTCACATAAGAACTAGCCAGATTCCTTTCTGCAGTGTCATCAAATCTGAGGACTGAGAGCCGTTTCCACATTCTTTGTTTCCGGAATCCATTGTCAAGAAAGCAGGAAATGAGAAAACAACTTGATTTTAATTTACTTGTTAAATATTATTGGACCAACATTTTCCTCATATCCTCCATTGGAAATCTGATACTAAAAAGACTATTTACTGAGAACATACTATCTGTTAAGCACTGTTGACAGTGCATAATCCTTACAACTACTACTGCAGGGTATGTAGAATATCTCTATTTTACAATGAAGAGCCAGAGGCATTGAACAATTTCTTCAAGATCACACAGCTAGTAAAGTAGGAGAGTCAGGACTTGAATGCATATCTGGCTAACTCCAAAACTTATGCTTTGTCCACCATGCTATCTATATAATGACGAACATTAAACAATCACTCAGCTATACTCCAGAACCCTTTGAAAAGATGGTAATAGTGTTAAACAGTATAGCAGCCCCCAAAATGGATTTCATCCATTATGGAACTACCCTGTTGCTAGAAAGAAATCAGCAAATATTTATTGAGTGCCCTACTAGGTAGTAGGCACTGTGAGAGGCACTTAGAATACATTAAAAACCCAAAGATACAAATATTGCTGTCTCCTATCCTAAGTCTGAGAAGATTTACTGTCATACAGAGCAAAGGTTACAGCATCCATTTTACATATGAGGAATGAAGCTCAGAGTAAATGGTGTTTTCTAGTAAGTTGCATTGTCACAAGAAAAAAAAAGAAAGGCTTTGGGGGTAGAGAGACTTGGGTTTGAATCCCGCTATTACTGATCACTAGCCATGTGATGTTGGCCACAAGATGAACCTAACCTCCCTACCACGAGTTTCATTATCTACAAAGTGGGGAAAATAATATACCAGCCTCAAAGGAGTTTTGTGACAAATGCCTCAGATAATATACAGAAAAAGGCCTGGCACACTTAAAATAAATGATCATTTATCCCCGATTTCCTCATGCCATACCAACTTCTCCTTGGGACTAGAGTCCAAGGCATCTGACTCCCAGTCCAGTGAGCTCTGAAATACACCATACTGCTTCCTCCTCTGTCAGACACTACTGGTTAAGGCAGAAAAGCAGCAGCCACTGCTATCCTTTTTGCAAAATTTGTGAAAGCACTGAAAAAACCAACTTTAAGGTCTTTTTGTGACTTTGTCTGAGGCAGGGAAAACACAATGTAGCTTAAGAAATGTGAAAATGTTCAGCAAAGTGTCTGAGGGCTTCAGAAACCCAAAGAAGGAAGATAGCACCATGAGAACAGACACAACATGGGTAGGAATGAAATGCTGATGAGATTCCAAGCTCAGTCCACAACCAGGAAATCCAAGGTTAGACATTTCATGTTGGCCTAAAGAACCTACAGGATCTAGGAAAACAGCCTCATTGAGACACTCACCAGCAAAAAGGCTTACCTTGCTCTCTTAAACACACAAACAGAAAGGCCTGCCCCAAGGCAAAACAAGGCCAGGTATTAACTTGACACTTGGGAAAGTGCTTAGATCCCCAGCATAAAATACTGATTTTGATTGTTGGGAGAGTGGGTCATTGGCAGAGAATAAAAATTCCCTACCCCATCTCATTCCAGTATACATCCCAACATATGGCACAATAATAACAGCTAACATTTACTGGGTACTTATATGTCCCAGCTACCATACTGCACTCTATATACCTTAACCTCATTTAATCTTTACAACAAATGTAAGATTATCCCCATTTTATGGAAGAGAACACTGAAGTCCAGCAACCTTAAGCATTCTGCCCAATATCCATAGACAGTAAATGATGGCTGCAAGATTTGAACTTAGGTCCAGAGTCTTCTGAATCTGAAGCTACAGGTAAGACCTGAGGATCTGTAATTTTATTAAATGTCTAAGCAATCTCCTTGGGCAGGCACTGGAAACCACTTATCCTACAGGATACAAATTCAAAGCACTAGCTTGGTATTCAAGGCTTATTTCTAGCTCTTTCTTTCACCACTTCCACAACCTTTTCCAAATGACCTTCCAGCAGTACTACCCTATTTCAGTTCTCCAGTCTAACCCAGCTGTTTAACACCCCTGTGTCTTTGCTTACATTGCCATTCCCTCCAACTGGAATGACCTCATCCTGCCCCCATCCGTCTCCCTGGCTGCATCTCAGGTCTCAGCTCAAGAGGCCATCACCTACTCCATGAAGCCCTTCATGATTCTGCATCCCTTACATGGAACATGATCATGTCCCCAACTTGTACAGTTTTCTTTCAGAGCACCTATAATGTTTTATACCACAAATTATCCACTTATGTATGTTGTTCCCATCCATCATATGGCCTTCATTGATGAATTTCCAGTGTCTAGCCCAAACACTGCCAGAGAACTTTCTAATCAACTCTCCTCCCTCTTTCTTTTCTCCTCCACTTATTCTTAAGCCAAATAACTTGAAAACCGTCAATGTTGCCTTTCAAATAGCATGTTAATTTGAAGGCCAAGATGGACCCTGAACAACTTTTGAGTTCTAATTAAGACACTGTTAACCTATATCAGATGAATGAAAAGCTCTTTTAAAAAATACCAAATATTTCACAATATCAATTTTTTTTCCGAGAAAAAAAACAATTATCAGTTTTTTATTCTCAATGGAAAAACAACAAAATCACAAATTGGAGCCATGGAGGTAAAATACGGAAGAAATTGAAAACATTCTCTTGTCCCGATCTCCCCTTTCTGAATGCTGCTTTACCATGAGAGTTATTTTACTGGGGCAAACATAAGATCAAATACTGTATCTTTGATCAATTTGGAGTCTCTTACTTCTGTAAAAAGGGGAATAAAAAATTGCCCTTGAATAAAAAGTTGATAAACAAAAAAATAGCAAAATCCTTTAACAAAACTGTAAATCTCTAAAGACATACTTATAAATTTATATTTTACCAATAAAAGATGGTAAGGGGTTTAAAAAAGAAAAAAAGATGGCTAGGAACTGGTGCCAAACCAAAGTAATGGATTAAGTTTTTGGTGCTTTTTCTAAACTCCTGTCCTAAAAGTAGTGTTTTTCAATATTTTTCAAAAGAAAGATTACTGTGAATTCACTCTATCATCCCAATTCATCTCTCCCTCTCCCTGTTTCTCTCCACTCCCCATAAACAAAAGGGAAGCAGAGTTCTGCCCTGCACCACTTGGTGGCCTTAGGAGGTGGCAAGGGCTCCTTGCTACACTCAGTTTTAACAAATATAAACAAGGAACAAGATCATTCTGCAGTTGTGTTTTAAGTCGCAGGTGTGCAACCTGACTTCATGAATTAAACCTCTTATGATAAATAACAGAATTAAGTCATAATTTTAAAAATAATATTTACTTAAAAGCAAAAAGGGAAAAAGAAAAGCTTCAAAACCAGAGTGTGATGTCCTGTTAAGTATGTCTAATGTGCATTCAAAGTATTGGAAAGCAGGCAATTTTACCGAAGGGCAATGCCACTAGGACACGTGGACTATATTTATAAAAGAAAGTTTTGAAACATAAAGGTGCTCGTGGAAAAGAGTAAAGAGAGGAAACAAAGGCAAGGACACAGAACAATGAGCAGGTGCTTTGAGAGTAAGGCTCTGAGAAATGACTGGGACACTGGCCCCAGGGCTGAGGCGGATGTCTGGCCAACAGTCTGGGGTCCGAGGGAGAAGAATACGATTGGCAGGGTTTGAGAAGAGGGCACCGCTGCAGCCTCCAAACAAGTCTCTAGTTCTCACTCCTAAGTGGATGTGCTTTCCAGACTTCAACAAGGTTTCCTGAGGAGGACTTGCTCTCCGCCGTGTAGTAACGATACAGAAAACCTAAGAGAATAGCACCTACGATGGGGAAGATCCAATATGACCAGTAGCTTTTGCACGTATTGTTTTTCAGAGGGTCCTTGCTACCACTTCCAGGTTTAAGGTCATTCGTATGCACATCACCAATATAGTACTGCTTGAGCATTTCTCTGGCATCAGAGGAGTGGCCTACATCTTCAAAACTTTCAGTTGCATCTCCACCAGCTTGTTCCGGCAGAACCTCTTCTCCACCAGGAGGCTCTTCTCCACCACTATCCCGGTTTCCGCTGCCAACTTCCTGCAGGTAGACCTCGCGCTCAGCCTTCCCACAATATCAATTTGATCACAATACTGCTCACATCCTGGCCACAAGTTCTTCCTCATATCTAATCCAAATCCCTCAGATTATTTTTTTCTTTTGTCCTCAATAGAAATAGAGAATAATTGTTACATACTCTTAGCTTGCCTTATTCTCTTTCTATATTACAGGTAAACACAAGTTGAACAAAATGTAATCTAGGATAAAACCTGAGGAAGAAAATGTGTCATTCTTGGCACCTGTTTGAACTAGGTAAAAGTGAAGTGGTAAAGAGTTGATGGAACTGTCATTGTTAGATAAACGTAGATAAATATTTCAACTTGATGAACAAGCTCTTTCCATTCTGCAGAGTGATCATGTGGTCCCGACACACTACCTTCCTAGTTCCCCTTTGTCATTATGATGAAAAGACAAGAGTCAGCCAGACAGAGCCTGCTTTCCCTTATCCCTGGCCACTATCTACTTACCTCCACTGCTTCTGCTCTGGAATCTGCCTCAGTATAATAGGATAGGAGTTAGGAGCCTGAGATTCCATTATAAATTCTGATACTAACTTGCTGCATGACCTTGGACCAGTTACCTTTTTTCCTAATTCTCAGTTTTCTCATCTTATAAAACCTATATTTGCAGAGCATTTTAAGGTCATAAAGCAGGCATATGAATTTATCTCATGGTATCTGCATAGCCACTCTGTGAGGAAAACAGATGAGTTAAAGGAAGTTTGGGGAGGTTAAGTAACTTGTCTAAAGTGGAACAGCTAGAAAGTAGCAGGGTTGTAATTTGAACTCTGGTTTTAATTCCTAATCCAACACTCTTTCTAATATACCAAATTGTCTTCAGAGATCTATAAAACAAGGGGGTTGGATTAGAGATTTTTAACAACTATTATATGTATAGCGTTTAATAAATTTAAAAATACCTTCATATTCATTATCATCCATTTTGTCAATAAAAATGTATTCAGCACCTACCATAAACCAGTACCTACCAGGCACAATCTGAGTAGGGATATAGTGATGATCAAGTCAGACAAAGTCACTGACTACCTTTAGAAGGCTTCCATTTTAGGAGAGGTGCATGAAACAAGTATATAAAGAATCAAAAAATAATTTCAGATATTGATAAGTACAGCAGGGTAGGTGGATACAGAGTGACTGAGAAGTATTTTATTTAATCTCCCAATACCCCTGCATGTAGAGATTTTCATTAACTCCATTCTCCAGATGAGCAAAAGGAGGCAGAGAAGCTAACTGTCTTAGCCAGTGAACAGGAGAGCTGGGCCCAGGCACAATAACTTCTGACTATATGTTCCATGTTCATTCCTTTCTGCTGCCTCACTCCTGGCACTAGTTTTCTGAGCTTCCATGATTCAGTCTCCAAATGACTAACTCTTGAGTACTTGGTTTAATAATGTTCTCTCTCTGAAGGAGGATGAGACTTGGGCTAAATGTTTTGTGATCATAAGATTGGGAACACCAGACACTTAGCCTTCAAAACAGAACCAGGGTATGTGATGGTTCATTTGGTTATCTCTATCAGTTCCTTGAGAGTAGCAGAAACTCTGTTTTGTTCACTGTTCTATCCCCAGTGCATAGCACACGACTTGGCTCTTATATTGTTTGTCAAATATTTATTGAATCTGTGGATGAATGAATGAATGAATGCACAAACCAATGAAAAAACAAATTAACACAGCTTGCAGAAAGCTGGGTTGGTGTGTTCCTGGCAAAGGAGCTAAACTACCCTCAACTTCCTCCTGGAAGCAAGCTTCAGCTGCTTTCTCCCAGGAATAAACAGGCATGGCAAAGAGATAGGTAGGAACTGGCATCTGAGAGGAAGAAGGGAACATCATACTACAAGAAACATAACCAGGTCAGTTGAAAATTAACTGCACCCTCTAAGAAGTTGTTAGGAGAGGCCCGTGATATGATTTTCTTTCTCTCTCAGCCCTGGAAAATGAAACTTTGTTTGCTGTACTTCTTACGTGATGAGGAAATAGTAGCTCTGAAATGTGGTGGTTCTTGCTTTCTGCACATTTTGGGTGCTGAAAAGGACAATATTCCATCCAGGGAGGACTAGAGTGGTCTGGGGACCTTTCATGGGGCTAAGTAATACTGGGCTGCCTGGGACCCTGTGGTCCATTTTCATTAAATGGCCTAGTCGCAATTTGCCTAGATGCTTGTGCTATACACACATAAAAACAGAGTGGTCTCTGAGCATATGCAACTGACTTAGATGGAGAGTGGAAAAAAATACCTATGGAAAAAGGAAGGTAATATTTACCTAGCACTCACCACACGCCAGCATTGTGATACCTATAGTCACGCTTATTGAGCAGCTACAGTTTCCCATGTATGAAGTTGGGATATTCACAATATCTACCCCCCTGGTTGTTGTATGGATCAAGTAAGCTAGTCCATGTCAGGTGTTCTGCACGGTGCCTGGCATATAATATACATTGAGTAATAAAATGAGCCTCCACTGCCATCATCGTCACCGTCATCTATGTGCAGTGTATGTTTTCAGTGCTTTAATATCAATTACCATAATGCATCTTCTCCACGGCACTGCATAGTAGAGATAATAGATGAGGAAACTGAAGCACACTGAGACATAGTAACTTGCCTAAGGTCCTGAAACTAGGAAGAAACACAGCAAGAACTAGCAGCTAGATTCATTTGACTATTCCTTCATTGTATCACACAAGTCCAAAATAAAGCCTGGTATCAACTAGTCACTGATGTTCAGAAATCCTGATTGACTTACACTAATTCCATCTGCACACCAGTGTTGGAAGCAAATGTAATTATATCTTGAAACTCCATTTTTATTCCTTGATAAGCTAGGGGAGGTGGCTAAAACTGAAAAAAAATAAAGTCAAAGATACTGCTTGGGATTTGGAAGGGAAAAAAAGCATACTTTTATAAAAGTGTAAATCAAAATGGACATTTTTAATATAAGATATGCTAAAGTTCATTTATGCTAATGGAAAAAGCACATTTTCTTCAATGAGCCCCTGTACCATGGAACTGATATCTTATAGATTTGCATATAGATAACTAAACTGCCATATTCTTTTCTTTTAATTTTAATTTATTTTTTATTGAAGTATAGTTCAATTACAATGTTGTGTTAATTACTGCTATACAGCAAGGTGACTCAGTTATACATATACATTCATTTTCATTTTCTTTTCCATTATGTTTTTTTTTTTAATATCTCTATTGGAGTATAATTGCTTTACAATGGTGTGTTAGTTTCCGTTTTATAACAAAGTGAATCAGCTATACATATACATATATCCCCATATCTCCTCCTTCCTACGTCTCCCTCCCACCCTCCCTATCCCACCCCTCTAGGTGATCAAAAAGCACTGAGCTGATCTCATAGCTGTGCTATGTGGCTGCTTCCCACTAGCTATCTATTTTACATTTGGTAGTGTATATATGTCCATGCCACTCTCTCACTTTGTCCCAGCTTACCCTTCCCCCTCCTCGTGTCCTCAAGTCCATTCTCCATGTCTGAGTCTTTATTCCATTATGGTTTATTACAGGATATCGAATATAGTTCCCTGGGCTATACAGTAGGACCTTGTTGTTTATCTATTCTATATATCCTAAAAATTGCCATAGTCTATATTTGCTACAACTCATTATCTTTATCAAAGTCTTCCCACCCATTCAAAAGGTGGCAACTGAATCCTATGAGCCAGTGAAACAGAAAGGAGCAGGCAGCAGACCTGGTCTTTTGAGGCTATCAGAAGCAAATAGTTATTAAAATGTAACTTGAAAAAATTCATAAGTGAGAACAATACAGAGTGATGCAAAAACATGGTGGGGGAGGAACACAGTCATTTTAACAGCTTTATTGATAAAATTTACAAACCATGAAGTTTACCCATTTAAAGTATACAGTTCAATGGTTTTTAGCATATTTACCGAGTTGTGCAACTATCACCACTATCTAATTCCACAATGCTTTCATCACCCCAAAACAAAACGTATACCCATTAGCACTCACTCCCCATCTTCTCCTCCTCAAAGCCCCTGTGAATCTTAACTACTTTCTGGCTGAATGGATTGGCATATTCTGGACATTTCATATAAATGAAATCATACAATATGTGGCCATTCATGACTGGCTTCCTTTACTTAACGTTAATATTTTCAAGGTTCATCCATGCTGTAGCAGATATCACTACTTTGTTTCCTTTTATGGATGAGTAATATTACATTATATGGATATACCACATTTTACCTATCCATTCGTCAGCTGATGGACATTTGGGTTGCCTCTACCTTTTGTCTAATATTAATAAAGCTACTATGAACATGTACAAGTTTTTGTGTGGACATATATTTTCAATTCTCTTGATATATACCTAGGAATGAAATTGCTATGTACCTGTACTTATATATCTAAGAGTGAATTCGCATGTTTAGCTTTTTGAGAAACTCCCAGAATGTTTTCCAAACCAGCTGCAACATTTTATATTCCCATCAGCAGTATATGAGGGTTCCAATTACCCAAATTTCTTGCCAACACTTGTTATTTTACATGATTTTATGATTATGATTATTACTGCCATCCTAGTGGGTATCAAGTGATATTTCACTATGGTCTTGATTTTCATTTCCCCAATGTCTAGTGATATAGAGCATTTTTTCATTTGTATATCTTCTCTGCAGAAATACGTATTCAAATCCTCAGCCCATTTTAAATTGGGTTGTCTTTTTATTATTAGTTTGTAAGAGTTCTTTATATATTCTACATATAGGTCCCTTATTAGATACATGATTTTCATACATGCTTTCCTATTCTATAGGTGGGATTTTCATTTTATTGATTGTAAAATTTGCAGCACAAAAGCCTTTCTTACACTGTATTATATAGTCTACTCTGGAAAGTGTTTCATGTTCACTTGAGAAGGTTTTGCGTTCTGCTATTGTTGAGCGGAGTGCTTGATAAATGTCTGTTAGGTCCAGCTGCTTTATAGAGTTATTCAAGTCTTCTATTCTTTGCTGATCTTCTGTCTAATTGTTCTATATAATGGACAGAACTTTCCAATTATTATGTTGAACTATTTCTCTCTGCTTCATTTATTTTAGGGCGCTGTTGTTAGGTGCATATGTTTATAATTTTTATATCTTCTTGATGGATTGATCCTTTATCATTACAAAATGTCTTTTATCTCTAGTAATAGTTTTGACTTAAAGTCTATTTTGTCTGACATTACTAGGAGCCACCCCAGTTCTCTTTTGATTATTATTTGTATGGAATATCTTTTCCTATCTTTTCACTTTTAACCTATTTGTGCGCTAGAATCTAAAGTGAGTCTCCTACTGTAGGCAGCATATACTTGTATCTTGTTTTATTTATCCATGCTGACAATCTCTACTTTTTGATTTGATTGTTTAATTCATTCCCATTTAATATTATTACTGGCATAGTTAGAGTTACCTTTTCCATTTTGCATTTTGTTTTCTATTTTTCTCATTACTGTTTGTTCCTCTGCTCCTCTCTTACCACTGCCTCTTTTTCTAAAGCAGATATTTTCTAGTGAACAATTTTAACTATGTTAACTTCTGTAAACTATATTTTTGAATTATTTTCTCACTGGTTGCTCTGGGGCTTCTAACATACATTTTAAATGATCAAAATCTATCTCAGATTTATACTAACTTCCAGGAGGTTATAGAAACTTTACTCCTCTACAGATCCATTCTCTCCCCTTATATAATATCTATTTTGCCTAATTTGTCTATATATGTAATCAACCAAACAAATTATTGCTTTATATAATCCTATGTCTATTAAAGAAGCTAAGAAAGGGGAGAACAATTTATAGAGATTTTTATGTTAATCTTCATATTTACCATTTTTTATTATTTTTTTCATTTCTTTCTGTGGATTCATTAACTGATACCATTTCTTTAATTTAGCTTGGTTCCCACTCTCCTCCTTTGCATTTTATTGTCAAATATATTACATTTCTATATGTCATAGACCCAAGAGTAAAATTTTACTGATATTGTTTCATACTATTGATCTTTATTGAGTTAGGAGAAAAAATTTTTAAAAATATATAATTATACTTTTTATCATTACCTACATAATTCCCTTTACTATAGCTTTTTGTTTTTTCCTGAGGATTCAAATTATTGTCTGATGTCACTTCCTTTCAATATTTCTTTTTTTTTAAATTTTTATTGGAGTATAGTTGCTTTACAATGTTGTGTTAGTTTCTGCTGTACAGCTTTCAATATTTCTTGCAAGATATGTCAGCTGGAAACAAATTCTCCCAGATTTTGTTTATTTGGGAATATCTTTATTTCTCCTTCACTTTTAAAAAAGTTTTTGCTGAATACAGGACGATTAGTAGGCAGATTTTTCTTTCAGCACTTTGTGCCATAACCCTGTCTTCTGCCCTCTCTTATTTTCAATCAGAAGTTAGCTAATCTTATTTTGTTTTCATTATCATTTTCCTCTTGCTGATTTCAAGATTTTCTCTTTACATTTGTCCTCAACATGTTAACTGCGATACATCTGGGTGTCAATCTCTTTGCATTTTTCCTGCTTGGAGTTGACTTTCTTTGATGTACAGATTGTTTTTCATCAAATTTGGGAAGATGTTACCCATTATTTCTTCAAATATTCTTTCTGATCTTTTTCTTCTTTCCTTCTGATACTACCATTACATGTATATTGGTGCACTATTTAGGGGTCCCACATTTCTCTGAGGCTCTCTGTCCATTTTTCTTCATTATTTTTCTCTTTCTGTTCTTTAAAATGCATAATCTTATTAATATATATTCAAATTTGCTGATTCTTTCTTCCACCAGCTCAAATCTACTGTTAAGTCTCTCTAGTGAATTTTTCATTTAAATTACATATTTCAACTCCAGATTTTCCATTTGGTTCTTCTTTAAAATTTCTATCATTTTACTGATATTCTGTATTTGGTGAGAAATTGTTCTCATATTTTCCTTTAGTATTTTATAAATGATTTCCTTTGGTTCATTGAATACATTTAAAGTAGCTTTAAATATATTACTCTGTCTGGTAAGTCCAACATCTGGGTTTCCTCGTGGGTAGTGTTTGTTGACTGCTTTTTTTTTTCCTGTGTATGGGCCATACTTTCCTCTTTCTTTGCACATCTCAATTTTTTTTTGCTGAAAACTGGATTATTTCAGATACTAGATTGTAACAACTCTGGATACTGACCTGCCCCATTCTAAAGCTTGTTGCTCTTATTTTCTGCTTGGTCATTTGTTTGTTTAGTGACTTGGATGAACTAATTCTATGAAGTCTATTTTCCCCCACATTGTGAAGCTTCTAATGTCTGTTCAGATTCATTTCCTTATTATCTTTTAGACTGGCCTCCCATAGGTTAACCCTGGATGTACATAAACCCCTTTTTGGTTAAAGGCTGCTCTTTAAGCCCCTTAGCCAGTTAGATTTGTGCCCTTTACCATTGAACATGCACGTGGTTTGGAGACTACATTCACAGTTCAGGGAGTTTAGGATTTTGCCCCACATCCAGCCAGTGACAAGTATCTCAGAAGTTTTTTTCTCTGTTCACTCTTCAGAAGGTACAGCTTTGGGCATTGTCTTACATTCCACTAAAGACAAGTATTTTATTATTAAGCCTTGCTTCCTAGGAGTTGCCCCAGGGTCAGAGTAGCATATTGTTCAGGCAATGTTTGCTCAGAGGTTGTACTTAAGCATCTTCAGCCTTAAGCCTTCTGCATTTTACTGATGCATTTTGCAGATCTGTGTGTGGCTTGAGGAATGTTTCAAAGTGTGCCCCACCTCTTGCTCTCATTTCTCCTTAGTGGGTACAGCCTACCACATGTACACAGCACTCTACAAACCTAGAAATGAGTATGATTCCACAGGGCCTCTTCTTGGCTGTCTTTTTTTCTTCTCTCTGGTAACCTTCTGGCTGGTGTGATGTTTTAATTGTTGCAACTACTGATGGAAATATCACTCCTCTTCTTTTTTTTTTTTTTTTTTTGCCACACCACATGGCTTGAGGGATCTCACTTTTCTGACCAGAGATTGAACCCGGGCCATGGCAGTGAAAGCCTGAATTCTAACCACTAGGCCACCAGGGAACTCCCTCAATCCCTTTCTAATTGCTTATCTCCAAGATCTCCATTACTTTTGACAATGCTCTTAGGCACGAATTTGTCCAAGCTTTGTTCCAAATAAAGTCAGTTCCCTCGGGCAGACCTGTGGAGCTCTCCATACTAATGGCCTGCCTTCTCCACTTGGCAGAAACTCTGTGTCACTGCAGTAGAGTTGGGGAACAGAGACAGTGACCTGTTTCTCCCAAAGCGACTCCTCTGCTATAGGTGTGGACCCTGGGGAGTGAAAGTAGTCCCTAGTCCTCTTGGCTTGCCTTTCCCAACCTTCACCCTTTGTATGAACTGGGTCATCCTGACTTACCACCACTGGGGTAGAGTGCTCATGAGTGGAAACTAGGTGATGGGAGGGATCTCCAGTCATCTCAGCTGTGTCTGCCTAGAATAGTGCTTCTGTAATACAGGGCTAAAGGGACTAAGAGATGCTGTTTGGGTTAACTATAGCTCTAGAATAGGAGTTGGGGGAGAGGGATCCCTCATCTTCTTGGCTGTACCTATCTGGAGAACAGTTTCCATCACATGGAGCTAGGGTGAGGATGAGAGTAGGTCATGGCTCAAATACCATAGACTCCTGCTGTTCTTACTGAGATTTAATTATTTCCTTGAATAAATGTTTCTCCCTTTGCTTTATGCCTTTAGGGCAATTTCCAGAGATTTTAAATGGTTGTTTTTATTCATTGTTACCAGTTAAATGGCTGCTTCGCTGGGTAAAGGATGCACCATGATGCTTGAATTGCCACTCCAGAAGTCCTGACTATAGGAAAACTTAGTCTTGGGGTGAAAAGATTGGAAAAACCTTCACAAGAAGTAGCAGAAATAATGTTTACTTAAATTGGTTTTGTCAGGCAGGCAGGTGGGGAACAAAAATGTTGCCACAAACAGGGAAACAGCATGTATAAACAGAAGTGTAAATAAGGCTGGAAGACTATGCATAGGTGCTAGAGGTCAAATGGCTACAGTAAGTTTGGCTATGGCGCTTGGACCTTATCTTACAGGAAATGAGGAGCCATGAGGGGGCTTTAGAATAGGGAATGCTCTGAGTAGATCTGCAATCAACATAGGTCACAATGGCTAAGGTCCCAAATAATTTAAAAGGAATTAGATTTCATTCCAGGCTTTGTCAAAGCAGGGAAAGGAAGGTGAGAATGCAGTTAGCAGCCAAGCCAACATTTTTCAGTTCTCATCTCTATCAGACACAATACATTTCTGTGAAAATAAATGCACATTTCACACTTGATAATTGAGAAAGTAAAAAACAAAACCAAACCAGATACGCTCTTTTGGTTAGAATATTTGCACATTTGTTCAACTAAAAACCTAAAGCACATACATGATTTATTTTTAACTGAAAATATGCTGATGTTTCTCTAAGTAAAAATTAATTGAAAAATAAAATGAATCTTTGTTTTAAAATGTGCTGTGTACTTTCTTAAAAATGAACTCTATCTCTAAGTTGTTTAAATATGTGTTTTTTTTTATTCCAGTCTACATTTTTACCATTAGCTTGCTATGAAATTTTTAATGTCCATTCCCTTCATTGGGCTAAATTTATTTTCCTCTGCAAAGAAAAATTTAAAAGACATGAGGAGAGGAAAGTTGAATTATGCAACCTCTAAGATCCCTTCTAGTTTTTACATCCATAACTGAGTCTTTTTGGCAAAAATACTTACAGTATGTGATTTAAATCAAACCCACCTAGAAAGACTTTCTAAGCATGACCTCCAAACTTAAAAGCCATAAAGGAAAAGAATGATTAATTTAATTATATAATTTAAAACTGCTGGACAGAAAAACATATAAACAAAGTTGAAAGATAAATTGGGAAACATATTTGTAACACATAGGACAAGGAACCAAATTCCTTTATATACAAAGAACTCTATAAATCAATAAGAAACAGACGAAAAGATCTGTAAAAAATACAAACAAATGGAGGCTAAACAGTACACTACTTAATAACGAAGTGATCACTGAAGAAATCAAAGGGGAAATCAAAAAATACCTAGAAACAAATGACAATGGAGACACGACCACCCAGAACCTATGGGATGAAGAAAAGGCAGTTCTAAGAGGGAAGTTTATAGCAATACAATCCTACCTTAAGAAACAGGAAACATCTCAAATAAACAACCTAACCTTGCACCTAAAGCAATTAGAGAAAGAAGAACAAAAAACCCCCAAAGTTAGCAGAAGGAAATAAATCATAAAGATCAGATAAGAAATAAATGAAAAAGAAATGAAGGAAACAATAGCAAAGATCAATAAAACTAAAAGCTGGTTCTTTGAGAAGATAAACAAAATTGATAAACCATTAGCCAGACTCATCAAGAAAAAAGGGGAGAAGACTCAAATCAATAGAATTAGAAATGAAAAAGGATCGCTTCTCGACCTTTTGGCTAAGATCAAGTGTAGAAATGAAAAAGGAGAAGTAACAACTGACACTGCAGAAATACAAAGGATCATGAGAGATTACTACAAGCAACTCTAGGCCAATAAAATGGACAACCTGGAAGAAATGGACAAATTCTTAGAAATGCACAACCTGCCGAGACTGAACCAGGAAGAAATAGAAAACATAAAGGGACCAATCACAAGCACTGAAATTGACACTGTGATTAAAAATCTTCCAACAAACAAAAGCCCAGGACCAGATGCCTTCACAGGTGAATTCTAGCAAACATTTAGAGAAGAACTAACACCTATCCTTCTCAAACTCTTCCAAAATGTTGCAGAGGGAGGAACACTCCCCAACTCATTCTACGAGGCCACCATCACCCTGATACCAAAACCAGACAAAGATGTCACAAAGAAAGAAAACTACAGGCCAATATCACTGATGAACATAGATGAAAAAATCCTCAACAAAATACTAGCAAAAAGAATCCAACAGCACATTAAAAGGATCACACACCATGATCAAGTGGGGTTTATTCCAGGAATGCAAGGATTCTTCAATATATTCAAATCAATCAACGTGATACACCATATTAAAAAAATTGAAGGAGAAAAACCATATGATCATCTCAATAGATGCAGAGAAAGCTTTCCACAAAATTCAACACCCATTTATGATAAAAGCCCTGCAGAAAGTAGGCATAGAGGGAACTTTCCTCAACATAATAAAGGCCATATATGACAAACCCACAGCCAACATTGTCCACAATGGTGAAAAACTGAAACCATTTCCACTAAGATCAGGAACAAGACAAGGTTGCCCACTCTCACCACTATTATTCAACATAGTTTTGGAAGTTTTAGCTACAGCAATCAGAGAAGAAAAAGAAATAAAAGGAATCAAAATAGGAAAAGAAGAAGTAAAGCTGTCACTGTTTGCAGATGACATGATACTATACATAGAGAATCCTAAAGATGCTTCCAGAAAACTACTAGAGCTAATCAATGAATTTGGTAAAGTAGCAGGATACAAAATTAATGCACAGAAATCTCTTGCATTCCTATACACTAATGATGAAAAATCTGAAAGTGAAATTAAGAAAACACTCCCTAAATGGAAAATCCATTGCAACAAAAAGAATTAAATACCTGGGAATAAACCTACCTAAGGAGACAAAAGACCTGTATGCAGAAAATTATAGGACACTGATGAAAGAAATTAAAGATGATACAAATAGATGGAGAGATATACCATGTTCTTGGATTGGAAGAATCAACAGTGTGAAAATGACTCTACTACCCAAAGCAATCGACAGATTCAATGCAATCCCTATCAAACTACCACTGGCATTTTCCAAAGACCTAGAACAAAAAATTTCACAATTTGTATGGATACACAAAAGACCCCGAATAGCAAAAGCAATCTTGAGAACGAAAAATGGAGCTGGAGGAATCAGGCTCCCTGACTTCAGACTATACTACAAAGCTACAGTAATCAAGACAGTATGGTACTGGCACAAAGACAGAAACATAGATCAATGGAACAGGATAGAAAGCCCAGAGACAAATGCACGCACATATGGTCACCTTATCTTTGATAAAGAAGGCAGGCATAGACAGTGGAGAAAAGATAGCCTCTTCAATAAGTGGTGCTGTGAAAACTGGACAGGTACATGTAAAAGTATGAAATTAGAATCCTCCCTAACACCATACACAAAAATAAACTCAACATGGATTAAAGACCTAAATGTAAGGCCAGACACTATCAAACTCTTAGAGGAAAACATAGGCAGAACACTCTATGACATACATCACAGCAAGATCCTTTTTGACCCACCTCCTAGAGAAATGGAAATAAAAACACAAATAAACAAATGGGACCTAATGAAACTTAAAAGCTTTTGCACAGCAAAGGAAACCCTAAACAAGACCAAAAGACAACCCTCAGAATGGGAGAAAATATTTGCAAATGAAGCAACTGACAAAGGATTAATCTACAAAATTTACAAGCAGCTCATGCAGCTCAATAACAACAAAAACAAAAAAAACCCAATCCAAAAATGGGCAGAAGACCTAAATAGACATTTCTCCAAACCAGATATACAGATTGCCAACAAACACATGAAAAAATGCTCAACATCATTAATCCTTAGAGAAATGCAAATCAAAACTACAATGAGATATCATCTCACACCAGTCAGAATGGCCATCATCAAAAAATCTAGAAACAATAAATGTTGGAGAGGGTGTGGAGAAAAGGGAACCCTCTTGCACTGTTGGTGGGAATGTAGATTGATACAACCACTATGGAGAACAGTATGGAGGTTCCTTAAAAAACTAAAAATAGAACTACCATACGACCCAGCAATCCCACTACTGGGCATATACCCTGAGCAAACCATAATTCAAAAAGAGTCATGTACCAAAATGTTCATTGCAGCTCTACTTACAGTAGCCAGGACATGGAAGCAACCTAAGTGTCCATCATCGGATGAATGAATAAAGAAGATGTGGCACATATATACAATGGAATATTACTCAGCCATAAAAAGAAACAAAATGGATTTATTTGTAGTGAGGTGGATGGTGTTAGAGTCTGTCATACAGAGTGAAGTAAGTCAGAAAGAGAAAAACAAATACAGTATGCTAACACATATATATGGAATCTAAGGGAAAAAAAAAAACGGTCATGAAGAACCTAGTGGCAAGACGGGAATAAAGACACAGACCTACTAGAGAATGGACATGAGGATATGGGGAGGGGGAAGGGTAAGCTGGGACAAAGTGAGAGAGTGGCATGGACATATATACACTACTAAACGTAAAATAGATAGCTAGTGGGAAGCAACCTCATAGCACAGGGAGATCAGCTCTGTGCTTTGTGACCACCTAGAGGGGTGGGATAGGGAGGGTGGGAGGGAGGGAGATGCAAGAGCGAAGAGATATGGAAACATAAGTATATGTATAACTGATTCATTTTGTTATAAAGCAGAAAGTAACACACCATTGTAAAGCAATTATACTCCAATAAAGGTGTTAAAAAATAAATAAATAAAATAAAATTAAATTAAATTAAATTGATATTGTCTAGTGCTGCTGACATTGCAGTGAAACTAGTACAATCATATGCTACTCAAAGCACTTTTAAGTTGATATAAACCTTCTTGAAAAGACTATGGCAATACACTACAGGTTCTAAAAAAAACATGTTCATACTCTTTGACCCAATAACTCAGTTTTTGGAATTGATCCTAAGAAATAATTAAACCAAAGCAAATAGCTACATACACAGATATATTCACTGTCAAGTTATCCATAATATATAAAAATGAGAAATAATTAGATGCCCAATAATAGAAAAATGGTTTACTACATTATGGCACATTTACTCTATGGCTATCCTTCCCTATAGAACTTTCTCTGTTGATGGAAATGTTCTGTATCTTCACAGTCTAAAACAGTAGCTGCTAGACACATGTGGTTATTGAGCCCTTGACTTGTGGCTAATGAGATTGAGGAATTGAAATTTTAATTTACTTTAATTTTAATTAGCTTAAACTTAAATAAAAATAGCCACATGTATTGGACAGTGCAGCTCTATGGTATGTCAAGAAGCAATTAAAATAAAAAATACTATGTATAATATGTCCATGAAAAGACAAAATATAAAAGAAATAACCCATGACAAAAAAACATGTTTTATATACACCAGATAAAGAAACACAGGTTACATGGATAAATATAGAAAATTTAAATGGTTAAATGTTTGTATAAACATGAAAATGAATTTTGATAGGGTGATTAGGTAACTAGTGATACATTTTACTTGTCTTTAATTTTCTTTCATTATTTTTCCATGTTAAATCTTTTTAAAAGATTACATTACAGATTGGAATTTCAACTCTTATGGTACAAAATTCTTGAATATGCATTAGATTCACTAATACTGACTCATGAATTCAGCCAATAGAGCATCTCTTTACACGATCTAATCTTCTTTGCCAAGAGTAAAGAGACAAGGAATCAGGCTCTTCCCAATGTCTTGTCCTCAAAAATAACAGTCTGAAAATATTACATGATCCATGAAAACCAAAAGCCAGAGCATCTTAAGCTCCACTGAAATTAAAATAAGAGAATGGAGAGAGAATTACTACATGGCTTCTGTTGACTGCTGATGAAATGAACAATGGGATAGAAGAGTTTCAAGTTCTCTTTATCTTAGAATTTCAAAGGTGAGGGTGGAAGCTGCTCTGATTTTTCACCTCTATCCGCCATCTCATAGACACCAAAGGCAGAATTTCCATGTGGCTGTTAACTCCATTGGAAACAACAAACCATGGTGGGGTCTGCTTGGTAAGGTATTTCCACTGATCACAAGCAATAGATTTCCAGATCATGCCTGGTTTCATGGTGTTTTCTGCCCAGTGAAAACCTGTGGCCCAGCTAGGCACAAAACTTGAAGATTGGTATCTGGTCAATTGAACGGAAGGAAACTTGGGGTTTCTGTTGGATCTGAGGGCCTGTGCCCAAATTCAGCATGCGCATGGGTATAAAGTAACTGAATGTGGGCACAATGTTGGTGACAGCTCACGTAAAATGGGTGTTCTGTTAGTCCCAGAACCAAACTTTGACAGGAAAGAAGGCAATGCATAGAATCTTTTGGTCCCATTCGATTCTGTTACATGTGGGAATCCAGCCTGTGAAAATTAAGTGGAGATTCATCTGCACAGTTCTGAATGAGTACATGAGTCAGAGTGGAGACAGAACATCTGGATGCAGAATGAATTGTTCTCTTTTATTATTATTATTTTTTAACCTCTTTATTGGAGTATAATTGCTTTACAATGGAGTGTTAGTTTCTGCTTTATAACAAAGTGAATCAGCTATACATATACATATATCCCCATATCTCCTCCCTCTTGCGTCTCCCTCCCACCCTCCCTATCCCACCCCTCTAGGTGGTCACAATCTTTTATTATTTTTACTAATTCTTAATACTTGAATCACACTTAAAAGTTAACAAAATGCTTTCAAATCCATTATTCCATTTGATGGTCATAACAACTCTGTGAGATAGGCACAATACTAAGTACATTAAATCACAGCTGCCTCAAGAACCAATATTTGTATAGCACACTCTCTTTCACGTGTATTATCTCAATTGTTCCCCATAACTCTAGGAAGTAGCTAGCAAGTTTCAAACTCCCATTTTATAGTTAAGGAAACTTTAAAGAAGAAGAGCAAGATTCTTATGGATTCACAACTAGCTATGCAGTAGTGTCAGGGCCTGAACTCTAATGTTCTAATAATTCCAAGCTCCAAGTTCTTTCAAAAACACTATGTGGTTTATTTGTATTCATATATGTTAATTATATGCCCAGACTGTTTATTCAAATTTAATGTATTTGAAATCTCTAGGACCATCCAATAAACATACTGTGCATCCTTTTCTGCCCATATACAGCCCAGTTTAGGCAGTGGTCTCCTGAATGATCTCACTACCTCTAGTTTCACCACTGCATATTGCTCCCAAAGCCCTCATTCTAAAATGCAAATTCTCAGGGTCACACTTCTAGTTAAAATCCTTCTAAGGACAGGCAAACTAAAAACTACCAAGCCTCAATGGGGAAAACTAATGTTAGAGAAGGCAATACTCACTCCATGCACAATGCCTGGTACATAAGAAGTGCTCAATACTATTTTTTGTATTAATTAACAAATTATTTTTAAATCCTTCTAAGACTGTGTCCACAGGACAAAGTTCAAAACCTTCACGATGACATTCAAGGCCTCTTGTAACCTAACCCAGAATATTAACAACTACCTGCACTCTGCTTAAGCAACACTGGACTATTTGCCATTCCCTCAAACTCAATGTACTAGCATGTTTCTTTGCTAGTCCCTCTGTCTGGAGTGCCTTTCTTCCCTCAACTTGATCTCCTCCGAGAACATTCCATTATCACTCTTTTCCCTCAGAATTAATCACCTTTTCAGTACTTTATATTCACATACACTATGACATTTTAAAAAAATAGCAATTTGTTTATATTTGTTCCCTGCTAGACTGAAAACACCTAGAGGACAGAAATTTGTCTCATCTCAGTTAAGAGAATGCCTAGCACAGGTGCCTGGTAGATAGCAAGCATTATGGATTAATTCACCTCAATGAGGGGGTACCAATGATCTGTCAGTTATGTTACCTGAAAAAACAGAAAATCACATGTCCAGTTGGAGCAAATATACAAACCGATAAACTTCAGATTTGGTGTTCTTGTACCGTTCCTGAATGGTCTCAAAACAGACAGATTGAAGGAAATCATATGGCTTCCCTGAGTTACTCTTCTGCTGTTTGGCAGCCATGAAGATAAGAAGGGGAACAACTGCTTTTCTCAGGCAAATAAAGAGGCCAGATGACCATTCCATAGCCTGCAGAGTGGCTGTAAAACAAAACAGCAAACCACTCCACGAATGCTTTCTTATAAAGAAGGCTCCAGGGTGGAATGAACACACATGTACAATGAACTGGCCCTCTGGAGAGTCTGTCTGACCACAGTGAAAGAGAAACCATACAAGCAAAAAGGGTGAGTCATCCTACAACCAGGTACACATCTCCTCTCAAAATTAACAGGCAATTCCAATAGTGTCCTCTGTAATACAGGCCACTTGAAAAATCCTTTGGGAATGCCTGAGGCTGAGACCTTGGTGCTTCCCAGTGCATTGAGATTCCTACCTAACTCAATCCGAAAGAAAGAGCTGCTGTCCTAATTATTTTTGGATTTCACTTAACTAGCTCCAACCCATAAAATTCCCTTTCCCACACTGGTCACTGAAGGACTAAAGTGAAAGAGACTGTTCTAAGGAGGCCAAGACAATCAACCTTGCAAAGAATGTTCAAAAAACATGCTACAGTTACCATCACCAGGTCAAGCCTCCTCCTCTGGAGGCAGACAATGGTGACTTGCAGTGACAGTTATTCTACTACCAGTATAAAAATTTCACAGAAGAGAAATGTAAAGAAGAACTTTTTTAGTTTCCTTTAAGGTTAGGACCAAATTTCTTCAGGCAGTGGGTGAATATGCTAACATTAATGTTAACTAGATGTATTCTTGTTAGAGTCACACACAAGTTGTTGAGAATCAAGAAAGAATTTTTAACAACAGTAGGGAACTCTACTCTCATTCTTTAGGTAAATGGTCTAAACTTTAATTATCAAACAGGATAGATGCAGGGAGATATATATCAGAATCTCTGGGAGAAGGTGTCATTCAGAGAAACATATTCAGTATCATAATTACTTTGATTATTCTGGCACAATGACTAATTTATTTGGAGATTTCAAACAACAAATAAAAATAAATAAAAGAAAGAATTTTTATGTTTACTGAAAACAGACCCAAGCTTGTTACAAATGTTGATTCCTGAGCCTCAATAAGACTGAAGGTGAGCCCTGGAATCTGCATTTGCAACGTGCACCACAGGGGCTCCATATAGGCAGTCCTGAGATAATATGCTACAAATCCTTCCATAGACTATTTGGGAAGCCTCCCAAGGCCTTATGCTATAAGTGCTACATATTTTCCAATGAATCAGGCTGTGCATGCCAGGGGTCAAGCAGAGAGTTAGCAAATCTTTAGAACAGACTCAGAACAAATAAATGTGGATTCCAAAAGTAACCTTCAGGCATTGTGAAATGCAGTCATCCTATATAAGTGTTTATTATGTGGTGATGCCCGGTGAACTGATCCAAATTTCTACAGACTCTCCTTGGAGCAGGCGAGTGTGGGTAGCTCACAGATTTCACTGCAGTGGCCTTGCCTAATCTGCTCCCCACTTTCATTCCCAGAAGCAGTGCATGTACACACACATAAACACACTTATATTCCACCCCAACTCCTAGCCTTCAATCAAAGAGCAGCTGGAGGTTGGATGGGAGTGCTGCTCCTGTCACATTGCATATAAAAGGGTTCTTTTCCTTGACTATTGCTGTTCTCCACACTCTCAGGAGTCAACTACAGTGGTTAAGCAAGAGCTCCACAGCCAGGTTGTCTGGGTACTAATCCCGGCTGATAACTTCCTAGCTGTGTGCCTTCTACTTATCTCAGCACCTTACAAACTTATTGAGTTTTGCCTCCTTGCCATGCTATGTCCATTTTACCTCAGTGACTCCTCTAAAACATCATCCCTCTTCTCATTTCCTAAAACCACTCTCCTAAGTCATGATTTTATCATCTCTTACTTTATTTCTTTCCTAAATTGTCTCACTGTCTCCAGCCTCTGTCTCATCACCTTCCAAACCTCACCAGCAACCCTTATCTCCATAGCTGACATAATTTTCTTTCTAAATCACAAATCTGATCAGTTCACTTTTTTGTTCAAAAAACACATGATAATGTCCAAACTCCTTAACACAGAAATCAAGATATTCTATGATCTGGCCCCAATCTATTCTTCCAAACTCATTTCCTATTATACTTATGCATCTTACACTTCAGTTATACTGAACTACTTGTTACTCCCTCATGTAACCTTCTAGGTTATCAACGTCTTTGCTTATGTTCCTCCCTCTAGCTGGAATGCTTTTCCTTTTCTGTCTCCTGCTATTCAAATCCTCACTATTCTTCAAGGCCAAGTTAGTTCACAGGAAACCCTCTTTGAACTCTCACCAAACTTTATTTGTCCATCTCAAGGCATCAAGCACTTCCTATCTTGGAGTATATTAGTGTGACCCCATATCTTCTCTTCTACTACCTTATGTGTTACTTGAAGGCAAAGACCGTGTCTGATTCCTTTCCCTTTTATATCATCTACAGAGCTTACTACAGTGCAAGGTACAGCCTGAGTTCTCAATCAGTATGTGATATGAATGAACAGTTTTACAGGCTCAATATTTTCTCTGCTACAGTAGAGCTGCAGGTATATGGCCTGGTTATCCTAAGATTACATTGTGGGAAATTCTACCTAGGGTCAAATTATATTCCTATACTTTTTTGTGTGTGTGCTAAAAGGATTTTTACAGGCCTGGGAGAATAAAAATTGTTATTAATAATACCACCCCAATTAATAATACGTCTCCTATTACTGTGGAAGTCACATTTCACAACTACAATTTCAAAGCAGTATAGGTTATTTCCATTATGACAAGCAAAAGGAAACTGAGGCACGCGAGATTTGATAAACTGCTTACCTTAGACACATGGTACATGTTTTAGTTTTTTTATTGCTGCATAACAAATTATCACAAACTGAGAAGCATAAAATAACACCCATTTATTATCTCAAAGTTCTGTATGTCAGAAGTCTTGGTGGATTCAGCTGGGTTCTCTGCTCAGGGTCTCACAAGGCCAAAATCAAGGTGTTAACCAGACTGATCTCTTATATGGAGGTTCTGGGAGAAGAATCCACTTCCAGTTTCACTGGTTGTTGACAGAATTCATTTCTCTGTAGTTCTAGATTTAAGGTCCCCATTTTCTTGCTGGTTGTCAGCTGGGGATCATTCCTAAAGGCCACTCTGCTCTCCATGTGGCTCCCTCCATCTTCAAGCCAGTATTAGCACATCAAATCTCTTTCAAGTTTCATATCTCCTTCTATTCTGTTACCAGGTGAAGAAAAGTCTCTGCTTTTAAAGCGTTTGTGTGATTAGACCCCTCTTAAAGTCAATCATGCCATATAATATAACCAAGTCATGGGAATGATATCATATTCACACGGTCTACCCATACTTAACTTATTGCCATATTTTTCAGGAAAAATTGCTATGGTCAAGCTATAATGCAAAAGGGGATTTGACACTGGTATGAATATCAGCACAGGAAGCTCACTAAATGGAAGGCAAGAGACGTAATTAGGTCCTCCTCTGACTTGCTGTGTGACTTTGAGCAAGTCTCTGCCATTCTGTGGGCCTCAGTTCACCCATCTGTAAAATGAGGGGGTTGGATTGAGTTATCTACAAGCTCCCATTCATTTGAATCAGTCTATGGTTCTACTTCTCATTCATCTCTCTACATTATTCTTGTGAATTAAAGGTGAACCTTTCAAGAAACTACACTTGCTGATAAGAGCTGAAAAAATGAAACCAATGAAGGAGTCAATCGTGTAAACATTTGAATCTGAAAAAGAGACTTTTTAAAACAGTTTTCTGCAGGTCTGTAAAGAATAAAATAATAATCTAAATTATTATTATTATAAATAATCTAAAAGTACCTACTATACAGTAAGACTTAAAAAGTCTCCTCTCTGAGTAATTAAATAACTACAGTGTGGAGTGCCTTCTCTGTATTTAGTATTTCCTACTGCAGGGGGATTTCAAGTGTCACACAGGTTGGACTGAGTAGATGGCGTTTAAGATTTCTTTCAACCCTGATAACCTAAGATTTAAATTCTATATCTTAAATCCTAAATTATAAGATATAAATAAATTGTTTCCTAAGATACAGGATACATAGTTTTTACTATCAATAAACTTACAACTGTACTGGAGAGACAGGGAATTATTTGGGAAGTAAAGGGGCCCAAAATGTATTTTTATTTCCTAAGTTATGAATAAAGAACAAGGAAAAGGTACAGACTGTGAGCTGCTGCATAACCCCTTATTATCCCATGTATTTTCATGATTATCTGGCTGAAATATCCATTTAATTTACTTTAAAAGCACACACAATTTATACTTCAAACTTTAACTAAAAATACATAATACATCATTTTACAAAGAAAATGTGCCATTAGAAAATTTATCTTGAACTAAGCAGAATTTGTTGAAGAATCTTCTTTTCCAAGTGACCATTGCTGAACTAATAGACAAATATGTCCCCCAATATCCAATTTAATTGGAGATCAGTTTCCTCCTAATTATTTTTGTTTTGTTTAAAACTTGTATTGCCCTGCTCTACTTTTAGTACCAGAATTTTAAAATAATTTTCTAAAAAATTACAAAAGCAACTCATAATCATTGTTTTAAAAATCAGACAATACAGGGTGTATAACATAAACACTGAGACCCATGTCTCTTCCATCTTACTGCTCGAGGATCCACTTTAAATAACTTGAGATATATTCTACCACAGCTTTTCCTATACACATATAAACATATGCATATATGTTCATTCAAATGCAGTGATTTTATTTTACAAAAGTCAGATGATACTTAACATATTGATTTGAAATTTTCTCTTTCCACTCAACAATATAGTGTGTCAGTATATGCATATCTGCCTGATTTAATGGCTGCATAATATTCCATATTATGAGTATACCATAATTTATTTAACAATTTCTCTAGGCATTGACATGAAAAAATCATAAGCTTGGGACAAATAAAGTAAATAAAATCACTTCATCATTCAGACTTGTCATTTAGCTTCAAACTTATTTTGAAATAATTAATCAGTACTGTGAAATCTCTAAAATGAAAATCGACATGTAGTTCTAAGTAGTAAAAATTGCCTTTACAATTATGTTCTTTTGTCAAATAGTAAACTTCATGGACTATTATTTGTGTTGTAAATAGGTATTTATTAAGCACCTGTTTGGTGCTAGGCACAGGAGGAGAGAGACAGGTATAGGTTCAGAGATGAATAAAAATCTGTCTCCTTCCTCAAGGCTCTTACACTGTAGTAACTGGAAGACAAATATAGGCTCTTAACATTCAAACACAATATTGGTGATTTAGAAATTGCCCAAAATGAGCTTCCTGAATTAAGTGAACTGAATCCAGTTTCCTAACCAGCCATATAAATCAAACCCGATCTCAGAGTCTAATTTCAGTGGTGAACTCACTATGACATGAATCTATCCACTGAGCATCTTGTATTTTCCATGTAGCAAAATAAGCAAATTATCCCCCACTGTCCTGTACTCTATGGATGAGTAGGTATTCAGTGTACATTGCTGAAATACGATATCTACATAGCAACTTTACCTATATAACATAGAGCTGCGACTACATCCATCAAAGCCACAAAAAGGTGAAAAGCAGAGTATATAGGAGCAAGTAATGTCACACATATTACTCACCTCCTTAACAATTTATAGCCCTCTTTTCTAATAAATACCCATTTCTGGTGTACTTGAGTACCTTCCTCTGGATAATTCCCTTCACCTCCTACTCCCACTCCCTCCCTCACATTTCTATTTGAACTAGTGACATTTCATGAGCTCTATAGTCACATGTCGCTAGTGGCTACATAGTGGACAGCATGGATCCAGACTGAGTTCTCTGAGACCAAGGATTCTACTCTGTTCTTTACACAGTTAGGCACTCAGGAAATTGCTCGTGGATAAGTTACCATCATGCTTGTCTTAAGATCACAAGAGGATTTTCTTTGCCTCAAACTTTGCCTTGGGTAGAAAAAAGTGGAAAGAGATGAGGTGAAGAAGAGAATGGCTAAGAACGTTGACTAAGAGGGTTGTGGCTCCAGTTGGAGCCAAACAATTCTGTATTATTAAAAAAATATTTGAACTAATGTTCTAAGGGTAAACTGGTACCCTTATTATAGGTAAACTCAGCAAAGAGCCAAAGATTACTTTTCTAATTAGAATAGAAACTAATTACTACAAAGTGTTGCAAAAAAAAAGCAATAAGAGATGATTATTTAAGCAGTAGACTTTCAGCACTTTTTGGGCTACTGACCCAATGGCCCACTCATCTCAGTTATACCCTCACCTTTACGTGTGGCAGTGCTGGGCACTTTCTCATTCATTATCTCCTTTAGTTCTCAGAAGAACTCTGAGGGATAATTATAATTATTATCCCCATCTCATGGATAATAACCTAAGGCTCACAGAGGGGAAGTGACTTGCCCAAGGCCATAAACACTGTGGTTAAGCTGGTAGTGAAGGCAGCTAGGACTTTGAAATCTTGTCCAAGTGTTCTGTGCCTGCAACAGGCTGCCTTTCACCAAAAGTGTATTTGGTCTGCTAAGATGATTTTTATCCAAAAGAATCCATGTCCAATTACAAAGTGGTAGTTGGATAATTCTATTTTCCCTCTTCTAGCCAGTCCTGATGGAACACACCTATTCCAAAAGCAAGGGATATCCACAATTTCTATACCATGACTATCAAAAAGCTCTGTGTAGGAAGGGCAGGGCACCTACTCACCTGGGAAATAGTTACCGGGGCAGAAAGCAGATATTCATAGGCCACTATAAGCCAATTGTTCTGCATTCTGCCTCAAATAGCTTTCTGGAAAGCCTGGGTGTCAGCTTTTGTGAAGGGGCCAAAGGTGTGGCTAGAAGAGAGCAAATCAGAGCAGTGCCTAGTCTGTGGTAAAAGAGTTCAGGAGGTTAACTTCTGGTGATGTGAGGAGCCCAGTGTTTTACATGTGCTCTTACTAAAGTATCTAATGAAATATTTAACTTAGCTACACTCCCAAAGGGTGAAAAGGAGGGCAAATGGATATACCAAGCAGGGTCATGGAACCTTAAGGAATGTTCAAGAGCAGGGATGGGCAAACTATGGCCTACACGCCAAATTCAAGCTACTACCTTATTTTGTAAAGTTGTACTGGTACACAGCCATACTCATTCATTTATGGGCTGTCTATAGCTACTTTTGTGATACAACAGCAAATTTGAGTGTTTTGACAGAGACCACATGGCCCACAAAGCCTAAAATATTTACTATCAGGGCCCTTGCAGAAAAAGTTTGCTGATCCCTGCTCAAGAGAGATACCAGAAGCTTTTCCTACATTTCGATGAAATGGCTTTTTTAAAAAATGAGTTATAATTAACATACACTATTATATTAGTTTCAGGTGTACAAATACCAAATTGATGAAATGACATTATGAAGAAGTTTCCACACTGAGCAAACTACTTCTTAGCTATGTAATTTGGGAAAAGTGACTTACCTCTCTGTTTCTCCCCCTGTAAAATGGGTGTGATGTGGCTGTAAGGCACAGCATAAAACCTAGCTATTGTTTTAGTGCATAGAACAATGGTTGGCATATGGTACCAAGAGAGACAGGGAGAACCAGAACAGCTGCTCTTAAAGGAATCATTACTTTTCAGTACAAATTAGGGACCACTTTAGTTTTTGAACTGCCTGAGAAAATATCCCCACATGTGGCTTTTTAAGTGAGATTTCTGCAGGAATGACACAACCAGTTTCTCTGGAGAAATGGCATGTAATGTGTGGTGCTCACTAATCTACATATGCCTAAAATGAGTGTGTGAAGATTGTATGCCATGATAATCTAATTATCCATCTGACTAGCTTCTTACAGGGTTGTGTGGGAGAACTGAATACACACAGCCTGGACACAGGCAGAACCCTCAAAGCAATATGCTTAAAGTGTGTTGTTTGTTTAATTGCATATGGAGGACAAGGTAGATTTGTAAACCATTTTAAAAATCAGATATTCAAAATAATCTAAAATAGGACTTTATATTTCAACTGCTTTGTGTAAAATAGATTTTAAAATGCTTTAAAGATATCTAGATAGATAGATATCTCTCTATATATTGGTTTGATTAAAAAATAAAAATTAATTGAAAAACAAAGTAAATAAGTACATCATCTAGAAGGCTACCCAAACAAAGAAAAAATTGGAGTCACCAAGGAACTCTTCTTTCTGATAACAAAGAGACCACCATGAGGTTTCATAGGTTTCTAAGCTTTGGATGCTGAAAAATTCTTTAAAGATCATGTAACTCAATCTATCATTTTGCAATGAGGAGACTGAGGCCCAGAGAAGAGTTAAATGACTCGGTGGTTAGTGGGAGAGTTGAGACTAGATTCCAAGTTTCCTGGATTCCATTATACCAGGTTTCTCAGTCTCCACACTGTTGACATATGGCACCAGATAGTTCTTTTCTGTGGGGGCCTGTTTTGTGCATTATAAGATGTTTAGCAGCATCTTTGATCTCTACACTAGATGCCAGGAGCACTGTTCCCACCCCAGTTGTAACAAAAATGTCTCCAGTCATTGCGAAATGTCCTGGGAACAGGGTGGGCAAAATTGGCTTCAATGAGAACCACTAAACTACATGATGAAAACAGTAATATTTTTTCTCCAGCTCTAATGAGATATAATTGACATATAACATTGTGTATGTTTAAAGTGTACAATACATTTACAATACAATATATATACATTTGATACATGTATATATTGTGAAATGATAACTACAGTAGGGTTAGTTAACACCTCCATCTCCTCACATATTTTTTTTTTTTAGTGAGATCATTTAAGATCTACTGTCTTAGCAATTTACAAGTAAGTAATACAGTTTTGTTAACTCTAGTCACCATGCTGTACACTAGATCCCTAGAACTTATTCATCTTATCACTGGAAGTAGTTTATACACTCTGACCAACATCTCCCAATTTTTCCCACCTTTCAGCCCCTGGCAACCAGCATGCTACTCTCTGTTTCTACGAGTTCAGCTTTAGATTCCACATATAAATGAGATCATACAGTATTTGTCTTTCTCTGTCTGACTTATTTCCCTTATGCTGGTAGTAACTTAATAGTATTTTATTCCCTTTCTTTACATTGTGAAGAAAAATAAGAATCATTTAAAAAAAAAAAGAGTACCCAGGAGCAAAACAGGAAAAAGAGTGGAGCTTCCCCAAATCCACAGGATTAGTAAAGCACAAGAAAATATAAGATTTTATATACAGTAATTAAGATAAACAGACGAAGTCTTTCACTGTTTGAATTTAAGTGAATAGATGGAACAGTTGCCTCTCTGAAATCCATCACCAAATCAGAAATTTCATGACCTAATGAAGTCAAAAGTCCTTCTCATGAATTTTAAAATTCCATGGGAAACTTACAATAAAATAATAAACAAGGATAAAAAAGATCATTTAGATTTAAAAAAAATCTTCATCTGAGTTAGACTGAAGTATAAAGACAGAATTATGAAACTAGGATTATACCTTCCATTGTACAGTATTTATAAATAATATGGTCCATAACCTTTATAAAAAGGTTAAAAAAAACTGGCTGTGGCAGGCCATGATTCTTTTCCTCAAACTCATGCTAAATTTTTCGATGATCAGTATGAGAGTTTTCTAAATCTTTAATTACCAGAAATAGCTGTGACACAGTATCTATCAACAATCCTTCCACAGTAATTTCTGAAGTGTTCAAGCTAAGACCTTTCAAGTAATCTGTTTGCTCAGAATGTTTTAAGAAAGACAGGTTTAAGCACTGGTGCGGCTCATTTTAATTTAACAGATATTCTAGTCTAAATCAAAGCCACAACTTGTGCAGATTTGAAATGGTAACTGTCTCCCTTTGGAATTTATCACATGCTACATTGGGAAATTATTTAAGAATTTAAAAAATAGGGAAGTTTTTCATTTCCTAATTATCAGTAGATAGGAAGAAGATGAAGACTGAACGGTCCCATGAACCAATATTTTAAGTTTTTCACTACCAATTTATGTAGTGATTTTTTGTTGTTGTTGTTGAGGTTTAAAAAACAAACACAGGGGCTTCCCTGGTGGTTCAGTGGTTGAGAATCCGCCTGCCAATGCAGGGGACACGGGTTCGAGCCCTGGTCTGGGAGGATCCCACATGCCGCAGAGCAGCTGGGCACGTGAGCCACAGCTATCGAGCCTGCGCGTCTGGAGCCTGTGCTCCGCAACAAGAGAGGCCGAGACGGTGAGAGGCCTGTGCACTGCGATGAAGAGTGGCCCCCACTCTCCGCAACTAGGGAAAGCCCTCGCACAGAGGCGGGGACCCAACACAGCCAAAAATAAATAAATAAATAAATAAATAAATAAATAAATAAGTAAATTTATTAAAAAAAAAACACAACTGTAAAGTTTTTGTCTGGTTTGGTTTGGTAATGCTAAACCACAGATGCTTGCCTAGTTAAAACATTTATGTTTGTTGTTCAACATAAAATATTTTCTCCATTTCATTAAATAAAAATATTACAAAGACCAGCTTGTTGGGGGGAGCTGTTGTTTACTACATAAATTATGGCAAAAGCAGCTCCAATTATCCATAATTTGCCCATTACATTGGAAATTTTTCTCTTCCCAAAGCTTAACAAGATCTAAAATAACCAAATCATTCCTCAGTTCTCTCTGATTAATGGCTTTTGATGCCTGGAGTTAAGTAAATAGAATCAGTTACCTTTCTGAAAATTAATATGAAAAAAATTAACTACTTCCTTAAATATATTATGTACCTTCTAAAATTAAAATCACTATCTATTAGTTGCAAAAATATGTTCAATGTTATAAAGACATTAGTTGACTTTTTGAGGAAAAAATCACGTGTATTTGCTTTATGAAATGGTTTAGCATTCTGTTGCGTAACAAAATAGTTTGGATCTTTAAAAAGAAATCAGACTGCTAAGAAATCACTTAAAGAAAACTTATTACTGGGACCAATTATAGAAGACCCAAAGCCACCAGTCTAAGAAGTTCAGAAATTCAGGTAAGGAAAATAATCCAGAGAAGAAACTAAAGATAAAGGTATTTCCAAAAAGATGATTTCAACTTCAATGAAAAAGTAAAAGTTTCAAAAAATATCAAATGTGAAAGAGGCTAAGGACATTTAAGATGCTGTGCCTTTTAAAAACTAAAGTTGCAATTAAAACAATTGTCTTAACAGTGATGAAACATTAGAACTCTAATTCCTAAGTCAGCTGGGAACAGCCTGAAGTAGAGTTAGAATAGCATTATCAAAGTAAATGAGTTATATTGTAGACTTTTGGGGTAGTTAGGTTATATTCTTTTTCCCTAGTACTATTTTTTTTTTAAATAGAAATACTAGAGTGGCATTCCCTTGGGCTTTCTTAGTTTTCCACTTATTCACACTGCTAAGCTATCAAAACAAGAGGCACCAAAATCAGTTACTAGTAATGACTCAATGAAACACAGTTTGTAGAGGTAACTATTCCCTTTAGTATATGCTCAAAGCTCTGCAGTGATAAGAATATCACAAAATCTTTATAAGTAGTTGATAATAGCTTAATTTAAACAGATTCATCTTCAGTCTTATCCATCATACCTAGTACATTAAAAAAAGTTTTCCCTAGGAATATTAAGACAAGAAATCAATAAGAAACATGATGTTATAGACAATAAATTAATTTTACAATCACTCAAGAATGCCAAATGTATAAATGGAAGCACATTTCCTCTATAAGTTGCAGAATTATGTGTTTTTAATACAATTCCTAGAAAGGTAAATATATATACATCCAACCATATTTGAAATGTACTCAGGGAGCTTCCTATTTAAAAGGAATCATATTCAAAATCTTTTAAGGAAATGAAAATGAGGATAGTCATTCCCTAATTAATCCTTTGTGTAAATCTTGGTTTTCCTTTATTGCGTTTGCTTAATATGAGAAGTATCTGTAGTTTGCACTCTTACTTATTATTTAGCCAGTGTCTCTGCCAGCTCCAACCTGCAATGGAGGCTGCAGTTGGTGGACACATAAACTTAAAGTGGCTGATTTCAATGAACACCGAAACTACAAGTTCTTTATTAATAAATCTATCGTCAGTCAAATAGAGCAATAGGGTTTCCAGAGGGCTCTACATTAGCAAAGCATCACTGTTGAATCTATCACCTTAGTTTCATACTTAGATATAATATTGCCTTTTAAATTCAGCATGTATCTCCTAGCTTGATTACACCTCTTCCCAAATCCTCTAATCTACTTCTGAAAAGAGAATCACCCCTTACACGAAGAAAATACTTCCACTGAGGGTTATTCTAGAGAGCCCTTCTTTGGTCATATGGAGGATTATACCTTCTACTTATTTAAGAGAAGACATTATTTTACAAGTAGTGTCAACAGTAGGAACAAAGGAGAGGCGATGACAACTCAAAGGGAAGTTGGGGAGCTGGCACTGCCACGAAGATGCCCTTCTAGCCTGGGGTTTTCATCTCACAGCTCTTTCCGAAGCAAGCCCCTCTGAGGACTTTATGTTCGGTTAATCAATTCTAAGAGATGATTTTCCTTAACTACCTTCATGTAATATACATGTATCCTCAGGAGCTTGCCTCCTCAGAGAGCCCTGTTAAGCCTTACTGGGGATGTGGAGGGGTTACAGTGCTCACCAAGGGGTACAACCTATCCAGCAAGCCCACCTTAAGGATTCAACTTTCATCTGCCATAGAAGGGAACCAAGTCTGCTGCATTTAGAGTAAAAAAAGGACTACTTTATCAAAAAATATATTCAGGAGAACTCAAAATCTCCAGTGTATGTCTCACAATCTAGCCTGTGATGATCCTATTATCTGAAAACTCATTTCTTTTATTTAATATTCTTCTTTTCTCAGCTTTACAGAGACATATATTCTGACCCTATTCTCTCTACTTTCTTCCACCCAGCTAGCCAACAAAATTTTCTACCAACCCATCCCACACTTACTGGTGTCAACTATGACAAGCTGACAGGTCACTTTTCCAGGCCCAGAGCTGTGGTCCCAATTTTTGTTTTTAATCGCATACTTGCTTCTTGCCCACAGCTTTGACTCCCTTCCCCAGGATAGTTTCTTTCAGGCCCATGGCCCATACAGATACACATGGCTGGCTTAAAGTTTAATCTGATACCTGGAAGAAACTCCAACATAAAATGCAGAAGCAGGAGAATTCTGGGATAAGTGTGAAGTTGCAGAAACAGCAAATCAAAGGTCACAGTGACCATTACAGGCTTATTGTTACCCCAAGCAAGAATAGGATTCAGAACCTGGCCAATTTCCTGTTATTTGCATTTTACTATTTATTTGCACAATGGTCAGACACCAGAACTTAATGGAGGAGCACTGCCTCTGATTACATTTTAAGAGACATTATCACGATTGATGAGTTCCAGATTTCTACTCTGTCTTAAAAGATGATTTTTCAACTTGGGTTAATCTGGAAGGGTGGGAAAAAGCATAGTTTACAAACTCTTAAACTAGGAGAGAGCCTTAGAAGTCACCTAGTCCAACCCTCTGTCCCCAATCACATCTAAATCATCCATGCTGTACAAGAGGCAAGAAAATTGGAATGTTGGGAGAATAGAGTATGAAGTGAAAATAAGAATAGCTTTTTAGATCATAATATCAGTTTGCCATTTACAAAGTGTTTCCTCATTCTTTATCTGACTTAATTCTCTCCTTACTGAAGTAGTTATTTATCATCAACTCCTATGAGGTAATAGTTATTGTCATAATTTCCATTTCACAGATGAAGAAAACTCAAACTCAAAGAAGTTAAATCACATGCCTGAGATCGTTAAATGGTGCAGCAAGGCCTTGAACCAAGATCTTCAGATGAGAATATCTGAGCAATTGTTATTACAGCAAAGAATTATTGTTTGCCAGTGATATGTGTGGCAATTCAAGGCTTTCACTCTGAGTTCTTAGTTCTTTCTGCTTAACCCTGAAAGGAAAGAAACCTTTACCTCCCCCACTACAACCTAGTCCTTGAGTTTCCATATTGCTTTATAACCTAAACCAAACACCTGGCCAGGAGGAGCAACTATGAGACTCTTGTTGATCATCAAACACCTGGGAAGAGGAAGGAAAGAAAACAAGAAAAGAATAAGAGTTTTGATAGTGTGAAAGCTGTGGCTTTAAAAAAACTCAAAAATCAACTTGAGGGGGAGAACAGTTTCCTTCAAGCCTCAAGTTTCTCTTTTAAAAACATGAAACTTTAAATGAGGGTGCCAACCCCAATGTGTTCTAAGTTCTTCTATAGGAATAGCAAATAGTCACCCAGCCAGGGCGAGGAACCACTGGGCATGCTCCACAATCTAGCTCCTCCTCCAGAAGCTTGGCTCCACCTCTCAGCTATGTAAGCAAGGGAGGAAAAAGAGGAGAAACTGGCTGCCTGTATCCCACCCGCCTGCACACCAAAACACAGCTGGCATGTCTAATTTTAGGCCTCTCTGCCTTGAGAGCAATCCTATAATTCTCTTATTAGCAAGGCACAAGCAGTGATCTCTGCTAGGCAGATGGGAAAGGCTCAACCAATTCAAGTTTAGTCAGCTCTCAAAAAGTTATCAATGACAAACTTTCCCCTCTGGGACTCAGAGGGACTACAACAGGAAAAGAAGACTCTATTGGTAGTCAGAACAAAAGCCAATGCAAGCCTAGTCTCAAACACAAACCAATTCGAAGGCCTAGGAGAGGGGAGTTGATTTCATGTTAACATACATACTCTTTGCAAGGTCTTGAGTGAAAGTTTACTCTGTGGGATATGGAAATGAACAAGGTAACCTACAAATGGTGGGGGGTAGTGGAGGGGGGGAGTCAGGAGATAAGATACAAACAATGGAGTTCTTGAAAACTTATTAACTTATAGTTAACAAACATTTTTTGAGGGTTGACTTTATGTGCCTAGGAAGTACTAAAGATAAGAGAGGTGAACAAGATGACATAGCCCTTGCCTTCATGAATCTTAGTGTAGTAAGAAAATTTGCACAAGTAGTTACAAGTGTGTTGAGTGCTACTAAAGGGAAAGAAGCTCAGGGCGCTATTGCCATTTCACTTCCAAAACTTTCTTGTTGTAAAAGCAACGGTGTGATGATGAGGAAAGAGAAAGGTGGACAGAATAGAGATCACCCTAAAATGATACACTATCCACCACTTGCCTGACCTTTTCCTGAGAACATATTGGAAATGGGGAAGGGGGAAGAAAAAGAAAGATGGAAAAAGAACAGACAAGAGAAAAGGAGGTGAAGGACAAAAACCAATCGTGAGGCCGTGCCTATTTGGTCAATGTCTTGAGGCATTACCCTGGCATCAGCTTGGCACCATCACATTCTGCTTTTTGATAGAGGCAAATTCGCCTGAGCTGGTTACTCAGGTGAAATTTGAAGAGCCAAGGGCACTTTCACAAAGGGTACATAGGGAAACTGCCAGCTAACGTTCCCTCCCTCTCTGCTCTTCCAATAAAAACAGGCTTGATGATCCAGGCTGGGCATGACTAATTGTGAAGTGTTGGGTGGCGGCCATTGCACTGGGCTGTGTGGCTTTGGTGCTTGTCACATTGCCTTGCAAAGTGCTTTGGGATACTTTGAGAACAGAAGGCACCACCAATCACTCTGATTCTACTCTATATAAATAAAGCCCAATGAGTCTAAAGTGCCCCCCTTTAATCAAATGGTGTGGGGACAAGGGCAGCTTGGGAAATCTACTCCCTGGACAAGTCTGAGCCTGGTCTTCTCACCCTTGAGATGGATTTGGGTACAAGAGGCAGTGCAATGCATGATGCATACGTGGGCTCCAAGACCTGGAGTGTGCCTTCATATGGAGCGTGCGAAGAGCAATTGGGAGTCCTGGCCAGGAGATTGAGTAACGGCCTCCGATACTCTTCAGAACATCCTGTACCTACCCACTTTGGGAGCCCCTAGAACTGGGAGGAGGACATAGGGGACCCTGGAAGAAAGAAAAATAGATAATCAGTCCTTGCAAGAACTGTGAATTTCAGCATGAAGCAGTAGGCCAACCTCTAAATGCATGCCTGTGGGTAACTAATGGCTGGGAGGATAGGGCTGGGGTGTGGAGAAGGAGCAAAATAGTATTTACCAAGTGGCTTCTATGTACTGAGTGCTGGACCTCATTTTCATTCCCACAACAGTCAGGCAAGATGGGGTTTTTTAATTCCACTCAAAGGATAAGAAAAGTGAACTTCACAGAAGTTAAATAATTTACATAGGGTCACACTGTGAGTGACTATAAACCAAATCTAACTAGTTTCAAAGTCCATTGTTTTTTCCATCGTACCAGGCAGCCTTCCCAGAAGCATTCTAGTAGAATTCCCTATACTGCTAAATGTGGTGATGATGCTCAAGAGTGTCTAAATCAGAAAATACTCTGGGACCCAAAAATATTTTCAGACTTTTTTGGAAAATGCCCATTCGTGTAGATTCAGTAATGAAATCAAATATATACTAGAGCCATATTCTATCACCAATAAGCATGTTTTTCAAATAGGCAGCCCGCTTTGAAGGAAAGCATCCAAATTTTATGGCTGTTTGTCTACACTTGCCCTAGCTTGCCTTCCCCCTGGGAAGCATATGGGTAGCCAAATAAATGAAATGAAAATTACTGAATACTCATTCAGCATAAATCATGACTGCCTTCCAGCAAGAATGTACACATTTAGGCAAACATCACACATGGCACTCCATTCCCCACCTGATTTTACAGTCTACTTGCTGATCCAGTGTGGTCCAGTAAAAAGAGCAATGGACTAGAAGGTAGGAAGATCTGGATTAAACTTCTGCCTCCTCCACTTCTTAGCTGCATTATCTTTAACAAGTAACTTCACCTAGCTGAGCCTCAGTTTCCCCATCTGAAAAATGAGAATGCCTATTTTATAGAGTTGTTCTAAGTGTTAAACAGGATAACAGGTATGGAAGGATCTTGTAAGTGACAGAGCTACAGAGAAGTGCAGGAGTGTTAATATTCTCACTAGGCAAGCCAAAGAAATCAACAAATGAACTGGAATTAATATTGGTGAATTCCTACCCTTTAACAAGGCATAAAATAGGGCAGTGTCATTTCTTATCTCAGCCTTAAAGAGAAGCAATACAGTGGGGATCAACTCTATAACAGCTGGGTCTAGTGTGGACTTTACTATGTTTGAGACCAATCTAACATTGTATTCAATATACAAAAACTATGTAACTCCATAATGCCTGAATAACAGATGGTCTCTGCATGCACGTATTAACAATCTAACTTCATCCTCCAAAATTAGTTTTTCATTTGGCTCTTCTTTTTTGGAGGGAAAACTGGGCACCTGAAAGGGTAAAGGTCATCCATTAACTAATTCACTCAACCTTCAACCATTTACAGAGTGCATTCTGTATGTCAGGGGCATTCCCAGAAGTGGAGAAGGCAATTTCTTCTCTTGTAGAAGTATAACTGCTGAGTGAATAGACTCAACACAAAAGGAGGTGTGATAACGGAAGTATGAACAAAGATGGTATAGATAAGTAAAGTGACACTGAACTGGGATTTTGCCAGGTAAAAAAAGGGAAAGAACTGGCTAGGTAGAAGGAACAGAACATGCAAACCCACAGAGAAGTAAAAGGAAGTAGAAGTTTTGTGTGACTGAAGCAGAGAGTGTGTCTGGATGTCTGTGGGAAGGGAGGAGCAATGGGAAGGAAATGAAATGCTCTTATGTGGAGGTAGAAAAGGCTATCATCTCCAGCCATGATTTGAGTGGTACATGAAGATTCTCCTCTCTCAAACTATCTACCTTCACACACTTGCTAATTCCTAAAATTCCATCTTTAGTAATTTAGTCTTTGGGATCTTGAGTTTTCTCTCTCCTTTAAGAGTCCCCTATTAAACTATAAGTACCCTTGGGAGAATCCACCAGGAGCCACAACAGGAATAGTGGATGGTCAGCTGAGGGCAAGGGGGACTTGCAAGAAGGGAACAAAGGGAAGAGTTCAGAGATCTGGTAGGAATGTGTGTAGATACCAAAGACGAACTTCACTAACATTCTCAGTTTTTCACAGAAGACAAGCTCTGATGCAGAATTATAGAGTGTCTGTTGTCATCAATACAGTATAGGTGTTGATTCATATGTTTCTGGTACAACAGAGCTGTACAACAGGCTGTACTGTGGGCTAATCACTGCCCATGGGCTACCGTGACCCATTCACACCTTTTCCCCATATCTAAATACTTGGGGCCACTACTGTATGTGATTTCTAAAGCTGCTTATTGGTGGCAGGTGTAGGCTGTGGTCATGGAACAAAAAAGGAGTGAGGTATCCCAGGCAGGACTCAAAGCCTTGAATGACCCTGGCCTCAATAACCAAGGTACTGTTACCTCAGTGCTAAGAAAGCTCAGACTCAGACATTTCACTCCAGGGTTATGCCTTTATATGGACAATGAACTGACCAGGCCAGTCATTTGAGTCATACTAATGTTCACCATGGATTGCCAAGTGATTGTTAGAGTTGAGGTAATTGATAATGTTTATAAAAGAAGCCAAATGACTAGTTATATCACACCATGATCAATTTCACTGTTCCACCCCTCAGAAACTCAATTCATGTTGCTTATTGTTATTGCTAATAATGCTGATACTAGGTGATAAAGAATTTTGAGACCCGTGATATGGATAGACATTATATTTTGCTATCAACTCTTGTACTTTTTCACAGGGGAGATGATTTCTCAATGCTGAAGTGACCCCAGTGAGACTACTATGAGTTAATGTCCTCCAAAGTCATCTGAGAACTAGAAAATATTGCTGCTCACAGTCTAACACATAAGGCATAGGAAAAAGATCTACTCAACCCAAAAGGAATTACAAAAGCCAGTCTTACCAACAAAGAAGCCTGGGAGAGTTGAAAGACAACATGAGAGAATATAGGAATATGCCTCTTTGTTTCTTACATTTTCCCCAACCTCTCTACCTCTTGATTCCTGAGAAAGGGTTATCAGTGGTTCCCAAGTTATTCAATGAAGGGGGACCATCTGACAATAGGAAAGCAGGACAGTTAATTTTCTTGGATTCAAGCATTTCTTTTTGAGTGTTTGTCCCATAAATGATCTGATTTCAAATCAATCCTTATCTAAGTTCTTTTAAGTGGCAAAGCCAGTAGTCAAATGCAGATCTGTCTGAATCCAAGTCAGGTACTCTTTCAATAAGAGTCCACAGGAGTTCCCTCTGGGGCAAGATTCCAAGCTATTTTTCTGCAATGTCATCTCCAGAACTCCTTACTCAAAATCTCCTCCTGAGCCTATCTGATTCACTTTCCTCTATGTAAACCATGGTCATGGACTATGAAGACCTTGACCTTCTCTTATACCTCTTGCCTTGACATCTATCTCCAAACTTTAAGGTATAGCACAAGTTCTCCCTCTTCCATGAACTGTCCCCTGGATCTATGAATGTGGAGAGTGATGGAGATAGGAGTTTGTGAGTGGGGAGGAGGTCTGGGTGAACAGTGGACATAGACACTATGTATTCTCCTCCAGAATCCCCAGTAACTAGCATCTGCTAGAGTTATTGAACAGCCAGCAAATATTCATGGAGTGACTGGACAAGAGAATTGGCCCATTTTCCATTTATTTTGTATCTGTTAATTCATTTCTCCTCGATCCTGGACACAAACTGATCCTATGCCTTGCAGGTGCTATACAAATAGGCAGAAATCAGCAGTAATCTGTGGGCATGTCCTAAACATTAAGAAAAATTTAACACCAGAAAACTCCACCAGGATTGCCTAGGGAACAGGCAATACCTCAACATGTATAGGTCGGATGTGCATTCCTAAACCCTACTTGCAAGATGTAGGATGCTGCTACTGAACAATATATTTTTCCCCACTCTTCCTTGGTATTGGGGAGTTATATACCACCAGCGCCTACACTCTTGACACACTTCTTGAGCTTTAATTGTTTTCACTGTGGTTGTTCAATATATCTGGTGTGTACCATGATTAAGCCACAAATTATATAAAGACCTGAATTTGAATAGGTCTCTATCTAAAGGAGAACTGGAGTGGTTAGCCGAGTGACCACTGGCAAACAATATTCAAAACCAACCTCTTGATTCACAGTGGAGACCTACCTCCCAGATGACTCCATTAATGTAAACACAGATCCATTCAACAACAGGCAAAAAGATCAAGCACCTGCATGGTCTTGTAGTCCCATGGCAATCTGATGGCTGTGCAAACACAAAAGAGCTGTTATAGCTCTATGTTGTAGAAAACGTTGTATCATTTTCATTCTATGACTCCTGACTTTTGCAACAGAACTGGAGATTACTGCCTTGTAAAGGAACTCCACTTGAACAATTTGGCTATTTTTACATAAATCAAACTAAAATGAAACATTTAGGTGGAATGTTGTTCTTCTGGAGGTATCTGCAATAGAAAAAACTAATAAATGGCTCTACTGAAGAAAGAAGTAATTCTCTTACTCTTCAAGGCCTCAAGCTGGGACTTCCCTGGTGGCACAGTGGTTAAGAATCTGCCTGCCAATGCAGGGGACATGGGTTCGAACCCTGGTCCGGGAAGATCCCACATGCCATGGAGCAACTAAGCCCATGTGCCACAACTACTGAGCCTGCGTGCCACAACTACTGAAGCCCGCATGCCTAGAGCTCGGGATCCACAACAAAAGAAGCCACTGCAATGAGAAGCCCGCACACCACACAAAGAGTAGCCCCCGCTCGCCACAACTAAAGAAAGCCCACACGCAGCAACAAAGACCCAGCACAGCCAAAAATAAATAAATAAATAAATAAATTTATTTTTAAAAAAGACCTGGGGAAAGAGATTCAACAGTAGTATATGGCTCAGAATTAAATCACCTTTATAAGCAGAGATGTGTATCAAGGTTTCCATACAAAGGAATTCCAAGTTGGTGCACACCATCTCTTTTTCTTTACCCATACATTGGGCACTGCTATCTGCTTTGTCCAGAGATAAAGCTTCCACTTCTCTCATTGGGAAAAAAAAAATCCAAGTTCTGGCAGCTCTCATATTTTTGCGACTTTTTCTTCCAAATTCCCTCCACATGGAAAGTTTTCACTTTCTACTCATCTTTGCATATTAAATCTATACCTATTCTTCAAGACCAAGCTTAAATGCCACCTTAGGGAAGTATTGTAGGGGGTGGGAGAGTGAACAACTTCAACCACAGGTTTTCAATTATAGCTGTGTATCAAAATCACTGAGTAAATTTTAAAAGTATAGATTCCTGGCCTTCACGCCAGACCAAATGAATCAGAACTTCTGGGGAAAGGAACCAGTATAATTATTTTTGATTTCCTAGGAGATTTTGAAGTGGTCATGACTGGGAATCATCATCTTCAGTTTTGTGTAACTAGCCACAAAATAGATGTACAAGCCTAAAGTGTCCATACCCTCAGGATGACCTGGGCATGAACAATAACAGACACAGATGAGGTGAAAGGTCACTCTGTCTACTTAGAGTTGAGTCCACAAGCTTTCCTTTCCCAAAGCCAACACATAATCAAGCACTTTCTTCCTATGGAGAAAATATCAACTGCTCCTTCCTGATAACTAGGAAAAAGTCCTCATCCCAGGGCTCTGGAGATGCCAAATATCCTGATCAATGTGATGCAGAGATAATGTTAAAGACAAAAGCTCTGATTGTTAGCCAAAACAGTCAGGAACAAAAATGAGAAAACTTGCTTCTTGGATTGGTAAGTATATTGTACCTTTACTCCAAAGAGCCCATCACATTTGCACAGCCAAGAAACATCAAAGAATAAGAAAAGAGAGCTCATATGAGCAAATGTGGATACATTTATTACTACAGCTTTGTAAAATAGATGTGATATTAAAAAGTTGTAAGGAAAGTAAATTTTAACTGAATCTGGTCTTGACTTAAATTACAAAATTGTGAGGACAGTCTTTCAAACAAATGAGATCAAGCACAAGGGTTAAGATGAGTAGTCTAAACTCCAAGGCAAGCCAGGTACTGCTACTCTGGAACTCACTTCAGTGGCTGGAAACTGTACCTTTCCAGGAGGCTTGTAAAATTGGACTATGTCTTTAACAAATCCATTCTATCACTTCTACACACAGGGTAGGAAAAGGGGAAACTTAATGAAGGCTGCTTTTTTTCCTCACACACCCTAACCTGTCTGAGATCAGTTTCTTCACTTATAAACTGGGAATAATATTAACTATCTTGAAGATTGACTAACTTATTGATTGTAAGGAGAGAAGAGGAGAGGAGGATTGACTTTGATTGACTGACTGATACTAATACTCAGTGAGTGCCTGCTATGTGCCAAACAACAACAACACTGTGAGCTATTATTTCCATTTTTACAGATGAGGAAACTGGAGGCAGAGATAAATAAAGTGACTTGTTGAAATTCATCCAGCCAGTAAGTTGATTTTACACTGTTAATAAGCGGTTCTTATCTCTGGAAATGCATTAGAGTCATTTATAGTCCTTTCAACAAATAGACATTCCCAAGTAGACCTGGAATAGATTGGGGTGGCCTTGACATTGTTTTAAAGTTCTATTAAAGATTCTCACGTGCAACCAAGGTAGAGAATTCTTGGCCTAGATTTATTCAACTAAGAGAATATCAACTCTTCCTTATGATTTATTCATTCAGTGAACATTTACTAAGCATTTTCTATGTGCCGAACACTCTGATAGTGCTGGGAATGTGTACAGCAGTCAAAAAAAAAGGATCATGGTCTCTGCCTTCATAGAGCTGACAGTCTAGTGGGGAAGGTAGATAATAAGCAACTGAGTGAACAAACTAATTTATAATGAGAAATTGGAATAGGTGCTTCAAAGGAAACAAACAGGATACTATGACAGGGATTACTGAGAAAGTTAGCTTGAAATAGAGTGGACAGGGAAGGCCCATCTGAAGAGGAGGCTTTTAAGGCAAGACCTAGAGTCCGAAAGACCATGGAAAGTCAGGCAAAGATAGTATCTTTAGATTCGGCAAAAAAGTACAATGAACATTCAGGTTATAGATTAGTAATTAGGGACAAACCCTTCATCCTTTGGCCAGAATAATAGTAACATTTTAAAGTTGACTTTATAAGTTTCAAAATTATGGGGTAAAATTATTACAAAATTTTTATTCATAGTTGTTCTTAAACCATGGTTGAGTGGTTTATAATAAAGAAATCTAAAACTCTGTATATTTTTGACAAAAGATACTACTACTTGTTAAAGTCATTATCGTGTACAATATAATCATTATTATTATGTTATACATCTCCCTAAACACAATAAAAGGCAAATGGAAGTAAAGGGTTTTGGTTAGCATTTGGGAACAAATTTCTGTCAGGACTGTGAGACACTAGATTTCCCCTGGAGATGCCTTTTTTTCCTTGGGGATCTTTAGGAAAAAGACAGACAGCTATCTGCTTAAGGTGAATTAAGAACTCCTGTGGAGTTAGGGAAGTAGGCTATATGACAAATATGTGTGAGAACTGTTGAGTGGTGGCTGAGGAAAGGCCAAAAAATGGCCACCCTACCTTAACTGTCAGGGTTATGTGCCAACTTTAAGAAAAAGGAGCAAACTGACGACCTATGGCAATACTCACAGAAGGAACTAATCCAACTTTTCCAATCTTCTGTGTGCTGCCATTTTGTTTTACAAGGGGATGAACTAACAGATGAAAATTAAAAATGTTTGCGTTGATGACATCTGAAGGAAAACAAACTTATTTGTTGTTTTTAACCAAAAAGAAGGAGAGTGAGAGCAAGAGTGAGAACAACACCACAAGCATGCAAGCAAGAGCCAGTGTGAGCTCTAACCAGATTAAATATGCTTTGTTTAATAGCTATGTAGAAACCTGAAGCTCATAAATTCTCCTTCATGTGCCCAGGACGACAGAGAATTGCAGAGAATTGAAGATTTATGAGCTTCGTGTTAGAAATCTGTAACAGTATCTTCTACATTATACAAGGTTTGTTGAAATAGCATTCCAAGGACTGCTTGCTAGACATTAAAGAAAGTAATGCAAGGCAATCATCAACCACATTTTCACCCATGCTTACAGTCTTTTCTTCATTTAAAGTGTGTATTTTGATCTCACAACACCCTTCTGAAGTAGTGCTTTTAGGTAATACAAAGTAGCCTTGCAAATAGCTTCAGCAGGAAGTCTACCAGCCCTAAAAATGATGTCTGGGCACCTACTCTTCTGCAGTCCTTTCCAGTTTTCAGTGTCCTTCTGAGGGCAAAGCTGTTCACCAGGACCACCTGGAGTATTAAGATATTCAATTACAATTCTATAGGCACACTAACAGACGTGGAACCGTGAAAAATCTTGCCCAAGGAAGCCCGCTGAAAGGATCGTCAAGGTAACAAGCTGGCAAAATAATGCATTCCCACTATGTATAACATAATTGGTAGAAAAAGAGCTACGTTGGGAAATAATACTTGTAACTCTGGTTCATATCCTGTCACTGAACTGCTGGGTGAATTTAAACACATCTCTAAATGTTTCTGGGCCTCAGTTATTTCATCTGAAAAATGTAATTGATACTGACTGCACACCTGCTTCAGAGGCTGTTTATGAGAAGACAGCGAAATAAGGAGCATTAAGTACTTCTAAAAACACAAAACAATCTATAAATGTAAGAGATTATTATTACAAGAAAGTTCTGCTGGCTAATAGTCTCCTCAAAAAGTCAGATAACCAGAAGAAACTGTCAGTAGATACCAAGCACTTATGCCTAGATAAAGGAGAAAATAAATGCTCAAAGTATTTTCATTTTTCCAGCCTATTCTGTTTTATGGACTCTCTGCTACCATCCCAGATTGAACTATACCACCAATGTACAGTTTCCCATTAATAAACCCACTTGTCCCTATCCTCAAATACAAAAATAGTTGCTAGCTTATTGGGCACATATGTGCCAGATACTTTATATACATTATCTTATTTAGTCCTCACAGTAATTTGAGAAGGTAGGTTTTCATATATCTCATCAATAAAGAAATGGAGATTCAGAGAAGCAAAGTAACTTGGGTAAGGACACAGCTAAGAAATAGAAAAACCAATATTTGAAACTCAGGTCTGTGGGATTACAAAACTATTTCTTCTTATGTGGAGTTCTATGACTTTCCACTTTACATTATTTTATTTTTAAATCACCAATATAAATTGCTAAAACAAAGGGGGGCTATTCTTCATGTCTACTGTTTCATACACAAGTACATAGAAACCACACATAAAGCAAATACACGTTTGTGTATGTCTTATTGGTACTTCAAAGTATCCCAGAGCTTAAAATGAGAGATTCCTTCAGCCAACTAACCCATCACACAAACCAACATAAATGTGCTGATTTGAATAAAACCTAAACACTTTTCTATCACAATTTCTCGTGCCCTTCCTTCCCTGTTCAAGTCTGCACAAGGCAAAACAAAAAGAAAAGGTCCCAGACCCAACCAAGCTAAAATAAAAAATAAAACAACAACAAAAAATACAGACCTTTAAATGTAGATTCTCCTTGTCCCAGATAAGGGTGGGGGTGGGGGGCTTATGTGGCAAATTTCTGATACATTTCTGATAAATTTCTGTTCCTGGGCTGCATTCTCAGCGGGGAAGCCAAGGTCACTCAGATTTTACTGGCATTCATACCCAGGAAAGTGGCTAATGCAGCTAAAATATGTAACACCAATAAAACTACACAAATGACCACTAGAAAATATCATATAACTGTAAAGTACTATCCTTAAAAAGACAAACATACCAAAATATATTTTAAAATCTTACAACTCAATAATAAAAAGACAAGTAACCCAATTAAGGATCTGAATAGACATTTCTTCAAAGAAAATATATAAACAGCCAGTAAGGACATGAAAAGATGCTCAACATCATTAACTATCAAGGGAAATGCAAATCAAAAGCACAATGAGATATCATTTCACACCCACTAGGATAGCTATTAACAACAAAAACTAAAATGGACAGAAACAAGTGTTGCATAGTACGTGGAGAAACTGAAATTCTCATGAACTGCTGGTGAGAATGTAAAACGGTTCAGTTGCTTTGGAAAAGTCTGGCAGTTCCTCAAAAGGTTGGACACATGATTACCATATGACACAGCAATTCCATTCCTAGGTATATACCCAAGAGAAATGAAAACAGATGTCCACACAAATATACACAAATATTCACGACAGCTTTATTTATAATAGCAAACAAGTGGGAACAACCCAATGTCTATCAACTGATGAAAGGATAAATAAATGTGGTGCATTCATACAATAGAATAGTATTCAGCCATAAAAAAATGATACATTCTACAATGTGGATAAACCTTGAAAACATTATGCTAACTGAAAGAAGCCAGATGCAAACGGGCACATATTGCATGATTCAATTTATATGAAATGTCCAGAATAGACAAATCAATAGAGGACACCCAGAGCTGGAGAACATAGGGAGAAATGGGAAGTTACCGCTAATGGGTACAGAGTTTTTGGGGGGTGATGAAAATATTCTAAAATTGACTTGATAATGGTTGCACAACTCTGTGAATATACCAAAAAACTGAATTGTACACTTTAAATAGGTGAACTTTATGGTATGTACATTTTATATCTACAAAGCTATAAAAAGGCAATATACCTCATATGAAAATCCACCATCAATTTCTTTCAGAGAGGAAAAGTAGAAAAGAAAACAAAGGTTACATAGTCAGATGTTACAATGACGAGAGAACTACAGAAGGACGCTGTAATTTCCAACAGCAAACATTCCGCTTTAGTGTATTTGCCTGAGAAGAACCCTCTCTACTGGCTCTCAGCTCACTAGCTCCAAAACCAAACTCTGTAAAATAAAATCCTCCACTGCTGGGGGCCACTTTGCTGAAAACATGACCTATGAGACTGAGACCAGGGTATCCCAACTTGGGTAAGTATTGGGAGGAGGGTTCTTGCCAGCCTGTTTTTCTACCTTTATGTGTTTTTTCTTTTCAAAGAGAAGTTTCACTAAGTAAGGGAAATAGTAAGTGTTTAAAGCATAGCTCCCAAGGCACCAGCTCATTATTTAATTTCTGAACACAATTCCCTGGCCTTATTGTCCATGTATATACTCAATACGGCAGCTCAGCTGCAGGCACAGCAGAAGATGAGTATAATGCCAAGGAAGTTAGGGCTGGGTTAAATTAACAGTGAGCTCTATTTGTCAACTACACAATGCAACCAAACAGAGGTATGGTTGTCATCTCTTTTCACACCAACAATCAAAAAGGAAAAAGAAAATTTAGTGGAGTACTACTGAGGGACTGAACTAAAAACCTGCTCTAACCAGAGATTCCAAAATACCCATATTCCAGTTCTCCATGAAGACTATGGTCTGCAGCCATATTGCTGACGTGGAAAGGCAATTATTTTTCTTTCTGAAGATAGAAACGTTTTTGGTATACATTTGAAGTCTCCTGGCCTCTGGTTTGGCAACCAGATGACAGAAAATCTTTCCTATGTAATATACATAAAAACCCACAAGTTTCTTGGACATTTGAAATAGGTTTCTTTGACTCTTTTTGTTCTTTCATTCTGCTTTGACAAGGTGTTCTTCTCTTCCTTGCCTCTTCATGTGAAACTTAAACAAATAAAGCTTTAGTTGAAAAATGAGCTGATATTTACCAAAATAACACACACACACACACATACACACACACACACACACACACCAGTTTCCTATGCAAGCAAAAGCAAATCATATAAACAGAATGGTTAGTACTGCAGCGCATCCCAAATAGACACCCAAGTGTTAAGGGGTAAAGGAGATAACATGTGAAGTCACTATCAAGCTAAGATGTTGGCAATTACATTTCTGAGATGCTAATGGGAATTTCCATATTCTTTTCAGTCTGACTTACAAGGAGAGGAGAGATGATGGCTCTTCCATATTAAGCCCTTCTCAGTATCTCAGTATAGCACTGAAATTTCTAAAAGTCCTTATTGCCTTCTTTTAGGTACCGGACCACAGGTATTCCATTTCTTCTTTTAAACAAAAGCACTATGATTTGCAATGCTATTCCATTTTGATAACTCATGGAGTATTTGGCAGAGCCACATATTGTATAAATTCAAACAGATCCTAAAGGCATAGTGTAAAAGTTCTGCTCTATGCCAGAGCTAAGCTACCTACAGTTATTTCTACATCCTCTCAACATTCTGCAACAGAAAAGAGAACTCTCTGACCTCTACGATTGTCAGAGGGAAAAAAACAAACAAACACTTATCATGTTTAAGAAGTCAAGGATTTCTAAGGATTTTTGGATCTCTTTCAAGGTTTCTTTTTAATGGATGGATGACCCAGTTTTTCCTTTTCTTGCTCCCTCTCCTTTTAAAACATAATCGCAAATACTATTACCATCCCCACCATGCCCCCTCCACTGTCCAGTAAATTACTTTTTGAGGCTTCAAAAAGTGTGTTAATTCTTGGCCCAATTCTCATAACCTCAGCAAATCTTTCTCCTCTACATACATCCAATGCACTTGAAAGTAGGCCCAGATTCCATAAGGACCCTGTGAGTGCAATTAGTAGATATCTCTGCTGTCCGCACTTTTTTTGGTTACAAAAAAGTCTTTCCCTTACCCTTTCCAATGTCACCAGTCAGACATCATCCCCAAAGAAGGAGAGAAAGAAAGAAAATTGGCTCTATTTTTTGGGTTTATCTTTATGGTTTCCTTACTTTGCTTAATATTGTTTGGCGCTACCAGAAAGTCAGAAACTTCAGCTTGTAATCTTTACCTCATATTGAGAAGTAGAATATTCTGCTCTGAGTTTTGCTAGTAATCACAAGGTCTTAGGCTAACTGTTTCTATCCCAGCAGTTCCCACACCTGTATGAAGAAGGAAAGCTTTATTGACATCTTTTCCTTTACTTGGATTAATTGTAGCACTTCTGTAAGAGAGTTTATCTTCTAAAGGTTGAGAAGTAATTGGGAGATATCTAGAAGTACTACATTTTACTCAAGCTTTTGTAACTCAACACTACTGCCAAGGTTCTGGGGATATGAGCCTCTGCTGCAAAGACAGTGAAGGAAAGCTGAGAGGCAATAATTGAGCTATGATGACAGCCATTTCCCAGCTGGGTGACACAGAAGTCCTCAGCAGATTAGGGAGTGGGCCTAAGCAAAAACTGAGAACACCAAGCACACACACGTCTAAACTAGTCCAATGGGTCACTGAGGCACTTGAATATATTTCCATTTTGACAAAAGGTGTTTTCAGGAACATGGTCTTATGGGAAAGTATATAAATAGGTGCTGCCTCTGTTGTTTGACAAGATGGGTGGAGAAGGGGAATGAAAGCCAAATTCAACTCTGAGGAAAAGCTGGAACTCATTACCATCTAGAAGACATGTCAGGAAGGAACACACTTAGTCACTAGTGTTTTTTTCCAAACTACCTTCTACAGGTGGTGTTCAATAGGCCTTCCAGAGCCGAAGTGAAGTAAATCACCACTTAGAAGAACATATGTCCTAATATGCTGGCAGGAGCCTTAGAGATTATCAACTCTTATCTTTCGTACATTTCCATCATGTTTTACAGATGAGGAAAATAGTACCCAGAGAATGGAAAGGAATTCTATCCACTTCAATATCTGTAAGACTCAGAGCAATGTTTCCTCAACTGTGAAACGTATACTGGTGGTGAGATGATGAGATGAGTTAAGGTGGCACCTCAGTAAACTTTTTTAGTACTTATGCATTCATTTTAATCAGCATGTTAAGAGCACAGGTTCTCACAAACTATTATATAATATTTGGAGATTATTATTATTTGTAGGTGTGGTGATAATTTTATGGTTATGTTAAAAAGAGAAAGTCCTTACCTGTTAGAGACACACACTGAAGTATTTACAGGTGAAATAAGTCTGAGATTGGCTTTAAAACACTGCAGCAAGAAAAAAAAGTGAGTGGGGAATAGACAAAACAAAAACTGCCAAATGTTGATAATTGGTGAATCTAGGGATGGGCATATGGGGGAACATTATATGTTGTTCTAATTTTGTGTATTTTTGAAATTTTCTATAATCTTTTTTTTAAGTAAGGGAGGAAATCCTGGTTTCTCATGTACAATACTTATGTGAAAGTTTCTTTTTAAAATAAATTTATTAAGTGCAAAAGGCAAGTCAATAAAAAATGTTAAGTACAGAGCAGTAGAAGTGGTAGGCAGGGTCAAAACCTGTGAAGGTGAAGTTCACTGGGAATGAATGATGTTCAGGAACACTACCCTAGATCAACAGTCCCAAGAGAACTATGAAACAGGAAAGTATTACTGACAAGTACTATGGAAAAGTTCTTCTCCTCAAAATGCTCCTAGATGACAATAACTTATTTTAACAGGATCTTCAGTCACTAATTGGAGCAATTATATTTTAAGTGCTACTTCTAATTTTCCTTTTTAAGACTTTCACAATAAACTAAAACACCAGGGATAAAACCACCTATTCTACAAATTCGAAATACAAATTTACTCTGGCAATAACTAGCTGTGTGACCCCGGGAAAGTCCCTTCACCACTCTGAGCCTCAATGTCTCTGAGTCTCAATGTCTCCTTATATACAATGAGAAGGTATTAAAAACATCTGTCAAAGGGTGGGGGCAGGAGCCTCAGTCCATATTCCCAGTGGGTCAGCTTGCAGCCCTGTGCTGTTAATCACAAAAGCAATGGAGATGGTATCACAAATGAAGGCTTGGTATCCGATGATCCTGAGAAAATGTCACAGATTTGAAGGGTTGGGAAGGACTTTTAAAAGTCAGTCAGTGCAGCCCTCTGTGCTACCCAGAAAACAAATCCATCTGTGCTAAATCTGCTGTCCTCAAATGGAGAAACATTATGGGGCTATTCAAAACAAATAGGACTGTTGGCCCAGACTTCAGAAGAGCATGATAAATAAACACGGATCCAGAGAAGAACTGGTTCCTCCACCTTACTCCACCTTTCTTACACAAAGCCAAATTATCTAAGGTTAATTGTTGCACAAGTACTTTCTGAAGGTGTCGATATTTCAGTTGTCTCTGTTTGCTTTTCCTTAACTTGGGCATTACTAATGGCCCTCTGAAAGTATAGACACTTTACCTGAATGGCCTTCCAGTCTCTGCTTTGTAGAATGGTTAACCTCAGAGAGCAGAGACCATGGTTGGTGAACAGACTTCCACATAATCATAAAACAAATATTTATAGGAAGATGAACATGTGCTAGGTTCAAATCCTTACTACATCACATTTTAGCAGTAGAACCCTAGCCCAGTTCACTTATGTCTTTGAGTCTTAATTTCTTCTTCTATAAAATGGACATTAAGATTACTACCCACTTCACTGGGTTACTGTGAGGATTAAAATGTCAGAGCGCTTTACACATATATAACTTTGCAATAAATAAGGTAGGATGGTCCTGGAAAGCATTTAAGCACAGCAGAACAAATTTCAGAATGCTGATTTGAGTACATAAACTATTTTTGACTACCCATGATACAGTGAACTAGCCAAATAAATGGCAGAGTTTCCTCCTTGAAAAGTGATTTGATAGACTGGTTTGATTGGTTTTGCTCCTCAAGGCTCAAGGCTTACCTTGCAGTCTAATGATCTACTTACAACTTGAAATCCAGCTTCTATCACACTAGTAAAATAGAAAAAGTAAATTTGGATTGATGTTTCATAGCAAATCACAAGAAGCTGTCCTTTTTCTTTTACATACTAGAATTTTTTAATCTAATATTCTATCAATAACTGGACCAACATCTAGGACCTCCATTCTTTTAGAGGATATGAAAAGTATCTTTATAATAATATTCTTGTGAATGATATTTTACTTGATATTCTGATTTGGATTTTTTTTTTTTACAAAAGATTAAAAAGAAAACAAGGAAGTCCCTACACACCTGAGGTCCTAACACCTGTCCCTTAAATATTTGTTGTTAACAAAATTGGACACTTTATGCCATAAGTATAAAACATTATTTTTACCATGGATGTATAATCTCAGAAAAGTCATGACTCCCCCTCAACCCAATACTCACCCTCCCTCCCTAGAAAAGGCAGAATTAAACCAAATCAGTATTTTCCCAAACAAAACAGAATGACCAGGGTTTGCCGCAAAAGACAATCTCAGAATATTACTTTAACTGAATAAATTTTGTTTTATGAAATATCTACCCATTGCCCTTACTTTTCTTATTTTTCCCTAAATAAGTGAAAAGTTTGTCATATGCAGTCATTTGGTACTTACTGAGATAGTCTTTATTATGACCATATGCAAATGAGGAAATCAAGGTTTGATGTTATCAATGTTGGCTAGAATGTGGAGTCTACATACAAACCTCCATCTTCTGACTAGAATCCAGGACCACAGACTCCTCTGTATTCAAATCAATGTAACAAAAAAAAAAAAAAAACTCAACTGTCTGAATTATAAAATATGATAGATTTTACCTCTTGGTTTTGTTATTTGCGTTATTTTACATTCAGTATTTCAAACTAAGTTAAGAGAGTATAAACAGATACAATTATTTAATCATCATATCAATTGTATATAAACAGTATGTCTAGGTGTTTGATAATTTTTAATTGTCTTAAAATATTTTAATTATCTTTCCTATAATCTTATAGGAGGATTAGATTAAAATACTTATGGAATCTCCTTATTAATCATAAAGCAGTTGACTTCTAGATAGATATTCCTTTAGCATAGTACCAAATTAATTTCCTGCACCTAGGTAACTTAGATGTTCCCACTGAGCCTAGTCCTCTACTGTGACCACTTCCTTGTCAAGGCTTACCATAATTGAGAAGGAACTGTACTCTTTAGAATTCTGTATACACACTAGATAAATGAATAAAGGGTGACGTCAGAAAAATCATGGTTGCCCCCATAAGGGACCACAGGTACCCTGGGAAGAGTGCAAAACTGCCATAAAGGGTCCCTGCCCACATCAATGGATCAATTTGTATGACAGCTGCAGTGACATTTAACAATCTCTCTTTAATATCTTGCAAACCAACAAGTATAATAAGCAGGTGGACCACATTTGGAAGTTTCCTTCTTGCAGTGGCAGAACAAACACCAAAAATAGTATATCAAGCAAAGAAAGAGAAACCAAAAGAACTTAAATTTAAATACAGGAGGTCACCTTCTACCAGGAAAAAAAACGGAGGACTGGCCTCCTCCTCATCCCTGCCCCTCCCTCACTGCCTTCCTTGGATGAACACAGCAGCCCAGGACAAGGAAAGATGGGATCCTGCTAAGCTTCTCTCTGTGGCCCTCATCACTCCATTTCCTATGAATTCCATCTTGAGCCCCCAGCTGACTCCATACAGATGAAGAACATGTGCATCCCTCTGTCATTTTTCATTCTCCATTGTGTCTATACTCCTTGTGCTCTAAGTCCACCTCAGAGCCATCTGTAGTAACTCCTCAAAACAAAAAGCCAAACAAAACCAGAGAAGTAACATCTTCTAACCCAGGAATGAACATCACAAATAAGACTTCACAGTACAAATAGATGCCCTCTCTACCATCAGTATGCTGAGTTTCTCTAAAAGCATGTCATATCTTATACAGCCAGTCCTTTCAAATTTAATTCACTGACACAGTGAAATTAGCAGGAAAAGGTTTACAGTTTAAATACCACTCATTTACCAACAATTCTCCCCACACACGTGTCCTGTCAATAAAGACACAACATGTACAATTCTTAAATGACTCTTTTGACATCATACATGAAGAATTATGTAGGCCTAAGTATCGATGCACACCTAAGTACCATGGTGGCTAGAAAGCCCCAAAATAAACAGTAAGTTCAACACATCTGAGATATCTCACAAAATAATCCAGTGGATTCCTCAGAAAGCAGATGGGCATCTTGTGAGATCAATGGGTACACATGCACAAAGATATAGCCAACGACACAGAAACAGATGCCAACACAGAGAGACAGCTACATGGAAATATCTGGTCACAGAAAAACAGAAAGATACATGGACCATTACATATATAGTCAGATACACACACAGGGACACACACAGAGACAACCATACACAACAGATTACAAACATAGACAGTTCTTCCCAAAGCTGATGCACACAAGCTAAAATGAAAGCACATGTACAAAAAAGATGAACAGGCCAATTCCAACTGATGCATACAGAAACATAAAGAAGTCAAAAATTACAAGGGCCCAGAAAAGCAAGACACAAGTATACAAAGTCAGAGAAACATGAACTAAGTACACAGATGCATCAAAACGTACACATAAAAAGACACACGAAGACAGGGACACTAAGGGCAAAGAAAAAGACACACAGAGAAGGAGACACACAGGGAAGGGCTAATACATAAACAGAAATGGTCATCTCAAAACTGGCTTGCATTGGCACTTGAAGACCCAGCCAGATGTAGAAATTCATACACTGACAGGAACAAAGAGCTATATACATAGACGCAGTGACACATGGGCTTGGAGTCAGAGATGTCCACAAAGATAGAAACATGTCCAAAACCAGAGGGAAAAAATACAGGAAAGCACAGAGACACAAGAACAGAAGAATGGAAGAAAAGACACAGGGGCACATTGACTCAGTAAGATGCATGATAACTTGGAGACACAGGTACAAAATAAGAGCCATGGTCCCACTAGGAGAGTACACAGTTAGATGCTGTTTCTAGGTCTCTGTGCCACAACTGTTCAGAAATGGATTCATATAAAGAGACACACAGAGTCTGGTACACAATTACATATAAGCATTAAGCCAGAATACATGTGCAGAAACTCACACCTATCCTGTGCACAAAGGCTGAAAACTGGAGGACACCAAGCATGCTGCTTCCTGCCCCTAAGGGTCCTGCAGGCAGGCCAATGTGCATGAGAAAAGCAGCCTTGGTTTAGGTGATAGTGTTTTTTTCATGTTAATAATAATGAATTGCTCACCCCCCACCACAATCCCCCACCTACACTGTAGTCTTCCTCAAACCACTTAATACTAAAACAGCTTAATAAGCAAGCTAATCTATATGCCTAATAGATAATGGTGTGGCTGCATCCTACAGGTCACAGTCCAAACCTTACAACACTCACCACTGAGTTCCAAGTTTTCAACCAAAACCTCCCACCTGTGAGGCCAGAGTATCATGGGAAAAAGTGACAAGGAATGTGAGGAGCACTCTGCATTCATTTCCCTGGTATACTTGTACAAAGTCCTGTTCAAAGCAGGCCTCCAGCACCTTGGAGGCAGGCTTTTGCAAAGGCAGTAAGATGAAACAGATGACCTCTAAGGAATCCCTCTCTGCTTTTAACACCTACAGGAGAAGAGCAGCCTGGCAAACCAGAGCTAAAAAATTTTATTGGTATGCACAAAGTGGGAGAGGGAAGGGGGCAGAAAAGCAATCATGCCCTCTCCATGCTAATCATTTCTTTGCTAATTCAGAATTCACAAATATGATCTAATGCGGACAGTGGTATTACACATGATAATCACACTTCCTCCATCTTCTAGGTCCCTGAAAAAAACAAAGGGGAGGGGAGGGAAATATTCCCACTTTAGCTAGAGCTGGTATCTCAGATCCCATTGTCCCCAATGTATTATAGAAAGGGTAAAAATCATGGAGATCACAGAATATCTGAGCTGAAAAAGGCCTTAAAGAGCATCTAGTACTGATGTGGGAGTAGAAGCCCTTGATTTCCAATCTGAATGTGCTATGATGAGTTTTGTGAATTTGGTCTAATCCCTCTTCCTGCCCAATCCATACAAAAGGGTACTGATTTCCAGAGTCCCCTCTAAATTCTGATAATCTCTGATTCTTTGGTATAAGCTTGACCCCTTTCAACTCACTGTTTTGAATTGATGTCTAGAAGAGAAGCACAATTAATCCTTAGAAGTGGAAAGGAGAGTAATGTCTTTCACCAAGTCAACAAATGCCTGTTACATACAAATAAGGAAAAAAGCCCAGATAGACATGCCTACTTGAAACAAGCCTCAGATGTTAAGTCTGAATAAATAAGAGGGGCTTTGGAGAGTGAGAGACGGACTTGGTCTTCTTTACCTGCCGTCTGCTGACCCCTGAATGTGTAACCCTCCTTTTACACTTTCTCAATGCTTAAGCAGTCCACTGCCCTCAGCCCATAGTTACTACATCTGTAATGTGGCTGGTTCAGGGGCAAAGACCCACCCCTTAAGCCACACATGTTCAGGCTTTTAGGAAAAATAGGACAAGGTTTCATCAGTGAAGAATAGCATTATTTTGTGACCATAAAAAAGCAACACTTTAAATCTATAAGCCCTTTCTGAGTTTACAAAACACTTTTAGACTTATCCTTTCATCTATAAAATTAGAATTTATGTTCTAATTTACAGATGAGGAAATTCTGACTCACAGCTGTTAACTTGTCCAAGGTTACACAGATAGTAACCAACAAAGTCTGGGCACAAATCCTGGTATTTGAAGCATACCTTCACTGCTCTTTCATGTACCCCTGCCTTTTCCTTCACTCATGGTCCTCCTAGTAATCATTCAACTTCTCCTCCCACTTTGGTCCAGCGGGAGGAAAAGAAAACCCTGGCATCAACTCAGGGCTGAAAGGAACTCATGTCTAGCTCCCACCTCCATGTCTGCACAGAAAATAGGGAAGCAGGAGGGGGTGTGGCCTTGGCTGAAGGGCTCTTGGAAGGGAAGGGAAGGAAGTGTTTCCCCATCATTCTCATTACTACTAGTTCTCAGAGAACATTGTGGGTAAGTTTACGAAGCTAAGGAAGTAAAATAGAGATGACAAGTTGCCAAGGAAATTCACATCCCAAACTAATTTTTCCTGAAGTAGCTAAGACTTTGATTTTCCATTTTACAGTTAACCAAGACACTTAAAAGCCTGGCTTAAGCTCTGGGCCACAGTACTCATGAAGGTTGTAAAAGCTTTTCTGAAGATTTCTTAAGAACATTCTAGAGAAGAATAATGTTGAAGGGAGTCAAGAAGCTTTGGCTAATGGAGAATAGATTTAATGGTCTCTATGAAAAATAAAGCTGAAGTCATGTGGAATAGTGAAAACAGCAGTGAGGCCAGAGGACAAAAAGCTGAAAACCGAAATTCAAATTCCAAATCCACTAAGTTACTCCCTGTATGACCTTGAACAAGTCATTAACCGTCTAGGATCAGATTAAAGATTACACAAGAAAATACCTTGATATACACCTAGCACTGAGAGGGAGATGCTCAAAATGTGTAATATATGATCATAATTAGTTTACCCACACTAGGAAAGAGCCTTAAGTGTCATGTTTTCAAAGCAAGTGAAATAGTGATGCTCTAGTTCTGCTGACTGGTTACTTGGAAAAAGTCTAAGATCAGCTCTTATACAACAATCCTTGTCACCCTGATCCTCTATATAATAGATACACACTGGGTTGGAACCCACTAGGACAACTTAACCTGCCCCCATAGCTCCTACTTGGCAATCCCTTAGCTCCCATCTATCATCACACACCCAACCCACAGCGCGCACACACACATACACACACACACACACACTGAAACTTTCACTTTTGTTCTTAGGAAGATAGAATTAGATTAAAAAGCAGTTAGTCATTAAAACTTCATATTCATATACCCAAAATAAAAGACATCCCCATTTTTAGGAGGACCATACTCACTATGCGAGAGGGATATGACTTAAAATTTTGGTAACGGTATTTCATAAGCATCTGTTCTTATGTTTACTATTGAGATGTCAGTCCCCAGTCTCTGAGATCTTTGAGACCTGAGATGATGTCTTATTTCTCTTTTCATCCTCAGAATCCAGCACAGGGTCAGTTACAAAGTTGGCACTCAGGAAATGTATTAATGAATAAAAGAATGAATTAGTGAATTAATGAATGAAATGTTTATCATTTGACCAGACTGATATTGCTGATAATTAAAATGATGATCCACAAAGGATGGAGCAAATCTTTAACTCAAAGTTGAAAATAATTTTCCCAAATCAAATGTATACTCATTCATTCATTTATTCAAAAGCAAATCTGGGGCTTCCCTGGTGGCGCAGTGGTTCAGAGTCTGCCTGCCAATGCAGGAGACACGGGTTCAAGCCCTGGTCTGGGAAGATCCCACATGCCGCGGAGCAACTGGGCCCGTGAGCCACAACTACTGAGCCTGCGCGTCTGGAGCCTGTGCTCCGCAACAAGAGACGCCGCGATAGTGAGCGGCCCGCGCACCGCGATGAAGAGTGGCCCCCGCTTGCCGCAACTAGAGAAAGCCCTCGCACAGAAACGAAGACCCAACACAGCCAAAAATAAATAAATAAATAAATAAATAAATTTAAAATAATACAGACATACATTTAAAAAAAAAAAAGAATACCTATCAGACACCACCCTAACCAAATAAATAAATAAATAAATAAAAATTAAAAATAATAATAGTAATAAGTTAAGGGTTAAAAATGTTTATTAAAAAAAGCAAATCTGTACAGTGAGCTTGAAAAAAAATAAGGCTTACAACCAGAAATACATGGTCCAAGTCCTGGTTCTTCCACTTATTGTCTAAATTACCATGGAATGTCCCTCAATTGCCTCCAGCCTCAGTTTCTTCATCTGTGAAAAGAGGATTTTGATCCATGTTGTGCCTACCTCCAAGTTGGTTTTGAGAAGGAAATAAGACAATGTGCCTGAAAGTACCTGGTGCACTTGCAAGCACTTTATACTTCCCAGGAATTTGAATCATTTAGTCTCAAACATGTCCAATGGTTCCACTCCCATTTTCCAGTCCTCTACCATTTCACATATCAATTGGCTATAACAAAGCCAGCCACCATATCCTCTGAAAACCATCTAAAACTGAATGCAAAAGGGAAAGGATATACAAATATAGAATCATTATGTTGTACACCTGAAATTGACATATATTATAAATAAATTATACCTCAATAAAAGAAGGTGGTGGGGAGGAAGGCAGAGGCCTAAGTCTCCTGCCAGTTTCAAGCAAATTTTGGCTTATCTGATTTCTTCTAGGTCCTGGATATGGCTGTCTGAACAAGTTATTGTTGCCACTGACAAAAAATCTTAATACCAACCTTTTAAAGTCATTCAAGAAGCATCCCTTTTGGATCCACGCTGGCTCCTATGCCCAGCAAAGTGAAGGGCTGTGAGGAAGATTCTGATGGGAGGGAGATGGCATGATAGAAAGAGGGGGGAGGCTATGTAAGTCATGGGATACAGACTGAATAAGTAGAAATGGTAAAAGTAGATGAAGGGAGACAGCAATGGACAAAGAGGAGAGCAGTTGCCTTGAAAGAGAAAGGGGCTTGGAGTCTGTGGAACAGGGTTCAAAGAGGCCAGGACCAAGGAGAAGCTCAGGGCTTTACAGGATGAAACCAGGTTTATAGGAGAAAAGCCCAATCTTTACCTACAATGAACCACTTGCTAACTGCCATTTTCTCCACTAATATATTCAGAACTGCAGTGGTGGAAAAAGTATAAAGAATTATACTACCTGTGATAGATATATATTACTTTCAGCTACCTATAGCAGAAAGAAGCAATACAATTTCAGACAGCTGACCCACTGGTACAAGTGCTGCCTCCCTCTCATCTTTACTCTTTTATAAACTAAGAAGGAAACCAAAAGTGATAGAATAAGAAGTCTTAATAGATGCTCTCTAGAGTCATGGGGGCTAGAAGTGGGTCACCTTTCCTGTCCCCATTGGAGGAAGTCAGATAGATTTCACATCTCAATTTACTCCCCCATAGATTAGGGTATAGTCCTTGCCTCCTGTGATATGCCAGCCTGCTCTTCAGTGACTCAGCAGATCTTTAAATATACCCAGGCAAGGAGCTGCTCTGAGACACAGTAAAAAAAAAACTGTTTTAATCTGTTTGGGGTGTTGAGAGGCAGTCAGGAAGGTCCTTTGTTAACATGAGGTTCCCAAGCAAATTCAGCATTGCTATGAAGCTCTCTCTATGCTAAAATTCTTGTTTTCGTTCTGCTGTCTGCTGTTTGCCAGCTGTGTAGAGCACAGGAATGAGAAGGGGGATGGTTCCAGGCCATGGAAGGAGTCAAGGAAATTCCTGCCCAGTGATTCTGTGGGGGAAGGGGACCGATGTATGCAACGGAGTGACTTGTTTAAATGTAGGGGCCCCAAACTCACCAAGGGCCCAGACTTTGCACTGGGTCATTCTGTTCCCTGTGGAGGACCATGACCTCTAGCTGAGAGGAGGGGTCTTCTCACTCTCCCTGTCTTCTCAGACCAGCTCAGTCTTGCACTTTGAAACAAGCATCAACTAGTAAAAGATTTCAGCTGGGCTGAGGGAAGTAACTGAATAACTTGCATTACCAAAGCAAATCACGCTCCCGTTATCTGCAATGACCTCACACTTACATTCCGGCCAAAGCATTTTGGAGACAGAGTTTTGTGGAGGGGAGGAAGGGACAGCAGTGGCCTGAGGAAAGGCTCATGTACTTCAGTCAGAGTCTAGCCATGCGTTTTCCCAAGTTCTGCTGGTCTGGGCTAATAATAATAATAATGAGGAGGAGGAAGAGGAGGAGAACCATTTATCAAGCTTTTATTCTAGGCCAGGCACTGGTCAAGATTTTTTACATTCATTATCTCACTTATCCTCACAAGAACCCAATGAGAGAAGTATTAATATCTTCATTATATAAATGAGGAAACTGAAAATAAGATTAAGTGGCCCAGAACACACAGTGGGTAATTGTCAAACTCAGGATTTAAACTAAAATCTGCCAGGTGCCAAAGCCTATTCCTGAATGTCAGCACATTATATTTTAGCCCTGACCCCAACTTTTTCCCCAAGAGCCCTCATCCTATCTGTTGTTTATTAAAAGTCCCTAACTCTGCGATGTATGTCTAAAATCATCCAGATGGGCATTTTGGAGTTATTGATAGGCTTTTAAATTGTTAGAAAGTGACTGTGGAAATCACCTACTATGAGTTGAAACCTCTTCCCTGTATACATGGTCTCCAACAAGTCCAGCTTCTTCTTGAATGCCTTCAATGAGGGTTATTTTACTACTTATGTGATACTCCCAATGGACATAAAGGGTGCCATGAATAAGAAGAAGGGAACTAGTATTTCATCATCTACTAAGTGGCATGCCCTTTATCTAGTTGTTTTATTTAGTTTTCACAGTAATGCTGTGAGGAGAGTGTTACACAGATGAAGGAGTTGACGTTCAGAGAGGTTAAGTTACTCACCCAAGGTCATACAGTTGGTAAATGGCTGTGCCAGAACTGAAAGCCAAGTCAGATCTGATTGCAGCATCCCTTGTAAGTTTCTTTAGTCCCTCCTAGATGAGGAGGAAAAGCCCTTGGGGTAAGGAAGGCTGTCAAGATTTGCCCAGGTCCCTGATCTGACAGGGATGGCAAATTCAAATGCCTAGAACAGTCAAGCAAGTAACTTAAATGAATAAAGCAGGTTGTTCGTGTCTGGATAAACTGGAAAGTACATGCTACATCTAGAGGAGCACTTGCTTCTCACCTCCAGCTGGTTATTGTCACGCAGGAATGTAGTCCCAATAATTCCAGATTTTCATTTCCCAAACTGGAAATCTGAATTTTTACATGAAATGTTGGCAACTAATTTGATAAACACACACAAACACACACACACACACACACACACACACACACACACACACACACACACACACACACACCCCAAAACTCATTTGGTCCTTGTTGGAAACTTCCAATATAGGGTGAATCCACTATGAGAAAATGTCTTCCTTTTACTGAACTGCAATCTATCCTCATTGGTTTTGCCCTTTGGAGTACTGCAGAAAATATTTAACTCCTTTATTCCATGACAGCCCTTCAGATATATTGAGACAATATTTATGTCCATTGCTCCCTACCTCCCTTCCCATACCCAACTCAGCATCTCAGCTTCTCCATGCTTTACAAGAGGAGATGCCTCATGAAAAATGGGGTTGAACACCACATTGTAAATATGGTCTGACCAGAATTCACTTCCTTTATTCTGAATCCCATATTTCTATTAATTGAACTTATAATCCATTATTTGTTTTTGGTACTTAATACGATTGGCTCAGATTCACTGAATAAATAAATATTTATGGAATACCTACTATAAGCCAAACGCTAAGCTATGTGTTTTGTATAATTTACACAAATATATCCATGAAACAACCTTTGCCCTAAAAGAGAGTACAATTTAAAAAGATATATAAGATAAGCATATAAATAATTATAATTTAATAACTAAGTATATATCAATGGAGAAGGAAAAAAGGGCTGAATCTAAAAGATATTAAGCACTAACTCTTGACTTATACCTGACATCATCAAGTATCATGTCATCTGATCATCTCCTTGCAAAAGTCTTATAATCTAGAGATTTCGAGCACTAGTATACAGATGAAGAAAACTGAAGCCTACATTCTTTCAACCATATCATGTCACAGAGATAACTTTCTCAATGGATTAGGGGATGAGAAATTTCATCTCATACGAGACTATATTTGAGCTAAGGTTAGAAAAATAGATAGTATTAAAATTGGGATAGCCTTCAAGACCAAAGGAATAATAGGAAAAACAACAAGTTCAAAGAAAAAAGGAGTGACAACGGTTTAAGGTGACAGATCCATGTGGCTGGAGTTAAAGATTTCTGTAGGGGAATTATAGGACTTGAGGCTGGAAAAGTAATACAGATAATGAAAAGCTTTGAACACCAGACTTAAAGAATTTGTATTTTAACCTATAAGCAAATGGAGAGGAGCTGCAATTTCAAACATGCATTACACAACTGCTCAGCAAGGCTTCTTCTGTGCTAAGCATTGAGAATACAGAGATAAATTAAACAGAGTTCTAACCCTCAAGGAGCTTATAGACTAATGGATGTTTAAAGGAAGACACTAACAATATTGTAACTGACCCTTGGGAAAGTTAATCTGGTAGGATGAATACAATATGAATCAGAGAGCAGCACAGAGGACTAGGGAGAGGAGGCATGAGGTCACTGCACTAATCCAGGCAAGAGGTGATGAAGACTGGAACTCAGGGAGAGGGAATGATGGAGAAGGCTTTGGTAAACAACAACACATCGTTTCACTACCTTAATTCCCAAAGCCTCCAGTGCAGCTTTTCCCACACACTGTGGGGTCATCTCTGATGATGGCACATTTTGAGTCAATCTAGCACCTCAGCAAGGCTTAGCAGGTGTCCAAAGAAAATGACATACAAAAATATGAGTATGGTTAAGGTTTTTGGTTTATTATTAGGTAGTTGGTGACTGAAATATCTCAGTATAATTTGGTCCTTTTTATTTAAACGCCTGATCAAACAGATTTTTCAAATGAACAACTGGAAACTCCAACAGACTACACACTTGCTAACCTTTGTATTTTTAAACAAAGATGAAAGGGAAGGAGGAGTAGGTAAAGTAAACAGACTCAAAACATGTTTTGGAATCCTTTCTGCACCCAAACATCAAAGGAGTTTCCATCTTACTCCCAACTCTCAGTTTATGCGACCTCATCATCTAGTCAGAGGTTGGACAATGCTTCAGAGAAGTGGACCAATATGACACTTTTGGAAAGATGCTTTCTCTTATGTACTGCCAATTTTCAAAAGAAAATTCCTAAGTAGTTGTCACTTATATGAGTGGGAAGATTGCACCTTCCTTAAAAAATATCTGGAGAGAAGCAGACTTTCATAGTGGCCTTCTTCCATTTCCACAATAACAAAAAAGTCATCTGACAATCATATTCATGACTTCCTATGGAATCCTGCAGAACCAATTTGGGCTAGAAGAACAGAGGTAGCCTTTTCTCATATTGGGAAGTTCCCCTTCTTACTTAGGGCAAATCCCATATGCTGACATTTTTTCCTGACGTTTTTGTTCCTTTTGACAATGCCTGGTGGGACATGGATTCTGATCATTCTCCCCATTCTCTGTCCAATCTTGCTGATGCATAAAGTTAATTTTAAAAAAGTGAGAGGCAGGGCGATACAGAAGGAGGAATAAAGGGAGACAAGTCAGTGTGAGAATGGAAACAGAGTGATAAAATGCAAAGAGGTTTGGCAGTCTGGAGTCTCGAGTTCAGACTCTGGTTCTACTAATTACTCACCATGTGCCCTTGGATAAGTACCTTTCCTCCTAAGAGTCCTTAAAAGAAGCTGGTGTATTTTAAGGACAAGAGTTGCTCAATGTTTGAAGCTCAAGCACGTTTTTGCATTAAAAAAAATTCTATAATATGAATAGCACTCCTTTCCCTAAATGTAGTGGAAAATAATATAAGTTGAGGAGCAGAGCTACCTAGATTCTAATATAGTCTCTTTCACTTACTTGTTCTATAACCTTGGGCACGTTACTTAATTGTTCTGTTCCTATTCACTCACCGGTAACATGGGAATGATAATCGTACTTACCTCAGGGAGTTATTTTGAGAATTAAATGAATTAACACGTGTAAAACACATAAAAGAGTTCCTGACTTCAAGAAATCAGCTATTTTATTTTTCTTACCTTGGTTTCTCTCCTATTTAAGCAGGCACTGCATTGCCCAGGTTTGTAGTGGGCTTTGAGATTTTCAACCACCTTGGAATCTCCAGGCCTTTTTCAACAATTTCTGTAGTTCTGCTTTCCAATCCCTATTGTAAATGATCAACTTCTTCCCACCACCCCCTTTATGTCCCTCCACCTCCACTTTACCAGGAACTCAGGTATTCTGTGAGGATCAGCGGACTATATAGGGTCAGTGCTTAATGAGGTCACCCTAGTCACCAGTCTTTTTGGATAGTAGAGGTGAATGACTAGCTAATCTGAGAAGCTGTTGGTACTAAGCAGTGGTTAGAACCTCGCAGTTACAAGCCAGACTTCTATTACTTCCTAGCTGTGTGACCTTTGGGCAAGTCACTTAACCTCTCTGGGACTATTTACCAAGGTTTTTGTGAGAATTAAATTAGTTAACCCATGTAAGGCACCAAAATTTGGCACATAGTAAGTGCTATCATTATTACTGCTATTATAATTCTTTGTTCTGAGTGGGGAATCACTTTTCCAACATAGAATTATCCAAAGGAGCAACAGACAGTTAACCCTCAGAATAGGCTCTGACTAAAAGAAACTAGCTTTCTGTGTGACTTTGTTCAAATTCCTTTCCATCTCTCTGCCTCAGGCACCTCATTCATAAAATGACCAAACTGGACAAGATGGTTTCCCACGTTCCATAGACTCTAATATCCTACAATCTCAGGCCATTTATGTTCCAGATCTCTGTAAGTTTCAGCTTAGATCAAAGCTCAGTGGTCTTTAAAAGTCTGCTTACTGTGTTTTTCATGGATAAATTATTTTGGTGTGTGGTTCAGTAAAAACATAACAATATTTTGGTTCGATTGAAGGCAGCAGCCACTTTGCGTGGTGTTCTAGGTTTTTATTCATTATTTAGTTTAATTACCTGGTTTAAGGTTTGGGCAAGAAGAAGAAACTCACACCACCCCCAAAATGAGGTCTCAGAATAACGCTAAGAAGCACCAAGCTGGAATCCAGGAGAACTGAGTTTGTGCTCTTGTTATGTTGCCAGCTTGTTGTTTCTCACTAGACAAGACTCCACTCCTCTCTAGGCCTCTATAAAGCAAAAGGGGAGAAGTGAGAGGGCACCAAAGATCTAGGTGGTCTCTAAGGTTTTAACCTCCTTGAAAAGCAGAAAGCTAAGGGCACTGCATGAAAACTGAGAAGAAGCCAACAGGATGTTCACCAAATAACTCAAACTTTATACATCAAAAATCAAACTCTTGATTCCTACCCACCCACACACACATACCGGCTTTACCTACAATATTCATCATCTCAGTAAATGGTAATCACATTTTTCAAATTGCTCAGCTCAAAAATTTGGCAATCAGCCTTGACATCTCTCTTTTTCTCACAACGAGTATCTAATCTGTCAGTAAATGCTGTAGGATCTACCATGAAGACACATCAAGAATCCAGCTACTTCTCATCTCCTCTACCAATAACCCCGGTCTAAACCACCATCATCTCTTACCTGGATCACTGCAGTAGCCTCATTTCCTTGCTTTTCCCTTGCTCTTACAGTGTTTTCTCCACACAGACAATCAGTAAACAAACAAATGTATAAAATATCAAAGAGTGGTGGATGTTCTGCAGAAGAGAATCTGTTAAAATATCAGTCAGATCATGTTACTCCTCTATTCAAAATCTTCCAATGACTCCCCATATCGGAGTAAAAACCAAAGTCCTAAGGAAGACCTGAGATGTCCCTTATTAACTCTGATCTCATCTCTTATCACTCTCCATTTACTTAAACTGCCATACAGGCCTCTCTGCTATTGTCCATCATACAAAGTATGCTCCTGCCTCAGGTCCTTTCTACTTGCGGTTGTCTGTATCTGGAATATTCTAACTCCAGATATCCCTATGGCTCACTTCCTCGTTTCCTTCAGGTCTCTGCTCAAATATTACCTTCTCAGTAAGGGCTTCTCTGACCAACAGATATAAAATAGTCCTTCCCACTATCAATCCGTATTCCCCACACTCTGCTAAATTATTCTTCATGACTTTTATCAGCATCAGATATATTCTACATGTCTCCTTTCACTAAAATGTAAACTCCATGAAGGGAGGAATTTTTGTCTGCCTTGTTCATTGCTGTGTCATAGGTGCTTAGCATAGAATCTGATATATAAAAAGCTCAGTAAGTATTTGTCGAATAAATGCAGTCTATAAAGTAGGATGGCAAGACTGTTGGCAATTTGAATGCCCACACAAGCCAATCCATCAGTCCAGTAAGTGGATAAAAGACCCAGAAGCCTTAAGAGCTTCATGAATTTCTATTGATACTAGTTAAGGTTATTTTGCCTCTCTGACTCTCCTATTTCCTATCTATGAGGTGAGCGACCTGTGTGATAAAAAAGGAACACTTGATTTGAGGAACAAAGAGTGGGGCTGAAATCCCAACTCTGTCACCTTGAAGCTGTTTGACTTTAGACACATCACTTAACTTCTCTGAACATAATATTTACAATGGGAATGACAGTATTATAATAGTATGGAGAGTATTAAAACACAGTAAACCTGGCTACTTGTATACGGTAGAAATGCGGATGAAATGCAATAATGGAATATGAAACAACTCTGTAAACTGTAAAGTGTTACTGGAATATGTCCAATGTCACTGTTCCCTGCGCTACATTCAGAAAAAGGTGTCAAGGAGTCAAATAGTGCTACTAAAAATGTTTTGCACTTTGGAAAAGAACATCCCAGATAAAATACTAAGTACCACTGTAGCTTATTTATTGTCTGGTACTAGGTGGTTCTGGCTCAAGTTATCCTGTGATATGTTGAATCCACCAAAGGAGGCCAACTATTTCCAGGGAAACCCTGTCACAGGACACTTGCAGTCCCCCTAGCGGCCAGATAGTAAGACTACACTTCCACAAGCAAGGAACACACTCAATTTGCACAAAACAGAACCCATAATTAAGGGGTTGGCCATTTTAAAGCTACATCATCTAACTCAGCAAAGGCCTTATAAAAAAAGTTTTCATGTTCCCCTTACTCCCAGAATTGTCTGACTTGTGCTCCTTGCTTCTCTCCCTTAACCAACACCCTGAAACCCCATTTATACAGAACCTTAAAGCAAGCCACCATGATCAATGGAAAACTTGAGAGCAGAATAATAATTCTTGATCTGACCACCACACTGGGCATCTTTATTGGCTCTCACGCCAAACTTAGACCCATTAATCACCCTCAATTTTAATTAATTCCTCATATATTGCAGACTTGTATAGTCAAAGACATGGAAACATGTTCCCAGCAAGTGCAACAATATAGACAAAAATGAGAAAGTAACTAGTAACTAACTTGACTGGGGTGGCACTGTTGAAAAAGGAGAAATAGGTTCCAACCCCTTACTTGAGCTCACTCTTCATTGTCTTTCCAGAATTACTACCTTCTGGTATCTGAAATATTCATCAAGACCTATAATCTATTGCTTGAGTTAAATCATGTCCCAACCTCATCCATAACGATAAAAAGCAGCCACAGGTAATATTGTTGACCACTTCCACCTATGTTGATCCATTTCTTTTTTGGATATCTGCATTTAAAAAATACATACCAGGGCTTCCCTGGTGGCGCAGTGGTTGAGAATCTGCCTGCGAATGCAGGAGACACGGGTTCGAGCCCTGGTCTGGGAAGATCCCACATGCCGCGGAGCAACCGGGCCCGTGAGCCACAACTACTGAGCCTGCACGTCTGGAGCCTGTGCTCCGCAACAAGAGAGGCCGCGATACTGAGAGGCCCGTGCACCGCGATGAAGAGTAGCCCCCGCTTGCTGCAACTAGAGAAAGCCCTAGCACAGAAACGAAGACCCAACATAGCAACCAATCAATCAATTAAATAAATAAATCTTTAAAAAAAAAATACATACCATACAATCCAGCATCTCATCATACTGGCATCATGGTGTTGCCGTTCTGTTTTGTTTTTATTTTTGTTTTAATAGCTATAAGCTCCTTGAAGGCAGTGATCTCCAGATTCTCCCTGAATTGTGCTCCCTTTACCCTGATCTCTCTCTTGTACACAGATGGGCATATAGCAGGTGTTTAATGAAAAGTGGTTGATTGATGAATACTTTTTAAAAATCACTTTATTAGGGTCATCTCTAAAGACAACTACGTCACAAGAGGACCTTTTGTTCAGTGGCCTGCCGTTCACTTACCATTTTCAGGACACGATAGCTATAGCTGATTAGATATGACCCTTAGCCTAGAGTGTTAATAAGACCAAAGTTCAATCCCTTTATAGGTAAATTTTATCTCTTTTTTATGGTTATAGAGTACATCCCTGAAAAGAAACCCAAATTATATGAGAGTAAATGGACCACTTCTTCATCTACAAATACACACCAGAAGGAGTGGTGGCATTTACCTTATCTAAAGGACAACATATAAAAACATAAAATTATGACTCCAGCTGCTTACACAAACCTAAACATAAGCCAAATACAGCTAGCTAGTGATTTCTTTGGCTTAGTTTGCATCTGTTACCTCTTCATGTTAGTTTAGTACATAGAAATTATTATTCCTCATCCCCTTGCTAGTAGTTCCCAAATTCAAATACTAAAAAGAGGACTACTAACTGCATAAACCTTATTAATATGTTTCTTCTCTACTGTTCTCTGAAGACCTGAAAATTTTAGAGACACTCTTCTATTCATCCAGGAAGGGGCTGGCATTACCAATTCTAATTAACAGTTGAGAAAAATTGAGAACAGTGTCCTTATGCAGCCTTCATACAGGATGAAACAAGTATGCTTTAACTTTCAACACAGCAGCAGAAACCTTTTGCCTCTTAAGTCCCAGAGGGGTTCAAAACTCAGGTACTTTCACCGAGGTTGCAGGATACAAAGTCAATATACAAAAATCAGTTATATTTCTATACACTGGCAATGAACAATTTTAAAGGATATTAAGAAAATTCCATTCATAGTAGCATCAAAAATTAAAATATTGTGGAACTAATTTAACAAAAGAAGTGCAAAATTTATACTCTTAAAACTACAAAACGTTGAAAAAAAGTGAAAATGACATAAATAAATGGAAAGACATTCCATGGCCATGGATCAGACCACTTAATGTGGAGATGACAACACTCCCCAAATTGATCTACAGATTCAATGCAACCTCTATCAGAATCCCAAATGGCTTCTCTGTAGAAACTGACAAGCTGATCCTAAAATGCACACAGAAATTCAAAGGACCCACAATAGTCAAAAACAATCTTGAAAAAGAAGAACAAAATTGGAGGACTCACACTTCCTCATTTCAAAACTTATTAAAAACCTACAGTAATTAAGACACCGTGGTATTGGTATAGGATCAATGTATTGTAATATAGCCCAGAGTCCAGAAAAAAAACATTTACAGTCAACTGATTTTACACAAAGGGTGCTGAGACAGTTAAATAGGGAAAGAATCAACATATGGTGCTGTGGTGACTAGATATTTACATAAATATTAATTCAAAATTGATCAAAAACCTAAATTTAACAGCGAAAACTATAAAACTCTTAGAAGGAAACCTAAGTGTAAATCTTTGTGACCTTGGATTAAGCAAAACCTTCTTAGATATGATACAAAGATCACAAGCTACATACAAAAAGTACATTGGACTTCAAAAATTTTAAAGCACGTTCTTCAATGAATACCATCAAGAAAGTGAAAAGACAACTCAGAGTATGTGATAAAATATTCACAAATTGTAATTTCTTATAGGATTTGTATCTAGAATATATTTTTTTAAAACTCTTACAACTCAATAAGACAAATAATCTAATTACAAATGAGCAAAGACCTTTTTTGCAAAGAAGATATACAAACAGTCAATAAGCACAAAAAAGATGCTTAATATTATTAGTCATTAGAGAAATGCAAATCAAAACCACTTTGAGATACCACTTCACACCCACTGTGATGTCTATAATTAAAAAGACAATTAGAAGTATTGGCAGGATGTGGAGAAATCGGACCCTCATACATTGCTGGTGAGATTGTAAAATGGTGTAGCCACTTTTAAAAACAGTTTGGGAGTGCCTCAAAAGGTTAAACACAGAGTTACTATATGACCCAGAAACTCCACTTCTAGGTATGTACCCAAAAGAATTAAAAAACATGTTCATAAAAAAAAAAATCTTCTTGTACATAAATGTTCATAGCAGTATTATTCATAATAACCAAAAGGTTGAAACAACTCTAATGTCCATCAACTGATGAATGGATAGATAAAGTGAGGTACATCCATAAAATGGAAAGTATTGAGATGTGCTTCAACATGGATGAACATTGAAAATATTATTCTGCATGAAAGAAGCTAGTCACAAAAGGTGACGTATTGCATGGCTCCATTTATATTAAACGTTAGAATAAGCAAATCCATAGAGACTGAAAGTAGACTGGTGGTTGATAGTTGCTCAGGGTTGGGGTGGGGTTTGACTGCTAAGTGGTTAAAATGTTCTAAAATTGATTGTGGTGATGGTTGCCCAACTCTGAATATAATAAAAACCATTGAATTGTACGTATACTTTAAATGGGTGAATTATATATTGTGAATTACATCTCAATAAAGCTGTTGATTAAAAAAAATAAAACTCAGGTACTGCATGATCTAAATTGGCAGCATTCTCAAGTAACCAGCACTTTAGAGCTGTAAGCTTATCTAGATGAGCCACTCTCAACACTGCTCTGCCCTGTAGGTTGGCAACAGGAATTGGTGTAAGAGAGAAGGGATGGCAGCACTCATGAGTGTGCAAGGAAATGTGCATAAATCACAGCAGCAGTCACTAAAAGTAGCCCTTACTGAGCAAAAATCTAAAACATCATCTGTCAGGTGGGAAAGTTCAAGAAAAAGAGTTGGGAAGTGCCACTCTAGAGAGGTTTCCCTATGGTAAACAAATGTTATAGAAAATGCAACAACTTCTACTCCCTCAACTAGCAAAGGGATGTTCACTAAGCACCCTCGTGGCTTACTCAAACTTACATGAGTGCTAGTGAATAAACCGGAAGATGCTGGGTCTTTTCTTTGAAAAGAGTGCTATATAAATATGAGATTTCATAATTCTCTTCAATATGGCAAATGCCAACCAATACTGATAACTGTATGGAGCTTTACAAGCAACGAGGGAAAAAAGGTCAACTTTGTGCCTAGGATGAGGATAACTTACTCTGAGTTCAACATCTCAGAACTTGATGTAATGCTGGCAGGCAAATTCTGAGGTTGAATAATTTCTTCAATACCTTTCTTTTTTTTAAATGATGACTTCACATATAGCATCACCATATTAGCCCAGCCAGACAATTCTAGCAAGCACCGTCACATATAGATCAGATACTACTTGTGAAAGCACTGCAGAAGTTTGACCCAGACAGAGCTGTCTCAGAGGCGAGAGGGTCCAGTTATTCTCAGGTTTTGAGAAAACGTTGCCAAAATAGCCAGTAGACAGAGAGAGACAGAGAAAAAGAGACAGAGACAGCAGCCAGCAAAATACTTCATTAAATCACCAAGTCCTCAAGCCATCTAGTTCAGCTCCCTCAGCAACTGTTAAATCAGGCTCTAACCTTAAGGTAAAAAAAAACCAGCTATTCATTTTGCAATCTCTTCAAGTCATCTAGTCTTAAAAGAAAGGTGCTGAGGTTGATCTGATCTGTTACTCTCCAGATTAAAAAAAAATTCTTTAGGAGCATGCCACAGGTGTAATGAGAAAAAATATCCTGAAAAGTAGAAAAAAGAGTCTATATTTCAATGTCAAAAGCATGAAAGGAGTAGAAAGAAAGAAAATCGGGGACAGGCAGCACTTAAGGAAGCTGCGGACAAAGAGAAAATGGTGGAGGTAGGGGGTGGGGAGAGGTTTCCTTTTCCCTCTCCAACCAACCTCACAAAACTTGATTTTTATTCGCTTTCTATTTTTCAGAATCATGATTTCAGGTTTGGTTATAAAATAAGCCCCTTGCTTACCACAACCAGCCGGCATTCTGCTTTCTGCTTAGCACAGTTCTGAATGAAACTGGTAGTCTTGATATCACCGTAAATAACAATAATAATAAAATTGTCCATGTCCCTAACTCCAACTCACATAATCCCACCAAGAGCAGCCACAGTACAAGTAAGAGTCAGGAGACCAAAGAATTTTTTGGTTTAAATACATATATGTATACCAGATGAGAAAATTACTACAGGGAGGTAAAACATTTAAAAAAGAAAATGAAATGTGCCAGCAAATTCAACATATTAATATCAAAGTTTACAGCCTAAAAGGAATGGAAGTCTGATGAGGCAAAATTAGCACTGGCAAGAAAGCACCCTCAAGTGACCCTGCAACAGGAAAGCTGCAAGCTTCTTCAAAAATGTCTCTCACTGATGTTAACCTTTGGCCAAGATGAGAGAGATACTCTGTGGACAACCAAGAGAAGAATTCTATCACTACATCGTGCACATATTTTCAAATGGGGTACCACCCAGTGTGGCTATCTGGTCCTCAGGTTCTGATTACTGGTATCCAGACAGAACTCACCAGTTATTTGCTGACCGTGAAGAAAGGATGTTTCTTTCCAACATGTTGACCCTGAAGGCCTATGGACAGAGAGCGTCATTCCCAAAGCAAAACTCAGATTTACAAAAAAGACAAACTGCTCCTTGCAAGATAGTCATAAAAAGTCACTTGATAACTGTGGAGAGGAGAGGAGATGGAAAGGGGAATTAATAAAGTGACTTCTTTTGAAATAACTAATGGAGAAAGGCAGGATTTGCCGATTTCAAAGCACTACTAAAATACTACCTATTATGAAGACCAGAACAAATTATCAAGAGAAAAATTAAAATGTTCTTTTTGCATCTGGATAATTTATTTAAACCCCAACTCTAGTTCCTGAACAGGCTCCCCTTGGTCTCATCTCCCAAGAATAAATATTTGTCATATTATTATGCTGTTTGCTGGGATATAAAGGGCCCTACTTCTGTCAAGTGAGACAGTCGTCAATTAACAAAGTTGTAGTCTTATTTGATCGCAGTGGAAGACAGCTCCATAAAATATTATCAGGGTTTCACACAAGCCCTATCACTTTTTATTATTCCTTCCATTCATACCACATGCTAAAATAAGTAAAAAAAAAAAATTAAAGGACCACCTTAGGCCTCTCTCCTCTCAGCAGAAATATTGTAGACGTATAAGAACACAGAGCTATTCCAGAAGTTATTAAGTTAAAAAAAAAACCTACAATTAAATAACGTGTATGAACACACACACACAATTGGAAAAGGGAGTAATCCAACAGATTATTGAAAGTCTCTAGAATGTTGAGATTTTTAACTCAAAGTTGGCATATAATGCATGCAATACAGAGAGGGTGGAAGCTCTAGCTTTGGCTTAAAATAATTCCTTGCCTTTCACCAAACTGTGCCCCTACAAAGTGAGGGAAAGAAAGAGAAAGTAAGAAAATACCAACTTTTAGATTGGGATTGGTTGAATTCTGATGAAATTGATAAATTTTAAAAAACCTGATTCAAGGATTTTCTTTGTCCTAGAAATGAAAACTCTTTGTCAACACACAAGACAGGAATGCCAGTTTTCCCTTTCACTAGATTCCTATAACCAGTGCAGCAATCACAAACCAGGAAAGATTAAATAATCTTGTACTTTCTTCGGGTACTGCTAATGTCTCACTAGTTGAGGTCATTAATTTATGCAGGTTTTAGAAATAGAGAAGTTTTTCCATGAAGACCTGGGATAGAATCCCCTAGCTTACTGCACACCTGATGGGAAGAACTATTTAAAAGCTCTCTGTAGCCACTTTCTGAAAATTTCAGGTTATGTCTTCGAACACACACACACATCTCTTAACAAATATGTGGAATCATTCATCTCCTCCCTGTTAACTGAGTTACTTGGGTGTTGGGGGAGGCATACAGAAGAGGGACAGGACGGTTCCAGTGACTGGGCAGGTCACTGAAGCACCTTATACATTCCCCCCAACCCCGCCAAAAAAAAAAATAGTTCACAGTAGAAGAGAGCTCCGCTGACTAGCAACCGCCATAGGAAAAAAAATATACTCTAGCAAGTAAATCTGTTCTTATAAAATGAAGACCTTTTGTCCCACAGTATAACCACATTGCAAAAATTTAAAAAAAAAACAAAAAAACTTCAAATTAACTAGAAAAGACTGACAATATAAATGAAGCCTTTGAAAATCCTGTAAGCCAAACCTTAAGAACCTAAAAAATATAAAGCCTGGTTAGAAGCTGTTTCTTCAGTAGCCCAGAAAATATTTTATGAAATCCTATCCTCCTCTTTCTTTTCTAACACTGTGCTATCAACCTTCCAAGAACAGAAGCATCAGTGAAAGGAAGAAAATTGTTGGATTTAAGTCTCCAAACAAAGATGCTAAGTCTAACAAGTTTTGAAAAGTCACAGGTAAAGAAAATAGCTACAGAAACACGGAACAAGGCATCAGCATCCATGAGGACATCAGCACCCAGCAGATCTGAGGAGTTAGTTCCCCAGTCAATATTCCCTCCCTCACGGAGATAAACTAATATCTTAGTTTGCTGGGAAAAAAATCTTTAAGGTGGTCTCCAAAGTGCTCAATTGTGGTAAGTAAGAATTTTTAACACGCAAGATGAAATTGACCGCCACTTTTCTCATGTCCTAATGAAAACTCTTGGGCAAGATTAAGGCTCATAGGTCCCTAACAGTTATTACTTAATTTGTTAGAGGTAACATATAATGTTTTAAAATGCAAGTATGTCCTTAAAATGAAGGAATATATTGAAAAGCCCTATTCCTTTTGTAAACCCTAATCTCACAAAAGCAGATTTCTATGCACACTGGAATAGCAGGAAATCCTTTAAACTTTTTTCCCAACACTTTTGTAAGTCAGACTCAAGTCTCGTTAAATTGTTCATTAAAAGAACATTCTCCTCTTTATAGAGGTAATGCAAACTCAAAGTAGGAACTGTGGATCTGTTGTAATCCATAGAGCAAATAAACACTTTACAAGAGAAAACCAACACTACCATGTAGTTCCAACATCGTCAACCTGTGAGGGCAAATCCTGCCCATTGTTTACGAGGAAAGGGGTCATTTGGCTTTCCCCTACCTTTGCCTGCTCTAATCTTGCCTGGTTGGAGTCTCTCTCCTGACCTCCAACCGTGGGGCAAGTCCTCTTTGTTGCCAGCAAAGGGACTTCACCCCTTCTTCACACAGCGGCCCTCAGAACCCAGAGATCACCTTCTCCCCGTAATCCCATACTCCATTTCATCTCTTTGGAGGAGGCGGGTTGAGAAAAGCTTGGGTCAGTTATTTTGCCTCTAACCTGCCAAGACCAGCCACAGGCCGGGGGGCAATCCCTAACAGACCTTAAGAGGAGAAAGTGCCCATATTTCTTGTCCAGGTTCTCTGATTTGGGGGCAGGGAGAAGGAGAAGTAGTGGAGGGCTTAAGGGCTTTATTTCGGAAGATGGCCCTTGCAATTGGATTTAAATTTGGAACCTGCGGGACATGGAGTACCAAGTGGCAGGGAAGATGTTTGGAGGCTGGTGGGGGGCGGGGGTTGTCAAGGAATCTGGAAGGGCTTGCACCAGCACCCAGGGCTCACAGCGGTGGGGACTGGAGCACACAGTGGGGGTTCAGAGCGCAAAGGTCGAATCTTTGGTAGGCCAGGAGTCCAGGGAAAGGCTCCAGATTTAGGGCGGCCCTTTCTGTGGAAGCTTGTTCAGCTCTCCCAAGAACACAGCATTCGCGCGGGGAGGAGAGGACTGCCTCTAGGCTTAAAGACATTTTTAGGAGGAGAAACTTACCGCATGTCCCCATAAGGTCCAGAATAGCTCTCCATCCAGGGGCCCATTTCGCTTTTGACACAACTGGGACTTGGATAGGGCACTCTGCTCACCACGCCGCCGGGATACCACACATCGGGTGGGGAAAAGTCACCTTCTTGGCCCGCCAGCCCCTGAGGTGGCCGAGTGTAGCCGTATGGGGCTACAGCCCCTGCCTCGCCTGCGCTGCCGCCCGCGCCTCCGCCACAGGGCCCATAGAGCTGGCCTTCTTCGGCTGTGAAGAGAGTGTGCCAGGAAGAGGAGGCGGCAGCTGAGGGTGAGCCTGAGCCCGGTCCTGCTGCACCCCCGCCTTGCAGGCTCGCCAGATCCCCATAGCGGCATTGTGCCGCCGCGGCCGCCCAGGCGCTGCCATAGTCCAGGGGGTTCTCCAGCTTGATGCGGGCATGAGGATGGGGAGGCGGCGGAGGGGGCGGCGGCCCGGCCAGGGCTAGCGGAAAGTTGTAGTAGTCGCGACTCTGATAAGCTGCTACCTCGTCCAGTGCTCCAGACTTGTACAGAGACAGGGCGGATGGCAGCTCAAGTGTTCCGGAGCCCCCTGCTTCACCGCTGCCAGAGCAGCCCAGGCTCTCACTGTCCAGCCCTTTGGTGTAACCTGCCTTGAAAGGGGAATACTCAGCAGTCTCTTCGGTGCCCTTTCTCGGGCCATCATCCAGCAGAGAACCTTTGCATTCAGCCAACGGGGCACAAGGAGTGGGACGCACAGCCGGTGGACCTCCCAGGAGCGGGGCGTACATGCAATCCCCCCGAAGCTGTTCCCCAGGACTCAGATGCTCCAATGCCTCCACACCCAAGCCCATGGAAACCGACACTGCCTTACACAACTCTTTGGCGCTGTCCGAGATGGTCGAACTGCCCCCTAGGTAACTGTCCTTGGAGGAGATGGGAGCCCCAGTGGCCTCCCTCGCTCTCCCGCTGCTGCTGCTGCCTTCAGATACCGCCTCCTGCTGCTGCTGTTGCTGCTGCTGCTGAAGAAGTTGCATGGTGCCGGCCTCGCTCAGGATGTCTTTAAGATCGGTGGAGCAGCTGCTTAAGCCGGGGAAAGTGGGGCCCAGCAGGGACAACGTGGATGGGGCAGCTGAGTCATCCTCGTCCGGAGGTGCTGGCGGTGGCTGCTGCAGCCCCTTGCCGGCTGCCGAGGTAGCTCCCGGCTCTGGGACGCAGCCGCTCTCCGGGGGGCCCTCGGGAGCTGACTGCTGTTGTAAAGACTGCTGTTCCTCCTCCAGGGCCAGGTAGCCTGTGGGGCCTCTGCTCTGGACTTGAGGAGAGCCATCCTCACTCTGCTGCTGCTGCTGTTGCTGCTGCTGCTGCTGGGGACTGGTCTCCTGCTGCTGCTGCAAACGGGCGCCGGGAGGTGCTGCGCTCGCGGCCTCAGGGTGCCGGGGACCCGGGTTCTGGATCACTTCGCGTACACTCTGGAACAGGTTCTGGAAAGCTCCTCGGTAGGTCTTGGACGGCGGCCGGGGGTAGACCCTCCCCAGACCTAACTGCACCTCCATCCTTAAGCTTGGGTGAATCCTCCACCCAATTCCTTTATCTTGCTCCCCTTCTCTTGCTGAGAAGAGTTCAACAGGCTGCTATGCGTAGTTGCTGCAGCTAGTTGCCCACCTGCGGGAAAAGGAAACTTGCGGGAGTAACAACTCCAAAGAATTCTGACAGCCTCAAAGTCTCGTGCAGAGGAAACACGCGCTGGACAGGATCTTCCCTGGTAGGCTCACAATCTGCTCTTGAATACTTGGAGGGTAGATTCAAAAGATGCTCAAATCTTGAAGGGGGGTGGGGAGGAAAACCCTCTGCCTTCTGAATTTGGTGTCCACTGAAGCAGGTGCAAATAGGAACCAGGTTATTTTCTTTTTGTTTTGTTTTGGGTTTTGCTATTGGGTTTTGTTTGTTTGGGTTTGGTTGGGGTTTTGTTTGTTGTTGTTGTTTTCTTTTTTTCTTTCTTTTTTCTTTTTTTTGGGGGGGGGCTACTGAAGTCCTGACTGCCTTTTCATCCTTTGATCTCTGACCCCACAAACTGGTGGGAGGGGGAAGCGGCGTGCAGGGGGAGGTGGAGAGGGAGTAAGAGGAATCTGGGGGTCTGCCCTGCTTACCGCCTAACCAGCCAGATTCTGGCTGCAGTGCTGAAGCGGCTCCCCGGTCTCCTGGCACCCCAGAACCGTCTTTGCAACGTGCAGCTAGCTCTCCCGCTCGCAGCCAAAGGGAGTTACCTCTCTGCAAACTCGGGCTGGCTGCACTGGGCTGACTGCAGAGGGGTTGAGGGGGTTGAGAGGAGCAGGCGGAGGCAGCAGCAGGACAGGAGACCCTGGAGGGGGGGGCGGGGTGGAGGGGAGGAGGACAAAGGCAGCCGTCAGTCCTACCCGGCACTTTCCTCGCTTCCTCCGAGTCTCCAGCAGCTTTTAAAAACTTCACTGAAGAGGAAAAGGCAGCTCCGGGGCGGCGGCTTCGAAGCCGCCGCGCCGCAAGAGGCGTTGGCTGTCGCCAGAGCCGGCTGGGGTTGACGCGGTGCGTCCCTTCGGCTCCTGTCCCACACTGAAGCAGCTAGCTCGATCGCTTTCCCTCCGTCGCCTCCTCTGCCTCCAGGCTTGCTCCGGACCCTCTGGCTCTCGCTGCACGCTGGCTCCCCGGGATCTCGGAGGGGGCGCTGGGAGGTGGAGAGCAAATGCAACAGTTTGCGAGCCGGGTCCCGCCCCCGCCGGGCCGGCCTCCTTGCCTTCCCACCTCCTTTCTCCCTCCCCTCTCCTTTGCTTTTCTCCCCTCCCCTCACCGTCCACTAAAGCCGGGTGGCTTTGGAGAAACAAGTGCTGGCGCAGCGTGGGTGAGGGCAGGAGAGGCTTGTTCTAGCCCAGGAGCACCCCAGCTCCCCGACTACCTCCTGCTTTCCTGGACCAGGTTTTAAGCGTCGGGGCTGAAGCTTTAACCCGGAGCTTTATTTTGACGACAGGGCTATCGAACTCTCAGAGGCCTGTACTTGCCAGATTTGGTTCTGAAGTCCAATTTCAAAACAGACTCTGTGCACTTGTGGGAGGGGGGAGGGAGTGGGAAAGGGCAATAGAAGTATAGAGGAAATAGATCTCCTTCAGCAAGGGACTATGTTCAGGGAAGGCAGACCGAAAAGCGCAGACGGGAGGGTCTCCTACAAAGTGAGGAACAAGCTATGGCCAAGCCAGCCTATACTTGTTGAAACCTTTCAGATTTCTCCATAGGGTTAGATTGGGTCTCGTGGCACTGTATCAGTTGCTCTAGGAACCCTCTGCCTGGGAACCAAAGGTAATCTCTATCCTCTTCTCTTCCCTTTTTCCTGTCTGGAATGGCCTCTTACCACACACTTCTCACCTATCCCGATGTACAAAGGAAAATCACCCAGAAAACCAGGCAAACACGTAAACTCCAGAAACACTTGTCATGTACATAGAGACCTTGATTTTGTCCAGGGTTTTGCAGACATTTGCTTATATACAGGCACTTGCTTTTCCAAGTTGCTTTTGCATAGTTTAAGCTTGCAAACTGCAGTATTCAAGGAATGGAACCTATATAGGACTGCTTTTCTTCCTCTTAGTAGACAACCAGGAGTGGAAGGTCATGTGGGCTATTGCAACTGTTCTTTTGTGGAGGAGGTCTCATCTTCCCTGTGTAAAGATGGAGAGGCAGTTGTGAATGGAAGAGTACAGAAAATGAAAGGGTAGATCTATAGGGAAGGAGGTGTCCCTTGGTATCAGCAGGGTCCCTGGGCCTCCCTAGCTTTTAAATTCCTTAGACTTCTGGATCTGGGCAGGGACTGTCTGTCCCAGAGGACAAGTGGAGTTTTTCCACGTGGGCCTGTTCTGCTTTTTACAGGTTTCTACAGAATCTTATCTTGTTCACAGCCAAGCATAATGGGAATTTACTTACCATGACCAAAGGAAGTAACAATACTAAAGGCAGGGAAGAGTGGGCATGATATGCTCTATTTTCCAGATGAAGACATTGAAGCAAGGACATAATTTGTACTATGTTCCACTTTAGTAGAACCTAAACTAGTCTTCCATCTCATTGCTATCTTAGCTAGACTCATCAATGTCAAGAGAACTTAGAAAAGGGCTATAAATGAAACTTCCAGAAGCCTGAGGAGCTTTTCACCTGAGGAGGTGAAAACTTATCTTCTGGGATTTTAATGACTTCACCCCTGCCTGAACATATCTCAGATATACACCCTTTGTTGGTAAAGAATCTCACAAAATACTCCTTATGGTAAAGAAGCAGTCATTCATAGAGATGTCAAATTGTAACAGGGCTAATTCTCAATTCCTTATTGTCATGGAAAACAAGAATATATAATTGAAATGCACAGATACTTTGAAAACGTTATTTAAATAGTCATCAAAACCTTTAGTTCCACCAAAGCTTTTAACAAGGGTTCCTCAAAGGGAATTAAGTAAGTTGGGCTGGCAGGAAAGTGAAATGGAAATAACATAGGTCTCAAAGCCAGAAGTTTGTCTACAGATTAACAATGAATCTCTTCCTCTACATAAGCTTCAGTTTCTTGCTCTGTGAAATGGGGAGGGGAGGAAATAGAAGCTGGACCTGACAGTCTTTCAAACACTGACAATTTAGAGTGCTGTGACTGACGTGAGTTTTCTTCTTATCTACACTCAGTAGAGGGTGGGTATGGAGGTGGATATGGAGGGTGGGTATCTACATTCCATAGAGGGTGGGTATGGAGGGATATCACTATTTTTCACTAGTGATAGTGAAAAATCCAATGGACAGAGGTGAGGAGGGTAGTTATAAGCAAAGAAGCCTGAAAAAAAATAAGGTGAGAAATAATTCCTCAGAATTGCCCGTTGAATAAATGGCATCCCAACAGACATTCAAACCCAGGTCTGAAGAATTCCAAAATTCATGTTGCTTTCACAACACCAAAATTGTCTTCAAAATTTTCTTATAAAATTCTGGCCAATAATATGTACCCTTAAAAGGCTGATGTGGTAATTAAAGGAGATCATGTGTATGGAACAACTTTATAAACAGGAAAGCATTGTACAAATCTGAAGGATCATCTTGTTATGTTTTATTTTTAAAGGTGGTGCTGTCTACATTTATGTTATTGTCAGGGAAGACTAACTACTGTGAACATAACAGGAGCTTATACTTTATTTTGAATTTTGAGTTCTGATCCCCAATCTCAAATCTTATTTTTCTCCCATTGCTTTAAAGAAGATCAAGAGACACTGTTGGAGACTATTACATAAATTATGTGCTTGTACCATCTTTCTTTCTCTTTTTCTTTTTCTTCTTTGCAATTTTTAGCAACCACGTAAGTAATCAGTAGTGTCTTCTCAGGACATTCGAGTTGAGGGTATGTTTTCGCCATGGGCTTCCTCTGCAATTTCAAGGGGGCTTTGTTAATAAAATTTTCCCTAGTTCCTTGCTCTGGGAAGCCAGGATGAGCTGACCTTTGGAAAATGATGGACATTCTCCAAGTCCTGTGGGCTTTACTTCCTAAATATCTCACAAATCTGCCTACTTCTCTTCATCTCTGCTACTGTCAACCTAGTTCAAAGCACTGTCCTTTCTCACCTGGACCACTGTAAATGGGCTTCCTCCTTCCACTCTTACTTTCCTGGAGTCAGTTCTGCATTGAGCAATTAAAGGGACTTTTTAAAATTAAAAACAAATTTAGAACAGTTTAATGTCACAACAAAACTGAGGGTAAGGCACAGATATTTCCCATATAACCCCTGTCTCCACACTTGCATAGCCTCCCCCATTATCAACATTCCCACCAGAGAGGTACATTTGTAACAACTGATGAGCCTGCAGTGATACATCATAATCACCCAAAGCCCATAGTTTACATTAGGATTCACTCTTGGTGTTGTATGTCTATGGGTTTGAACAAATGTATAATGACATGTATCTATCATTATGATATCATACAGAGATTTTTCTCTGCTCTAAAAGTCCTCTGTGCTCCAACTATTCATCTCCCCCATCCCCAGGCAACCACTGATGTTTTTACCGACTCCATAGTTTTACCTTTTCCAAAATGTCATATAGTTAGAATTATACAATATGTATTGTATTAATCATACAATATGTAGCCTTTCAGATTGGCTTCTTTCACTTAGTAATACACATTTAAGTTTTCTTCATGTCTTTTCATGACTTGATAGCTCATTTCTTTTTAGTACTGAATAATGTTCCATTTTCTGGATGTACCACAGTTTATTTATCCATTCATCTACTGAAGGACATCTTAGTTGCTTCCAAGTTTTGGCAATTATGAATAAAGCTGCTATAAACATCATGTGCAGGTTTTTGTGTGGATATAAGTTTTCAACTTGTTTAGGTAAATACCAGGGAGCATGATTGCTGAATAGTATAATAAGAGTGTGTTTGGTTTTGTAAGAAACCATCAAACTGTCTTCCAAGGTGGCTGTACCATTTTGCATTCCCACCAACAAAGAATGAGAATTCCTGTTGCTCCACATCTTCACTAGCATTTGGTGTTGTCAGTGTTCCAATGTTGGCCATTCTGGTAGTGGTATCTCATTTCTGTTTAAATTTGCATTTCCTTCATGGCATATGATGTGGAACATCTTTTCATATATTTATTTGCCATCTGAATATCTTCTTTGGTGAGGTGTCTGTCAAGATCTTTGGCCCATTTTCAATCCAGTTGTTTGTTCTCTTATTGTTGAGTTTTGAGAGTTATTTGTGTATTTTGGATAATGGTCCTTTATTGATGCATCTTTTACAAATATTTTCTCCCAGTCTGTGGCTTGTCTTCTCATTCTCTTGACATTGTCTTTCAAGAGCAAAACTTTTAATTTTAATGAAGTCCAGTTTACCAATTCTTTCTTTCATGAATTGTGCCTTTGGTGTTGTATCTAAAAAGGCATCACCACACCCACAGTCATCTAGACTTTCTCCTATCTTCTAAGGGTTTTATAATTTTGCATTTTACATTTAGGTGTGATCCATTTTGAGTTAATTTTTATGAAGAGTGTAAGGTCTGTGTCTAGATTCATTTTTTTACATGTGGATTGCCAGTTTTTCCAGCATCATTTATTTTATTTTTTTTTTAAACATCTTTATTGAAGTATAATTGCCTTACAATAGTGTGTTAGCTTCTGCTTTATAACAAAGTGAATCAGTTATACATATACAATATGTTCCCATTTCTCTTCCCTCTTGCATCTCCCTCCCTCCCACCCTCCCCATCCCACCCCTCTAGGTGGTCACAAAGCACCGAGCTGATCTCCCTGTGCTATGCGGCTGCTTCCCACTAGCTATCTATTTTACATTTGGTAGTGTATATATGTCCATGACACTCTCTTACCCTGTCACATCTCACCCCACCCCCTCCCCATATCCTCAAGTCCATTCTCTAGTAGGTCTGTGTCTTTATTCCCGTCTTGCCACTAGGTTCTTCATGGCCTTTTTTTTTTTTTTTTTTTCCTTAGATTCCGTATATATGTGTTAGCATACTGTATTTGTTTTTCTCTTTCTGACTTACTTCACTCTGTATGACAGACTCTAACTCCATCCACCTCATTACAAATACCTCCATTTCATTTCTTTTTATGGCTGAGTAATATTCCATTGTATATATGTGCCACATCTTCTTTATCCATTCGTCTGTCGATGGACATTTAGGTTGCTTCCAGGTCCTGGCTATTGTAAATAGAGCTGCAATGAACATTGTGGAACATGACACTTTTTGACCTATGGTTTTCTCAGGGTATATGCCCAGTAGTGTCCAGCATCATTTATTGACAAGACTACCTTTGCTCCATTTTATTGCCTTTGCTCCCTTGTCAATGATCAGTTGACTACATTTATGTGGGTCTATTCCTGGGCTTTCTATTACAGAGGGATTTTCTAAAACAACCATATTAAGGTATTATTGACATACAATAATGTGCACATATTTAAAGTTGTATAAATTGATAACTTTGCCATATGCATACACTCATGAAACCATCACCCAGTCAAGATAGTGAAAATATTCATCACCCCCAAAAATTCTTTTGTGTACCTTTTTACTTCCTCTCTCCACCCTTCCCCACACTCCCCTTCTGGCAATCAAAAGTTTGCATTTTTGTCACTATAGATTCGTTTTCATTTTCCAAAATGTTATATCAATAAAATTATCATCTTTTTTTGTCTGGCATCTTTCACTCAGCATAATACCCTTGATATCCATCCAAGCTCTTATGTGTATCAGTAATTTGTTCTTCTGTATTGCTAAGTATTATCCCATTGTATGGATGTACCAAAATTTGTTTATCCATTAGTTTGTTGATGGAATTTGTTTTCTTCACAATTTTTGGCTATAACGAATAAAGCTTTTATGAACATACATACATACATCTTTGTATGGACATATGCTTTCATTCCTCTTGATTGTATATTTCATAGTGGAATGGGTGGGTCACAGAGTAGGTATATATTTGCCTTAATAAAAAAACTGCCAAGCTGTTTTCCAAAGTAGTTGTGCCATTTTATATTCCCACCAGCATTTCCTCCACATCCCCACCAACACTTGGTATGGTCAGTCTTTTTAAATTTAGCATTCTAATTTGATGTGTAAGCATTTCTCATTTAATTTGCATTTCTCCAATGAATAAGTATGTAGAGCATTTTTCATGTGTTTATTTGCCATTTGTATATTTTCTTTGGTAAAGACTCTGCTGAAAATTTTTGCCTATTTTTTTAAAAAATTGGGCTGCTTGTATTTTATGGAGTTCTTAGAGTTATTTATATATTCTAGATACAAGCTCATTATCAGAAATATGACTTAGTAGTATTTTCTCTCAATTTGTAGTTTGTCTTCATCGTCTTATAGTTCTATTTTTAATTAATTAATTAATTTTATTTTTTGGCTGTGTTGGGTCTTTGTTGCTGCGTGCGGGCCTTCTCCAGTTGCAGCCAGCGGGGGCTACTCCTCCTTGCAGTGCACGGGCTTCTCATTGCAGTGGCCTCTCTTGTTGCGGAGCATGGGCTCTAGGCACGTGAGCTTCAGTGGTTGCAGCCCCTGGGCTCAGTAATTGTGGCTCGCGGGCTCTAGAGCACAGGCTCAGTAGCTGTGGAGCACAGGCACAGTTGCTCCGCAGCATGTGGGATCTTCCCGGACCAGGGCTCAAACCCATGTCCCCTGCATTGGCAGGCAGATTCTTAACCACTGCACTACCAGGGAGGTCCTTATAGTTCTTTTTAAGAACAGAAGATTTTAATTCTGTGAAGTCCAGTTTATCAATTTATTTATTTATGGATTAAGCTTTTGGTTTCAGATTTAAGACATCTTTTTCTAACCCAACATCACAAACTATGTTTTTAAAAGCCTGTGTTTTTTTTTTTTCTAGAAGTTGTATAGTTTTCAGTTTTATACTTAGAATGATCCATTTTGAATTGATTTTTGTATATGGGTATCCAGTTCCATTTGTTTAAAAGATTATTCTTTCTCCTCTTAATTGCCCTTAGACTTTTGTTAATAGTCAACTGTCAATATATGTTTGTGAAGAGAGTTTTTTTAAGTTGAATCTTATCATATCATTCACTCACATTCTATCTCTGGCATCCCATTGCTCTTAGTATAAAAGTCCAAATCTTTAATGAGACACTGTATGATCTGGTGTCTCGCCACCTCTCTGATTTTATCTCATACCACTTTTTCTCCTGTTTTCTGAGCTCTGCTCACACTGGCCTTTGTTTAGAGCTCCTCAAATGCGCAATAATCCTTCATGCCTTTTCATATGCTGTTCCTTGTTCCTGAAATGCTGGCTTATCCTTCTCCCTGCTCATTTAGTTAATGCCTATGCATAGAGCAGTTCCATAAAGACTTCCTTGACCTCCTAGGCTAGCTCAAGTTCCCCACTCACCCACCTTTTAACATGTTTTAACAGTACCCAGTATTTCTCCATTGGAGGTCTTCTCACAAATACAATTATAATAATTGTGCATTTAGTTGTTTAATATCTATTTTCCTCATTAGACTGTAAGTTTGTTTCCTGATAGCAGGGACCATGTTGGTTTTGTTCATCATCGAATCCTTAGGACTCAGCCTGGTGTGGCACATGGTCAGTACTTAATAAATATCTGTTGAATAAATGGATGGATTCTATTTTCACAGATTTCACTCTATTTCCAAACTGAGAGCTTGGCTTTGGGGGTTTGCAGAAACCCTTGGCTTTGGGGGTTTGCAGAAACCCTTGTGGTTTCAGCATGCTTAGGCATGCAGTAAACCTTCTCCGCCTAAAGTAGAGAATCTCTCCAATTCATGCATTGAATGGGTATCTATTAAGCACTTACTTCTTGCCAGGCTCTGTGCTAGGCACTTGGGATTCACTGATGAATAGGATACTGTGGACTGTGTCTTTGAGAGCTTATTCACAGTCTAAGAAAGAGAGTGAAAAATCATTTAAATACCTGTATTTGAGTTGGGCTGGAAATGAGGAGTAGGGCTTATGAATAAACCCTTAGAGTTTTTCATCCTGCTGATTTGTAGATGTTTGCTATTTCCTCCAATTAGAGGGTTATAAAAGACTACTTTCTCGTCTCATATTTTCTTCTTTTCCCCTAAATATTGGAGCCTCTATCTTATCTTATCCTTCTCCACAGCTACAGCCCTAATTTCTCCCCTGACCACCTTCTTCCAGGCTATCTTCAATAGAATCAGAATCAGAGGGTTCTTTATAAAATGATAACTCTGATAGCATTGCTTCTCTTCTCTATAAACTTCAATTGCCTATACTAGGGGTTTCAAACCTGAACGCCTCCTTAAACAAAAGTGAGTGAAGAGAACCTGGTATTAAAGAGAGAAAAGGTTGTGGTGGTAGAGGCTGTGGCCAACTAGAGAACAGATGCCCCATCTAAAGTGGGCAGCCTCCACTCAACTCCAACTGGTTGTTGCCAGGCAGGAATGAAGTCTCAGTATTCCAGATGTTCCATTATTTTTAAGAACAGAATTTCAGACTTTAATGTGAAACCTCCTGAATTTTTAAAAAAGTTGGCAACTAATTCAATTGGTTTAAAAACGTCATACAGGCCAACCATTTTCGGCCAAAAAAACATGTCTGTGGACAAAAATTAGTTCGTGGGCTGCCAATCTGCAACCTGTGGCCTGCAGGTTCAAGTCCAAGTTTCATAGCCTAGACTTTAAAGTTTATCACAGTTATGTCCTAATATCTCTCTGCAGCTCCTTCTCCCATCTCATTCTCCTGCCAATCACCCACCTCCTCAACCATATCAAACTTCCTGGGCTCCCTCTTAAAATATCCTACACTCTATGGCCAGCCTACCTTTGGGCCATGCTATTGTCTTTTACAGAAATGTTATTCCTTCGCTTCCCTCATGACCAAATTCAACTTAACTTTCAAAACACAGCTCAAATCTTGAGTTTTCTGGGAAGTACTTTTGGATTTATTAATCATAATTTATATAGCTCTTTATTCTTATCACTTTTAAAACACTTATCACAGCCTGCTATTTATATAAATATATCTGATATAAAAACTTCCTCCTCCACCAGGCGGTATCCCACACCTTGTGCATTCCCATTCATTAATTTTTCATTTTTTCAACAAATGTGTGGAACTCCTACTGTGTGTCAGGCACTCTACCAGGCACTATGACTAAGAGCTCTAGATGTTCCGTTTAACCAAAATATAGGTATAAAATTTTAAATGCAAGCAAATATTACAAAAGTATTATGAGAAAGAGAGAGGTTTGTCCACACTTCTGCTAATAATGATAATTCAGTAAGAATCCACTGACATTACAGGACATTGATAATCACTTTTGTATAATAAACCAGATGAGTAGGGGTTACCTCTATTTTGTAGAGGGGGAAACTGAGGCTCAGAAATATTAGGTAATTTGCCCAAGGTCAGACAACTGATAGCAGGCAGGGCTAGCACAACTATGAATTTAGATGTTCTATCACAAAGCAACTGACCTATTACCACTATGCCCCAGCTGCCTTTCTAATGCTCTGGTGAGGTGCCCTATCCATCCATAATATGCATGCCAAACATTAGATGAGCAGGGGCAGTATTGAATCTATGGTAGAGCAAGGTATTTCATAATAGGTTTTATAGTGACATTTGATGAAGAATGAAAATACTTTCCCCTACAATTTATGTGCTATGTGACCTCTGGTAATCTCCCAGTTTGGGCCTCCCTTTACTTTTTTCTAAAATAGAGATAATAATTTTCTTCTTCACAGTTTGTTGTGAAAACCAAAAAAAAAAAAAAAAAAAGAGGAAGAACTCAAAGAGAATATTCAATAAGGATTATTATAATAATCTGCCCATTAAGTGCTTACGACAGCTCTCCAAGAGAAGCATTATTGTTATTATTCCCATTATAAAGATGACAATATTGAGGCAGAGCTAGAATTTGAAGCTTGCTCTCTTTGACACAAAACAGAATGTCATCTTTCTTTTCATGCATTAGGCAACAGTTAATTACTGGTATCATCTGTATACTGCTATTTACTTTTCAAAATGCCTAAGGATATTTGACCTCAAGTTCAGGTGCCAGGGATAACATTTGGGATTCAAAGTTTAAACTCCACATTTAAAAGGTTTCAAAACATGTGAAGCAGAGGTCGACAGTTGGAAATCATTTCAGCAAGACCTTTCTTTCTTCCTACCCACATCTCACCCTTCCCCAGCAAAAAGACCCTATCTCATTCTACTCTAGAAATGTCCTTGGCAGCATTTGTTGTGAAAAACCCATTTGGATATGGCAATATGCAGAGAATCTTGGCTCATATTTGTTTCTGCTTTACCAGGTAAGGAGGAGGGAATCAATAGCTGCCAAAAGGAAAAAATGACAATCAATCAGAGAACATATATCACCTATAGGCCTTTAAGAATAGAAAGGCCCGTAGGTGATATGTGAATACTCTGGGAAGACCAGAGTAAGGCTAAAAGATGCACTTGAGATCATTTCTATCTTTTATAGTAGCAGAGCCTCCATATGGAGTTTAAAGCTAGGAGAGATGCTATTTCCTTGGTGCTCCAGTGGTTAAGACTCCGTGCTCCCAATGCAGGGGGCCAGGGAACTAGATCCCTCATGCCACAACTAAAAGATCCCACATGTCTCATGCTGCAACGAAGATCCCACGTGCTACAACTAAGACCCAGTGCAGCCAAATAAATATATAAATATTAAAAAAAAAAAATAAAGCTAGGAGAGGTGAACCACTGAACAACAGCTATGGCATCCATGTTATTTCTCTAGATTAACAAAAAGGGGGGTGTCTTCACCCTATCCCATGGTGTCTCTGCAGCTTTGGGCCCTGACAGCAGTGAGTTTTGCATAGGAAAATATGATTCACAAAAATATTTGCATATAATACCTCAGTTTTCGTAGCAACTTTTGGAGTTAAGTAGAGCATGCACAATTAACTCTGTTATACAGAAAAGGAGCCTGCCCTCTGAATCTGAAGTGACCTGTCCAAGGTCATTCAGCTATTCAGTTGCAAAGAAATATGGGGTCAGCATTCTCCTTTGTCAGAGTTCTTTCTTCCACACCAGAATTTTAAGTGATTAGTTCCCCTCAACAAGTGATCCCCTGTTCCCAGAGACACACATTATTTGAAGCTAACTGAAAATTTTGTTTAGGGTTGGACTAGCTCTATCTTGAAATTGGAACAAATTATCTGGAGTCCACATTCCTGGCAGCTGCTTTCAGGCCTGACTGACAGTGAAGACACAAGGGGGTAGAGCTGAGGATGGGTTATAGATAGAGTTCTATAATCCCTTCCTCAGTACACATCCCTCTCAGAGAAGTATGATTTATCTCACAAGTCCCTAAGAAAATGCCCCAACCACTTAAGTTTTACCCTGACCAGGGAAGCTAACTCCTTAGACTATCATGAATCAATCTGTGAACATCAAAATTTTCTTTAATTTCTGGCTGAGTTGAAATGTAAATCGATGAAAAATGAAAGGAAGGGGCATCTTTCTCTTATACCTTGGAAAGTAGAGAGTTATTAGTAGGAATTCTTATACTTTACCGAATGAATCACAAATAGTGCTGTGATATTTGTCAGTTGAAAATCTGTTACTTTATTTAGATAGATGATTCAGGTTTGTGTATACTGGAATTGTGAGTTATTATGATCAAAGCCATAGAGAAAAGCAAACAGTATTTCCAACAGACCAAAACTGATTATATTTTTGTAGAATTGCAAACGATACCAATTCTGGTTGCTTTCATTCTTGAATCAACTTAAACCTGGGACTAAAGCAAATTCAAAACTGAAGATCAAATACTAGCTTATCAGCAATAACTCCTTTGTCTCCTAGACAACATTATCATTCCTTAGTCAACTGCTTTCCAATGCTGGCCAAAATGCAATTGAATGTACTATGGCAGTGCCTGGAAAACTTGTCTGCAAAGCTGTTAAAAGCATCCCCTGTTACAGATAGCAAACCAGGACAGGAATATGGATACAAAAGTAATATAGTATTGCAAGAGCATTTGGATTGTGTGATCAGATTGAAACAAAAGGGCCTCATCTAGTAATAACCAGGTTGTAGTTCCCTTATCACCAGAGTCTATGCAATGGACTATAATAACAGTTAATATTTATTACACACTTACTGTGTGCTAACCATCCTTTTAAAAGAGCCCCACATGAACTAACTCATTTAGTACTAAAAGCACTTACTCTGTGTTCAGCCATTCATCTAACAGCTTTATGTGAATTAAATCATTTAATCCTCACAACAATCTTGTGAGAAAACTATTATTATTACTCTTATTTTACAGATGAGGAAAGAAAAGCTTGGAGAAATACAGCAACTTATCTGAGATCAAACAGCTAGCAAGTGATAGAGTCAGGTTTAGAACCCCTGAAACCTGGCACTATTGCTTATGCTATCCTGACTACTAAATGATATTTGCATATCATCTGCCTGGTCCTTTTCTTATTGACAAAATGCCAGAAAGTCTCAACAAGTAACTGACCTTTTCTCAGCACCTACTATGTACTAGGCATACCCTCAAGAAATTTGCAATAGAAAAACAACCAAGTCCATTATTTTCAACATTAGTAGAATGAACTTTTATTTTGTTAAAAAATCAGAACAATTAGGACATGTTCAGCATTTTACAATTTTCAAAGCCTTTTCCCCCACTTAATCCTAACAACTCTGCGAGTTCAGCTAGGAACGTATTTCTCTTCTCATTTCACAAATGGGAGAACTGAAGCTCAGAGAGTCTAAGTTATTTGCTTAGGACCACACAGTTTGAAAGTTACACAGATAAGATTCAAACATCTTCTGACTCTACAGATTGTGCTCTTTTAACTACTGTATGCCATAGTGCTTTAAATGAATGTGTCAAACACCTTGGACTCAGAATGACTATACTCACATGCTATAACAGCTTCAAGCACATAGATTCTGTCACTCAAGTGGTTAGAGGAAGCCTTTTGGCTTTTTACCCTGCCATTTTTATGGCATTCTCACTGGTGTAAAGCCAAGGCAACCCAACTTGGGCTGAGACAATGAAATTCATGAATAATCCAAAATCATAATGCTTTTATATGTGTTATAGCTCTGATATTGACCCTAGATAAGTCTTTGCCTTGCTTTGTGCCCCAGTTTCTCTAGGTCTCTTAACCATGCAAATAGCACCTGGCCTACAAGTTAATTAAAAATGTCATATGTGGGGGATGGAAAAAGGTATTCCATGCAAATGGAAATCAAAAGAAAGCTGAAGTAACAATGCTCATATCAGACAAAATAGACTTTAAAATAAAGACTGTTATAAGAGACAAAGAAGACACTGCATAATGATCAAGGGATCAATCAAAGAAGAAGATATAACAATTATAAATATATATGCACCCTACATAGGAGCACCTAAATATATAAGGTGAATACGAACAGTCATAAAGGGAGAAATCAACAGTATCACAATAATAATAGGGGATATTAACACCCCAGTTTCATCAATGGACAGATCATCCAGACAGAATATCAATAAGGAAACAAAGGCCTTAAAAGACACAATAGAGCAGATGGACTTAATTGATATTTATAGAGCATTCCATCCAAAAGCAGCAGAATACATATTCTTCTCATGTGCACATGGAACATTCTCCAGTATTGACCACATGCTTGGCCACAAAGCAAGCCTTGGTAAATTTAAGAGAATTGAAATCATATCAAACTTTGTTTCCGACCACAACACTATAACACTAGAAATAAACTACAAGAAAAAAACTGTACAAATCACAAACACGTGGAGGCTAAACAATATGCTACTAAACAACAGAAGGATCACTGAAGAAATCAAAGAGGAAATTAAAAAAACCCTAGAGACAAATGAAAATAAAAGCACAATGATCCAAAACCTATGGGATACAGCAAAAGCAGTTCTAGGAGGGAAGTTTATAGCAATACAGTCTTACCTCAGGAAACAAGAAAAACCTCAAATAAACAACATAACCTTACACCTAAAGCAACTAGAGAAAGAAGAACAAGCAAAACCTAAAGTTAGTAGAAGGAAAGAATTCATAAAGATCAGAGCAGAAATAAATGAAATAGAGACAAAACAATACCAAGGATCAATGAAACCAAAAGCTGGTTCTTTGAAAAAATAAACAAAATTGATAAACCTTTAGCCACACTCGTCAAAAAAAAAAAGGAGAGAACTCAAATCAATAAAATTAGAAATGAAAAATAAGTTACAACTTATACCACAGAAATACAAAGGCTCATAAGAGACTACTACAAGAAACTGTATGCCAATAAAATGGACAACGTGGAAGTAATGGACAAATTCTTAAAAAAGGTACAATCTCCCAGACTCAACAAGGAAGAAATAGAGACTATGAATAGACCAATCACAAGTACTGAAATTGAAACTGTGATTAAAAAACTCCCAACAAACAAAAGTCCAGGACCAGAAGGCTTCACAGGCGAATTCTTTTTTTTTTGGCTCTTATTTACTTTTATTTATTTATTTATTTGCAGCAGGTTTTTCTTAGTTATCTATTTCATAAATATTAGTGTATATATGTCAATCACAATCTCCCAATTCATCCCACCACCACCACCCCCCCGCTTTTCCCCTTTGGTTTCCATACGTTTGTTCTCTACATCTGTGTTTCTATTTCTGCTTTGCAAACGTTTCTTCTGTACCATTTTTCTAGATTCCACATATATACATTAATATACGATATTTGTTTTTCTCTTTCTGAATTACTTCACTATGTATGACAGTCTCTAGTTACATCCACGTCTCTACAAATGACATAAATTCGTTCCTTTTTATGGCCGAGTAATATTCCACTGTATATATGTACCACATCTTGTATATCCATTCATCTGTTTATGGGCATTTAGGCTGTTTCCATGACCTGGTTATTGTAAATAGTGCTGCAATGAAAATTGGGGAGCATGTGTCTTTTTGAATTATGCTTTTCTCTGGGTATATGTGTAGTAGTGGGATTGCTGGGTCATATGGGAATTCTTTTTTAATTTTTTTATGGAACCTCCATATTGTTCTCCATAGTGACTGTATCAATTTACATTCCCACCAACAGTGCAAGAGGGTTCCCTTTTCTCCACACCCTCTCCAGCATTTGTTGTTTGTAGATTTTCTGATGATGCCCATTCTAACTGGTGTGAGGTGATACCTCATTGTAGTTTTCATTTGCATTTCTCTAATAATTAGTGATGTTGAGCAGCTTTTCATGTACTTCTTGGCCATCTGTAGGTCTTCTTTGGAGAAATGTCTACTTAGGTCTTCAGCCCATCTTTTAATTGGGTTGTTTGTTTTTTTACTATTGAGCTGCATGAGCTGTTTATGTATTTTAGAGATTAATCCTTTGTCTGTTGATTCGTTTGCAAATATTTTCTGCCATTCTGAGGGTTGTCTTCGTCTTATTTATGGTTTCCTTTGCTGTGCAAAAACTTTTATGTTTCATTAGGTCCCATTTGTTTATTTTTGTTTTTACTTTCATTACTCTAGGAGGTCGGTCAAAAAGGATCTTGTGATTTATGTCAAAGAGTGTTCTTCCTATGATTTCCTCTAAGAGTTTTATAGTATCCAGTCTAACATGTAGGTCTTTAATCCATTTTGAGTTTATTTTTGTGTATGGTGTTAGAAAGTGGTCTACTTTCATTCTTTTCCATGGAGCTGTCCAGTTTTCCCAGCATCACTTACTGAAGAGACTGTCTTTTCTCCATCGTATATCCTTGCCTCCTTTGTCATAGATTAGTTGACCAAAGATAGGTGCATGAGCTTATCTCTGGGCTTCCTATCCTGTTGCATTGATCTATATTTCTGCTTTTGTGACAGTACCATACTGTCTTAATTACTGTAGCTTTGTAGTATAATCTTAAGTCAGGGAGCCTGATTCCTCCAGCTCCATTTTTTTCCCCTCAAGGTTGCTTTGGCTATTAGGGGTCTTTTGTGTCTCCATACAAATTTTAAGATTTTTTGGTATAGTTCTGTAAAAAATGCCATTGGTAATTTGATAGGGATTGCATTGAATCTGTAGATTGGTTTGGGTAGTATAGTCATTTTCACAATATTGATTCTTCCAATCCAAGAACATGGTATATCTCTCCATCTCTTTGTGTTATCTTTTATTTCTTTCATCAATGTCTTATGGTTTTCTGAGTACAGGTCTTTTGTCTCCTTAGGTAGATTCATTCCTAGGTATTTTATTCTTTTTGTTGCAATGGTGAATGGGATTGTTTCCTTAATTTTTCTTTCTGATCTTTCATTGTTAGTGTACAGGAATGCAAGAGATTTCTGTGCATTAATTTTGTATCCTGCATCTTAACCAAATTCACTGATTAGTTCTAGTAGTTTTCTGGTGGCATCTTTAGGATTATCTATGTATAGTATCATGTCATCTGCAAACAGTGACAGTTTTACTTCTTCTTTTCCAATTTGTATTCCTTTTATTTCTTTTTCTTCTCTGATTGCCATGGCAAGGATTTCCAAAACTATGTTGAATAATAGTGGTGAGAGTGGACATCCTTGTCTTGTTCCGGATCTTAGAGGAAATGCTTTCAGTTTTTCACCACTGAGAATAATGTTTGCTGTGGGTTTGTCGTATATGGCCTTTATTATGTTGAGGTAGGTTCCCTCTATGCCCACTTTCTGGAGAGTTTTTGTCATAAGTCTTTGTTGAATTTTGTCAAAAGCTTTTTCTGCATCTATTGAGATGATCATATGGTTTTTATTCTTCAATTTGTTAATATGGTGTATCACATTGATTGATTTGCAGATATTGAAGAATCCTTGCATTCCTGGGATCAATCCCACTTGATCATGGTGTATGATCCTTTTAATGTGTTCTTGAATTCTGTTTGCTAGTATTTTATTGAGGATTTTTGCATCTCGATTCATCAGTGATATTGGTCTGTAATTTTTTGTAGTATCTTTGTCTGGTTTTGGTATCAGGGTGATGGTGGCCTCATAGAATGAGTTTATGAGTATTCCTTACTCTACAATTTTTTGGAAGAGTTTGAGAAGGATGGGTGTTAGCTCTTCTCTAAACGTTTGGCAGAATTCACCTGTGAAGCCATCTGGTCCTGGACTTTTGTTTGTTGGAAGATTTTTAATCACAGTTTCAATTTCATTACTTGTGGTTGATCTGTTCATATTTTCTATTTTTTCCTGGTTCACCCTTGGAAGGTTATACCTTTTTAAGAATTTTTCCATTTCGTCCAGTTTGTCCATTTTATTGGCATAGAGTTGCTTGTAGTAGTCTTTAATGATGCTTTGTATTTCTGCAGTGTCAGTTGTAACTTCTCCTTTTTCGTTTCTAATTTTATTGAATTGAGTCCTCTGCCTCTTTTTCTTGATGAGCCTGGCTAAAGGTTTATCAATTTTGTTTATCTTCTCAAAGAACCAGCTTTTAGTTTTATTGATCTTTGCTATTGTTTTCTTTCTATTTCATTTATTTCTGCTCTGCTCTTTATGGTTTCTTTCCTTCTACTAACTTTGGGTTTTGTTTGTTCTTCTTTCTCTAATTCCTTTAGGTGTAAGGTTAGATTGTTTATTTGAGATTTTTCTTGTTTCTTGAGGGAGGATTGTATTGCTATAAACTTCCCTCTTAGAACTGCTTTTGCTGCATGCCATAGGTTTTGGATCATCATATAATCATTGTCATTTGTCTCTAGGTATTTTTTGATTTCCACTTTGATTTCATCAGTGATATCTTTGTTATTTAGTAACGTATTGTTTAGCCTCCATGAGTTTGTGTTTTTTATGTTTTTTCCCTGTAATTTATTTCTAAACTCATAGCATTGTGGTCAGAAAAGATGCTTGATATGATTCCAATTTTCTTGAATTTACTGAGGCTTGATTTGTGACCCAAGATGTGATCTATCCTGGAGAATGTTCCATGTGCACTTGAGAAGAAAGTGTAATCTGCTGTTTTTCGATGGAATGTCCTATAAATATCAATTAAATCTATGTGATCTATTGTGTCATTTAAAGCTTGTGTTTCCTTATTAATTTTTGGTCTGGATAATCTGTCCATTGGTGTAAGTGGGGTGTTAAAATCCCCTAGTATGATTGTGCTACTGTCAATTTCCCCTTTAATGGCTGTTAGCATTTGCCTTATGTATTGAGGCACTCCTATGTTGGGTGCATAAATATTTACTTTTGTTATATCTTCTTCTTTGATCGATCCCTTGATCATTATGTAGTGTCCTTCCTTGTATCTTGTAACATTCTTTATTTTAAAGCTGTTTTATATGATATGAGTATAGTTACTCCAGGTTTCTTTTGATTTCCATTTGCATGGAGTATCTTTTTCCATCCCCTCACTTGCAGTATGTATGTGTCCCTAGGTCTGAAGTGGGTCTCTTGTATACAGCATATATATGGGTCTTGTTTTGGTATCCATTCAGTGAGCCTTTGACTTTTGGTTGGAGCATTTAATCTATTCACATTTAAGGTAGTTATTGATATGTATGTTCCTATTACCATTTTCTTAATTGTTTTGGGTTTGTTTTTGTAGGTCCTTTCTTCTCTTGTGTTTCCCACATAGAGAAGTTCCTTGAGTATTTGTTGTAGAGCTGGTTGGGTGGTGCTGAATTCTCTTAACTTTTGCTTGTCTGTAAAGCTTTTGATTTCTCTGTCTAATCTGAATGAGATCCTTGCCAGGTAGAGTAATCTTGGTTGTAGGTTCTTCCCTTTCATCACTTTAAATATATCGTGCCACCCTCTTCTGGCTTGTAGATTTTCTGCTGAGAAATCAGCTGTTAATCTTATGGGAGTTCCCTTGTATGTTATTTGTCATTTGTCCCTTGTTGCTTTTAATAATTTTTCTTTTTCTTCAATTTTTGTCAATTTTATTACTCTGTGTTGGCGTGTTTCTCCTTGGGTTTCCTGCCTGGGACTCTCTGTGCTTCCTGGACTTGGGTGACTATTTCCTTTCCCATCGTAGGGAAGTTTTTGACTATAATCTCTTCAAATATTTTCTCGGGTCCTTTTTCTCTCTCTTCTCCTTCTGGGATCCCTATAATGCAAATGCTGGTGCATTTAATGTTGTCCCAGAGGTCTCTTAGGCTATCTTCATTCCTTTTCATTTATTTTCTTTAGTCTGTTCTGTGGCAGTGAATTCCACCCTTCTGTCTTCCAGGTCTCTTATCAGTTTTCTGCCTCTGTTATTCTGCTATTGATTCCTTCTAGTGTATTTTTCATTTCAGTAGTTGTATTTTTCATCTCTGTTTGTTTGTTCTTTAATTCTTCTAGTTGTTTGTTCTTTAGTTCTTCTAGGTCTTTGTTAAACATTTCTTGCATCTTCTCAATCTTCGTCTCCATTCTTTTCTGAGGTCCTGGAACATCTTCACTATCATTTTTCTGAATTATTTTTCTGGAGGGTTGCCTTTCTCCACCTCATTTAGTTGTTTTTCTGGGGTTTTATCTTGTTCCTTCATCTGGTACATAGTCCTCTACCTTTTCATTTTGTCTATCTTTCTGTGAATGTGGTTTTCATTCCACAGGCTGCGGGATTGTAGCTCTTCTTGCTTCTGCTGTCTGCCCTCTGGTGCATGAGGCTATCTAAGAGGCTTGTGCAAGCTTCCTGATGGGAGGGACTGGTGGTGGGTAGAGCTGGGTGTTTCTCTGGTGGGTAGAGCTCAGTGAAACTGTAATCCACTTGTCTGCTGTTGGGTGGGGCTGAGTTCCCTCCCTGCTGGTTGTTTGGCCTGAGGGGACCCAGCACTGTCGCCTACAGGCTCTTTGGTGGTACTAATGGTGGACTCCAGGGGGGCTCATGCCAAGGAGTATTTTCCAGAACTTCTGCTGCCAGTGTCCTTGTCCCCTTGGTGAGTCACAGCCACCCCCCCCCACCTCTGCAGGAAACCCTCCAACACTAGCACGTAGGTCTGATTCAGTCTCCTATGGGGTCTCTGCTCCTTCCCCCTGGATCCTGATGTGCACACTACTTTGTGTGTGCCCTCCAAGAGTGGAGTCTCTGTTTCCCCCTGTCCTGTCAAAATCCTGCAATCAAATCCCGCTAGCCTTCAAAGTCTGATTCTCTGGGAATTCCTCCTCCTGTTGCCAGACCCCGAGGTTAGGAAGCCTGACGTGGGGCTCAGAACCTTCACTCCAGTGGGTGGACTTCTGTGGTATAACTGTTCTCCAGTTTGTGAGTCACCTACCCAGCCATTATGGGATTTGACTTTATTGTGATTGAGCCCCTCCTACCATCTCATTGTGGCTTCTCCTTTGTCTTTGGATATGGGGTATCTTTTTTGGTGAGTTCCAGTGTCTTCCTGTCAATGATTGTTCAACAGTTATTTGTGATTTAGGTGCTCTTGCAAGAGGGAGTGAGCACACGTCCTTCTACTCTACCCTCTTGAACCAAAATCCACAGGCGAATTCTATCAAATATTTAGAGAAGGGCTAACACCTGTTCTTCTAAAACTTTTCCAAAAAGTTGCAGAGGAAGGAAAACTCCCAAACTCATTCTATGAGGCCACCATCACCCTGATGCCAAAACCAGACAAAGGCACCACAAAAAAAAGAAAATTACAGGCCAATATTATTGATGAACATAGACGCAAAATCCTCAACAAAATACTAGTAGTCCGAATCCAACAATACATTAAAAGGATCATGGGATCAAGTGGGATTTATCCCAGGGATGCAAGGATTTTTCAATATCCGCAAATGAATCAATGTGGTACACCATAGTAACAAACTGAAGAATAAAAATCATAAAAAATCATATGTGATTAAGTCATAATAAAAATCAAAACAAAAAAATACTTGTACAGTGGTAGGATTGTATGAATATAAAAGCTCACTAATGACTAGCTTTTGGTTTTGTTAAGTAGGAGGCTTTACTAGTTCAGATGTATGTTTGCAAGTAATAGAAACCCAGTTAAGCTCACTAAGGAAAGAGAGAAAATGAATAGCTTAGCATAAAGAACTGTTTGTAATTAAGCCTATAGGGATGTCTTACAGATCAGAATTCTGCTAGGCCTCGGAAACAATTAGAACAAGGGACCCAGTGCTGTCAGGTCTCTTTCCCTCTTATTGTCTCTGCTTCTTTTGGCATGTCTCCTCTTCCTCTCTCTACAGACCACTTTCTCCATTCTAAGTCCACACTGGAGAAAATGGCTACTGATAACATCTGTACAATTAAAGTTAGGAGCCAAACTGGACTTGAATCTCCAGGTCCAAAAACCAAGATAAAGACTCATTGTAAAAACTTGGGTTACATGCCCATCCTTTGGCCAGTTAATTGTTACCAGGGAGAGGGATCACAGTGTAAGGGCACAGTAGCGCTCAGTAACATGTGAATGGGGGTATTCCTTCTGGAAAAAGTGACAGTTTCCTTCAAAGGGGTTTTCTGGGAAGACAATCAAATGAGTCGATTTTTCTACAGAAGCAAATAATATATATTTTTGCCAACTAATGCAGCCTGAGTACCTTACTAGTGAGATTTAGAGATGGGTTTCTCTGCATGTGCCAACAGATCTCCCTCAATCCTAACAATGGTTCCTAAAAGATCTATGCTTTGAGAATTTCCAGGGCTATTGGCCATCAATTCTCCATTCTCTTCTTTTCTAGAAGAATAGATGAATGACTAGTGTTCCAGTGAACACACTTTGAGAAATCTTTTAGTGCTTACATTTTCTGGTTCCATTATTGTTAAGTCTCCTATCCACCTGGTTTCAGAGGAACCTGAGCTTTATTGATACTCCCCAGAATTCTACCAATTAGTGTTCTATTTCTTTACCTTAAGGCTTAGCCCCCAATTCAATGTCCCTTTCCTTGGGAGTGGTCATCCATGAGGTCTTTTCAGTCAATGACACATTGATATGAATGCATTGACCAGATCATTTCCCTAGAGCATATTCACTTACAGGAGGGAGAAGGGGAAAATTTGGGAAGCCAATGGGAATATGGACTTCCTGACAGGGAAGGTAGGAATTTGAGCCTAAGAAGAATGGCTAGAGGCCCAAGACAAAGGCTTTCTCCTTCACTATTATAGACAGCCAGACCTCCCTGGCTGTGCAAATTGCCTGGGTACCTCCAGCAGCTGGCCCTTAATATTGATGACATTCTCATATTCACTCCATCTGGTCAGGCTCTTGATCAGGATTCTATGATAATATGTGCTATGGTACCCATAAGTAGCACCTCATTCTATTCTGGCCTGACTGCTGGTCAGGATTCTGTGATAATGTGTTCTCTGATACCTACAGCTACCAACTTATGTTTTTAGCCCCTCTTGCTATAAAATAGGAACACAGCAACTAATAATTTCATTAGTACAATAATTTACAGTTCACAAGAATGTTTCCGTATGGATTATATAATCTGATTCTAACAACTTCCGAATAAAGTATGTTGGGCAATGACTATCATTCTTTGAGCAAACTGAGGCTAGTGGAATTAAATATTACAGGTACACAGTTACTATATGTCAAAAAGGCTTGGCCTGTACACTCTATAAAAATAAAGGTCTTGTTTGCTTTGTTCAGTGTTCTTTCTCTAGCCCCTAGCACTGAGCCTGACACTTAAGAGGACCTCAATTGCAATATGTTGAATGAATTTCCCTTCACTTGGGTCTATATATTCTCTGACTCTCAAAAGTATGCTGTATAATGCCGGAGAACCAAAGAAGAACTGATATTTGAGGAACATTCCAGACTTTATAGAAACATATTTTATTTAATCCTCATGAGAATTCTGAAAAGTAGGGATTATTCTTTCTCTCTGAGCCTCAGAGAGGTATAAGTTCTCATGGCTAGGAAGTGACAGAGCCAGGATTTAAACCTACAAGTCTTAGGTCCACAGCCTTCAAGACTGCCTCTATAGAACTGTAATATTAGTTCTCATCATCTCTCAGAGTCAGAGTGAGATGAAGATGAGTCCACAGATATCGCTGAAAAGATCAAAGTGCTAGGCAAAGTGAAAGATGATAATTAGTGTTGCTGGCTCATTTTGCTAAACTTTATTTTTCCTTAATAAAGAGACATGTACCACAATGTTAATTACAACACTATTTACAATAGCCAGGACATGGAACCAACCTAAATGTCCATTGACAGATGAATGGATAAAGAAGATGTGGAAATATATACAATGGAATATTACTCAGCCATAAAAATAAAAAAATGGAGTTATTTGTAGTGAGGTGGATGGACCTAGAGTCTGTCATACAGAGTGAAGTAAGTCAGAAAGAGAAAAACAAACACTGTGTGCTAACGCATATATATGGAATCTAAAAAAAAATGGTACTGATGAACCTAGTTGCAGGGCAGGAATAAAGATGTAGACATAGAGAACGGACTTGAGGACATGGGGTGGGAGGGGGAAGCTGGGGCAAAGTGAGAGTAACATCGACATATATACGCTACCGAATGTAAAACAGTTAGCTAGTGGGAAGCAGCAGCATAGCACAGGGAGATCAGGTTGGTGTTTTGTGATGACCTAGAGGGGTGGGATAGGGAGGATGGGAGGGAGGCTCCAGAGGGAGGGGATATGGGGATATATGTATGCATATGGCTGATTAACTTTGGTGTACAACAGAAACTAACACAGTATTGTGAAGCAATTATATGCCAATAAAGATCTTTAAAAAAGAAAATCACTTTCCCCATAACTCACTTCCTCCAAGAAGTTCACTTTAAGTGTAAAGGACTAACAGTGCCTGAAGTCATCCACCTGCTGATTCAGGTCCTCCTGAACTTCTAATAAGTTCAAAACGATGTGAGAGAAAAGAAAGTTTCCAATTTGTATATTTTCTTTACTTGCCTTTCCTGGGAAAGGGTTATGCCTTTTATTGCTTTGTAGAAATGGCCACAACTCAATGATGAAAGTCAGTGATGATTAAATCAAACCACTTACTGTGCGGTCGGTCGAATAGCAATAACAAAAACAATAATACTTTAAATCATTTCCATGTGCATTGTAATTTAGTTTGTAAAGTTCTGCCACTTTCAGTAACTCATTTCACGACTTTGGCCTCCCACTCTAATACTTCTTTATCACCTTCTTTCAATCCTCGAAACCAGCTAGGTTTTTACTTATCACATATTGCTCAAAAGTTTGTTTCTTTTTTTTTTTTAAACATCTTTATTGGAGTATAATTGCTTTACAATGGTGTGTTAGTTTCTGCTTTACAACAAACTGAATCAGTTATACATATACATATGTTACCATATCTCCTCCCTCTTGCATCTCCCTCCCTCCCACCCTCCCTATGCCACCCCTCCAGGTGGACACAAAGCACCGAGCTGATCTCCCGGTGCTATACGGCTGCTTCCCACTATCTATCTATTTTACATTTGGTAGTGTATATATGTCTATGCCACTATCTCACCCTGTCACATCTTACCCCTCCCCCTTCCCATATCCTCAAGTCCATTCTCTACTAGGTCTGTGTCTTTATTCCCGTCTTGCCACTAGGTTCTTCATGACCTTTTTTCCCCTCAGATTCCATATATATATGTGTTAGCATACTGTATTTGTTTTTCTCTTTCTGACTTACTTCACTCTGTATGACAGACTCTAACTCCATCCACCGCACTACAAATACCTCCATTTCGTTTCTTTTTACGGCTGAGTAATATTCCATTGTATATATGTGCCACATCTTCTTTATCCATTCATCCGATGATGGACACTTAGGTTGATTCCATGTCCTGGTTATTGTAAATAGAGCTGCAATGAACATTGTGGTACATGACTTTTTTTGAATTATGGTTTTCTCAGGGTATATGTCCAGTAGTGGGATTGCTGGGTCGTATGGCAGTTCTATTTTTAGTTTTTTAAGGAACCTCCATACTGTTCTCCATAGTGGCTGTATCAATTTACATTCCCACCAACAGTGCAAGAGGGTTCCCTTTTCTCCACACCCTCTCCAGCATTTATTGTTTGCAGATTTTCTGATGATGGCCATTCTGACCGGTGTGAGATGATATCTCATTGTAGTTTTGATTTACATTTCTCTAATGATTAATGATGTTGAGCATTCTTTCATGTGTCTGTTGGCTATCTGTATATCTTCTTTGGAGAAATGTCTATTTAGGTCTTCTGCCCATTTTTGGATTGGGTTGTTCTTTTCTTGTTATTGAGCTGCATGAGCTGCTTGTAAATCTTGGAGATTAATCCTTTGTCAGTTGCTTCATTTGCAAATATTTTCTCCCATTCTGAGGGTTGTCTTTTGGTCTTGTTTAGGGTTTCCTTTGCTGTGCAAAAGCTTTTAAGTTTCATTAGGTCACATTTGTTTATTTGTGTTTTTATTTCCATTTCTCTAGGAGCCGGGTCAAAAGGATCTTGCTGTGATTTATGTCATACAGTGCTCTGCCTATGTTTTCCTCTAAGGGTTTGATAGTGTCTGGCCTTACACTTAGGTCTTTAATCCATTTTAAGTTTATTTTTGTGTATGGTGTTAGGGAGTGTTCTAATTTCAAACTTTTACATGTACCTATCCAATTTTCCCAGCACCACTTATTGAAGAGGCTGTCTTTTCTCCACTGTATATGCTTGCCTCCTTTATCAAAGATAAGGTGACCATATGTGCATGGGTTTATCTCTGGGCTTTCTATCCTGTTCCATTGATCTATATTTCTGTTTTTGTGCCAGTACCAAACTGTCTTGATTACTGTAGCTTTGTAATACAGTCTGAAGTCAGGGAGCCTGATTCCTCCAGCTCCATTTTTCTTTCTCAAGATTGCTTTGGTTATTCGGGGTCTTTTGTGTTTCCATACAAATTGTGAAATTTTTTGTTCTAGTTCTGTGGAAGATGCCAGTGGTAGTTTGATAGGGATTGCATTGAATCTGTCGATTGCTTTGGGTAGTAGAGTCATTTTCACAATGTTGATTCTTCCAATCCAAGAACATGGTATATCTCTCCATCTATTTGTATCATCTTTATTTTCTTTCATCAGTGTCTTATACTTTTCTGCATACAGGTGTTTTGTCTCCTTAGGTAGGTTTATTCCTAGATATTTTATTCTTTTTGTTGCAATGGTAAACGGGAGTGTTTTCTTTGTTTTTTTTTTTTTTTTTGCTAGTTAAGTTTTTTTTAATTAATTAATTAATTAATTTATGGCTGTGTTGGGTCTTCGTTTCTGTGCGAGGGCTTTCTCTAGTTGTGGCAAGTGGGGGCCACTCTTCATCACGGTGCACGGGCCTCTCACAATCGTGGCCTCTTGTTGCGGAGCACAGGCTCCAGACGCGCAGGCTCAGTAATTGTGGCTCACGGGCCCAGTTGCTCCGCGGCATGTGGGATCTTCCCAGGCCAGGGCTCGAACCCGTGTCCCCTGTACTGGCAGGCAGATTCTCAACCACTGCACCACCATGGAAGTCCCGGGAGTGTTTACTTAATTTCACTTTCAGATTTTTTTGTCATTAGTGTATAGGAATGCAAGAGATTTCTGTGCATTAATTTTTTATCCTGCTACTTTACCAAATTCATTGATTAGCTCTAGTAGCTTTCTGGTAGCATCTTTAGGATTCTCTATGTATAGTATCATATCATCTGCAAACAGTGACAGCTTTACTTCTTCTTTTCCGATTTGAATTCCTTTTATTTCTTTTTCTTCTCTGATTGCTGTGGCTAACACTTCCAAAACTATGTTGAATAATAGGGGTGGGAGTGGGCAATCTTGTCTTGTTTCTGATCTTAGTGGAAATGGTTTCAGTTTTTCACCTTTGAGGACAATGTTGGATGTTGGTTTGTCATATATGGCCTTTATTATGTTGAGAAAAGTTCCCTCTATGCCTACTTTCTGCAGGGCTTCTATCATAAATGGGTGTTGAATTTTGTCGAAAGATTTCTCTGCATCTATTGAGATGATCATATGGTGTTTCCCCTTCAATTTGTTAATATGATGTATAACATTGATTAATTTGCATATATTGAAGAATCCTTGCATTCCTGGAATAAACCCCACTTGATCATGGTGTATGATCCTTTTAATGTGCTGTTGGATTCTGTTTGCTTGTATTTTGTTGAGGATTTTTGCATCTATGTTCATCAGTGATATTGGCCTGTAGTTTTCTTTCTTGGTGACATGTTTGTCTGGTTTTGGTATCAGGGTGATGGTGGCCTTGTAGAATGAGTTTGGGAGTGTTCCTACGTCTGCAATATTTTGGAAGAGTTTGAGAAGGATAGGTGTTAGCTCTTCACTAAATGTTTGATAGAATTCGCCTGTGAAGCCATCTGGTCCTGGGCTTTTGTTTGTTGGAAGATTTTTAATCACAGTTTCAATTTCAGTGCTTGTGATGAGTCTGTTCTTATTTTCTATTTCTCCCTGGTTCAATCTCAGCAGGTTGTGCATTTCTAAGAATCTGTCCATTTCTTCCAGGTTGTCCATTTTATTAGCATAGAGTTGCTTGTAGTAATCTCTCATGATCCTTTGTATTTCTGCAGTGTCAGTGGTTACTTCTCCTTTTTCATTTCTAATTCTATTGATTTGAGTCTTCTCCCTTTTTCTCTTGATGAGTCTGGCTAATGGTTTATCAATTTTGTTTATCTTCTCGAAGAACCAACTTTTAGTTTCATTGATTTTTGCTATTGTTTCCTTCATTTCCTTTTTCCTTTATTTCTGATCTGATCTTTATGATTTCTTTCCTTCTGCTAGCTTTGGTGTTTTTTTGTTCTTCTTTCTCTAATTGCTTTAGGTGCAAGGTTAGGTTGTTTATTCGAGATGTTTTCTGTTTCTTGAGGTAGGCTTGTAATGCTATAAACTTCCCTCTTAGAACTGCTTTTGCTGCATCCCATAGGCTTTGGGTCGTCGTGTCTCCATTGTCATTTGTTTCTAGGTGTTTTTTGATTTCTTCTGTGATCACTTCGCTATTAAGTAGTGTATTGTGTAGCCTCCATGTGTTTGTATTTTTTACAGATCTTTTCCTGTAATTGATATCTAGTCTCATAGTGTTGTGGTCGGAAAAGATACTTGAAATGATTTCAATTTTCTTAAATTTACTAAGGCTTAATTTGTGACCCAGGATATGATCTATCCTAGAGAATGTTCCATGAGCACTTGAGAAAAATGTGTATTCTGTTGTTTTTGGGTGGAATGTCCTATAAATATTAATTAAGTCCATCTTGTTTAATATATCATTTAAAGCTTGTGTTTCCTTATTTATTTTCATTTTGGATGATCTGTCCATTGGTGCAAGTGGGTTGTTAAAGTCCCCTACTATGATTGTGTTGCTCTCAATTTCCCCTTTTATGGCTGTTAGTATTTGCCTTATGTACTGAGGTGCTCCTATGTTGGGTGCATAATTATTTACAATTGTTATGTCTTCTTCTTGGATCGATCCCTTGATCATTATATAGTGTCCTTCCTTGTCTCTTGTAATAGTCTTTGTTTTAAAGTCTATTTTGTCTGATATGAGAATTGCTACTCCAGCTTTCTTTTGATTTCCATTTGCATGGAATATCTTTTTCCATCCCCTCACTTTCAGTCTGTATGTGTCTCTAGGTCTAAAGTGGGTCTCTTGTAGACAGCATGTGTATGGGTCTTGTTTTGTATCCATTCAGCCAGTCTGTGTCTTTTGGTGGGAGCATTTAATCCATTTACATTTAAGGTAATTATCAATATGTATGTTCCTATTCCCATTTTCTTAATTGTTTGGGGTTTGTTATTGTAGGTGTTTTCCTTCTCTTGTGTTTCTTGCCTCGAGAAGTTCCTTTAGCATTTGGTGTAAAGCTGGTTTGGTGGTGCTGAACTCTCTCAGCTTTTGCTTGTCTGTAAAGGTTTAAATTTCTCCATCAAATCTGAAAGAGATCCTTGCTGGGTAGAGTAATCTTGGTTGTAGGTTTTTCTCCTTCATCACTTTAAGTATATCCTGCCACTCCCTTCTGGCTTGCAGAGTTTCTGCTGAAAGATCAGCTGTTAACCTTATGGGGATTCCCTTGTGTGTTATTTGTTGTTTTTCCCTTGCTGCTTTTAATATGTTTTCTTTATATTTAATTGTTGATAGTTTGATTAATATGTGTCTTGGCGTGTTTCTCCTTCGATTTAACCTCTATGGGACTGTCTGTGCTTCCAGGACTTGATTAACTATTTCCTTTCCCATATTAGGGAAGTTTTCAACTATAATCTCTTCAAATATTTTCTCAGTCCCTTTCTTTTTCTCTTCTCCTTCTGGGATCCCTATAATTCGAATGTTGTTGTGTTTAATGTTGTCCCAGAGGTCTCTGAGACTGTCCTCAGTTCTTTCATTCTTTTTGCTTTATTCTGCTCTGCAGTAGTTATTTCCACCTTTTTATCTTCCAGGTCACTTATCCGTTCTTCTGCCTCAGTTATTCTGCTATTGATCCCGTCTAGAGTATTTTTAATTTCATTTATTGTGTTTTTCATCGTTACTTAGTTCCTCTTTAGTTCTTCTACGTCCTTGTTAAATGTTTCTTGCATTTTGTCTATTCTATTTCCAAGATTTTGGATCATCTTTACTATCATTATTCTGAATTCTTTTTTATGTAGACTACATATTTCCTCTTCATTTGTTAGGTCTGGTGTGTTTTGACCCTTCTCCTTCATCTGCTGTGTGTTTTTCTGTCTTCTCATTTTGCTTATCTTACTGTGTTTGGGGTCTCCTTTACACAGGCTGCAGGTTTGTAGTTCCTGTTGTTTTCGGTATCTGTCCCCATTGGCTAAGGTTGGTTCAGTGGGTTGTGTAGGCTTCCTGGTGGAGGGGACTAGTGCCTGTGTTCTGGTGGATGAGGCTGGATCTTGTCTTTCTGGTGGGCACATCCACATCTGGTGGTGTGTTTTGGGGTGTCTGTGGCCTTATTATGATTTTAGGCAGCCTCTCTGCTAATGGATGGGGCTCTGTTCCTTTCTTGCTAGTTGTTTGGCATAGAGTGTCCAGGACTGTAGCTTGTTGGTCGTTGAGTGAAGCTGGGTCTTGATGTTGAGATGGAGATCTCTGAGAGATTTTCACCGTTTGGTATTACGTGGAGCTGGGAGGTCTCTTGTGGACCAGTGTCCTGAAGTTGGCTCTTCCACCTCAGAGGCACAGCCCTGATGCCTGGCTGGAGCACCATGAGCCTCTCATCCACACCGCTCTATAACTCTGTCCAGTGCAGTTTTTGCTTTGATAATTCCTATCCACATGGAAAATGAATTACGTCCAACAGGATTCCACTTGCGCAAGTCACAGGTAGAGAAAGCTGCAGAAGTTTGTTTCTTACTGTTGGTACAAACCAGCCATGCCCGACTTGGTTTTGCAACACCTTGGGAAGCTTTTGCTCAAATTTTTTCCTCTCCTTGAAATTCCCTGATACTCTCACCTTTCTCTATCAAAGTCTTACTTATCTTCCAAGGCTCAGCTCAAAGCTCACATTTCCTTTGAAGCCTTCCAGGGGCACTAACTCACAGTGTTCTTGTCCTTTTCATAAGGTCTGGGAAACTTCTGCCATTCAGTTGGAACTTAACAGAGCATAACCAGTGCTATTAATCTTTATGTATACATCCTTCCTACCCAGCAAACAATTGGTGCCCAATAAATATTTCTTGATCAAATTACTAACGCTCACAATAATATACAATGAATTCTCCCAAATGTATAAAAATAAAATTTACTTTATTTCAATTAAGATATATTGAATGCTTACTCTATGGGAGATCTAACATGTAATAGAGAAAACCTTGGATGTAGAATGATAAACATGAGTTAGCGCTCTAGATCTGTCATTTTTCAGCTGTGTGAATTTATCTAAGTCTCTTTACCAAAATTTTCAGTTTCCTCATCTATAAAAAGAGGCTAGAAATAACTTCCCTGCACAGTGCCTGGCAGGTAGCAGATTCTCAATAAATATTTTGTTAAATAGGGAATCTATATGTATTTCACAGGGTGAGTGTGACTGTCAGATGGGATCGTGTATTCAAGAGTGCCTTGTCAACTACCTTTGTAAAGAAAATAATCAGTGATCACAATTACATAAATGAAGAAGGCTTGGTATGGGGTCCTGCCAACCAAGTTGCTGACAAACTCCTTCAGGGAGATGAAACCAATACACAAAATATAGCAACTATGTAAATACTAGATGGTTCAGAGTAGTATAAAATGACTTCATGGAGTTGTGGGACATGAGCAGAGTGGGGTGGAGAGCAGGCTTCAACATAAAGAAAGGTTTGAAGGAATGCTGAAGTTGGTATGGATGTGGTACCAAGTGTGAAGAGGGCACTCTGGCTAAAGAAAAAGAGGTGTAGAGGAGGGATGAGAGAGAAAGTTGGCTGGATATGACAGGGACAGGCTATGGAGGGTCTTGGGTCTTTAGTGATTTGGGCAGAATGATGTGGAATTGATATGGGAAAGGACAGGAAGCCATTACATATTTTTGAGCTGTAGGGTGATATGATGCAGGTGGTCTTTAGAAAGATACGGTAGGCAAAGTTGGAAGATACAGGAAAAATGGAGTCAATGAGACCATTTAATCAGATCTTAATTTGGCCCAGGTCCAAGGTCTTTGTTTTTCTACCACAAAATACTATATTCTAATCATTGTTTTTTTGGTCTCATGAAAAAGGGTCTTAGTTGTCAAAAGTTTGAGGTTTCAGGCTTGATCTTGAAACAGGCAACCTAAGATCCAGATAAGGGTCTTAACACCTACCAATTTCTACCAACTCCCATCAGTGTCTTTCTGTTCCTTTATTTACCACTAATTAGGTGCTAATAGCCCCAACATTAGCTGCCAGAATCCTGAGGCCATCACACCCCACTAATTGTCACCTATAAAGGATATTAAAGTTAGTGTCTCTGTTTCTGAAAACTTATGGTTTCCTCATCTGCAAAATGGAACATTATAATATAGTAGGAAGAATACCTATTTTGTAATCAAGGAGACCTGGGCTAAAATTCAAACTTCTGCTTTCTAGCCGTACAAACTTGGGTAAGTTATTTAACCACTTTGAGCTTCATTTATAAAGGTGAGAAAGATAATACCATTCTTCAATAAATAGTAACTATGCACCTAATATGTACCTGGCTCTGTTCTAGGCACTAGAGATAAAATGGGGAGTATGTTAGTTATGGTAAAATATCTGATATGACAAACCAACACCCCAAATTTCTGTGGCTTAACGTAAGCTTATTTCTTGCTCACATGACAGCCCAATACAGATATTCCTGCTCAACAGACAACATTTCTCCACACAGTGTTTTAGGGATCCAGAAGCCATGCCTAGGCAGTTTTTCTCAACTTTGACTACCCATTAGAATATCCTAGGGAGCTTAAAAATTACTAATGCCTGGGTGTCCACATACAGAGATTTAATTGGCTTGACATGCAGTAGAGGTATCAGAATTTTTTAAAGTTTCTGGGTGATTCTAACATGGCAGTCAAGTTTGAAAACCACTGCTCTAGGGCCTCAGAAGCCTCTGTATCTAGGCAGGAGAAGTACAAAGAGAAGATAAAGAAGGCACACCTGCTTTTTAAATACTGTGGCCCAGAAATGACATACTTCTGTTTGTATTGCATTAGTAAGAACTGGTCGTATGCACCTTTTCCTTCCCCAAGATGTTAGGAGGGCTGAATAAATATAGTCTCTGGCTAGGCAGCCACTTCTCAACAACAACTTTATATTATAGAGCTGTCATAATTAAATGCTCATGCCCACTCATGTAAAATTGCAATTATGATAAGACAAACAAAGAAAGGTACCAGTGCCATGAGTGTGTAACAGAGAGACTTGACATAGACAGTGAAGTCAAGGAAGGTTACCTTGATAAAGTAATCATTGAGTTGAGACCTGAGGCATTCGTAGAACTAGGCAAAGATAGGTGGGAAGGACTGTCCAAAGAGAAGCACATGTGCAAAAGCCCTAAGGCTCAATAGAGCATAGTTATTATAAGAATCAAGATGATTTATGCAAAAAAGTATTATAACGGTAAAGCACTATGCAAATGCTATCATTTTAAATTGTCATTATTATTTATCTTCACACTGTGTCCTGGAACCCTGACACTCACTTCTCTGGGGCCCGCCAAACCAACATTGTTCAACGTTGGGAAGACAAATGGGCCAGGGTTATAGAAGTTTGGAAGTAGTGATAAAGGAGTCAGAAAAGCGCCTGGGCTTTGTTTTCACATTAAATGAAAACCATGCAAATTAAATACTGACACATCCTATTAGCCATCATTTTGTAGGTGTTGTTAAGCTTTTCCCCTTTACTGCCAGGCAGCTAGGAAAGGTCCTGTTAATATGTTTAATTCCTTTTTTTCTCCTTACCTGGCTTGTGTTACTGTGGCTTTGGTTTCACAACCAAATCCAGGAAAACACTATCTTTTTTAGATTGGAGAATATCAGACAGCAGATCTCTTGATGTAAAAAAGCTGCAAATGAATGAGTATGTACCCTATGGAATTTAACTTACAAGGCTCACTTTGTGGAATCTTTTGTATGGGCTTTCATGGGCTACTGCAACTAGGCAAAGTCAACTCAACACAACTCTAAATGCCATTGTGCCCCATTCTTTAGATATGAGAGAAAGGAAGGGAGAGAAAGCTGTTTCCATTATGAGATGTTCTAAAGTATCTCTTAGATACCTTTCCCAGTATTCCTCTATCATAGGACTTAACATTTTTTTTCTTCTCAACCCAAGTGCTTTATATATCCCATTGCCGTAGCCTCTGCAGGCCTCTAAGATATAGGAATGTGGATAATATGAATAATATTATCCTAGAGAATTAGATCTGGATTGAGAGAGAGATTGGTAACATTTTAGGAGATCAGTTGGACTAATACATAGCTTGGTACTACTGCAGTACAGACATAGGAAAAGATGACTACAGTAAGTCAACATCAGGACATGGAGTGAAATCTCAAGTCCTGTCTCACACCCTACACCTCGGTGATTGGTGCTTTTTCTGCTACACTCCACAATTAACCTCCTACAGTGCCAGAATGATTAGAATGTTCTGTTTCTGACCTTCTGTTTTAACCTGTTGATCTTTAGATTCTTTCAACCAACATTTATTGAGTACTGACTACGTAAAGTGCTGAGAAAGTAGAAATAAATAAGGCATCTTCTTTGTTTTCAAGCAGCTCATGCCAAGTGGGGAATACTCAGGGAAACAGAGATGTTACAACACTTTGTGATAAAAGCTATAAAGCATGAGCAGGGTCCTATGGGAAGACAGAGGAGGAATAGAGTAAACAGAGGTCAGGGAAGACTTCTCAGAGAAAATAATTGCCCTTATTTTCAAATAATTATTATGAATTCACCAGAGAAGGGAAGCATAAAGGAACAAATTAGCAATAAGGAATAGCATGAGCTCTAAATGAGTAAGAAGTGTAAATTTTATGTGGCTAGAAAAGAGTGAGTTGAGAATAGAAATTTAGGTTAGAGAAGCCTGAGGAGAACCAAGCAAATGAATTCTGGCTTTATTCTGTAGGCTCCTTGGAAATCACTGCACATTTTCAGGTAAAGTTGTGACATAGACATGTTTATTCATTCATACATTCACTGCACTCCAAGTGATATTTTAATTGACAGATCTTCCCTGCTTAAAACTCCTTACTGACTCCCCATTGCCTTTAGATAAGCTAAGCTCCTTAAAGTGATATCCAAGACTCCCATGACTTCTTCTCCATCCATCTCCCTCTCTACTCTCGTTTCTTACCGCTCCAAACCTTGTACTTTAAATTTTAATTTTCTTGACTTTTCATAGTTCCCTGAGCATAGAGTGTTGTTAGACACTCCTTTGCCATTGCTATTGTTGTTCATTTTTTGATGTTTATTTCTCACTTTTTTCTCACTAACTCCTTTGAACCATACCTGTTGAACTCTCTTACAGGAAGAAGTCTTCCCTGATGCCTCTAGCCTGGGTTGTGTGCTTCTCCTCAGTGCCTTCAAGACATCAAGTTCTCATCTCTTGCCTGTCATTAATCACATTATATTGAAATCATCTGTTTACTCCTCTGGCTTTGTAAACAGGCTATGAACTCCTGAAGGGCAAGGACTAGGCCTCAGTCCACTTTGTACCCTTAGTTCTTGGTACTGGCCTGGCACAGAGCAATTGGCTCCATAAGTACATGTTGAACTGGACTGAGAGTTAGCCAGTTAGAAGCATTTTGTAGCCTATCTAGGTTCCCATGACTCTGAAATCAATTCAGCTTTCCAATGCCCCAGAGCCAAGGGCCAAAGGCAATACAGGACATTAAGCCATGCCCGAGGAGCTTCTGAAATCAGATTATTTTAAGAGCATCAACTGGTTTTGGTTAAGGTAAGGTTAGCAGCTGATTTTCAACAGTATGTAGGTAGCCAGACATAGCTAAAAAGCCACGAGCTGAAGAGGCAAACCTTCCTCATGCTTTGCCTCATGACACAAGTATTGAGGTGGCCTGGTTTAACCTGGCCTACAGTTCACCCAGGAGGCAGGTCAGGGAGGTGAGACAAGCCATAGGATTGAGTGGAGATATTTCCAGTCCAAGGCTTGGGCTGAGGCTGGAGCCCCAAGCAGAGCCCAATCTGGCTTACACTGCTTCAGCTCCCTGCTGTCAGGGTACTATTACAAAGAGGGACATTCTGAGTAGTCCACAGTTATACCTTACATGGAATTAAAAGCATAGACTCCTTTCTCCTTCCTTTCAGGGGAGAGGGTGAAGTCCCCTCAGAAGCTTTGGGGGAAATAAGCTCAGAATCAACTTCTTTATTTCCCCACAACTCCCACTTCTAGCTAGGGCCTTCACAGCACCAGAATAACAGGATAGAAAATGCTAACAAAATCAGTTAAATCAGTTATCTAGCCATAGAAACCAAAGGTATGTGTAAAACTACTGTGATTATTATTTTTGACCTGTGTCTGTATTTTTCAGGTTTCAGTCAAACCAGTTTCTGTGTGTAGACAAAGATTAAATGCCAGCCCACAGACAAGGTATTGCTGAGCATACTTCGCTTAATAATATGAATTACTTCCCTGCTAAGAACCATCTTCAAAGTATGGTGTGTGAGTGGGGAAGGGGGGGAGGAGGTACTAAAGGCCAGAGAGACAAAACAGCCAACACTTCTCTTCTAAAGCAACTCAGGCATTCAGTATTGGAGCTGGGAAAAACCCCATCAGATGTTATAGTCTCTTTATTTGGCTTTTGCTATTTCACCCAAAGGAAAGTACAGCCACTCAGCTACAACAAATCTGTCAAAGATCACATTGTGCGGTAGTGGCAGTTCTGAGAGGAGGCCCAGACCCCAAAACTCTCTGTTCTATCCAACTCCAGGGTTTCCTCTATTCACCAAGGATTTCATCTTCAAAGTATTTTTTATAAATATTAACCAGTGAAGGCTCTGACCCAACTGTGTGGGATGAGAAGAGCAGTCATGCACTGGTCCAGTGAATAAATGTGAAGTGGCAAGAAGCCAACATGGGTTGTTAATTATGCTCAGAAGAGATTCTGGTCTTTGTCAGGGAAAGTCAATGAGGGTTACAGAAATAGTATCATTTTAAAAGATTGATAAAAGGTCATTTAATCAATTCCTCTGTGTCTAGGAAGTCACCATCTCAATTAGTAAAGTCTTCAAATGGTTCTTTAGCATCATTAGGAGACTTTTATTTTGTCTTCCTGCAGCATTCCACAATGTAATCATCACATAGGGGATGATAGTTTAATAACCATTATACCTATCAGGTTTTCTGTCAAGGGACAGCTTGAATTCAAGAATCATGTTCTGGTCTCTGTGTAAACAGGGAGCAAGGATGGCTTCATGAGTGTGCGACCTGTGCAGTCACAAAGAGCCCCATATTTAGAAGGACCTAGGATTGGCTTAATGATCTGTAGACCCCATCATAAAAATTTAATAATTTTAGAAAACGGTCCCACATTTTTTATGGTACTGGACTTCTGCCAGTCCTGGCAGCTTCACATCCTCCCTGACCCATTTGCATGTCTGTGCTTCTGAAAACATACACTGCCAGTTCTGAGCCCATCTAGCATGGGAAATATAGGAACTGGTATTATGAAATTTTAAAAGACATGTCTAAGAACACTGCAAATCTCTCCCAAATTGCATGCTGCCTAGAGAACAGGTGTTGGTAATTTCAATTTAGATACAATTTAGGGAAGTTATGGCCAGAAATGAGGATCTGTAAAAAAATCTACCCCAGTGCCTCATATTTAACCTCTAGCCATTCCTATTTTGAATCTACTCAGGGTACATGTTGAAACAAGGAGAAGTACCTAAGTGCCAAGCTTCTAGGCTCTGCCAGGCCTGTGAAAAGCACATATGACTCTTTACACTTTGTAGTTTCATTTGTGGGAATGGTTCTAGAAACTGGTGTTGGCAGAGCTTTGGAGTGGTAGAGGAGGCAGAACCCAATCCAACTCACTCTTTTCACAGCTGTCCTGGCTTCTGACAGCTGCAAAAATTAGTTTTTGTCAAGTATGCAGCTCAGACTCTAAACAGGCCTCAGGCAAAACAGGACCCTGGGAAGCCAATTGCATAGCTTTTAGTTCCTGACCACAAGGCTTCTCAATGGTTGATAGTTCTTCATCAGAGAATGTTCATTCTAAACTTGACAATTAAACTAGTGTTGCTTGGCTTATTTCCTAGGGCAACAAAGCAGCAGCATGAGAGTCTTGGGGTGAGACACAATTAATTCCTGTGGAAGTTTGAAGGTATTTTTCTCTTGAAGTATAGTATATAGGCTTTAGTCCACTTATAGGGAAAGGGGAGGAGAGTCAGCCAGCATTTTCACAACTTTCAGTTTTTATCAGTCTTAATTTATGGTTTTTCTATTTACAAATGTGTACTAGATAACCTTGAGAGTCTTTTCAGGCCATGCAACCCTGATACTGGCTGTAGAAAATAATCCAGAGAAAACACAACCTGGCTTGAAAAATCCCTGAGTCCACACCCAGGCTTTTCTGTTTGGGTTCAAAGCCATATTTCCAACATTTTAAGAGATCTAGTGTGTGTTCAGTGTTCTGGGATAATCTTGACAAAGGTTATGCTGAAGAGAAAAACCTTATTTCTGTTCATCTTCCAGATAGAGCAATAAGGAAAAATAGAAGGCTAGGCTTGTGTCTGGTCTCTGCCCCATAGTAACCATGTGGCTTTTCATCTCTCAAAACCTCAACTTTATTATCGATCAGATGGGAGTGATGACCCTTGTTCTACCTATGACATCACTTTGTATAAAGATCAAATACTATCATTAATTTTTTCAATAAATATTTATACCTAGTTGTACAAGATACTATCTTAAAAATACAGGGGCTAAAGGTAAAGAATTATACAAGAAAGAGCTATGAGGCTTCACAGGAGGTAGGACTTACTTTGAGCTTCAGGGATCTTGAAAGGTTTCTTGAGCAGGAGCATGCAAGCTGACTTTATGACATTGAAAAATGGTCAAGTTTATCCAGGGGGAGATGGTGCAAGTGGGGACTGTGGAAAGAGCAGGCTCTTCTGGAAAGCACAGATTGTGTGTGTGTGTGTGTGTGTGTGTGTCTGTGTGTCTGTGTGTGTGTGTGTGAGAGAGAGAGAGACAGAAACAGAGACAGAGACATTGGGCAATCCAGATTGAAAAGAGCACAAAGTGAAAGGTCAGACCTACTCGAAGTCCCAAAGCCAATATGTCAGAGACTCTGCAACTACCCAGTTTTTTCTCTCTTACTGTCTTGATCCCTGGCTTTAGGGAAAACATGAAGCAGAAGTAATCTTGTACCATCTCATAATTCCTATTTTCATCAGGCTTTCCTTTTGCTTGTTTTGCTCAAGCCTGTCAGGAGAAGCTGCCTGAGAATCACCTGTTCCTGGTTACTATGCCCACAAGGAGGCAAGAAGCCAGGTTGAGTAGTACAATCTATAGTTTCTTAACATCAAGTGAAAAGTGGACATTCCCTTGCGAACCTGATGGGTCTCAGAGTACCACTAGCTTCTTCTCAGCAGGCTTGGACCAAATGTCACCTTTTGTCATTCTCTGCAGATGATAGCAGTATGCAATTAGTCCCAACTCTGCCTCTAATTCATCATGAGAGCTTAGACAGGATACTTTGCCTTTCTGTGTCTTTGTTTCTCATCTGGAAACCAAGTGTGTTACAAAAGTAAGAGAATGATTAAGCAAGAAATTCCATTAACGTCTAAATGCAAATGATATGTCAGTATATAAGAATGTGTATATAAAACAGAGTTGAGGCAACGGCAGTGGAAACATGTAGTTCACTTCAGTCTGTTAGGTCTTGTGCAAGTCCCTTCCCCTCTCTAAGCCTCATTGTCCCCATTGTAACATTGGAGTGGGGGTGGGGTTGGGTTGAACTAGAGAATCTCTAAGTACCTCTAAGCACTGACATCCTATGAATTTGTGCAATAATGTTAAATGAAGAAAGCAGATCATAAAATTCACATGTACGTGAATAATTCTGTAAATGTGTATGTGTGAACACTGCCGAGAATCAGAGGAGAACTCAGACTGATTTAAATAACTGTGTTAAAAGTATTTGAGCCTTTTTTCCTACTAAGAGTACAATAATATTAAAAATAAAATTGAATATCTATGGACACATTTTGAAAGTTTTGCCCAGTTCAATATTCTAGGATTTAATCTTCAAATACATTTCTTTAATAAAAAATGAGCTGTCAGTATATATATACATCTCCTGATAAGTTTTCAATGCTTTTTCTACCTTGAACCCCTGTTACTATTAGATTTATAATAATACTTTCAATGAAGTAGTCCAGGAGTTGGCAAACTTTTTCTGTAAAGGGCTCAATAATGAATATTTTAGGCTTTGTGGCCTATTCAGTCTCTGTTTCAACTACTCAACACTGCCAATGCAGCACAAAAACAGCCATAGACAATATATAAAGAAATGAGTGTGACGGTGTTCCATAAAGCTTTATGTACAAAACAGGCAGTGCCTGTAGGTTGCTAAACCCTGAAATAGTTGATGATAAAATCTAAAAATATAGAATAGTTCAATAGTTATAAATACCATCAATGTCTTTGAGTTTTAAAAACATTTAAAAGAGAAAATATTCTAAATGTATAGTTTTATAGACAGTTCCACATTGTAATTAAGTTCTCTTCTGACAAAATTTCCTGACAGCTACAGGGTGTAATTTATGGTAAAGTTTGCACACCCATACCTAGTCTTGCCTTGTGTGTCATGATCCTTCTGTTATTGCAGGCTCTGGCATATGTGAATTACACAAAATGCCAAGTGGAAGTAGAAGAAAAACATCATTTTCAAAAAGTGCTTGGTATTTCCTGGTGCCCACTCAGGCCAAATAGCCATACTAAACTATATTTCCTGATGAAAGGCCCACCTGTGTCAGTCCAGGAAGTGATTTGTGAATTTATCTCAAAATTAGTCAAAATAAGACTATTGATGTATTTGAGCATATATGTGTCACTAAAGTTCTGTGCCACTTTGGATGTGGGAGAAAGGGTTGATATGTGGTTTCGGTGGTATGGTTTGGATTATAAAATATTTGCATTTCTGGTACATTTCAAGGGTTTACAGAGACGTTAGGACAGGCTATTAGCAGTCAGGATTATCCTGAATCCCAGTACTCTAGTGACACCGAGTCTTTATATGTTGTTTTATATGTGTTAGTCTTTTCTCCTCTGATAGTCTGTAAGACCTTTGAAGGCAAAGACCGTGTCTAATGTTTCTTTTATCCTTAATGTAGTGATTAGCACTGTGTGAAGCACATATTGGGTGCTCAATATTTATTTTGGAGTCTACTGAACACTCAAATTATTCCAGTGCCTGGTACATATTTAGGGAAGTTTAGAGAGACAGTAGTTCCATGCACTAAAGCCAGACAGCCTGTGTTTTAATCCTAACTCTATCAGTTTTTAGCTGTGTGACCTTACATGAGTTACATAACCTCTCTTATGCCTAAGTTTTTTTTTTAATCTTTAAAAGAGGATAATAATAGTACCTGTCTCATAGGGTTGTTATATGAAATAAATGAGTTAATAGGTTCAAAGTCCATAGAATGGTGTGTGGAACATAGTAGGTGCCATCTGTATTAGCTATTATTATTAATATTTGTTGAATAAATAAACAGTGGATAAATGAAGTCTCTAGTGCTTACGGAGCTAACATCAACCCTATTATATGTTAAAGGGTGTGGGCTAGCAGTGACTTGAATAACATTTAATCAATGGGAAAGCTCCTTTAGTCCCAGGATTCCTCAAGACTGATTTACATTTCCAAAACTTAAGCTGTGGCCTGTTGAGAAACAGCAGTTCCAATGAGGGGAAGGTGAAAGGGCTTATATGTGTGTGTAAGTGTGTGTGTGTGTGTGTGTGTGTGTGTGTGTGATTCTTGGAGCAAAGGCCTAGAGCAGTTTAACTGCTGAAAAAGTGCTCTGTGAATACCTGTGGCTAGAGACCAAAAGGTAATCTTCCCATATGCTCAAAAGACAAGAGACTTCCTAATTGCTCAATAGATATGTTGTTCACTCATGAAAGGCAGTGATTCTTGAAAGAGCTGTAATTATTTTTTTTTCACTTGAAGGATGAAGGATAGGTGCACGTGTTCTCTATCTCCTTCATAATGGATTTCTAAATGACAATTTATATATCTGCCAGGATGATAGTGTGGTTTAGTGGAAAGGCCATGGGCTCTGGAATTGGGTTTGAATTCCAGAGCTGTCACTTAATGTCACTTACCAGAGAACCCTTGTGCTTTTTGATCCTCAGTTCTATCATCAGTAAAATGCCCATAATAAGATGCATTTCACAGGTGTGCTGTGACAATTGAATGTGATGTGACAATCGAATACTATGATGTGTCTGTGTTACACAGGGTAGTGGCTAATAACTTTAGAGTCAGACAGCCAGACATGGGGAAAAGTGCTCTACAAGTATTATCTCATTTAGTCCTCACAGCACCTCTATGGGGGAGTGCTATTATTATTGCTATTATACAGAAAAGGAAAGGATATGAAAACCTTAACTTGTAAAAGTAACACATGAGGGAATGGTCATTTGTTTCCAAAAATAAGTTTATCTTTATGAAGAACTGTAGCCATAGCCACCCTCCCAATCATGCAACTTCCTTCTTAGAGGGGGTGGCCCAGAACTAAGCATGTAATGTTGGTATGGGCAGATTAGCACATAAGATGTAGCTGTCAGCTCTCTCTTTCTGGACACTGTATCTGTTGAAATGGCCTAACATCACATTACATTTGCTGGCAAGAGCACAATGTTGATTAACAAGGAGTTTACCTTATACAGCTATTCTAATTAAATTTCATCTCATTAGATTTAAACTTATTTTTGGATTCTCACTTGGTTATGTAATATCTGTCTGTCTATTATCTATTTATCTGTCTGTCATATATCATCTACTTAGATGCCTATATTCTTTTCTTTTTCCTATTCCTTAACATTAATCAAGCACCTACTCTATACCAAGCATTCTTGATATGGATATTAGAGATCCAAAAATGAACTAAATATCTGCTGCTTTCAAAGACTTCCCATGTTCTTGGGTAAGACTAATTATACATAATAAATTTGAGAGCACAGAGGTAGGAATCACTAAATATGTCCAGGGTGAGTTGTGAGATCAGAGAAATCTTCACAAAGCGGATGATGTTTGAGGGCAGATTTGATAATGATGATAATAGGCACTATTTATTCCCTCAATATTCATTCAATAAATATTGGCCAATTTATCTAATGATCAATTATTGAATGTTAATTATGTTTCTGGCATCCACATTGAGAGATACAGTGGTAAATCACACAGACCTTGAGCTTATAGTCTAGTATAATTACATAATTATAAGCTATTAAGTAAATTATTAAAAGTGAGGGGCAACATAATATAGTGATTCAAAAGCATGGATTCTGGGACCAGGCCACCTGGCTTCAAATCCCCAGCTATACTACTTACCAGATGTATGGCCTTGTGTAAATAACTTCTCTGTACTTCAGTTTCATCATCTGAAAAATGGGAATAAAAATAGGACTCACTTCATAGGATTGTTATAAGAATTGCATTGGACAATAATCTAAAGTGCTTAGTTCCTGGAGAACAGCAAGTGATATATAAGTATTTGTGCATAAAGTGCAGAAAAGAAGAAATAGTGGGAGCCTTGGAAACACATAGCATATAACAAAGAGAAGGGGCAATCTAGTTTGGGGATTCAGGAAAGGTTTCCTGACGATGTGACAATTAAGCTAAGACCTGCATCAAGGAAGACTTCTCAGAAGGGACATTAAAGTTGACACATCTGAAAGAACAGTAGGAGTTTGTGATGCCAGGTCCTTGAGAGCTGGTTTAAAGAGACTGGTCTTTGTCATAAAGAAAATGGGAGGCCATTGACATGTTTTAAGTGGGTTAGTGAAACTTTGCATATTGGGAAAATCACTTTTTTATTAATTTTTATTGGAGTATAGTTGCTTTACAATGCTGTGTTAGTTTCTGCTGTACAGCAAAGTGAATCAGTTATACATATACATATATCTACTCTTTTTTAGATTTCCTTCCCATTTAGGTCATCACTGAGCATTGAGTAGAGTTCCCTGTGCTACTGATGTTTGAAATAAAAAGAGAGTAGGAGAAAACTAGAAATAAAGATACAAATTAAGAGGCAGTGGCAATATATAGGTGAAAGATGATGGTTACTGGGACGAAGGACATATCAATTGGAATGAAGAGGCCTGGAGAGATCTGAGAAATATTCAAGAGGTAGAAATGGCATAAAGAACTTAAGAACTAAGTAATTTACTGTGTATGTGTGTGTGTGTGTGTGTGTGTGTGTGTTTATCAGTGATAGAGGGAGTGATGAGAGAGATAGAGGAATTAAGGATGATATCCAAGTCTTTGGCTTTGAGTAACTAGGTAAATGATGAGGCCATTCACTGAGGAAAGAGAACTGTGATGAAGAAGCAAATTCATAAGGAAAAGAGATGAGGAGTTCTGTTGCTAGGTTATTAATATGTACTAGATACCATGTTATACACTTTATATGCATTATCAATATTCAGCAGCCCTGTGAGATGAGGTTTATCATTTTACACTAATTACTCTTTTTCAGATTATGAAATCAAGGCTTAGAGAGGTTAAATAACTTGCTCAAGATGACATGGCTAAATAATTGAGATGTGAAATATGTTCTGTCTGACCCCTTAAGCCCATGTTCATTCCATATTTATCCATAGTCTCAGAGGATAACTTGGATCACCCTTTTCAACTCCAACCAGCACCAAACACCTGACGTCTTCCTTGCTTTATTTCTCAACATCTGCCTCAATGACTAAAAGAAAGTCCTTAAGTGTAAGTAAGATGTCCAAGATTACTAAGTAAGCTCTGATTTTGCAACCTAGAAAGGGTGGGAAACTAGAGAAACCAAAGTAATAACTTCTCTAAGGAGAGAATTCAATACAAATAGCTTTCCTTCCAGCTAACATTGCCCCATCACTGCTACCCAAGTCAGTTTTCCTGCTGGCGCTCTTGCTCCTCTGCTTTTGTCCTTCCATAAAGCTGGTGACATAATCATTTTCCTTATGAATAATGATATTTTCCTAATTCTGAACTGGCACAAACAGTCTGGCAGAGGGATTTTGTGTTGTGTCCAGTCGTAGAAGGAAGTCTGGTGGGTATATTTTGGTTGCCAAAATTTTGGAATTTCTGGGACATTTTGACCATTTTGGTGGTGTCTGGGGACACAATATATGAAATCAGGGCTGTTCTAAAAAAATATGGGTCATTTGCTTCCTCTTCCCATATCCATAACTGCAAATTATACCAGTATATCTTCTCAATTTTCATTTAGACCATTGATAAATCAGTGAATGGGACAAGGCCAAGGCTTTTTAATCAGCTTTATGTCAGCCTGTTATTTAGTTACTCATCCCCTTTCAGAGTTGGCCCTGAATCAGTTGTGAACCCTATCAGTATTCCCCTATAGCCTCTATCTAAAAAAGATTAGAATGAGAGAGCTTACTGAAGTCTCATACTCTATTCTCTTGCATGGATACCTTGTTAACAACACAAACAAAAACAAAGTTGATTTGTCATCACTTGTTTTCAGTGAATGCATGTTGGCTTCAAGTATATACTTTTTATAAGTCATCAAGGATCATTCCTTAAACAAGTCATTGTTTGAATCTCACCTGATTTCAAGAAGTTCATTTGTGGTTTATCAAAAGCACCCTCTTCCCCTTTCTGATAATGCTTACCCTATTAAACTATCTTCAGCTTTCAAGCTTCACTGCAATCCTCCAGGGCTGTTTAATACCCAGTTGTTTAACCTTTCTCACAATTCTTGGTATGTAATTTTTCTGATTTAGGAGGCTTGAACTCATTTAAAGTAATTACATCCTCTTTTACAGTCTCCTCATATCACTTGTATTTCGAGTACTTCTAACCAATGTTCATTTCACTGTGAATGAGGATTATTCTCCTTGTCACTCTATTTAACACTGGTAGTAGGAATTAATTTCTCAGATTAGCTAGTTGTCTCCCAGAAGAGAGCAGTACCCTGAGTTGTGAGATAGTGTAACAAGTCTGTAAAAGCTCTGAGAATTATCTGTAATGATCTATCAGCAGGGCAGCTGCTGCTTCATGCAGCAAAATTTTGTGAATTAGTAAAAGCCATTCTCACACTCTCCTCGACCTCTCATACCCCTAACTCTGCAAGTGAGTAGTTGGAGAGGGAACTATGCCTTTCTGCAAATTAGCAAAACCTGCCGTTCCTTTGGGGAGTTGTAACTTGAAACCAAGGCACATAGGACAAGAGGAATAGGGGCTGGGTTTCAGCCCTCACTCATGCCCTCCACCAGGCCCCCTTGTATAGTGAATAACCTGCAAACTGCACATGGTGGGTTCTGTCTATGAGGACAGGAAGAAACACCAGTAGACAGGACAAGGCCACTGTCAAAACTTCCCTACATCAATGTTGCTAAAGGTTGGCTTGGAACATGGAATTCAGTTTCCATCTTAATTTCTTGACATAATTTCTTGACTTCCAGAGAAGTTTCTCTATGAAGGATTTGTCTCATAGGGATTATACAGAAATATCAATTCCATGTGAAATTGATCAACTGATTTTGATTTCAAAACAGTGATTCAGAAAAGCCCCTTCAGACATTAAAAATGGGACCAGACTGTCCTGTCTGATCAAGATATCTCCTATAATTTCTCTGGCAAATGACTGGAATAGAAGAAATGGTTCAAACCATGGGCTCTTGAGTCAAAATACCTAGATTCATAACTTGTCTCTGCCACTTCCTAACTGTGTAAACTTGAGCAAGTCATTTGATCTCTGTGTCTCAGTCTGCTCATGAGTCAAATGAGAATCATAATAGCACCTACTTCATAGATTTGTTGTGATAATGAAATGAAATGGTAAATGTAAAGTGTTGAGTACAATGCTTGGCACATGGTGAACATGTAATAACTATTAGTTATTAATAATAAACAGCAGGCTTCATAGAAGAACAGACTGTCAGACCTGGAACAGCAGAAGAATTTAGTCTACTCTCCTTTACGTGGATTGAAAGGAATTCCAGAGAATACGAATGTTCAAACCAGAAAACCCCCAATTGTATAGGAAACTGAGTCTTACTGATGAAAAGAAACTTTTCTTAGGTAACTCGGAGGGTTAGTGGCCTCTCCTAACCCAGTGTATCTGTCAATACATAATTCTTAACTGGGATTGCAGATTTGGAGGGCAGATGAAGGTGATTATTTAAAAACTATAAAACAATGGGCCTGTTCTTTCTCTCCAGTTCTGCTAATGGACCTCCCTTCATACCTTGAAGGAAGACATGACCACTAATAACTTAGTGGTTTCACTGACCCAGAGATGAATAGCAAAGAGAGCATGGAGTTTGATGTTCAGAGTCTTGAATTCTAGTACTGATTTTACCACTGAACTAGCTGTGTGACATTGGGACAAGTTGCTTGCCCATTGGAGTCTCAGTTTCCTCACATGCAAAATGTAGATAACAATAGTTGTCCTGCTTTCTTGACAAAGTTCTTGGAAAACTGAAGGCAATAATGTATGCATATGCCAAGTGCTGTCCAAATGCTGATTGATATTTATATTGATTTTATCATGTTAGTGCTGGTCATTTATGACGCGTCCCAGGATGTGTTATTTAAAGTGCCTTCATGGGGTGGAAGGGGGGAATGGTTGGCTTGCTTTTCCAATTATATAAACATCCTTCTCCTTAACTTGGGGGAACTGTGTTTGATTTCCCCACTGGCTGTTATCAATCGCTGGAAATGTATGTTCCCGTTTTTGTGAAGGATCTCTAAAGTCTAGTCTCTCTTTGTATGGTCTTCATCAAAATTTTGGATTCAGGAGCCCAGGGATTCAGACATTTTGTCACAAATATGTATAAAAGAATTTCCCACATATAATCACTGTTAACAGTTTGGGATATTTTCTTCAGACTTGTTTTATCCCTAATACACACAAATAAGTATATGTGTATATATTTGCATAGCATTTTATTTTTACAAGAATGTGATTTACCATTATAATATATTGTCATTTGCTTTATCCACTTCATACATCTTGAATACATTTCCATTTGAGTACAAAAGATTGGCTTTATTCCTTTTAACAAAAGCATAGTATTCAATTTAATCACTCCCTTATTAATCTATATTTATGTGGTTTCCAACTTTTCACAGTGTCAAACAGTTATGCAATTGGAGATTATTCTGTGTCCCTCCCATGTGTGTGTGTGTGTGTGTGTGTGTGTGTGTGTGTGTGTGTTTCTGCAATTATCCAGATAATTCTGTAGGATAAATTTCTATACAATTTTCGGATCAAAGTGTGTGGACATTTCAAATTCTCATAGAGACTAGCATATTGTCCAATTTTCACTCCAATTGTCAGTCAATATGTGAATTGGATTCCACACACTTTTTAATCTATGCATTTGATTGGTGAAAAATCCAATTGCTGTTTTAATTTAAAAATAAAGGTATAAACTGAGCATCTCTTCATATATTTAATGGCTATTTCTTTTTGTTTTTTGTTTTTTGGTTTTTGGGGGGGGCAAGATCTTGCTTCTGTCCTTTGTCCATTTATCTTTAAAAGTATTAACCATATTTGTTATACAGGTTCCAAACATGCTAAAACTAAAACAAGAGCCACTCCATGTGAGAGAAAAGTGACCCAGACAAAGAATCAAGAGGATTGAAGTCCAAGCCCTATTTAGACACCAGCTTGCTGTGCAACCTTGGACAAGTCAATTAACTTCTCTCTGCCTCATTTTCCTCAACTTAAAAATAGAGAAATTATGACTTTCATTTTCCTTTGTATAATAGCATTTCTATAAAAATCAAATGCATTTTCTTTAACAAGTATAAAGCACTATTGGCAAATAAGGCAGTGAGTCTGAAAACTGACAGAATAAAAAGAAAAATGTAATTAAAACTAAAAAAAACAATATTTATTTTAAAATATTTTCTTAAAAATCTGTGAGTTGACCTTCAAGATGGCAGAAGAATAAGATGTGGAGATCACCTTCCTCCCCACAAATACATCAGAAATACATCTACATGTGGAACAACTCCTACAGAACTCCTACTGAAAGCTGGCAGAAGAACTCAGACTTCCCAAAAGGCAAGAAACTCCCCATGTACCTGGGTAGGGCAAAAGAAAAAAGAAAAAACAGACAAAAGAATAGGGATGGGACCTGCACCACTGGGAGGGAGCTGTGAAGGAGGAAAAGTTTCCACACACTAGGAAGACCCTTCACTGGCAGAGACAGGGGGTGGCAGGGAGCAAGCTTCAGAGCCACAGAGGAGAGCGCAGCAACAGGGGTGCGGAGGGCAAAGCGGAGAGATTCCTGCACAGAGGATCAGTGCCCACCAGCACTCACCAGCCTGAGAGGCTTGTCTGCTCACCCGCCGGGGCGGGCAGGGGATAGGAGCTGAGGCTCCGGCTTCAGAGGTCAGATCCCAGGGAGAGGACTGGGGTTGACTGCATGAACACAGCCTGAAGGAGGATAGTGCGCCACAGCTAGCCAGGAGGGAGTCCGGTAAAAAGGCTGGACCTGCCTAAGAGGCAAGAGACCATTGTTTCCGTGTGCGCAAGGAGAGGGGATTCAGAGCACCGCCTAAACGAGCTCCAGAGATGCGCACGAGCTGTGGTTATCAGCGCGGACACCAGAGACGGGAACAAAACGCTAAGGCTGCTGTTGCAGCCACCAAGAAGCCTGTGTGCAAACACAGTTCACTATCCACACCTCCCCTCCTAGGAGCCTATGCAGCGTGCCACGGCCAGGGTCCCCTGATCCACGGACAACTTCCCTGGGAGAACGCATGGCGCGCCTCAGGCTGCTGCAACATCACGCCGGCCTCTGCCACCGCAGGCTCGCCCCGCAATCCGTACCCCTCCCTCTCCCCAGCCTCAGTGAGCCAGAGCCCCCTAATCAGCTGCTCCTTTAACTCCTTCCTGTCTGAGTGAAGAACAGACACCCTCAGGTGACCTACACGCAGAGGTGGGGCCAATTCCAAAGCTGAACCCCAGGAGCTGTGCGAACAAAGAAGAGAAAGGGAAATTTCTCCCAGCAGCTTCTGGAGCAGCGGATTAAATCTCCACAATCAACTTGACATACCCTACATCTGTGGAATACCTGAATAGACATAGAATCATCCCAAATTTGAGGCGGTGGACTTTGGGAGCAATGATATATATATATTTTTCTTTTTCTCTTTTTGTGAGTGTGTATGTGTATGCTTCTTTGTGTGATTTAATCTGTATTGCATTGCTTTTACCATTTGTCCTAGGGTTCTGTCAGTCTGTTTTTTTTTTTTTTTAGTATGGTTTTAGTGCTTGTTATCATTGGTGGATTTGTTTTTTGGTTTGGTTGCTCTCTTCTTTCTTTCTTTCCTTTTTAAATTACTTTTTAATTTTTTAAATTTTTAATAATTATTCTTTATTTTAATTACTTTATTTTATTTTATTTTACTTTTTCTTCTTTCTCTCTTTTTTTCTCCCTTTTCTTCTGAGCCGAGTCGCTGACATGGTCTTTGTGCTCTGGCTGGGTGTCAGGCCTGTCTCTCTGTGGTGGGAGAGCCAAGTTCAGGACATTGGTCCACCAAAGACCTCCAGCTCCACGTAATATCAAACAGTGAAAGCTCCCCCAGAGATCTCCATCTCAATGCTAAGACACAGCTCCACTCAACAACCAGCAAGCTACAGTGCTGGACACCTAGCAAGACAGGAACACGATGCCACCCATTAGAAGAGAGGCTGCCTAAAATCATAATAAGGTCATAGACACCCCAAAACACACCGCCGGATGTGGTCTGGCCCACCAGAAAGACAAGATCCAGCCTCAACCACCAGAACACAGGCACTAGTCCCCTCCACCAGGAAACCTACACAACCCATGGAACCAACCTTAGCCATTGGTGGCAGACACCAAAAACAACAGGAAACACGAAACTGCACCTGTGAGAAGGAAACCCCAAACACAGTACGTTAAGCAAAATGAAAAGACAGAGAAACACACAGCAGATGAAGGAGCAAGGTAAAAACCCATCTGACGAAACAAATGAAGAGGAAATAGGCAATCTACGTGAAAAAGAATTCAGAGTAATGAAAGTAAAGATGGTCCAAAATCTTGGAAATAGAATGGAGAAAATACAAAAAACATTTAACAAACACCTAGAAGAACTAAAGAGCAAACAAACAATGATGAACAAAACAATAAGTGAAATTACAAATTATCTAGAAAGAATCCATAGCAGAAAAACTGAGGCAGAAGAATGGATAAGTGACATAGAAGATAAAATAGTGGAACTAACTACAGCAGAGCAAAGAAAAAAGAACAAAAAGAATTGTGGACAATCTGAGAGACCTTTGGGACAACATTAAATGCAACAACATTCGAATTATAGGGATCCCAAAAGAAGAAGAAAAAAAGAAAGGGACTGAGAAAATATTTGAAGAGATTATAGTTGAAAACTTCCCTAATATGGGAAAGGAAATACTGAATCAAGTTCAGGAAGCACAGAGAGTGCCATACAGGATAAATCCAAAGAGAAACACGCCGAGACACATATTAATCAAACTATCAAAAATTAAATACAAGGAAAAATTATTAACAGCAGCAAGGGAAAAAGAACAAATAACGTATGGGGAATCCCCATAAGGTTAACAGCTGATCTTTCAGCAGAAACTCTGCAAGCCAAAAGGGAGAGACAAGATATATTTAAAGTGATGAAAGGGAAAAACCTACAACCAAGATTACTCTACCCAGCAAGAATCTCATTAAGATTTGACAGAGAAATTAAAATACTTACAACAAGCAAAAGCTAAGAGAATTCAGCACCACTAAACCAACTTTATAACAAATGCTAATGGAACTTCTCTAGTCAGGAAACAGAAGAGAAGGAAAAGACCTACAATAACAAACCCAAAACATTTAAGAAAATGGTAATAAGAACATACATATTGATAACTACCTTGAATGTAAATGGATTAAATGCTCCAACCAAAATACATAGACTGGCTAAATGGATACAAAAACAAGACCCGTATATATGCTGTCTACAAGAGACCCACTTCAGACCTAGGGACACATACAGACTGAAAGTGAGAGGATGGAGAAAGATATTCCATGCAAATGGAAATCAAAAGAAAGCTGGAGTAGCAATTCTCATATCAGACAAAATAGACTTTAAAGTAAAGACTATTACAAGGGACAAAGAAGGACACTACATAATGATCAAGGGATAGATCCAAGAAGAAGACATAACAATTGTAAATATTTATGCACCCAACATAGGAGCACCTCAATACATAAGGCAAATACTAACAGCCATTAAAGGAGATATTGACAGTAACATAATCATAGTAGGGGCCTTTAACACCCCACTTTCACCAATGGACAGATCATCCAAAATGAAAATAAATAATGAAACACAAGCTTTAAATGTTATATTAAACAAGATGGACTTAATTGATATTTACAAGACATTCCAGCCAAAAACAACAGAATACACTTTCTTCCCAGGTGCTCATGGAACATTCTCCAGGATAGATCATATCTTGGGTCACAAATAAAGCCTTGGTAAATTGAAGAAAATTGAAATCGTATAAAGTACCTTTTCCTACCACAGTGCAATGAGACTAGATATTAATTATAGGAAAAAATCTGTAAAAAATACAGACAATGGAGGCTAAACAATACACTACTTAATAACCAAGAGATCACTGAAGAAATCAAAAAGGAAATCAAAAAATACCTAGAACAAATGACAATGAAAATATGACGACCCAAAACCTATGGGGTGCAGCAGAAGCAGTTCTAAGAGGGAAGTTTATAGCAATATAATCCTACCTCAAGAAATAAGAAACATCTCAAATAAACAACCTAACCTTAAACCTAAAGCAATTAGAGAAAGAAGAACAAAAGAAACCCAGAGTTAGCAGAAGGAAAGAATCATAAAGATCAGATCAGAAAAAATGAAAAAGAAATGAAGGAAACGACAGCAAAGATCAATAAAACTAAAAGCTGGTTCCTTGAGAAGATAAACAAAATTGATAAACCATTAGCCAGACTCATCAAGAAAATAAGAGAGAAGACTAAAATCAATAGAATTAGAAATGAAAAAGGAGAAGTTACAACTGACACTGCAGAAGTGCAAAGTATCATGAGAGATTACTACAAGCAACTCTATGCCAATAAAATGCACAACCTGGAAGAAATGGACAAATTTTTAGAAAAGCACAACCTTCTGAGACTGAACCAGGAAGAAGAAAATATAAACAGACCAATCACAAGCACTGAAATTGGGACTGTGATTAAAAATCTTACAACACACAAAAGCTCAGGACAAGATGGATTCACAGGAGAATTCTGTCAAACATTTAGAAACGAGCTAACACCTATCCTTCTCAAACTCTTCCAAAATATAGCTGAGGGAGGAACAGTCCCAAATGCATTCTATGAGACCAACATCACCCTGATCCCAAAACCAAAGATGTCACAAAGAAAGAAAACTACAGACCAATGTCACTGAAAAACATAGATGCAAATATCCTCAACAAATACTAGCAAACAGAATCCAACAGCACATTAAAAGGATCATATACCATGATCAAGTTGGGTTTATCCCAGGAATGCAAGGAATCTTCCATATACGCAAATCAAACAATGTGATACACCACATTAACAAATTGAAGGATAAAAGCCATATGATCATCTCAATAGATGCAGAAAAAGCTTTTGACAAAATTCAACACCCATTTATCATAAAAACCTGCCAGAAAGTAGGCATAGACAGAACTTGCCTCAACATAATAAAGGCCATATATGACAGGCCCACAGCCAACATCGTTCTCAATGGTGAAAAACTGAAACCATTTCCACTAAGATCAGGAACAAGACAATGTTGCCCACTCTCACCACTATTACTCAACATAATTTTGGAAGTGTTAGCCACAGCAATCAGAGAAGAAAAAGAAATAAAAGGAATCCAAATCGGAAAAGAAATAAAGCTGTACCTGTTTGCAGATGACATGATATTATACATAGAGAATCCTAAAGATGCTACCAGAAAACTACTGGAACTAATCAATGAATTTGGTTAAGTAGTAGGATACAAAATTAATGCACAGAAATCTCTTGCATTCCTATACACTAATGATGAAAAATCTGAAAGAGAAATTAATGGAACACTCCCATTTACCATTGCAACAAAAAGAATAAAATACCTAGGAATAAACCTACCAAAGGAGACAAAAGACCTGTATGCAGAAGACTATAAGACACTGATGAAAGGAATTAAAGATGATACAAACAGATGGAGAGATATACCACATTCTTGGATTGGAAGAATCAACACTGTGAAAATAACTCTACTACCCAAAGCAATCTACAGATTCATTGAAATCCCTCAAACTACCAATGACATTTTTCACAGAACTAGAACAAAAAAATTCACAATTTGTATGGAAACAAATAAGACCCCAATAGCCAAAGCATTCTTGAGAAAGCAAAATGGAGCTGGAGGAATCACGCTCCTGACTTCAGACTATACTGCAAAGCTACAGTAATCAAGACAGTATGGTACTGGCACAAAAACAGAAATATAGATCAATGGAACAGGATAGAGAGCCCAGAGATAAACCCAGGCAACTCTTGTCAACTAATCTATGACAAAAGAGGCAAAAGTCTACAATGGGGAAAAGACAGTCTCTTCAATAAGTGGTGCTGGGAAAACTGGAGAGCTACATGTAAAAGAATGAAACTAGAACACTCCCTAACACCATACACAAAGATATATTCAAAATGGATTAAAGACCTAAATGTTAGACCAGACACTATAAAACTCTTAGAGGAAAACATAGGCAGGGAAGGTGGCCGAAAAGTAAGACGCAGAGATCACCATCCTTCCCACAGATACATCAGAAATACATCTAAATGTGGAATTGCTCCTATAGAACACCCACTGAACATTGGCAGAAGACGTCAGACCTCCCAAAATGCAAGAAACTCCCCACGTACCTGGGAAGGGTAAAAGAAAAAAGAAACAACAGAGACAAAAGAATAGGGATGGGACATGCACTAGTGGGAGGGAGCTGTGAAGGAGGAAAGGTTTCCACACACTAGGAAGCCCCTTCACAGGCAGAGACTGCGAGTGGCAGAGGGGGGAAGATTTGGAACCATGGAGGAGAGCGCAGGAACAGGGGTGCAGAGGGCAAAGCAGAGAGATTCCCGCACAGAGGAGCGGTGCCGACCAGCACTCACCAGCACGAGTGGCTTGTCTGCTCACCCGCCGGGGCGGGCGGGGGCTGGGAGCTGAAGCTCGGGCTTTGGCCGGATTGCAGGGAGAGGACTGGGGTTGGCGGCGTGAACACATCCTGAAGGGTTAGCGCACCACAGCTAGCCGGGAGGGAGTCCAGGAAAAGGTCTGGAGCTGCCGAACAGGCAAGAGACTTTTTCTTGCCTCTTTGTTTCCTGGTGCGCAAGGAGAGGGGATTAAGAGTGCCGCTTAAAGGAGCTCTGGAGACAGGCGCGAGCCGCGTCTATCAGCGCGGACCCCAGAGACGGGCATGAGTTGCTAAGGCTGCTGCTGCAGCCACCAAGAAGCCTGTGTGCAAGCACAGGTCACTATCCACACCACCCCTCCTGGGATCCTGTGCAGTCCGCCACTGCCAGGGTCCCGTGATCCAGGGACAACTTCCCTGGCAGAACGCATGGCGCGCCTCAGGCTGCTGCAACGTCACATTGGCCTCTGCCGCTGCAGGCTCACCCCGCATCCGTACCCTTCCCTCCCCCCAGCCTGAGTGAGCCAGAACCCTTGAAGCAGCTGCTCCTTTAACCCCGTCCTGTCTGAGCCACGAACAGACGCCCTCAGGGGACCTACATGCAGAGGCGGGTCCAAATCCAAAGCTGAAACCCGGGAGCTGTGCAAACAAAGAAGAGAAAGGGAAACCTCTCCCAGCAGCCTCAGAAGCAGCGGATTAAAGCTCCACAAACAACTTGATGTGCCTGCATCTGTTGAATACCTGAATAGACAACGAATCATCCCAAGTTCAAGAGGTGGACTTTGGGAGCAGAACATATTAATTTTTCCCCTTTTCCTTTTTTTGTGAGTGTATATGTGTATGCTTCTGGGTGAGATTTTGTCAGTATAGCTTTGCTTTCACCATTAGTCCTAGGGTTAGGTACGTCCGTGTTTTTTCTGTTTTGTTTTTTTTTTGTTTATTTTTGTTTTTTTACTAAAAAAAATTTTTTTTCCTAATAAATGTTTTCTTAATAATTTTTTCCTTATTTTCTATTTTTAGAAATTAAAAAAATTTTTTAAATAAGTTTTTTCATATTTTTTCTTTCAAAAAATTAAACATTTTTTTCTTAATATTTTCCTTAATAATTTTTTTCTTATTTTTTACTACAAAAAATTAATAAATCTATTTTTAAAAATTAAAAAAAAAATTTTCTGAATACATTTATTCTTAATAATTTTTTTCTTATTTTTTATTATAATAGTTTTATTTTATTTTATTTTATCCTCTTTCTTTCTTTCTTTCTTTCTTTCTATTTTTTTCTCCCTTTTATTCTGAGGCATGTGGACGAAAGGCTCTTGGTGCTCCAGCCAGGCATCAGGGCTGTGCCTCTGAGGTGGGAGAGCCAACTTCAGGACACTGGTCCACAAGAGACCTCCCAGCTCCACGTAACACCAAACAGCGAAAATCTCTCAGAGATCTCCATCTCAACATCAATACACAGCTTCACTCAACGACCAGCAAGCTACAGTGCTGGACACCCTATGCCAAACAACTAGCAAGACAGGAATACAGTCTCATCCATTAGCAGAGAGGCTGCCTAAAATCATAATAAGGCCACAGACACCCCAAAACACACCACCAGACGTGGACGTGCCCACCAGAAAGACAAGATCCAACCTCATCCACCAGAACACAGGCACTACTCCCCTCCACCAGGAAGCCTACACAACCCACTGAACCAACCTTAGCCACTGGGGACAGATACCAAAAACAACAGAAACTACGAACCAGCAGCCTGTGAAAAGGAGACCCCAAACACAGTAAGGTAAGCAAAATGAGAAGACAAAAAACCACACAGCAGGTGAAGGAGCAGGATCAAAACACACCAGACCTAACAAATGAAGAGGAAATAGGCAGTCTACCTGAAAAAGAATTCCGAATAATGATAGTAAAGATGATCCAAAATCTTGGAAATAAAATTGACAAAATGCAAGATACATTTAACAAGGATCTAGAAGAATTAAAGAAGAACCCAGCAACGATGAAAAACACAATAAATGAAATTAAAAATACTCTAGAATGGATCAATAGCAGAATAACTGAGGCAGAAGAACGGATAAGTGACCTGGAAGATAAAATAGTGGAAATAACTACTGCAGAGCAGAATAAAGAAAAAAGAAGGAAAGAACTGAGGACAGTCTCAGAGACCTCTGGGAGAACATTAAACGCACCAACATTCGAATTATAGGGGTCCCAGAAGAAGAAGAGAAAAAGAAAGGGACTGAGAAAATATTTGAAGAGATTATAGTTCAAAACTTCCTTAATATGGAAAAGGAAATAGTTAATCATGTCCTGGAAGCACAGAGAGTCACATACAGGATAAATCCAAGGAGAAACATGCCAAGACACATATTAATCAAACTGTCAAAAATTAAATATAAAGAAAACATATTAAAAGCAGCAAGGGAAAAACAACAAATAACACACAAGGGAATCCCCATAAGGTTAACAGCTGATCTTTCAGCAGAAACTCTGCAAGCCAGGAGGGAGTAGCAGAACATATTTAAAGTGATGAAGGAGAAAAACCTACAACCAAGATTACTCTACCCAGCAAGGATCTCATTCAGATTTGATGGAGAAATTAAAAGCTTTACAGACAAGCAAAAGCTGAGAGAGTTCAGCACCACCAAACCAGCTTTACAACAAATGCTAAAGGAACTTCTCTAGGCAAGGAACACAAGAGAAGGGAAACACCTACAATAACAAACCCAAAACATTTAAGAAAATGGTAATAGGAACGTACATATCGATAATTAACCTTAAATGTAAATGTATAAAAGGCTCCCACCAAAAGACACAGACTGGCGGAATGGATACAAGACCCATATATATGCTGTCTACAAGAGACCCACTTCAGACCTAGGGACACATACAGATTGAAAGTGAGGGGATGGATAAAGATATTCCATGCAAATGGAAATCAAAAGAAAGCTGGAGTAGCAATTCTCATATCAGACAAAATAGACTATAAAATAAAGACGATTACAAGAGACAAAGAAGAACACTACATAATGATCAAGGGATAGATCCAAGAAGAAGACATAACAATTGTAAATATTTATGCACCCAACATAGGAGCACCTCAATACATAAGGCAAATACTAACAGCCATTAAAGGAGATATCGACAGTAACATAATCATAGTAGGGGTCTTTAACACCTCACTTTCACCAATGAACAGATCATCCAAAATGAAAATAAATAATGAAATACAAGCTTTAAATGTTATATTAAACAAGATGGACTTAATTGATATTTACAAGACATTCCAGCCAAAAACAACAGAATACACTTTCTTCCCAGGTGCTCATGGAACATTTTCCAGGATAGATCATATCTTGGGTCACAAATCAAGCCTTGGTAAATTTAAGAAAATTGAAGTCGTATCAAGTATTTTCCAACCACAATGTTATGAGACTAGATATCAATTACAGGAAAAGACCTGTAAAAAATACAAACACATGGAGGCTACACAATACACTATTTAATAACGAAGTGATCATTGAAGAAATCAAAGTGGAAATCAAAAAAATACCTAGAAACAAATGACAATGGAGACACGATCCAAAACCTAAGGGATGCAGCAAAAGCAGTTCTAAGAGGGAAGTTTATAGCAATACAAGCCTACCTCAAGAAACAGGAAACATCTCGAATAAACAACCTAACCTTGCACGTAAAGCAATTAGAGAAAGAAGAACAAGGAAACCCCAAAGTTAGCAGAAGGAACGAAATCATAAAGATCAGATCAGAAATAAATGAAAAGGAAATGAAGTAAACAATAGCAAAGGTCAATAAAACTAAAAGCGTGTTCTTTGAAAAGATAAACAAAATTGATAAAACATTAGAGAGACTCATCAAGAAAAAAAGGGAGAAGACTCAAATCAATAGAATTAGAAATGAAAAAGGAGAAGTAAAAACTGACACTGCAGAAATACAAAGGATCATGAGAGACTACCACAAGTAACTGTATGCTAATAAAATGGACAACCTGGAAGAAATGGACAAATTCATAGAAGTGCACAACCTGCCGAGACTGAACCAGGAAGAAATAGAAAATATGAACAGACCAATCACAAGCACTAAAATTGAAACTGTGATTAAAAATCTTCCAACAAACAAAAGCCCAGGACCAGATGGCTTCACAGGCAAATTCTATCAAACATTTAGACAAGAGCTAACATCTGTCCTTCTCAAAATCTTCCAATATATTGCAGAGGTAGGAACACTCCCCAACTCATTCTTCGAGGCCACCATCATCCTGCTACCAAAACCAGACAAAGATGTCACAAAGAAAGAAAACTACAGGCCAATATCACTGCTGAATATAGATGCAAAAATCCTCAACAAAGTACTAGCGAACAGAATCCAACAGCACATTAAAAGGATCATACACCATGATCAACTGGGGTTTATTCCAGGAATGCAAGGATTCTTCAATATATTCAAATCAATCAACGTGATACACCATATTAAAAAATTGAAGGAGAAAAACCATATGATCATCTCAATAGATGCCGAGAAAGCTTTCCACAAAATTCAACACCCATTTATGATAAAAGCCCTGCAGAAAGTAGGCATAGAGGGAACTTTCCTCAACATAATAAAGGCCATATATGACAAACCCACAGCCAACATTGTCCTCAATGGTGAAAAACTGAAACCATTTCCACTAAGGTCAGGAACAAAATAAGGTTGCCGACTCTCACCACTATTATTCAACATAGTTTTGGAAGTTTTAGCTGCAGCAATCAGAGAAGAAAAAGAAATAAAAGGAATCCAAATCGGAAAAGAAGAAGTAAAACTGTCACTGTTTGCAGATGACATGATACTATACATAGAGAATCCTAAAGATGCTTCCAGAAAACTACTAGAGCTAATCAATGAATTTGGTAAAATAGCAGATACAAAATTATTGCACAGAAATCCCTTGCATTCCTATACACTAATGATGAAAACTCTGAAAGACAAATTAAGAAAACACTCCCATTTACCATTGCAACAAAAAGAATAAAATATCTAGGAATAAACCTACCTAAGGAGACAAAAGACCTGTATGCAGAAAATTATAAGACACTGATGAAAGAAATTAAAGATGATACAAATAGATGGAGAGATATACCATGTTCATGGATTGGAAGAATCAACATTGTGATAATGACTCTACTACCCAAAGCAATCTACAGATTCAATGCAATCCCTATCAAACTACCACTGGCATTTTTAACAGAACTAGAACAAAACATTTCACAATTTGTATGGAAACACAAAAGACCCCAAATAGCCAAAGCCATCTTGAGAAAGAAAAATGGAGCTGGAGGTATCAGGCTCCCTGACTTTAGACTATACTACAAAGCTACAGTAATCAAGACAGTATAGTACTGGCACAAAAATAGAAATATAGATCAATGGAACAGGATAGAAAGCCCAGAGATAAACCCACGCACATATGGTCACCTTATCTTTGAAAAAGGAGGTAAGCAGATACAGTGGAGAAAAGACAGCCTCTTCAATAAGTAGTGCTGGGAAAACTGGACAGGTACATGTAAAAGTATGAACTTAGAACACTCCCTAACACCATACACAAAAATAAATTCAAAATGGATTAAAGACCTAAATGTAAGGCCAGACACTATCAAACTCTTAGAGGAAAACATAGGCAGAACACTGTAAGACATAAATCACAGCAAGATCCTTTTTGACCCAGCTCCTAGAGAAATGGAGAAAAAAGAAAAATAAACAAATGGGACCTAATGAAACTTAAAAGCTTTTGCACAACAAAGGAAACCATAAACAAGACCAAAAGACAACCCTCAGAATGGGAGAAAATATTTGCAAATGAAGCAACTGACAAAAGATTAATCTCCACGATTTATAAGCAACTCATGCTGCTCAATATCAAAAAACAACCCAATCCAAAAATGGGCAGAAGACCTAAATAGACATTTCTCCAAAGAAGATATACTGATTGCCAACAAACACATGAAAGAATTCTCAACATCATTAATCATTAGAGAAATGCAAATCAAAACTACAATGAGATATCATCTCACCCCAGTCAAAATGGCCATCATCAAAAAATCTAGAAACAATAAATGCTGGAGAGGGTGTGGAGAAAAGGTAACACTCTTGCACTGTTGGTGGGAATGTAAATTGATACAGCCACTATGGAGAACAGTATGGAGATTCCTTAAAAAACTAAAAATAGAACTACCATACGACCCAGCAATCCCACTACTGGGCATATACCCTGAGAAAACCGTAATTCAAAAAGAGTCATGTACCAAAATGTTCATTGCAGCTCTATTTACAATAACCAGGGCATGGAAGCAAGCTAAATGTCCATCATCATATGAATGGATAAAGAAGATGTGGCACATATATACAATGGAATATTACTTAGCCATAAAAAGAAACGAAATGGAGTTATTTGTAGTGAGGTGGATGTAGTTAGAGTCTGTCATACAGAGTGAAGTAAGTCAGAAAGAGAAAAACAAATACAGTATGCTAACACATATATATATGGAATCTAAGGGGGGAAAATAAGGTCATAAAGAACCTAGTGGCAAGAGGAGAATAAAGACACAGACCTACTAGAGAATGGACTTGAGGATATGGGGAGGGGGAAGGGTAAGTTGTGACAAAGTGAGAGAGTGGTATGGACATATATACACTACCAAACATAAAATAGATATCTGGTGGGAAGCAACCGCATAGCACAGGGAGATCAGCTCTGTGATTTGTGACCACCTAGAGGGGTGAGATAGGGAGGGTGTGAGGGAAGGAGATACAAGAGGGAAGAGATATGGGAACATATGTATATGTATAACTGATTCACTTTGTTATAAAGCAGAAACTAACACACCATTGTAAAGCAATTATACTCCAATAAAGATGTTAAAAATAAATAAATAAATCAATAAATAAAATAAATCCATGGGGAAAAAACAAAAAACAGGCAGAACACTCTTTGCCATAAATCGCATCAACATCTTTTTTGACCCTCCTCCTAACATAATGAAAATAAAACCAAAAATAAACAAGTTAGACCTAATTAAAAGCTTTTGCACAACAAAGGAAACCATAAGAAAGAGGAAGAGACAACAACCCTCAGAATGGGAGAAAATATTTGCAAATGAAGCAAGTGATAAAGGATTAATCTCCAAATTTCCAAGCAGTTCATGCAGCTATGGAAAAAACAAACAACACAATCCAAAAATGGGCAGAAGTCCTAAATAGACATTTCTCCAAAGAAGATATACAGATTGCCAACAAACAGATGAAAGAATGCTCAACATCACTAATCATTAGAGTAATGCATATCAAAAGTCCAGTGAGGTATCACCTCACAGCAGTCAGAATGGCCATCATCAAATAATCTACAAACAGTAAGTGCTTGAGAGTTTGTGGAGAAAAGGGAACCCTCTTCCACTGTTGGTGGGAATGGAAATTGATATAGCCACTATGGAGGACAGTATGGAGGTTCCTTAAAAATCTAAAAATAGAACTAACATACAACCCAGCAATCCCACTACCGGGCATATACCCTGAGAAAACCATAATTCAAAAGAGTCATGTACCACAATGTTCACTGCAGCATTATTTACAATAGTCAGGACATGGAAGCAGCCTAACTATCCATCGACAGATGAATGGATAAAGAAGAAGATGTGGCACATTTATACAATGTAATATTACTCAGCCATAAAAAGAAACGAAATTGAGATTTTTGTAGTGAGGTGGATGGACTTAGAGTCTGTCATACAGGGTGAAGTAAATCAGAAAAAAAAACCCAAATACCATATGCTAACACATATCTATGGAATCTGAAAGAAAAAGAAAAAGGTTCTGAAGAACCTAGGGGCCTGACAGGTATAAAGTAAAGACGTAGATGTAGAGAATGGACTTGAGGACACGGAGAGGGGGAAGTTCAAGCTGGGATGAAGGGAGAGAGTGGCATGGACTTATATATACTACCAAATGTAAAATAGATAGCTAGTGAGGAGCAGCTGCATATACAGGGAGATCAGCTCAGTGCTTTGTGACCATCTAGAGGGGTGGGATAGGGAGGGTTGGAGGGAGATGCAAGAGGGAGGAGATATGGGGATATATGTATATGTATAGCTGATTCACTTTGTTATACAACAGAAACTAACACACCACTGTAAACCAATCATACTCCAATAAAGATGTTAAAAACAATCTGTGAATTAAAAGCAATTAATCTCTACAGAAACATTTGCACAAGTGAAAACATATATGTATATATACATATAGGTAAATATGTTTAATGTAGCATTCCTTATATTTGTGAAGAATTGGAATTCCCATAAATATTAATGAAAGGTTACTTAAATATATATTTCTCCTCAATGAAATATTCTGCAGCCACTGAAATGGAATAAGATTGATCTATGTGTGCTGACAAGGAAAGATGTCTGCAATGTATTATTAAGTGCAAAAAGAAAATTGTAAAACATTAAGTATGTATGTTCATACATATGTAAAATAAACAATAATATGGGTATAGGCATATCTATTAAATTTAAAATATTATGTAATAAAGAGATTATATATAATTATCTATAGTAATTGTCCAAAAAATTGTATTATACATACAATATATTATATATTTAATCTAGAGCAGGGGTCATCAAACGACAGCCCATGGGCCAAATTCAGCACCACCACCTGTTTTTGTAAGTAAAGTTCTATGACCATTTGTTTATGAATTGTCTCTGATAGCTTTCGTGATATGGCCCTCAAAGCCTAAAATATTTACTATTTGACTCCACATAAGAAGTTTCTTGATTCCTGATCTAGAAAAAGGTATACTGTACCTTTAACAGTTATGACCTCAGGGTGGTGAAACTATGAGAGACATTGACTTTTTAAGATATGTTTCTTCAAGGGAAGACTGTACCTTTTATCTGATTTCTTCAAATGGTTACATCTTACATAATTATAATATTGATATCAAAATCAAGAATTTAACATTGGTAGAATGTGTGTATATAGTTCTGTGTCATTTTGTTACATGTGTAGATTTGTATAACCATCACTGCAATCAAGATAGAGAACTATTCCATTACCACGAAAATCTCCTTTGTGTTGCTTTTTATATTTACTCAGCCTTTTCCTCACCTCACGATCTCTAACCACTGACAATCACTAATCTCTTCCCCATCTCCATAAGTTTCTTATTTCAAGAATGTTATATAAATGGATAATAAAGTATGTAACCACTGGAAACTGTCTTCCACTCAGCATAATGCCTTTGAGACTCATTTAAGTTGTTGCATCAACAGCACGTTGTTTTTATTGCTGATTGCTATTCCACTGTATGGATGTTCTACAGTTGTTTATTTACTCACATATTGAAGGACAATATATATACTTAACTGTTCCTGTCTATTCAGAATTAATATTTTACCACTTTGGGTTTTTAAAAAAATTTTATTGAAATACAGTTGATTTATAATGTGTTAGTTTCAGGTATAAAACAAATTGATTCAGTTAGTTTCAGGTATACAACAAAGTGATTCAGTTATATATATCTGTCTATATATTCTATTTTTTAGATTCTTTTTCCATTATATGTTATTACAAGATATTTAGTATAGTTCCCTGTGTTATATAGTAGGTCCTTGATGGTTATCTATTTTATATATAATAATGTGTATATATTAATCCCAAATTCCTAATTTATCCCTTTCCCCTTTGGTAACCATAAGTTTGTTTTCTATGTCTGTGAGTCTATTTCTGTTTTGTAAATAAGTTCACTTGTATCATTTTTTAAGAGTCCACATATAAGCAATATCATATGATATTTATCCTTATCTGTATGACTTACTTCACTTACTATGATAATCTCTAGGTCCATCTATGTTGCTGTGAATGGAATTCTTTAATTCTTTTTTAGGGCTGAGTAATATTCCACTGTGTATATATACCACATCTGCTTAATCCATTCATCTGTCAATAGACACTTAGGCTGCTTCCATGTCTTGGCTATTGTAAATAGTGCTGCTATGAACATTGGGGTGCATATATCTTTTCAAATTATAGTTTTCTCCAGATATACGCTGAGGAGTGAGATCACTAAATTATATGGTAACTCTATTTTTAGTTTTTTAAGGAGCCTCCATACTGTTCTCCATAGTGACTACACAAATTTACATTCCCACCAGCAGTGCAGAAGGATTCCCTTTTCTCCACACCCTCTCCAGCATTTATTACTTGTAGAATTTTGATGATTGCCATTCTGACCACTGTGAGGTGATACCTCATTGTGGTTTTGATTTGCATTTCTCTAATAATTAGTGATGTTGAGCATCCTTTCATGTGCCTGTTGGCCGTCTGTGTGTCTTCTTTGGAAGGATTTTTCAATATCCTCAAATAAATCAATGTGATACAGCACATTAACAAATTGAAGAATAAAGACCATATGATCATCTAAACAGATGCATGAAAAACTTTTGATAAAATTCAATATCCTTTTATGATAAAAACTCTCCAGACAGTGGGCATAGAGGGAACATATCTCAACATAATAAAGGCTGTACATGACAAACACACAGGTAAAATCATACTCAATGTTGAAAAGCTCAAAGCATTTCCTCTAAGATCAGGAAAAAGACAAGGATGCCCACTCTCTCCACTTTTATTCAACATAGTTTTGGAAGTCTTAGCCACAGCAATCAGACAAGAAAAAGGAAATACAAGGAATCCAAATTGCAAAAGAAATAATAAACCCGTTCACTGTTTGCAGATGACATGATGCTCTACATAGAAAATCCTAAAGATGCTACCAGAAAACTACTAGAGCTCATCAATAAATTTGGTAAAATTGCATGATACAAAATTAATACACAGGAAACTTTTGCATTTCTACACACTAACAATGAAATAGCATAAAGAGAAATTAAGTAAACAATCCCATTTACCATCACATCAAAATGAATAAAATACCTAGGAATAAACCTACCTAAGGAGGCAAAAGACCTGTACTCCTAAAACTATAAGACCCTGATTAAAGAAACTCAAGAGGTCACAAACAGATGGAAAGATATACTGTGTTCTTGGATTGGAAGAATCATTATTATTAAAATGACCATACTACCCAAGACAATCTATAGATTCAGTGCAATCCCTATCAAATCACCAATGGCATTTTTCACAGAAGTAAAACCAAAAAAATTAAAATTTGTATGGAAACACAAAGGGCCCTGAATAGCCTAATCAATCTTGAGAAAGAAGAACGGAGCTGGAGGAATCCTGCTGCCTGACTTCAGACTAGACTACAAAACTCCAGTAATCAAACCAGTATGGTACTGGCACAAAAACAGACATATACATCAATAGAACAGGATAGAAAGCACAGAAATAAACCCATGCATTTATGCTCAATTAATCTATGACAAAGAGGCAAGAATATACAATGGAGAAAAGACAGTCTCTTCAACAAGTGGTGCTGGGAAAGCTGGACAGCTACATGTGAAAGAATGAAATTAGAACATTCTCTGTCACAATATACAAAAATAAACTCAAACTGGATCAAAGACCTAAATGTAAAGCCGGATACTATAAAACTCCTAGAGGAAAACATAGGCAGAGTACTCTTTGACATAAATCACGGCAATATTTTTTGGGATCTGTTTCCTAGAGTAATGGAAATAAAAACAAATCTAAACAAATTGGACCTGATTATACTTAAAAGCTTTTGCACAGCAAAGGAAACCATAAACAAAAAGAAAAGACAACCTATGGAATGAGAGAAAATATTTGCAAATGATGTGACTGACTGGGGGTTAATTTCCAAAATATGCAAACAGCTCATACAGCTTAATATCAAAAAACAAACAACCCAATCAAAAAATGGGCAGAAGATCTAAATATTTTACCACTTTGAGTGCAACATAAAAACCTTAGCAGCATATAGGTCCCTTTGCCCTTCTTTTTTGTTTTAGTTATCATATATATTACATCTATATACATTGAAAACTCCACCAGGTAGTATTCCAGTGTGTGTGTGTGTGTGTGTGTGTGTGTGTGTGTGTGTGTGTGTGTGATCACATAATCTTTATCTGTTCATCCATTGATAAATGCTTTTAACATTTAAGTTGTTTCCATATCTTAGCTATTGTTAATAATGATGCAATGATTTCACTTATATGTGGAATATAAAAAATAAAACAAACACAATAAAACAAAACTCATAGATACAGAGAAAAGATTGGTGGTTATCAGAGGGAAATGGCACCAGGGTTGGGTGAAATGGGTGAAGGGGGTTAATTGTATGGTACGTGTGATAACTTGTCTTGTGCTGATCACTTGTAGTGATTACAAAGATTGACTTATTAAGTTGTATGCCTGAAACTGTTATATACCAATTTTACCTCAACTAAAAAAAGAGAAAAATAGTGTACTATTTTTAAAGAGATATTTATCTTTTTGTTGCTCTTGTTTCATTCCTAGTGTTCCAAGTTACTACCTGGACTCATTTCCTTTCTGTATAAAGAACTTCCTTTATCACTTTTTAGAGCAGATCTGCTGAATTCTTTTATTTTTCATTCATCTGAAAATGTCTTTATTTCATCTTCATTCCTAAAAGTTATTTTTACTGTATATGGAATTCAGGTTGACAGTTGTTTCAGATCTTTAGAGATGTCTTCTTGACTCCATGGTTTCTGATGAGAAATTTGCAGTCATTTGAATCTTTATTTCCTCATATAAAATGCATTGATTTTCTCTGATTTCAAGATTTTTTTCATTATGTTTGATTTTTAGCAGTTTGATTATGTGTCTAGATGTTAATTTATTTGAGTTTATCCATTGGAAATTTGGCCTAGTTTCTTGAATCTGTAAGTTTATGCCTTTCACCAATTTGGGGAAGTTTCTGGCCATTATTGCTTCAAACATTTTTTTCTCCATAACTCTCTTTCTCTTTAACCTTCTGGGACTCTGATGATATGAATATTAGACCTTTTGGTATTGTTGCACAATATCTGAACCTCTGCTCATTTTTCTTTTCTCTCTTTTCTTCAGAGTGGATAATTAATATTGCCTTGTCTTCAGGTTCACTAGCTCTTTCCTCTGTTATCTCCAATCTGGTATTGAATGCTTTCAATGAAAGTTTTATTTTAGTTATTGTATTCTTCACATCTAAAATTTCCATTTTATTCTTTATTATGATTTCTATTTCTCTGCTAAGATGTTCTATCTTTCCATTTATTTTCAGAGTATTCTTCTCTAATTTTTGGTTATAAGAGCTAATTTAAAGTGTTTTTTCTTACAATAACCAGGACATGGAAACAACCTAAATGTCCATTGATAGACGAATGGATAAAGAAGATGTGGTACATACATGCAATGGAATATTACTCAGCCATAAAATGGAACGAAACTGGGTCATTTGTACAGATGTGGATGGACCTAGAGTCTGTCATACAGAGTGAAGTAATCCAGAAAGAGAAAAACAAATATTGTATATTAACATACATATGTGGAATCTAGAAAAATGGTACAGATGAACCTATTTGTAGGGCAGGAATAGAGACATAGACATAGAGAATAGACATGTGGACACAGTGGGGGAAGGAGTGGGTGGGACGAATTGGGAGATTAGGTTTGACATAAATACACTACCATGTGTAAAATAGATAGCTAGTGGGAACTTGCTGTATAGCACAGGGAGCTCGGCTCAGTGCTCTATGATGACCTAGATGGGGGGAAGGGGGGAGGGAGGTCCAAGAGGGAGAGCACATAGGTATACATATAGCTGATTCACTTCATTGTACAGCAGAAACTAACACAACATTGTAAAGCAATTTTACTCCAATAAAAAAAATTAGAATTCAAAAAAAAGTGTTTTTTCTGAAAATTTTAACATCTAGGTCATCCCATGATTAGCATATTTTTAATGTCTTTTCCCTTGAAAGTTTTTGAGATTTTCCTAGTTCTTTGTATGTTGAGTAATTTTTATTGTAGCTTGGGCATTTAAAATGGTCTAATTCTCTCAAAAATGTTATTAATTTTAGTTTGTTTTAGTAGGCTTCAGTTCTGAAGTTCAAATCCACCTTCTGTGGACTGCGGTTTGAATATCACTTTAATTTTCGAAGCTTTTGAAAAGCTATTGTGATCTGTCCCATGTATGCACCACCTAGTCTCATGTATGCACTGGTCCAGAGACTAATCTGGAACCCAGGCTGTAGTCTACTCTGTAGTTCAGTTCTCAGTGCTTTCATGTGCTTTTTTAGGGTCAGATATTCACATCTACAGCTTGGGTGTAAGCTGACAAATTCATAAATAACTTTATGGCCTCGTTTTCCTAAGCTCTTTCTTCTTTGTGATCACCCCAGTACACTCCAGATCCCAGAGGTCCCCCTGGTCCTCTGGCCAAAAAGCCAGTGCTTTTTAGTCTCCCCACTATGCCACACACTTCTTGTGAGTGGGTCTGCCTCCAAACTAAGTCATGGGAAGATAAAGAGAAAAGGCAATAGAATTTCCTCCCACATTCTTTGGATGACAATTCTTTTGCTCAAAGAAAAGGAGTCCTCTGCCTGACCACCATAGCTGTTACCACCACCATGACTTTGCACCTTGGATGTTGGAGCTTGCCTAGACACTGCAATCAGAGAGAAAGAAAAATTTAAAATAACATGGGATTTCTTCCACTCTCTCTGTCTCTGTAGGTATTATCATTTCTGGTCCTTGGATCAAAAAAGGAGGGTTTTACTTGGAGTTCTTTTTGACTATACTGTTGTGCAGTTCTGGATTTCATTATGCTTCTGAGTCCAGGGTAGGGGATACGGAGGATACAATATAGGAAATTTACTGGTGGATTGATTGTAGTTCAAATTTTGTCTTCCTTTCACAATTCACCTGCTATTTTTTGCTTTACAGTTCTCAGATAGTTCCTCCATGTCTTCTTTACAGGAATTTTAGTTTCATTCAGTGGGAAAGATAGATTGGGGTGTGTTTCTCCACCTTAACCAGAAAAAGGACTTCAATTTTTGGTTACCTATTTTCTACTACTGTAAGAAATCAAATATAAACTAAATATCCAACTTAAATACAATTTGACATACCAACTCCAAGGAATAATATGCAACCATTTCAATTTTAATTAAGAAAACTGCAACACTATGGGCGAATGTTTCTGATATCACATTAGGCTTTTTTTTAAGTGAAACAAAGATATATATATATATATATATATACACACACTAAGATTACAACCCTGTTAAATAGGTATAGACAGAAAAGATAAAGTTTGCTTAGGGGACCATAGGATTATGGTTTTGTTTATACTTTTTCCTTTTATAAGTATCTTTTTATGTTGTTAGAATTATAAAATTATCATTGTTATGTAATAAACTATATCATGATATATCATGGCCTATAATTATTTTAAAAGTTTATTTTTAAGATCTTTAGGAGAATAAAATGTATTCAGGTGTTAGCTCCATACGGAACTTTAAAAATTATATTCATTTATTCATAATTTTCTAAACCTCAAATCTGCTTCTTTTTCTTTTACACATGGTCTAGTTTCTGCATATGGACTCAACATAAGTGACAAAATTCAATCCGTAAATTCTGAGGCAAACTGTGTGTTATTTTGACAATCTACCTCTTCTCTTCTTTATTGCTCCTTGTCAGTCTGAATGAGGAATTTTGTGAGTTTGGCCAAGGGCTCTTCAGGTTCAAGCCTGCTACGTAATCTAGGCAGCTCAGTTTGTGATACTTTCTCTTACTTGGTTGTTACTGTTTGCTCTGAGTGTCAGGGAGGACAACTCAGTCTCCTAGGTAGAAAAGAGAACCAGGATCCAGGGTACCCATTGTCTCTAGACCAATGCTTCTCAACCTTGGTACTTGTCTTGAATGAAACCATCACTCTCTCAAGGTCATATCTTCCTGAGACCTTGGCAATTTATTTCCACACACATATACTGTTGACTTTGTAAATCTTAAGTTGTGGGTTTCAATTGTTTTTCACCATGTTAAGTATATTTGTTTTCTCCCCTCCCCTAAAAATATACCATTTGAAGAATATTACTTTGGCAATTAAGATGACAAAGACAAAAGGTACCAATAGCCACACTAGAGATATGCTTTAGTCTCTTTACATAAAAAGGTTTCCAAGTTCATTTTTTCTCTTCCAAAGAGATGTTTTTGTTAGTTTTATTTTCTTTATCTTCATTTGTTTTAGTAGGTATCAGTTACTTAGTTTTATTTCCCACTTGTCCAAGATGCTAGCCTCATTCCCGTTTCTTGAGGTAGAGATATTTTGAAATTCAGCCTATGTCAAATGGCTCTCTTATTCTCTCTCAAACATGGGGGCACCCAGAACTTGCTGTGATCTGCCTTATATTATATTTGTCATGTTTCTGCTCCATTTTATTGGAAGCTTCTTAAGGATAAGTACTGTAACTTACTGCCCTCAGAAACCCCAGGCACATCATACACACTTCCATGGGGAAGACTCATTTATGTGTTTGAGTTAAATTTTTTAGTTGACTTTACTTTAAAAATTAATGTAGTGTATCTTTGGAGCAGTTTTAGATTCACAGCAAGATTGAGCAGAAGGTACAGAGATTTCCCATGTACTCCCTGCCTCCACTAGACTTATTTTAAAACTATTTTAGATTTACTGAAAAATTGAGAAGACAGTGCAGAGTTCCTATATTGGCAGCACCCAGGATCCCCTGTTATTAACATCTCACATTAGTATGGTACATTTGTTACAATTAATAAACCAATATTGGTATATTATTATTAGTTAAAGTCCATGGTTTATTCAGATTTTCTTAGATTTTATGTAATGTCCTTCTCTGTTCCAGGATCTCCTTTAGGATATCACATTACATATGTCTTGTCTCCTTAAGTTGGCTGTGACAGATTCTCAGACTTTCTTTGTTTTTGATGACCTTAGTAATTTTAAGGAGTATCAGTTGGATATTTTATAGAATGTCCCTCAATTTGGATTTGAAAAACCATGATGTTTTCACGGTCAAAACTGGGTTTTGTAAAGAAGACACAGAGGCGAAGTGCACTTCATAACACCTCATATCAATGGTACATACTATCAACTGATGTTAACTGCAATCACCTGGCTGAGGTAGTGTTTGTCAGGTTTCTCCATGTTACTCCCCCCCACTTCCATGTTCTCCTCTTTGGAAGGAAGTCAGAATGTGCAACCCATGCTTAAGGAGTGGGGAGTTATATTCTACTACTTTGAGGGAGGAATTTTAACCCATTGAATAAATTAAATACCAATTAGTCTTTATTGATGTAAATAAATAATTGAATAATTAAGTAAATGGGATGGAAGGAATACTTCCTCCTTAAACTTTCAATTATTACATATGGAAAGGAAGAGAGACATAGAACATCACCATTCAGAAAGTACAACAGTAATAGGCGTTGCAGAAGAGATCCACTAATGGATGCTAAAATTAGTAGGCAAATGTTTGAAGAGAAACAGGACTTGCATAGTATCAAAGTATTTACCCCAAGATATTTGTCTACTATACAGTATATCAAAGGGAAACACAGTAACTTTATAGTGGAAAAACCCTAAAGACACTAAAGAAACCAACTTAACCGAGTGGTCACAGTAAACATCATCAGCAATAAGACATATTGACATCATGAACCTCTTGATATGAGGCACTGAGTAGGAATTTTGGTGGGAATGTAAATGGAATTGTTACTTATTTTTTTTTGAATCTTTGGGATTTTCTACATAGACAATGACGTCATCTGAAAAGACAGTTTTGTTTCTTCCTCACAAATCTGTAACCTTTTATTTCCTTTTCTCATATTACTGCAATAGCTAAGACAGGCAGTACAATGTTGAATAGGAGTGATGAGAGGAGACATCCTTGCCTTGGTTCTGATCTTAGAGGGAAAGCATTCAGTGTCTTACATTTAAGTATGACATTAGCTGTAGGTTTTCTTTAGATATTCTTTATCAAGTTGAGGAAGTGTCCAGTTTTCTGAGAATTTTTTAAGTGAATATTAGATTCTGTCAAATGCTTTTTCTGCATTAATTTAAATGATCATTGAATTTTTCTTATCCAGCCTATTGAATACCTTGAATGGTCTTTAAATGTTGAACCAGCCTTGCATACCTGTGATAAATCCCACTTGGTTGTGGTGTATGATTTTTTTATACATTGTTTAATTCAACTTTGATAATTTTTGAGGGTTTTTGCATCTATATTCTTGAGAGATATTGATCCATAGCTTTCCTTTCTTGCAATGTATTTATATAGATTTGATATTAGAGTAATGTTGGTTTCATAGAATGAGTAGGGAACTGTTTTCTCTGTTTTATTTTCTGGAAGAGATTGTAGAGAATAGGTATCATTTCTTCCTTAAATATTTGTTAGAATTCACCAACGAAACCTCTGGGCCTTGTGTTTCTTTTTAGGGAGAAAAAGAAATTTAATGTTTAATTATTTAAAATTATTTACTTTTAATTATTAATTGTTCATTCAATTTCTTTAATAGATAAAACCCTATTCAGATTACTTCTTTAATAGGTATAGTACTATTTCAGACATAGACCTATTCAGAGTTTTGGTTATTTGTGTCTTTCAAGGAATTGGTCCATTTCATTCAAGCTATCAAATTTGTGGGCATAGAATTTCTCATATTTCATTATTATCCTTTTAATATTCATGGGCTCAGCAGTGATATCCCCTTTTCCATTTCTCATATTAGTAATTTGTGTCTTCTCTCTTTTTTTCGTTGGTTAGCCTGGCTAGATATCTACAGTTTTATTCATCTTTTCTCTGTTTCTCTATGTTTTTCTGTTTTCAATTCCATTTCTTTTCTTCCACTTGCTTGATGCTTAAATTGCTCTTCCATCTCTAGTTTCATAGTTGAAAGCTTAGATTATTGATTATTATTATCCTTTATCTTTTCTAATATATGAACTTAATACTGTAAATTTCCCACTAAATGTTATTTCTGCTGATATCCCACATAAATTGTATTTTCATTTTCATTTAGTTCAAAATATTTAAAAAAATTATTTGGAGACTTCTTCTTTGATCCAATCATTATTTGGAGATGTGTTTTTTCATCTCCAAATATTTTGGGCGTTTCCAGCTATCTTTCTTGTTAATTGCCTTCTAGTTTTATTCCTTTGTGCTTTGAGAACGTACTATTTTTTAAACTTGTAAAGGTGTGTTTTATGGCTCAGAATGTGATCTATCTTGGTGAATGTTCCATGTGAGCTTGGGAAGAATGTGGATTCTGCTGTTGTTGGATGAAGCATTCTACATATGTCAATGAGATCCAGCTGATTAATGCAGCTGTTGAGCTCAATTATATCCTTACTAATTTTCTGCTTGCTTGATTTATCAATTACTGAAAAAGGAGAGTTGAAGACTTGAATTATAATAGTAGCTTTGCATATTTCTCCTTGCAGTTATATCAGTTGTTTTTTGTTTTTTTTGTCTCAAGTATTTTGATGTTGTTTTGGGAGAACAATATGAAGGATTGTTATATTTCCTTGGAGAATTGACCCCTTTAGCATTATGTAATACTCATCTCCATCCCTGATAAGTTTCCTTGCTCTGAAGTCAGCTTTATCTGAAATTAATATAGCTACTCCAGCTTTCCTTTAGTTAGTATTAGCATGTGTATCTTTCTGCATTCCTTGTCATTTTTTGTTGTTGTTATGGCCGTATACTCACAACATAAAATTCACCATTTAACCATTTTAAAGTGTACAATTCAGTGGCATTTAGTACACTGACAATGCTGTGCAACATTCACAACTATCAAGTCCCAGAACATGTTCATCACCTCAAAAGGAAACTACTCATTAAGCAGTCACTCCACAATCCCCTCTCCTCCTGGCCCTTGGATACAATTAATCCACTTTCTGTCTGTCTCTATGGATTTGTCTATTCTGGATATTTCATATAAATGGGATTATATAATATGTGGCCTTTTGTATCGGGTTTCTTTCACTTAGCATAATGTTATCAAGGTTCATCCATGTTGGAGCATATATCATTACTTCACTCCTTGCTATTTTCAAATAGTATCCCATTGCATGAATAAAACACATTTCGTTTGTTCATTTATCTGTTGACAAACATTTGGGTTGTTTCTACCTTATGGTAATTGTGAATGCTGCTATTAACATTTGTGTACAAGTTTTTGCTTGAACACCTGTTTTAATTCTTATGGATATGTACCTAAGAGTAGATATGCTGAGTCATAGGCCAAGTTTAACACTTTGAAGAACCACCAAACTGTTTTCTACAGCAGCTGCATCATTTTCTATTCACACCAGCAATGTGTGATGGTTCCAGTGTCTTCATGCCCTTGTCAACACTTGCCATTTTCTATGTATATATATATTATATATATATATATTATATATATATATTATATATATATAATATGTATATATTTTGGCTGCATTGGGTCTTCATTGCTGCGTGCTGGCTTTCTCTAGTTGCAACCAGCAGGGGCTACTCTTTGTTGTGGTGCGTGGGCTTCTCACTGTGGTGGCTTTTCTTGTTGTAGAGCATGGGCTCTAGGCGTATGGACTCAGTAGTTGTGGCATGCTGGTCCTAGAGCACAGGCTCAGTATTTGTGGTGCATGGGCTTAGTTGCTTCGCGGAATGTGGGATCTTCCTGGACCAGGGATTGAACCAGTGTCCCCTGCATTGGCAGGTGGATTCTTGACCACTGCACCACGAGGGAGGTCCCCTATTTTTTTTTTCTATTATTGCCATCCTGGCATATGTGAAGTGGTACCTCATTGTGGTTTTTATTTCCATTTCCCTCATGACTAATTATATTGAATATTTCTTCATGTATTTATTAGTCACTTTTACCTTTTTTTTTTTGAGAAATGTCAATTCAAGTCCTTTGTTTATTTTTAAATTGGGTTGCTTGTCTTTTTGTTGTTGAGTGGTAAGAGTTCTTTATGCTGGATTCTATGCACTTATCAGATATATAGTTTAAAAATATTTTCTTCCATTCTGTGAATTGTCTTCTATATTTCTTGGTAATGTCCTTTGCTGCACAAAAGTTTTTAATTTTGAGGAAGCCCAATTTATTTTTTTCCTTTGGTTTCCAAGAAACCATTGCCAAATCCAAGGTCATGAGAGCATATCCTTGTATTTTCTTCTAAAGGTTTTATAGTTTCAGCCCTTTTGTCTAGAATTTTGATCCACTTTGAGAGCTTTTAAAATTGTTCTGTATATGATGTAATGTCAGGGTCCAACTTCATTCTTTGACATGTGGACATCAATTTGTTCTGACAGTATTAGATTTTTATGGTTTTAGCTGTTATATTTAGCTATTTGATCTACTTTGATTTAATTTTTATATGGCATAAAGTGAGGATCCAACATCATTCTCTTAAATCTGGATATCCATTTGCCCCAAAACAATTTGTTGAAGAGACTACTTCTTCCCTATTGAATAATCTTCACACCATTGTCAAAAATTAATTGACCATCAATGTATGGGTTTATTTCTGGGCTCTCAATTCTATTCTATTGATCTATATGTCTATCCTATGCTGGTATCACACTGTTTTTTTATTGTGTCTTTAAAGTAAGGTTTTAAATTAGGAAACATGAGTCCTCCCATTTTGTTCTTCTTTTTCAAGAATGTTTCAACTACCTGGGATCCCTTGCAATTTCACATAAATGTTAGGATCACCTTTTTAATTTCTGCAAAACACATTGTTAGGATTTTGATAGGGATGGCATTGAATCTGCAGATTGCTTTAGGGGAGTATTGCCATCTTAAAAATATTAAGTCTTCCAATTTATTTATGTAGGCTTTCTTTAAATTATTTTAACAATGTATTATAGTTTTCAGTCTTGCACCTCATTTGTTAAATGTATTCCTAAGTATTTATTCTTTTTGATGCTATTGTAAGTATAATTGTTTTCTTAATTTTCTTTTCAGATTGTTCATTGTCAGTGTATAGAAATACAATTGATTTTTGCATGCTATTTTATACCCTGAAACTTTGCTGAATCCATTTATTAACACTAATAGTTTTTTGTGTGTGTACTCTTCAGGATTTCGTATATATAGGACCATGTAATTTGTGAAGAGAGATAGTTTTTACTTCTTTATTCAAAATTTGGTTGTCTCATTTCTTTTTCTTGCCTAAATACACTGGCTAGAACTTTCAGTACAATGTTGAATAGCAGTGGCAAAAGCAGGATTCCTTGAATAGCTCCTGCGTTTAGCGGGGAAAGCTTTCAGTTTTTCACCATTGAATATGATGTTAACTATGTGCTTGTCATTAAAACATCATTTATCAAGGAAGAAGTTTCTTTGTATTCCTAGGTTTCTGAGTGTTTTTATTATGAAAGGGTGTTGGATTTTGCCAAATGCCTTTTCTGTGTCAGTTGAGATGATTATGTGGTTTTTTCCCTTCCCTTCAAAGTCAAGTATTACTTTGATTTTCATATTTTGAACCACCCTAACAATCCTGGGATAAATCCCACTCGGTCATGGTTTATGATCCTTTTAATATTCTGCTGGATTACATTTTTTTGCATTTTGTTGAGGACTACTGTATCTACAGTCATCCCTTGATATCCACAGGGGACTGATCTCAGGACCTGCTGCAGGTACCAAGATCCACGGAGGCTTAAGTCTCATAGTTGGCCCTCTGAATCCATGGTACTGCATTCATGGATTCAACCACTCGCAGATCAGGTAGTACTGTAGGATTTATTGAAAAAAATCCGCATATAGGTAGACCGGTGCAGTTCAAACCCACATTGTTCAAGAGTCAACTATATGTTCATAAAGGATATTGGTCTGTAGTTTACTTTATTAGTGTTGTTTCCACCTGGTTTTGGTGTTAGGGTAATACTAATAGAATGAGTTACAAAGAATGGTGATTCTTTGAAAAGATCAGCAAAATTGAAGAGCATTAAGCTAGAATGACTAAGAAATAGAGGGAGAAAACATAATTAACTAAAACTAGAAAAGTTGGGACATAACTATGGATCTTACACTTAATCTAGCTGAAGATTTGTCAATTTGGAGATATTTTCTAAAGACTAACTTTTGTTTTTGGAGATTTTGCTCTACTGTTTTTCTATTTTCTTTTTCATTTATTCATTCTTATATTTATTTTATTTTTTTCTGCCAGATTTGCATTTAGTTTGCTGTTCATTTTCCGGTTACTTTAGGCATAAAGTTAGGTTGTCGTTTTGAGACCTTTCTTCATTTTTAAAATTGAGGTAAAATACACAGAGCATATAAAGTTTATCATCTTAACCATTTTTAAGTGTATTGTTTAGAAGTTTTAAATAAAATTACATTATTGTGCAACCAATATCCAGAACTTTTTCATCTTTCAAAACTTAATTTCTATACACACTAAACATCAACACCCCATTTCTCCTTTCCCTTAGCTCCTGACAACCACAATTCTACTTTCTATTTTTATGAGTTTGACAACTCTCAGTACTTCATATAAATGAAATCATATAGTACCTGTATTTTTGTGACTGGGTTATTTCAGTTAGGATAATGTTTTCAATATACATCCACATTGTAGCATATGTTAGAATTCCCTTCCTTTTTAATTTATATTTTAAATGCAATATTCCACTGTATGCATATAGCACATTTTGTTTATCAGTTCATCTGCCAATGGACTTTGAATTGCTTCCACCTTTTGGCAGTTGTAAATAATGCTTCTATGAACATGGGTGCACAAATATCTTTTTAAGACCCTGCTTTCAGCATTTTTAGATATATAACGAGAAGTGGTGTTGCATAGGTTTTATGGTGATTATATTTTAAATGTCTATATTTTAATTTTTTGAGGAATTGTCACACTGCATTTCATAATAGTTGCACCATTTTACATTTCCACCAACGGTGCCCACTGTTTCCAATTTCTCCATATCCTCACCAACATTTGTTATTTTCTGCTTTTTCAGTTTTGTTTTTGATAGCAGCCATCCTAATGGGTTTGAGGTAATATCTCATTGTGATTTTAATTTGCATTCCCTAATGATTAGTGATATTGAACTCTTTTCATATACCTGTTGGCAAGTTGTATATTTTCTTTGGAAAAATACCTGGTCAAATCCTTTGCCCAGTTTTTAAGCTGGTTATTTGTTTTGTTGTTGTTGTTGTTGAGTTGTAGAGTTCTTTATATAAACTGGATATTAAACTCTTGTCAGATATATGATTTGCAAATAAGTTCTCCCATTCTTAAAACATTTCACTTTGTTGATTGTGTAATTTGATGCATGGTTTTTTTCAGGGGGGGGAAATGTAGTTCAATTTATTTATTTATTTATTTATTTATTGCCTCTACTCTTGGTGTCATATCCAAGAAATCATTTTTAAATCCAGTGTCATGAAGATTTCTCCCTTATATTTTCTAAGAATTCTATAGTTTTAGATTATATGTTTAGATCTTTGAGCAATTTTGAGTTAATTTTTGTATATGGAATAAGGGAGGGGTCCAGTTTTTTTCTTTTGCATGTGGAATCCAGTTTTCCCAATCCTATTTGTAGAAAAGAATTTTTCACATCGAATTATTTTGGTACCCTTGTCAAAAATCATTTGACCATGTATGAGAGGGTTTATTGTGGGGCTGTCTATTCTATTTCACTGGTGTATATGTATGTGTTTATGCCAGTACTTCACTGTTTTGATTACTGTAGATTTGTAACAAGTTTTGAAATCAGGAAATGTGAGATCTCCCAATTTGTTCTTCTTTTTCAAGATTGTTTTGGCTATTTGGGGTCCCTTGAGATTCCATACGAATTTTAGGATGGATTTTTCTATTTATGCAAAAATTGCTATTGGTATATTGATAGGAATTGGATTAAACATATAAATTTTTATTTCCTCCTCATTTTGTTTCTTTGGTTGGTTAATTCTGTTGGTGGTTACCATGAGCCTTAGTATTAACATCCTGAATTTATAGAATTCTACTTTGAATTGATAACCAACTTAGTTTAACATCACAAAATTTACCAGCTTCTACACAGCTCTGGCATCAACTATGTGGTTATTGTCAAAAATTACATCTTTATATATTGTATGCTCCTTATCATAGATTTAGAGTTATTGTTTTATAAATTTCTCTTTTAAATTACATAGGGAAAAGGAGGAGTTTTAAACAAAATTGCATAGGAAAAGGAAGAATTATAAACAAAATATACTGGCCTTTTATTTAACTATGTAGTTACCTTTACTGATGTTCTGTATTTCTTTATATGGTCTCATATTATTGTGTAAGGTTCTTTAATTTCATCCTGAATAACTCCCTGAGCATTTTATGTAGGGCAAATCTACTAGCAAACATCTTCCTCAGCTTTTGTTTTATTGGAATGTCTTAAATTCTCCTTCATTTTTTTTTTCTAGAAATACACGTTCTTTTATTTATTTATTTATTTATTTATTTATTTATTTATTTATTTATTTATGACTGTGTTGAGTCTTCGTTTCTGTGCGAGGGCTTTCTCTAGTTGCGGCAAGTGGGGACCACTCTTCATCGCGGTGCGCGGGCCTCTCACCATCACGGCCTCTCTTGTTGCGGAGCACAGGCTCCAGACGCACAGGCTCAGTAATTGTGGCTCACGGGCCCAGTTGCTCCATGGCATGTGGGATCTTCCCAGACCAGGGCTCGAACCCGTATCCCCTGCATTGGCAGGCAGATTCTCAACCACTGCGCCACCAGGGAAGCCCCTCTCCTTCATTTTTTAAGGGATAGTTTTTCCTGATGTAGAATTCTTGGTTGAGCTTTTTCTTTTACTACTTTAAATATGTCATCCCACTGCCTTCTTTTTTTTTATATACATTTTTTTTCACACTCTTTTCCATTATGGTTTATTACAGGATACTGAATATAGTTCCCTGTGTTACACAGTAGGGCCTTGTTGTTTATCCATCCTATATATAATAGTTTGCATCTACTAACCACAAACCCCCAATACCTCCCTCCCCCATCCCCCTTCCCCTTGGCAAACATGAGTCTTTTCTCTATGCCTGTGAGTCTGCTTCTGTTTGTAAATAAGTTTACTTTTGTCATATTTTAGATTTCACATGTAAGTGATATCATATGATATTTGTCTTTCTCTTTCTGACTTGCTTCAATTAATATGATAATCTCTAGGTCCACCTGCATTGCTGCAAATGGCATTATTTCACTTTTTATGGCTGAGTAATATTCCATTATATATATATATATATATATATATATATATATATATATATATATATATATATATATATATATATACCACATCTTCTTCATTCATCTTTCCATGGGTATTTAGGTTGCTTTCATGTCTTGGCTATTGTAAATAGTGCTGCTATGAACATAGGGGCACATGTGTCTTTTTGAAATAGAGTTTTATCTGGATATATACCCAGGAGTGGAATTCCTGGATCATATGACAACTCTGTTTTTAGGTTTTTAAGGAACCTTCATACTGTTTTCTATTGTGGCTGCACCAATTTGCATTCCCGCCAACAGTGTAGGAGGGTTCACTTTATTATTATTATTATTATATATATAAATATATTTTTTGGCTGTGTCAAATCTTAGTTGTGGCAAGCAGGATCTTCGTTGTGGCAAGTGGGATTTTAGTTGCAGCATGCAGGGTTCTCTCTAGTTGTGGTTTGTGGGGTTTTTGTGTGTTTTTTTTTTTTCTCTCTCTCTCTCTAGTTGTGGTGCACGGGCTTCAGGGCGTAAGGGCTCTGTAGTTGTGGTACACAGGCTTAGTTGCCCCGAGGCATGCAGGATATTAGATCCACAAACAGGGATCAAACCTGCGTCTCCTGCACTAGAAGGTGGATTCTTTACCACTGGACCACCAGGGAAGCCCCCAGGATGGTTCCCTTTTAGAGAGGGCTTTTTATATATACATATTTTTTAACATCTTTATTGGAGTATAATTGCTTTACAATCTTGTGTTAGTTTCTGCTGTAAAACAAAGTGAATCAGCTATATGCATATGGATATCCCCATATTCCCTCCCTCTTGCGTCTCCCTCCCACCCTCCTTATCCCACCCCTCTAGGTATTTGCAAAGCACGGAGCTGATCTCCCTGTGCTATGCAGCTGCTTCTCACTAGCTATCTATTTTACATTTGGTAGTGCATATATGTCCATGCCACTCTCTCACTTCATCCCAGCTTACCCTTCCTCCTTCCCGTGTCCTCAAGTCCATTCTCTATGTCTGCGTCTTTATTCCTGTCCTGCCCATAGGACCTTCAGAACCATTTTGTTTTTTTAGATTATATATATGCGCGTTAGCATAAAGTAATTGTTTTCTCTTTCTGACTTACTTCACTCTGTATGACAGTCTCTAGGCCCATCCACCTCACTACAAATAACTCAATTTTGTTTCTTTTTATGGCTTAGTAATATTCCATTGTACATATGTGCCACATCTTCTTTATCCATTCATCTGTTGATGGACACTTAGGTTACTATCATGTCCTGGCTATTGTAAATAGTGCTGCAATGAACATTGTGGTACATGACTCTTTTTTTTGTTGTTCTTAGTTTCTGCTTTATAACAAAGTGAATCAGCTATACATATGCATATATCCCCATATCTCCTCCCTCCTACATCTCCCTCCCAATCTCCCTATCCCACCCCTCTAGGTGATCAAAAAGCACTGAGCTGATCTCCCTGTGCTATGTGGCTGCTTCCTACTAGCTATCTATTTTACATTTGGTAGTGTATATATGTCCATGCAACTCTCTCACTTCATCGAAGCTTACCCTTACCCCTCTCTGGGTCCTCAAGTCCATTCTGTACATCTGTGTCTTTATTCCTGCATGATTCTTTTTGAATTATGGTTTATTCAGGGTATATGCTCAGTAGTGGGATTGCTGAGTCATAAGGTACTACTATTTTTAGTATTTTAAGGCACCTCCATACTGTTCTCCATAGTGGCTGTATCAATTTATATTCCCAACAACAGTGCAAGAGGGTTCCCTTTTATCCACACTCTCTCCAGCTTTTATAGTTTGTAGATTTTTTGATGACGGCCATTCTGACTGGTGTGAGGTGATACCTCATTGTAGTTTTGATTTGCATTTCTCTAATGATTAGTGATGTTGAGCATCTTTTCATGTGTTTGTTGGCAATCTGTATATCTTCTTTGGAGAAATGTCTATTTAGGTCCTATGCCCATATTTTGATTGGGTTGTTTGTTTTTTTGATACTGAGCTGCATGAGCAGCTTGTATATTTTGGAGATTAATCCTTTGTCAGTTGCTTCATTTGCAAATATTTTCTCCCATTCTGAGGGTTGTCTGTTCATCTTTTTTATGGTTTCCTTAGCTGGGCATAAGCTTTTAACTTTCATTAGGTCACATTTGTTTATTTTTGTTATTATTTCCATTCCTCTAGAAGGTGGGTCAAAAAGGATCTTGCTGTGATTTATGTCATAGAATGGTCTGCCTATATTTTCATCAAAGAGTTTTATAGTGTCTGACCTTACATTTAGATCTTTCAACAATTTTGAGTTTATTTTTGTTTGTGGTGTTAGGAAGTGTTCTAATTTCATTCTTTTACATGTAGATGTCCAGTTTTCCCAGCACCACTTATAGAAGAGGCTGTCTTTCCTCCATTGTATACTCTTGCCTCCTTTATCAAAGATAAGGTGACCATAGGTGTGTGGTTTTATCTCTGGGGTTTCTATCCTGCTCCATTGACCTATATTTCTATTTTTGTGCCAGTACCATGCTGTCTTGATTACTGTAGCTTTGTACTATAGTCTGAAGTCCGGGAGCCTGATTCCTCCAGCTCCGTTTTTCTTTGTCAAAATTGCTGTAGCTATTCAGGGTCTTTTGTATTTCCATGCAAATTGTGAAATTTTTTGTTCTAGTTCTATGAAAAATGCCATTGGTAGTTTGATAAGGATTGCATTGAATCTGTAGATTGCTTTGGGTAGTATAGTCATTTTCACAATGTTGATTCTTCAAATCCAGGGCCATGGTATATCTCTCCATCTGTTTGTATCATCTTTAACTTCTTTCAACAGTGTCTTATAGTTTTCTGCATACAGGTCTTTTGTCTCCTTAGGTAGGTTTATTCCTAGGTATTTTATTCTTTTTGTTGCAGTGGTAAATGGGAGTGGTTCTTTAATTTCTCTTTCAGATTTTTCATCATTAGTGTATAGGAATGCAAGAGATTTCTGTGGATTAATTTCGTATCTTGCTATTTTACCTAATCATTGATTAGCTCTAGTAGTTTTCTGGTGGCATCTATGATTTTCTATGTATAGTATCATGTCATCTGCAAACAGTGACAGACTTACTTCTTCTTTCCTGATTTGGATTCCTTTTATTTCTTTTTCTTCTATGACTGCTGTGGCTAAAACTTCCAAACCTATGTTGAATAATAGTGGTGAGAATGAGCAACTCTGTCTTGTTCCTGATCTTAGTGGAAATGGTTTCAGTTTTTCACCATTGAGAACGTTGTTGGCTGTGGGTTTGCCATATATGGCCTTTATTATGTTGAGGTAGATTCCCTGCATGTCTAATTTCTGGAGAGTTTTTATCATAAATGTGTTGAATTTTGACAAAAGTTTTGCTGCATCTATTGAGATGATCACATAGTTTTTAATCCTTCACTTTTTTAATATGGTGTATTACATTGATTGATTTGCATATATTGAAGAATCCTTGCATTCCTGGGATAAACCCCACTTGATCATGGCGTATGATCCTTTTAATGTGCTGTTGGACTCTGTTTGCTAGTATTTTTTAAAGATTTTTGCATCTATGTTCATCAGTGATATTGGCCGGTAGTTTTCTTTCTTTGTGACATTTTTGTCTGGTTTTGGTATCAGGGTGATGGTGGCCTTGTAGAATGAGTTTGGGAATATTCCTCCCTCTGCTATATTTTGGAAGATTTGAGGATAGGTGTTGGCTCTTCTCTAAATGTGTGATAGAATTTGCTTGTGAATCCATCTGGTCCTGGGCTTTTGTTTGTTGGAAGATTTTAAATCACAGTCTCAATTTCAGTGCTTGTGATTGGTCTTTTTATATTTTCTATATCTTCCTGGTTCAGTCTCAGAATGTTGTACTTTTCTAAGAATCTGTCCATTTCTTCCAGGTTGTCCATTTTATTGGCATAGAGTTGCTTGTAGTAATCTCTCATGATCCATTGTATTTCTGCAGTGTCAGTTGTTACTTCTCCTTTTTCATTTATAATTCTATTGTTTTGAGTCTTCTCCCTTTTTTTTCTTTATGAGTATGACTATTGGTTTATCAATTTTGTTTTTGTTTATCTTCTCAAAGAACCAGCTTTTAGTTGTATTGATCTTTGCTATCATTTCCTTCATTTCTTTTTCATTTATTTCTGATCTGATCTCTATGACTTCTTTCCTTCTGCTAACTTTGGGAATTTTTTTGTTCTTTTTCTCTAATTGCTTTAGGTGTAAGGTTAGGTTGTTTATTTGAGATGTTTGTTGTTTCTTGAGGTAGGATTGTATTGCTATAAAGTTTCCTTTTAGAACTGCTTTTGCTGCATCCCATAGGTTTTGGGTTGTTGCGTTTTCATTGTCATTTGTTTCTAGGTATTTTTTGATTTTTTCAGTGAACTCTTGGCTATTTAGTAGCATATTGTTCAGCCTGCATGTGTTTGTATTTTTTACAGTTTTATTCCTGTAATTGATATCTAGTCTCATAGCATTGTGGTCGGAAAAGATACTTGATATGATTTCAATTTTCTTAAATTTACCAAAGCTTGATTTGTGGTCCAAGGTATGATCTATCCTGGAGAATGTTTCAGAAGCACTTGAGAAGAAAGTGTATTCTGTTGTTTTTGGATGGAATGTCCTATAAATATCAATTAAGTCCATCTTTTTCAATGTATCGTTTAAAGCTTGTGTTTCCTTATTTATTTTCATTTTGGATGATCTGTCCATTGGTGAAAGTGGGGTGTTAGTGTCCCCTACTATTATTGTGTCACTGTTGATTTACCCTTATATGGATGTTAGAATTTTCCTTATTTATTGAGGTGCTCTTATGTTGGGTGCATAAATATTTACTATTATTATATCTTCTTGGATTGATCCCTTGATCATTATGTAGTGTCCTTCTTTGTCTCTCTAATAGTATTTATGTTACAGTCCATATTGTCTGATATGAGTATTTCTACTCCAGCTTTCTTTTGATTTCTATTTTCATGGAATATCTTTTTCCATCCTGTCAGTTTTAGTCATACATGTCTGTAGCTCTGAAGTGGGTCTCTGGCAGACAGTATATATATGGGTCTTATTTTTGTATCCATTCAGCCAGTCTATGTCTTTTGATTGGAGCATTTAGTTCATTTACATTTAAGGTAATTATCAATATGTATGTTCCTATTACCATTTTCTTAATTGTTTTGGGTTTGTTTTTGTAGGTCTTTTCCTTCTCCTCTGTTTCGTGCCTAGAGAAGTTCCTTCAGCATTTGTTGTAGTGTTGGTTTGGTGGTGCTGAATTCTCTTAACTTTTGCTTGTCTGTAAAGGTTTTAATTTCTCTGTCGAATCTGAATGAGGTCCTGGCTGGGTAGAGTAATCTTGGTTGTATGTTTTTCCCTTTCATCACTTTAAATATGTCCTACCGCTCCCTTCTTGCTTGCAGAGTTTCTGCTGAAAGATCAGCTGTTAACCTTATGGGGATTCCCTTGTATGTTATTTGTTGTTTTTACCTTGCTGCTTTTAATATTTTTTCTTTGTATTTAATTTTTGATAGTTTGATTAATATGTGTTTTGGCATGTTTCTCTTTGGGTTCATCCTGTATGGTACTCTCTGTGCTTCCTGGACTTGATTGACTATTTCCTTTCCCGTGTTTGGGAAGTTTTAGACTCTTATCTCTCCAAATATTTTTTCAGACCCTTTCTTTTTCTCTTCTTCTGGTATCCCTATAATTTGAATGTTCATGCATTTAGTGTTGTCCCAGAGGTCTCCGAGACTGTCCTCAAATCTTTTCATTCTTTTTTCTTTATTCTGCTCCCTGGCAGTTATTTCCACCATTTTATCTTCCAGCTCACTTTTCCATTCTTCTGCCTCAGTTATTTTGCTATTGATTCCTTCTACAGTATTTTTAATTTCTGTAATTGTGTTGTTCATCACTATTTGTTTGCTCTTTAGTGCTTCTAGGTCCTTGTTAAATGTTTCTTATATTTTCTCCATTCTGTTTCTGAGCTTTTGGATCATCTTCACTATCATTATTCTGAATTCTTTTTCAGGTAGGTTGCTTTTTTCTTCTTCATTTATTTGGTCTTGTAGGTTTTTACCTTGCTCCTTCGTCTGTAACATATCTTTTTCTTGTTTCTTTTCTTTTTTTTTTTTTTTTTTGATGTGTGGTATTGTACTCCTGTCTTACCTGTTTTTGGTCCTGAGACGTCCAGCACTGGAATTTGCAGGCAGTTGGAGAGAGCCAGGTCTTGGTGCTAAGATGATGTTCTCTGGGAGGCCTCACTCTGATTCATATTCCCTGGGGTCTGAGGTTCTCTGTTAGGTCAGTGCTTTGGACTTGGAGCTCCCACCACAGGAGCTCAGGCCTGTTTTCCTGCCTGGGAACCAAGATCTCACAAGCTTCATGGTGTGGTAAAAGAAAAAGAGAATAAAAGAAAGAAAGGAAGAAAAAAAGTAGCAGTACAATATCAAAGAATAAAAAACAAAATAAAATTGGAAAGATAAAAAATATATTAGGAAAGATAAAACTATAATTGAAACAACCGGTCGCTGGGGGTTCTTCCCATCCCCTTAGGTGTCTGTGGTCCCCCACCAGTGGCTGGTAGGCACTCTAGTTTTGAGGAGACACGGATTCTGTGTCCTCCTACTATGCCATCTTGTCTCCGCTCCCCATCCCACTGCCTTCTGCTTTCCATGATGTCAAATGAGAAATTGGCTGTTAATCTTATTTATAATCCCTTGTGCATGCTTCCTGCTTTCAAAGTTTTTCTCTTTGTCTTTAGCTTCTGATGGCTTAAAATTCATCTCAGTGTGGGTCATTTTTGCATTTTTCCTACATATAGTTTTTATATGTATAGATTCATGCTTTTCATCATATTTGAGAAATTTACAATTATTTTTTTTTCTGTCTTTCTCTCTTTCCTTCTGGTATTCCCATTGTATGTATGATGGTATGCTTGATGGTGTCCCTGATATTCCTTACACTGTTTATTTTTCTTCATCCTCTTGTCTTCCTGATCTTCAGAGTAGATAATTTCAATAGACTTAACTTTAGATATAATGGTTCTTTCTTCTATCTTCACAATATATTTTGAAACCCTCCAGTCAATTTATTATTTTAGCTATTGTACTTTTCACCTCCAGAATTTTTATTCTTTTTAATAATTTCTGTATTTTTATTGATATTCTCTATTTGTTCAGAAAATGTTCTTATTTCTGTAATCCAGTTTCCATCGTTTCTTTTAGGTGTTGGAACATATTTAACATGGTAGTTTTAAAGTATTTGTATAGTAAGTCTAATGTCTAGGCTTCTTAAAGGAAGGCTTCTATCAAATTGTTTTTTTCCTACAAATGGGCTATGCTTTTCCACTTCTTTTTATTCCTTATTTTTTGTTGAAAACTTGAAATTTAGAATATTAAAGTGGAAACTCTGGAAATTAGATCATCCTCCCTCCACAGGGTTCACTGTTGCTTGTTTGGGGCTGTAGTTGTCTGTTTGTTTAGGGAGTTTTCCAAGTTATTTTTGTAAAGCTGCATTATTTGTGCATGGAGATGGAAGTTTCCATTCCATTATTTTACAATCTAGGTGGTGTTCTGGCAAAGATTTTCTTAAATGCCTGGAAACAAAAAGAAGAAAAAAATGGTAAATAATACTTCCCTGTTCTTTTCAGCATGGCTCTGACCTGGAACACTCCTTAAACACTTAGCCTGGCCACGTGCAACTCTGCTTTGCGTTCAACTCTTGAATGTGTGGAGTGCATAGCAAGTTCTGGAGTCATCTGGTCTTTTCTGAATATGTGTGTGGCCCTGGGCATGCATGTTGCACTGAAATTTCCTTGATATACATGAGAAATTTCCACAGCCCTTATTATTCCATGTATCTTCCTCCCCAGCTTCCTCCATCCCAGGTTTTTTTGCTTTGTCTGCTGTTTACTTCATCCACTGACCCTTGAACCAGTAGGATACTGGTAATATATTTCTTTAACTTCTTTTAAGAGATGCTTCCTGGACAGTCACTCAAACCCTGAAAGAATTCTGTGGAGAGTCAAATAATATCAAGCCTTTGTTCTGGTCTCTCAGGGAACTGCCAGTTAGGTAAAAGTGTACTTATACAGCATTTTTTTTTCTTAACAGAGTCCATTTTACCCTTCTGGCACAAGCAAACCACACCAGGAATGGAAGATGCCACCAAACTGGGGAATGGGGATTGTAGGTGGCTGAGAAAAAATGCTAGTGTGCTCTCTTCTCATATTACAGTGGATTCTTCCTTCAATATGTGTTGCTTTAAGATTTTTATTAAATTCTAAAGAATTCCAAAAATTCTGGTAGTTTTTGCCAGATTAATGGTTGCTTCAATGGAGAAACTGATTTTTGGAGCTCCCTACTCCACCATTTTCAGTTATGCCACCCATCACTTCACTTTTAACCTCTCTGTGGCTTTGTATTTAAACACATCATCATTAATTAAAGAGATTGTCTTTTCTTCATTGAGTATTCTTGGCTCCATTGTCAAACAGTAATTGGCAGCATATTCTTGTGTTTATTTCTGGGCTCTCAATTCAGTTCTGTTGGTCTATGTGTCTGTTTTTTGTTTTTGGTTTTTTTTGTGCCAGTATACTGTTTTAATTACTATAGCTTGATAGTATAGTTTGAAACCAGTAAGTGTGATTTCTTATGCTTTGTTCTTGTTCTTTTTAAGGATTTATTTGTATATTCAGGATCTTTTTTGGTTCCATATAAATTTTAGGAGTGTTTTTTTCCTATGTCTGTTGAAAATACCCCTGGAATCTTAATAGGTATTGCAATGAATCTATAGATGTTTTTTGTTAGTATTGCTATTTTAATAAAATTAATTCTTGCAGTCCATGAACATAGGATACCTTTGCATTTATTTGTGTCTTCCTTGAATTCTTTCATCAGTGTCTTGTAGTTTTTAAAGTAGAGAGCTTTCACCTGCTTGGTTAAATTGATTCTTAAATATTTTAATCCTTTTGATGTTATTGTAAATGGGATCAATTTTTTTTCAGAATGTATAGAAATGCTACTAATTTTTGTATTATAATTGAAAGTTTATATCTTTAGACCACCTTCACTCATTTCACCAAACCCCCACACCCCCCCCAACCTCTGGCAACCACCAATCTGTTCTCTGTATCTATGAGTATGATTTTTTTTAGATTCCATGTGTAAATGAGATCATACAGTATTTGTCTTGTCTGTCTGACTTATTTCACTTACTATTATGCCCTCAGGATCCATCCAAGTTGTCACAAATGACAAGATCTCCGTTTTATGACAGAATCTTATTCCATTTTATATATAAAACATTTTTTTTTATCCGTTCATCCAACAATGGACATGTAGGTTGCTTTCATGTCTTGGCTATTGCAAATAATGCTGCAATGAACATAGGAGTTCAGATGTCTTTTCTAATTAGTGTTTTTGTTTCCTTCGAATAAATACTCAGAAGTGAAATTGCTGGATCATAAGGCAGTTCTATTTTTAAGTTTTTGAGGATCCTGCATACTGTTTTACATAGTGGCTGTACCAACTTACATTGCCACTGACAGTGCACAGTGGTTTCCTTTTCTCCACATCTTTACCACCAAAGTGATATATCACTGTGGTTTTCATTTGCATTTCCATCATGAGTAGTGATGTTGAGCACCTTTTCAATTACCAGTTGACCATCTATATGTCTTCTTTGGAAAAATATGTATTCAATTCCTCTGCCCATTTTTAAATCCTATTTTTTTTTTGTTACTGAGTTGTATAAGTTCTTTATATATTTTGGATATTAACCTCTTATCAGATATGTAGTTTACAAATATTTTCTCCCATTTTTAAGGTTGCCTTTCATTTTGTTGATGGTTTCCTTTGCTGAGCAGAAGCCTTTTAATCTGATGGAGTACTTTCTCTGGTTTCAGTTGAGCATTTTATGAATTCCATGTTCTTTCTTCTTATCATATCAAGTATACTCCTTAAAAAATTGGTGATTTACCTAGAGTTTGTAATGTACAATTCCAACTAATCTATACCCACTTTCAGATAACACTATAACACTTCATGTGTAGTGCAGTTATCACACAGTATTTCAAATTCCTCTCTGCCCTCCTTTATAACATTGCTGTCATTCATTTAACTTATTCATATGCTATAATCAAGCAATACAGTATTAAGATTATGATTTGAACAAACTATTAACTATTACATCAATTAAAGAGGAATAAGGTATATTATTTTACATGTATTTATTCCTTTTCTGATTCTCTTCCTCATTTATGTAAATCCTATTTTCTGACCTTTTTAATTTTTGTTCTTACCAATGAGTTTCTTTTGCCATTTCCTCGGAGTAGATAGGCTTGTGTGAATTCCCTTAGTTTTTGTTTGTTGAGAATGACCTTATTTGTCTTGCACTTTTGAAAGATAATTTTGCTGGATATAGAATTCTAGATTGGTGTGGTCTTTTGTTGTTTTGTTTTGTTTTATTTATATCACTATAAATATTTCACTGCACTCTCTTCCTGCTTTCCTGGTTTTGACAAATCCAATGTAGTGCTTATTCTTCTATAGGTAAATTTTCCCCTCACCTCTCTAGTTTCTTTTAAGTTTTTCTTTGTCTTCTGTCTTCTCAATTTAATATGAAATGCCCAGATTTATATTTTTTGACATGTTTCCTGCTTGATGTTCTCTGAGTTTCCTGAATCTGTGGTTTAGTGTCAGTCATTAGTTTTGAATAAATCTGCCATTACTCCTTCAAACATTTCACATACTTCATCCTTTTTTTCTTCTCTTTTTGGTATTCCATTTATATATATATATGTGTGTGTGTGTATATATATATATATATATGTATATAATACCTTTGAAATTATCCCACAGTTCTTGAATATTTAGTTTTTTCAAATTATTTTTTACTTTGCATTTCAGTTTGGGAAGTTTCTATTGACATGTGTTCAAGGTTCCTGATTCTTTCCTAAGCTGTGTCCAACCTACTGATGAGCTCATAAAAGGAATTTTTCATTTATGCTAGTTTAAAAAATTCTAGCATTTTTAAAATGTTTTCTTGAGATTTCCATATCTCTGCTTATATTACCCATCTGTAATTGCATGTTAACTATGTTTTTCATTAGAGTCACAAGCATAGTAATCATAGTTATTTTAAGTTTCCTATCTGCTCATTCTAAACTCTGCATTATACCTGAGTCTGGCTTAGATGAGTCTTTTGTCTTTTCAAACTGGTTTCTTGCCATTTAGCATGACTTGTAACTTTGTTGTTAGAAGCCCAATGTGATATCATAGTAACTCAAGTTCCTAGGTAATAGAAACTGAGATAAATAGGACTTTAGTGTGAGATTTTATACTTATATGAAGGGATGGGCTGTATTTAATGTTTGCTGTAGCTGTAGGGACCAGAGATTTCAACTAGTGTCCTTATTTTGGTCTCCCTTACTGTCTTTGGGTTTCCATATGAGTTTCTTTTCTTTTTTTTTTTTTTTAGCAAGAAACTGAGTTTTATTTATACAATTAGTTTTATCTATCTATCTATCTATTTTTTTTTTGGCTGTGTTGGGTCTTCATTGCTGTGTATGGGCTTTTTTTAGTTGCGGTTAGTGGGGGCTACTCTTCATTGCGGTGCACGTGCTTCTCATTGCGGTGGCTTCTCTTGTTGTGGAGCCCAGGCTGTAGGTGCGTGGGCTTCAGTAGTTGTGGTGCATGGGCTCAGTAGTTGTGGCACACAGGCTTAGTTGCTCCATGGCATGTGGGATCTTCCCAGACGAGGGATCGAACCAATGTCCCCTGCATTGGCAGGTGGATTCTAAACCACTGCACCACCAGGAGAGTCCCTCCATATGAGTTTCTTCTTAAATACAGTCAGTGACTTATAGTTCCTTCAGCTGTAATCCACTGTTATTATACAGGACCACTGTTGGCATGGTGGTAAGGTATGGAGTAAGAGAATTGCTTATTCTCTTTGTGAGCCTATGTCACTTTACAAGGTATTTATTGTTTTTCTTCCATTTGTAGATGAGACAGGGAGGTATAGGGGTCTGGATTTGGGTAAATATCTTTCCTTCAGGTAGAATAAGTCTCTGATAAAGAATGTTCCCCTGCACAGTAGGCCTTTTTATGGAGGATACTCTGCATGCATTTAAAAATGCTTAATTTTCCCTTTTTTCTTCCAGAAACAGAAGATTTTTCTTGTTTCTTTACTTTGACAACATAGTGGGTTTATTGAAGGTATAATCTATGTAAGTGTGGAGACCCAGGACTTCAGCCCTCATGAGTTTTTTTGTTCTCCTGATAGTCCACACTCAGTCACTAGCAATTTGTCAAAATTAACATTCAACTGTTCCTACCAATTTATGGCTCCAGTGGCTTCTGCTCTATTCAAATTGATATCGACTCTAATTTTCTGCATTCACCTGTATCTCCACATTTTGGGGGTGGTAATTTTCCTGTGACCTCAGTTCTCTGGTAAGTCCAAGAAAAGTCATTTATATTCAGTTTGTTCAGTTTTTCTCTTCTAGTAAGATTGGAGTGATACTTCTAAGCCCTTTATATGTTAAAGCTGAAATCAGAAGTCCAGATTAACTTTTAAAAATATTTTGTTTTGAAATAAATTTTAATTTACAGGAGAATTTCAAAGATAGTACAGTGTTCACATATACACTTCACCTAGCTTCTACTAATGTTAACCTCTTATATTTACTGTGGTATGATAATCAAAACTAAAGAATGCACATTGGTCGAATACTACTAACTTAACTTGAAACTTCGTTCAATTTCTCCAGTTTTTCTACTAAAGTTCTTTTTCTATTTCAGTATCTAATTCAGGATCCTATATATTTATTCATGAAGTAGCCTTAGCCTCCTCCACCATCACTTCAAAGAACTAGGTGGCCTAGGGTGTCCCATTGCAACTGGTGTCCAGGTGTCTGGGTAACTCACCTTCTAGCTTCTTCTTAAGCTGATGATACTTGTATTTGTAGCCTTAAGAGTCACAATAAATCACCCTGAAATTGAGAACTATGATTTAGGATCTAAACATTTGCTAAGAAGGGATAGAAATCAGAGAAGTTTGTGTTCATTGGGAGTCTGTATGTTTAGTTTATTTATTTTTTTAAATGGTGAATTTTATGTTCTTTGAATTTTTTTTACATCTTTATCAGAGTATAATTGCTTTACAATATTGTGTGAGTTTCTGCTGTACAACAAAGTGAATCAACTATATGTATACATATATCCCATATCCCTTCCCTCTTGAATATTCCTCCCACCCTCCCTATCCCCCACTTCTAGGTCGTCACAAAGCATCAAGCTGATCTCCTTGTGCTATGCAGCAGCTTCCCACTAGCTATCTATTTTAGTTTGGTAGTGTATATATGTCAACGTTACTCTCTCACATCGTCCCAGCTTCCCCTTCCCCCACACCCTGTCCTCAAGTCTGTTCTCTACGTCTGCATCTTTATTACTGCCCTGCCACTAGGTTCATCAATACCATTTTTTTTAGATTCCATATATATGTGTTAGCATACGGTATTTGTTTTTCTCTTTCTGACTTACTTCACTCTGTATGACAGACTCTAGGTATGTTTAATTTTATAAGAAAGTGCTAAACTGTTCTCCAGAATGGCTGTAGCATTTTACATTCCCTTCTGTAACGTATGAATCATACTGTTTACCTTCATCCCTGCCAACATTAATGTCACAACTATTTATTTTAGCTATTCTGATAACCATATAGTGATATTTCATTGTAGTTTTAATTTGAATTTCCTGTATGGCTAATGATATTGAATACATTTTCATGTTCTTATTTGCCATCTTTATATCCCCTTCAGTAAAATAGTTGTTTTTTTCTTTTTTATATTTTCTAATTGTAATGTTTGGGACTTTTTTAAAGTTGAATTTTGAAAGTTCATTATATATTCAACATAACCATCCTTTTTTGAATATATGGTTTGCAAACTTTTCTTTCTCTTTGTAGTATGTATTTTTGTCCTTTGTACATAAGATTTCACAGAGCAAAAGTATTTAACTTTTGATATGGTTCTATTGCTTTTTATGGATTATACTGTTAGATATGTATGACATGTCTATGTTGCTGAAACTGAAGTTGAGCTTCTTTGAAATAGCATATAGTTAGATCATTTTTAAAAATCTACTCTATCAATCTCTGTCTTTACTTGGTGTATTTAGGTGACGTACATTTAAGGTAATCATCACTACTTAGGCTTAATTCTGTCAGTTTACTCTTTGTTTTCTGTTTTCTTTTCCTCCTTTCTTACTCTCATGGGGGTTAATTCAACATTTCTTTAAGATTTGATATCAATTTGTTTATAATAATTTTGAGTGCTTTGCATTGTATAGTTTTCTTGCTAGTTGTTCTAGATATTAAAATATATATGACTTATCAGTCTGCTTGTGCTGAGGTGTTACCACTTTGAGTGAAATGTGAAACATTACTTCCATTTAGGTCCCTATACCCATTTTAATGTTTTATTTAATTTTTTATTTTTTATTGAAGTATAGTTGATTTACAATATTATATTCATCTCAGGTGTACAGCATAGTGATTCAATATTTTTGCAGATTATACTCCATAATAAGTTATTACAAGAAAATAGCTATAATTCCCTGTGCTATACAATATATCCTTTTGCTTTTCTATTTTATACACAGTACTTTGTATCTTTAATCCTGTACCTCGAATTCGGCTCCCCCCTCCCTTTGGTGACCACAAGATTTATTTCTGAGCTCTCTACTCTGTTCCATTGATCCATGTGCATGTTTTTGTGCCAGTACCATGCTGTTTTGATTACTCTAGCTTTGTAGTATTGGCTGAAATCTGGGAGTGATATACCTCCAGCTTTGTTCCTTTCTCTCAAGATTGTTTTGGTAACATGGGGTCATTTGTGGTTCCATATGTATTTTAAGATTATTTGTTCTAGTTCTGCGGAAAATGTCAAGGGTATTTTGATAGGGGTTGCATTAACTTTGTAGATTGTTTTGGGTAGTATGGCCATTGTAACAATATTAATTCTTTCAGGCCAAGAGAACAGGATATCTTTCTATTTCTTTGTATCATCTTTAATTTCCTTCATCAGTGTTTTACAGATTTCAGAGTATAGATATTTCACATCCTCAGTTAATTCTGTTCCTAGGTATTTTATTCTTTTTGATGCAATTTTAAGTGGGATTTTAGAAAACATTTTCTTTCTGATATTTCCTTATTAGTGTATAGAAACAGAAGAGATTTCTTTATATTAATCTTGTATACTGGAACCTTTCTGAATTCATTTATTAGTTCTAATAGTTTTGGAGTGGAGACTTTAGGATTTTCTATATAAAGTGTCAAGTCATCTCAAAATAGTGGCAGTTTTACCTCTTACCTTCCTATGTTTATAGTTTTTATTTCTTTTTCTTGTCTGACTGATGTGGCTAGGACTCCTAATACCATGTTAATAGAAAAAGCAAGAGTGGACATGCTTTTCCTGTTCCTGAATTTAGCAGGAAGGCTTTCAGGTTTTCACTGAAGAGTATGATGTTGGCTGTGGGTTTGTTTTAAATGGCTGTTATTATTTTGAGATATTCTTCCTCTATATACACTTTCATATATGTATGCTGAATTTTGTCAAATGTTTTTCTGTGTCTATTGAGATGATAATATTGTTTTTATCCTTCTGGTTTTTTAACATCTTTATCAGAGTATAATTGCTTTAAAATGTGTGTTAGTTTCTGCTTTATATCAAAGTGAATCGGCTATAGGTATACATATATCCCCATATCTCCTCCCTCTTGCGTCTCACTCAAACCCTCCCTATCCCACCCCTCTAGGTTCTCACAAAGCACTGAGCTGATCTCCTTGTGCTATGTTGCTGCTTCCCACTAGCTATCTATCTTAAAACTGGTAGTATATAGAAGTCCATGCCACTCTCTCACTTCGGCTCAGCTTACCCTTCCCCCTCCCCATGTCCTCAAGTCCATTCTCTACATCTGCACCTTTATTCCTGTCCTGCCCCTAGGTTCTTCATAACCACTTTTTTTTTTTAGATTCCATATGTATGGGTTAGCATATGGTATTTTTTTTCTAACTACTTCACTCTGTATGACAGACTCTACGTTCATCCACCTGACTACAAATAACTCAACTTCGTTTCTTTTTATAGTTGATTATTATTGCAGTGTATACATGTGCCACATCTTCTTTATCCATTCATCTGTCGATGGACACTTAGGTTGCTTCCATGTCCTGGCTGTTGTAAATAGAGCTACAATGATCATTGTGGTACATGACTCTTTTTTAATTATAGTTTTCTCCAGGTATATGCCCAGTAGTGGGATTGCTGGGTCATATCGTAGTTCTATTTCTCATTTTTTAAGGAATGTCCATAATGTTCTTCATAGTGGCTGTATCAATTTACATTCCCACCCACAGTGCAAGAGGGTTCCCTTTTCTCCACACCCTCTCCAACATTTATTGCTTGTAGATTTTTTGATGATGGCCATTCTGACTAGTGTGAGGTGATACCTTATTGTAGTTTTAATTTGCATTTCTCTAATGATTAGTGATGTTGAGCATTCTTTCATGTGTTTGTTGGCAATCAGTATATCTTCTTTAGAAAAATGTCTATTTAGATCTTTTGCCATTTTTGGATTGGGTTGTTTGCTTTTTGATATTGAACTGCATGAGGTGCTTGTAAATTTTGGAAACTAATCCTTTGTCAGTTGCTTCATTTGCAAATATTTTCTCCCATTCTGAGGGTTGTCTTTTCGTCTTGTTTATGGTTTCCTTTGCTGTGCAAAAGTTTTTAAGTTTCATTAGGTCCCATTTGTTTATTTTTGTTTTTATTCCCATTTCTCTAGGAAGTGGGTCAAAAAGTATCTTGCTGTGATATATACCATAGAGTGCTCTACCTATGTTTTCCTCTAAGAGTTTTATACTGTCTGGCCGTACATTTAGGTCTTTCATTCGTTTTGATTTTATTTTTGTGTATGGTGTTAGGAAGTGTTCTAATTTCATTCATTTACATGTTGCTTTCCAGTTTTCCCAGCACCACTTATTGAAGTGGCTGTCTTTTCTCCATTGTATATTCTTGCCTCCTTTATTAAAAATAAGGTGACCATAGGTGCATTGGTTTATCTCTGGGCTTTCTATCCTGTTCCATTGGTGTATATTTCTGTTTCTGTGACAGTACCGTACCATCTTTATTATTGTAGCTTTGCAGTATAGTCTGAAGTCAGGGAGTCTGATTCCTCCAGCTCCCTTTTCTTTCTCAAGGTTGCTTTTGCTGTTTGGAGTCTTTTGTGTTTCCATACAAATTGTGAATTTTTTTGTCCTAGTTCAGTGAAAAATGACATTGGTAGTTTGATAGGAATTGCATTTAATCTGTAGATTGCTTTGGGTACTATAGTCATTTTCACAATGTTGATTCTTCCAATCCAAGAACATGGTATATCTCTGCATCTGTTTGTATCATCTTTGATTTTTTCCCTCAGTGTCTTATAGTTTTCTGCATACAGGTCTTTTGTCTCCCTAGGTAGGTTTATTCCTAGGTATTTTATTCTTTACATTGCAGTGGTAAATGGGAGTGGTTCTTTAATTTCTCTTTCAGATTTTTCACCATTAGTGTATAGGAATGCAAGAGATTTCTGTTCATTGATTTTGTATCTTGCTACTTTACCTAATCATTGATTTACTCTAGTAGTTTTCTCGTAGAGTCTTTAGGATTCTCTACGTATAGTATCATGTCATCTGCAAACAGTGACAGCTTTACTTCTTCTTTTCCAATTTGGATTATTTTATTTGTTTTTCTTCTCTGATTGCTGTGGCTAAAACTTCCAAAACTATTTTGAATAATAGTGGTGAGATTGGGCAACCTTGTCTTGTTCCTGATCTTAGTGGAAATGGTTTCAGTTTTTCACTATTGACAATGATGTTGGCTGTGGGTTTGTCATATATGGCCTTTATTATGTTGAGGTAAGTTCCCTCTATGTCTACTTTCTGGAGGTTTTTTTTTTTTTTTCTCATAAATCAGTGTTGAATTTTGTCAAAAGCTTTTTCTGCATCTATTGAGATGATTGTATGGTTTTTCCTCCTTCAATTTGTTAATATGGTGTATCACATTGATTGATATCTGTATATTGAAGAATCCTTGCATTCCTGGGATAAGCGCCACTTGATCATGGTGTATGATCCTTTTAATATACTGTTGGATTCTGTTTTCTAGTATTTTTTTGAGGATTTTTGCATATATGTTCATCAATGATATTGGCCAGTAGTTCCCTTTCTTTGTGACATTGTGTCTGGTTTTGGTATCAGGGCAATCGTGGTCTTGTAGAATGAGTTTGGGAGTGTTCCTCCCTCTGCTATATTTTGAAAGAGTTTGAGAAGGACAGGTGTTAGCTCTTCTCTAAATGTTTGATAGAATTTACCTGTTAAGCCATCTGGTCCTGGGCTTTTGTTTGTTGGAAGAGTTTTAATCCCAGTTTCAATTTCAGTGCTTGTGATTGGTCTGTTTAAATTTTCTATTTCTTCCTGGTTCAGTCTCAGAAGGTTGCGCTTTTTTTTTTAAACATCTTTATTAGTGTATAATTGTTTTCGAATGGTGTGTTAGTTTCTGCTTTATAAAAAAGTGAATCAGTTATACATATACATATATCCCCATATCTCTTCCCTCTTGCATCTGCCTCCCTCCCACTCTCCTTATCCCACCCCTCTAGGTGATCACAAAGCACCGAGCTGATCTCCCTGTGCTATGTGGCTGCTTCCCACCAGCTATCTATTTTACATTTGGTAGTGTATATATGTCCATGCCACTCTCTCACTTTGTCCCAGCTTACCCTTCCCCCTCCCCGTATTCTCAAGTCCATTCTCTAGTAGGTCTGCATCTTTATTCCCATCAAAAAGTTGTGCTTTTCTAAGCATTTTTCCATTTCTTCCCAGTTGTCCATTTTATTGGCATATAGTTGCTTGTAGTAATCTCTCATGATCCTTTTAATTTCTGCAGTGTCAGTCGTTACTTTTCCTTTTTCATTTCTAATTCTATTGATTGGAGTCTTCTCCCGTTTCTCTTGATGAGTCTGGCTAATGGTTCATCAATTTTGTTTATATTCTCAAAGAACCAGCTTTTAGCTTTATTGATCTTTTGTATTATTTCCTTCATTTCTTTTTCATTTATTTCTGATCTGATCTTTATGATTTCTGTCCTTCTGCTAACTTTGGGGGGTTTTTTGTTCTTCTTTCTCTAATTGCTTTAGGTGTAAGGTTAGGTTGTTTATTTGAGATGTTTCTTGTTTCTTGAGGTAGGATTGCATTACTATAAACTTTCCTCTTAGAACTGCTTTTGCTGCATCCCATAGGTTTTGTGTCATCGTGTTTTCATTGTCATTTGTTTCTAGGTGTTTTTTGATTTCCTCTTTGGTTTCTTCAGTGGTCTCTTGGTTATTAAGTAGTGTATTGTTTAGCCTCCATGTGTTTGTATTCTTTACAGATTTTTTCCTGTAATTGATATCTAGTCTGATAGCACTGTGGTCGGAAAAGATACTTGATACACTTTCAATTTTCTTAAATTTACAAAGACTTGATTTGTGACCCAAGATATGATCTATCTTGGAGAATGTTCCATGAGCACTTGAGAAGAAAGTGTATTTTTTTTTTGGATAGAATGTCCTATAAATATCAATTAAGTCCATCATGTTTAATGTATAGTTTCAAGCCTGTGTTTCCTTATTTATTTTCATTTTGGATGATTTGTCCGTTGGTGAAACTGGGGTGTCAAAGTCTCCTACTATGATTGTGTTACTGTCTATTTCCCTTTTTATGGCTGTTAGCATTTGCCTTATGTATTGAAGTGCTCCTATGTTGGGTGCATAAATACTTACAATTGTTATATCTTCTTCTTGGATCGATCCCTTGATCATTATGCAGTGTCCTTTTTTGTCTCTTGTAATAGTCTTTATTTTAAAGTCTATTTTCTCTGATATGAGAATTGCTACTCCAGCTTTCTTTTGATTTCCATTTGCATGGAATATTTTTTTCCATCCCCTCACTTTCAGTCTGTATGTGTCCCTAGGTCTGAAGTGGGTCTCTTGTAGACAGCATATATATGGGTCTTTTTTTTTTGTACCCATGTAGCCAGTCTATGTCTTTTGGTTGGAGCATTTAATCCATTTACATTTAAGGTAGTTATCGATATGTATGTTCCCATTACCATTTTCTGAATTGTTTTAGGTTTGTTATTGTAGGTCTTTTCCTTCTCCTGTGTTTCCTGCCTAGAGAACTTCCTTTAGCATTTTTTGTAAAGCTGGTTTGGTGGTGCTGAATTTTCTTACCTTTTGCTATTCTGTAAAGGTTTTAATTTCTCTGTTGAATCTGAATGAGATCCTTGCTGGGTGGAGTAATCTTGGTTGTATGTTTTTCCCTTTCATCACATTAAATATATCCTGCCACTCCCTTCTGGCTTGCAGAGTTTCTGCTGGAAGATCAGCTGTTAACCTTATGGGGATTCCCTTGTATGTTATTTGTTGTTTTTCCCTTTCTGCTTTTAATATTTTTTCTTTGTGTTTAATTTTTGATAGTTTTATTAATATGTGTCTTGGTGTGTTTCTCCTTGGATTTATCCTGTATGCAACTCTCTGCACTTCTTGGACTTGATTAAATATTTCCTTTCCCATATTAGGGAAGTTTTCAGCTATAATCTCTTCAAATATTTTCTCAGTCCCTTTCTTTTTCTCTTCTTCTTCTGTGACCCCTATAATTCGAATGTTGATGCGTTTAATGTTGTCCCAGAAGTCTCTGAGACTGTCCTCAATTCTTTTCATTCTTTTTTCTTTATTCTGCTCTGCAGTAGCTTTTTCCACTCTTTTATCTTCCAGGTCACGTATCCGTTCTTCTGCCTCAGTTATTCTGCTATTGATTCCTTTCAGATAATTTTTAATTTCATTTATTGTGTTGTTCATCACTGTTTTTTTGCTCTTTAATTCTTCTTGGTCCTTGTTAAACGTTTCTTGTATTTTCTCCATTCTATTTCCAAGATTTTGGATCATCTTTTCTCTCATTACTCTGACTTCTTTTTCAGGTACACTGCCTATTTCCTCTTCATTTGTTTGGTTTGATGGTATTTTATCTTGCTGTTTCATCTGCTATGTGTTTCTCTGTCTTCTCATTTTGCTTAACTTCCTGTGTTTGGGGTCTCCTTTTTACAGGCTGCAGGTTTGTAGTTCCCGTTGTTTTTGGTGTCTGCCCCCAGTGGGTAAGGTTTGTTCGGTGGGTTGTGTAGGCTTCCTGGTGGAGGGGACTAGTGCCTGTGTTCTGGTGGATGAGGCTGGATCTTCTCTTTCTGGTGGGCAGGACAACATATGGTGGTGTGTTTTGGGGTGTCTGTGACCTTATTATGATTTAAGGCAGCCTCTCTGCTAATGGACGGGTTGTGTTCCTGTCTTGCTAGTTGTTTGGCATAGGGTGTTCAGCACTGTAGCTTGCTAGTCATTGCGTGGAGCTGGGTCTTAGCATTGATATGGAGATCTCTGGGAGAGCTTTCACTGTTTGCTATTACATGGGGCCGGGAGGTCTCTGGTGGACCAATGTTCTGAATTTGGCTCTCCCACCTCAGAGGCACAGGACTGACACCCGCCTGGAGCATCAGGACCCTATCAGCCACACAACTTTTGGAAAGTCTGAGGTCTTCTGCCAGCATTCAGTAGGTGTTCTGTAGGAGTTGTTCCACATGTAGATGTATTTCTGATGTATTTGTGGGGATGAAGGTGATATCCGCGTCTTACTCTTCCTCCATCTTGAAGGTCTCCTTATCCTTCTTTTAAAGTAGATTTAGTATTGCTGAATTCTTTTAGTTTGTGCTTGTCTCTCCTTCTATTCTAAATGATAATCTTGTTTGGTAGGTTATCCTAAGTTGCAAGTTGTTCCCTTTCTGCACTTTATTAAATATATAATGCCATTCCCTTCTGGCCTGCAAAGTTTCTGTAGAGAATTCAGCTGACAGCCTTATGGGTATTCCTTTGTATATGACCTTTGTTTTTCTCTTCCTGCTTTTAGAATTCTCCATCTTTGAATTTTGCCATTTTAGTTATGATATCTTGATGTGGGTCTGTTTGTGTTCATCTTATTTGGGACCCACTGTGCTTCTTGTACCTGGATATCTGTTTCCTTCTTTATGTTTGGGAACTTTTCAGCCATAATTTCGTTAAATACATTTTTGATGCCCTATTCTCTCTCTTCTTCTGGAACCCCTATACTGTGAATGTTGGCATACTTAATGTTATCCCAGAGATCTCATAGATTGCTTTCATTTTTTAAATTGTTGTTCTTTCTGCTGTTATGATTGAGTTATTTCCATTATTCTATATTCCATATTTCTTATGCATTCTTCTGTATCACTTAATTTGCTATTCATTCCTCCTAGTATTTTTTGTTTAAGATATCAAAGTGTCTGTTTCTGCTTGGGTCTTTTTTATATTTTCTATTTCCTTGTTAAAATGACTAGTGTTTAGGTCAATTCTTTTCCCTAATTCAATTTTCATTTTTATTACCATTGTTTTGAATATTTTATCTGATACATTGTTTATTTCTGTTGCATTATTTTAGTGTGTGTGTGGATTTCTCTTGCTCTTTCAATCGAGAGTTGTTACTCTTCCTTTTCATTTTACTTAACTTAGGTGAAAGTTACCTCTTTTGGTCTTGAAAGGGTGTTCTTATGTTGGAGTGTCCCTATGCCAACTGCATCTACCCAATGCCTTTTGTGGGAGGGCTGGATTTGATGCAGACACCAATCACATGTTTCCTCAGTGTATAATGGCAGCTATCACCTTGCTACAACTTGGGGTTGGAGATGGAGGAGCTAGATACTGCACAGGGTGTGAGGAGGGACTTCCTCTTTGCTCAGTGGCAGTCACCACCCTGTCAATGTTGGGGTCTGACATTAAGTTGCTGGAGCAGAAGCCCTGAGGGTTGACATTGAGCTGGCTCTGTTCTCTTTAGGTGTGTGTTTTCCCTTCTCCCTTCACTGGGACATTTGCCCCAAAGGAAGGGAGTGCTAAAGCAAGTGAGCCTCATGTGCGTACAGAGTCTGATGCGCTGCCTGTGTAGGCATATGTAGCTCCACTGAGATGGAGCCTGTGGTCACTTCTTTCTCCTGGTCGTGGCTGCCCCAGATCTAGTACTGTGCTGTGGCATGGGGTGAGTGGTGCCAGAGCATTTGCTTGGTGTGAGCTGGGGCACAGAGAGAGGTGGTTACAGGAAACCCGGCAGCTGCACTGCTGTCAGAAGTTTGGGCTGTCAAAGTAATCTTGAGAAAGAAAAGTGGGAGGAATCAGGCTCCCTGACTTCAGACTATACTACAAAGCTACAGTAATCAAGACAGTATGGTACTGGCACAAAAACAGAAATATAGATCAATGGAATAGGATAGAAAGCCCAGAGATAAACCCACACACCTCTTGTCACCTAATCTATGACAATGGAGGCAAAAATATACAATGGGGAAAAGGCAGTCTCTTCAATAAGTGGTGCTGGGAAAATTGGTCAGCTACATGTAAAAGAATGAATTTAGAACACTCCCTAACACCATACACAAAAATATACTCAAAATCGATTAAAGACCTAAAAGTAAAACCAGACACTATAAAACTCTTAGTGGAAAACATAAGCAGAACACTCTTTGACATAAATCACAGCAACATCGTTTTTGACCCATCTCCTAGAATAATGAAAATTAAAACAAAAATAAACAAATGGTACCTAATGAAACTTAAAAGCTTTTGCACAGCAAAGGAAACCATAAACAAGACAAAAAGACAACCCTCACAATGGGAGAAAATATTTGCAAATGAAGCAACTGACAAAAGATTAATCTCCAAAATATAGAAGCAGCTCATACAGCTCAATATCAGAAAAACAAGCAACCCAGTCCAAAAATGGGCAGAAGACCTAAATAGGCATTTCTCCAAAGAAGACATACAGATGGCCAACAAACACATGAAAAGATGCTCAACATCACTAATTATTAGAGAAATGCAAATCAAAACTACAACGAGGTATCATCTCACACCGGTCAGAATGGCCATCATCAAAAAATCTACAATCAGTAAGTGCTGGAGAGGGTGTGGAGGAAAGGAAACCCTCATACACTGTTGGAGGGAATGTAAATTGGTACAGCCACTATGGAGAACAATATGGAGGCTCCTTAAAAAACTAAAAATAGAACTACCATATGACCCAGCAATCCCACTACTGGGCATAAACCCAGAGAACACTATAGTTCAAAAAAACACATGCACCCCAATGTTCATAGCAGCACTATTTACAATAGCTAGGACATGGAAGCCACCTAAATGTCCATCAACAGAGGAATGGATAAAGAAGCAATGGTACATATATACAATGGAATATTACTCAGCCATAAAAAGGAACGAAATTGTGTCATTTGTAGAGACATGGATGGACCTAGAGAATGTCATACAGAGTGAAGTAACTCGGAAAGAGAAAAGCAAATATCATATAATGCATATATGTGGAATCTAGAAAAATGGTATAGAAGATCTCATATGCAAAGCAGAAACAGAGACACAGACTTAGAGAACTAATGTATGGGTACCAAGGGGGAAAGGAGGGAAGAGGGTGGACCTGGGAGACTGGGATTGACACATATATATTATTGATACTATGTATAAAATAGACAACTGCTGGGAACATACTGTGTAACACAGGGAACTCTACCTAATGCACTGTGGTTACCTAAATGGGAGGGAAGTCCAAAATGGGGGGGAAGTCCAAATGGGAGGGGATATCTCTATGTGTATGCCTGATTCATTTTGTTGTGCAGTGGAGGCTAACGCAACATTGTAAAGCAACCATACTCCAATAAAAATTAAAAACAAAAAAAAAAGAAGTCTGGGCTGCTTCTGGGGCACTGCTTGAGTAAGCACCAACAATGGCCATTGCCACCTCACCTGAGCTCTGCCTTTGGAGCAGATCACCTCTGCATCCCAAGGTCAGTTCTTTTCCCAGATCCTGGATGCCCTAGGTCCAGTGCTGCACTGTTTGGTGGAGAGAGTGTGGATGAAGTGTTTTCTTGGCTCAGTCTGGGATCACATTGAGGCAATTGCAGGAAACCTGGTAACTTGTAGGGCATACCTCTTTCTGCCCTGCCCCGGGGGAAAGCCAGCACTCTTGTGCTCCTCACAAGTGGAGTCCAGGCTTCTCCAGCCTTTCTATCCCAATGGTTCTCCAACTGGCCAAAGGGGCTGGTCTCCTGCACTGGGACACCCAGTCTGTGGATCAGCCTGCTTACTCCCCGTGGCAGGTGTCTGTCTTTGTGATCCGTCTTTTCCTCTGAGTCTCCTCCCAGGAGCGCAGGTCCCAATCCAGTTGATTTTCTTCCTGCCCAATCCAATTATATGTGTATCTTTCCTACAGCCTTGATTGTACAGGAGTCCTTCTGCTAGTTTACAGTAAAGCTTGTTCCACATGTGTATATATATATACACACATGTGGAACAATATACAATTCCACATGTGTGTATATATATATATATATATATATATATATATCGCCATGTTATTTTTATCAAACTATAATTAACATATAATGTTATATTAGGTTTAAGTGTACAACATAGTGATTCAATATTTTTATGCATTGTGAAATGACCAGTGACATAAGACCCATCACCGTACAAATTGTTACAATGTTATTGATTATATTCCCTATGTGTACATTACATCCCTGTCATTTTATTTCTCAAAAATTGATAGTCACAAGAGCAGTAGCATGTAATGGCCCAAGAACTAGTGAAGACTAGATCCTTGTTACTCAAAATGTGGTCCACAGACCAGCAGCATTGGCATCACCCAGAAACCAGTGATTAATTAAGACTTGGCCCCACCCCAGGTTTCCAGAATCAGAAACAGCAGTTTAACAAGATTTGCAGGTGATTCTTATGTGTATTAAGTCTGATGTGCATTAGTCTAAAATGTTTCTGAATCTCTAAATTGGACACAACATAAGTCATAGAATTAATTGTGCAGATTTATTAGTATATAAAAAGCACTTTTTATATTAAAAAACACTATATAAATATGAGTTTATAAAAATAATAATTGTTCTCATTTATACTAACTCAGCCATTCATAATAGCATTTTGTCCTGCATTTGCATATAAATAACACATAGCTGGAGCTCTTGTGTTTGTGGGTGGAGGTGAGCTCCATGTCCTCTTACCCTGACATCTTGATTGGACCCATTTTAAATATCATTGTTTTAAGTATAAGATGGCATTATAATACTTCTTTCAGTTATAACAAATGATTTAGGAAACTCATGAGGGGAAGGGTAGTCTATTGTATTTTCCTATTTTTTGCTCTTTCCATTGTTCTTTCTTCCATCTTTTTCCTCCAAGATTCCTTCTTTTATAAGTTCCTTTTTTGTTTAAAGAATTTCTTTTAGTCTTTCTTTAGGGGTAGATATGCTAGAGTCATATTCTTTTAGTTTTCCTTCATTTGATGAATTTTTTTTTTAATTTCGTCTTCATTTCTGAAGGATAGATTTCCTGGATAGAGAATTCACAGTTGTCAATTCTTTTATTTTAGTACTTGAAAAATTTTGTGTTATTTCCTTCTGACTTCCCTGGTTTCTGAGAAAGCTACTGATATTCAGATTGATGCTCCTCTATAGGTATTTTGTCTTTTGTCTTTGGTTGCTGTGAATACTTTTAATTTGCCTTTACTTTTCAGAAGTTTAATTATGATATGTCTAGGCATGGATTTCTTTGAGTTTGTCCTATTTTGAGTTTTCTCAGTTTTTTGAATCTTTAGTCCTATGTATTTCACTAAATTGGGAAAATTTTCAGCAATTGTTTCTCCAGATACTCTTTGAGGCTCACTGTTTCTCCTCTCCTTCTTAGACTCTGATGATATGAATGTGGGATCTTTTGTTATTGTCCCACAGGTCCATAGGGCTCTGTTCATTATTTTATTAGTCTATTTTTTTCTCTGTAGTTCAGATTGCATAAATTAAATTGTTCTGTCCTCAAGTTCATTGATTCTATCCCTTCTTATATCAACTACACTATTGAGCCCATCAAATCATGTTTTAAAAAATTGCAGTTATTGTATATTTTAGTTCTATAATTTCCAACTGGTCATATTTTAACTTCTATTTCTTTGTTGATATTTTCTATTTTTGAACTTGTTTCATGAGAATTTGTAATTTCCTGTTTAAGCATTTTATGATGGCTGATTTAAAATCCTTGTCAAGTCAGTCCAACATCTGATCCTCTCAGATCAGTTGGTATCAGTTGACTGCCTTTTGCCTTACAAGTTATACTTGTCCTGTTTTTTGTTATAATGCTTGATTTTTTATTGTATCCTGGACAATTTGATAATTATACTAGAAGACTCTGGGCCTTATATAAATCTTCTATTTTAGCAAGTAGTCACCCTGTTGAGGTATAGCACACCGGTCCTGGCCTACTTTTGTGGGGTGTGGTCCAATGACATTCTAATTTTCTGAGCCTTTATGGTGGTATTTTGGTCTGCTTGGTTAATTTCATAATTGTGGGGCTCCCACTGATATCTGCTGATGCTGCTTGATGGGGTAGAAGGAGCTTCCACAAAACGTGTGCTTGTAAGTGTGGGAAAGGAGTCTCCTTCCTTTGGAAACAAAGCATTCTTTCCAGGTTGGAAAGGCCTTTTGGGAATAGTGAGCTTTTCCTGAGTTAGGGTCACTTTTTTTGGTGTGATCTCCCTTGCAGATGACCTGCCCCACACCCAGCACCAGTGTCTCTGGGAGGAATCAGATATGGCAGGGAAAAAGAGTGTTTCCTTAGGTAATGTTGCTTTTGGTGCCATTATACCCTGTCCCCTTGCCCCTAGCTGTGCTGTGTCTCTAGGTGGGGGAGGAGAATGTCAGGACCTGCAGGAAAGGAGAGCACTTCCTGGTTTGGCACTTCCTGTGGTGAGAGCACCCTTGCTAGTGCCCACAGTGTCCAGGTGCTAATTGTGTGAAGGAGGAGTCTTTGTCTTTGGGAAGGGGAGGAGTATCTCAAGCCCAGCAGGGAGAACACCTCCTTATTGTTAACAGGGGTTTCAATTGATTCCTCTTGCCTGGTGTTTTTAGGTAAGAATCCCTTTAAATCTGAGGGATTATTATACCTACCTGGGCCACTTTCTGTTGCTAGGTTTGGGATAAATGCCAGGCCTGGGTCACCTTCTTCTTTTGGGTGGAGGTAGTGAGATACCCTGCTGATGTGTTTTCCTCTGGTCCTGGAGTCACTAGCCAGTTCTATTTCGTTTTTCAAACTTTTAGCATTTTCTTTTAATTGTCTCTTATTTCCAAGATTTATAGTTGTACTTACTGGGAAAGAGGAGGGAGAGACAAGATTATGCCATCATCTGTACCTTTGAAGTCAGCCCCTCCTTGTACTTCTAACCTCTGACAACCACTGATCTGTTTTTCATTTCTAATAACTTTACCTTTTCTAAAATGTCATATAAAGGAATCTTTCAATAAGTAGCCTTTTGAATCTGGTGTTTTCCACTTAGCAAACTGCATTTAGTATCACTAACTTTTGGATAGTATTTCATTACATGGATGTACCACAGTTTGTCTTCCCATTTCTGATTAACTGTATTGTTGGGATTTTATGATCAGTTCTTGGGAATGACATATTGCCAGGGTCTCTATGCTTCTTTCAAAGTCATTATTTAGACGTCTCCACTATTCTAAGTCCTTCAGATAGCAAATCCTTCCAATCCATAGGCAGAGCAGGAATTATTAGCCTCATATTGCAGTTAAGGAAATTCTGGCCAAAAGATTAAATAACATGCCCATAGTAACACAGAAAGTTATAGTGGAAGAGCCAGGACTTAAATCCCCAATTTTCTGATTCCCAGTCCAGTACTAGAAAGCATGCAGAGGAAAATGAGTATGACTTAAAAAGCTGGAAAATAGGCCCTTAGGGAGACTAAGTATTGAAGTATATGGCCTGAAAAAGAGAGAGTTTAGAAAAGGCTTTGGAAACTCTCTTTAATCATATAAAGGGTTTGCAACTGAGGTTAAAAGAAGACCAGATAGTCTTTAAGCATCAACAGGATAGTACTCAATAGACCTAAGATGTAAAATGGGAGGCATAGAGTTATTTTGCCTTTAAAGGTAGGTTAGAGAGAAGCAAGAATATGTTATAGAAACCCACCTGCTTCAGGGCTGTGGATCAGGGGTTAGAGGGAGCCTAAGGATCTGTCTATGCCTCTATGCTTCAGCATTTCTGGTTTACTGAGAAGGTTCTAGAAGAGAAAAAGGTGTTTTTACTGAACCACACCTGTGTGTAAAATCATTGATGCTTAGAATGTCAGGGCTAGGAGGAATCTGAAAGATAATCAAGTCCAACTTCCCTACTTCAAGGATAAGGAAACTGAGGACAAGTGAAGGGAAATGCCTTTTACAAGGTCAAATAGGGGAATTGGAAGCAAGGTCTCCTAAATCACAAGTATTCATATTGATGCGTTCTGAAGCTCATCATCTGGAGACCCATCCATTCCTTAATCACATCATTAAACAAATATTTACTGACCAATATCTGACAGGGTCCTGTGTTTCTTTAGGCTTCACCAACTGTGGTATTAAATATGGACACATGAAGAATATAAGAATATTATAAATTTTACTGGTTCTTGACCCTACATAACTAATTAAAAACTCCAACTCTTGGCAATCTATCCTTTAAATATTTCCAGAGCTCTCACATGTTTCACATGTACTTATGTCCATTATTCCTTTTGCTACCTCTGTTCTGCCTAGTCTTTCAGCCTTTCCTATGCAACACCACTGGAGCCCTCATTATGCCAGAGCTACTAGGAAGCTTATGTCAAAGAAAAGGAAAGTGCTTTTCTTCTTCTTGTGCTCTGTCTTGTCAGAAATGCCCCTAATCAGCACTACTGAACCCTTATTCAGTTTTCAGCAAAAGAGCTCTTTCATAAGCTCTTCAAACCTGCTACTTTCTTCCTTCAGATTGGATGTGATTTGAGTATCCTCCTTGACCCTCTTGCACATAGGCCTCTGGCAGGACTGCCCACTAGTTTACCAAACATACTACATCTGTCTGAATTCCAATTTAGTTTCAAACTGGGAAATCCATAACCTCTCATTCTCTCTCCCCCTCACCCAAAACTAAACAACTGATACCTAGATGAAAATATCAGCTACTCTGGACCTCATGAGTTCAAATGACTAGCACATTGCATTGCATTTTGGTATCCCTCTAGATCAGTGGTTCATAATGGGTGCAATTTTGCCCCTCCCAGGGAACATTTGGTAATGGCTGGAGACATTTTTTGTTGTCATACGAGGGGAGGGAGTGCTACTAGCATATAGTGAATAGAGAGCTGCTAAACATCCTACAGCACACAGGAAAACCCTCTTGCCATCTATGCACTCACACACAACAAATTTGTCAATAGTGTTGAGGCTGAGAAACCTTATTTTGGAGTAGAGCCAGGGTCAAGATAGGCCTAATACTCACTTACCCACATACTCCATGATCTTTGGATTATTCAGAAAACCTACAATTGAGCTACCATTTCTGGGAATATATATGCTAATAATAATAATAGCTAAAAACTACATGACATTTTTTATGTGCCAGGCATAAAATATTTATTGAGGATACATCACGTGCTAGGTACGATTCTAGACTAGGGCTGGGCAAATGGTTTTCTGTAAAGGACTAGATAGTATATATTTTAGACTTTGTGAGCCATACTTTACATAGAGTATCTCATTTAATCCTCACATTAATTCTATGAGGGAGTTACTATTATTAACCCCATTTTAAATTTGAACAAAAAGAAGTTTCTAGAAGTGTATTGTAGGATTCTGCCCTAAACTTGAGGTCAGTCAATGCTCATTCACTGGAGAGGGCCCTGAACTAGATGTTATACTACAGAAACAAATGAGACCCAGTCTCTTGCTGAGGGAAGTGTGACCAATAACAGGCTGCCCATTGCAGTTAAAAACATCATCCTAAGTCATACAAGGCCTATCGGGCCCTACATGATATGATCCCTGATGGCAGTAGGATACTGCCCTAGTTTCCAATACCATAACATGAGAGGTTTAAAATTTGTGGTCTCCTGTTCTGAGATTTTAACATTTTATTTCCTTTCATCTGCTTTTATCAAGTGTTTTCTGTCATGGCCTTTAAGTCACTTTGGAGAAAGGACCTGAGTGTTAATTTGGTACATATCTTACACACAGCTAATCTTACACACAGCTAGTTCTCAGTTACAGAACATTTGATAATAACAGCAGCAATTTAGTGAGTGGATACCAAGCAATGAGGGAATTAAGGATGACATGAGAGGCAAGGAGATGACTAGTGGGAGTGTACTGACTAGAATTTGGTGGAACATATCTGGGATGGCTTCTTCTTGGGCCTTTTTGTGTTATGTGGAATTTCTTTCTATATGTCTGGTTGGAGTTTCAGTCCTCTTAGAAAGAGGAAAATGGCCATAGGTAAGTTTCTATCTTGGCATCATTGGTAATTAGGTAGGGAAGAAAAAAACAGATGAAGATAAAATGTAGTAAGAGAGAATAGAAGAAAGAGAAGAGAGGCCATGAGAGAAGAAGGAAGAGAGCAAAATACAAAAGAAAGGGAGGAGATAGAAGAGGAGGGGAAGGCAAGAAAGATAAAAGGGGAAGAAAGCAGAAGTAAATGGAGAAAGGGAGATGACGATGTAAGGAGAAGCAGAGATGATGAAAAGAGAAAGAAAAAGAGTGGCTAAATGGACAAAAAAAAATAAATCCAGCCCTTTGTAAGTGAATGATCACCAGATGCCTAAGTAAAAATCCTGATTATTGTTACTACTCTCAAGCTTACAGTTCCATGAAATAAGGTCCTGTTGAACTTTACACAGTTTCTCATGGAATAAAATTGATATTGGCAACACACTGTGCCGGAGAGAATAGCAGTGCCTTACCACAGATTTTATACATATCAGCATCCTTCTTTGCTGGAACAAGCATCCATAGCTCAGACAGATAAACATGAAGTCCTGAGCAGCTGCATTTTCCTGGAATAGTTAGAGCAATTTGAAATTTTTTCTCTGTTTTTTTTTTGTTGTTGTTAATTTTAAATGTCACTACTTCAAATTCATTCACTCTCTTTTTGTTCTGAATTATTTAGAGCAGAATCCCGTCAGTGCCTCCCACTGTATTTCATACAAGTCACAGTCCTCTCTTGAGGAGGAAGTGCCTAGGATCCTGGTCCTAGGAATGAATGAGAGGTGAAATTCTCATCGAATGCTTTGGGTCCAGTGTCCAAGTCTTAGTTAATATGGATCACCAGTCTTTTGACTCATGAAACATCACTAGAAGAACATTACAAACCATCTCTTTCAATGTCAGCCTGTCCACCGCCCATGTACACACAACCTCCCACTTCACAGAGATGGGAATGGACTCATCTAGGCTTCTTGACTCCTCTTCCATGGCCTCATGTGCTGCCACTAATGCCAGTATGAGCTACAAGAAAATAGACAAAGCCTATTAGAACTCAGACTAGAAGTTTGGCCTGTTAAATGGATCCCTACTTCCTCTTGTTCTATCTGCCACTGGCCAAGTAGAAGAATTATACTGCAGCAGATACCAGGGGGAGAGAGATAGACTAGGGAACAGAGGGAAACCTTCTAATATAGGGACTCTGTTAATCTCCAGCATGGTGTGGGAGGAAGTGAGATGAGTTGGAGTGACCTCAGCAAGGTCACAGAAGAAGTAACAAAGGTAGGATTTGAACTTTGGTACCTCTGACTTTAAAGGCTTCCTCTCTTTCTACTTACAAAAATGTTCCAATAACTACTTCTTGCCCTTTAAAGGGTTGGTTTGTTTGTGTTCTCAAAAGTTGGATAAGATAATAGAACCATGTCAGAGCTGGAAAGGACCTTTGAGATGACCTATTTCCATGTTTTCCAAACCTCCTCATCTCTAAGAACCCTTTGGATTTAGTTTTTCTCTCATTTTTTAGATAATTTGTCTTTTTAATAAAGAACATTTATTAAGCAATAATTAACTTGTGTTCTCATTTTTATTAATCAAAGAAATATATTGGTTGCACAGGGGAATGTTTAGTCCTATGAGATAAGCACGTTATCACTATGAGCTACCATTAAATTTTTTAGAAATAGACCTTGAAAATCTCTTCAGTACCAACATGGCTATCATGAAAGACTCATGGATTAAATTGTTTCCCTCATTTTGCAGATGGGAAAACTGAGGCTCAGAAAGGTCATGTGACTTGCCTGGCCTCACACATCTAGTTAGTAGTCAAGTAGGCACCAGACCCAGATTTTCTGTATCCCAGTTCAGACTATCTCTTCCTATGCCAGGCTGCCTCTCTCCACAAGAAATTTGTCTCTGTTTTCATCTTGATAATTCTGTATTTTCAGCACTCCAGAGCATCCTCTGATGGCAAATATTTCCTTTTAGGAAGTTTTTCCATAATGTAAGTTTACTTGGTTTTGCCCCTTGAGGAGAATTAGCAAAAAGTTTAATCTTATTTGTTACCCTGCTGCTGTTGAATGGGCTAACATTTTGGAAGGCAAAGAGAGTGAGAGAGGATGCTGTGACAGCAGTCCTATTGGAGCTGGAGGGTCAGTCAAAAACACTGACTTTCCTACCCCACTTTATGGGTAGAGCTCAGAACTAAGCACTACAAAGGATCCAAAGAGAAAGAGTAAACACAGGCCCTGCCTTTGAAGAACTTCCTTTTAGCTGAGGAATTAATATCTCCATCTGAACAATTCAGGATTAATTGCAAATAATCTAATGAGAAAATTGGTGTAGCAATGTGTGGTGGTGACTAGGACAGTGGTTGATACAGATGCAAGTGTATTATTTTCCCCACTGAAGTAATTTTACTAATTAACCAATTGACAAATATTTATTTGAGGCCCACCATGTGCTAGGCTCTATTCTAGGCCACGGGTAGGCAAATGTTTTCTGCAAAAAGCTAGATAGTACACATTTTAGACTTTGTGGTCTATACATCTCTGAAACTATTCAATTCTATTGTTTTAGTGTGAAAGCAGCCACAAATAACACACAAATTAATAAACATTCCTGTGCTTCAATAAAGCTTTATTTCCAAAAACAATGTGGGCCATATTTGACCTTAAGCCTCTGTTCTAAATACTGGCGATACAGCAAAGTACTAATAATAAGGTCTCCATATGTAAGGCACTTACAATCTAGCAGAGAGATATACACATTGAGTATGTCATTACAGGAGTTATGAGTCTTCTCTGAGACAAAGTGTCTGGTGCTACAAAAGCAAAAACAAAGAGTGAGGGGATTTAACAGTCTGTGGAGTCAAAGGTACTTTCCTTGAAGAGGTGACATTCAAGCTGAGGCCTGAAATATAACAATAGTTTTCTAAGTGAAAAGGGATAGGGGGAATAAAAAGTGCTATTTCCAACACATCATATAAAAAATAATACTATTAACATAACACATTATTGTTGATGTTGATCTTCAGGATGAGGTAGTGTTTTTCAGGCTTAGTTTAATTTTAAATGCAAAGAATAGCCAGATTTCTGGTTTGAGCATTTGGAAGAAAGAGGTGGCATTTACCAAATCAGGAGCATTATAGATGGCACAGATTTCTTTATTTTGGGGTGGGTGATGGATTGCAAAATTTTGATTTTAAAACATGTTGAGTTTGGGTGACTGTAGAATATCCAGTGGTTATGTTAATCAGGCAGGTAGATATACCAGTTTGGAACTCAAGACAAAGTTCTGAGCTTGAATCAATTGGAGAAGAATCATCATGTAAAGGTCATGGCCATTGATGAAGTTATCAGGGAGAATGTGTAGTCAGAAAAGGAAAATGCTTAAGGCAGAGTCCTGGGTGTCTGCTATAAATGTTGGCAAAAGAGGAGACATCAGTACTGGAGACTGTCAGGAGTAGCCAGAAAGGTAAGAGGAAAATACAGAATATGATGTCAGAGAAGCCAGTGGAAGGAAACATTGCAAGGCAAAGTGTTCAAATCATACCAGAATTAGTGAAATAAAGCCTGAAAAATCAGCAATTATTCACCCAATAAATATATTGGGTACCTACTTTGTTCTAGACACTGTCCTAGGTACTGGGAAAACACTGATGAACAAAATGGGCAAAATCCATTGGCTAGAATGAGCAGGAAGTAATTTTTCATCTTAGCAAGAGTAATTTCAATGGAGTGGTGTGGGTTGATGCCAACCCAGAGTAGGTTGAGAAATGAGCTTGAGGTAAGAAAACAGAGATAAAAAAGTGCAACCAACTCCTTCAAGAAGTTTGGTTTGAAGAAGAGGGGAGAGATAGGGCAGTACCTGGAGTGGGATATGGAATGAAGAGATTTTTAAAGATGAAACAGACTTGAACCATGTTTCAAGGACAACCGGTAGGAGTCTATAATAAGAAAGTTTGAAGATGTCTAAGAAAAAGAATATTCACTAGATTGAAGCCTTTGGGAAAACAGAAAAGATGGGGCCCAAAACACAAATGGAAATTTTACCCTCAGATACCAAGATTTCTGGGCAAGTATAAGCTTCCTGAGAGCAGGTACTTGGCCTCATTTTCTTTGTATCTGCAGTATCTGACATAGTGTCTAGACTTTCAAATTTTGGTATAATAACTGAATAAAAAGAATGAAGGAAAGAAGAAAGGAAGAAAGTAGGAAAAAAAGGAAGGAAGGAAGATTCTGCATTTTTCTTTAGAAGAATCTGACTAGGATGTTATAGAAGAGATTCTTGTGTTAGGTGGGTAGTTCCAATGAAGCTATAACCCCTCTTTCTGCGCTTAGAACACTCTGAAGTGTTAATACACCACCCCCTTGTGGGAATTCCCCAGCCTGAACTGGAGGTCTAGGCCTTGTTGGTGGAGGATATAAAATATGGGCCCTAGTGAGGAGCTGAAGGATTCAGGAGTCAGGGTGAACTTGCCTATGAGGGTATGAGGCATGAACATATGTATGCATAGACTGAAAAAAATTAGCTCTATTAACAAGACAAAGGGCCATTAATGTATGTGGGACCACCCATCCACCCAGGTAAATGTGCATCCTTGGGAAGCCTATTAAGCTTTTTTGACAGGACAGTTGTTGCTATCCTTTCTTGAGATACTAGCTAGATGGGAATGGTAAGGATCACAGGGAATTTTCCCAAACTAACTTATTTGAGAGCCCAAATTCAGGGATTTGTTCCTCCCAGGAATCTAAGGCCCTAAATGATACTTCTGGCTAAAAATATCACCATATTTATGCAAGTTCTTCATCTTCCCTGGATTTGGTAATCTAGACTTTTGAACACAGTTTCAACTTGACCTGAGATACTTATGGTTGGGCCTTAAACTCTAAGACAGAGTACGTAAGACCTTTAGAAATTAACTAATCTAATCTACTCATTTCAGATGGGAAAATAGGCCCAAGGAAGGGAAGGAATTTGCTCAGAGTCATACAGCTCATAAATTCATAGATTGTTAGAATTGAAGGCTTCATGAAAAACTTATTAAACTTAATGAACAAGGAAGACTTGGATTCAAGTCCTAGTTCTGCCAGTGACTAGCTATATAACTTGTGGCTTGCCATTTAGTCTCACTTATCCTTGGTCTCCTTAAGTGTGAAATGGGTATGTTAATAATGCTACTCTCACAGGGTTATTATTATAGGTCAACTGAAATGACATATGTCACCATATATTACCTCTACAATACTACATACTATACATTATAGATGAGAGAATTGAGGCCCAAGAAAGCAGAGTGACTTCTTGTTCACTGAAATATCAAAGGGTACTCTGGGAAACAAAGGTTCCATAACCAGATGAGTTGTGAAACTGTGTTCAACCAAGTTAAAAATATTTATATACTGCAGGACATATTGGAGCCTTTGAAATGCTAATGTGTGTTGTGAGTTTCCAAGACAGGATAGAATCCAGACAAAAATTAGAGATAGTGTTTATTTCAAAATATAGTTATGAGGTTTAAATAACAGATGTGAAAGTGCCTGGCACTTAGTAGGCACTCATTTGCTTTCCCTCCTTCTTTTCTTCCCTCTCACTGCCCTGTACCTCTGTTGAAAGTGGACAGATAGAAATGCCTGAGAGATACCTGGGTGATCTGTGATCCATTATTCTAGCCAGAAATACATGATGCTCTGAAACTGAAAATCCTGCCCACAGGATGCCTTGTGATTTCTGGTGACCCCTTGGTCTTGTGTGGTTCCAATCCACCAACAGTCACTATGGCAAGTGGTAAGGGCCCTTTGTGCGTAGGTCATAATACAGCCAGGTGATTTCCTTTTACAGAGAGTGGGCTTCCTAAACTGATTATCTAATCATCTCTCTGGATGCTAGAGAGAAACACATTTACTTACCCAATTAAAACAGTTGCAACCCTGCTATCTAGAAATCAGCAGAACCCCATCACATTGACTGTCTTGTTCAGGGCTTGGGAGTTGTCTGAATGACTTTCTGCAGACACTGAAATTTCTCTTTTTCATCCATCAGAATCTTGTCTCCCTCTTCCCACATATATTTCTCCCCCTCCCCTGCTCTTAAATCAAAGTAATATCATCTCTCTTTTCCCTCTGCATAATCACAGGACAGCTCATTTCAGCAAGTGGGAATAATTACAGCCAATCTAAACTGAGTAGTTGTCAGTTTTGAAAGGACTTCTGGTTAAAGGTGTCTTCCAATTGGCCCATTGAATACAGTGCCAGAGAGGTTATGCATTCCTCAGGTGCTGTCTGACATTAGTCCAGTCTCAGATACTGTCTTCATATACTGGACTTCCCTGGTGGTGCAGTGCTTAAGAATCCACCTGCCAATGCAGGGGACATGGGTTCGAGCCCTGGTCCGGGAAGATCCCACATGCTGCAGAACAACTAAGCCCATGCACCACAAATTCACTCAGACTTCTTGATATTCTGTTTGTTACTGACAGTTCATTCTGAGCTTGAGGCATGATCTGAATTCCTCCTCAGTTTCCTGAACCCCATGATTTGAGTATGCTCAGCAATGTCCCCACAACTTTTGGAATCCAAACCTTATTATGCCTGAGAGTAGGAGAAAGTGAGTTCTAGGCTTGTTTACCTGCTATGGATAGGTTTTCTAGCAGCCAGAGCCTTGAAGGTCAAACCTGTCCTGCCTGAAGGGCAGTTCTAACTGGAGATCTTGAAGGCCTTTAATTTATTCTGTCATGCTCTAAAAATTGGCCTGCTCTGCACAAATAACTAAAAGTAATTGAGTGCTTTCTATGTGCCAAGCACTACTTTAAGCACCATGACATACATTGTTTCATTTAATCCTCAGAACAGTCTATGAGGAGGCACATATTTTATTGCCATTTTTAAAACGAGGAAACTGAGGCCTAGAGAGGTAGATGACCTGCTGAAGGTCACATAGCCAGTAAGTTGCATACTACTATACTGAATTTCTTCTAAGATGTATCATACATTGCCTCTGCTCTTATAGAGATTCCTGAGTAGTGGGGGTGCAAACAATTGACAGACAAGTGTGATCAAGACTTCTCTGTCCTCAAACATCCAACAACCCCCTCCTCACATCATATCTTACCCCTCCACATCCCACCAGCAAAATGACTCACCTATGTTCCCTTATATCCACACTCTCTGCCTTTCCTCCTGTTGTTACATTGGGTAGAAGTTAACCTCTACACCTATGCTCTGGATCCCATCCACTTTAACCTTCTCAAAAACTTCCCTTTTACAGTAATCTGTTTACTTCTCATAGTTTTTCATACTGGATTGTTTCCATCACCTAAAAACATGCCTTAATATCTCTACTTTGTACTTCATCAGCTGTATCTTGTCTATTTTTGGTCAAACATTTCTCTAGGTAAAGTCAAGCCATATAAACGGCTTGTGGAGTTCCATTAAATAACTGGGTGAATTTTTTTAGAAATTACATTTAATCTATGTGATAGATTGTAGAGATTTGGCATACTCTATAAAGACTTTCCACTTCAACTTCAATAGCAATGACTGCCTATCACAGTGAATATGGTTATGTCTCTCAATTTATTGACATCTTCTGTAATGTCTTTCAATAAGGTTGTCTAATTTTTAAAATAAAGGACTTTCATGTTTTAGATTTTCTTTTTAGATGACTTAAAAATTTTTGCTACTACTCTAAACGGTATTTATTTTTAATTAAACTTTTTATTTTAAGATAACTGTAGATTCACTTACAGTTTTCAGAAATAATAAACATCCCATGTTCCATTTACTCAGTTTCTCCAATGGTAACGTCTTGCAAAACTACCATATAATATCACAACCAGGATATTGACATTGATACAGTTAAGATACACAAGAGTTCTATCATCACAAGTATCCCTCCTATAACACTTTTATAGCCATACTCAGCTTCCTCCCCCCAACACCCACCATCACCCCATCCCTAATGCCTTGCAACCACGAATAAGTTCTCCATTTCTAGAATTTTGTCATTTCAAGAATGTTTTATAAATGGAATGTGTGACCGTTTGAGATTGGCTTTTTTCAGTCAGCATAGTTTTCTGGAGATTCATCTAAGTCATTTCATTTATTACTAGCTTCCTCCTTATTATTGCCAAATAGTATTCAACTGTATGGATGTACCATAATTTGCTTAACCATTCACCTGTTTAAGGACATCCAGTTTTCTTCAAGTTTCTGGCTTTGCAAATAACGTTGCAATGAACGTTCGTCTACAAGTTTTGTGTGAACACAAGCTTTTACTTCTCTGGAATAAATTCTCAGGAGTGCAATTGCTACATTGTATGTTAACAGCATGTTTAGATATATAAGAAACTGGTAAACTGTTTTCCAGAGTGTCTGTAACATTTTATATTCCCACCAGCAACGTGTTTGATCCAGTTTCTTCTTATTATCACCAGAAGTTGATATTGTCAATGGTTTTTAATTTTAGCCATTTTGATAGGTGTGTAGTGATGTGATTTTTATTTATTTATTTATGGCTTTTTTGGGTCTTCGTTTCTGTGCGAGGGCTTTCTCTAGTTGCGGCAAGTGGGGGCCTCTCTTCATCGCGGTGCGCAGGCCTCTCACTGTCGCGGCCCCTCTTGTTGCGGAGCACAGGCTCCAGACGCGCAGGCTCAGTAATTGCGGCTCACGGGCCTAGCCGCTCCGCGGCATGTGGGATCTTCCCAGACCAGGACTCGAACTCGTGTCCCCTGCACTGGCAGGCAGATTCTCAACCACTGCGCCACCAGGGAAGCCCTAGTGATGTGATTTTAATTTGCATTTCCTTAAGGCTAGCAATGTTGAACATCTTTTTTAGTGCTTATTTGCCATTTGTATATCCTCTTCAGTAAAATATCTATGTCTTTTACCCATTCTCTAATAAGATTTTTACTGTTTTTATAGCTGAGTTTAGACACTTCTTTTCATAGTCTAGATACTAGCTCTCTTTTAAAAAATATTTATTTATTTAGCTGTGCCAGGTCTTAGTTGTGGCAGGCAGGATCTTTTAGTTGCGGCATGCGAGCTCTTAGTTGTGGAATGTGGGATCTAGTTCCCTGACCAGGGATCAAACCCGGGTCGCATGCTAGCTCTTTGTTGGGTAAGTGGTTTTCAAATATCTCCTTATAAGTCTGTCACTTGTTTTCATCCTTTTTACAAGGCCTTTTATAGAGCAATAGTTTGTAGTTTTGTTGAGGTTGAATTTATCAAGTTTTCCTTTTATGAATCTTGCTTTTGGTTAAAAGGCTAAGAACTTCTTGCCTAGCCCTAAATCCTGAAGATTTTCTCCTATTTTTTCTCTAAAATTTTATATCTTTATTTTTTATTTAAGTCCATAACACACTTTGAGTTAATTTTTGTTCAAGGTGTTAGACTTAGGTTCAGCTTCTTTTCGTATACCTCAATATGTTCAATTTGTCCAGCATCATATACCAATTTGTGTAATTGGTGAATTATTTTGGCATTTTTGTTAAGCATCAAGTTTTTCATACCGGTGTCGGTTTATTTCTAGGTTCTGATCTATACCTCCAAAATTACTACACTGTAATGATTACTATAGCTGGGTAGTATATCTTAATATGATGTAGAGTGATCCCAACCTTTATTCTTCTTTTTCAGCATTTTCTTACCCATTCTAGGTCTTTTGCCTTTCCACATAAATTTTAGAATAAACTTGTCTATGGCTACACAAAATACCTTGCCGGAACTTTGATAAGAATTTTATTAAACCTAGCTCTCTTTGGGGAGAGAATTGACATCTTTACTATGTCGAATCTTCCAATCCAGGAACATGGTATAGCTCACTATTTATTTACATCTTCTTTGATTTCTTTAATCTGTACTTGTAGCTTTCAGCATACACATCCTGTACATGTTTTGTTAAGTTTATACTTAAACATTTTGCTTTCTTTGGAATGATCTTAAATGGTATGATGCTTTTAATTTGTTTCCACTTGTTCATTGTTAGTATATAGAAATGTGATTGAGTTTTTGCATGTTGTTCTTATATCCTGCAACCTTGCTGAACTCACTTATTAGTTTTAGGAGGGCTTTTAAAATTCTTTGGGATTTTCTACATAGAAAATCATATCATTCACAAGTAGGGACATTTTTATGTTTTCCTTTCCAATCTCTATACCTTTTATTTAATGGTTTAGTTTTTATAAAAAACACTTCCTTGTTTGTTCATTGCTGATTTTGCAATTGTAATTGACTTTTGTATAGTGATCTTACATTAGGAATCTTTAGTGAGGTCCCTTTTCTCTCTTTTCAATTTTGATAATTTTTCAAAGAGTTTCCTTGGTTTTTCTATGTGGACAGTTATATAGTCTGCAAATAATAACATTTTCTTAATTTCAAGCTCCCATTAGTTTTTACTTTTTTTCCTTATCCTGTTATTCAGGCAAGAACTTTCAGTACAAGAAGAAAGAAATGGTAATAGTAGTTACCCTTGTCTTAATTCCTAATTTTAAAAGAGACACTTTAATATTTCATGATTGATATGATGTTTGATGTAGATATTTTTCCAGATATCCTTTATCAGATTGAGGAAATTCCCTATTACTCCTTTTTATGCCAAGAGTTTCTAATCAGAAGGAGATGCTGAATTTTACCAAGTATATTTTCTACCTAATGAAATAGAAAATCATATGGCTTCCTCCCTCAAACTGTTAATGTGGTAAATTACCTTGATTTTTTTTAAATTTATTTATTTATTCATTTTATTTTTGGCTGTGTTGGGTCTTCGTTTCTGTGCGAGGGCTTTCTCTAGTTGCGGCAAGCGGGGGCCACTCTTCATCGCGGTGCGCGGGCCTCTCACTATCGCGGCCTCTCTTGTTGCGGAGCACAGGCTCCAGACGCGCAGGCTCAGTAGTTGTGGCTCACGGGCCCAGTTGCTCCGCGGCATGTGGGATCTTCCCAGACCAGGGCTTGAACCCGTGTCCCCTGCATTGGCAGGCAGATTCTCAACCACTGCGCCACCAGGGAAGCCCTTACCTTGATTTTTCTAATGCTAAACACATCTGCATTTCTAATATAAATCCAACATGATTTGCTTTTATTTTTAATTTTTTAAATCGAAGTATAGTTGATTTAAAATGTTTCAGGTATACAGCAAAATGATTCAGTTATATAGATAGATAGATATAGATAGATTGATATAGATATATATTCTGTTTCAGATTCTTTTCCATTATAAGTCATTATAAGATATTGAATATAGTTCCCTGTGCTATACAGTAGGTTCTTGTTGTTTATTTTGTATATATAGTAGTGTGTATCTGTTAATACCAAATTCCAAATTTATCCCTCCACCCCTTTCCACTTTCGTAACCATAAGTTTGTTTTCTCTGTCTATAAATATATTTATCTTTTGTAATTAAGTTCATTTGTATCATGTTTTTGATTTCACATATAAGTGGTATCATATGATATTTGCCTTTCTCTATCTGACTTACTTCACTTAGTATGATAATCTCTAGGTCTATCCATGTTGCTGCAAATGAAATTATTTCATTCTTTTTATAGATGAGTAATATTCCATTATATGTGTGTGTATATATATATGAGGAAGATTTATTATTAACATTATTTAACATTATATATCTATATCTATATTTATACAGTTTTCAGAGAATAGGTCTTTTGCCTCCTTAGGTAGGTTTATGCCTAGGTATTTTATTCTTTTCATTGTGATGGTAAATGGGATTGTTTCCTTAATTTCTCTTTCTGCTATTTCATTGTTAGTGTATAGAAATGCAACAGATTCCTGTATATTAATTTTGTATTCTGCAACTTTACTGAATTCATTGATGAGCTCTAGTAGTTTTCTAGAGATACCTTTAGGATTTTCTAAGTATAATATCATGTCATCTGCAAACAGTGACAGTTTTACTTGTTTTTCAATTTAGATTTCTTTAATTTCATTTTCTTCTCTGATTGCTGTGGCTAGGACTTCCAAAACCATGTTTAATAAAAGTGATGAGAATAGGTATCCTTGTCTTGTTCCTGATCTTAGAGGAAATGTTTTCAGCTTTTCACCATTGAATATGATGTTAGCTATGGGTTTGTCATATATGGGCTTTACTATATTGAGGTAGGTTCCCTCTATGCCTACTTTCTGGAGAGTTTTTATCATAAATGGATCTTGAATTTTATCAAAAGCTTTTTCTGCATCTATTGAGATGATCATATGGTTTTTATTCTTCATTTTGTTAATGTGGTGTATCACATTGATTGATTTGCAGATATTGAAGAACCCTTGCATCCCTGGGATAAATCCCATTTGATCATGTTGCATGATTCTTTTAATGTTTTGCTCGAGTCAGTTTGTATATATTTTGTTGAGGATTTTTGCATCTATAACATGATTTATTTTTTATTGAATTGGTAGATTCCATATGCTTTTTAAAAATAATTGTTTTCAGGATTGAAAATGTCTGTATTTTCCTTTAAAAGTTTTGACTTTTGTATATTTTGTATGATAGTTATATTAGACTCATAAAATGAATTGAGAAATATGCCTCCTTTACTCTGTTTTTGTTCATGTAAAATTGGAATGTTCTATTCTGTAAATTTTTGGTAGAATTTGCCTATAAGATCCTCTGAATCTAATATTTTCTTAGTGGGAAAAAGTTTCAACTTCTCATTCTATTTGTTTAATTGTCATAGAAACATTCAGATTTTTTATTTAGTCTATTTTTAAAATAGATCTTTATTGGGGTAGAATTGCTTCACAATACTGTTAGTTTCTGTTGTACAACAAAGTGAATCAGCCGTATGGATACATAGGTCCCCATACACCCTCCCTCTTGAGCCTCCCTTCCATCCTCCCTATCCCACCCCTCTAGGTCATCGCAAAGCACCGAGCTGATCTCCCTGTGCTATGCTGCTGCTTCCCACTAGCTATCTATCTTACATTTGGTAGTGTATATATGTCAATTCAACTCTCTCACTTAGTCCCAGCTTACCCCTCCACCTCTCCATGTCCTCAAGTCCATTCTCTAGTAGGTCTGCGTCTCTATTTCTGTCCTGCCCCTAGGTTCTTCATGACCTTTTTTTTTTTTTTTAGATTCCATATACATGTGTTAGCATACTGTATTTGTTTTTCTCTTTCTGACTTACTTCACTCTGTATGACAGACTCTAGGTCCATGCACCTCACTAAAAATAACTGAATTTCATTTCTTTTTATGGCTGAGTAATATTCCATTGTATATATGTGCCACATCTTCTTTATCCATTCATCTGTCGATGGACACTTACGTTTCTTCCATGTCTTGGCTATTGTAAATAGAGCTGCAATGAACATTGTGGTACATGACTCATTTTGAATTATGGTTTCATCAGGTTATATGCCCAGCAGTGGGATTGCTGGGGCCTAAGGTAGTTCTATTTATAGTTTTAAGGATACTCCATACTGTTCTCCATAGTGACTGTATCAATTTACATTCCAACCAGCAGTACAAGAGGATTCCCTTTTCACCACACCTTTTCCAGCATTTATTGTTTCTAGATTTTTTGATAACGGCCATTCTGACCAGCGGGAGGTGATACCTCATTGTAGTTTTGATTTGAAATTCTCTAATAATTAGTGATGTTGAACATCTTTTCATGTGCCTTTTGGCCATCTGTATGTCTTCCTTGGTGAAAGGTCTATTTAGGTCTTCTGCCCATTTTTTAACTGGATTGTTTGCTTTTTTGATATTGAGCTTCATGAGCTGTGTGAATATTTTGGAGATTAATCCTTTGACTGTTGTTTCATTTGCAAATATTTTCTCTCATTCTGAGGATTGTCTTTTTGTCTTGTTTATGGTTTCCTTTGTTGTGCAAAAGCTTTTAAGTTTAATTAAGTCCCATTTGTTTATTATTATTTTTATTTCTGTTACTCTAGGAGGTGGGCCAAAAAAGATCTTGGTGTGGTTTATGTCTAAGAGTGTTTTTCCTATGTTTTCCTCTAAGAGTTTTATAGTGTTCAGTCTTACATTTAAGTCTTTAATAAATTTGGAATTTATTTTTTGTATAGTGTTAGGTAGTGTTCTAATTTCCTTCTTTTACATGTAGCTGTCTGGTTTTTCCAGCACCAGTTATTGAAGAGGCTGTCTTTTCTCCATTGTATGTTCTTGCCTCCTTTGTCATAAATTAGGTGCCCATATGTGTGTGGGTTAATCTCTGGGCATTCTAACCTGTACCATTGATCTATATTTCTGTTTTTGTGCCAGTACCATACTGTCTTGATTACTGTAGCTTTGTGGTATAGTTTGAAGTTGGGGAACCTGATTCCTCCAACTCCGTTTTTCTTTCTCAAGATTGCTTTTCCTATTCGGGGTCTTTTGTGTTTCCATACGAATTGTAAATTTTTTTATTCTAATTCTGTGAAGAATGCCATTGGTAGTTTGATAGGGATTGCATTGAATCTGTAGATGGCTTTGGGTAGTATGTTTTTACAATATTGATTCTTCCAGTCCAAGAACATGGTATATTTCACCATCTGTTTATGCCATCCTTGATTTCTTTCATCATATTTTATAGCTTTGAGAGCACAAGTCTTTCACCTCCTTAGGCAGCTTTATTCCTAGGTATTTTATTCTTTTTGTTGCAATGGTAAATGGGAGTGTTTCCTTCATTTCTCTTTCTGATTTTTTGTTGTTGGTGTATAGGAATGCCAGAGATTTCTGTGCATTAATTTTGTATCCTGCAACCTTACCAAATTCATTGATTAGTTCTAGTAGTTTTATGGTGGCATCTTCTTTAGTATTTTCTATGTATGGTATCATGTCACCTGCAAACACTGACAGTTTTACTTCTTCTTTTCCAATTTGTATTCCTTTTATTTCTTTTTCTTCTCTGATTGCCATGGCTAGGACTTCCAAAACTATGTTGAATAAGAGTGGCGAGAGTGGACATCCTTGTCTTGTTCCCGTTCTTAGTGGAAATGCTCTCAGTCTTTCACCTTTGAGTATGATGCTTGCTGTGGGTTTGTCATATATGGCCTTTATTATGTTGAGGTAGCTTCCCTCTATGCCCATTTTCTGGAGAGTTTTTTTCATAAATGGGTGTTGAATTTTGTCAAAAGCTTTTTTCTGCATCTATTGAGGTGATCATATTGTTTTTATTCCTTAATTTGTTAATGTGGTGTATCACATTGATGGATTTGCGTATATTGAAGAATCCTTGCATCCCTGGGATAAATCCCACTTGATCACAGTGTATGATCCTTTTAAGGTGCTGTTGGATTCTGTTTGCTAGTATTTTGTTCAGGATTTTTGCATCTATGTTCATCAGTGATATTGGTCTACAATTTTCTTTTTTTGTGATATCTTTTTCTGATTTTGGTGTCAGGGTGATGGTGGCTTCATAGAATGAATTTGGGACTGTTTCTCCCTCTGCAATTTTTTGGAAGAGCTTGAGAAAGGATAGGTGTTAGCTCTTTTCTAATTGTTTGATATAATTCTCCTGTGAAGCCAGCTGTCCTGGACTTTTGTTTGTTGGAAGATTTTTAATTACAGTTTCAATTTCCTTACTTGTGATAGGTCTGTTTATATTTTCTAATTCTTCCTGGTTCAGTCTTGGAAAATTGTACCTTTCCAAGAATTTGTCCATATTTTCGTGATTTTCCATTTTATTAGCATATAGTCGTTTGTAGTAGTCTCTTGTAATCCTTCGTAATTCTTCAGTGTCAGCTGTGATTTTTCCTTTTTCATTTCTAAGTTTATTGATTTGTATCCTCTCCCTTTTTTTCTTGATGAGTCTGGCTAAGGCTTTATCAATTTTGTTTATCTTCTCAATGAACCAGCTTTTATTTGTATTGATCTTTGGTATTGTTTTCTTCATTTCTATTTCATTTATTTCTGCTCTGATCTTTATGATTTCTTTCCTTCTACTGACTTTGGGTTTTCTTTGTTCTTCTTTCTCTAGTTGTTTTAAGTGTAGGGTTAGAGTGTTTATTTGAAATTTTTCTTGTTTCTTGAGGTGAGATTGAATTGCTATACACTTCCCTCTTAGAACTTCTTTTGCTGCATCCCATAGGTTTTGGGTCATCATGTTTTGTTTGTCATTTGTTTCTATGTATTGGTGGTGTGGGAATATGCCGAGTTAGCATCTCCCCACAACTAGGGCACCTGTTGGCCACTGGTGGTGGACCCTGACGCCCAAGGAGATGGAAGGAACCCCCAAGTGAACCGGTAGGATGTGGGGGGACTGAGGGGGCAGGAGAAGTTTAGGCCAGTCAGAATCAGCACCCCTGAGGCCGAGGAGATCAGGAGAGGCAGGTGGGAGGGACCCTCCAGGAAGAGTGGGAGAGAAGCAGAGGGTGATTTCCTGGCCCACTCTGGCTGGGGAGCCTGCTGAGCTCCCAGGCTGGTACCACCCCTCCAAAGCCCCTTCTAGACTGCACGGATCCTGGGCATATAGGAGGGAGGCTGGGGAAATCAAGAGAGGCACTTGGGTGGAGCCATCTGGGAGGAGGGGTAGAGGAGTGGATGGCATTTGCCCTGCCCATTTGAGACCCCAAAGCCTGCTGGGCTCCCTGGTGATGTCCCCCACCCTCTGAGACCAGGGGTGGGGGCCACACCTGTGCCCTTTCTGTTCCTTGAGCCAAAGCTCCACCCCCCCCCCACAGCCCCCAGGGCCTTTTCCAGCCCTGGGGCTCCTAAGCATAGGCCCTGACTACCACCCAAATCTTGCCCTTCCTTAGGTCCCGCCCTCCAGAGCCAAGGCCTTCTCCCCCATTTTTTTCCCTTCTTTTTTTTTGTTTTCTCTGCCTCCTCCTCTTTTTTTCACTATTGCGGTGCTGATGTACCTTCCGGTTGTTGATTCGTCTATATTTTTATTTTTATATTCTTTCTAACATATCTGTTAGTTTCCTAGTCTAATTTTATTTTTTACTTTGTTATTGTTCTCTTTTTATTCTTTTTTTGCCACCCCATGAAGCTCGTGGCATCTTGGTTCATGAGCTGGGGATTGGGCCAAAGCTCCTGCAGTGGGAGCTATGAGTCTGAACCACTGGACTAACAGAGAGTCTCAGACCCCAGGGAATATTCATTGGAGTGAGGTCTCATGGATCCTCATCTCAGCACCAAGACCCAGCTCTACCCAACAGCGTACAAACTCCAGTGTTGGAAGCCTCAGGCCAAACAACCAGTAAGACAGGAACACAATCCCATTCATTAAAAAAAAAAAAATGAGACGGCAAAAAATATGTCACAGATGAAGGAGCAAGGCAAAAACCTACAAGACCAAATAAATGAAGAAGAAATAGGCAATCTACCCAAAAAAGAATTCAGAGTAATGATAGTAAAGATGATCCAGAATCTTGGAAATAGAATGGAGGCACGGATTGAGAAAATACAAGAAATGTTTAACAAAGATCTAGAAGAAATAAAGAACAAACAAACAGAGATGAACAACACAATAACTGAAATGAAAAATGCACTAGAAGGAATCAATAACAATAACTGAGGCAGAAGAATGAATAAGTGAGCTGGAAGACAAAATGGTGGAAATAACTGCCAGGGAGCATAATAAAGAAAAAGATTGAAAAGAATTGAAGACATTCTCAGAGACCTCTGGGACAGCACTAAATGCACCAACATTTGAATTATAGGGGTCCCAGAAGAAAAAGAGAAAAAGAAAGGGTCTGAGAAAATATTTGTAGAGATTATAGTTGAAAACTTCCCTAACATGGGAAAGGAAATAGTCACCAAAGTCCAGGAAACAAAGAGAGTCCCATAAAGGAAAAACCCTAGGAAAAACACATCAAGACACATATTAATCAAACTAACAAAAATTAAATTCAAAGAGAAGAAATTAAAAGCAGCAAGGGAAAAACAAAAAATAACCTACAAAGGAATCCCCATAAGGTTATCAGCTGATTTTTCAGCAGAAACTCTGAAGGGAGTAGCAGGATATACTTAAAGTGATGAAAGAGTAAAACCTACAATCAAGATTACTCTACCCAGCAAGGATCTCATTCAGATTCAATGGAGAAATCAAAAAACTTTTCAGACAAACAAAAGCTAAGAGAATTCAGCACCACCAAACCAGCTTTACAACAAATTCTAAGGAAAGTTCTCTAGGCGGGAAACACAAGAGAAGAAAACGACCCACAAAAACAATCCCCAAACAATTAAGAAAATGGTAATAGGAACATACATATCGATAATAACCTTGAAAGTAATGGATTAAATGTACCAACCAAAAGACACAGACTGGCTGAATGGATACAAAAACAAAACTCATATATATGCTGTCTACAAGAGACCTACTTCAGACCTAGGGACACATACAGACTGAAAGTGAAGAGATGGAAAAAGATATTCCATGCAAATGGAAATCAAAAGAAAGCTGGAGTAGCAATAGTTGTATCGGATAAAATAAACTTTAAAATGAAGCCTGTTACAAGAGGTAAGGAGGGACACTACATAATGATCAAAGGATCAATCCAAGAAGATATAACAATTATAAATGTTTATGCACTCATCATAGGAGAACCTCAGAACATATGGCAAATGCTAACAAACATGAAAGGAGAAATTGACAGTAACACAATAATAGTGGAGGGCTTTAACACCCCACTTACAGCAATGGACAGATCATCCAAACAGAACATAAATAAGGAAACAAAAGCTTTAAATGGCACAATAAACCAGATAGATTTAATTGATATTTATATAACATTCCACCCAAAAGTGGCAGAATACACTTTCTTCTCAAGTGCACATGGAACATTCTCTAGGATAGATCACATCTTGGGTCACAAATCAAGGCTCAGAAAATTTAAGAAAATTGAAATTGTATTAAGCATCTTTTCTGACCACAACGCTATGAGATTGGAAATCAATTACAGGAAAAAAAACTGTAAAAAACACAAATACATGGAGGCGAAAGTGTGTGCTACTAAATAACCAAGAGATCACTGAAGAAATCAAAGAAGAAATTTTAAAAATACATAGAAAAAAATGACAATGAAAACAGGATGACCCAAAACCTATGGGACGTTGCAAAAGCAGTTCTAAGAAGGAAGTTTATAGCAATTCAATTTCACCTCAAGAAACAAGAAAAATCTCAAATAAACAATCTATCCTTATATTTGGTCTATTTTGATCTATATCTTTTTCTAAGAATTCATCCATTTCACTTAAGTTTTCAAAATTTTGGCATAAAATTATTCATAATATTCTTATTCTTATTCTTATTTTTTCAAATATAATTATTATTTTGCCAAAATACAGTCCATAATTCAGAGCATGACTCATTTCAAGAGGGGAAAACACTCTCTCCTGATAGACTAAAGACAATCCAAACATATCTTACACCCTTAACAAAAGACAATTGAGAGTGTTTCTTGTTTTAACTGGATATTGTGGACAATGGGTACTAAGTTTTTGTGAGATTGAAACACGTCTTTATGAATTGACTAAGTCCTCAGTCAGAGACCCTCTCCTGGGGAACCCAGATGTGAAGAGGGCTTCTGTATTCTGAATAAGGCTGTTCAACAGCCTTTCTCTAGTCATGTCTAACTACTAAAACTCTTGTGTCTATTTATGCATAAGCAATCTGACAAGCCCTTGGGATTTTAACTCAAGTTGATAAGAACTAGCCAAAACTCTTCGCTCCAGAATTTTACTCAGACATAAAAAAGAATGAAATTTTGTCCCTTTCAACAATATGGATGGACCTGTAGGGCATTATGCTTAGTGAAATAAGTCAGAAATAGAAAGACAAATACTGTATGTTATCACTCATATGTGTAATTTAAAAATTGAAACAAAGAATTGAAAATAACAAAAGAGGAACATACTACTGATATATAGAACAAACTAATGGTTATCAGTGGGGAGGGGGAAGATAGGAGTAGGGTAGTAAGAGATACAAACTACTGTGTATAAAATAAATACTGCAAAGATATACTCTACAGTACAGGGAACATAGACAACATTTTATAATAACTTCAAATAGAGTATAATTGATAAAACATTGGATCAGTATGTTGTACACTTAAAACTAACACAATATTTTAAATCAACTGTTGTTCAAAAATAAATATAAATAAATAAGAAAAAATCCATTGCTCCAAAAACTGTAAGGAATAAGAAATCTTTATAGACAAAGGGAAAAAAATCTGTGCTATACATATGATGAAACATTTTTCAGTGATTTTAAAAAGTGAGCTACCAAGCCATGAAAAGACATGGAGCAACCTTAAATGCATATAGCTAAGTGAAAGAAGCCAGTTTGAAAAACTACATACTGTGTGAATCCAAGTATATATCATTTCTGAAAAAGGCAAAACTATAGAGACCATAAAAGGATCAGTGTTTGCTAGGGGTTCAGAGGGAGGAGAGTGAATAGGTGGAGCACAAGGGATTTGTAGGGTGAGGAAACTACCCTTTGTGATACATATGTATGCATGACATCATGCATTTTACAAAATCCATAGAACTATACAACACAAAGGATGAACCTTAATGTAAACTATGAACTTTAATTATATCAATATTGGTTTATCAATTGTAAGAAGTGTACCACAGTAATGTAAGATGTTAATAATAGGGGAACTGTGTGTGGGAGAGGTATGATATATTGAACTGTGTGCTACTTGCTCAATTTTCAGTAACATAAAATTGTCCTAAAAATAAATATATTACTTTTAGAAGGTAAGGAAGAAAAACAATCCATTTGAGAAGTTAACTTCAAGTGTAAGATTTTTAAATGAATATACATTTTTAAAAGTTTGATATCCTCAAGATCTAAAGGAAGGAAGAACCTGATTGATGTAGAAAAATGATTTTGTTAGGAGAAGTCTGTCAGAGGCAAGTTGCATACATCACTAAAATGGCCAGTTTAGTGCTTACCTACTTCCCCAATCTCTAAAAACAAAAACCAACCAAAAACATTGCTTACTATACTCTCACCCTTGACCCTGTTGGAAAGGTTTATCTCCCTTGTCATAGAGCAATAGCTATTACTGAAAGACTTGTTGATGCTTCTGCTGAACAGGTTCTAGCCTCTTTTGGTGTCTCTGTGATGCATTTTAGATAATTCACATGTGACTTTCAGTTAACCAATTCTTATTTCAGTTTTGTCCTTTGATTTCTCATTTTAGTGAATATTTTCCCCTTCAAGATTCTATTTCTTTTAATAATATCTGTTCATTTTTGATAGTCTTCTGTTCTATGATCATATATTTATTTCTTTAAAAGTTTTAAATCTACGTATTTCTCACTTTATTTCTAGTAAGTCTAGCATCTAATATCTTTGTGAGCCTGTGTCTATAGTTTTTATTTCTACTCACTCTTGCTCATGATAGTTTATATGCCTCTGAGGTTTATGATGTTTTCTGAATACCAGGAGCTAAAGTTTCTCATAACTTTCTCTTTAATGTGACTTCTTTGAGACCAGACTTCAAAGTGTGTTTTCCAAATAGAATTTGCATTTGCTTTTGCAGTTACAACTTGCTGAGAATAAGAGGGAAGAGGATGGTGTAGTGTCATGAAGTTGCCAATGAAAAGTTATGCTTTTTCTCATGCAGGCATGAACTTAGTCACACAAGTATACTCTACATGAGAGTATGGTCAAGACAGTAAAATTTCTACTGAAATCGTGAGAAATGGCTGAGATGCAACCACATTAATATGCATAATTCGTCTGCTATTTTCAATGTCCTATATCTACAAATTAAGATTACAAACGCTTACATACACTAAAGGCAAAAAAAGGAAGAATGTAGTTAGTGAACTTGTATGCCAAATGAGTGTGGCTTTATGTTCTCCTAATGGTAAAATAAGGGGAAAAAAGGAGTTAGACTCAAGAGTCATGTTAAAATAAAAATTTATAATTACTGTTTGAAATTACTATTTTTTCATATTGCTATTAGTTTCAGAATAAAAATAATTAATTTTATATATACATATATATGTACAATTTATATCTTCATATGCCATGATAAACTGAAAGCTTTATTTCAGTTTTCTAAAACTTGCTCTTCTCAAACTTGTGTTCATCTTTGAAGTCTTTGAAGTGTACGACTCAAAATTCTAGTATTTTTGAAAGTGTGCCACAAATGCTAAATGTTTGAGGAACACTAACTAAAGGACAGTTTGGGGTTCCTCAGCATGTTTCTTATTCAATCTTTCTCTTTGGGTTGAGGAAGATGTGAATGAGGGCAGTAACTGCCCCCAGCCTCCACTTAGCATCATGTCATTTAATATTAACCATGAAGAAGGTTAATTATTAACATTCTATAGAGGCAGAAATAGAGTCAGAAAGATGAGGTGCAGCCAGTATTTGTGCCAGGCTCTAAAATTCAGGTGAATTAGTGGTGAGGAGGGAAGAATAGGAATAGAAGGAGGTTTTGTATATTACTGGAGCATCCTGACAGAATTCCTCTAAATTGTTCCTAGCATTTCTGTCATCCACTGCTAAAAATTTAAAAATAAAACTAAAAATGACCCTGTAAGATTCCAGGAGAATTAACAAAGTGGAGTTTACTCCCAAACTAGCAACCTAGGGGGACTATTATTCCTTAAGCAGAGACATTGCTGTTCAGGTGGCAGCATGCTGTAGCATTATTAAGAGCAGAGGCTTTGGAATAAACAGTCCAGGATTAGAAGTCCAGCTCTGCCTCTTATCCTGCGTGAGTAGCTTTGAATAAATTTCTCAGTCTCTGTACCTTAAAGTTCTCATCTGTAAAATGATGCTAATAAAGTACTTACTTCTTAGGGTTATTGTGAAGATTAAATGAGATAACGCATTTGAAGCACAGTGCTTCTGGGTCTACTCACTTCCCTGCAAATGGCACTATTTTGTTCCTTTTTATGGCTGACTAATATTCCACTGTATATATGTACCACATCTTTTTTATCCATTTCTCTGTTGATGGACATTTAAGTTGCTTCCACGTCCTGGCTATTGTAAATAGTGCTGCAATGAATATTGGGGTGCATTTATCACTTTGAATTATTGTTTTCTTCAGGTGTATACCCAGGAGTGAGATTGCTGGGTCATGTGGTAGTTCTTGTTTTAGTTTTTTGAAGAACCTCCATACTGTTCTCTATAGGAGATATACCAATTTACATTCCAACCAACAGTGACAGAGGGTTCCCTTTCTTCCACACCCTCTCCAGCATTTATTGTTTGTAGATTTTTTGATGATGGCCATTCTGACTGTTGTGAGGTGATACCTCACCATAGTTTTGATTTGCATTTCTCTAATAATTAGTGATGTTGAGCATCTTTTCATGTGTTTGTTGGCCATATGTATGTCTTCTTTGGAGAAATGTCTATTTCAGTCTTCTGCCCATTTTTTGATTGGGTTGTTTGTTTTGTTTGATACTGAGCTGCATGAGCTGTTTGTATATTTTGGAGATCAATCCCTTGTTGGTTACTGGTTTGCAAATATTTTCTCCCATTCTAAGGGTTGTCTTTTCATCTTGTTTATGGTTTCCTTTGTTGTGCGAAAGCTTTTAATTAGGTCCCATTTGGTATTTTTTGTTTTTATTTTCATTACTCTAGGAGGTGGGTCAAAAAAGATGTTGCTGTGATTTATGTCCGAGTGTTCTGCCTATGTTTTCCTCTAAGAGTTTTATAGTGTCTGGTCTTACATTTAGGTCTTTAATCCATTTTGAGTATATTTTTTTGTATGGTGTTAGGGAATGTTCTAGTTTCATTCTTTTACATGTAGCTGTCCAGTTTTCCCAGCCACTTATTGAAGAGAGTGTCTTTTCTCAATTGTATACTCTTGTCTCCTTTATCAAAGATAAGGTGACCGTATGTGCACGGGTTTATCTCTGGGCTTTCTAGCTTGTTCCATTGATCTATATTTCTGTTTTTGTGTGAGTACCATATTGCTTTGATTACTGTAGCTTTGTAGTATAGTCTAAAGTCTGGGCGCCTGGTTCCCCCAGCTCCGTTTTTCTTTGTCATGATTGCTTTGGCTATTCGGGATCTTTTGTGTCTCCATACAAATTGTGAAATTTTTTGTTCTAGTTCTGTGGAAAATGCCATTGGTAGTTTGATAAGGATTGAATTGAATCCATAGATTGCTTTGGGTAGTATAGTCGTTTTTACAGTATTGTTTCTTCCAATCCAAGAACATGGTATATCTCTCCATCTGTTTGTATCGTCTTTCATTTATTTCATCAGTGTCTTATAGTTTTCTGCATACAGGTCTTTTGTCTCCTTAGGTAGGTTTATTCCTAGGTATTTTATTCTTTTTGTTGCAATGGTAAATGGGAGTGTTTCCTTAATTTCTCTTTCAGATATTTCATCATTAGTGCATAGGAACATCAGAGATTTCTGTGCATTAATTTTGTATCCTGCAACTTTACCAAATTCATTGATTAGCTCTTGTAGTTTTCTGGTAGCATCTTTAGGATTCTCTAAATATAGTGTCATGTCATCTGCAAACAGTGGCAGTTTTACTTCTTCCTTTCCGATTTGGATTCATTTCTTTTTCTTCTTGATTGCTGTGGCTAAAACCTCCAAAACTATGTTGAATAATAGTGACGAGACCACTCTCCCCTTCTTAGTGAGGGCATAGTCATTGGTATGGAAAGGTCTAAGGGCTAGCAGAGGAAGGATCATACTATTGCATCAGAATCTGGGACCCAAGTGGAAAGGAGGCAAGAAGTTAAGAATGGATTAACACAGAAATTGAGACAAATGTTCTATGTACAAATTACCTGTTTTTTTTCACACTCATTGATTAATTTAATTCCTCTCAATAGTTCTGCAAGTTGAAAATTCTGATGGCCATGTTATTACTTTGGAAAATTCTTTTTGTTATTATTATTGCTATCATTTGTGCAATATATACCTTAGGAACATATGTCATGGCTAATTCCAAATTAGGGAAAACTATTTTCCTGCAGCTCTATATTGAGATTCTTCAGGTATAACTATTAATAATATGTTCTTTGATCAGCACATCCTAGAAAAAGGAGAAAATAGGAGAAAAAACACCCCAATTCCATCACCTCATTATGACTACTGTTAGCATAGAGATATATTTTCTCCTAGCCCTTTTGTCTCTGAATATTTTCACATAGTTTCAATTTGAGTCCCACTTTTAATAAATTCAACATAAGTATTTTCTCATTTTGATAGATAGTTTTCACATTCATAGTAGTAATGGCTGAAGAGAATTTCAACAGGGGATTGTGGTGGAATTTTCTTTACCTCTTTTGCTATTGTTTATTATCCCCATGTGCTGTACTGGTGAGGACAATAAGGCTCAGAAAATTTAAGCAATGTGCCAAGGGTAACATAGTTAGTGACGAAGTCACAAAACAAAGCCAGATGTTTTTTTCAAATACTGTTTTCTTTCCACTTGACCTTTCTGCCTCTGTTTTACACAAAATCAAGGAATGAGAAACTGAAGAAATCTTTATGTTATCCTACAGAGAAAGGCACGAGGAGGGTGTAGGGAGGAGAGGTTGGGGATAGAACAATACTCAAGGTACCCATCTTGCCAAAGGCTCTGGATTTTCATCTATAGAAGAGGCCTGCATCCTCCTTAACATGCCAAAATATTTTGTTTTAGACTGTTACATTTATCCTCTGCTGTGATGGACATGATTTGTAAAGCAGCATGGAATGCAATCTGTGTATCAGTGGCACTTCTGTTTTCCTCTTTTTTGTGAAGATTATGGTTGTATTCTTGTCCTTTGACATTCAGTCCTTAGTCCCACTAATCCTCTTTGGCTACACCAATATTGTTTTTTGAATTTCATGAAGTGGTTGCCCTGAAATCTTGGAATAGATAGACTTTGAGGGTGGCAAGCCCTAGGATTTAGAAATTCCATTTCATCCTGAGGGTGAGAGTGATCAATGGTCAGGCTCTGGATCCACCTTACTGGGTAGAACCCATTCAGAAGGATTGGGGAGTTTGGAGGCAGGATCAAGATGGCAGAGAAGGAAGACACTGATCTCATCATGAACACACAAAAACTACAACTACATATGTAGCAACTCTTCCTAGAATGAACTGAAAACTAGCAGTATGACTCATCTACAGCCAAGAATATAATGAAAGAACAACATGGAGGTGGTAGGAGAGAAGGGATACAGCTGGATCCCACACTCCTAGTGGGTGACCCAGAAGAGGAAGGGGAAATCACAGGCTCAGGGATCCTCCCTCTGGAGTGAGGGGTTTGAGCCCCATATTAGGTACCCCAGCCCTGGGTCTGACAATGGGAAGACAAGCCTCATTAGTTGACTTGAAAACCAGTGGGGCTGACCAGAGTGATGTAAGAAACTGAGACTCCTCTCTTGAAAAATGCACACACGGACTTGTTTGCTCCCAGTCCCAGCACAGAGGCAGCAGACTTAAAACTGCTTGGTGCTCTGGCCAGCCTCCAGGATCACCACAGTTCATCTCTCAGCCCCCACCAGGTTCCTGTTCCATCCCCTTCTGCTCTTGCATTGTTCTCCAGTAAGGCAAAAGATGTCATTGCCAATGTGCACACATGCACTGAGGAAGGAGCAGGGCCAGGTCAGGTACCAGCCCCACCTCTAACCAGGGTAGAGACAGCCATTGCCATCATGCACACACACATGCACCAGGGAAGGGGCAGAGCCATCTCAGTAGTGCAACTCCATCTCCTTGGGCTGCAACTCTGCTTCTACTCAAGGTGCACATGCACACACTTGGAAAAAAAGCAGAAGTAGCTCATAAGTGCAGCCCCAAGACCTCAGTCTCTGGCCATGCACTTAAAGAAAGCAGAGGCTGCCAGAGAAAAGCCCAATTCCCCCACGGCTCCTGCTCTAATCCCTCAGGCCCTGCCCCTGCCCCTCAATAAAGCAGCAATTGCCACTGAGCCTAGGAGAAGACACAGCCGAAACGTGACTCTGACGCTAGCTCATCTGACTCCAGCCCTACCTCCCACCAAGACACTTGCTGCCAGTGCACCCCAGGAGAAGATATAGCCCATGCTCACTTCAGATCCAGCTCTCCCACCCCATCAAAGCCACTGGGCACATGCAATCTGCTAGGGATGCTCCCACACAAGAGCACACCTTCAATACCACAATAGGTAACTGTTTCACCTAATTTCATAGGGATAGAGAAAGTTGAACAAAAGAAGAAGACAGAGGAATATATTTCAAACAAAAGAACAAAACAAAACCCCAGAAAAACCCTAATGAAACAAATTTTAAATTTACCTGATAAAGAGTGCAAAGCAATGGTAATAAAAATGCTAAATGAACTCAGGAAGAGAATAAATGAACACAGTGAGAACTTCAATAAAGAACTAGGAAATATAAAAAGGAACCAGTCAGACCTGAAGAATACAAAACCTGAAGCTGAAAACACACTAGAAAGAATTAACAGCAGATTAGGTGATACAGAAGAATGCATAAGTGATCTGGAATATAAAATAATGGAAACAACCTAATCAGAACAACATAAAGAAAACATTAAATGAACATAGTTTAAAAGACTTCTGGGACAACATCAAAGATACTAACATTTGCATTGCAGGGGTCCCAGAAGGAGAAGAGAGAGACAGAAATGAGCAGAAAATGGTATTTGATGAAATTATGGATGAAAACTTCCCTAACCTGAAGAAAGAAAAAATATCCAGGTCCAGGAAGCACAGAGAGTCCTAAACAAGATGAACCCAAAGAGACCCACACCAAGACATACCATAATTAAAATGGTAAAAGTTAAGGACAGAATTTTAAAGGCAGCAAGAGTAAAACAAAGAATCACATACAAGGAAACCCCTATAAGGTTATCAGCTGATTTTTTTGTGTGGAAACTTTGCAGGGCAGAAAGAAGTGCCATGATACATTTAAAGTGCTAAAAGGAAAAAAAAAAAAAATTACAATCTAAGATACTCTATCCAGCAAGGTTATCATTCAGAATTCAAAGAGAGATAGAATTTCCCAGACAAGCAAAAACTAGAAGAGTTCATCACCATTAAACCAACCTTCCAAGAAATGTTAAAGTATCTTCTTTAAGTGTAAAAATAAAAAGACTATAACAAGAAATAAGAAAATATAAGAAGGAAAAAAATTCACTGGTAAAGACAAATATATAGTAAGGCAGTTGATCAACTGCTTAAATAAGCTGGTACAAATGCTAAAAGATGAAAATTGCAAAATCAACTATAACTATAACAAACAGTTAAGAGAGCTTCAAGATGGCAGAAGAGTAAGACATGGAAATCACCTTCCTCCCCACAAATACATCAGAAATACATCTACATGTGGAACAACTCCTAGAGAACACCTCCTGAATGCTGGCAGAAGACCTCAGACTTCCCAAAAGGCAAGAAACTCCCCATGTACCTGGGTAGGGCAAAAGAAAAAAGAAAAAACAGAGACAAAAGAATAGGGACAGGACCTGCACTAGTGGGAGGGAGCTTTGAAGGAGGAAAACTTTCCATACACTAGGATGCCCCTTTGAGGGCAGAGACTGCGGGTGGCAGAGGGGGGAGTCTTCAGAGTCATGGAGGAGAGCACAGCCACAGGGGTGCAGAGGGAAAAGCGGAGAGATTCCTGCACAGAGAATCGGTGCAGACAAGCGCTCACGAGCCCTAGAGGCTTCTCTGCTCACCCACGGGACTGGTGGGGGCTGGGAGCTGAGGCTCGGGCTTTGGTCAGATCCTAGGGAGAGCACTGGTGTTGGCTGTGTGAACACACCCTGAAGGGGGCTAGTGTGCCATGGCTAGCCGAGAGGGAGTCTGGGAAAAGTCTGGAGGCGCCAAAGAGACAAGAGACTTTTTCTTGCCTCTTTGTTTCCTGGTGCGTGAGGAGAGGGGATTAAGAGCACCGCTTAAAGGAGGTCCAGAGATGGGCGTGAGCCATGGCTATCAGCACGGACCACAGAGACGGGCATGAGACACTAAGGCTGCTTCTACAGCCACCAAGAAGCCTGTGTGCAAGCACAGGTCACTATCCACACCTCCCCTCCCGGAAGCCTGTGCAGCCCGCCACTGCCAGGGTCCCGTGATCCAGGGACAACTTCCCTGGGAGAATGCATAGCACACCTCAGGCTCTTGAAAAGTCATGCTGGCCTCTGCCACCAAAGGCTCCCACCGCATTCCGTACCCCTCTATCCCCAGCCTGAGTGAGCCAGAGCCCCCGAATCAGCTGCTCCTTTAACCATGTCTTGTCTGAGCAAAGAACAGATGCCCTCAGGCGACCCACACGCAGAGGCGGGTCCAAATCCAAAGCTGAACCCCAGGAGCTGTGCGAACAAAGAAGAGAAGGGGAAATTTCTCCCAGCAGCCTCAGGGGCAGCGGATTAAATCTCCACAATCAACTTGATGTACCCTGCATCAGTGGAATACCTGAATAGACAACGAATCATCCCAAATTGAGGAGGTGGACTTTGGGAGCAACGATATATACATATATATTTTTCCCTTTTTCTCTTTTTGTGAGTGTGTATGTGTATGCTTCTGTGTGTGCTTTTGACTGTATAGCTTTGCTTTTACCATTTGTCCTAAGGATCTGTCTGTCAGGTTTTCTTTTTTTTTCAGTATACTTTTTAGCACTTGTTATCATTGGTGTATTTGTTTTTTGGTTTGGTTGCTCTCTTCTTTCTTATTTTCTTTTATTTTTTATCACTTCTTTAAAATTTTGTTTAATAATTATTTTTTATTTTAATTACTTTATTTTACTTTATTTTATGGTATTAAATTTTATTTTATCTTCTTCTTTCTTTCTTTCTTTTTTTCTCCCTCTTATTCTGAGCCAAGTGGATGACAGGCTCTTGGTTCTCCAGCCAGGCATCAGGGCTGTGCCTCTGAGGTGGGAGAGCCAAGTTCAGGACACTGGTCCACAAGAGACCTCCGAGCTCCATGTAATAGCAAATGGTGAAAACCTCACAGAGTTCTCCATCTCAGAGCCAAGACCCAGCTCCACTCAACGACCAGCAAGCTACAGTGCTGGACACCTTATGCCAAACAACTAGAAAGACAGGCACACAGCCCCATCCATTAGTAGCGAAGCTGCCTAAAATCATAATAAGGCCACAGACATCCAAAAACACACCACCAGACGTGGACCTGCCCACCAGAAAAACAAGATCCTGCCTCACCCACTAGAACACAGGCACTAGTCCCCTCCACCAGGAAACCGACACACCCCACTGAAGCAACCTTAGCCACTGGGGACAGACACCAAAAACAACGGAAACTATGAAACTGCAGCCTGTGAAAAGGAGACCCCAAACACAGTAAGTTAAGCAAAATGAGAAGACAGAGAAACACACAGCAGATGAAGGTGCAAGGCAGAAATCCACAAGACCTAACAAATGAAGAAGAAATAGGCAGTCTACCTGAAAAAGAATTCAGAGTAATGATAGTAAAGATGATACAAAATCTTGGAAATAGAATGGAAAACTACAAGAAATGTTTAACAAGGACGTAGAAGAACTAAAGAGCAAACAAACAGTGAGGAACAACACAATAAATGAAATTAAATATTCTCTAGAAGGGATTAATACCAGAATAACTGAGGCAGAAAAGCAGGTAAGTGACCTGGAAGATAAAATAGTGGAAATAACTACTGCAGAGCAGAAAAAGGAAAAAGATTGAAAAGAATTGAGGACACTCGCAGAGACTTATGGGACAAAATTAAACACACCAACATTCGAATTATAAGGGTCCCAGAAGAAGAAGAGAAAAAGAAAGGGACTGAGAAAATATTTGAAGAGATTATAGTTGAAAACTTCCCTAATATGGGAAAGGAAATAGTTAATCCAGGAAGCACAGAGAGTCCCATACAGGATAAATCCAAGGAGAAACATGCCAAGACACATATTAATCAAACTATCAAAAATTAAATACCAAGAAAAAATATTAAAAGCGGCAAGGGAAAAACAACAAATAAAACAAAAAGGAATCCCCACAAGGTTAACAGTTGATCTTTCAGCAGAAACTCTTCAAGCCAGAAGGGAGTGGCAGGACATATTTAAAGTGATGAAGGAGAAAAACCTACAAGCAAGATTACTCTACCCAGCAAGGTTCCCATTCAGATTTGACAGAGAAATTAAAACCTTTACAGACAAGCAAAAGGTAAGAGAATTCAGCACCACCAAACCAGCTTTACAACAAATGCTAAAAGAATTTCTCTAGGCAGGAAACACAAGAGAAGGAAAAGACCTACAATAATAAACCCAGAACAATTAAGAAAATGGTAATAGGAACATACATATCGATAATTACCTTAAATGTAAAGGGATTAAATGCTCCAACCATAAGACATAGACTGGCTGAATGGGTACAAAAACAAGACCTGTATATATGCTTTCTACAAGAGACCCACCTCAGACCTATGGACACATACAGACTGAAAGTGAAGGGGGGGGGAAATAGATATTCCATGAAAATGGAAATCAAAAGAAACCTGGAGTAGCAATTCTCATATTAGACAAAATAGACTTTAAAACAAAGACTATTACAAGAGACAAAGAAGGACACTTCATAATGATCAAGGTATCAATCCAAGAAGAAGATATAACAATTGTAAATATTTATGCACCCAACATAGGAGCACCTCTATACATAAGGAAAATACTAACAGCCATAAAAGGGGAAATCGGCAGTAACACAATCATAATAGGGAACTTTAACACCTCATTTCCACCAATGGACAGATCATCCAGAATGAAAATAAATAAGTAAACACAAGCTTTAAATGATACATTAAACAAGATGGACTTAATTGATATTTATAGCACATTCCATCCAAAAACAACAGAATACACATTCTTCTCAAGTGCTCATGGAACATTTTCCAGGATAGATCATATCCTGGGTCACAAAGCAAGCCTTGGTAAATTAAAGTAAATTGAAATCATATGAAGTATCTTTTCTAACCACAATGCTATTAGACTAGATATCAATTACAGAAAAAAACCTGTAAAAAATACAAACACATGGAGGGTAAACAATGCAATACTTAATAACCAAGGGATTACTGAAGCAATCAAAGAGGAAATAAAAAAATACCTAGAAACAAATGACAATGAAAACACAATGACCCAAAATCTACGGGATGCAGCAAAAGCAGTTCTATGAGGGAAGTTTAGAGCAACAAAATCTTACCTTAAGAAACAAGAAACATCTCACATAAACAACCTAACCTTACACCTAAAAGAACAAGAGAAAGAAGAAAAAAAAAACTCCCAAAGTTAGCAGAAGGAAAGAAATCATAAAGATCAGATCAGAAATAGATGAAAAACAAGTGAAGGAAATGATAGCAAAGATCAATAAAACTAAAAGCTGGTACCTTGAAAGATAAACAAAATTGATAAACCATTAGCCAGACTCAACAAGAAAAAAGGGGAGAGGACTCAAATCAATAGAATTAGAAATGAAAAAGGAGAAGTAACAAGTGACACTGCAGAAATACAAAGGATCATGACAGATTACTACAAGTAACTATATGCAAATAAAATGGACAACCTGGAAGAAATGGACAAATTCTTAGAAATGCACAACCTTCTGAGACTGAACCAGGAAGAAATAGAAAATATGAACAGACCAATCACAAGCACTGAAATTGAAACTGTGATTAAAAATCTTCCAAGAAAAAAAAAAGCCCAGGATGAGATGGCTTCACAGGCGATCTATGAAACATTTAGAGAAGAGCTAACACCTATCCTTCTCAAATTCTTCCAAAATATAGCAGAGGGAGGAACTGTCCCAAACTAATTCTATGAGGCCACGATCACCCTGATACCAAAACCAGACAAAGATGTCACAAAGAAAGATAACTACAGGCTAATATCACTAATGAACATAGATGTCAAAACCCTCAAGAAAATACTAGCAAACAGAATCCAACAGCACATTAAAAGGATCATACACCATGAACAAGTGGGGTTTATCCCAGGAATCCAAGGATTCTTCAATATACGCAAATCAGGAAATGTGATACACCATATTAACAAATTGAAGAATAAAAACCACATGATCATCTGAATAGATGCAGAAAAAGCTTTCAACAAAATTCAACACCAATTTATGATATAAAGCATCCAGAAAGTAGGCATACAGTCAACTTTCCTCAACATAATAAAGGCCATATATGACCAACCCACAGCCAACATCATCCTCAATGGTGAAAAACGGAATCCATTTCCACTAAGATCAGGAACAAGCCAAGGTTGCCCACTCTCACCACTATTATTCAACATAGTTTTGGAAGTTTTAGCCACAGCAATCAGAGAACAAAAAGAAATAAAAGGAATGCAAATTGGAAAAGAAGTAGAGCTCTCACTGTTTGCAGATGACATGATAGTATACATAGAGAATCCTAAAGATACTACCGGAAAACTACTAGAGCTAATCAATGAATTTGGTAAAGTAGCAAGATACAAAATTAATGCACAGAAATCTCTTGCATTCCTATACACTAATGATGAAAAATCTGAAATTGAAATTAAGAAAACACTCCCATTTACCATTGCAACAAAAAGAATGAAATATCTAGGAATAAACCTATCTAAGGAGACAAAAGACCTGTATGCAGAAAATTATAAGACACTGATGAAAGAAATTAAAGATGATACAAATAGATGGAGAAATATACCATGTTCTTGGATTGGAAGAATCAACATTGTGAAAATGACTCTACTACCCAAAGCAATCTACAGATTTATTGCAATCCCTATCAAATTACCACTGGCATTTTCCACAGAACTAGAACAAAAAATTTCACAATTTGTATGGAAACACAAAAGACCCCGAATAGCCAAAGCAATCTTGAGAAAGAAAAACGGAGCTGGAGGAATTTAGCTCCCTGGCTTCAGACTATACTACAAAGCTACAGTAATCAAGGCAGTATGGTACTGGCACAAAAACAGAAATATAGATCAATGGAACAGGATGGAAAACCCATAGATAAACTGATGCATATATGGTCACCTTATCTTTGATAAAGGAGGCAAGAATATATAGTGGAGAAAAGACAGCCTCTTCAATAAGTGGTGCTGGGAAAACTGGACAGCTACATGTAAAAGAATGAAAGTAGAACACCTCCTAACACCATACAGAAAAATAAACTCAAAATGGATTAAAGATCTCAAAGTAAGGCCAGACACTATCAAACTCTTAGAGAAAAACATAGACAGAACACTGTATGACATAAATCACAGCAAGATCCTTTTTGACCCCCCTCCTAGATAAATGGAAATAATAACAAAAATAAACAAATGGGACATAATGAAACTTAAAAGTTTTTGCACAGCAAAGGAAACCATTAACAAGAGGAGAAGACAACCCTCAGAATGGGAGAAAAGATTTGCAAATGAAGCAACTGATAAAGGATTAACCTCCAAAATTTACAAACAGCTCATGCAGCTCAATAACAAAAAAACAAACAACCCAATCCAAAAATGGGCAGAAGACCTAAATAAACATTTCTCCAAAGAAGATATACAGATTGCCAACAAACACATGAAAGAATGCTCAACATCATTAATCATTAGAGAAATGCAAGTCAAAACTACAATGAGCTATCATCTCACACCAGTCAGAATGACCATCATCAAAATCTCTACAAACAATAAATGCTGGAGAGGGTGTGGAGAAAAGGGAACCCTCTTGCACTGTTGGTGGGAATGTAAATTGATACAGCCACTATGGAGAACAGTATGGAGGTTCCTTAAAATACTGAAAATAGAACTACCATACGACCCAGCAATCCCACTACTGGGCATATACCCTGAGAAAACCATAATTCAAAAAGAGTCATGTACCAAAATGTTCATTGCAGCTCTATTTACGATAGCCAGGACATGGAAGCAACCTAAGTGTCCTTCAACAGATGAATGGGTAAAGAAGATGTGGCACTTATATACAATGGGATATTACTCAGCCATAAAAGGAAACGAACTTGAGTTATTTGTAGTGAGGTGGATGGATCTAGAGTCTGTCATACAGAGTGAAATAAGTCAGAAAGAGAAAAACAAATGCCATATATTAACACATATATATGGAATCTAAAGTAAAAGAAAAGGTCATGAAGAACCTAGGTGCAAGACGTGAATAAAGACACAGACCTACTAGAGAATGGACTTGAGGATATGGGGAGGGGGAAGGGTAAGATGTGACAAAGTGAGAGAGTAGCATGGACATATATACACTACCAAACGTAAAATAGATAGCTAGTGGGAAGAAGCCACATAGCACAGGGAGATCAGCTCGGTGCTTTGTGACCACCTAGAGGGGTGGGATAGGGAGTGTGGGAAGGAGGGAGACGCAAGAGGGAAGACATATGGGAACATATGTATATGTATAACTGATTCACTTTATTATAAAGCAGAAGCTAACACACCATTGTAAAGCAATTATACTCCAATAAAGATGTTTAAAAACAAAAAAACAAACAACAACAACAGCAAAAACCAAAAATACAAAACATGGGGCGATTTAAAAATGCAGATCTTTAGAATGTGTTTGAACTTAAATGATGATCAGTTTAAAACAAGTAGATATGGTTATGGGTTGATATATATGAACCCCATTTTAACCGCAAATGAAAAACCTACAATAAATACACAGAAATTAAGGAGAAAGGCACCCAAACATAACACTAAAGAGAATATTCGAGTCATGAGGGAAGAGGCTAAAAAAAGAATAAAAGAATAGAGAAGAACTACATAAACAGTCAGAAAACAAGTCACAAATTGGCAATAAGTACATAACTATCAATAATCACTTTATTTGTCCATGGACCAAATCCTTCAATAAAAAGAAGCAGGGTAAAAATTGAATAAAGAAAAAAGAGCCATCTGTATACTGCGTACATGAGACTCACTTCAGAGCTAAAGACACACAGACTGAAAGTGAAGGGATAGAAAAAGATATTCCATGCAAATGGAAACAAAAAGAAAGTTGGGGTAGCAATACTCGTATCAGACAAAGTAGAGTTTAAAGCAAAATCTATAGTAAAAGACAAAGAAGGGCATTATACAATAATAAAATGGTGAATCCAAGAAGAGGATAGAACATTGTAAGCATATATGCACCTAATATAGGAGCACTGAAATACAAAAGCAAATATTAACAGACATAAAGGGAGATATTGACAGTAATACAATAATAGTAGGGGACTTACATCAGTGGATAGATCATCCAGACATACAATCAATAAGGAAACTGTGGCCTTAAATTACATATTAGGCCAGATTGACAGAATAGATGTCTATGGGACATTCCATCCCAAAACAGCAGAATACACATTCTTTCCAAGTGCATATGAGATGTTCTCCAGGATATATCACATGCTAGGCAACAAAGCAAGTCTCAATAAATTTAAGAAGATTGAAATTATATCAAGCATTTTTTTCTAATTACAGTAGTATGAAAGTGGAAAACAATTACAAAAGAATAAATGGAAAAAACACAAACACATAGAGACTAAACAACATGCAGCTAAAAAAATTGATGGGTCAATAGAAAAATCAAGGAAGGAAATCTGAAAATACCATGAGACAAACAAAAATAAAAACACAACTTTCCAAACTCTATGCAACACAGCAAAGCAGTTCCAAAGAGGGAAGTTTATAGGGATACAGGCCTACTTCATTAAACAAGAAAAGTCTCAAATAAGCAACCTAACTTACCACCTAAAGGAATTGGAAAAAGAACAAACAAAGCCCAAAGTCAGCAGAGGAAGGAAACAATAAAGTCAGAGTGGAAATAAAATAAATCCTCCCCACAAAAAAAACAACAATAGAAAAGATGAATGAAATCAAGAGCTGGTGTTTTGAAAAGATTATCAAAATTGATAAATCTTTAGCCAGGCTCATTAAGAAAACAGGGAGAGGTCTTTGATATATTGCCCCAGTGAAAAGTGTAGAGAATGGAGGAGTCAGATATAAAACTCCACCCAAAGACAGGCATCTCTTAGGACACTGACTGGTTTCTATGGGAAAGACTTAGGGCTGTCTCAGCAACTTTAACACAAACTCCTGAAGTGACTATTGCAGGAATATCCTTAATGGGAAGAACTTTTGAGTCCAATGCCCAAGATACTTCTACAGACTTTTCTAAAATTCCAATCCCAAAGAATCCCCAGGATATACTTCTTGATCTGTGAGATCCACAATCAGACATGAGAAGGCTGTTCCAGGTCATGCTTCAGGATTGTCCTTCCTGGCAATTGCTTTTATATCAGAGCCTCAAGAACATACTTCAGCAATATCTTTCATATCAGGGCCAGCAACCTGGCTGGTAGAATAACAGAGGTAGGTTCTGTAGGCCTATCTGCCTCCATTCTGGTATCAGCATCAGCCACAGGGTCAGCAGCCTGGTTGAGGAGAACAGCAGGGGCAGATGCCACAGGCTTATTTGCCTATATTCCAATATCAGCACCCTGGCTGTATAGAACAAAGGGACTATCTGCCCACATCACAGAAGAAGCAGCAGCAGCCCTTGGGTGATCAGCCTGGTCTATTGCAGGAGCAGCAGCAGTAGCCTGAATTGGATGAGCAGTAGCCACAGATGTTGTAGGCCTATATGCCCACATTCCAGTAACTTCAGCAGCTCTACTCAAGAGGCCAGCAGTCCCTGGAGACTGCAAACCCATCATCCTCCATCCCAGGGCAGTGAGCAAGGCAAGGTAAGACTGCTGCCAATTTTTCAATAGCCTCTGATACTGGAGCACCTGATGCAAATCTCTCATCAATAGTCCCTAAATTAGCAGTTCTTTTGGAGACTGCTCTCTAGATACATAAACCTCCACACATGAACATGTCCACCCTCTTCTGCAGCTGCAGGATTCAGAGGAGCACTTGCAATCTCCAAAATTGTGAGGGAATTGCCTATTCTGGAACTTCTAAAGTCACTTTAACAAACCCAGATGCAGCTTCACATTGTCTCTGAATCTGATAGTCTCAAACATAGGGCAGCTAGATTCCTTCCCATCCAAGATTATAGATGTTATACTGAAGCAATTATTGGCACCAGAGATTCCAGAGAAAGGCAACCTCTGCTGCCACAGTCAGCTGTCTAGGCTACTGAGAGTGCCAAAGGTGTCCAAAGTCAGGGTCAATCTTATGTGCCTCTGTCTGAAGTCTAAATGTTCATTAGGTTCAAGAGTTTCACAGTCTTACAAGGGACAGCTATCTCTGGTTCCCACAACCTCACAATTGCATCTCTGTAGGGACATCCAGACACATTTCACCTCTATGGGCCTATAATTGCTGCCATTTTTACCATTTACCATTTTATTGTTACACAAATTAGCTGTGAAGAACTAATGGAGAGACATAGCCCCCACACAATATTCTTCTTCTACATACCTGGTACAATACAGGACATGAGTCTGAATTATTCTAACATAAGTGAAAAAGTACTATTTTAAATCTCATTTCCAGGAGAAATCATTGATAAAAGTTACCCTTGGACATCAAGGAGAACCAGTACTTAAGAACCATAATCTATGCTAAGGGGTTTAGCCTAGGGGAAGGATGCAAGTTACCTTATAGCTATTATTTTTTTCTACTAGATCAATAAAATTGATAATAATATCTACTTCAGAGTTATTGTCAGGCATAAATGACTTAACAGTTGAAAAGCATTAAGAAGAGAGAATGATGTCAGCAAAATTGTACACTGTAAAGTTCCAGACTCTTATCCCTCCAAAAAAAATGGGGGACAAAAAAAACAACCAGAGCTGTCTGAATCAACTTTACAGGAGATCTGAAAAACATTAACATGGTTACACTAACCAAGCAAAAACTCAGTCAAGAAAAAGCCATCTTCAAAATGGTAGGAATGCCTTGTTCTGTAGATATTTGCCTTTGCATCACCCCTCTCCACTGCAGGAATCTTGGTTTTGAGCCAGTGGCATCTGGGTTTCCAGTTCCCTCCTTGGAGCCAGAGGGTACAGAGTGGACTTTCATCTGTTTTAATCATTTTGGAGAATATGAAAATTTATAATGCAAGGTACTTCTCTCTGTTTTGCATGACACAGAAAACTAGTTGGAAAAGCTGCAGGTACTACTCATAAAAGATACAAGTTATACTGCAAACTCACAGATGCTTGGGGCAAGATGTTACAGTTTGAGACATACAATGGACCATCAAATGCCTGTAGAAGAAGCTGAGGTGAAACTTTCTGGGTAATTAGGACAATCAAAAACAGCCATGTATATGGGGGAATTTAGAAAACCAGGAGCATGCCCAGAAAAGATGCATTCCCAGAAAAGTCCTTAGAAGATCTTAAACTTTCACATCAAGCTGATTCCTAGGCTCAGAGAAAGCCTAATTAAGTAATGAGGGAATGCCCTAGAAGTCTTTAAAAACTGGAAAAGTTGTTCTCTCCATTTTTTTTTTGCTTGTTTGTTTTATTTCTCTGTATTTCAAGGGAATCATTGTCAAAGCAGTAGCTGAAATGAGCTAAAGGAACAGAGACTTCAGTGATCACATAAAGCAAGGAATAATCTTTGAAAACAGTTTGGAAAAAATATCAAAACAAGTGGGTCACTACAGTTTTTACCAATGGGAATAAAAAATAACAAACACTGGGGAAGCATGGGAAAACGGTTTCCATTGTTGCCACATTATAATAGTCAAATGCCTAATTTCAAAACCAAGAAAAATTACAAGGCATACAAAGAAGCAAGAAAACATGGTTCATACGAACAAATAAATTGATAGAAAATATCCCTGAGAAAGCCCAGACAGCAGGTTTGCTAGACAAATACTTTTTAAAAATTGTCTTAAATATGCTCAAATTGCTAAGGGAAAACATAGACAGAGAATTAAAAGAAACCAGGAAGGTGATATAGGAACAAAATGAAAATTTCAGCAAACAGATAGAAATTATTTTAATAAAGCAAGCAGAAATACTAGAGCTGAAAAATACAATAACTGAGATAAAAATTCAATAGAGAGGATCAATAGAAGATTCAAACAAACAGAAGAAAAAATCAGTAAACTTATAAACAGGACAATTGAAATTATTGAGTCTGAGGAGAAGAAGGAAAACTAGAATGAAGAAAGTTAACAGAGACTAAGAGATTTGGGGGAAATCATTAAAAGAACCAGTGTGTGCATTATGGGAGCCCCATAAGTGGAGGAGAAAGAGAAATAGGCAAAAATATTATCTGAAAATATAGTGACTAAAAAGTTCACAAATTTTTTGAAACACATGAATCAACAAATCCAAGAAGTTCAACAAACTCCAAGTAGGATAACTCCAAAAGAGAGCCCTACTGAGACACATTATAGTCAAAGTGTCAAAAGCCAAAGACAAAGCCAAAGAAAGAATATTGAAAGCAGCAACAGAGAAATGACTCATCCTGTATAAGGATTCTCAATAAGACTATCATCCAATATCTCATCAGAAACCTTGGAGGACAGAAGGCAGTGTAATGATACATTTAAATGTTGAAAGAAAATAAAAGTGTCAACTAAGAATTCTATTATGACATTTCCACATAACAACTGCTGATGAAGTTCAATACAATTAGACCTACCCTATATGAAATGCTAAAGGGAGTCCTTCAGGTTGAAATAGAAGGCTGCTGGACAGTAACACAAAACTGTAGGAAGACAAAAACTTCTCTGGTAAAGGTAAATATATGGGCAAATACAAAAGCCAGTGGTAAGGTAATTCTGGTTTGTAACTCCACTTATTTTCTACAGGGTTTAAAAGATAAGTGCATAAAAATAATTAGAAATATATGTTATTATTAGTACAACATATAAAGACATAATTGGTGACACTGATAACCACAAGGGAGGAAAGAGATATGTAGGTGTATAGTTTTTTTTTAAAAAATGAAGTTAAATTTGTATCAATTTAAATTAAATTGTTATAACTCTAGTATGTTATATATAATCTAATTTGGAGCCACAAAGAAAAAAAATCTATAGAATATATACAAAATGAATGAGAAGGGAATCAAAGCATGTCACTACAAATCATCAAAGTACAAAGGAATGGAGTAATGGAGGAAATGAGGGAAAAAAAATGCTATAAGACATAGAGAAACTGCAAAATGGCAGTAGTTAATCCTATTATATCATTAATTACTTTAAATGTAAATGGATTAAACTTCCAATTACAAGGCATAGATAGGCAGAAGAGATGAAAAAACAATCCTACTCTACGCTGTATACAGGGAGTTCTTCAAGTTGAAATGAAAGGACATTTAATAATAACAAGAAGTCACATGAAAATATAAAACTCACTGGTTAAGGTAAATATATAGACAGAATACTCCAATATTGTAATAGTTATGCATAAATCATTTTAAACTTTAGTAAAAAAGTTAAAAGACAAAAGTATTAAGAATAATTATAACTACAGTAATTAGCTAATGGATACACAATGTAAAAATACGTAAGTTGTGACATCAGTAACATAAAGTTTGTGGAGGGGAGTAAAAGTGTAGTTTTTTTGTGAGAGGAAAATTAAGTTGATATAATCTTAAAATAGATTATTGTAAGATGATTTTTGTAAGCCCTGTGATAATCACAAAGAAAAAAAATACTTAAATTAGATATATATATATATATAAAAGGAAAAAAATAAATCATATCACTACAAAAAATTCTCAAATTACAAAGGAGGACAGCAAGAGAGAAAAAAAAGGTGCAAAAGAACTACAAAACATACAAAAAATTTTTAAAGTGACAATAGTAAGTACTCACCTATCACTAATTACCTAAAACATTTTAACAATATATTTTATTTTATTCAATATGCTTAAAACATTATCATTTCAACATGTAATCGATATTAAGAAATTATGAGACATTTTACATTTTTGTCTTTCATAGTGTTTTAAAATATGTTCTGAAAATTTACAGCTCATCACAATTCAGAAGCCAAATTTTCTCCTTCAGCATAGATTAGAGTTAATTGTTCAAATAAAAACTATATTTTTAAGGTTCACAACATTATGATTTTATATATGTATAGTGAAATGATTACTACAGTCAAGAGAATTAACACACCTTCTCTTCATAGTTACCTTTTTTGTGTGTTCAATTACAGCACCTGAAATCTACTCTCAACAAATTTCCAGTGTCCAATACAATATTATTAACCATAGTCATCATGCTGATAATCCATAGTCTCTGGATTATTCATCCTAAGTAACTGTAATTTTGTAGCCTTCAAAGAACATCTCCTCATCTCTCCCACCTCCCAACTCTGGAACCACTGTACTACTTTCTGCTTCTATGTATTTGAATTTTAGATTCCACATGTAAGTGATATCATGCAGTTGTTTTTTTTCTTTCTGCAACTGGCTTATTTCACTTAGCATAATAACTTACAGGTTCATTCATGGTTTTCCAAATGGCATGATCTAATTCCTTTTTAAGTCTTAAATAATATTCCATTGTAATGTATATACACCACAATTTCCTTATCCATTCATCTGTCCACAGACACTTAAGTTGTTTCCATATCTTGGTTATTATAAATAATGCTGCAGTGTATATGGGAGAACATATATCTTTTCAAGGTACTAATTTCCATTCCTTTAGCTATATATACAGAATAGCAAATCCTGGATCATATGTTAGTTCTATATTTAAGCTTTTTTTTTTTTTTTTTGAGAAATCTCGATACTGTTTTCCATAATGGCTGTACAAATTTACTTCACACCAAAAGTTCACACCGGTTCCCCTATTCTCACATCCTCACTGACACTTGGAATCTTCAATTTTTTTGATAGTAACATCTTAACAGATGTGAGATGATATCTCATTGTTGTTTTGATTTGCATTTTCCTGATGATTAGTGATGTTGTGCACTTTTTAAATTTAAACTTAAATTTTATATTGGAGTGTAGTTGATTTACAATGTTGTGTTAGTTTTAGGTGCACAGCAAAGTAATTCAGTTATACATATACATATATCCATTCTTTTTCAGATTCTTTTCCCATATAGTTTATTAGAGAATATTGAGTAGAGTTCCCTGTGCTTTATATGTCTTCTTTGGGAAAATATCTATTCACGTCATTTGCCTATTTTTGAAACAGCTTGATTTTTTGCTGTTGAGTTGTATGAGTTCCATATATATTGGGATATTTACCCCTTATCAGATATGAGCTTTACAGATATTTTCTCTCAATCCACAGGTTGCCTTTTCAATTTGTGGTTGTGTTTTCACTGCTTACAGATTATATTTAACTTGATGTAGTTCCACCTGCTTATTTTGTTTTTGTTGCCTGATCTTTTGGTGTCATATCAAAAATAAAAATAATTGCCAAGGGCAAGGTCAAGGAGTTTTTCTGTATGTTGTCTTCTAAAAATTTTACTGTGGATCTTATGTTTAAGTATTTAATCCCATTTTGAGGTGATTTCTGTCTATGATATAAGATAAGGATCCAATTTAATTCTTCTGCATTCTGAACACCATTTATTGAAGACTATACTTTCCTCACTGTATTCTTGGCACCAGAGGCAGGCTTCAAATGTGCCGCCATCTTGGGCCGTGGCCGTCTTCCTGGAGCTGCGGACAGAGACGCCTGAACTGCTCTGGGGTCTCTCTCCGTGTGGATGAAAGGCTCTTGGTGCTCCAGCCAGGCATCAGGGCCGTGCCTCTGAGGTGGGAGAGCCAACTTCAGGACACTGGTCCACCAGAGACCTCCCAGCTCCAAGTAATACCAAACGGCAAAAATCTCTCAGAGATCTTCATCTCAACATCAAGACCCAGCTTCACTCAACGACCAGCAAGCTACAGTGCTGGACACCCTATGCCAAACAAAGAGCAAGACAGAAACACAGCCCCATTCATTAGCAGAGAGACTGCCTAAAATCATAATAAGGCCACAGACACCCCAAAACACACCACCAGACGTGGATGTGCCCACCAGAAAGACAAGATCCAGCCTCAACCACCAGACCTCAGGCACTAGTTCCCTCCACCAGGAAGCCTACACAACCCACTGAACCAACCTTAGCCACTGGGGACAGATACCAAAAACAACGGGAACTATGAACCTGCAGCCTGTGAAAAGGAGACCCCAAACACAGTAAGATAAGCAAAATGAGACGACAGAAAAACACGCAGCAGATGAAGGAGCAGGGTCAAAACACACCAGACCTAACAAATGAAGAGGAAATAGGTAGTCTACCTGAAAAAGAATTAAGAATAATGATAGTAAGGATGATCCAAAATCTTGGAAATAGAATAGACAAAATGCAAGAAACATTTAACAAGGACATAGAAGAACTAAAGAGGAACCAAGCAACGATGAAAGACACAATAAATGAAATTAAAAATACTCTAGATGGGATCAATAGCAGAATAACTGAGGCAGAAGAAAGGATAAGTGACCTGGAAGATAAAATGGTGGAAATAACTACTGCAGAGCAGGATAAAGAAAAAAAGAATGAAAAGAACTGAGGACAGTCTCAGAGACCTCTGGGACAACATTAAACACACCAACATTCGAATTATAGGGGTCCCAGAAGAAGAAGAGAAAAAGAAAGGGACTGAGAAAATATTTGAAGAGATTATAGTTGAAAACTTCCCTAATATGGGAAAGGAAATAGTTAATCAAGTCCTGGAAGCACAGAGAGTCCCATACAGGAGAAATCCAAGGAGAAACACGCCAAGACACATATTAATCAAACTATCAAAAATTAAATATAAAGAAAACATATTAAAAGCAGCAAGGGAAAAACAACAAATAACACACAAGGGAATCCCCATAAGGTTAACAGCTGATCTTTCAGCAGAAACTCTGCAAGCCAGAAGGGAGTGGCAGGATATACTTCAAGTCATGAAGGAGAAAAACCTACAGCCAAGATTACTCTACCCAGCAAGGATCTCATTCAGATGTGATGGAGAAATTAAAACCTTTACAGACAAGCAAAAGCTGAGAGAGTTCAGCACCACCAAACCAGCTTTACACCAAATGCTAAAGGAACTTCTCTAGGCAAGAAACACAAGAGAAGGAAAACACCTACAATAACAAACCCAAAACATTTAAGAAAATGGGAATAGGAACATACATATCGATAATTACCTTGAATGTAAATGGATTAAATGCTCCCACCAAAAGACAGAGACTCGCTGAATGGATACAAAAACAAGACCCATATATATGCTGTCTACAAGAGACCCACTTCAGACCTAAAGACACATACAGACTGAAAGTGAGGGGATGGAAAAAGATATTCCATGCAAATGGAAATCAAAAGAAAGCTGGAGTAGCAATTCTCATATCAGACAAAATAGACTTTAAAATAAAGACTATTACAAGAGACAAAGAAGGACACTATATAATGATCAAGGGATCGATCCAAGAGGAAGGTATAACAATTGTAAATATTTATGCACCCAACATAGGAGCACCTCAATACATAAGGCAAATACTAACAGCCATAAAAGGGGAAATCGACAGCAACACAATCATAGTAGGGGACTTTAACACCCCACTTTCACCAATGGACAGATCATCCAAAATGAAAATAAATAAGGAAACACAAGCTTTAAATGACATTAAACAAGATGGACTTAATTGATATTTATAGGACATTCCACCCAAAAACAACAGAATACACATTTTTCTCAAGTGCTCATGGAACATTCTCCAGGATAGATCATATCTTGGGTCACAAATCAAGCCTTGGTTAATTTAAGAAAATTGAAATCGTATCAAGTATCTTTTCCGACCACAATGCTATGAGACTAGATATCAATTACAGGAAAAAATCTGTAAAAAATATAAACACATGGAGGCTAAACAATACACTACTTAATAACGAAGTGATCACTGAAGAAATCAAAGGGGAAATCAAAAAATACCTAGAAAAAAATGACAATGGAGATACGACGACCCAAAACCTATGGGATGCAGCAAAAGCAGAGCTAAGAGGGAAGTTTATAGCAATACAAGCCTACCTCAAGAAACAGGAAACATCTCGAATAAACAACCTAACCTTGCACCTAAAGCAATTAGAGAAAGAAGAACAAAAATACACAAAAGCTAGCAGAAGGAAAGAAATCATAAAGATCAGGTCAGAAATAAATGAAAAAGAAACGAAGGAAACAATAGCAAAAATCAATGAAACTAAAAGCTGGTTCTTTGAGAAGATAAACAAAATTGATAAACCATTAGCCAGACTCCTCAAGAGAAAAAGGGAGAAGACTCAAATCAATAGAATTAGAAATGAAAAAGGAGAAGTAACCACTGACACTGCAGAAATACAAAAGATCATGAGAGATTACTACAAGCAACTCTATGCCAATAAAATAGACAACATGGAAGAAATGGACAGATTCTTAGAAGTGCACAAACTGCCAAGACTGAACCAGGAAGAAATAGAAAATATGAACAGACCCATCACAAGCACTGAAATTGAAACTGTGATTAAAAACCTTCCAACAAACAAAAGCCCAGGACCAGATGGCTTCACAGGTGAATTCTATCAAGCATTTAGAGAAGAGCTAACACCTATCCTTCTCAAACTCTTCCAAAATATTGCAGAGGGAGGAACACTCCCCAACTCATTCTACAAGGCCACCATCACCCTGATACCAAAACCAGACAAAGATCTCACAAAGAAAAAAAAAAACTACAGGCCAATTTCACTGATGAACATAGATGCAAAAATCCTCAAGAAAATACTAGCAAACAGAATCCAACAGCACATTAAAAGGATCATACACCATGATCAAGTGAGGTTTATCCCAGGAATGCAAGGATTCTTCAATATATGCAAATCAATCAACGTGATACACCATATTAACAAATTGAAGGAGAAAAACCATATGATCATCTCAATAGATGCTGAGAAAGCTTTCTACAATATTCAACACCCATTTATGATAAAAGCCCTGCAGAAAGTAGGCATAGAGGGAACTTTCCTCAACATAATAAAGGCCATATATGACAAACCCACAGCCAACATTGTCCTCAATGGTGAAAAACTGAAACGATTTCCACAAAGATCAGGAATAAGACAAGTTTGCCCATTCTCACCACTATCATTCAACATAGTTTTGGAAGTGTTAGCCACAGCAATCAGAGAAGACAAAGAAATAAAAGGAATCCAAATCGGAAAAGAAGAAGTAAAGCTGTCACTGTTTGCAGATGACATGATACTATACATAGAGAATCCTAAAGATGCTACCAGAAAACTCCTAGAACTAATCAATGAATTTGGTAAAGTAGCAGGATACAAAATTAATGCACAGAAATCTCTTGCATTTCTATACACTAATGACGAAAAATCTGAAAGTGAAATTAAGAAAACACTCCTGTTTACCACTGCAACAAAAAGAATAAAATATCTAGGAATAAACCTACCTAAGGAGACAAAAGACCTGTATGCAGAAAATTATAAGACACTGATGAAAGAAATTAAAGATGATACAAATAGATGGAGAGATATACCATGTTCCTGGATTGGAAGAATCAACATTGTGAAAATGACTCTACTACCCAAAGCAATCTCCAGATTGAATGCAATGCCTATCAAACTACCACTGGCATTTTTCACAGAACTAGAGCAAAAAATTTCACAATTTGTATGGAAACACAAAAGACCCCGAATAGCCAAAGCAATCTTGAGAACGAAAAATGGAGCTGGGGGAATCAGGCTCCCTGACTTCAGACTATATTACAAAGCTACAGTAATCAAGACAGTTTGGTACTGGCACAAAAACAGAAATATAGATCAATGGAACAGGATAGAAAGCCCAGAGATAAACCCACACACATATGGTCACCTTATCTTTGATAAAAGAGGCAAGCATATACAGTGGAGAAAAGACAGCCTCTTCAATAAGTGGTGCTGGGAAAATTGGACAGATACATGTAAAAGTATGAAATTAGAACACTCCCTGACACCATGCACAAAAATAAACTCAAAATGGATTAAAGACCTAAGTGTAAGGGCAGACACTATCAAACTCTTAGAGGAAAACATAGGCAGAACACTCTATGACATACATCACAGCAAGATCCTTTTTGACCCAGCTCCCAGAGAAATGGAAATAAGAACACAAATAAACAAATGGGACCTAATGAAACTTAAAAGCTTTTGCACAGCAAAGGAAACCATAAACAAGACCAAAAGACAACCCTCAGAATGGGAGAAAATATTTGCAAATGAAGCAACTGACAAAGGATTAATCTCCAAGATTTACAAGCACCTCATGCAGCTCAATAACAAGAAAAGAACAACCCAATCCAAAAATGGGCAGAAGACCTAAATAGCCATTTCTCCAAAGAAGATATACAGATTGCCAACAGACACATGAAAGAATGCTCAACATCATTAATCATTAGAAAAATGCAAATGAAAACTACAATGAGATATCATCTCACACCGGTCAGAATGGCCATCATCAAAAAATCTAGAAACAATAAATGCTGGAGAGGGTGTGGAGGAAAGGGATCCCTCTTGCACTGTTGGTGGGAATGTAAATTGATACAGCCACTATGGAGAACAGTATGGAGGTTCCTTAAAAAACTATGAATAGAACTACCATACGACCCAGCAATCCCACTACTGGGCATATACCCTGAGCAAACCATAGTTCAAAAAGAGTCATGTACCAAAATGTTCATTGCAGCTCTATTTACAATAGCCAGGACATGGAAGCAACCTAAATGTCCATCGACAGATGAATGGATAAAGAAGATGTGGCACATATATACAATGGAATATTACTCAGCCATAAAAAGAAATGAAATGGAGGTATTTGTAATGAGGTGGATGGAGTTAGAGTCTGTCATACAGAGTGAAGTAAGTCAGAAAGAGAAAAACAAATACAGTATGCTAACACATATATACGGAATCTAAGGAAAAAAAGAAAAAGGCTATGAAGAACCTAGTGGCAAGACGGAAATAAAGACACAGACCTACTAGAGAATGGACTTGAGGATAGGGGGAGGGGGTGGGGTGAGATGTGACAGGGTGAGAGAGTGTCATGGACATATATACACTACCAAATATAAAATAGATAGCTAGTGGGAGGCAGCCGCATGGCACAGGGTGATCAGCTCGGTGCTTTGTGACCACCTAGAGGGGTGGGATGGGGAGGGTGGGAGGGAGGGAGATGCAAGAGGGAAGAGATATGGGAACATATTATATATGTATAACTGATTCACTTTGTTATAAAGCAGGAGCTAACACACCATTGTAAGGCAATTATACTTCAATAAAGATGTTTAAAAATAAAAAAATAAAGGTGTAAACATTGAAAAAAAAATTAGTTGACCACTTATGCTTGAGTTTATTTTTAGGCCCTCTATTCTGTTCCATTAATCTATGTGTCTGTTTTTATACTAGTTCCATACTTTAAAAAATTATTATAGCTCTGTAATATGTTTTAAAATCAGGAAGTGTGATGCCTCCAACTTTGTTTTTCTTTTTCAAGATTTGTTTGGGCATTTGGGTTAATTTGGGGTTCAATACATATATTTGTCTGGCTTTGGTATCAGGGTGATGCTGGTCTCATAAAATAAATTTGTAAGTATTCTCTCTACTTCTATTTTTAGAAGACTTTACGAAGGACTGGTATTAATTCTTCTTTTAATGTTTGTTAGAACTCAACCATGAAGCCATCTGGTCCTGGACATTTCTTTGTTGGGATGTTTTTTTATTACTACTTCAATCTTCTCATTTGTTTTTGGTGTGCTCAAGCTTTTCATTACATCTTGGTTTGATATTGTTTGTATGTTTCTAGGAATTTATTTCCTCTAATTTATCCAATTTGTTCACATATAATTTATCATAATAATTCCTTATGACCGTTTATAATTTTGAGGCATCCATTGTAATTACCTCCTTCTCATTTCTTATTTTATTTATATTTGTCATTTCTATTTTTTCTTAGTCTAGGTGAGAGTTTTTTGATTTTGTTTTTTGTTAAACCCTCTTAGTTTTGATTTTTCCATTGTTTTCCTATTCTGTATTTGATTTATTTCTGCCCTGGTCTTCAGTATTTCCTTCCTTCTGCTAAATTTGTGTTTAGTTTGTTTTTTTTATATTTTTGAGGTGAAAAGTTAGGTTGTTTATTTCAGATCTTTCTTCTTAGTTAACGTAGACAGATTTGCTATATATAGTATTCTTGGTTGGCATTCTTTTTTATTTCAGCACTTGAAATATATCATCTCTCTCTCCCTTCTGGCCTGCAAGGTTTTTGCTGAAAATTTTACTTATAGTATTATGGGGGTTCCCTTGTATTTAATAAGTTGCTTTATTCCTGCTGCTTTCTAAATTATCTCTCTGTTTAACTTTGGACAATTTGATTATAGTAGATATTTGTGTCAGTCATTTGGAGTTCATCTTATTTGTTGTCTTCTTTTTTTCAGTTTTGGGACCTGAATATTTATTTCCTTCCCCAGGTTTGGTAATTTTTCAGCCACTCTTTCTTTGAATAAGCTTTCTGATACTTTCTCTTCCTCTTCTTCTTATGAGTCACTCATAATGCATACGTTGGTCCATTTGATTCTATTCCATAAGTTTGTTAAGCTATCTTCACTCTTTTTCATTCTTTTTCTTTTTGTTTTTCTAATTAGTTAACTTACACAGATCTGTCTTCCAGTCCAATGATCCTATATTTTCAAAATTTGATCTGGTCTCCTGTTGAACCCCATTACTGAAATTTTCAGTTTGATTGTTGTTTTCTTTAGCTCTATGATTCCTGTTTGGTACTCTTTAGAGGTCTTTATCTCTTTGTTGAACCTCTCACTTTGTTCATGCATATTCCTTCTGACCTCAGTGAGCATCTTTCAGGCCATTATTTTGAGTTATCTGTCAGATAAATCACATCTTCATTCCATTAGGGTCAGTTCCTGGAGCTTTATCTTGTTCTTTTATTTGCAATATGTTTACCTGTTTCTTCATTTTCCCTAATTCTTTGTGTTGGTGTCTGCACATTGAAAAACACAGCCACCTTTTCCAGTCTTCACAAACTGGCTTCATGTAAGAGATGAACCTCACCAATCAGCCTGGCCAGAAATTGTCAGTGTCCAAAATCGTTGTGTTTATCCAAACTGCTGCCTTTGTTGTTAGTGGCCTCCAAGAGATTAAGGTATATCAAGTCCAGTCAGTGCCCCAAAGATGGGGGAAATGCCCACACACTAGTTCACGCTCCTGAAGAACTACAAATTGCTTGCCCCATCAGCTCCCTGATGCAGGCTAACTGGAAGCCTGATCTTCAGGCAACACCCAAGAAAGTCATAACATTACATAGAAGGTCTAGCCCCTTTCAGGTAGAGCTGGAAGCTGGGTGGTTTTGCCTACTTTCTCTGTGCTGAGCCAGAGGGAATAGCCACTGGGAGTGGTGTGCATCCATTTAAAATGGCCTGTGTGCTCTCTGTGGTCCCAGGAGACACATAAATGCTGATCTCTATCAGCTCCAGAGCGAGGTAATTTAAGAGGCAGCCCTTTGTGTGGCAGCCATAAAAGTTGGGGTGCTAGATATGTGGACAAGTTCCTTTCGGGGAGAAGCTGGAGACTTGGTTTTCTTGCTGGGGTGAGCCTTGGGAGACAAGATGAAGGAATTGACCCCTGTCCACTCAGGCTCTCGAGGGAATATTAATACCTGCTATGTCAGTCCCAGATGAAAGCTAATTAGAAGTGTGACCTTTGGGTAGCAGTTGACAAAGTATGCATTTGAACCCCTTCCAGGTAGAAACTGGGAGCTGTCACAGGAAGTGCTCATGCATCCATTTAAATCTACATTTTCCTTTTCTGTGGTCTCAGCGGACTCAAGAATGCTGAGCCTCATTGGCTGTCACAAGTTAGATGATTTGGGAGCCAGTGCATAGGGTAGCAGCCATAAAAGTTGGGGTGCTAGATGTGTGGACAAGCCCTTCCATAAAGAAGCTGGAGAGTTGGTTTTATCATTAGATTGAACTAGAGGGAGAAGAATGGGAAGTTCCCACAAGTTCTTTCAGGCTCCCAGAGGAGCACTGTCAGTTCCCAGATGCAGGCTGATTAGAAGTCTGACCTCAGGTAGCAGCTAGGAAAGTATGTAATCAAACCCCTTCCAGTGAGAAACTAGAAGCTGGGAATTTTTGCCTGCTCTTTTTATGCTGAATCCAGGAGACAGCTTCAGGATGTGCTTTTGCATCCATTTAAAAGCACTACTTTGATTTCTGTGTCCCTAGGGGACTCATAAATGCAAAGCCTTGCCAGCCCTCAGAGTTATGTGATATGAAGCCAGTCCCTAGGGTTGCAGCTGTAAAAGTTGGGATCTTGAATGTGGAGTCTAAAGCATTAACTTTTCAGGGAGAAGCTGGAAGTTTGGGGTTTCCTCCCAATTGTATGCCACTGTGCCATGGGTGGGGTTTATGGTGAAATTGTGTGTCAGCTTTTCCTACCCATTTCTATGTGGGTATTTTCTCAGTCACCAAAGGTGTCATAATTTCTCGATTAGTTTTTAGATTTCTGTCAGAGGGCATTGATCCATGTGCAGATGTTTATTTGGTGCATCCAAGGGAGGAGGTAAAGTCAGGAGCCTCCTATTCTGCTGACATTACCTCACTTATTATGTTAAATATAAGTGGATTAAATTTCCCAATATAAAGAAATATGGTGGCTGAATGGATAAAAATAAGATTTAACTATCTGCTGTCTACAAGAAGCTCACTTTAAGAATATATATAGACTGAAAGTGAAGAGATGGAAAAATAATCCATGCAAATGGTAAATAAAAGAAAGAAAGATTGTCTATACTTATATCTGACAAGGCAGACTTTAAGTAAAAAATTATCACAAGAGATCAGGAAGGTCATTATATAATGACAAAGGGTCAATTCATTAGGAAGATACAGCAATTATAATTATACATGTACCCAACATCAGAATGCTTTAACATATAAAGCAAATATTAACAGAACTAAGGAAAAAATAAACAGCAATTTGCTTTAGATCAAAAGACACAAATAGGTTTAAAATGAAATGGTGAAAAAATATTCCATGAAAATAGTATCTAAAAGACATCAGGGACAGCTATATAAATATCAGACAAGATAGACTTTAAGTAAAAAAGTCTTATAAGAGACAAAGAAAAACATTATATGTTGATAAAAGTGTCAATTCACCAAGAAAAGGAAACAATTATAGAGATATATGCACCAAACCACAGAGCTCCCAAATATTTGAAGTGAACATTGACAATAGTGACAGGAAAAATTATTTTACAATAATAGTAGGAGACTTCAACACACCACATTAAATAATGGACAGAAAAATAAGACAAAAGATTAATAAGGAAATAGAGGACTTGAACAACACCATAAACCAATTAGACCTAACATACATATATAGAACTCTCAACACCTAACGACACCCAACAACAGCCTGCTATAGCCATTTTACATAACATATTACTGGAAATTCTTAGCAGAACAATTAGGTAAGAAAAATAAATAAAAGATTGGAAAGGAAGAAACAAACTTTTCTTTGTTCCCAAATCACATGATTTTATATGTAGAAAACCAAAAGAATCTACAGAAAAACTGTTAGAGCTAATAAAATAATTTAGCAAAGTTATAGGATACAAAACCAATAAAAAATTATACATTTCTGTCAATAAATATGAACAATCACAAAAGATAATTAATAAAACAATTCCATTTACAATAGTATTTAAAGAATAAAATGCTTAGGAAAATTTTAATCAAGGAAGCTAGAGACTTGTACATCAAAAACTACAAACTATTCTGGAAAAAATAGTACATAACTAAATGGAAAGACATCTCATCTTAATGCACTGGAAGGCTTAATATTGTTTGCATGCCAATAGTTAATACAATATATAGATTCAATGTGTCCCTATCAATATCTCAAAATATTCTCTATTTTGCAGAAATAGAAATACGTATCCTAGAATTCTTGTGTAATCTAAAGGAACCACAAATAGCCAAAACAACCTTGCAAAAGAAGAATGAATTCGATGGACTCATAGTTCCTGATTTCAAATCATACTACAAAGCTACAGTAATTAAAACAGCATGGTACTGGCATAAGGACAGGCATATAGACCAATGAAATAAAAGTGAGCCCAGAAATAATCCTTCATATATATGGTCAATTAATTTTCAACAAGGATGCCATTCAATGGGGAAAGAACAGTCTTATCAACGAAGGTATTGGGAAAACTAGATATCCACATACAAAAGAATAAAGTTTTACCCTTTACTTGTACCATGTACAAAAATAAACTCAACATGGATCAAGGACCTGAATGTTAGGACTAAAACTCTAAAACTGTTAGAGAAAACAGGGTAAAATCTTCATCACATTGGTTGGATTTGGCAAGGATTTCTTGGTTATGACACCAAAGTACAAGCAACAAAAGAAGAAAAAAATAAATTGAATTTCATCAAATTTAAAAGCTTCTGGGCATTAAAAGTCACTATAAAGAGAGTGAAAATTACCTATAGAGTGGGAGAAGATATTTGCAAATCAGATATCCGACAAGGGCTTAATGTTCAGGATATATAAGACAATTCTACAACTCTACAACAAATAACCCAATTCATAAATGAGAAAAATAATTTGAATAGACATTTCTCCAAAGAAGATATACAAATGGCCAAAAAACACATGAAAAGATATTCAACATCACTAACCAAATATGGTAAAACTAGAACCTTGATGCATTGCTGGTGTGAATATAAAACAGTGTAGTCATTGTGGAAAAAATGATGGTGGTGCATCAAAAAGTTAAACATAGAATTAACGTCCTATCCAAGACTTCCATTTCCATTTATACATCCCAAATTATTTAAAGTAGGGACTCAAATATATTCCTGTACAACAATGTTCATAGCAGCATTGTTCATAATAGTCAAAAGGTGGAAATAACCAAAATGTCCATTGGCAGATAACTAGATAAGCCAAATATGATATATACATGCAATGGAATATCATTAAATGTTATAAAGAAAGGAAATTCGGACACATGTGACAAGTGGATGGACCTTGAGGATGTTATTCTAAATTAAATAAGCCAGTTACAAAGGGACAAATAATGTACAATTCCATTTATATGAGGTACCTAGGGTAGTAAGATTCATAGAAGCAAAATTAGAATATAGGTCGCCAGGACTGGGAGGAGAGAATGGGAAGTTTTTGAATGGGTAAAGAGTTTCTTCCTGGGATGATTAAAGAATTTTGGATATTGATGGTGGCAATAGTTGCACAACAATGTGAATGTACTTAATGCCATTGAACTTTACATTTAAAAGTGGTTAAAATGGTAAATTTCATCATATATATTTTACTGCAATAAAAGAGCAAGGTGAAGAGCAGTACTCATGGAATGCTGCCATTTGAGTGAAAAAAAGAATAACAAAATTTTTTAAAATAAATAACATTTAAAACTTCAAAAACATGAAAATTGTAGAATTTCATTATAAATTAATCATACAATATATTTAAAAAGAGAAAGCAAAAATCACAAGTAATTCCCCAGTAGAAATGATCACTCAAAATTTTGATATATATCATATAGAATTTTTAAATGTATATATAAGCACATGTAGCACACGGAGGTAGGATTATAACTTCTTTTTAATCTACATATTAACATTTTTCCAAGTCAATGTGTAAAGGTTCATATCACGATTTTAATGACACCATAATATTCCATTGAATGGATATGACATGTTTATTCAACCCCTCCCCGACATTTTAATAACAGCTTTATTAAAATATATTCAAAAATTTTAGTCTTTTAAAGTGTACAATTCGGTAGTTTTGACACTATTTACAAGTTGTGCACTCATAGCCACAATTGTAGAACATTTTCTTCAACCTCAAAAGAAACCCTATTCCCATGAGCAATCAATTCTCATTTCCACTCAACCACCTCCAACACTAGGCAACCAATAAGCTATTTTCTGTCTCTATAGATTGGCATATTCTGAACAATTTATATAAATGGAATCATAAATATGTGATTTTTTGTAATTGGCTCTTTTCACTTAGCATACTATTTCCAATATTCGTCCATATTGTAACATATATCAGCACCTTATTCCTTTTTTCATTAGATACTATTCCATTATTTTATTTTTTAATCTATTTATCTGTTATTGTCAATTGAAAGGCATTTGATTTGCTTCTACTTTTTATCTATTATAAATTATTTTGTTATTAAACATTTGTGTATAAGTTTTTGTGTGAACATATGTTTTTAACTCTCTTGGTTATATACTAGGAGTGGAATTGCTGGGTCATATGGTAACTCTATGTTTAATTATTTGAGAAACTGCCAAGCTGGTTTCCAAAGTGGCTGCAACATTGTACATTTCCACTAGAAGTATATGAATATTCCTATTTCTCCACAATGTCACCAACACTTGTTATTATCTTGCCTTTTGATTATAGCCATCTTAGTGAATGTGAAGTGGTATAGCATTGTGGACTTGATTTGCATTTTCCAGATGGCTAAAGATGTTGAGCTATTTTCATGTGTTTATTGGCTATTTATTTGTCTACTTTGGAGAAATGCCTATTAAGATTATTTTTCCTTTATAAATTAGAGTTTTGTCTTTTTATTATTGAACATAATAGTGACTTACATATTCCAGATATGCCCCATATCAGATATATGATTTTTAACATTTTCTCCCATTCTGTGAGATGTCTTTTCATTTTCCTGATGGTGTCCTTTGAAGCACATTTTTTTCAAATTTTGATGATTCTAGTTTAAATATTTTTTATTTAGTTGCTTGAGCTTTCTGTATCATATCCAAGAAACCATTGCCTAATCTGAGATCACAGATATCTACACCTATGTTGTTTTCTAAGAATATTATAGTTTTTGCTATTACATCTAGGTATCTGATGCATTTTCATTTAATTTTTTATATGGTATGAGGTAAGGGTTCAGCTTCATACTTTTTCATGTGGTTACCCAATTGGCATAGCTCTTTCATTGCACTGGCACACTTGTTGAAAATCAATTGACTGTAAATGTGAGAATTTATTTCTGGACTCTCAGTTCTATTCCATTAATCTATGTCTAGCCCAATGTCAGTACAACAGCCTTGATTACCACTGCTTTGTAGAAAGTGTTAAAATCTGGAAGTGTTCTCCAGTATTGTTCTTCTTTTTTCCAGGTTGCTTTCGTAATTCTGGGTCTCCTTACGTTTACATAAGAATTTTAGAATCAGCTTTAAAATTTCTGCAAATAAGTCAACTGGGATTTTGATAGGGATTGCCTTGAATCTGTAGATAACTTTGGGAAGCATTACTATCTTGCCAACAATATCGTCTTCCAACCCATGAACATGGGATGTTTTCCACATGTATTCCATTTATTTAGTAATTTTGTTTCAAAAATGTTTTGTAGTTTTCAGAGTATAAGTTTTACATAGCCTTTATTGAATTTATTCTTAAATATTCTATTCTTTTTGGTGTAATTTTAGTGGAATAATTTTCTTAATTTCTTTTTTAGTTTGCACATTGCTAGTATTAGAAATACAATTGACTTTTGTATATTGATCTTTTATCCTGAAATCTTAGGCTTTTTTATATACAAAATCATGTCATCTGCAAATAGAGATAGTTTCACTTCTTTCTCTCCAATCTGGATGATTTTTATTTCATTTTCTTGCCCAATTACCCTGGCTACAACTTCCGGAACAATGTTTAATAGACGTGACAAGAGAGGGTATACTTGTCTTGTCCCTGATCTTAGGGGCAAAGCTTCAGTTTTTTACCATTAAGTTAACTATTGGGTTGGCCAAAAACTGCCTTCGGTTTTTAAGTAAAAATAAAAGACACATTTTTCATTTTCACCAAGAACTCAATTGAACAACATATTCACACTTTTGTTCCACTATCTTCTGCCATTTTCCAGGCAACTTCATAATTCCATCTTCCCAAAACATTTTATCTTTTTGAGCAAAAAACTGTTCCAGGTGCCTTTTACAGTCTTCCAGGGAATTGAAATATTTTTCATTAAGAGAATTTTGTAAAGACCGAAATAAATGGAAATCCGAATGTGCAATGTCTGGTGAATATGGAAGATGAATCAGAACTTCCCAGGCAAGCTGTAACAGTTTTTGCCCGTTCATCAAAGAAACATGCCGTCTTGGGGTATCCTGATGGAATATTATGCATTTCCTGTTGACTAATTTCAGACGCTTTTTGTCGAGTACTGCTTTCAGTTGGTCTAATTGGGAGCCGTACTTGTTGGAATTAATCATTTGGTTTTCCGGAAGGAGCTCATAATAGAGGACTCCCTTCCAATCCCACCATATACACAACATCACCTTTGGATGAAGACCAGCCTTTGGTGTGGTTGGTGGTGGTTCATTTCACTTGCTCCATGATCTCTTCCATTCCACATTATTGTACAGTATCCACTTTTCATCGCCCATCACAATTTGTTTTAAAAACGGCATGCTTTCACTACGTTTCCATAGAGAATCACATGTGGAAGCACAGCACCTTCTCCATACACTGCACAAATCTTTTTTTGTTCTTTTTGCATTTCGGTTGCATTTTTACCTTTCTTGAAATATTAAAGCATAACATGCCAAAAATGTTGCTTTTTTCTGCCATCTTCAATATTAAAATGGATACACAAACATTCACCAATTTTGATGTCTTTTTCGTACATGCACGCTGATATGACAGCTGTCACATACAATCTAACAAAACTGTTTCAAATGAAGTTATAGACAACTAAGTGTAACTAGAGCCAACTTATGGAAAAAACTGAAAGCATTTTTGGCCAATCCAATGTATCAGATGTGGGGCTTTTTTGTTTGTTTGTTTTTGTTTGTTTTTTTTAACATCTTTATTGGAGTATAATTGCTTTCCAATGGTGTGCTAGTTTCTGCTGTATAACAAAATGAATCAGTTATACATATACATATGTTCCCATATCTCTTCCCTCTTGCATCTCCCTCCCTCCCACCCTCCCTATCCCACCCCTCTAGGTGGTCACAAAACACAGAGCTGATCTCCCTGTGCTATGCGGCTGTTTCCCACTAGCTATCTGTTTTACGTTTGGTAGTGTATATATGTCCATGCCACTCTCTCACTTTGTCACAGCTTACCCTTCCCCCTCCCCATATCCTCAAGTCCATTCTCTAGTAGGTCTGTGTCTTTATTTCCATCTTGCCACTAGGTTCTTCATGACCTTTTTTTTTTTCCTTAGATTCCATATATATGTGTTAGCATACTGTATTTGTTTTTCTCTTTCTGACTTACTTCACTCTGTATGACAGACTCTAACTCCATCCACCTCACTACAAATAACTCCATTTCGTTTCTTTTTATGCCTGAGTAATATTCCATTGTATATATGTGCCACATCTTCTTTATCCATTCATCCGATGATGAACACTTAGGTTGCTTCCATGTCCTGGCTATTGTAAATAGAGCTGCAATGTACATTTTGGTACATGACTCTTTTTGAATTATGGTTTTCTCAGGGTATATACCCAGCAGTGGGATTGCTGGGTCATATGGTAGTTCTATTTTTAGTTTTTTAAGGAACCTCCATACTGTTCTCCATAGTGGCTGTATCAATTTACAATCCCACCAACAGTGCAAGAGTGTTCCCTTTTCTCCACACCCTCTCCAGCATTTATTGTTTCTAAATTTTTTGATGATGGCCATTCTGACCGGTGTGAGATGATATCTCATTGTAGTTTTGATTTGCATTTCTCTAATGATTAATGATGTTGAGCATTCTTTCATGTGTTTGTTGGCAATCTGTATATCTTCTTTGGAGAAATGTCTATTTAGGTCTTCTGCCCATATTTTGGGTGGGGTTGTTTGTTTATTTGTTATTGAGCTGCATGAGCTGCTTGTAAATCTTGGAGATTAATCCTTTGTCAGTTGCTTCATTTGCAAATATTTTCTCCCATTCTGAGCATTGTCTTTTGGTCTTATTTATGGTTTCCTTTGCTGTGCAAAAGCTTTTAAGTTTCATTAGGTCCCATTTGTTTATTTTTATTTTTATTTCCATTTCTCTAGGAGCTGGGTCAAAAAGGATCTTGCTGTGATTTATGTCATAGAGTGTTCTGCCTATGTTTTCCTCTAAGAGTTTGATAGTGTCTGGCCTTACATTTAGGTCTTTAATCCATTTTGAGTTTATTTTTGTGTATGGTGTTAGGGAGTGTTCTAATTTCTTACTTTTACATGTACCTGTCCAGTTTTCCCAGCACCACTTATTGAAGAGGCTGTCTTTTCTCCACTGTATATTCTTGCCTCCTGTATCAAAGATAAGGTGACCATATATGCATGGGTTTATCTGTGGGCTTTCTATCCTGTTCCATTGATCTATATTTCTGTTTTTGTGCCAGTACCATACTGTCTTGATTACTGTAGCTTTGTAGTATAGTCTGAAGTCAGGGAGCCTGATTGATTTCTCCATCGAATCTGAATGAGATTCTTGCCACGTAATCTTGGTTGTAGGTTCTTCCCTTTCATCACTTTAAATATGTCATGCCACTCCCTTCTGACTTGTACAGTTTCTGCTGAGAAATCAGCTCTTAACCTTATGGGAGTTCCCTTGTGTGTTATTTGTCGTTTTTCCCTTGCTGCTTTCAATAATTTTTCTTTGTATTTTATTTTTGCCAATTTGATTACCATGTGTCTTTGCCTATTTCTCCTTGGGTTTATCCTGTATGGGACTCTCTGTGCTTCCTGGACTTGGGTGGCTATTTCCTTTCCCATGTTAGGGAAGTTTTCGACTATAATCTCTTCAAATATTTTCTCGGGTCCTTTCTCTCTCTCTTCTCCTTCTGGGACCCCTATAATGCGAATGTTTTTGCGTTTAATGTTGTCCCAGAGGTCTCTTAGGCTTTCTTCATTTCTTTTCATTCTTTTCTCTTTATTCTGTTTAGCAGTGAATTCCAACATTCTGTCTTCCAGGTCACTCATCCATTCTTCTGCCTCAGTTATTCTGCTATTGATTCCTTCTAGTGTATTTTTCATTTTAGTTATTGTATTGTTTATCTCTGTTTGTTTGTTCTTTAATTCTTCTAGGTCTTTTTTAAACATTTCTTGCATCTTCTTGATCTTTGCCTCCATTGCTTTTCTGAGGTACTGGATCATCTTCACTATCATTATTCTGAATTCTTTTTCTGGAAGGTTGCCTATCTCAACTTCATTTAGTTGTTTTTCTGGGGTTTTAACTTGTTCTTTCATCTGGTTCATAGCCCTCTGCATTTTCATCTTGTCTATCTTTCTGTGAATGTGGTTTTTGTTCCACAGGCTGCAGGATTGTCTATTATATATTTAAATTGTCAATTTTTCTTGAGTCACTTTTGATATTTTGTTGGTTTTTTCCAATTTGACAGTTTTATTTAAGTCATCTAATTTTCTGGCATATAGTTGTTCATAGTATTCCCTTATAATTCTTTTTATTTCTGTAAGTTTAGTAGGTTAGTAGCTATGACAGTTCTTTCATTTATTATTTTATTAATTTGAGTCTTCTCTCTTTCTCTCTCTCTCTCTTTTTCTCTCTCTCTCAGTCAGTGTACCTAATGGTTGCAATTACATTGATCTTTTTGAAGAATCAACTTTTGGTTTAATTTTTCACTTTTCCTTTCTATTCTCTATCTTATTAACTTTTGCTCTGATTTTTTTAGCTCCTTGTTTTGGGTTTGGTTTCTTCCTCTTGTTTCAGTGTCTTAAGGTGAACGTGTAGGCTATTGATGAGATCTTTCTTGTTTCTTTAGGTAAGCTTCTACTTGTATAAATTTCCCTTTAAGCACCGTTTTTGCTGCATCTAATTTTGTTTTCTAAATTTCTCATCTTTTTTGTTTCTCAACTTTTCTTCTGCTTTCTTTTGTATTAAGTGAATATATTGTAGTGTAACATGTTAGTTCCTTTAAATTTTTTTCACTGTATATTTTTGAGTTATTTTCTCAGTGATAGATCTATCACTCACCATATCCATGTTGACTTTTAAGAATCAACTTAAGTTTTATATTAGCTTAATTCCTATTATATATACATACATATTGTTTTATACAATTGATTCTTAAATCAGTTAAGAAAAAATATGTTTTTATACTATCTTTTAAAATTATATATAATAATTACCTTTACTGGTGCTCTCTTGTTTTTCATGTGGATTCAAATTTCCATCAGGGTTTACTTGTTTTTGATCTCAAAAACTTCCTTTAGTGTTTCTTGTTAAGGTGGGTCAGATAGAAATAAATTCATTCAGTTTTTATTTATCTGGCAATGCCTTTATTTTGCCTTCATAATGCAAAATAGTTTTGCTGGCTATAAGATTCTTTGTTGACAGGTTTTTGTTTTTTGTTTTTAATTTCAGCACTTTTCTTATGTCATCTGTGCATTCTGGCCCCATTGTTCTAATAGGAAGCCAGCTTTAATCTAATTGGGGATACTATACACATTACAAGTCATTTTTCTCTTGCTGCTTTCTGGATTTTATCTTTGTCTTTCACTTTCAGTATTTTTGCTATGATGTGTCTGGGTGTAGATATATCTTTGTATTTATTATTCTTGGAGTTCATTGAGCTCTAGAATGCATAGATCATGTGTTTCAGCAAATCTGAGAACTTTTCAACCATTATTTCTTCAAATACATTTTTTTCTGCTCCTTTTTCTTGCTCCTCTCTTTCTGGTACTCCCATTACATGTATTATGGTGTACTTAAGTATGTCCCACATTTCTCTGAGGCTCTGTTTATATTTCTTCATTCTGTTTTTTTCTCTGTTTTTGGATTGTATAATATATACTGATCTATTTTCAAATTTGCTCATTCTTCTGCCAGTTCAAATCTACTGTTGATCCCCTTTAATGAATTTTTAGTTTCAACTTATTGCAATTTTTCACTCCAGAATTTCTACTTGGTTTTTTTTTTTACAATTTCCATCACTTCACTTATAGTCTCTATTTCATGAGACATTATCTTTATACCTTTATTTACATCTTTTAGCACAGTTTCCTTTGGTTCTTTAAACATACTTACAATGGCTACTGTGAAGATTTTGTTAAATCTGACATCTATTCCTTCTTAAAGCCAGTTTCTAATGCCTGATTTTTTCCCTTTGTATTTGTCAATTGTTCTTGTTTTGCTAGTCTCATACTTTTATTTTTTAAGCTAAACATTCTAGGTAATATGTTATAGCAACTCTGGATACTAATTTTCTTCCCCCTTTCTCTGGGGCTTATTTTTGGTGCCATTTACTTGCTTATTTTTTTTGTAAATTTCCTAGTGTATTTTGGTAAAATCTGTTTCCCCCAAGTGTGAAGACTCTATTATCACTTTTCAGAGCATGCAACCCTGGGTATGTGTGCTGTCACCCTAGGATAACAGTGATTTTTAGGAAGGCTTTCTTGAACTGTTTCTTTTCCTGATCTCTCTTTTAAGCTATCTTTTTCATTTGTATTACACCCTGCCCATTAGGCTCCATTAATTACTGGTTGATTGTTCTATTGTTTTCGACAGTGCCCTGAAGCAAAAATCACTCAGCAGTCCAATCCAGTTATGTTAAGTTGAAGGTAGTTTATGAGGCTGGTCTTTGATATGTGTTCTGACCCCATGATGGTTCTTCTTATTTGTCTATCTGCTTCTTTCTGGTGAACTAACTGGCCTATGGTTTTGCTTTTGCTCTTAATTAAGAGGAGCTATTTTATTTTGTCAAGGGCACCTTTAGTCTTAAAATTCCCTACATTCTGTTTCAAATAAAATCAGTTGCTTTGAGAAGAGCTTGGGGAATCTATTTTCTTATGGACTGCTTCTTTCCCAGGAAAAACTCTCTGAGTACTGGGTGAGGTGGTAGTCTTTGATTATCCTACCTTGCATATACCAATGAGTTTTGGTGTGGGCAACCAGAACTCCAGTATTTTTGGCTTTCCATGCCTCAGGTACAGCCTCCATCCTATAGGTAGGTTTTGGGTGGAGGAAAGGAGCCCGAAACCTCTTGGCTACACTCACCAGGAATTTGGCTGCTTCTATCTGGAATGAAAGGAACTGAGAAAATCTGGTAGCTTGCCCCTATGGCAAACACTGACTGTGAACCAAGGGGAGAAGGAATCTTGTTTTCTCAGCCACACTTGCTCAGTGAAAGTTCCATAAAGATGGGCTGGGGGAGGAAAGGGAGTGAGTGGGATGAGGCTCAAATATTGCAGACTTTGGTCATTACCACTGACATTTAGATTTTCTTGAATATATGTTTCCTCATTTGTTGTTTGCCCTTAAGGAAATTTCCACAGACTTCAAATGCTTTTTAGAAAACAATATTGGTCAACTTTGCTTGTTCTGCTGGGGAATGGGTCCATGGAGAACCTCAGGTTGTCATACCAGATGTGAAATTCTCAATGTGGCTTTGTTTTTCATTTCCCTAATAACTTATATTTAGCATTTTATATATTTATTAGCCATATGTATATCTAAATTGGTAAAACGTATATTCAAAAACTGTCTGTTTTTGAATGGGGTATTTTGTGATTTTTATTATAGAGCTGTAAGAGTTCTTTATATATTCTGGATACCAGCTCCTTATTACATAAATGGTCTGTAAGTATTTCCTTCCTTTCAATGGGTTGTCTTTTTACTTTCTTGATAGTATTCTTTGAACAACAAAATTTTCTAATTTTGATGAAGTCCAACTTATCTATTTTTTTCTTTTGCCATATGTGACTATTTTTTAATCTAGAAACCATTGTCTAATGCAAGTGTATAAAGATTTACTCCTAGGTCTTCTTCTAATACCTTTATATTTTTAGCTATTTCATTAGGTCTCTGGACCATTTGAAGTTAATTTTTTAAAATGGTGGGAGGAAGGAGTACTACTACATTCTTTTGGGCATAGTCTTATTGAAAAGACTATTGCCATTGAAATTTCTTAGCACTCGTCAAAAATCAACTAAGAATAAATATTAGAGTTTATTCTAGACTCATAATTCCAAATTATATGCCCATCTTTATGTCACTACCGCAATGTCTAGATTACCGTAGCTTTATAGTCAAACTTGACATCAAGTAGCATAAGTTTTCCAACTTTGTTTTTCTCCATCAATATTGTGTTGATTATTCTTAGCATTTTGCTTCTCCATAAAAACTTTAGTATTAATTCACAAAATAACTTGCTGGGATTTTGATAGAGATTGCATCCAAGTTCTGTACTTCCTGTAATAAAGTTTTAGATTGGACAGCTTGAGTACTTCAATTTTTTTTTCCTTTTCAAGGCAGTTTTTGGCTACTATGGGTTACTTTAAATTCCACATAAATTTTAGGATCTGCTTTTCAATTTTTGAAAAACTGACATCTGGATTTTGATAAGAATTTCTTCGAATCTATAGATAAATGTGGGAATTATTGCCATCTAAAAATATTGTTTTCCAATACATGAATATGGAATGTTTTTCCATTTAGTTAGATCTTCTTTCATTTTCAACAATGGTTTATACTTTTCATTGTAAAAGTCTTGCACTACTTTGAAATATTTATTCCTAAGTGTTTTATTCTTTTTCATGTTTTATAAATGGAATTGTTTCGTTAATTTTAGAGTCTTCACTGCTAGTGTACATATACAATTGAGTTTTGTATACTCACTTACTATTCTGCAACCTTCTGGAACTCTAGTTGGTTTGTGGTATTGTTCAGGCTTTCTATTTTGGTGATCTTCTGCCTAGTATTTTCCTTTATCAAATTGCTATATGAAGTTCTCCAACAATTATTGTTTAGTTGTTGTTTTCTCCCTTCAATTCTGTAAGTTTTGCCTCACATATTTTGAGGTCTGTTATTAGATGCATATATTGGTATACCTCATTTTATTGCACTTCACAGATATTTCATTTTTTAAAAATTATGTTGAGCAAGTCTATCAGCATTATTTCTCCAGTAGAATTTGCTCACTTCATGTCTTTGTGTCACATTTTAGTAATTCTCACAGTATATCAAACTTTTTATTATTATTATTATATTTGTTATAGTGATTTGTGATCAGCGATTTTTTCTTAAACATCTTTATTGAAGTATAATTGCCTTACAATGGTGTGTTAGCTTCTGCTTTATAACAAAGTGAATCAGTTATACATATACAATATGTTCCCATATGTCTTGCCTCTTGCATCTCCCTCCCTCCCACACTCCCCATCCCACCCCTCTAGGTGGTCACAAAGCACCGAGCTGATCTCCCTGTGCTATGCGGCTGCTTCCCACTAGCTATCTATTTTACATTTGGTAGTGTATATATGTCCATGACACTCTCTCACCCTGTCACATCTCACCCCACCCCCTCCCCCTATCCTCAAGTCCATTCTCTAGTAGGTCTGTGTCTTTATTCCCGTCTTGCCACTAGGTTCTTCACGGCCTTTTTTTTTTTTTTCCTTAGATTCCGTATATATGTGTTAGCATACTGTATTTGTTTTTCTCTTTCTGACTTACTTCACTCTGTATGACAGACTCTAACTCCATCCACCTCATCACAAATACCTCCATTTCATTTCTTTTTATGGCTGAGTAATATTCCATTGTATATATGTGCCACATCTTCTTTATCCATTCATCTGTCGATGGACATTTAGGTTGCTTCCATGTCCTGGCTATTGTAAATAGAGCTGCAATGAACATTTTGGTACATGACTCTTTTTGAACTATGGTTTGCTCAGGGTATATGCCCAGTAGTGGGATTGCTGGGTCGTATGGTAGTTCTATTTTTAGTTTTTTAAGGAACCTCCATACTGTTCTCCATAGTGGCTGTATCAATTTACATTCCCACCAACAGTGCAAGAGTGTTCTCTTTTCTCCACACCCTCTCCAGCATTTATTGTTTCTAGATTTTTTGATGATGGCCATTCTGACCAGTGTGAGATGATATCTCATTGTAGTTTTGATTTGCATTTCTCTAATGATTAATGATGTTGAGCATTCTTTCATGTGTCTGTTGGCAATCTGTATATCTTCTTTGGAGAAATGTCTATTTAGGTCTTCTGCCCATTTTTGGATTGGGTTGTTCTTTTCTTGTTATTGAGCTGCATGAGCTGCTTGTAAATCTTGGAGATTAATCTTTTGTCAGTTGCTTCATTTGCAAATATTTTCTCCCATTCGGATGGTTGTCTTTTGGTCTTGTTTATGGTTTCCTTTGCTGTGCAAAAACTTTTAAGTTTCATTAGGTCCCATTTGTTTATTTGTGTTCTTATTTCCATTTCTCTGGGAGCTGGGTCAAAAAGAATCTTGTTGTGATGTATGTCATAGAGTGTTCTGCCTATGTTTTCCTCTAAGAGTTTGATAGTGTCTGCCCTTACACTTAGGTCTTTAATCCATTTTGAATTTATTTTTGTGCATGGTGTCAGGGAGTGTTCTAATTTCATACTTTTACATGTATCTGTCCAATTCTCCCAGCATGATCAGCGATTTTTGATGTTACTATTCTAAAGGTTTTGGGGCATCATGTATTACACCCATATTAGGTGGCATACTTAAATGATAAGTGGTGTGTGTATTCTTACTGCTCCCTGTGGCTATTCCCCCATCTCTCTCCCTCTCCTCAGGCCTCCCTATTCCTGATACAACAATTTTGAAATTAGGTCAATTAATAATTTTATGAAGACCTCTAAATGTTCAAGTGAAAGGAAGAGTCACATCTCCTAAGTTAAACCAAAAGCTAGAAATGATTAAGCTTAGTGAGGAAGGCATGTCAAAAGCTGAGATAGGCTGTAAAGTAGGCTTCTTGCACCAAAGTTGTGAATGCAAAGGAAAAGTCTTTGAAGAAATTAAAAGTGCTACTCTAGTGAACACACAAATGATAAGAAAGTGAAACAGCATTATTGATGATATGGAGAAAGTTTTACTGATCTGGGTAGAAGATCAAACCAGCAACAATATTCCTTCAAGCCAAAGCCTTATACAGAACTAAGGCCTAACTCACTTCAATTCTATGAAGACTGAGAGAGGTGAGGAAGCTGTAGAAGAAAAGTTTGAAGCTAGCAAAGTTTTGTTCATGAGGTTTAAGGAAAGAAGCCATTTCTATAACATAAAAGTGCAAGGTGAAGCAGCAAGTGCTGATGTAGAGCTGCACAAGTTATCCAGAAAATCTAGCTAAAATAATTAACAAAGGTGAGTACACTCAACAAATGTTCTCAATGTAGACTAAACAGCCTTGTCTTGGAAGGTACCATCAAAGACTTTCATAGCTAAAGAGGAGAAGCCAATGCCTGTATTGAATGTTTCAAGAGAGAGGCTAACTCTTGTTTGGGGCTAATGGATCTGGTGACTTTAAGTTGAAGCCAATTCTCCTTTACTATTCTGAAATTCCTAGAGCCTTAAAAAATTGTGAGAAATCTACTCTGCCTGTGCTCTCTAAATGGAAAAGCAAAGCCTGGATGATGGCACATCTGTTTACAATATGGTTTACTGAATATTTTAACCCCATTGTTGAGACCTACTGCTCAGAAAAAAAAGAATCCTTTCAAAACATTACTACTCATTGACAATGTACCTGGTCACCCAAGAGCTCTGATAGAGATGTACAATGAGAATAATGTTGTTTTCATGCCTGCTAACACAATGTCCTTTTTGCAACCCATGTATCAAATAGTAATTTTAACTTTCAAACCTTATTATTTAAGAAATACATTTTGTAAGCTATAGCTGCCAAAGATAGTAATTCCTCTGATGGATCAGAGCAAAGTAAATTAAAAACTTTCTGGAAATTATTCACCATTCTAGATGTCATTAAGAACATTCGTGATTCATGAGAGAAGGTCAAAACATCAACATTAAAGGAGTTTGGAAGAAGATTTCTATCCTCATGGATGACTTTGAGGGGTTCAAGACTTCAGTGGAGGAAGTAATTGCAGATGTGGTGGAAATAGCAAGAAAACTAGAATTAGAAGTGGAGCCTAAAGATGTGACTGAATTGCTGCAATCTCATGATAAATGACTGATCAGTTGCTTCTTCTGGCTGAGCAAAGAAAGTGGTTTCCTGAGATGAAACCTGCTCCTAGTGAAGATGCTGTGAGGATTGTTGAAATGATAAAGGGTTTAGAACATTACATAAACTAACTTGATAAATCAGTGACGTGATTGAGAGGATTGATTCCAATTTTGAAAGAAGTTCCAGAGTGTGTGAAATGCTATCAAACAGCATTGCATGCTACAGAGAAATCATGAAAGGAAAAGTCAATTTATGAGACAAATTTCACTGTTGTCTTATATATTTATTTTATTTTATTTTATTTACTTTTTTGGCCTTGCCAAGCGGCTTGTGTGATCTTAGTTCCCTGACCAGGGATTGAACCTGGGCCCTCAGTAGTAAAAGCACAAAGTCCTAACCACTGAACTGCCAGGGAATTCTCCATTGTTGTCTTATATTAATAAATTGCCACAGCCACCCCAATCTCCAGTAACCACCACCCTGATCAGTCAGCACCCATCAACATTGAGGAAAGACCCTCCACCAGCAAAAAGTTCACAACTTGCTGATGGCTCAGATAATGATTATCATTTTTTAACAATATTTTTTAAAAAAATTGAAGTACGTACGTAGTGCTTTTTAGACATAATGCTATTGCAACCTTAATAGTCTAGTGTAGTATAAACATAAATTTGATATGCATGAAGAAACCAAAAATTTCATGTGACTCAGTTTATTGTAATATTCCCTTTATTGCGGTGATCTGGAACTGAACCCTCAGTATCTTCAAGGAATGCCTGTACCCTTTACAAGACATCTCCTTATTTACTCCTCTCCCATCTCAATCCCTGGTGATCACCACACATTCTACCTACTCCCTTACTCTCTATTTGTAAGACTTCAGGTTTGTTGGGGGTTTTGTTGTTTGTTTTGTTTTGTATTTAGAATCCACATAAAAGTGTTTGTTTTTCTGTGTCTCACTTATTTCACTTAGCATAATGTCCTTTGGGTTCTTCAGTGTTGCAAATGACAGAATTTCCTTTTTTAAGGCTGAATAATATTCCACTACATAAATTATATATGTGTGTATGACATTTTATATATAACATATATGTACTATACATAGATAATCCTAAAGATGCCACCAGAAAACTACTAGAGCTAATAAATGAATTTGGTAAAGTTGCAGGATACAAAATTAAATCACAGAAATCTCTTGCATTCCTATACACTAACAACGAAAGTTCAGAAAGAGAAATTGAGGAAACTATCCCATTCACCATTGCAACAAAAAGAATAAAATACCTAGGAATAAACCTACCTAAGGAGGTAAAACACCTGTACTCAGAAAACTATAAGACACTGATAAAAGAAATCAAAGATGATACAGACAGATGGAGAGAAATACCATGTTTTAGATTGGAAGAATCAACACTGTGAAAATGACTATACTACCCAAAGCAATCTACAGATTCAATGCAATCCCTATCAAATTACCAATGGCATTTTTTACAGAACTAGAACAAAAAATCTTAAAATTTGTGTGGAGAAACAAAAGACCCCGAATAGCAAAAGCAATCTTGAGGGAAAAAAATGGAGTTGGAGGAATCAGGCTCCCTGACTTCAGATTATACTACAAAGCTATAGTAATTAAGACAATATGGTACTGGCACAAAAGCAGAAATATAGATCAGTGGAACAGATAGAAAGCTCAGAGATAAACCCATGCACCTATGGTCAACTAATCTATGACAAAGGAGGCAAGGATGCACAATGGAGAAATGACAATCTCTTCAATAAGTGGTGCTGGGATAACTGGACAGCTACATGTAAAAGAATGAAATTAGAACACTCCCTAACACCATACACAAAAATAAACTCAACATGGATTAGAGACCTAAATGTAAACTGGACACTATAAAACTCTTAGAGGAAAACATAGGAAGAACACTCTTTGACATAAATCACAGCAAGATCTTTTTTGACCCACCTCCTAGAATAATGGAAATAAAAACAAAAATAAACAAATGGGACCTAGTGAAACGTAAAAGATTTTGCATGCAAAGGAAGCTATAAACAAGATGAAAAGACAACCCTCAGAATGGGAGAAAATATTTGCAAATGAATCAAAGGACAAAGGATTAATCTCGAAAATATATAAACAGCTCATGCAACTCAATATTAAAAAAACAAACAACTAAATCAAAAAATGGTCAGAAGACTTAAATAGACATTTCTCCAAAGAAGACATACAGATGGCCAAGAGGCACATGAAAAGATGCTCAACATCACTAATTATTAGAGAAATGCAAATCAAAAGTACAATGAGGTCTCAACTCACACCGGTTAGAATGGTCATCATCAGAAAATCTACAAACAATGAACGCTAGAGAGGGTGTGGAGAAAAGGGCACCCTCTTACACTCTTGGTGGGAATGTAAATTGATAGAGCCACTATGGAGAACAGTATGGAGGTTCTTTAAAAAACAAAAAAGTAGAATTCCCATATGACCCAGCAATCCAACTCCTGGGCATATACCTAGAGAAAGCCATAATTCAAAAATGCACATGCACCCCAATGTTCATTGCAACACTATTTACAATATCCAGGTTATGGAAGCAACCTAAATGCCCATCGACAGATGAATGGATTAAGAAGATGTGGTACATATATACTATGGAATATTACTCATCCATAAAAAGGAACAGAATTGGGTCATTTGTAGGGACGTGGATGGACCTAGAGACTGTCATACAGAGTGAAGTAAGTCACAAAGAGTAAAACAAATATCATATATTAACGTGTATATGTGGAATCTAGAAAAACTGTACAGATGAACTGGTTTGCAAGGCAAAAACAGAGACACAGATGTAGAGAACAAACGTATGGATACCAAGGCGGAAAGCAAGGTGGGCGGAGTGGTGGTGGGATGAATTGGGAGATTGGGATTGACATATATACAATATGTATAAAATAGATAGTTAATAAGAACCTGCCAGTTGAAAATAAGTAAATAAAATTTAAAAAAAGCATATCTGTGTCACATTTTTTCATTCATTCATCCATCAATGAACACTTAGTTTGTTTCCGTATCTCGGCTACCATGAATAATGCTGCAATAAACATATAAGTGGATATATCTCTTCGATATAGGGATTTTACTTCTTTTGGACACGTAGCCAGAATAGGGAAATGGTAGTTTAATTTTTAATTTTTTTGAGTAATCTGCATACTGTTTTCCATAATGGCTGTACCAATTTACATTCTCACCAACAATGTACAAAGGTCCCTTTTTCTCTACGTACTCACCAACACATTATCATTTGTATTTTTGATGATAGCCATTCTAATAGGTGTTACATATTTTGTGGTTTTGATTTGCTTTTCCATGATGATTAGTGGCGTTGAGCATCCTTCCAAATACCTGTTGGTCATTTGTGTGTCTTCTTTGGGAAAGGATCTATTCAGGTTCTGAACCCATTTTTAATTGGATTATTTGTTTTATTGGTCTTGATTTTTAGAATTCCTTATATATTTTTGATATTACCCCTGTATAATATATGTGGTTTGCAAATATTTTATCCCTTCCACAGGATGCCTTTTAATTTGTCTGGTCGTTTCTTTTGCAGTACAGAAACTCTTTAGTTTGATGTAGTTTCACCCACGTGTTTATTTTTACATTTGTTTCCTGTGCTTTTTAGTGTCAAATGCAAAAAATCATTGGCGAGATCATCGATGAGAAGCTTTCCCCCTATTTTCTTTTCCAAAGTTTTTATGGTTTCAGGGCTTATATTTAAGCCTTTAATCCATTTTCAGTTGAATTTTTGTGTATAGTGTAAGATAAGAGTACAATTTTACTCTTCTGAATGTGAATATCGAGTTTTCCTAACACCATTTATTGAAAAGACTATCCTTTCCCCATTGTGTATTGTTGGTGTCTTTTTTGAAGGTTATTTGACCATATATGTGTAGGTTTACTTCTGGGATCTCTATTCTGTTCTATTGGGCTATGTGTCTGATTCTATGTCAGTATCATACTGTTTTGATTACTGTACCTTTGTAATACAGTTTGCAATCAGAAAGTGTGATGCCTCCTGGTTTGTTCTTCTTTATCAAGATTGCATGGTCTATTCATGCTCTTTTTTGCTTCCATACAAATTGTAGGATTGCATTTTCTATTTCTGTGAAAATTGCCATTGGAATTTTGATAGAGACTGCATTAACTCTGTATATTGCTTGAAGTAGTACCAAATATTTTATTCTTTTCATGCTATTGTAAATGGGATTTTCTTAATTTATTTTTTAGCTCATTCATTGTTAATATATAGAAATGCAACTGATTTTTGTATGTTGATTTTGTATCCTGCAACTTTTCTGAATTAGTTTATTGTTTTAACATTTTTTGTGGAGTCTTTAGAATTTTCTAAGTGAAATATCATGTCATCTGCAGAGACAACTTTATTTCTTCATTTCTGATTTGGACAGCTTTTATTTTTTTTAATTATTTTTTATTGTAGTATAGTTGCTTTACAATGTTGTGTTAGTTTCTACTGTACAGCAAAATGAATCAACTATACATATAAATATATGCATTCTTTTTGGATTTCCTTCCCATTTAGGTCACCACAGTGCATTAAGTAGAGTTCCCGGTGATCTAGAGTATGTTCTCATTAGTTATCTATTTTATACATAGCATCAATAGTGTATATATGTCAATCCCAATCTCCCATTTCCTCCCACTTCCACCTTCCCCCTTGGTATCCATACATTAGTTTCTACGTCTGTGTCGCTACTTCTTTTTTTTTTTTTTTTAATATTTCAGCTTACTTTTTTTTTTTTTAAACTTTGGGTTTATTTTATTTATTTATTTATGGCTGTGTTGGGTCTTCGTTTCTGTGCGAGGGCTTTCTCTAGTTGTGGCAAGTGGGGGCCACTCTTCATCACGGCGCGTGGGCCTCTCATTATCGCGGCCTCTCTTGTTGCAGAGCACAGGCTCCAGACGTGCAGGCTCAGTAATTGTGGCTCACGGGCCTAGTTGCTCCGCGGCATGTGGGATCTTCCCAGACCAGGGCTCGAACCCGTGTCCCCTGCATTGGCAGGCAGATTCTCAACCACTGCACCACCAGGGAAGCCCCTGTGTCTCTATTTCTGCTTTGCAAATGCAATCACCTATACCATTTTTCTAGATTCCACATATATGCGTTAATATATGATATTTGTTTTTCTCTTTGTGACTTACTTAACTCTGTATGACAGTCTCTAGGTCCATCCACGTTTCTACAAATGACCCAATTTCGTACCTTTTTATGGCTGAGTAATATTCCATTATATATATGTACCATATCTTCTTTATCCATTCCTCTGTTGATGGGCATTTAGGTTGCTGCCATGTCCTGGCTATTGTAAATAGTGCGGCAATGAATATTGGGGTGCATGTACCTTTTTGAATTATGGTTTTATCTGGGTATATGCCCAGGAGTGGGATTGCTGGGTCATATGGTAATTCTATTTTTCATTTTTTAAGGAATCTCCATACAGTTCTCCATTGTGGCTGTATCAATTTACATTCCCACTGACAGTGCAGAAGGGTTCCCTTTTCTCCACACCCTCTCCAGCATTTATTGTTTGTAGATTTTTTGATGATGGCCATTCTGAGTGGTATGAGGTGATACCTCATTGTAGTTTTGATTTGCATTTCTCTAATAATTAGTGATGTTGAACATCTTTTCATGTGTTTGTTGGCCATCTGTATGTCTTCTTTGGAGAAATGTCTATTTAGGTCTTCTGCCCATTTCTGGACTGGGTTGCTTGTTATTTTGATATTGAGCTGTATGAGCTGCTTCTATATTTTGGAGATTAATCTTTTGTCAGTTGCTTCATTTGCAAATATTTTCTCCCATTGTGAGGGTTGCCTTTTCATTTTGTTTATGGTTTCCTTTGCTGTGCAAAAGCTTTTAAGTTTAATTAGGTCCATTTGTTTATTTTTGTTTTTATTTTCATTACTCTAAGAGGTAGGTCAAAAAAGATGTTGCTGTGATTTATGTCAAATAGTGTTCTATGTTTTCCTCTACGAGTTTTATAGTGTCTGGCCTTACATTTAGGTCTTTGATCCATTTTGTGTTTATTTTTGTGTATGGTGTTAGTGAGTGTTTTAATTTCATTCTTTTACATGTAGCTGACCAGTTTTCCCAGCACCATTTATTGACGAGGCTGTCTTTTCTCCATTGCATATTTTTGCCTCCTTTTTCATAGATTAGGTGACCATAGGTGTGTGGGTTTATCTCTGGGCTTTCCCTCATTTTCCATTGCTCTATAGTTCTGTTTTTGTGCCAGTACCATATTGTCTTGATTACTGTAGCTTTGTAGTATATAGCCTGAAGTCAGAGAGCCTGATTCCTCCAGTTCCTTTTTTCTTTCTCAAGATTGCTTTGGCTGTTCAGGGTCTTTTGTGTTTCCAAACAAATTTTAAAATTTTTTGTTCTAATTCTGTGAAAAGTGCCATTGGTAATTTGATAGGGATTGCATTGGCTCTGTAGATTACTTTGTTTAGCATAGTCATTTATACCTTTTTTTCCTTAATTTCTCTGGGTTGTACCATGTTGAACAGAACTGGCAAGAGTGGGCATCCTTGTCTTGTTCCTGCATTTAGAGGAAATGCTTTCAACTTTCAGCAGTGAATATGATGTTAGCTAAGGGCCTGTCATATATATCCTTTATTATGTTGAGGTACATTCATTCTGTAACAAATTTGTTTAGCGTTTTTATCATGAAAGAAGGTTGCATTTTGTGCAATGCTTTTTCTGCATATTTTGAAATGATCATATGATTTTTTTATCTTTCATTCTGTTCATGTTGTATATCAAATTTATTGATTTGCACATGTTGAAGCATCCCAGGGCTAAATCTCACTTGATTATGGTGTATCATCTTTTTAATGTGTTGTTGAATTGGTTTGGTAGAATTTTCTTGAGGATTTTTGCACCTATGTTCATCAGGGATATTGGCCTGTAATTTTCTTTTCTATCAATGGCCTTGTCTAACTTTGGTATGAAGGTAATTTTGGACTTATAAAATGAGTTTGGAAGTGTTCTTTCCTCTTGATGCTTTGGGAAGTGAAGCTATCTGGTAGTGGCCTTTTCTTATTGGGAGTTTTTGATTACTGTTTCAATCTCATTAATTATTGGTCTGTTCAAATTTTCTATTTCTTCATGAATCAATCTTGGTATGCTGTATGTTTGCAGCAATTTATCAATTTCTTCTAGGTTGTCCAATTTGTTATCATATGTTTATCTTATAATATTTAGTATTCCTGTCATACCAGTTGGAATGTCTCGTCTTGAATTTCTGATTTTATTTAAGTCTTCTCTCCTTTTTTGTAATTTAGTAAAGGATTGTCAATTTTGTTTATCTTTCAGAAAACCTACTCTCAATTTACTTTAACTTTTTATTGTTTTTATAGCTTCTTTCATTTATTTCTTCTCTGATATTTAAACATTTCATCTGTTAATTTTGTGCTTAGTTTTTTCTCCATTTTCTTATTTCTTAAGGTATATAAAGTTAGGTTGTTTATTTGAGATATTTTTCTTAATAAAATGTTCATCACTATGAAAATTCCTTTTTAGGATTGATTTTGCTGCATTCCATAAGTTTCAACATGTTATCTTTCCCTTTTGTTTGTCTCAAGATTTTTAAAATTTCTCTTTAGATTTCTTCTTTGATGCCCTGGTTGTTCAGGAGTGTATTATTTAAGTTCCAAATATTTGTGAATGTTTTAGTTTCTATCATTTTACTGACTTCTACTTTCATAACATTGTGGTCACAAAAAAGATATTTGATATGATTTCAATCTTAAATTTGTTAAGACATGTTTTTGGTCATAAGATACGATGTATCCTTGAGAATGTTGTGTGTGCAATTGAGAAGAATGTGTATACTGCTGCTGGATGGAATGTTCTATATATGTCTATTAAGTCTCTTTGATTTAAAGTGTAGTTCAAGTCCAGTGTTTCTTTATTGATTTTCTCTCTGCATGATCTATGCATTGTTGAAAGTGGAGTATGGAAGTCCCCTACTATTATTTTATTGCTATCTATTTCCCCCTTTATTTCTGTTAATATTTGCTTTACATACTTAGGTCCTCTGATATTGGGTGCATCTTGTTGTCTTCTTTTGTGATTTGATTTTTTTTTTGTAATGTCATGCTTTGATTTACTTCTCTTTTTCTTTTTTTGTATCTACTATAGGTTTTTTCTTTGTGGTTCCCATGAGGCTTACATAAAATACCTTATAACAGTCTACTTAGGTTGATAATTTAATTTTGATAGCAGGCTGAAACTAAACTTTTACATTCTTCCACCCATATTTCGTTCATTTTTGATGTCACAATGTACATTTTTTAAAATTGTGTATCCATTAACAAATTATTGTAGCTTGCCTATTTCTAATATTTTGTATTTTAACCTTTTTCCTAGAAGTTAAAGTGATTTACACACCACCCTTACAGTATTAGAATAGTCTGAATTTGACTATACACTTATTTTAACAGTGAGTTGTTTTACTTCCATATGTTTTCATGTTACTAATTAGCATCTTCTCAATTCAGCTTGAAGTCCCTTTGACATTTCTAGTAAGACAGGCTTAGTGGTGTTGCAGTGTCTCAGCTTTTATTTATCTGGGAAAACTTTTATTTTTCCTTCATTTATGAAGGATAACTTTGCCAGTTAAAATATTCTTTTTTTGCATTTATTTTTTCTTTAGGTATTTGAGTACATTATACCGCTCTCTACTTGCCCACAAGGTTTCTGCTGAGAAACCACAGATAACCTTATAGGAATAAACCACATCTTTAAGCAATCTTCCACTAGTTTTAAAGGCATAGTACACTGAAGCCATAATGCAACAGTCAAAATTCACTCATTCCAAAAATATTTGTTATATGTGACAAGTCTCTTTGCTTTTGGTGATTCCAAAATTACCTTTTCCTTTAATTTTTGATTATTTGATTATAATGTGTCTCAGATAAGTCATCTTTGGATTGAACCTGTTTAGGTATCTCTGAGCTTTATGTAAGTAGATGTCCATATCTCTCCTCAGATTTGGGAAATTTTTCGCCATTATTTCTTTAAATAATCTTTATGTTCACATGCTTTGTCTGTTCTCCTTCTGGAAGAACCATAATACATGTATTACTTTTTTGATGTTGTCCCATATCTCTCTTCAGATATGGGAAGTTTTCAGCCATTATTTCTTTAAATAAGCTTTATGCTCACATGCTTTGTCTGTTCTCCTTCTGGAAGAACCATAATACATGTATTAGTTTTTATGATGTTGTTCCATTAATCCCATAAGCGTTATTCATTCATTTTCATTCTTTTTTCTTCTCTGACTGGATAATTTTAAATGAACTCTGCTATAGTTCACAGATTCTTTCTTCTGCTTAATCAAGTCTGTTGTGGATGCTCTCTATGGCATTTTTCATTTCATTCATTGTATTCTTTAGCTCCAGAATTTCTATATGGTTCCTTTTTATGATGTCTACATTTTGCTGAACTTATCATTTTGTTCATGCATTATTTTCCCAATTTCATTGAGTTATTTAACTGTGTTTTGTTGTAGCTATTTGAGCGTCCTTAAAATAATTGTTTTGAATTCTTTGTTGGGCAATTTGTAGATCTCCATTCCTTTGGGGTCAGTTACTGGAAAATTATTATGTCCCTTTGGTGGAATCATGTTCCCTTGTTTTTTTAATGTTCCTTGCAGTTTTGTGTTGCTGTCTTTGCATTTGTAGAAGCAATCACTTCCTCCAGTCTTTACTGACTGACTTTAGGAAAGTAAAGCTTCACCAATCAGCCTGGCTAGTGATTCTGAGAGTCTCTGAGACATATTCTATGGATGTGCCTGCTCCACACCTCTTATTTCCTCTTGGAGAGTAATTCTTAATATTGTATGCCTTCTTTTGATTATGCAAAGCCAGGTTGAATGCTGAGAATCTCTTGTTTGTTTTCCATAAGGTGATGCCCTGAACTGTTCAAGTTTGTCTGCCTTCTCCCAATCCCACAGAATCAAGCTGGTTTTCTGTGTATGCTTGTGAGCCATTTGCAATGGCTTGCATTTGATGTCTTCAGGGTTGCACACAAGGAACCAGTCACAGGGAGTGCATGAGATGTACAGAACATTAGGACTAGTTGGTTGTGTTCACAGGTGAGGTGTCCCAAACAGCTCATGGGTGGGCTTCCTGATGGAGTCCATGAGGCAGTTGGAAGGGTCCACAACCCTTTGATAAGTTCTGAGCCTTCTTTGCTGTTCTCCCATGGTCTCTCAACCCTTTGGCCATGCTTATCACCTCATTATTTTGCATGAGAGGAGAAATAAGTGGGCTCTTGGGCAACACCTCGCATGGCAGGGGAAGCCAGGCACTCACTTACCATGCTATACTTTCCCCCATGGGAGAAATCATGGACTGAGGATGTCTATCTTAGAACTGAACTGTGCTACCTTTGGGGAAGAGTGTTGTAGTTAAAGTGAAATGGTTCTTTTTGCCCTCTTCAATGCATCTATCCTTGGATTTTTTGCTCCAACGGTGTGCTGGAACTTCTCAAATGAAACCTTGGGCTTCCACAAAGATACTCTCAGCCAGCAGAGATCAAAATCAATGTTCTGTGGGGGGAAGATGGTAGAATACTATTCTGCTATCTTCCTGATATCCTGTGGACCCCTACCTCAAATTTCATCTGTAATGTAATCTAAGGTCTATGGTAATATACTGAGGTAATTTTGTGAAACTTGAGATCTGAAAATGTCTTGAAATATAAGTACAAATTGCAGACTGATATGTCTCATATTCCTTATTTAAGAAGCTGGCATTAAGCTCAGAGCATTTGTCCCCTCCATTCACACTGACCCAAGCCAAGTGAAGTTCTTAAGGTACTTAGAACAATGGGGCTCTGTGAAGCTCAAGGACTTGACAAGAGGAGTGAGGCAGGAAAGAATGAATAAGCAAACTGAATCTGGTCAGATACCAAGAGATGATAGATGGCATGCCAATCTTAGCCAGCTGGGTGAGAGAAGAATCAAGAGAAGAGCTGAGATTAGGCACCAAACCAGATTCCAAAGGAAACAATCTAAGATTCAATCTGGCGGGGATAATTTTGGAGGAAAGTATATGGAGTTAAACTATTCTGTAGTGACAAGAAATATTTAGAAGACCAGGAGTCCCACATCTTTAAGCAATCTTCCACTAGTTTTAAAGGCATAGTACACTGTACCCATAACTTGACAGTCAAAATTCACTCATTCCACAAATATTTGTTGAGTGCCTACTACGTGTACACATTACAGATACAGCAGTCAAAAAGACAGACTTGATCTCTTTCCTGGTGGAGGATATAGTCTGGCAAGAGAAGATAAGACATTGAACAAGTAATTACAAGTGGATGGGTGGCAAGGAAACCTTCCCAGAGGATGTGTGTGTGTGTGCGCCTGCACGCATTAGGTCAGGAAGATGATCTTTCTAAGGAATTGTATCTTCACATTGTGGACATTTTGGATTGAGCTGAGGAGGGCATTCTAGGAGAAAGGATTGCCATAATTGAATTTTTGAAATAGAAATGTATCAGGAAAGTTTCAATGATTAAATAAATCCAGTTTTGTTTTAGGGGGCAGTGGCCTGCATAAGGCAGGAAGACCAAATAACATGGCAGTTAAAGCCCCTACAACTTTGGACAAGTTATGTAACCTATGAATCTCCTTTCTTTCATTTATAAAATGGGAATAATTTGTGCATAATGAATATTAAAATTAAATGAATTAGATAATTCATGTAAGCTAGCTAACACAGTTATACAAGTTATACAAAACACATCAAGGTTTTGATGATGATAATAATGATAATGATGATGGTTAACAGCAGGAGATGATAGGTTGGGACTGTGAATGCCAAATTGAGTGTTTAGAACATTATTCTGTCAAGCACTGAGGAGCCACTGGGGAGTTTAAACAAATGCAATATGACGAAATTTTCTAAACTGCAATGCCATTTAGAATAGGCTGAGTACAAGGAGAGTTTCCAAACTTGAGTACAAAATCATCACACACACACACACCACATACACTAACCTGTAACAAAAACAACTGATCTTTGATTTCTGTCCAAGATACAGATCTCTAGAAAACCCATCCTGTCCAAAAGTTTCCCTCTGGATCAAAGGACCTGTAATAGACATTATTGGTACCTACCTAATATCTTTTCTCCCCTTTCTACACACCTGATGTTCTTTCAGTATCCATCTCTTCCCCCAAGCACTCCTGGGCCTCAGAGGAAGCCAACCCAACCTCAGCTCCCACCCCAACGTCAACTTCAGCACCAGGGCTTGTATAGACTAGTCTGTGGGTCTTATCCCCCTTGCCACAATAGTTGATTCAGAGACCTAGGCCTAAACCAGTAAACCCATACCATTCTCCTAGCCAGTGGTTGGCTCAGGAATGAACATGTGAGCCAACTCAGGCCAATGAAATGTAAGGAGAGGTTTACTGGAGATTTTTAGGAAAGGGAAAAATAATTCCAGCAATGATTATACTCTCTCTTTTTCTGGACATCCCAGTGTGTGCTGGGAAGTGCTACAAACATTTTGCCACTATGAGAAAATCCAAGTTGAAGAGTGTGTCCGCATACAGAGAGTATACAGCTAAGGAACATATGGATAAACAAAAAAGATTCCAAAAAGACTCCAAAGTTTCTAGTTTACGTGACTGGGTCATTGGTGCTGCTACTGGCAAGAATGGGAAAAAGTGGGTGTGAGGTAGATTCAGATGAAAGATGGTTAATAAGATTTGGGGTATATTGAATTTAAATAATCATTATCAAATTTATTTCCATTTATTTATTTAAGAAAAGTACCTAAGACTGGATAAAGCCAACCCTGAAGCCATCCTCTCTACTTACAGTTATACAAACCAATAGAGGTTCTTAATTTAGCTTCTTTGAGTCTGTTTTCTACTTCTTGCAGCCAAAACACATTAATAAATAAAGTGATTTAAAAATAAAATTCACCATTGATAGCAAAAAAGAAATAACTATATTCATATTAGCTACCATTTATTGAATATCTACAATGGGCCAGGCAATGCCACCCAGCCTCTTGAGGCCCTATTCTAGCCTTCCTCTAGGTACAGTCTTCCCCACAGAGTGAATAGTCTACAAGGCCAAGGGGACATGCCCTTGGTTACATTGTCCCACAATCCAATTCCTTCCTTTAGGTTCTCACATGGTCTCCAGGTATTTAGGTGTCCTGCAACATATCGTGCTGCTATTGTTGCCAACCTGGTACAAACCCTAGTACCTAAAGAAGACACTCAATATGGTAAGATGTTCTTTTTGTGTCCACTTCATAGATCTTCCTTTCCACTCTAACAGCTCTGGTGCTGAAATTGAAGAGAAGAAATTCCCTTTCCGACCAGTTGAACACTTGACATCCAGCCACAGAACCATGCTTGGCATGCTTGCTGACCAGATAGAGATGACGAGAGGAATAAATGATTCCAAAAATAACCAAAATTTCCAACTTACAACTTGCTAAGAGGGTGGATCTTATGGTAAGTGTTTTTATTACAAAAAAAGTAGTAATAATAAAAGGAGTAGGAAGTAACTTTAATGGATATGTCTATGGCATTGGTGGTAATGGTTTCACTGGTATGTATTTATATTCAAACTCACTGAGTTGTGTATATTAAATATGTACAAATTTTGCTTCAATAAAGTGATTTAAAAATAAAATCTACCATTGATAGCAAAAAAGAAATAACCTTATTCATATTAGCTACCATTTATTGAATATCTACAATGGGTCAGACAATGCCACCCAGCATTTTGAGGCCCTGTTCTAGCCTTCCTCTAGGTACAGTCTTCCCCACAGAGTGAATAGTCTACAAGGCCAAGGGGACATGCCCACCAAGAGACTACACCTCCTTTTTCAGACCACATTCCAGGGGCCCACACGTGCACATGCAAGGCCCTTCTCAGTATAGAGCAGAGCTAATCATGGGAAGATAAAAGGGATGTACTGAAGGCTGAGAGATATCTCTCCCACATGCAAGCACATTTTGGCATAGAACTATCAGAAGTGCAAGAATGCTACATTCAAATCTGGTCTTCAAAGTTGTTATAAAGATGTATTTGTCAAAGTAGGAGATTAACATTTTATTTAACAGTTAGTCAACTTGATTAATAACCTGTAAATATTTAGACATATGATATATGGACCTCCATTTCTATTCTTGATCCAAGCTCTACAAATGTTAAAGACACAGCACCTGTGTTATCAGAGCCTGTGCATATATATTATTTCATTTAAGCCTCATAACACACCATCCTGTGTAGCTAAGAGTTACTAACCTATTTTACATTTTATAAGGGAGGATATTTTGAAGAACAAGGGTTATCCCCACTCTCAAATACTACAAATGACTTGAAGAGAAAGAATATCAAAAAAGGACACTGAACTTGACAAGAAGATTTTAAATACAATCTTCAAGAATTCATTAGACTAGTGGAGTTTGAAACTAGATTGTATAACAGAAAGAGCACAAGTGGTTGGAAATAGAGACATCAAGTTGGGGGTTTCTCTTTGAAGTTTGGCAATAAAAGGAGGAAGTATGTCTGCCTATTGTAGGGGATATCAAATCATGTGTGAAGTAAGTGTGAGGAGAAAAAGTGAAGACACTGGAGGAAATAAAGATGAATGTTAGGAGAAGATGTATCTCAGCAGAGTGGCAGAGTGTTCAGCAGACACTAGTGCCTTATCTGCTCCAGGCTATGGGGTCTCTCGAGTTGTGCACATGAATGGCATGGTCTTAGATCTTAAAGAGAGTGGGAGATATTAGTCAGGTGAGAAAATGCCAAGTAAACAAACAATTATAGTACAAGCTAATGAGTGTTTTGATGGGGGTAAGCAAGAACAAGAGGAGAGTGAGTTGACTCAGCTGGTATTACATCTCATAACTAGACTACTCCAGCAAGGCAATGCTGGTTAGTAGAAAAACAATATATCTCACTTTTTGCTACCAAGTGGGGAAGTTGAAGAAACAGCTGTAGTATTGAGGTAGAACACTGAATGGCCAAATTTGCAAAGTTCATGTGACCCAAATTATGCTAGTGTAGATAATATTCTACAAAGCAGAAGGGGAAGGTTAAATTTCAAGATTCTTTTGTAATTTTTATGCATGCCATCAACAAATATTTACTGAGTTAGGTCCTATGTGAGGACTTATCCTTCTGTGGGGCAAGGCAGGCTAGGAAACAGAAGAGAACCAAATAGTGTGATCAGTACCCTGAGAGAGGGGAGCACAGGGCACTGTGGGAGCCCTAGGGACTTAGATAGCTCTGGTACTTACGTTTCTCCTCATTCCCCTATATTTCCATGCCCTAGCTCAGGTAAGTTAAACTGGTCTTTTCCTAGATAAACCCTATATACCTTGAAAGAAGCCAAACACAGGTGCTTGAGAGTATTTCCTGAGTTGGCCCATGGGATGATGGTTACTAGACTGAGATCTCAGTGTGCCATGGATAACACATCCTGGAGAGCTACAACAATCAGGAAATGGGTTACACTTACCTCTTGAGGATCTGAGGGGTAATTCCAACAGCTGGAGTGAACACGGTTCCTGTATTCAAAATCAGTGATAAGAGTTACAAATCAGGATCAGATATTTGAGTCTTAGGTTCCCCACCTGTAAAATGGCAGGGGGTGAGGAGGGCACAGTCCTCCCCCTACCTACTGCAGAGATCTTTATGGATGTTGAGATAATGAAACTGAAAGGATTTTTAAACAACATAAGTTAGAGCATATCACTTCCCTACTGAAAATCCTCTAGTGAGGGTAATTCCACCTTCCTTACAGAGTTGTTTATAGATTAGGTTAAAAAGTAGGTGCCAAAATAAGTGTTCCTTCTTATTTCTACCCACCAGTCTGTCCTATTAGGTCTACTTCCAAACCATATAATGAGTCTGAATACTTCTCTCTATCTGCTCTACCATCTCTCTGGTATACTACTTCAGTATCCTAATTGGTCCCTCTGCTTCCGCTTTTACCCACTCTCAATACATTTTCCAAATAACAGCAAGGGTAATATTTCCTAAAACCCTCCAATGGCTTTCCATATTAATTAAAGTAATATCCACGCTCCTTTTTTTTTAAACATCTTTATTGGAGTATAATTGCTTTACAATTGTGTGTTAGTTTCTGCTGTATAACAAAGTGAATCAGCTATACATATACATTTATCCCCATATCTCCTCCCTCTTGCGTCTCCCTCCCACCCTCCCTATCCCACCCCTCTAGGTGGACACAAAGCACCGAGCTGATCTACCTGTGCTATGCAGCTTCTTCCCACTAGCTATCTATTTTACATCTGGTAATGTATATATGTCCATGTCACTCTCTCACTTCGTCCCAGATTACCCTTCCCCCTCTCCATGTCCTCAAGTCCATTCTCTACGTCTGTGTCTTTATTGCTGTCCTGCCCCTAAATTCTTCAGAACCATTTTGTTATTTTAGATTCCACCAAGCTCTTCTTTTTTAATTTTATCAATTTTTCCTTTTATTTTATTTTTTCTATCAATTTTTTCCTCTGCTTCATTTTATTTACTTTATTTTAATTTTGGAGTATAATTGCTTTACAGTATTGTGTTAGTTTCTGCTGTACAATGAAGTGAATAAGCTATATGTATACATATATCTCTTCCCTCTTAGACCTCCCTCCCACCCCCCATCCCACCCATCTAGGTCATCACAGAGCACTGAGCTGAGCTTCCTGTGCTTTATAACATGTTCCCATTAGCTATCTATTTTACACATGGCAGTGTATCAATCCTAATCTCACAATTAGTCCCACAGTCCACTTCTCCCCCACCCAGATCCAAATGTCTGTTCTCTATGTCTAAGTCGCTATTCCTGCCCTACAAATATGTTCATCTGTATGATTTCTCTAGATTCCACATATATGCTTTAATATACAAAATTTGTTTTTCGCTTTCTGGCTTACTTCACTCTGTATGACAGACTCTAGGTCCATCCACATCTCTACAAATGACCAAATTTTGTTCCTTTTTATTGCAGAGTAATAATCCATTGTATATATGTACTACATCTTCTTTATCCATTCATCTGTTGATGGACATTTAGGTTGTTTCCTTGTCCTGGCTATTGTAAATAGTGCTGCAATGAACACTGGGGTACATGTGTCCTTTTGAATTATGGTTTTCTCAGGGTATATACCAGTAGTAGGATTTCTGGGTCATATGGTAGTTCTATTTTTAGTTTTTTAAGGAACCTCCATACAGTTCTCCATAGTGGCTGTATCAATTTATATTCCAACCAACAGGGCAAAAGGGTTCCCTATTCTCCACACCCACTCCAGCATTTATTGTTTGTAGATTTTTTGGTGATGGCCATTCTGACTGGTGTGAGGTGATACATCATTGTAGTTTTGATTTGTATTTCTCTAATAATTAGTGATGTTGAGCATTTTTCATGTGTTTGTTGGCCATCTGTATGTCTTCTTTGGCGAAATGACTAGGTGTTCTGCCCATTTTTTATTTTTTAAATTTATTTTTATTTATTTATTTGTTTATTTATTTATGTCTGCATTGGGTCTTCGCTGCTATGTGAGGGCTTTTCTCTAGTTGTGGCAAGTGGGGGCTACTCTTCTTTGTGGTGCACGGGCTTCCCATTTCGGTGGCTTCTCTTGTTGCGGAGCACGGGATTTAGAGTGCAGGCTCAGTAGTTGTGGTGCATGGGCTTAGTTGCTCTGTGGCAGGTTGGTCTTCCCGGCCCAGGGCTCGAACCCATGTCCCTTTTATTGGGAGGTGGATTCTTTATCACTGTGCCATCAGGGAAACCCTGCCCATTTTTTGATTGGGTTGTTTTTTTCTTTAATATTGAGCTCCATGGGCTGTTTGTATATTTTGGAGATTAATCCTTTGTATGTTGCTTCATTGGCAAATATTATCTCCCATTTTGAGGGTTGCCTTTTCGTCTTGTTTATGGTTTCCTTTGTTGTGCAAAAACTTTTAAGTTTAATTAGGTCCCATTTGTTTATTTTGGTTTTTATTTTCGTTACTCTAGGAAGGGGGTCAAAAAAGATCTTGCTGTGGTTTATGTCAAAGGGTGTTTTTCCTATGTTTCTTCTAAGAGTTTTATAGTGTTTGGTCTTACATTTAGGTTTTTAATCCATTTTGAGTTTATTTTTGTGTATGGTGTTAGGTAGTGTTCTAATTTCATTCATTTACATGTAGCTGTACAGTTTTTTCAGCACCACTTATTGACGAGGCTGTCTTTTTTTCCATTGTATGTTCTTACCTCCTTTGTCATAAATTAGGTGACCACATGTGTGTGGTTTATCTCTGGGCTTTCCATCATGTACCATTGGTCTATATTTCTGTTTTGTGCCAGTACCATACTGTCTTGATTACCTTAGCTTTGTAGTATACTTTAAAGTCGGGGAGCCTGATTCCTCCAGCTGAATTTTTCTTTCTCAGGATCGCTTTGGCTATTCGGGGTCTTTTGTGTTTCCATACAAATTGTAAAAGTTTTTGTTCTAATACTGTGAAGAATGCCATTGGTAATTCAACAGGGATTGCATTGAATCTGTAGATTGCTTTGGGTAGTATAGTCATTTTCACAATATTGATTCTTCCAATCCAAGAACATGGTATATTTCTCCATCTGTTTATGTCATCTTTGATTTCTTTCATCAGTGTTTTATGGTTTTCTGAGTACAGGGCTTTTGCCTCCTTAGGTAGGTTTCTTCCTAGATACTTTATTATTTTTGTTGCATTGGTAAATGGGATTATTTCCTTAATTTCTCTTTCGGATTTTCTGTTGTTAGTGTATAGGACGGCAAGAGATTTCTGTGCATTAATTTTGTATCCAGCAACCTTACCAAATTCATTGATTAGCTCTAGTAGTTTTCAGGTGTCTTTAGCATTTTCTATGTATAGTATCATGTCATCTGCAAACAGTGACAGTTTTACTTCTTGTTTCCTAATTTGTATTCATTCTATTTCTTTTTCTTCTCTAACTGCCGCATCTATGACTTCCAAAACTGTGTTCAATAAGAAGAGTGCGAGTGGACATCCTTTGCTTGTTCCTGATCTCAGTGGAAATGCTTTCAATTTTTCACCATTGCGAATGATGTTTGTTGTGGGTTTGTCATATATGGCCTTTATAATGTTGAGGTAGTTTACATATATGCCTATTCTCTGGAGAGTTTTTATGATAAATGGGTGTTGATTTTTATCAAAAGCTTCTTCTGCATCTATTGAGAAGATCATATGGTTTTTATTCCTTAATTTGTTAATATGGTGTATTACATTGATTGATTTGCATATATTGAAGAATCCTTGCATTCCTGGGATAAATCCCACTTGTTCACGGTGTATGATCCCTTTAATGTGCTGTTGGATTCTGTTTGCTAGTATTTTGTTGAGGATTATTTTGCATCTATGTTCATCAGTTATTTTGGCCTGTAGTTTTCTTTTTTGTGACATATTTGTCTGGTTTTGGTATCAGGGTAATGGTGGCCTCATAGAATGAATTTGGGAGTGTTCCTCCCTCTGCAATTTTTTGGAAGAGTTTGAGAAGGATCAGGGTTAGCCCTTCTCTAAATGTTTGATAGAATTTGCCCGTGAAGCCACCTGGTCCTGGACTTTTTTTTGTTGGAAGATTTTTAATTACAGTTTCAAGTTCATTATTTGTGATAGGTTGCTTTATATTTTCTAATTCTTCCTGGTTCAGTCTTGGGAAATTGTACCTTTCAGAGAATTTGTACATTTCTTCAAAGTTGTCCATTTTACTGGCATATAGTTGTTTGTAGTAGTCTCTTATCCTTTGTAATTCTGCAGTGTCAGTCGTGATTTCTCCTTTTTCATTTCTAATTTTATTGACCTGTAGCCTCTCCCTTTTTTTCTTGATGAGTGTGGTTTAAGTTTTATTAATTTTGTTTATCTTCTCAAAGAACCAACTTTTAGTTTTATTGACTTTGCTATTGTTTTCTTCATTTCTGTTTCATTTATTTCTGCCCTGATCTTTATGATTTCTTTTTTTCTACTGACTTTGGGTTTTCTTTGTTCTTCTTTCTCTAGTTGCTTTAGGTTTGAGATTTTTCTTGTTTCTTGAGATGAGATTGAATTGCTATAAACTTCCCTCTTAGAACTGCTTTTGTTGCATCCCATAGGTTTTGGGTCCTCGCATTTTCAGTGTCATTTTTCTCTAGGTATTTTTTGATTTCCTCTTTGATTTCTTCAGTGATCTCTTGGTTATTTAGTAGTGCACAGTTTAGCCTCCATGTATTTGTGTTTTTTAACAGATATTTTCCTGTAATTGATTTCTAATCTCATAGTGTTGTGGTCAGTAAAGATGCTTTATACGCTTTTAGTTTTCTGAGGCTCGATTTGTGACCCAAAATGTGATCTATCCTGGAAAATGTTCCATGTGCACTTGAGAAGAAAGTGTATTCTGCCACTTTTGGGTGGAATGTCCTATAAATATCAATTAAATCTATCTGGTCTATTTTGTCATTTAAAGCTTGTGTTTCCTTATTCATTTTCTGTTTGGATGATCTGTCCATTGGTGTAAGTGGGTTGTTAACGTCCCCTACAATTATTGTGCTACTGTTGATTTCCCCTTTTATGGTTGTTAGCATTTGCCTTATGTATTGAGGTGCTCCTATGTTGGATGCATAAATATTTACAATTTTTATAACTTCTTCTTGCATTGATCCCTTGATCATTATGTAGTGTCCTTCCTTATCTCTTGTAACAGTCTTTATTTTAAAGTCTATTTTTTCTGATATGAGTATTGCTGCTCCAGCATTCTTTTGATTTCCATTTGCATGGAATATCTTTTTCCATCCCTTCACTTCCAGTCTGTACGTGTGCCTAGGCCTGAAGTGGGTCTCTTGTAGACAGCATATATATGGGTCTTGTTTTTGTATCCATTCAGCCAGTCTGTGCCTTTTGGTTGGAGTATTTAATCCATTTACATTCAAGGTAATTATCGATATGTATGTTCCTATTACCATTTTGTTAATTGTTTTGTGTTTGTTTTTGTGGGTGTTTTTCTTCTCTTGTGTTTCCCGCCTAGAGAAGTTCCTTAACCATTTGTTATAAAGCTGGTTTTGTGGTGCTGAATTCTCTTAGCTTTTGCTTGTTTGTAATGCTTTTCATTTCTCTGTCTAATTTGAATGAGTAATCATGGTTGTAGGTTTTTCTCTTTCATTACTTTAAGTATATCCTGCCACTCCCTTCTGGACTGCAGAGTTTCTGCTGAAAAATCAGCTGATAACCTTATGGGGATTCCTTTATATGTTATTTGTTGTTTTTCCCTTGCTGCTTTTAATATTTTTTTCTTTGACTTTAATTTTTGTTAGTTTGATTAATATGTGTCTTGGTGTGTTTCTCCTAGGGTTTATCCTGTATGGGACTCCTTGTGCTTCCTGGATTGGGTGGCTCTTTCCTTTCCCATGTTAGGGAAGTTTTCCACTATAATCTCTTTGAATATTTTCTTAGACCCCTCTGTTTCTCTTTTTCTTCTGGGACCCCTATATTTTGAATGTTGGTATGTTTAGTGTTGTCCCAGAGGTCTCTGAGATTGTCTTTGATTCTTTTCCTTCTTTTTTCTTTATTCTGCTCCTTAGCAGTTATTTCCACCATTCTGTCTTCCAGCTCACTTACTCTTTCTCCTGCCTCAGTTTTTCTATTCTTGCTTTCTTCTAGTGTATTTTTCATTTCAGTTACTGTGTTGTTCATCTCTGTTTGTTCTTTAGTTCTTCTAGATCTTTGTTAAACATTTCTTGTATTTTCTCAATCCGTGCCTCCATTCTATTTCCGAGATTCTGGTTCATCTTTACTATCATTACTCGGAATTCTTTTTCAGGTAGGTTGTCTATATCTTCTTCATTTGTTTGGTCTTGTAGGTTTTTACCTTGCTCCTTCATCTGTGACATGTTTTTTTGTCATCTCATTTTTTTTTTTTGATGGGTGGGATTGTGTTCCTGTCTTACTGGTTGTTTGGCCTGATGCTTCAGCACTGGAGTTTGTAGGCTGTTGGGTAGATCTGGGTCTTTGTGCCTAGATCAGGACCTCTGGGAGACCTCACTCTGATGAATATTTCCTTGGGTCTGAGGTTCTCTGTTAGTCGGACTTGGAGCTCTCACCACAGGAGCTCAGGCCCAACCCTGGCTCATGAACCAAGATCCCGCAGCTGCATGGGACTGCAAAAAAAAAACAAAAAAGACAAAAAGGAGCTGAATATTGACAAAGAGTAAAACATAAAATAAGGTTAGAAAACTAACAGATATTTTAGAAAAAATAAAAATAATAAAAATATAGATGAAACAACAACCAGAAGGTAAAACAACCACAATACCAAAAAAGAGGAGAAAAACTAAAGCCAGAAAAGACCTTGGCTGGGGGGAGGGTCTTAGGCTCAGCACAGCAGGAGGGGCCCAGGAGTGCCTCTGGCCTTGGAGGTTGGAGGACCCCAGCAGGTGCCCTGGGTCTGAGTGGGCAGGGGAAATGCTAGGAGTGTTCACCCTGATCCTCCCTCCTATGCCCCTAGGACCCACACAGCCAGAAGGGCCCCCAGAAGGCAGGAGACCAGACCCGGAAGCCCAACAAGCTTCCTGAGGCCCAAATGGGCAAGGGAAATGCCAGTGGCACCTCCCCTGATCCTCCATTCCCCAAGAGCCCCTCCCCATTCACCTCTCCTCTTCTTCCCCGCCCAGAACCAAGACAGCCAGAGGGGGCCCTGGAAGGTGGAGGACCCGGCCCAGGACCCCATCAGGCTTCCCAGGGCCTGAGTGGGTAGGGGAAATGTCCTGTGCCTCCCCTGATCCTCCAGTCCCAGAGGGTCAACCCACCACTGTCCGCCTTTCCTCCTCTTCCCCCTCCTCCCTCCCTCCCTCCCTCCCATGCCCCTAGGACTCATGCAGTTGGAGGGGGTCCCCAGAGGGCAGAGGACCAGGCACGGGGGCCCAGCAGGCTTCCCAGGGCCTGAGTGGGGAGGGGGGAAACATCCTCCACACCTCCCCTGATCCTCCAGTCCTGGAGGGCCCATCCTTGTCCGCCTCTCTTCTTCTTCCCCCCCCCCCTCACAGGACCAATGAAGCAGGGGGCGGGCCCAAAGGCAGAAGACCAAGCCAGGACCCCAGCAGGCTTCTCAGGGTCTGAGTGGGTGGGGGAAATGCCCCCCGTGCCTCTCCTCATCCTCTGGTCCCAGAGGGTCACCCCCCTCACTGCCCACCTCTCCTCCTCTTCTCCCCTCCTCCCTCCCTCCCATGTGCCTAAGGACCCACGTGGCTTGAGGGGGCCCTGGAGGGTGAAGGACCAGGCCCAGGAGTGCAGCAGGCTTCCCAGGGCCCTATTTGGTAAGGAAAATGCTAGGCATGCTCCCCCTGATCCTCTGAACCCCCAACTGTCCCTCCAGGCATGGAAACACCTCCCCTCTCCCAGCCACCCCTCAGGGGCACTGGTCCTATCTGGCCTCCACTTCTCTTCCTTCCTCACTGCCCCCCACATCCTACCCAGTCACTCGGGGTATATTCCCATCTCCTTGGACATCGAGGTCTCCCACCAGCATCCAGCAGGTGCCCTAGTTGTGGGGAGATGTGAACTCCATGCCCTCCCATGCTGCCATCTTGACTCCACCCCCAAGCTCTTTTTAATGACCTATAAAATCCTACCTGATATGGTTTCCCACCCATTACCCTATCTTGCTTTCTTCAAAGCATGTATTACCATTGGAAATTTAAAATATATATATTTCTTACCTGTATACTGGTCTAGAATGTGAGCTCCACAAGGACAAGCTGTATCCCTACAGCCTAAAACAATCTCTGGTAGATAAGTGTTTACTGAATAATTGAATGAAAGAATAAGTGAATGAATGAATGTGTCTTCTTATCACTGCCTGAGAAAATTAAACCCACTTATTAGACCCCAGTCAAATGTCATCTCTTTCATGAAGGTATCCCAGATTTTCCTGCTATAAGTTATCTCCCTCTCTCTTAAATGCTCATGTGTCATCAGTTACATTGAAATGGTTGTACTCCATGGTAACTAGTCTCTTAAGAAGCCCTGACATACTAAAAGTGTAACTTCAGAGGCTTTTGCTGGTGTCACTTCAGTTCAACCAGATTAATTTCTTTTGATAATGTGGTAAGGACTAATTTATCTAACATATTGCTTTGTATAAGCCTTGTGCTGTCATTGTATTTTACAGGACAATGTATACCAGAAAATACCAGCCTAAATTCGATATACATCCAATCTGATACCCTGAATCAATTACAAACTACAGTAACTACTTGATATGGCCATATTCCTGATATTGCCGTATTTCTCAAAGATTAGTCACTTAGGTATTTTCATTTTAAAACTTGCAATGAAGTTCCATGTTAAAGACATACTCTATTGTTAGTCTGCAATTTATAAGTGCAATTCTTGCATAGTTTTATAGTGAGTTAATATTGCCTTTTGTCCTGATTTTTATTTTTCATAGAAGTGCATTTCAAATCATATCTCTTCAGCTTGCATTACCCTTAAAAGACTAGAACCAGAGAACGAAAGCTGAGACTATATCAGGGGAAGGATGTAGAAATATAGCATCTCAGACTTGGAAAGAGTCTTAGATCAAGTAGTACAATCTTGCTCATGATGGAAGAATCACTTCCACTTCAACATGATCCCTGAGAGATAGCTCATCCAGCCTTTGCACACCTCTGGTGATGAACAGCTTACTATCTCCAAAAGCAGCTTATTCCATCCATGGACAACTCTTCCTTCGATTTAGCTGAACCTAACCACCCTGTGGCTTTCACTTGTAAGTCCAAGCTCTACCTCTTGGAACCATACAGACCCCATTTTCTCCTTCTTCCCTGTGACAGTTCTTCAGAGGCCTGAAGACAGACATCACATCCCTGGTCCTTCTCTTCTCCAGGCCAAACAACTCCAGCTCCTTTAACCACTCTTTATGAATTCTGGAATCCAGCTCACTACTACTGTACTCATTCCCTTCCAGTTATTCTGTTTCTCCTTTAAACTGTGGCACTAGGGCAGAAGAGAATAGGACTATCATACCTAACCACTTCTTGAGATATTGGCCTAAGGCTCTGAGGCAAAAACTGCCTGGTTGTTCATTTAACATGTTTTGCTTTCTTTCTCATCACACATCTAAACTACACTTACTAACCTCTCTTGCTGCTACGTATAGTCATTTAACTTAATTATAGCAAATGGAATATATGTAGAAGTGATATATACCATTTCTAGTCCTGTAGCATAAACTTTTCCACAATTTCCCCTCATCTGACCCCTGGTAATTGAGTTCCAGGAAAATCTTGAAAGCCATATTTTGATCATGGCAGAACCTCTATCAGCCTGAGTCCCTCAGTTACTGTGTGAAAATCAGTACCTCTTTCTATCACCACTTATTAAAATTTCCATTAGTAATAAATTTCATTGTGTTAAGTTACTGAGGTTTTAGGGAATATCATTCATAACCTTGCTGAAATACCTCCTTCCTCTACTCTTCCATACTTGCCAGTATCTCCCATCCTGTGCCTGTGCAATTTTCAAGACGAAATTGAGGACTTCACATAAATCTTTCTTCAATTCCATCTGGCTCTGTCCAGCCCATTATTGCAGCTTGTGGACATCTCCTAATTCATTCATTTGCATCTCCCCACCACAGCTTCCTGTCATCTGTTGTGATGTACAATTAGATTCCTCATAAAAACTATTAGTAAAAGTGTTGAATGAGTCGGGGATAAGGGCCAACACCTGCAGCACACAATAGAGCACTCTACCTAGATTGACCCAATTGACTCTTTACTTGGTCATGAGGTTACAATCATTCACAAGTCTCCTAAATATACTGTCATCTGCATCCTTATTTCTCAGTAATATCTATAGGGATATCCTTAGATACTTTGTCAAACACCAGGCCAAAGTTGAGATACCCTCTGGAAGAAGATTATATTGAACTTTCAATCTAGTAATCCTAGTAATAAGAAATAAAATCAGTTAAATCTAGTGTGACATGCATAGAAAGCCCATGCTGACTTTTAATACTGATCATTTACCTTTCTAAACTTGCAAAACTGTTACATATCTACATATCTAGATTTCAAGATTAGTTTGGTTGAATTACAGCAGTGACCTGCTAGTCAAGAACTTGGGTTCTAGTTTTGCAATATCTATCTAACTGTGTGAGCTTGAACAGATCATTTCACTTCTGCGTCCTCAAGTTGTGGAATGGAGTGGCTAGAATACATAACTTCTAAGGTCTCTTTCTACTTTGGGTCTGCTTTGAATCAATCAGTTTAGTGTATATAGTACCAAATTGGCTTTTTAAAATTTTACCAGTCAGTGATATGTTTCCATATCATAAAATCTTTGCTATAAGAGTTCTTTCATGCAGGGTCTAAGGCAGGTATCCATGAAATTGGATGAAAAAAATACGTTTTATTTTCACGAGCCTCTAACTAAAATTTAGCTTTTCCTCCAATTATCAATGTAAGTAAAAATAGCAGCTGGACATCCCTTCAATACAGAATCAGGGCTACAAAAAAGTCTACAGTCCCCCCAAATAATGGGCCATCTCAGAACTTTCTGAAATTTTTTTTCTCAAGCTTTAAAACCAGATGTGATTATTCAGTTTTGTTTTGAGGGAGAAAATGAAGTAGACTGAGGATGTGATGAGTTGATTGATGATGTGGGAACCTAGGAGAAAGCTATTTCCATTCTTAGAATTTAAGAGAAACTTCCCTTCACCCTCCCATCTACCCACACATATATGTTTATATCATCACATTGATATTTAATATGTTTTTTAACATAGAAGAAACAGACAATGACTCAAAGAAACAAAGAATACATTTCAGAATGGGCTAAAAATTATATATATATATATATATATATATATATATATATATATATATATATATATATATATATATATATATATATATATGTAATGTCCATGGAGGGCAAGAGTGGGAGAGGATATCTTTTCAGTTTTAAGTAAGTCTAGCTCCTTCATTAGGTTTCTTCTCTTTTTCTTTATTATTTATCTATAATAAAAACCATGCCAAGAGAAAAAAGTCTACAGTAATTTTCACAGTACCTGGATCTTATAGCAAGTAGAAATTACAAAGTTCTCATATCACATTACCATTGTTGCACACGTCTTGGAATATCATTTATTTTATGTTCATCACTACTTGACATTATGATAGTTATTAAACCATCCATTAGATCTTGTTATTTAATGCATCAATAAAGAAGTATGTGTATTTCTATACCAAAACTTTGAGTTTTGTATAATTGATAAATGCATTTAAATATAATTGGTTTCCATTGCAATCTTCTGTATTTTATTTTATGCATTTTAAATATTATTCTAAGAAGGGTCAATAGGCTTCACCAGACTTCTGAAAGTGTCCATGGCGTCAAATAACTAAGGAACTTACCTACCAGTTTAACGCTCAGCTCATGGTGAGGAGAACAAAACAAATGCTCATGGGGAATGATAGAAAATAAGACAGAATAGGCTGATATTAAAATTACTTTTAGTTCATCTTCTAAACTTTCTCTTTTCTCCACCCGTACCTAATTGTCTTCATGATGCCCACAGATGTCTTCACCCAGACACAGTTGTAGATGTTTATGGAAGAAAAGGGGAAAAGAAAAAAAAAATATTGAGCACCTACTATATGCCAAACACGTTCACTGATAGTATGTCAATTAATCTTCTCAACGTCTCTGAGGGGAAGTGTGATTTCCCCCATTTTACAGTTGAAGAAACTGAGGCTGAGAAATTTTATGGATTCTGTACAATATCACACAGCTACTAAAATGACTAGGATGAGATTAGAAGCTGCTATCCCCCAAATTCAAAGCCTCTTTCAGTGTATTTCGGCTGTACTACAACCCTAAAAATAATGACTTGACCATTTCCAAAGTATGTTAAAATTCAGTCTTTCACTGAATATTCCCGACATCTCTTAAAAGTCAACATTGTTGTCTCCAATTTACACATTCAGAAACTGGGAGATAACTTGCCATGTGTTTAGCAGAGTAAAGAGTTGAATCATGATTTAAGGCAGTTTCTCCAATTCCATCATCACATATGTATTGTAGCCAGCAGAAAATAGTACCACCTAGAAGCTACTTATGTCATTTCTGTTCACATCTATTTGCTAGATATTAATCATATAGCCACACCTACATCCAAGGAAGGCTGGAAAACCTAGAATTTAGCTGAGTGACTATGTACCCACTACAATTTGTACTACTATAAAATCAGAGATGATATTAGGGGACAATTAGCAGTCTCTGACACAGGTGAGTAACATTAGTCTATTTCACAGGTGTGGAAAGTGAAGTTCAGAGAATTGAAGCAACTTTCCCGAAGTTTCTTGGCTAGTAAGTGGCAAAGTTGGGATTCCAACCCTAGTCTGAATGGCTCTGAAGTTTCTATCTTTCACCACTACTCCATACAAACTGAAGATCAAGATTCGGAGGGAATAACTGAACCACCAGGTAATAGTTGTAGAAAAGGCTTGGGCTGACTAGGCTGAAATGTGGGCCAGGGCCTGGGCTTGAACCAGAATCTGGATGTATGTATGTATATAGAGGGCCCCAGCCTTTGCCACCTTCCCCCATTTGGTTAAGGGTATAATTGTAAGCCTGGAGAATAGAAGACTAAAGTGGGACGAGGTATGTGTCTTCAGATCTCTGAAGGGCTTTCACAGAGCAGAGCAGTAAACAAGGTCTATGTGGCCTTCAGAGATAGAGCTGAGATCAGTGAGAGAAAGCCACACGGAGATAAATTTCAGCCCAACAAAAGAAAGAAGTTCTGAAGAGTCAGTTCTCCTGACAAGGTAGAAGTGGCCTCAAGAAGAAGTGATAAGGGAACAAAAGCTAACTGATTACCTGGGGTTGGTGTAGTAGAAGGGATTCAAGCCTCAGATGGGGGTAGGTTCCTTCCAACCTTAGCACCTTGTGAAAGACAAGCAATTCATTTCTCTCTGCATGTGTATTATCTGGGACTCTCACCTCAATCCCTTGGCCCAAGTTCCATCTAAACTTTTGTAGTCAAACTGAAACAGAATAGACTTGGGGCCAGACCCAGGTTGATGTGAGAGTGGAATGTGTCTGTGAATGTTGAGTGTGGTATGTACATTTAAAGTTTCAGAGAAGGAACTTTTTAAATGTCTTTTTTTGTTTGTTTTTTTTTTAAAATCATTGGTACAATAAGACCATTAGAAGCCTTTTTTTTCTGGGACCTAAAATGATTATATCTTAAGAGTAAAAACTTTTTAGAGAGATGTTCAAAATTCCAAGTATGAAGCAGCACTACATTGTGGTAATATATTCAGCACCTAGCACTTGCAAAGTTAGCAATGACAAATGCAATAGTAGTTGAAAACCTGGCTTCCTAGCCTGGCTCAGCCTGTTATTTGTTTCAAGACCATGAACTGAACCTCAGTTTTCTAAATGGCAAAATTGGAACAACAGCAATGCCTATTTCACAAAGTTGTAATGAGGGTAAAGAAATACTGACTATAGTGTGCTTGGCACATGGTAAAGTGTGGTATATATATAGTTTGTTATGTGGGAAAACTTGCTAAGTGTGTCCTTCTTAAAAGATTTTGTTGCAAAAGATTATGTTTTCTCCCTTGTCATCTTGCTATTTCACACTTTCCCTGTTCAGCATTTGATTCTGTGGATTTTGGGGGGCCAGGTATTGATTCTTATTCATCTCTGTATCTATCTCTAAGAATATTGAATAAATGGCTGCATATGTGAATCTAAGAATCAGAGATGCTATCCACAGGTTGTCTCAATTTATGCAACAATCCGGTATTGGAATTTTAATTTCTCAGACTAAGTTTCCTCATATATGAAATAAGGACATAATCCCAAACTTGCAAGGCTGCCATAAGGACCAGGTGAGATAATGGATGTAAAGTACCCAGCACAGTTCTAGGCACAAAATAGCCACTGAATAAATGCTAGCTCTCATGATAGCTATTCTCCTTTTACCCATCTAGATTCACTCTCTGCTATTCTCTGTACTTCCCTGTGCCTTGTGAAACTGACCCACATGGAATAGGTCAACTGAACTCCCTTGACTTTTGGTTTCATTTAAGAGTCATTAATAGGAGACAATAGTAGAAGAGTGGGAGGAGAGAGAGATCAAGTCTTTATTCCTTCAGCTCTCTCCCTGCTAGGCTGCAGGTTGGCAGTGATTACATTCATCTAAGAAGGACGAAGCTCTGTTGGGATGGTCCCTTTTCATAGATTCTCTCTCTCTTCCTCCCCCTCTATTTCTGACTCTCTCTCCTTCTTTGTGTGTGTGTGTGTGTGTGTGTACGCACACATCTATATGTCTGTCTTTTTGTTACGGTAACTGTTCTACACCTTCCTCTAGAAGTGGTAAAACCAACCAGCTGTCTCTAGCCCCAGAGTGTTTCATCATTCCTAATTGCTTCTCTTTACCCTGCCCACAACTTTGAAAATAGAACTTCCATTAAACTCTCCTCAATTACCAGGTGTCTTGCACCTCCATATGTTAAATAAGAAAATCTGAGGCTCATAAAGGTGAAGTAGTTGGCCCAAATCCACACAGATTCACCCTTGTGGTACAAAAAAGCTCACCCTAACAAATAAGAAGCCAGTGTTTCTTTCAGGAGGACTGGTGGATTTAGGTCTTGTAACTGCTATGCCTCTTTATTCAGCTCACAACAAAACTGGATGTTGACACAGAGGGAGACATTTACCTGGGAATTCCAAAAGGCTTATAAATGCACCACTTGCCTTTCTAAAGGCTGTCATCTCTAAAGAGGTTTAATGAAACAAAAAATGGAACTTAGATTTGCCTCAAAATTCAGCCTGGGAAAGATAAAGATGAGAGGGACTCAGTAACAGGCTTCCAACATAATGGGATCATTATGATAAAGACAACAAGTTGTATCTCTCCATTGGCCTTCAGTGAAAAGTGAAGGCTACATGCCTTGATATATAGCAAAGCATATTAAAATTTGCTATAAAGCAGAACATTTTCTTCAGTGCCAGTTGTTAATATTAATGCTATAATTATAATAACTTTCATTTACTGAGTATTTACTAAGTACCTGGTAATGTTCCGAGTGCTTTGTTTACATTCTCTTATTTAATTCAAGATAATCATCATGATCTCCACTTGAAGAGGGAGGATGCTGGGGCTCAAAGAGATTACGTAACTTGCCTGAGCCCACATTGTTGGTAAGTGGTACTGGAATGAGATACCAAAACCCATTCTCACAATCACTCCATTACTGTCAAGCGACAGAAAGAATAATGAATGAGGGATCCATTATTGGTGTCAGTGAAGCCATAGTGGTGAATTTCCTCCCTCAGCAGGACCTTTTACCCAGCATTCCCCTCACCTACACCCCATGACTGAAGATCTCTAGCAGTCAAGCCAGCCTGTGGAGGTGTTAGCCATAAGATGGACTGAGTAAGTGTATGTGATCAAGTTAGTATGGTCAGTCCCCCTGTTGGAAACACAGAACCCGATGTGCACCATAGTGGTGCACCAACAAGAAAACCTTCCCTTGGGCCTCCAAGTCAGCCTCTCTTTCCCCCATACCCAGGCTACTCTGTCATCTATTAAAATAATGCAGAGTGAGGGAAGCTGGGCTTGGAGAGGTTACTGAACTCGGTTGGAAGCCCTGGATTGGTATCCTAGCTTGGTCACTTATTTGTATGTCTCTTGCTTCTCTAGCCTTCAATGAGGAGATCAGACTCAAGAACCTTTAATAACCTTTGCTGCTCTGACATTCTTTGATTCTCTAATATTGCCATCTGGCCACCCTGGTTCCTGGACCCAAAGACTAGAATTATTTGCCATAGGGACAGCAGTAAGGCCCATCTACATCTCTACTTTATACATATATCATTACCTGTACCGATACCTAGTCTATACCTATCAGGATATCTTTTGAATCCTGGCTCTGCAACTTATAAGCTGTGTGACTAGTATGAGTTACTTTATTGCTCTGTGCTTCCATTTACTTACCACAATCTGGGAAAGGGGAAGGTGTTATTAAGGCAAAGTAAACTTATATAAAACTCCCAGTGCAAGGCTCAATACTTTGTAGTTTCTTTCCCTTAGGACAATTGGAGAAGGATTGAGAAGAGAGGATTTATTTAGGAGAACTAAGAAGTCCATACACAGTAAACCAGTGGCAGCACTTAGCTCCCTACAACCTTGGGCATCTTCCTGGGACCTTGGGAATCTTCATGGGAATGCACATGGCACATCCTTCATGTGTAGTAATGCAAAAGGTAGCAGCATGCCATACTTCATACTTCATACAGCATGCCATACTTCAAAAGTTTCTACTCTTCATGCGAATAACTGACAAAAAAAGAAAATAAAATTAAGTATTCAAACAGGCACCATATTAGTACTATCACCTACACTATCTTATTTAATCCTTACAACAATACTGTAAGATCACTACAGATAAGGAAACATTTTACAGAGAAGGAAACTAAGGCTCAGAGAGATTTGGCAACTTGACAAAGGATCCACAGTTAGTAAAGAGCAGAACTGGGAACTGAGCTCAAGTTCATCTGATTCTAAAAGTCCATCTTTTCTCTATAAAACATTACAAAGTGCTTTTGAATGGTTTGAAGTTTAAAGGAACATAGATGGGGGAAATCCATCTTGAGCTTAGAGAACAAAGATATTTTTACAAAAGTGATGGGATTTGAGTTGGGCATTAGAGGATGATAGGAGGTTTGGTTAGCGCCCCTGGCAAATACCATTTCTTCTACCTCTTTCTATATGAGATGCATAGCTGGCTATTTATTTTCATTTATTCTACAAATATTTACTGAGGACCTAAATCCAATAAAATGCCAAGGATGACTCAGGATGGCCTCAAGTGATAACTGCTGCTGCCAAACCACACACAAAATAATTTCTGGCTCTTTCTGGAACTATATCATTGCTCATAAGCAAATGCTATACTCTACAAAATGTTGAGAAATCATAAGAAGATAAAGTATGCCCTCGAAAAACAAACACCTTGGAGTTGGAAGCAAAAATTACATTGTCAACTGGCATGTTTTTCCCATTCCCTAATAATTATCATGCTACTTCCTATAGGATATCAATTATAAATGAGGAAGTTGAACAGGTAGAGAAGTGGGACTAGGGGGAGATTGTAAAATATTTCAACTGGATAGGAGCTTAAAATTACTTATATATCCCTTCTGAAGTATATAGCATATCTTTATCTATAGCATATCTTCTGAACTGGGCTTGAAATACCCAGGGCTTGCTGACACAATTCTGGTGGGAATTATTAGGTCAAAAATGTACTATAGAGAGAGGCTTCAGTGAGATGAGGAACTAGGAATCTCCAAGTTCTCCTTCTACTGAGATAATAATAATAATAACAGTAGGCATCTGAACCAATTTTTAGAAACTGGAGAACAATCAAAGTTTACAGCAACAAACTTAATTCCCAAACAAGAAAAAACTATCTTCAAAACAGTAGGAAAATTTTTTTGCTTTTTTTTTTTACCCTTCCCCCATATCCTCCCTTGTGTGATGAAGATGTTGGTCTTGAGCAGCAGTAGCTCAGTTTCTAGTTTCCTCCCTCAAAAGAGAGGCCTAATTTGCAAATTATACTGTACAACTGTTTTAACCTGTCTGGGAGCTAACTGAAGGACTGGGCTTTTGGTTTCTATCTTGCAAAACTCAAACATGGGTGGGAACTGGTGGGCACTGCTTATAAAAGCTACAAGGGGACTATAGATTCACAGACACTTGGGGCAAGGAGGTACAGGTGGATACATATAATATGATATCTAAGGCCTGGAGGAGAAACTGAGATGAGACTCTTTAGAAATTTAAGACATTCAAAAGCAGCCATATATATGAGGAAATTTAGAAAGCCATGTGCAGGTCCAAAGAAGACACATGCTCGGATAAGACATGAAAAGACCTTAAACTTTCACCTCAGGCTGACCCCTGAGCTCAGAGTAAGTCTAGCTATTTGCTGAAGGACTGACCCAGCACAGAATCAGTCTACAAAGACTGGGAGAGTTCAGTGTTTTCTCTTTTTGTTTGTTTATTTTTTGGTGTTTGTTTGTTTGTGCTTCTAGCATGCAAGGAAAAGTCTGTCAAAACACTAGCTGAACATGAGCTAAAAGAACAGAGATATTGGTGAGAACACATGACAAGGAAGAGTTTTTGTAAAAATAGTTTGTAAAAGTCTCAAAATAAAGGGACTACTGTAGACATAAACAATAAAAATATCAAATGGTGGGAAGGGAATCTAATTTTCAGTTACTTTGTTATAATAATCAAATGCCCAGTTTTCAACAACAACAAAAAATTCACAAGACACACAAAGAAACAAGGAAAACAGGGCACAGTCAAAGGAAAAAATTAAACTGACAGAAATCATCTGCAAGGGAGCCCAGACAGTTGACTTATTAAGCAGAAACTTTAAAACTATTGTCTTAAATATACTCAAAGTACTAAGGGAAAACACAGATAAAGAGTAACCATAAAACAATATTTGAACAAAATAGGAATATCAAGAAATAAAAATTATAATAAGGAATCTAACAGAAATTCCAATGCTAAAAAATAAAAACTGAAATAAAATATTCAGTAGAGGAATTCAACAGCAGATCTGAGGAGGCAGAGAAAAAGAATCAGCAAACTTGAAGAAAGAACAGTTGAAATTATCAAGTTAGAAGAGCAGAGAATAAAGGAATTAAGAAAAGAGAAAAAAGCCAAAGAGAATTGTGGGCAGACAAACAGACAAAAGTACACATTATGGCAGTCACAGAAAAAGAAAGAGAAAAGGACAGACAGATTATTTGCAGAAATAATGGCTGAAAACTTCCCAAATTTGAGGAAATACATAAATCTATAAGTTCAAGATGCTTGATAAGCTCCTAGTAGGATAAATCAAAGGTGAGCACAAAAAGATATATTATAAACAAACTTTTGATAAGCAAAAACAAAAAGAGAATCATGAGAACAACAATAAAGAAATGACTCATCACATAAAAGGGATTCTCAATAAGATTATCAGCCAATTTCTCATCAGAAACCTTGTGGCCAGAAGGTAGAGGGATGATATATTTCAGAGCTAAAAAAACAAACATGTCAAATGATACTACTATATCTGACAAAACAGTCTTTCAATTACATATAACTTTAGGATGTTATGTGTAATCTCCAAGGTAACCAGAAGGAAAATATCTATAGAATATACACAAAAGGAAATAAGAAGGGAATAAAAACAAGTCACCACAAAAAAGTCATATGTTACAAGATGGAAGAACCTTGAAGACATTATGATAATTAAATAAGCCAGTCACAAAAGAAAAATTAGTGCATGATTCCACTTACATCAGGTACCTTGGAGTAGTCATATTCAGAGACAGAAAGTAGAATGGTGGTTTGGAGGGCTAGGGGAAGGAAGGGATTTGGAGTGGGGGGAAGGAAGGAATGGGAGTTACTGTTTAATAGGTACAGAATTTTACTTTGAGAAGATGAAAAGTTTCTAGAGATGGATGGTGATGATGGTTGTATAATAATGCAAATGTACTTAATGCCATGGAATTGTACACTTAAAATGTTTAAAGTGGTAAATTTTATGCTACTTATATTTTGTCAATTTTTTTTAAAAAGGGAGAAATTAAGACATTCTCACTTAGACAAAAGCTGAGGGATTTTATTACCAAGAGGCTGGCCCTACAAAAAATGCTAAAGGTGTTCCTTCAGGGTGAAATAAAAGGATGGTCAAGAGTAACTTAAGGCCATATGAAGATATAAAATTATCTTGTACAGTATAATTCTACTCTGTGTTTGTAACTTCATTTAAAACATTTTCTACAGGATTTAAAGGACAAATGCTTACAAATAATTATAAGTCTATATTATTGACCACAATTTGCATACAGACGTAATTCATGACACCAATAACTTGAGATGGAGCTATATGGGAATAGTTTTGTATGAAAATGAAGTTATGCTGATATCAATGCAAATTAAATGCTTACAACTTTAGCATGTGGTAAGTAATCCCCATGGTAACCACAAAGAAGATATCTATAGAATATACACAAAAGGAAATGAGAAGGGAATCAAATATGTCACTAAAAAAAATCAACTAAACACAAACAAAAGCAGTAATGGATGAAATGAGAGGCAAAGAACTATTAAGACATATGAGAAAAATAGGAAAATGTCAGAAGAAAGTCCTTCCTTATCAATAATTACTTTAAATATAAATGGATTAAATTTTCTCCATTCAAAAGGCATAGATTGGCAGAAGGGATTTAAAGAAAAACATGATCCAATTATATACTATATACAAGAGTCACATTTTATATGTAAAAACAAAAATGCTTGAATGTGAAAGAATGGGAGAAGATATTCCATGTAAACAGTAACCAGGAGAAAGCCAGGTTGGCTATACTAATATCAGACAAAAAAGACTTTAAGTAAAACAACCTGTTACAAGAGACAAAGAAGGACATTATATATCAGTACATCGGTCAATTCACCAATAAGATATAACAATTGTAAATATATATACACCACTTTAAGCACTACAAAATATATGAAGCAAACACTGACAGTATTGAAGCGAGAAATAGTTCTCCAATAATAGTGGAAAACTTCAATACATCACTTTCAATAATGGATAGAAAATCAGACAGAAGATCATTAAGGGAATAGTGGACTTGGACAACACCATAAACCAATTAAACCTAAGAGACATATATAGAACACTGCACCACCAACAGCAGAATACAAATTTTTCTACAGTACACATGGAACATTCTTCAGGATAGACAACATGTTGGTCCACAAAGCAAGTCTTAATCAATTTAAAAAGTTTGAAATTATGCAAAGTATCTTATCTGATCATAATGGATTGAAGCAAAAAACAACAGAAGGAAAACTAGAAAATTAACGACTGTTTGGAAATTAAACCACAAATTATTAAACAAGTGATAAGCCAAAAGAGAAAATAAAATGGAAATTAGAAAATACCTTGAAACAAATAAAAATGAAACTACAACATGCCAAAAGTTATGGGTTCAGAAAAGTAGTGCTAACCTGAACCAAGATGGTGGAGTAAAAGGACGTGCTCTCACTCCCTCTTGTGAGAACACCAGAATCACAACTACCTGCTGGACAATCATCAACATGAAGACACTGGAACTCACCAAAAAAATACCCCACATCCAAAGACAAAGGAGAAGCCACAATGAGACAGTAGGAGGGGCACAATCAGAGCAAAATCAAATCCCATAACTGCTGCGTGGGTGACTCACAGACTGGAGAACACTTATACCACAGAAGTCCACCCACTGGAGTGAAGGTACTGAGCCCCACGTCAGGCTTCCCAACCTGGGGGTCCGGCAATGGGAGGAGGAATTCCTAGAGAATCAGACTTTGAAGTATAGCGGGATTTGATTGCAGGACTTTGACAGGACTGGGGGAAACAGAGACTCCACTCTTGGAGGGCACACACAAAGTAGTGTGTGCATCAGGACCCAGGGGAAGGAGCAGTGAACCCAGGGGAGACTGAACCAGACTTACCAGCTAGTGTTGCAGGGTCTCCTGAAGAGTTGGGGTTGGCTGTGGCTCACCATGGGGACAAGGACACTGGCAACAGAAGTTATGGGAAGTAATCCTTGGCATGAGCCCTCCCAGAGTCTGCCATTAGCTGCACCAAAGAGCCCAGGTAGCCTCCAGTGTTGGGTTGCCTCAGGCCAAACAACAAACAGGGAGGGAACCCAGCCCCACCCATCAGCAGTCAAGCGGATTAAAGTTTTACTGAGCTCTGCCCACCAGAGCAACACCCAGCTCTACCCACCACCAGTCCCTCCCATCAGGAAACCTGCACAAGCCTCTTAGATAGCCTCATCCACCAGAGGGCAGAGAGCAGAAGCAAGAAGAACTACAATACTGCAGCCTGTGGAACAAAAAGAACATTCACAGAAAAATAGACAAGATGAAAGGGCAGAGGGCTATGTATCAGATGAAGTAACAAGATAAAACCCCAGAAAAACAACTAAATGAAGTGGAGATAGGCAACCTTCCAGAAAAAGAATTCAGAATAATGATAGTGAAGATGATCTAGGACCTCGGAAAGACAATGGAGGCAAAGACTGAGAAGATTCAAGAAACGTTTAACAAAGACCTAGAAGAATTAAAGAACAAACAAACAAAAATGAACAATACAATAACTGAAATAAAAACTACACTAGAAGGAATCAATAGCAGAATAACTGAGGCAGAAGAACCGATAAATGACCTGGAAGACAGCATGGTGGAATTCACTGCTGTAGAACAGAATAAAGAAAAAAGAATGAAAATAAATGAAGACAGCCTAAGAGACCTCTGGGACAACATGAAATGCAACAAGATTCGCTTTATAGGGGTCCCAGAAGAAGAAGAGAGAGAGAAAGGACCAGAGAAAATATTTGAAGTGATTATACTCGAAAACTTCCCTAACATGGGAAAGGAAATAGTCACCCAAGTCCAGGAAGCGCAGCAAGTCCCATACAGGATAAACCCAAGGAGAAACACGCCGAGACACATAGTAATCATATTGGCAAAAATTAAAGACAAAGAAAAATTATGGAAAGCAGCAAGGGCAAAATGACAAATAACATACAAGGGAACTCCCATAAGGTTAACAGCTGATTTCTCAGCAGAAACTCTACAAGCCAGATGGGAGTGGCATGATATATTTAAAATGATGAAAGGGAAGAAGTTACAACCAAGATTACTCTATGCAGCAAGGATCTCATTCAGATTCGATGGAGAAATGAAAAGCTTTACAGACAAGCAAAAGCTAGAGAATTCAGCAGCACCAAACCAGCTCTACAAAAAATGCTAAAGGAATTTCCCTAAGTGAGAAACACAAGAGAAGAAAAGGACCTACAAAAACAAACCCAAAACAATTAAGAAAATGGTCATAGGAACATACATATCAATAATTACCTTAAACGTGAATGGATTAAATGCTCCAACCAAAAGACACAGGCTTGCTGAATAGATACTAAAACAAGACCCATATATATGCTGTCTACAAGAGACCCACTTCATACCTAGGGACACATACAGACTGAAAGTGAGGGGATGGAAAAAGATATTCTATGCAAATGGAAATCTAAAGAAAGCTGGAGTAGCAATATTCATATCAGCTAAAATAGACTTTAAAATAAAGAATGTTATAAGAGACAAGGAAGGACACTACATAAGGATCAAGGGATCAATCCAAGAAGAAGATATAACAATTATAAATATATATGCACCCAACATTGGAGCACCTCAATATATAAGGAAACTGCTAATAGCTGTAAAAGAGGAAATAGACAGTAAGAAAATAATAGTGGGGAACTTTAACACCTCACCTACACCAATGGACAGATCATCCAAAATGAAAATAAATAAGGAAACAGAAGCTTTAAATGACACAATAGGCCATATAGATTTAATTGATATTTATAGGACATTCCATCCCAGAACAGCAGATTACACTTTCTTCTCATGTGTGCATGGAACATTCTCCAAGATAGATCACATCCTGGGTCACAAATCAAGCCTCAGTAAATTTAAGAAAATTGAAATCATATCAAGCATCTTTTCTGACCACACCGCTATGAGATTAGAAATGAATTACAGGGGAAAAAACGTAAAAAACACAAACACATGGAGGCTAAACACTACGTTACTAAATAACCAAGAGATCACCGAAGAAATCAAAGAGGAAATCAAAAAATATCTAGGGACAAATGACAATGAAAACACAACAATCCAAAACCTATGGGATGCAGCAAAAGCAGTTATAAGAGGGATGTTTATAGCTATACAAGCCTACCTCAAGAAACAAGAAAAATATCAAATAAATAATCTAACCTTACACCTAAAGAAACTAGAGAAAGAAGAGCAAACAAAACCTAAAGTTAGCAGAAGGAAAGAAATCATAAAGATCAGAGCAGAAATAAATGAAATAGAAACAAAGAAAACAATAGCAAAGATCAATAAAACTAAAAGCTGGTTCTTTGAGAAGATAAACAAAATTGAAAAGCCATTAGCCAGACTCATCAAGAAAAAGAGGGAGAGCACTCAAATCAATAAAATTAGAAATGAAAAAGGAGAAGTTACAACAGACACCGCAGAAATACAAAGCATCATTAGAGACTACTACAAGCAACTCTATGCCAATAAGGTGGACGACCTGGAAGAAATGGACAAATTCTTAGAAAGGTATAACCTTCCAAGACAGAAACAGGAAGAAATAGAAAATATGAACAGACCAACCACAAGTAATGAAATTGAAACTGTGATTAAAAATCTTCCAACAGGGCTTCCCTGGTGGCACTGTGGTTGAGAATCTGCCTGCCAATGCAGGGGATGCAGGTTCGGGCCCTGTTCTCGGAGGATCCCACATGCCGCGGAGCAACTAGGCCCGTGAGCCACAATTACTGAGCCCGCGTGTCTGGAGCCTGTGCTCCACAACAAGAGAGGCTGCGATAATGAGAGGCCCGCACACCGCAATGAAGGGTGAACCCCACTCTGATGAAACACTTTAAAGATGATACCAACAGATGGAGAGATATACCATGTTCTTGGATTGGAAGAATCAGTATTGTGAAAATGACTATACTACCCAAAGCAATCCACAGATTCAATGCAATCCCTATCAAATTACTAATGGCATTTTTTACAGAACTAGAACAAAAAATCTTAAAATTTGTATGGAGATACAAAAGACCCCGAATAGCCAAAGCAGTCTTGAGGGAAAAAAATGGAGCTGGAGGAATCACACTTCCTGACTTTGGACTATACTACAAAGCTACAGTAATGAAGACAATATGGTACTGGCACAAAAACAGAAACATATATGAATGGAACAAGATACAAAGCCCAGAGGTAAGCCCACGCACCTATGGACAACTAATCTATGACAAAGGAGGCATGGATATACAATGGAGAAAAGACTCTCTCTTCAATAAGTGTTGCTGGGAAAACAGGACAGCTACATGTAAAAAAATGAAATTAGAACACTCCCTAACACCATACACAAAAATAAACTCAAGGTCTTCCCTGGTGGTGCAGTGGTTGAGAATCTGCCTGCCAATGCAAAGGACACGGGTTCAAGCCTTGGGCTGGGAAGATCCCACATGCCACGGAGCAACTAGGCCCGTGAGCCAAAACTACTGAGCCTGCACATCTGGAGCTTGTGTTCCGCAAGGAGAGGCCGCAACAGTGAGAGGCCCGTGCACCGCGATGAAGAGTGGCCCCCACTCACCTCAACTAGAGAAAGCCCACGCACAGAAATGAAGACCCAACACAGCCGAAAATAAATAAATTAATTAAATTTTAAAAAAAAAGATAAAAAAAACAACTCAAAATGGATTAGAGACCTAAATCTAAGACCGGACACTATAAAACTGTTAGAGGAAAACATAGGAAGAACACTCTTTGACATAAATCACAGCAAGATCTTTTTAGATCCACCTCCTAGATTAATGGAAATAAAAACAAAAGTAAACAAATGGGACCTAATGAAACTTAAAAACTTTTGCACAGCAAAGGAGACCATAAACAAGATGAAAAGACAACCCTCAGAATGGGAGAAAATATTTGCAAACAAATCAATGGACAAAGGATTAATCTCCAAACTATATAAACAGCTCATGCAGCTCAATATTAAAAAAACAAACAACCCAATCCAAAAATGGGCAGAAGACCTAAATAGACATTTCTCCAAAGAAGACATACAGATGACCAAGAAGCACATGAAAAGCTCCTCAACATCACTAATTATTAGAGAAATGCAAATCAAAACTACAATGAGGTATTACCTCACACCAGTTAGAATGGGCTTCATCCGAAAATCTACAAACAACAAATACTGGAGAGGGTGTGGAGAAAAGGGAACCCTCTTGCACTGTTGGTGGGAATGTAAACTGATACAGCCAATTGGGAGAACAGTATGGAGGTTCCTTAAAAAAACTAAAAATAGAATTACCATATGGTCCAGCAATCCCAATACTGGGCATATACCCAGAGAAAACCACAATTCAAAAAGACACATGCACCTCAATGTTCATTGCAGCACTATTTACAATAGCCTGGTCATGGAAGCAACATAAATGCCCATCGACAGATGAATGGATAAAGAAGATGTGGTACATATATACAATGGAATATTACTCAGCCATAAAAAGGAAGGAAGTTGGGTCATTTTGTTGAGACATGGATGGATCTAGAGACTGTCATACAGAGTGAAGTAAGTCAGAAAGAGAAAAACAAATATCGTATATTAACGCATATATGTGGAACGTAGAAAAATTGTACAGATGAACCAGTTTGCAGGGCAGACATTGAGACACAGATATAGAGAACAAACATATGGACACCAAGGGGGGAAAGCCGCGAGGGGGTGGGGTTGGTGGTGTGATAAATTGGGCCATTGGGATTGACATGTATACACTGATGTGTATAAAATTGATGACTCATAAGAACCTGCTCTATAAAAAGAAAATATAGAAAAAAACTATTTATCAGGTTTATAGACATGTGTGCAATTAAAAAAAAACACTAATGTTACCTTGATATCAATGTCCCAATCTGCTTTTTACATATAATTACATGTTTGGTACTAGTACCTGTGGTGATTTAATAAATACTATTCATAGTGGGTTCTGTGTGTGTGTGTGTGTGTGTGTGTGTGTGTTTCATGAGAGATAAAATGGATAAATGAGTCACTGGCAAAAGAACAGCATGACTGTGCCAGAGGAAAAAAAAAAAAAACTTCATCCCTAAAAGGAATGAGGAGGCTATTTGAGGCTACTTTGCAATCATCAGAGTCCACAACTATATACCACAGTAAAGAGTGTTTGCCTTCATTGATATGGCTGCAAAAAAAAAAAAAAAAAGCGATAGACAATAATTAGAAATATAGGGTATTTGTACAGGTTCATTTCAGTCTCTTTGTCTGCAAAATATATAATTTCTAGTCTTTCATGAGAAACCCCAAGCTAGAACCACCCAGCTGAGCCACTTTTGAATTCCTGACCCACAGAAATTGTGAGACACAATAAAAGTTTATTATTGTTTTTTTTTAAGAAAAGAATTATTCACAATAGGCAAAAGGTGGAAACAACCCAAGTGTCTGTCAACAGATAACCAAAATATGGAAAAACAAAGTGTGGAATAGGTATACAGTAGAATATTATTCAACCATAAAAAGAAATGAATATTTATACATGATACAACATGATGTATCTTGAAAACATTATGCTTAGTGCAATAAGCGAGACACAGAAGGACCAATACTGTATGATTCCACTTATCTGAGGTACCTAGAGTAGGCAAATTCATAGAGACAGAAAGTAGGAGAGATGTTACCAGGGGCTGGGGGGAGGGAAGAAGGGGGAGTTACTGTTTAATGGGTACAAAGTTTTTGTTGAGAATGAGGAAAAAGTTTTGAATATAGATAGCGGTGATGGTTATACAACATTGTGAATGTATTTAATGCCATGGAATTGTATACTTATGAATTGTTAAAATGATAGATATTGTGTTTATTTTACCACAATACAAAAATTAGATTTAGGATTTATTTATTCTTTCCACTATATTTTTGTCTATTTCACTATTTTTGGCTTTTACTTTTATTAATCCCTTGATTTTTTGTTGTTCATTTTTAATTTCCTAAGAGGAGTTCTTGATTCCTTTAATTTCAATTTCCTTGAATGCTTTTAAGACTAATTTTCCCTGGAATATAGGTTTAATATACCAAAACATAAGTTTCATTACTTTCTGGATAGTTTTTGGTTTCTATTTTGATTTCTGTATTGATCTAGAGGTTATTTTTATTCTAAGTAGTTAATAGTTTGGGGGTCTTCTATTTATTATTCATTTGTATTCTAAAACATTGATCAGAAGAATGTATCCTACAAAAATCTTCACTTTTTTTAATTTGTCAAGTTTTATTTGTGGCCAAGTACATGATAGATATATATATATGTATATGTATGATATAGAAATATACATGATATTGAAATATGATATATAAATATATAAATGTTTTATTGACATAAGGTAAAAAGAAGCATATTCTGTATTTGTAGGTTTCAAAGTTCTATACGCATCTATTAAATTGAGCTGGTTGATTTTAATACTCAGAAAAAAAAAAGGTTAGAATTATAGAGCATGCTGACATAATCTTATGATCTCTTAATAAACCTTTTAGTAAACAAAAATAAAGAGAACAAGTTGCAAAATAAAAAATCAAAAAAACAAAAAACAAAAAAAAGAAAAGTAGTGCTAAGGGGGAAATTTGTAGTTGAAAATACATACATTAAAAATGTAAACAGACCTCAAATCAATACCTAATTTTGCACATTAAGGAATGAGGTAAAGAAGAACAACTAAACCCAAAGCTAACAGAAGAAAGGAAATAATACAGATTAGAGTGGGGGAAAGAAAGCTGAGAATAAAACATAAGAGAGAAAATCAATAAAACCAAATGTGGTTTATTTGAAAATATCAACAAAATGGACAAGCATTTAGTTAGATTGACTAAGGAAAAAGAGAGAGGGCTCAAATTACTCAAATCAGAAATGAAACTGGGGAAATTAATACTGATATTACAGAAATAAAAGGGAGTATAATAGCATGCTATGGACAATTGTAAACCAACACATTGGATAGCCAAGTGAAAATGGACAAAGTCCTAGAAACATAGAATCTACCAAACTGAATCAAAGAAATAGAAAATCAGAATTGACCTGTAATAGTAAGGAGGTTGGATAAGTAATTTAAAAATTCTCAACAACAACACAATGCCCAGGACCAGATGGCTTCCCTGTTGAATTATATCAAACATTTAATGAATTAAGACCAATCCTCCTTGAACTCTTCCAAAAAATTGAAGAGGACACTTCCAAACTCACTCTGTGAGGCTGGCATTACCCTGATATCAAATCCAGTCAAAGATATTAGAATGTTTCAACATGTGAATGTCAAACAATGTAATACACCACATTAATAGAATAAAGAGAAAAAAAAAACATGATCATTTCTATTGATGCAGAACATGCATTTGGCAAAACTAAACACCTTTTCAAGATAAAAATCCTCAATAAACTAGGAATAGAAGGAAAATTCCTCAACATGATTAAGGTCATATATGAAGAGCCCAGAGCTAACATTATACTCAATGGTAAAAGACTGAAAGTATTTACTCTAAGATCAGTAACAAAGTAAGGATGCTCTCTTCAGCCACTTCTATTCAACATATTACTGGAAGTTCTATCCAGAGCAATTAGGCAAGAAAAAGAAATAAAAGCAATCCAACTTGTTTGCAGAAGGCATGATTTATATATAGAAATCCTAAATATTCCACACACAAAAAAGCTGTTAGCACTAATAAATGAATTCAGCAAGTTGCAGGATAAAAAAAAAATCAACACAAACTAATTTTAATGGCATATAATCTGTAAAAATACAGAATCATTTTGCTGTATACTTGAAAATAATATAATATTGTGAATCAACTATATTTCAATTAAAAATTAAGTTGCATTTCTATTTACTAATAATGAAAAGTCTTAAAAGGAATTTAAGTAGAAAAAAATTCCACTTACAATAGCATCAAAATGGATAAAATACTTTGGAATAAATTTAACCAAAGAGGCAGAAGACTTGTACACTGGAAACTACAAAACATTTTTAAAGAGATTAAAGAAGACATAAATAAATGGAAAGACATCTTATAGTCATGGACTGGAAGACTTAATATTGTTAAGATGACAAAACTATCCAAAGTGATCTGTAGGTATAACGTAATCCCTATAAAAATCCCAATGACATTTTGGCAGAAGTAGAAAAATTCATCCTAAAATTCATGTATAATCTCGACACCACAAAAAAAAATCTTGAAAAATAAAATCAAAGTTGGAGAACTCAAAATTCCTGATTTCAAACCTTACTATAAAGTTAGCATAATCAAAACGGTGTGGATATGGCATAAGAATAGACATACAGACTAATGGAATAGAATAGACAGCACCAAAATATTTCCTCTCATATACAGTCAATTGATTTTTGACAAGGGAGCTAAGATCATTCAATGGGGAAAGAAGAGTCTGTTCCACAAATGGTGCTTGGAAAGTGGATATCCACAAGAAAAAAAAAATGAAGTTGGACCCTTACCTAATCCCATGTACAAACATTAACTCAAAATGGATGAAGTAGAAATAGCTAAACATAAGAACTAAAACTCTAGAATTCTGAGTAGAAAATATAAGGTAAAATCTTTATTACATTGGATTTGGCAAAGAATTTCTAGGCTATGACACCAAACACACAAGCAACAAATGAAAAAATGGAAAAACTGGACTTCATTTAAAAACCTTTGTCACATCAAATGAAACCATCTATCAACACAGTGATAAGGCAACCTGCAGACTGAGAGAAAATATTTGCAAATCATATATCTCATAAGGGGTTAATATCCAAAAAATATAAATGACTCCTAAAATTCAAAATAAAAAAACAAACAGCTTAATCCATAAATGGGCAAATGACTGGAATAGACAATTCTCCTAAGAAGAAAACAAGTGTCCAATAAACTCATGAAAAGTTGCTCAATTTCACTAGTTGTTAGGGGGGGTCCAATTCAAAACTACAATCAGATACCATTTCACACGCTGTAGGATGGCTATTATTAGAAAAAAAAAAAAAAAACCCCAGAAAATAGGAATTTTGGTGAGGATTTGAAAAAATTGGAACACTTGGGCCTTGCTGGTGGGAATGTAAAATGGGGCAACCACTTTGGAAAACAGTATGGCAGTTCCTCAAGAATTCAAACATAAAATTACCATATGATCCTGCAATTCCACTTTAGGTATGCACCCAAAAGAATTGAAAGCAAGGACTCAGATACTTGTACAATGATGTTCTTAGCAGCAATATTCACAGTAGCCAAAAAGTAGAAACAATCCAAATTTCCATCAACAGATGAATTGATAAACAAAATATGGTATATATATAAAATGGAATATTATTCAGCCTTAAAAAGGAAGGAAATTCTGATACAAGCTCAACATGGATGACCCTTGAAAACATTATCCATAGTGAAATAAGCCAGACACAAAAGGACAAATAGTATACAATTCCACTTATGTGAGGTACCTAGAGTATGCAAATTAATAGGGACTAAAAATAGAAAAGAGGTTACCAGGGCTTGGGAAGGGAGGAATGGGGTTTATTATTTCATGGGTACAGAGTTTGTTTGGGATGATGAAAAAGTTCTGGAAATGGATAGTGGTAATGCTTGCACATCACTGTGAATGTACTTAATGTCACTAAATTGTAGATGGTAAAGCTTGTTACATAAATTTTGCCACAATTAAAAAAGAAAAATACACCTTAAGATTCTGCAAGTTGAATGATTCTCAGTCTTCTTTACATTATCGTAGGATTTCAAAGAATTGTACTTACATAAGACAGAGGTCCAGATCACATTTTGTCCCAGGTAGCCTTTGAAGCAGCTGGATCACACACAGAAAGACCTTGAGAGATACTTGGGTTCATTTACAGAGGCAGCTACAGGAACAGCGATTCAACCAGAAAAGTGCATTTGGCTGACAGAATTTAATCTCAATGTAACTTGTTTCCCTCTTGGAGTCCTTTATCTTCTAATTATATCTTTCTTTTCCTTCCTGTGCAAGGGGAATGTACTATATATGTGTCCTTTTCCCTTCCATGACATCAGTATTAACTAAAGTCAATAGAACTCAAGTATAATTCCTCTCTCAACAGGCATTGGTCTGAAAAGCACTACTGGAAGCTTCACTAAGGCCAAAGATCCAGTTTACAGGGGAAAATACATGAGTCAACAAGAATCAAAGACTTGGGATTAAAGTCAAGGTTTGCCTATTATTGGTCAAGTGATCTTAGACCAGACAGTTTCTCTGTTTTGAGCATTGGTTGTTTCATCTGTAAATTGGGCATTATAAGAATAATTACTACCCTACAGTTTCTGTGAGGATTAAATGAGATGATTGTAAAGTGCCTGTCATACTGTAAGCACTCAAAAAATGACATCTTCTATTAGTATAAATTATAATGTAAAGTGACTGGAAAATTATGGAACCATACTTGATGTTTAATATATCTTAGTTTCCCTGCCTCTTTTTCCCCAAATCACTACAGATATCCAGGGGTTCACTGGTACTCCCATAGGTTAGACTTTGTTGCTCTACCAAGCCTCTGTTCAGGGTGAATAACCTTAGAGACAATGCTGAAGACAGAGAAAAGCAGGATTTTTTGACTATGCAATAAGTCACATTTGTTTTAAAAACAGTGATGACTGATGAATCAAAGTTGGTACTATGTATAACCATCACGTAGACCATCTTCAGCTGTCCTTTGAGCCCTAAATGTACTTTATTTCTTCCACTCCTCACATATTTCTTCTTTTCTTTTATGGAGAGAATATATCCTTGTAACCTTATGCCAGATAGATCTGGGATGCAAAGCCTCTGCTAACAGTGAGCAGAAAGAGGCAATTCTCAAAAGCAGTGTTCATACAGGAACCAAATATTAAACCATTATCTGCCACTAAATCAGAAAATGAAGATCATTTTAAGCCAAAATCTCATTATCTCACAACCAAGCAGTGGTAATGAGAAAAGTGGCAAAGAGCCTTGACTAGGAGATCAAACAAAGTTCAGGCTGATGGCCTAGTCAAGAATCATTCTTATAGAAGACTGAGGCTACAGTAGCAGGAGTCCCAGATACAGAGCCTGATGACATGTGTTCTAGTTCTCACTGTGAACCACCAGCTAGGTGACTACGGGTAATTCTTTCCCCTCTTTTTACCTGTTACCTCATTTTTAATAGTTACCAAGGAAATTGTAGTTAGTGACTTCAAAGGGCCTTGCCAGGTCTAAAAGTATGATTCTATGTTTTTGATTTACCCTCAATCAACTTGTCAGGGTGGATAATATAGAATGGCAGAACTGAACTGGAAGGATCCTTGGAGACCATCTACTGTAACAACAACACGTCATAGATCTAATATGAAGCTGAAGAGAGGAAGAGATTGGGCTATGGTCACATAGCCAGTTAATGACAAGTCCTGGAAAGAATTTGTTTCCTAACCCCGTACCCAGTGGTTGTCCATTAGCCTGTGCTATCCCTTCTACTGGGCTCTTTTCCTGGACAGATATTTTTGAGTCTTCATTTGACTAGCAGGTCCCAGGCTTAGATTTTTTGTTGTCTTCCAGGTATTAGTGTGTGCCTCTTCCATACACTCAACTTTGATATGGACTACTCAATTCAGCAATGACTTCCTGCTGGGTTTGAGGCTGCCAACTGTGAAGAGCCCTATAACCTTCTTTCAATGATGATACAACCGTGATCACTGAACAATTTCCATCCTTAAGGCCTTTACTGGATGCCTGACATAAGAGGCCTGCTACTGAAGATTGGCATAGTGCAGTCAACAGGGCAAGACAATAAAAACCCTTTTGGTCAGAATCAAGTTCCCAAGTGTTTATATACACCTACCATGTGTGAAGTTCTCTAACATGTGCTCTCTTCATTGGAGCCCCATTGCCCAAATTCTACAAATTAGAGCTACCAGATAGGTAGTAGCAGCAAGATGGTATCATGCAAAATACCAACATATGTTTACTCTCCAAAAGTATTCATAAGTGTCTATTTTGTGCAAAGCACTCTGTTAAGCAGCATGGGCTAATGCAGAGAAAAATGACACAGAGTCACTGATTTCAAAGGAGCCCAGAGTCTAGTTATCTCTCCCTCTCTCTTTCTCTTTCTTTTTCTGTCCCCACTCTACATTCTCTGGTCTTGCAACTTCTTGAATATGTGGGTTTATAACTTTTCTCAAATTGGGGAAATTGTCAGCCATTATATTTTCAGATTTTTTTTTCATCCCACACTATTTATTGTCTTCTTCTGGGACTCCAATATATAAAGGCTATATTATTTGTTATTGCCCCACAGGTTCCTGAGACACTATCCATTTTATTTTATTTTTTTAATCTATAGTCTCTCTATTGTTCAGTTTGGTTTCTATCTATCTTCATGTTCACTGACTCATTTCTCTGCCATTTACATATTTCTATTGAGTCTATTCAGTGAGGTTTTATTTGGTTATTTTATTTTTTGGTTCAAAATTAGCTTTTTTATCTTCTATTTCTTTACTGACACTTTCTATTTTTTCATTTGTTTCAATCATTTTATAATTTATTATTGAAGCATTTTTATGATGGCTGCTTTAGAAATACATTTCAGATAATTCCAACATCTGTTTCATTTCAGATGTTGTGCCTGTTGTCTTTTCTCATTCAATTTGAGATTTTCCTATTGTTCTTTTTTATTTTTTGCATGATGAGTGATTTTCAATTGTGTCATAGACATTCTTTGTATTGTGTTATGAGACTCTGGACCTTATTTAAAATTCTATTTTAGCAGACCTCTACTGTGCCAGGAGAGGAATGGAATGGAAGTTCCACCTCATTACTACTGACTGGTGATGGGAGTTCAGGCTCCCTACTCAGCTTCCACTGACACCATTCCAAAAGAGAGAGTGGTGAATGCCTTGTTACTACCAAGCAGTGGTGGATATCAAGGTCGCCACTGAGGCCCACTGATGTGAGATTGGGGAAAGGTGTGGGGTTTTCCCATGATGTATCTCTGGAGTAGAGCAGGTATTGTCAAAAAAGATTTCTCTTTTTCCAGGCTACTCCTTTCCAGATCCTTTGGCTAGAGAGAGCAGGCTCTTTCTGGGAATATTTTTTCTGTGCCTGTTGTTATTTTCAGGTTGTAGCATCTCTAGCATCCAGACTGGGATATATAGGAGGCTAAGGAAAACCCGGGGAACTTACCACTATTTCATTCTTTGAGTTCCAAGGTATCTAGCCAGTCCAATTTTTCTTTCCACTAGTCAGAGGTTTTTTTTGTTATTGTTGTTAGTATTATATATGATGTCCAGAGTTTTTAGTTGTACTATGCAGAAGAAATCAGAAGAAATATTTCTACTCTATCTTGCCCAGAACTAGAACTCTAATACTGTGATTTTAACCTTATGTTCTATCCATGGGCTTGTGTGACAGTTGTTTATAAGTCCCTTCCAAAGCTGTGGGCTCCATGATAGCAAGAAATATGCATTTCTCATCTTTGAGATAGTAAGTGAACCATGGCAACTCTGAAGCATTGTAAAAACCATAAGAGGCGTGTGTGTGTGTGTGTGTGTATAGGGGGTATGTGTATGTGGTCTTTGTGTAGAAGAAAATGCTCAACATCTGTTTATGTAATTTATTTGAATGGAAAATACTATATTACAAATATTTGGGAGATTAACAAATCTAGTCTCTGCTTATCTCTTAACTATCCTTTATCACAATCCTACCTCCAGTTATAACTGCAATTCCCCAAACCTGACACCCTCTTTGCTTTCCAAAAAACTTTTGATAGTTCTGTTCCATCACCATACCTTCATCTTTTGTCTGCTAAAATGCCAGTCTCTCATTTTTTCCTTTACTAATAAAATCCCAATATTTAACAATATGTTGAAAGCCATTAATGTTAGGAAATACTGAACCCTCTCTCAAGCTCCAAAGGGTAGTTTCGATTAGTCTGAGACAATAATAGTAATCCTTTCACTCTAGGCAATGATTGGATTAGGAATGGGCATGCAGTGCAGTCTGACCAAAGAAATGTGAGGGAAAGTCTACTAGTGTGTGCATGGAGATAGAGGGATTCTGGCAAAACTTCTTCACTCTTAAAAAATAGACACAAAGGAGGGATATTTTGCCTTCTTGACTTTGGTTGCTATTGTGTGAGACGTGACGCTGGGATTTACTGCAGTCATCTTATGGTTATGGAGGGACAACCTGAGGACAAAAACAAAGACATTGAAGACGTCATCTTTTCTGCTTGTCAGCAGAAAAGTAGAAAGTATCTTGGACACGGATGCCAAATTGTTCAATGAAACGCTGTTTATGAAACCAAAAAACTGGAAAATTTTCTGAAAATCCAGAAAGGGAGAAGAGGAATGGCAGAGTAAGGACCCTCAAAATCTTATCCTCTACAAATACAATGAGAATAATGGCAAAAATTGTTAAGGTAAATTTAAATAAGGTAGCTGTGAAAACCAGCATCCTAGTAGCTACTGAATAGGGGAAACTAAGTTAAGAGTTCCTCATAAAGACACATCCAATCAAATTGTTACTAGTTGGCTTGTCTGGAAGCTCCCTAGAGAATTCCTTTTAGCAGGGCTTTTGTTATTTCACCCTAGTCAAATCTTGCTCAGTGGGAAAAGACATACCCAGGAAATTTGTTGAAAATGATCACTGGTAATTTAACACTACAGCTGTCTGAGGTGGTGAGGCCAGTTTGGGCAATAAAGAGGGTGGGCAAAATACTTAGAAGGAAAATATGAGGAATGAGATATACATAAGGTGATAGAAATATTTCAGTACATTCCTTGGCATCTAGAAGGCCATGCACATGTGCAGAGCTGTGCACATGCCCAAGAGTGACGTGACAGATCCTCAGTCTCCTAACTCTGGCTGAACCCGAGGCTCTGCCCAAGTAGAAAGTGAAGTCCAAGGCAAAATTTTAAGTGGTCATAGCATTGAAAGCATACCACAGTGTACACACACACACACACACACACAGCTGTTCAGCAAAGAGTTGAATGCTTAGTGGTTCAAAGCATGTAAGGAAATCTCTGCTCAATCATTAGTTGACAACTGAGCTAGTTGAGCAGAGACTTCAGTAGACATAAATGATTTATATTTTAGTACCTTTATCATAACTTTCCCCCTACTTTTTGAACAAGAGACCCCACATTTTTATTCTATGAAATTATGTAATTGTGGAGCCAGTCCTGGGTAGAAGTGATGCTATGTCACTCCCAAGATTAGGTTATAAAGGATACTATAGCTCACTGGCTTGCTCTCTCAGATCATCTGCTCTGGTGAAAGCCAGCTACCCTGTCATGAAGACACTCAGATAGCTTGTGGAGAAGCCCATGTGGTGAGGAACTGAGGTCTCCTGCTAACAGCCTGCATGGAACTGAAGTCTGCCAACAACTACATAAGTGAGCTTGGAAGTAGATACTCCAGCTCCAGAAGCCTGCATCCCCATTGACATCTTGATTGCAACCTCATGAGATATCCTGAGCAGGAACTTTAAGCGCTACTGGATTCCTGACCTGTAGAAACTGTAGGATAATAAATGTGTGTTGCCTTAAGCTGCTATGTTTGGAGTCTTCTTTTATGCAGCAGTGGGTAACCAATATAATGAGGGATGTGATTGGGTTTGAGGATTGGTTAATATAAATCGTGTTGATCAAGAATTAAATTTCTATCCTGCCATGTGGTAGAAAGAAAGGGCAAATCCTGTGTAGATAACTCACTGTTGAACAGATTACTTTAATGAATCTTTATATATGCAAAGAATATCTAAATGTAGGTTGGGAGTCCATGCAAGAAAAGCTGCATTGTTGGACAAAACAAGTACAAAAAATTGTTTTAAACTGAATTTCTGGGCTGAGTGTGGGGGCAAGGAAAAGATGAAAAAGAAGAGAGAAATAAATTGGATGGAGGATACACCTGAGTTAGTTAACATAATCTAAGGACTTTTTAAGAAGAGGGATGACTAATATTCAGTTGAAATGGTCTAACTATGATACAAATCTCCATCATCTTCCCAACCCTTCATCAAAATGTATCACATATTAAAAACTTTGTTTTTTTTCTTTTTTGGAAATCAAGAAGAAGGCCAAGTGCCCTAGAGGAAGATAAGAGAATGCTGCAACATGTAGAGTGGCAAAATGGAATTCAGCAGAGTCATGAATCCAGGACAGTAGTGACCATGAGAACTTAAACTCCTCACCAAGACACAGAAGTCTTAAGAAGGGCACTGGATTATATATAGAGCATGGAACAGTGATTCAAGCCATTCTAGCTAGATCTTAAGGGCAAGAGGTAAAGCCACAAACTTCCTCTAACCTGTAGATGATGCTAACTAACACTTTGCTGTACACTCAGATATTGATTGATGCTTTTGTTCTCTGGCCTCTTGGTATTTTGTTTGTTTGTTCATTCGTTGGTCAGTATGTGTCTCAGAAGTTGGATCATAGCTATATAGTTGGGTTTTTGTTTGTTTTTTCTTTTTTGCACAAGGCCCAACAGAGTACTATGTGTGATTAGAATATTAATTAATATTGTTTGATGATATTCTTCTGTTACAGATTATGGAAGTATCCATATACCAATCTTTCTAAGCATTTATTCAACCCCTACTACATACCATATATTTAGAGCTGGCATATTTACCATATTTTTGGCTATAATTTATACTATCTTGTTCTGCTGAAATAAGTATGTATTTTTTCAATGATGAATGATTCAATTATACCTCCTAAGTTTTTGTCTTTGATATGAAATTCTAGCACAGTATGAAGAGTTTTACTAAACTTGCCTTTAAATTTTCACTTGACCCCTCCTAGAGAGATTAACCAAAGCTAACTCTCAAATGTAATGCAGTAAAATTTTACTGATTTTTGTTCTACTAATTTGAAATGTGTCTTTTATGTGCCTAAAGAAGAAATTACGAGGGACAGTGAATTATGTATGAACATCACAAATCTGGAAGGGCCAGCAGACATATTGAATAACAGAACCATAATGTACCACAAAGATATCAGCAGTTTGGAGCGATGGTTAATTCTAACAAAATAAATAATTGCTGAACAACCATCAACAAAAGAATGCTGCACCCTACCGAAAAAGATATCTTACATCCAAAGACAAAGAAGAAGCCACAAGGAGACAGTAGGAGGGGTGAAATCATGGTAAAATCAAATCCCACACATGCTGGTTGGGTGACCCACAAACTGGAAAATAATTATATTGCAGAGGTTCTCCCACAGGAGTGAAAGTTCTGAGCCCCACATCAGGCTCCCCAGCCTGGGGGTCTGGCAAAGGGAGGAGGTGCCCCCAGAGAATATATTAAATACATACATAAAGATTTAACATGGGCCCCCAAAGTCATCCATACAACCTATGAAAGATGTGAATTACAAGCAGCATATATGAAAAAAATAAGGCTTGGTGGGAGGAGAAGGATTTGTTTAATTGTAAGATAATCCAAGTCAAAATTGATGCAGATACAAAAAATAAAAACCTAGTATGCTATTAAATTGCATTAATAGAATATAGTGTTACAGCTCTGAGATCTGTATTTTAAGAGAGGTAGAGAACCAACTGGAGCATTACATGGTGAATTAGCAATTGGGAAAGTGTTGGAGTTCAGATCTTAGGCACAAGTAATGGTTGATAGAAACAGAACCACTTTAAAAGAATACTCAAGGATACATGCTCTGTATTCTTAGATAGCTGAAGGACTGTCACACATTCACAGAGGTATAGAAGCTAGAATTTGATGGGTGTATAATAGGAACCGTGACTAAGCTTAACTTGCCTAAAGTATAGAGTACACAAAAAGGAATATAGTATTTGGAAATGAGTTGCAAAGGTCTTTTAGTACCAGATTATGGAGGTCTATAAAAGTCAGGTCAAAGTGTTAGGACCTTAATCATATAGATGGTGAGAATCCATTGGAATTTTTAAATTTTCTTTTCTTTTGACAAGGTAACATATATATGGTAAGAAGTGTAAACAATAAAAAGAAAATCTATGGAAAATTCTTGACTCCCAAAACTGCTGGTTTCCTTTTCATACTAATACAATAATATATATAATGCCAGCTCTTGTCTAAAATAGAAATGTAAATTGGTGCATACTTTATACTCTTTTATGAAAAATTACTGCTGCTACTACTACTACTACTATTAGTATTATTATGCTCACCTCATCTTGAAGATTGTTCCATATCAGTACGTATAAAATTGCTTCCTTCATTTTCATGGCTGTATGGTATTTTTTGTTATGGATACACCATACTTTATTTAACCAGTGGTAGGGTGCCCTTGAAGGGTTTAGACTATGGATGTGACATGATCGGGCCTGTGTTCTAAGAAGCTTACTCTGGCTGGCAGGATTGGAGCACTGAGAGATGAATAGAAAAACCAATTAAGAGGTTCAATGAGAGAATATATGTGAAAGCAGTTTTCAGCTGTAATGCATATATAACTCTGAGTTATTATGGTTATAACTCATTTCAGAATTAATGAGGGGCTTGAATTCAGGATTTCTGACTCTAAATCCTGGCCTTTTTTCCACATTATATTTGGGCAACTCCACCCATCTTCGCCATTTATACTTGTAGTAATGTTCACAATCAAGTCCCTTAGAGTACTTTACCATTTTCTGAGAGCTTGGTGTTCAGAATTTTTGGCTTCTCCCAGCACCCTTGTGAGGCAAGCTTCAGCCCTGATTTATAACTGTTGAAGTGACAGTTGAATCTGAAAGACAAAATCAGCTCACTGAGGGAGGAAAAAAAAAACCCCAGAAACTTGAGAAACAGGAACAATCATGGGGCCTAGCAGGAGGATGTGGAAAGCAAAAAAAAAAGCTAAATGAGCTTAAAAAGTAATGGTCCAAGTGGTAGCAGGAAAAGAAAAGAAATTTTGTGTCAGGGAATCATGTCCATGTAGTTACTCTTCTGTGTATAGCATCTTATAGTTTACAAAGGGCCTTCCATTTGAACCTCAAATTCACCCTCAAAAATAGATAACTTTTGGGCTTCCCTGGTGGCGCAGTGGTTGAGAATCTGCCTGCCAATGCAGGGAACACGGGTTCGAGCCCTGGGCTGGGAAGATCCCACATGCCGTGGAGCAGCTAGGCCCGTGAGCCACAACTACTGAGCCTGCGCATCTGGAGCTTGTGCTCTGCAACAAGAGAGGCCGCGACAGTGAGAGACCCGCGCACCGCGATGAAGAGTGGCCCCCGCTCGCCGCAACTAGAGAAAGCCCTCGCACAGAAACGAAGACCCAACACAGCCAAAAAAAAAAAAAGATAACTTTTGTTACCCTTCTCAAAACATAATAGAAAAAAGGGATTAAGGGAATGAGGAAAAGGGGCTATATAATATGCCTCTATCATGTTATAGCATCTAAATTAGGGGCTTTACAAGCATAAGCTCTTTGAATTACCCATGTGAGGTAAATACCACATCCTTATTTTACAGAGAAGGAGACTGAAACTCAGTGTGGTTAAAGTGACCTGCCTAAGGTCACACTGTTGATAAGTAGCAGACTGGGAATCTGACCCCCTGATTTTCTGATTCCAGAGCCCCATGCTCTTTCCACCGTACCATATTTTCCTTATCTGAGCACTAACAAAGATATCATAGAATGAGAAAACACATCTAGATTGCTTACAGAAGCTCAAACTCATTCGGTCTTAGAAAAATTAAGATGACAAAGCTACAGGAAAAATGAGAGGTTCAGAAGGCTGACATGGATCACAGGTTGGATTTGACTTTGAACTTGCTATTTTGGAGGGTTGCAGTACGTCGCATTGTTTGGTAGGTAGGCAGCATGACTGAAGGGGACAGGCAGGCCCAACAGCATCATCTGAGAGGAGAAATGCAGAGAGGATTCTACTACACCACTTGAGGGTTGGGGCTGAGACTTCTTCAGCTTCATCCTCTTCTAAGTTCATAATGAAGTGCCTGCTGCATAGTAAGTGCCTAATATGAATTGTTTAAATATGTCAAATACTTGGGTTTAGCTGGAGGGTAGAAGAGTAAGAATTTGAGTGTTCTTTTTTTCCCACACATAAACTTTTTCACTAATTGTGTAGAAATCAGACTTTCTCAACATTGTCTCCATTCATATAATCTGTGTAATATTCCCACTTTTCTTGCTCTAGTAAAATCAATTAAACATGTGTGTACCAAGTACTTTGCAACTTGTACTCATTGGTTGTAGAAAAACTGTGTAGCCAGCTTTACCACTCTGAATGCAGAGTCCAGAGCCATAGGAAATCCAGCCAGCTAAAGTGAAGCTTTCAAACCAGCCCCAAGTGCATTGGAGGTGCTCTAGGCACAAACCTTGTCAAACTCAAACCACATCAATTTCCCCATTAGAAAGGGAGGCAATTTTATGTAGGAATGAAGTTGACTGCTTGAACCCAGGCCATGTAAATATTCTAAGTAAGGCAAGTCATGAGGTGTCTGTTTCTCATCTGAGAGAACCAGATAAAACGTGGATGGAGACCTGAGGAGCTCCTTAAATGGAGGGCAGGGAAGATTCTGCCTGTCTCAGTTAGGCCTTATCAGGCCATGAGACAGGGGCTCAGTGACCTTCAGAAGGCTCTTCTGAGGGTTTTTTTGTTTGTTTGTTTGTTTTTAATAAATCATTATTGAATGAGCTACCAGGAAATGTGCTAGTCACTGTAGTGGGGGGGGTAAGGATGGAAAAAATACTATACCTCAGGGAGCTCACACCAGGAAATGCATAATTGAGGGTCAGATTCTAGCTGAGTCTGGGAAGAGGGTAGTCAGGGAGGGCTTAAGGACTTCCGGTAGGAAGCGGTTTTTGAGCTGGGTCTTGAAGGATGAGTTAGTGTTTATATTTGGGAAAAAAAACTACAAGAAATGGTGGGAGCAAAGTTGCTGAGGTGATAGTGGACATAGTTCACTCCAGATGGTAGTGACTAGGCACAAGTGGCCTGGTGAATAAGGAAAATGGTCAGTTTCAGAAGGTTGGCCATGTTGTAACTGCCCCCTTTGATCAGAGAGTGCCCTTGCTCGAAAGGTGAGATCCTAAGAGAGGCCATGAGGAAGAGAACTCTATTCTCCAAACCAAATGAATATAAACTCTACAATCATACTAAGAAGCCTAGAAAGGCAGAGACTGTCTGGTCTAGCCTCTCCATTTGGCTGAGGTCCAGAGAGGGAAAGGGAATTGCCCAAGGTGACACAACAACTCTGAAGCAGAGCTAACACTAGAACTCATGTCTCCTGAATACACTTTTCAGGCTTAGAGATCCTATGAATGAACAATGTGTGGGAAGAATAATATTGTTAAGGATTACTTACGGAAATCATCTAGCAGAGTGCTTGGCACTACTTGGTAGCTACTAAGTAGACAGTTGGTTCGGCATAGTTGTTAAGAGCACAGGTCCTAAAGCAAAACTTCTTGAGTTTGAATCCTAGCTCTGCCACTTTCTATCTGTGTGACCCTGGGTACTTGCTGTACCTCAGTTTGAGGGTTTTCTTGAAGATTACATTATTTAATATCTGTTAGGTGTTTAGAAAAGTACTTGGCATAAAAATACTATGTAAATATTTGATAAATAGGTACATTCTGTAAGTTCCTTTTCCTTTTTTACTATTGCAACCACTCAGGGGGTGAGTTTAGAGGGAAATCACAGAGCAGTTCCTTCTCATCTCTGTTTCCAATGGCTAGAGTACTTTGATGACCTCTCTGCTCCTAAATATAGAAGAATAGAACTTCAGGGTAGTGGTCCTGGAGGGGCCCTTAGGAACCCTTCAAGCTCTCTGATCCAGAGAGGTAAGAGGTAGTATTATATAGGCTTAAGACAATTTCCTTTGTGTTAAAAGGTCCAAGGTTCATATCCCAGCTGTTCTATGTGCTACGTGACCTCCTTGTGCCTTGGTTTCCTTATTTATAAAAGAGGGATAAAATTATTCCTACTCATAATGTGTTATGAAGATTAAATGATAAAATGCACATAATACAGTGCTTAGCTCATGCCTGCCATATCAGAAGAGCTTGGTAAATTGTAGCTGCTATCATATTTTAATTGATGTTACTCTCAAGGTTATAATAGTGACTTGGTCACAGAGATGACTCTCAAACACATGCCTTTAAATCCTAGTACTAAGATATTTATCCTGAGGAATACCACACAACACATATCCACAATTCCTCCCTGGTGACTCATTCCCCAGCTGATTGAAGGTTGGAAATGTTTTTCATAGTTTTGAGTTAGATGATTATTGTGATTGTTCAGCTCTGAGAGGATCCAGGATGTGGGGTTCCCAATCTACCTATTAAGCCTCAACCCTCAATAATTTATATTTCCAAAGTGTCATACTGTTTACAAAGTCTCTTCATCTCCATTATCTCATCTGGGTTTGAAAAACTGGGCTGTAGGATGGTCAGAGATAGGTACTCCTATTTTACAAATCAGAAACTGAAGCTCATAGAAGTAAAGTGATTTGACAAGGTCACACAGCATTTTAGCAGCAAAGATAACCCTTAAACTCAGATCTTCTGATTCAAGTTCAATGTTCTTTCCCCTACAGGACCCTGCCTAAATCCCCCAGTTTTAAATGAAGGATTAATTTTGGTCCTTAGCCTATCAGGTGGGCCAGGTAATGTGTGTGTGTGTGTATAGGGGAGTGGAGTTTTGTAGAGAGAGAAAGTGAAAACCTCCTCTTGGCTTGGTAGCAAGGAAGGTTTGAACTCTGCTATTCAGACCAGACTCAAACCAGAAAAAGGTTACTTCCTTTTATTTCTATTTTTTTGAAGAGGAGAAAGGTTTGAGGTGAAGCGAGCAGTATGGGATGTGGGATATGTCTCTGCAGACAATAAGATCCAGGCTATGAAATAGCCAAAACTTAAAGCAGCTAAAACTGATTACCCACCCTTGGAGGAGCCTATGGATGGGTGTTTGGGGTCTTGGTGAGGTCTAGTGAAAACATCATCCCCTCTCTCAGCCTTTGCTTCCCCAGCTGTATATTCAGCAGCCTCATATTCTATCCAACCCTACATCATTCTCCCAAAGCTTATTGTACTGGTACTTCAGGCTCAGGTGTCCTTGCCTAGAAAAATGAGGGAGCTGAGTTGGTGTCTCTATGCAATTATGTTGCTTTGGCAGATTACGTGCCAGAGCAAGCCCTTACACAACTTTTAGACAGAGACCTCGAAGCAGGAACAAGTCACATCCTTCTCCTACCTTCTAACTGACACTCTGTCAACTGAAGCCTGTGTCTAATAGGTCAGGCCAAAAAAGAGTGGGGCATGATTCTTATGGTACAATCAGTCTTATACAAACCAGCTTCTGCTTCCTAGGAGGAGGCTTCTTGGTGGGCTATGGAATCCTGACTTTACAGTTCACTTTGCTTCTGGCCATGGGCATGACTCTAAAGCCCCATGATTAAGAAAGAGCTGTGTGCTGGCTTTTGCCATAAGACAAGCCCAGAATTCAGGAAGTTCCTAGTGTCTTGGGATGGTCATGCAGAACAAAGTCAACCCTGCATGACACACTTGGTGACTCCACAAGAATTAGTGTTGTATAATAAATACACAAGAATAGAGCTCAGCTAGTTTTTAACTATAGCATTAAAGTTTTCCTCATACCTTGGCCATCCTTCTGCTCAGTCTAGACTCTCACTTATAAGCCTGCTAAAGATTTAGTCAAACCAAGGAGAACCAGTCTTTCTGACATCCTCCCTGCAATGATGGATCAAGGGCAGGATTGATCATCCCACTGAGCTCAATTAGGAAGGCTTCACTTGTTTTAAATTTCCCAGATTTCTTATTTTTTTGCCAGCTAGGCATGACACTTGTGGATAAATCGCGTTGGCCAAAATTACTCACCTACATTATTGGCTTCTATTAAATGATGTGAGATGAGTTCTAATTGGTCATGATTCTGACCTTAAGCCTAGAGTGGTATCACCTGGAGAAGTCTTGAACTATCTCACTTCCCTATCCCAGAACAGAAAACACGTAGTCCATTTTGGGGAGAGGAAGTAGGAGAAGCGTTAAATGTCCACATATCCCAATGCTCTCAGCCCCCATCTTCATTAAAAAAAAAAAAAAATGGTCCCAAGAGTGGCCAGAAACTAACTTTGTGAAGGGTGCTGGGAGGTAAGAGGTCGTTAGGTGGGAAGGAACAGCAGTTCCAGCATCTGGAACAGTGCCTTCTGGGGAGTTGGCTCTTTCATTTTATTTATTCATCCTAAGCTCTTCGCAACTTAAACCTGGGAGATGCTCAGGTTTTTATCTTGTAGAAAAATAGTTATCTTTTTATCAGGGAAAAGTGGGGGGCTGGTGGTAAGGAAACTTTATCAAAAGAGTAGAATGGACAAATCAAGCACTGGGTATATATTCTTTGGGTTTTTAAGACTAATTCATTTAGGATGACGGAGATGGAAGAGGTTCTTCACATGGAACTTGTGTATTGCTAGTGTATACCTAATGTGTTCTTGTTAGTCCCTTTGGGCTCTAAGCTTTACCAGCCAATTGGTGGCATACAAGAAGTAACTAAACATTTTGTTCTCACCACTTTTCTGTCCTCCTCTTGAAGATTAGAATCTTTGCTAACACCAGCATTTTGGCCATGCCAAGCTTGAGTAGTGTAACCCAGGACAGGAGAACAGGAAGCTCACATGATTATTCTGAATCATTATGTGCATCAGTCAACTCTCTATTTCAAGTACATAGAATAGTCCCTGACATATATTAGGTGCTCAAGAAATGTTTACTGAGTAAATAAATGCTTAAAGAAATATTTCTTAGTACTGTCTCTGCCAAGGACAAAAGATAATTTTTTTCTCAGAGTAACTCCCCACCTCTTACCTCAACCTTTAATGTGCCAAATTCTTCTCATTTACCTCAAAGAAGAGAAGATTCAGGTATAGGGATGGAGGAAGATTTGGGTGCATCATAATGGAGTTCAACTCAGAATATTTCAGATAGTTAATTCGATCATTTGCAGAGTTCAAATTTCCAGCTGGTGAGAAAAAAGTCAATAATTTCCACTTAATTTTCTCTTTCCTAAAACATCAAGCAGGAGGAATATACTGTCAGAAAAAAAAAGTCCTGAACTTTTGCTTAAATATCCCAAATTCCCCAGATTTCCTGCCCAAAGCTTAATGACACAGACTTGACGTTTGCTCCACTCTCTAGCCAAGTCTTGCAGGCATCCAAAGCGTTCTGTAAAGAGTTGATTGCATAAAATGATAAAGTATCAAAGTTGAAAAGGACCTTAGAAATAGCACAGCTCAACTTCTTCCTTTTAATATAGGTAGAGACACTGAGACCCAGAGAGTGGAACATATTGGTCTCGGTGTGCTAACCTCAAGGCTAGTGTTCTTAGCATGACACCACACAATTTTCTGACTTTTCAGTGTTGGTCAATTATACCTAGGACTTGTACCACCACCCCTGTAGGGCTTTAGAATGCAGTTCCCTGGACTGGAAATACCATGTGGACCGGGACAAAAGGGCCTCTGCCACTTTCGAGAACTACAAATTGTAGGTTCATTTTGGCCCAGAATGTGCTGCCAATGTGCTCCAGCAAAGGCCAGAAATGTTATTCCCTGTTTCCTTCCCCCACTAAGTTGCACCAGGAGTGCTGGAGCATATTTGCACAGCATCCTCTCCCATGCATTTTGTTGGAACAGAGGCTGCAGGACAAATACATGTTAGCAAAGTTATGCAGAGTATCTAGGGCTCATAGATTCTGGACTGAGAAGAAATGAGACCAGGCTGAAAAGAAACCAGGCTGTGGGGAAAAGTAATTGTAATTACAGATGAGGGAAAAAAAAAAAAGCCTTAGAGCATTTAATAAGAGCACATGGCTTCCAGGATCTACATTTCTAATCTTGGTTTTGTCTGTGTTGGCTGTCCCTAGTCAAGTCACTTAACCTCTCTGACCTTGGTTTTCTCATCTGTAAATGATGGTAGTTAGATCAGATTCAACTATTTTAATGGAACTATGAAAGTTGCTTGATAGTAATAGTATTATGCGAAAGGTCTTTGTGATCAGACCGACCTGCGCTTTTTTGATCACTTACATCAAATAATTACAGTAGAAGATATCACTGCTTTTTTTTCCAGATAAATGTAGGAAAGAAAAGTATCGAATGGTTAAAGAGTGATTGTAGGCTTCCTTTAAACATAAATAAAGTCTGAAGCAGTGGTATTCAAACACACTGGTCTTCAGATTGACTGACCAGAATCACCAAGTAAGTGTTTTTAAAAAATCCAGGACCTGAGGTTCAGAAGTAAAGAGTGGGGGAAGTATGAGTTAGGAAGGATATATGTAGTTTTTTAGTCTCAATTCAAGTATCATCTTTTTTTTAGTTCTTTTAAGTATAAATGGAATACAATAATACATTAGTTTCAGGTATACAACATAGTGATTCCATATTTGTGGTCATTATGAAACGTTCATCATAATAAATCTAATTACCATCAGGTGACTTACAAAGTTAATAAAATATTATTAACTATATTCCCCATGTTATACATTGCATACTTTGCCTTATTTATTTTTTCTTATTTAAAAAATTTAATTGAAGTATAGTTAATTTACGATGTTGTGTTAATTTATGCTGTAGAGCAAAGTGGTTCAGTTATACATATATATATATTCTTTTTCATCTTCATTTCCATTATGGATTATCACAGGATAATGAATATAGTTCCCTGTACTATATGGTAGGACCTTAGTTTGCATCTGCTAGTCACAGAACCCTATTCCTTCCCTCCCCCACCCACCTTCCCCTTTGGCAACCAGAAGTCTGTTCTCTATATATGTGAGTCTGTTTCTGTTTCATAGATATGTTTATTTCTGTCATATTTAGATTCCATGTATAAGTGATATCATATGGTATTTGTCTTTCACTTTTTAAAAAATTTTATTATAGTTGATTTACACTGTTGTGTTAGTTTCAAGTGTACAGCAAAGTGATTCAGTTACGTATATATATACCTAGTCTTTTTCAAATTCTTTTCCCAGTTAGATTATTACAGAATATTGATCAGAGTTCCCTGTGCTATACAGTAGCTCCTTGTTCATTATCTGTTTTAAATACAGTAGTATGTATATGTCAATCCCAATCTCCCAATTTATTCCCCCCCACACCTTTCTCCTTCAGTAGCCATAAGTTTGTTTTCTATGTCTGTGAGTGTGTTTCTGTTTTGTAAATAAGTTCATTGGTACCATTATTTAGATTCCACATCTAAGCAATATCATATGATATTTGTCTTTGTCTGATTTACCTCACTTAGTATGATAATCTCTAGGTCCATCCATGTTGCTGAAAATGACAATATTTCATTCTTTTCGATGGCTGAGTAATATTCCATTGTATATATGTACCACATCTTCTTTATTCATTCCTCTGTGAATGGACATTTAGGTTGCTTCCATGTCTTGGTTATTGTAAACAGCGCTGCAATGAATATTGGGGTGCATGTATCCTTTTGAATTATGGTTTTCTCTGGATATATGCTCAAGAGTAGAATTTCTGGGTCATGTGGTAACTCTATTTTTAGTTTTTTAAGGAACCTCCATACTGTTCTCCATAGTGGCTGTACCAATTTACATTCCCACCAACAGTGTAAGAGGGTTCCTTTTTCTCCACAACCTCTCCAGGATTTATTGTTTGTAGACTCCTTGATGATGGCCATTCTGACTGGTGTGAGGTGATATCTCATTGTAGTTTTGATTTGTATTTCTCTAATAATTAGCAATGTTGAGCATCTTTTCATATACCTCTTGGCCATTTGTATGTCTTCTTTGGAGAAATGTCTATTTAGTTCGGCCCACTTTTTGATTGGATTTTTTGTTTTTTTCATATTGAGCTGCATGAGCTGTTTGTAATTTCTGGAGATTAATCCCTTGTTGGTCCCGTCATTTGTAAATATTTTCTCCCGTTCTGTGGGTTGTCTTTTATTTTGTTTATGGTTTCTTTGCTGTGCAAAAGTTTTTGAGTTTAATTAGGTCCCATTTGTTTACTATTGTTTTTATTTCCATTATTCCAGAAGACAGATCAATAAAGATATTGCTGCAATTTATGTCAAAGAGTGTTCTGCCTATGATTTCCTATAGGAGTTCTGTAGTATCCAGGCTTATGTTTAGGTCTTTAATCAATTTTGAGTTTATTTTTGTGTATGGTGTTAGAGAATGTTCTAATTTCATTCTTTTACATAAACATATATGTTTTTAATCTTTTGCTCCTGCCACTCTCTGTCGTCACAATCTTATTCTAGGCCAACCCTTATCTGCTTTCTGACAATTTAGGTTAGGCTTCATCTTCTAGAGTTTTGTTATATACATAGAATCACAGTGTGTATTCTTTTTGTCTGGCTTCTTTCACTCTAAATAATTGTCTTGAGATTCATCAGTGTTGTAGTGTTCAACAATTACTTGGAATCTTTGCACTTCCTGGACTTGGGTGACTGTTTCCTTTCTCATGTTATGAAATTTTTCAGCTATTATATCTTCAAATATTTTCTCAGGCCCTTTCTCTCTCTCTTCTCCTTCTGGGACCCCTATAATATGAATGTTGTTGCATTTAATGTTGTCCCAGAGGTCTCTTAGACTATCCTTATTTCTTTTCATTCTTTTTTCCTTATTTATTTTCGTGGCAGTGATTTCCACCATTCTGTCTTCTAGCTCACTTATCCATTCTTCTGCCTCATTTATTCTGCTATTGATTCCTTCTAGTGTTTTTTTCATTTCAATTATTGTATAGATCATCTCTGTTTGTTCTTTAGATCTTCCAGCTCTTTGTTAAACATTTCTTGTAACCTCTCGATCTGTGCTTCCATTCTTTTTCCGAGATCTTGGATCATCTTTACTATCATTACTCTGAATTCTTTTTCAGGTAGATTGCCTATCTCCACTTTACTTAGTTGCTCTTCTGGAGTTTTATCTTGTTCCTTCAACTTGGACATATTCCTCTGTCTTCTCATTTTGTCTAAATTTCTGTGTTTGTGGTGTCCATTCCACAGCTTGCAGGTTTGTAATTCTTCTTGCTTTTGCTGTCTGCCCCCTGGTGGATAAGGCTGTCTAAGAGGCTTGTGATGGCTTCATGGTGGGAGGTACTGGTTCCTGCCCACTGATGGGTGGAGCTGGGTCTTGTCCGTCTGGTGGGCAGGGCCATGTCAAGGGGTTTGTTTAGTGGGCAGCAGTATGCTCAGGAAGACTTTAAGTAGCCTGTCTACTGATGGGTGGGGCTGTGTTCCCACCTTGTTGGTTGTTTGGCCTGAGGCATCCCAGCACTGGAGCCTACAGGCCATTGGGTAGGCCAGGTCTTGGTGAGAAAATGGCACCCTCCAGGAAGGCTCACACCAATAAGTATTCCCCAGAACTACAGCCACCAGTGTCTTTGTCTCTGTGGTGAATCACAGCCAACCCTTGCCTGTGCAGGAGACCCTCCAATAACAGCAGTAGGTCTGGTCCGGGCTTTTATGGGGTCACTGATTTTTTCCCTGGGTCTGGTGCACATGAGAACTTGTGTGCGCCCTCCAAGAGTGGATTTTCTGTTTCCCCAGTCCCATGGAATTCCTGTGATCACACCCCACTGGCCTTCAAAGCCAGATTCTCTGGGGGTACCTCCTCCCTTTGCCAGACCCCCAGGCTGGGGAGCCTGATGTGGGGCTCAGAACTTTCACTCCTGTGGGAGAACCTCTGCAATATAATTATTTTCCAGTTTGTGGGTCACCCAACCAGCAGGTGTGGGATTTGATTTTATCATGATTTCACCCCTCTTACCGTCTCCTTGTGGCTTCTTCTTTGTCTTTGGATGTAGGATATCCTTTTCGGTAGGGTGCAGCATTCTTTTGTTGATGATTGTTCAGCAATTATTTGTGATTTTGGTGTTTTCATGAGAGGGGGGTGAGCTCACGTTCTTCTACTCTGCCATCATGTCTCTGCTTCCCATACTCATCTTTGTATATTCTGAGACCTAGAAGCAAGTCACTCAGGGGCACATTGGCTTTTGACCCAGGCTTGAGTGGCCATGGCACAATGAGCCATGTGCAGGTCTCTTTCCTCAGCATAATATGTCTTTCCCTTTCTGACTTACTTTGCTTAGAATGATAATCTCTAAGTCCATCCATGTTTCTACAAATGGCATTATTTCATTCTTTTATATGGCAGAGTAATATACCATTGTATATATATATACCACATCTTCTTTATCCATTCATCTGTCAATGGACATTTACATTTTTTTCATGTCTTGGCTGTTGTAAATAGTGATGCTATGAACATAGGTGTGTGTGTATCTTTTGAAATTATAGTTTTGTCTGGATATATGTTCAGGAGTGGGATTGTTGGAACATATGACAACTCTATTTTTAGTTTTTTGAGGAACCTCCATACTGTTTTCCATAGTGGCTGCACCAATTCACATTCCCACCAACAGTGTATGAGGGTTTCCTTTTCTCCACACCCCCTCCAGCAGTGACTTATTTATTTTAAAACTGTAAGTTTGTATTGCTTTATCCCTTTCACCTATTTCATCCCCACCTAATGTCACTCCCCTCTGGCAACCACCAATCTATTCTTTGTATCTGTGAGTCTGGATTTTGGGTTTTTTGTTTGTTTGTTTTGTTTTTTAGATTTCACATATAAGTGAAGGATGCAGTGTTTGCTTTTCTCTGTCTGACTTATTTCACTTAACATAATACCCTCCAAATCCAGCCATGTTCTTGCAGAAGGCAAGATTTCAGTGGCTGCATAGTATTCCACTGTATGTATGTGTATGTATACATCATAACTTCTTTATCCATTTTCAGACACTTATCTTGTTTCCATATCTTGACTATTGTGGATTATAAATTGGAATTTTGATAAGGATTGCATTGAATCTATAGCTTTCTTTGGGTAGTATGGATATTTTAGCAATATTAATTCTTCTAATCCATGGGCACAGAATATCTTTCCATTTATTTGTGTCGTCTTCAATTTTTTTCATCAATGTCTTATAGTTTTCAGCGTACTGGTGTTACATCTCCATGGTAAAATTTATTCCTATGTATTTTTCTTTTTGATGTGATTGTAAATGGTATTGTTTTCTTGATTTCTCTTTCTGATACTTTGGAAGTGGTGTATAGATATGCAACAGATTTTGGTATATTAATTTTGTATCCTAAAATTTTACTGAATTTATTTATTTGTTCTAACAGTTCTTTGGTGGGGTCTTTATGGTATTCTCTATATAGTATCATGTCATCTGCAAATAGTGATAGTTTTAATTCTTCCTTTCCAATTAAGATGCCTATTATTTCTTTTCCTTGCCTAATTACTGTGGCTAGAACTTCCAATACTATATTGAATAAAAGTGGGCATGTGGGAATCCTTGTTCTTTTCCTGATCTTAGAGGAAAAGTTTTCAGCTTTGCACCATTGAGTATGATATTAGATGTAGCTTTGCCATATGTGGCCTTTATTATGTTGAGGTATGTTCCCTCTATACCCTCTTTCTGAGAGTTTTTATCATAATTGGACGTTATGTCAAATACTTTTTTTCTGCCCCTGTTGAGATGATCATATGATTTTTACCTTTCATTTTGTTAATTTGGTTTATGACATTGATTGATTTGCTGATGTTGAACTATCTTTGCATGCCTGAGATAAATCCCACTTGATCATAGGTTATGATTCTTTTAATATGTTGTTAAATTTGGTTTCCTAATATTTTGTGGAGAATTTTTGCATCTATGTTCATCAGGGGTATTGGCCTATAATTTTCTTTTTTTGTGTGGTGTTCTTGTCTGGTTTTGGTATCAGGGTTATGCAGCCTCATAAAGGAAATTTGCAAGTTTTACTTCCTCTTCAATTTTTTTGGAAGAGTTTGAGAAGGATAGGCATTAATCTTCTTTGAATGTTTGGTAGAATTCACCAGTGAAGCTGTGTGGTCCTGGACTTTTGTTTGTTGGAAGGTTTATTTATTATTGATTCAATCTCATTATTAGCAATTGGTCTATTCAGATTTTCTATTTTTTATGATTCTTGGAAGATTATAAATTTCTGGGAATTTATCCATTGCTATTAGGTTGTCCAATTTGTTGGTGTATAGTTGTTCATAGTAGTCTTTTATGATCTTTGTATTTCTGTGGTATCAGTTGTAACTTCTCTTTCATTTTTTGTTTTATTTATTTGAGTCCTTTCTCCGTTTTTCTTGGTGAGTCTAGCTAAAGGTTTAGAACTTTTGTTCATCTTTTCGAAGAACAAGTTCTTAGTTTCATTGACATTTTCTGTTGTCTTTTTAGTCTCTATTTCATTTATTTTTGTTCTGATCTTTATTATTTCCTTCCTTCTATTAATTTTAGTCTTTATTTATTCTTCTTTTTCTATTTTCATTAGGTGTAAAGATAAATTAGTTATTGAGATTTCTCTTGTTTCTAGAGGTAGGCCTGTATTGCTATGATCTTTCCTGTTAGAACTGCATTTGCTTCATCTCATAGATTTTGGTATGTCATACTTCTGTTTTCATTTGTCTCTAGGTATATTTTGATTTCTTCTATGATCCAGTAACTGCTTTTGCTGTGTCCCATAGATTTTGGATCATTGTGTATTCATTTTCATTTATCTCCAGGTATTTTTTATTTCCTCTGTGACTTATTCAATAATTCATTGGTTGCTTAGTAGTGTATTGTTTAGCCTTCATGTGTTTGTGCTTTTTGCAGTCTTTTTCTTGTATCTGATTTCTAGTCTCATAGCTTTATTGTTGGAAAGGATGCTTGATGTGATTTCAATTTTTTAAATTATACTGAGGGCTTGTTTAGTGGACTACTTTGTGATCTATCCTGGAGAACGTTTCATGTGCTCTTGAAAATAATGTGTACATTGCTGCTTTTGGATTGAATGTTCTATATATATCTACGAAGTTCAACTGGTCTAATGTTTCATATAAAGCCTGTGTTTCTTTATTGATTTTCTGTCTGGATGATCTATGCTTCTATTTTTGGTGCATATATATTTTAAATTGTTCTATCTTCTTCTTGGATTGATCCCTTTATCACTATTCTTTGCCCTTTGCCTCTTATAACAGTCTTTATTTTGAAGTCTATTTTTTCTGATATAAGTATTGCTACCCCAGCTTTCATCTGATTTCCATTTGCATGGAATACTTTTTCTATCCCTCACTTTCAGTCTGTGTTTGTCTTTAGATCTGAAGTCAGTCTCTTGTAGGCAGCCTGTGTATGGGCCTTGTTTTTGTATTCATTCAGCCACTCTGGCTTTTGATTGGAGCATTTAGTCTATTTACTCTTAAAGTAATTATTGATATGTATGTTCTTATCGTCATTTTGTTAATTGTTTTGGGGTTGTTTTTGTGGGTCTTTCCCCCCCCCTTTCTTCCTTTGTTCTCTTCTCCTGTGATTGATGACTATCTTTAGTATTGTATTTGGATTCCTTTTTCATTTTTGTGTGTGTATCTATTATACATTCTTGGATTGAGGTTTATAAATTATATATATACTATATATATATATATATATATATATATATATATATACACACACACACTAATATATATACACACACATACAATTGTTTTATGTGGCTGATGTCTTAATTACAAATGCATTTTAACAACCCTGCATTTGTACTCTCCTACCCTCATGATTACTGCTTTTGATATCATATTTTACATCTAATTGTTTTTTGTATCCCTTAACTGTTTATTGTGGATATAGATGATTTTACTACTTTAATTTTTAACCTTCTTATTAGCTTTGGGCATGGATGATTTCCTACATTTATTATAGTTTGTCATTATTGCTGAGATTTTTTCCTTCCATGATTTTCGTATTTCTTGTTACGTCCTTTTCTTTTCTTTTTTTTTCTCTTAGAGAAATTCCTTTAATATTTCTTGTAAAGCTGGTTTGGTGGTGCTGAACACTTTTGCTTGTCTCTTTTGATCTCTCTCTCAAATCTGAATAAGAGCCTTGTTAGGTAGAGTATTCTTGATTGTACGTTTTTCTCTTTTATCACTTTAAATATCTGGTGTCGCTCCCTTCTGGCCTGTAGAGTTTCTGCTGAGAAGTCAGCTGATAGCCTTATCAGAGTTTCCTTGTACATAATATGTTGCTTTTCCTTTGCTGCTTTTAATATTCTCTCTTTATCTTTAATTTTTGCCATTTTAATTACAATGTATGTCAATATGTTCATTTTTGAGTTAATCCTGTATGGGACTCTCTGTGCTTCCTGGACTCTGATGTCTGTTTCCTTTCCCAGGTTAGGGAAGTTTACAGCTATTATGTTTTCAATTATTTTCTCAGCCCCTTTCTCTCTCTCTTCTTCTGAAACCCCAATAATGCAAATATTAGTGTGCTTGATGTTATCCCAGAGATTTCTTAAAGTGTTCTCATTTCTTTACAATCTTTTTATTTTTTTGCTCAGCATCAGTGATTTCTGCTAGTCTGTCTTCTCATTCACTGATCCATTCCTCTGTATCATTTATTTTACTGTTGATTCCTTCTAGTGTATTTTTTATTTCAGTTATTGTATTCTTCATCTCTGTTTGGTTGTCCTTTAAGTTTTCTAACTCTTTGTTAAAAACTTCTCACTCTGTGCATCCATTCTTCTCCCTAGTTCTTTGATCATCTTTACAATCACTACTTGAACTCTTTCTTGGGAAGATTGCCTATATCCATTTCACTTAGTTCTTCTTCCAGGGTTTTATCTTATTCCTTTGTTTGGAACATGTTCCTCTGTCTCCTCATTTTGCCTAACTTGCTATTTTTATTTTTGTGAATCTGGTAGGTTGGTTATATTTTCTGACATTGAAGAGGTGGTCTTTTTTAAGAGATGTCCTATATTTCCCAGCAGCACACTCCCCTCTCATCACCAGAGCTGTATGCTCCAAGAGTGCCCAATATGTGGGTCCTTCTGTTGCGGCAGGCTGACTATATGGGCAGTCTGATAGGCTTGGTTGGCCTCCGGTCCATTTGGTTGCCAGGCTGCCTTGTGTGGAGTCTGCCAGCCACTTGTTGGTGTGACTGGGCCATGAGGCATCTCACTGTAGAACCATGGGTAGCCCTGGGGCTAGTGCCAGTTTACTGGTGGGCAGAGTCTGGTTTCAGGAGACCCCAGAGCTGTGACCTTTCCATTCGTGGGTGAAGCCAAGTCCTAAGGCTAGTGTCAACCTACTGGCTGACAGATCCACTTCCTGGGGTCCAGTTGCAGTGCCCAGGGATCCCAAAGCTGATTTTGGAATGCTGGTGGGTGGAGCTAGTTCCTGACACCATTGGCTACTGGGCTCAGGGTCTCTTGGAGCTTTTATTGGCTTGCTAGTGGATGGTGCCTGGACCCCACCAGTCCCAGGGCAGAATCAGGCCTGCTAGTGTGTGGGCTGGTCCACGGACCACAGGACTGTGGTTTTCTTGTGGCTGGTATCTGCCTGCTGGTGGGTGGAGATGGGCCCGAGGCTACAGCAGGATTGCTGGTTGGTACTGGTACCCTGGGGATTCTGGGACTAGTGTCTACCCACTGGTGGGTTAAGCTGTGCCCTGAGGGTCTCTGGTTAGAGGGCCCTGGGGTCCTCTTGTCTAGTACCTGTGCACTGGTCTGTGGGGCCAGGTCCTGAGCCCTCTTGTAGGAAGGGCCATGTCCAGAGGCCACTCTTTGCTCAGAGGGTCTTAAGGCAGCCTGTCTGCTGGTGGGTTGGTCTGTGTCTGAGCCCAGTTAGTTGCTTGGCCTGAAACATCCTAGCACTGGTGCCTACAGAGGGCTAATCAAGGCAGGGCTAGGTCCTGGGTGTAATAAGCTAGAAGGAAGATTCCAAAATGGTACATGCCAGAATCAGTGTCCATGTGGTAAAAGGAGTTTTCAAAAATGGCTGCTGGCAGTGTCTATGTCCCCAGGGTGAGCTGAAGTTGTCTCCTGTCTTCCTGGGAGATTCTCCAGGATCAGCAGTACGTCTGACCCAGTCTCCTGTCAAATTACTGCTTCTGCCCTGGGTTCTGGCGTGTATGAGATTTTGTGTGTGCCTTTTAAGAGTGAAGTCTCTATTACCCCTGGCCCTCTGGGACTCCCAATAATAAGCCCTACTGGTCTACAAAGTCAAATGCTCTCGGGGCTTGTCTTCCTATTGCAGGATCCTCAGGCTCAGACTTCTCAGTCCTTTGTGAGAATCTCTGCAGTTATAATTGTTCTCCCATTTATGAATTGCTCACCTGGGGGTATTGGATTTAACTATATCTGTCATGACTCCACCCCTCCTAACTGTCTCATTGTGGTTCCTTCTTTATATCTTTAGTTGTAGATCTTTACTGGTAGGTTCTGATCTTTTTAATCAATGGTTGTTTTGCAAATGGCTGTGATGTTGGTGTGCTTGTGAGAAGAGATGAGCTCTGGGGTCTTTCCACTTGGCCATCTTGTGCAATCCTCAAGATCATTATTGCCTTTTTGTTCATTGTTTTCTGGCTGCTTCTGTAGTTTTCCTCTGTCTCTTTCTCATTCTCTTTCCCTCTTCCCTTGTAGTTTGATGATTTCCTTACTGTTATGTTTAGATTCCTTTCTTGTTCTTTTTTGTGTATTTTTCCGTAAGTTTTTGGTTTGTTGTTCTATGTATATAACTGTCTATTTTAAATTAATAGCAACTTAAATTTGAATACATTTCCCAAATCTACATTTTACTCCCCCACCTCACATTTTATGTTTTGATATCACTTTTTACATCTTTTTATTTTAGGTATCCCTTAACTACTTATTTTAGTTTTAGTTAATTAGACTATTTTTTTCTCTTGATGATCTTAGTAGCTTTTTAAGTGATAAGTCCACTACTTTTACTATATATTTACCTTTTCCAGTGAGATTTTTACTTTCATATGTTTTCTTGTTATTAACTAGTCTCTTTTCTTTTCAGCTTAAAAAAATATGTTTAATATTTCTTGTAAGGCTGGGTTAGTAGTGATGAACTCCTTTAACTTTTGATTGTCTGGAAAAATCTTTATCTCTCTCTGAAGTGTGAATGATAACCTTGCTGGGTAGAGTATTCTCAGAAGTTTTTCCCTTTCAGCACTTTGAATATGTCATGCCCTAACCCACAAAGTTTCTGCTGAGAAATCTGCTGATAACCTTATGGGTTTTCTCTTGTACATAACAATTTGTTTTTCTCTGGCTGCTTTTAAATTCTCTCTTTATTGTTAACTTTTGACATTTTAATTATAATATGTCTTGGTGTGGCTCATTTTGGGTTTATCTTATTTGGGACTCTCTGAACTTCCTGGACCTGGATGTCTGTTTCCTTCCCTGGGCTAGGGAAGTTTACAGCTGTTATGTTTCAGTTTTTGCTCCTTTCTTTCGCTCTTGTCCTTCTGGAACCCCTATAATGTAAAGGTTATTCCACTTGATATTATCCCAAAGGTCTTTTAAGTTCCCTTCATTTTTTTAATAATTAATTTTTCTTATCTATTACTAAAAATTTTTTTTAAATAATTAGTTTTTCCTTTTGCTGCTTTGTCTGGGTGAGTTCCATTGCTTTATCTTCTGGTTACTGATCCATTCTTCTATTTCATCCAGTCTGCTATTGAACCTGTCTAGTGTATATTTCAATGCAGTTATTATATTCTTCAGCTCTGTGACTTCTTTTTGGTACTTTCTTATGTTTTCTATCTCTTTGTTGAAGTTCTCAGTGTGTTCATCCACTCTTCTTCCGAGCTCAGTGAGTGTCTTTAAGATCATTACTTTGAATTCCTTCTCAGTTATGTTGTTTATCTCCATATTATTAAAGTCTTTTTCTGAGGATTTGTCTTGTTCTTTTTTAGGAACATATTTCTCTGTTTCCTCATTTTGCTTGACTATTTTCATTTCTATGTATTAAGTGAAATGGCTACCTCTTTTAGCTTTGTAAGAATGATCATATTTCAGTGTTGATCCTTCTCATTCTACTTTGCCCTAGCTCTTGGTTGTCTCTTGAAACCTTGTGATTGTCTAAACTGCCTGATTGATTTTTGTTTAGGGTGTGCCAAGACCTGTAATTATTCCAAAGGGAGGAATCTCATTTATCACATAGTTTCAGGTTGATTGGAAGCCAGAGACTAATGTAGCAGCTTTTAAAGTATGCAAATATATACAGTGCTGTGGGGCTGTAATTGTAATCCCTGCTGGCCTCCAGACAAGGAGATCTGAAAGTCTCCTCTGGGTGATAATTGCAAAAACTGGGGCCCCAAGTGAATGTATAAGCTCCTTTCTGGGAAGTCTTGTCTAGCTCTAGTGAGGCCAAGGGAGTGCACAAGGATGGTTTCTCACTGCTTATATACCCCAGGAGTATCTCCTTAGCCTCTAGATATGGGGGAAACCTAAAGCCTTTCCCTCAGGCTGAAACTCCAGGGTAAGTAAATAGGCCTTTTTCATGGAAAGGCTGAGGTTGTGTTTTAGTTTGCTGTCTGTGCAGTGCCTTGGGGGGTGGTGGCCTGCCAATAACTGTCTCTCCATTTGTTACAGTCCTGTGGACCTCAGGAATGCCAACAGCCTTTACCACCAGAGTCAGGCAATAAGAGATATCTCCTGTGTGGATTGCGTTCTTCCACTGTGTTTAGCAAGGAGGTTGGAGAGTGTATGGGGCAGGGTGTGCTCACTGGCTTCAGAAAAGCATCAGGAAAGTGTCTTGACTGTTAATGTGCACCAACTTTAGCCTAAGAGTGGGAGAATGCCCCAACTGCTCACACTCCCCCACCCCAGCCATGAGGTGGGGGAGTATTATAATCACCCATACTCACAGACATTTTTTAGGGAGCCAGAGAATGCCAAAAAGGAGACCCTTTTTGTTTACATGATTTATCCAGGGAGTTGGGGAGTGCCGCAACCACCCACTGCTATGTGGTCAGCAAGGCAGTGGGATAATGCCATGACTGCTTGCCCCTGCCTGTTTTAACAAGACAATGGGAGGGTACCACATCCAAGCTTGCCTGCCTGTATTATCAGGCTAAGTGGAAAGTGCAAATTCCTCTGCCAGTGCCTCTGTCTCCAGGGAGAGTTTCAACTGTCCCCCACCCCTCTAGCTGATACCTTTAGATTAGCAAATGAATCCCCTTCACATATAGTCTAGGCACTTTTCAAACAGCTGGTATTTTGCTGGGTCTTAGGGCCAGTGAGACCACAACTGAGCCGTTTAAGAGGGGAATCTAAATTTTCTATAGCATTTTGGGACACTTGGATATCAGCCCTGCTGGTTTTCTAAGCCAGGCATCTTGGAGGCTTGTGCCTGTGGTGCAGATCCCAGGGCTTGGAGTACCTGATGTGGGGCACCAAATCCTTTTCTCCTCCAGGAGAAATGCCTGTCTGGTGAGATCCCTCCCTATTGTGTGTCACTGCACTAGGGGTAGGTTGTTTTGTAAGACCATTTCTCTGCCTCTCCTACCCATCTTGATGTGGTCCTTTTGTCCTTTGCTGTGGAGAGCAGTTCATTTAGTTTACAGATCTTTGTCAAGGGAAGTGATCCATATGTAGCTTTAGCTTTGGTTTGTCCATGGGAGGAAGTGAGTTCACAATCTTCCTATGATTCCATCTTAGACTTCTTCCCAGGAAATCTGATTTATTTTTGTAATTTTATTTTTTAATTTATTTATTTTTATTGAAGTATAGTTGAAATATAATATTATATTAGTTTCAAGTGTACTTCATAGTGATTTGATTTTTTTATAGATTATAATCCATATAAAGTTTAAAAAATATTGGCTATATTCCCTGTGATGTACATTACTTTCTTGTATCTTTTTTTTTTAACATCTTTATTGGAGTATAATTGCTTTACAATGGTGTGTTAGTTTCTGCTTTATAACAAAGTGAATCATCTATACATATACATATATCCCCATATCTCCTCCCTCTTGTGTCTCCCTCCCACCCTCCCTATCCCACCCCTCTAGGTGGTCACAAAACACCGAGCTGATCTCCCTGTGCTATGCGGCTGCTTCCCGCTAGCTATCTATTTTACATTTGATAGTATATATAAGTCCATGCCACTAGAACTAAAGAGTAAACAAACAATGATGAACAACACAATAAATAAAATTAAAAATTCTCTAGAAGGAATCAATTGTATCTTATTTTATTCCAAGTAGTTTGTACCTCTTAATCCCCCTCCCCTGTCTTGCCCTTCCCCCCACCCCTCTCCCACTGGTAATCACTAGTTTTTTCTCTGTATCTGAAAGTCTGTTTCTGTTTCATTATATTCATTCATTTGTTTTAATTTTAGATTCTACCTATAAGGGAAAACATACAGTATTTGTCTTTCTCTGTCTGACTTACTGCACTTAGCATAATAAACTTCAGGTTCATCCATGTTGTTGCAAATTGCATATCTTCCACATCTTGGCTATTGTAAATAATGTTGCTATGAACATTAGGGTGCATGTATCTTTTCTAATTAATTTTCATTTTCTTCAGTTGCATACCCAGAAGTGGGATTACTGGATCATGTGGTAGTTCTATTTTTAATTTTTGAGGAAACTCGGTGCTGTTTTCCTTAGTGACTGTACCAAATTACATTCCTACCAGCAGTGCACTAGGATTCCCTTTTCTCCACATCCTCTCTAACACTTGTTATTTCTCATCTTTTTGACAATAACCATTCTGACAGATGTGAGGTGATATCTTGCGGTTTTGATTTGCATTTCCCTGATGATATGTTGAGCAAATTTTCATGTGTCTTTTAGCCATCTGTATGCTTTGGAAAAATATCTATTCAGGTACTCTGCCAACTTTAAAATTAGGTTATTTGTTTTTATTTCAAATTGAGCTGTATGGGTTTTAAATATATTTTGAACATTAACCACTTATCAGACATATCATTTGGAAATATCTTCTCCCATTCAGTAGGTTGCTTTTTTTGTTTTGTTGATGGTTGCTTTTGCACAGCAAGAGCTTTTAAGTTTGTTTAGGTCGAATTTGTTTATTTTTGCTCTTTTTTCCCTTGCCTGAGGAGACACATCCAAAAAAATATTGCTAAGATCTATGTCAAAGATTGTGCTGCCTATGTTTTCTTCTAGGAGTTTTATGGTTTCAGGTCTTACATATGGATCTTTAATCCATTTTGAGTTTATTTTTTACATGGTATGAGAAAATGTTCTACATGGAATTTCATTCCTTTACATGTAGCTATCCAGTTTTCCCAACACCACTTATTGGAGGGATTGGTTTTCCCCATTGCATATTCTTGCTTCCTTTGTCATAGATTAATTGACCATTTGTACGTGGGTTTATTTCTAGGCTTTCTATTCTGTTCCATTGATCTATCTCTTTTTGTGCCAATACCATATTGTTTTCATTACTTTAGCTTTGCAGTATAGTCTGAAGTCAGGGAGCTTTACACCTCCAGCTTTCTTCTTTTTTCTCAAGATTGCTTTGGCTATTTGTGGTCTTTTGTGGTTTCATACAAATTATAGGATTATTTGTTCTGGCTTTGTGAAAAATGTCATGGGTATTTTAATAGAGATTATTTTAAATCTGAAGATTGCTTTGGGTATTAGGAACATTTTAACAATATTAATTATTGCAATCCATGAACACAGGACATCTTTCCATTTATTTTTTATCACTTTTGATTTCCTTCATCAATATCTTATGGTTTTCAGGACATCTGTATTAACAAAACAAAACAAAACAACACCTAGGTCATTCTCACAATCAACCACGTTTGCAAACTATTGATCTAGTAGACTGATCAAGGCAGTGAGGTGTAGTAGAAAGAGCCCAGACTCTGGCTCCAGGCATAACTATTTCAGATATTTATCTGGAGCAAATCACTTCCCTTCTCAGAACCTTCATTTTCTCAACTATAAAATAGGAATATCTACCTCTTTAGCTTACTGTGGGTTTAAAGGAGATGATGTAGGCAATGCAGCAAGTATAGTTCATCACATGTGTTAGGTATTCAAAAGTGTTCTTTCCTTCTTTGGCCTGATTTGTTGTAAGCTCCTAGACGGAATGGTCCTATTTCACTCATTCTGTATGGTGCCCAGGGCTATGGGTTGAGAACAGGGAAAATTGTAAAAAAAAAAAAAAAAAAAAGAGCAGCTTAATAGGTGCTTTGTGATGGTTTTAGCCAGAAGCAGAGACCTTTAAGTAAAGGAGAGTTTATTGCAAGGCTATAGGAGGCCTGATACAGAAGAAGTGATCCTGGGAAGATAAAGAGACCTCAACAATTGGAGTTTATAAGTGGACCTTCATCAGTGTGATTTGGCTGCCTTCTGCTTTTTTTCAGTTCCCTTACCAACTGACTTCCTCATAATTTCATCTTGAACACTATACTCTATCCTGCTCCAACTCAACCTGGTGACTTTCAGTTCTAGCTCCTACTATTTGTTGGTCATTTATTTTTCATATCTCCTAGTTGAAATATAAGAGTCACAGAGAGAATATGATTGGCAGGGTTTTGTGTGTGTGTGTGTGTGTGTGTGTGTGTGTGTGTGAGACAAGCCAAACAGGTCATAAGTTCCAGGCAAGCCTAAAGATCGATTGCCCTTAGGTCAAATTCAGTCAGGGTGGAGTCATTTGGTATAAAACATGGCGACCTAGGTTTTAGGAACAGTTTATCTTAAAGGATATGTGGTTTAGGCAGGGACCATAATATATGACTGGAATAACATTGTGCTCTGGGATTGAACAACTGAGCAGGTATTGGCAGGTACTTGGTAGTGGATGTATACTGATTTTTAGGTAGTGGCATCATATTTCTGCTTTGGACAGTAGTGTAGGTAACTATGATCTGGGAAGTAGAAAGACCACTTATTTCCTAGACATGGTATAACCACTCATTCTCTGGGATTTGTGTCTCAACCAGCAGCAAAAAGACAAGGAGAATGTTTGTATAATGTAATCTTGATTTCCTGACGTCACTGCACAATGACCCACAATGTTTAAGAGCATTCATTTTCATTGTCTTCTTTGAGCTTCAAAATAGCCCTGTGAGCGGAATGAATCCTTCACTTTAAAGGTGAATAAACTGAGGTAAGAAAAGAAGCAACTCACAGCTAAGAGGTAGGAGTCAAATCTGGTCTTTCTGCCTCTGTATTCCATACTCTCACCATGGTACTCAAGCTATGATCTTCCTCATTATAAACCCAAGAAGCTGCAATGAAGTTTGCCACTTATCATTTTACAGGTGAAGAAACTTGTGGCATAATAGGCCATCTTGACTAGGACTGTACTAACAAGTTGAGTCAGACAATTGAGTACATTTTCAGGAAAATTCAGATGAAGTTCCCACTTTGATTAGGTTTACCTTAGGGTGCATCAGAATCCCCTGGAGTGCTCATTAAACACAGATTGCTGGGTCATAGTCCCAAAGATTCTGATTCAGTAGGTCTGGGGTGGGGGTAGGAAATTTGCATTTTCAAAAAGTTCCCAGGTAATGCTCTTGGTTCAGGGGTCACGCTTTGAGAACCAATGTTATAGACAAAACATTGGTTTACTGAGTGGTTTAATGATTGATCAAGTTTTTAGGCCACTAGGATAAAGCAGCTAAAAAACCTGGATATTCAATGCCCTAGGCAGTCTCTGTGAAAGTTAGCTGATGCTATACATTACCTTAATCTCCTCCATAGGCCCTCACAAAGACAATGATGAGGGTACAGACCTTAGAGTCAAACTTACTGGGCACATCTTCCTAGCTTTGTAGCCTCAAGAAAGTAATATGATCTCTCTGAACTTCAGTTTCTTCGTTTTTAAAATGGGAGTAATAAAGCAGCTTCGTAATGCTATTGTGAATCTAAGTCAACACACGCAAAAGCGCTTTGAAGGCTAGAAGATTTTGCATCAGTGGAAATCATTTTTAAAAGAGTAGCAAAGTTCTTGTGGATCACCTCTTTTTCTTGGCATTTTAAGATTCCTTGGGTGCCTGGTCTTTTGTTGCAAAATGTGGCATGCAAGTAGATCTTCAAATGGCTTTGGAGGAGCCAACTGGGATTCTAAAAGGGTTTATTCACCCTTATTAACTCTGGTTAAAAGTCAAGTCCCCCAGCTCTTAGCATCAGATCTTTTTGATCATATGCCTTCAACAGCCAAGCTGGTCTCATTCTCAGAGTCTGAAAAATGCAGATGGCCCTGCAATTCTTACTACCCAGTTATAATCTTCAGAAGACTGGGTCTTTGAAAGAAATTAGCACTTCCTTAAGGGGTAGACAGCAGATATGGCCCTTTAAAACTGTGCCAAATTTTTCTCTGCTAGAGGATGAAATGGAGAGGCTACTAAACTGGGAGTCAAGAAATCTGGATCATATACCATGTTCTGCAACTGACTCATTGTGTAACCTAATATAAATCCCTCCTGCTTTGTAGGCCTCAATATTTTGTCTGTAAAAACAGGTGCTCAGATTCATTGGTGTTGAAGGAACCTTCAAAATCTGAATTCTAGGGTTATCAAGAAAACAGACCTTGCTTCTAGGCTTGGTTATATGTCTGGATTCATTATGTGACCTTGGGACATCACTACTCATCTCTGAGCCTTGTTTTCCTCATCTATAACCTTGAAAGTAATTATAAACCATTCCCTAACTCGTTTCCAGTGTTTGTGTTCCAGTGTTTGATCAAGGATCAAATATGTAGTTTTCAAAATTAATTTGGATATCTAAGTGATTAATATTCAGAATATATATATTTAAATCTTACAACTTAACAACAAACAAACTGATTAAAAATGGGCAAAGGATTCAAATAGACATTTCTTCAAACTATACAAATGGCCAAGAAGCACATGAAAAGATGCTCAACATCATTAAGCATTAGGAAAATGCAAATCAAAACCACAGTGAGATACCACCTCACACACATTAGGATGGCTACTGTGAAAAAACTTAAAAAATAAGTGTTGCCAAGGATGTGGAGAACTTGGAACACTTGTGCACTTTTGGTGGGATTGTAAAATGGTGCAGTCACTATGGAAAACAGGATGGCAGTTCCTCACAAAATAGAAAACAGAGTTACCATATGATCCAACAATTCTACTTGTGGATATATACCCCAAAGTATTGAAAGCACAGTCTTAAAGAGATATTTGTACACCCATGTTCATAGCGGCATTATTCACAATAGCCAAAAGTTAGAAGCAATACAGGTGTCCATTGATAGATGAATGAATGAATGGATAAACCAAATGTGGTATATACATACAATGGAATATTGTTCAGTTTTAAAAAGGAAGGGCATTTTGACATAGCTACAACATGGATGAACCTTGAGGACACTATTCTAAGTGAAATAAGACAGTCACAAAAATATACAAATACTGTATGACTCCACTTATATGAAGTACTTAGAGTAATGAAATTTATAGAGGCAGAAAGTAGAATAGAGGTCAGCAGAGACTGGGGGAAGAGGGAATAGGGAGTTTTTATTTATGGCTACAAAGTTTCAGTTTTACAAGATGAAAAGAGTTCTGTATATGAATGTGGTAAAGGTTGCACAACAATATGAATGCATTTAATACCACTGAAATATAAATTTAGAATGGTTAAGATGGTAAATTTTGTGTTATGTATATTTTACCGCAAGTACAATAATAAACCAAGTTCTTTGAAAACTGAAAAAATGCTCTATAAATTTAGGAATCTGATTTGAATTTCAAGTATAGCAATTTTCTTTACATTTTGGGAAACATAGCTCCACATTCGTGCATTCATTTTATGACAAAACTAATTGAGGATTTAAGAAAGGCCCAGTGCCTTCTCCTGTCTGGGGCTATTTGTCTACCTCAAGATTATATGTTCTTTCTAACCCTTTCAGAGTGTATAAGGTGACAGAATAGTACATTGAATAGAAAACTGAGAAACTCGACTGTCAGGTTGAAAACTGAGGCTTGAGTTTCCAGATCTGAAAAATGCTATGGTCTTGTTTACAGACAACCTGCATAGAGAATTAACCCTAACAATGTTGTAGCAGACTGGTTGGCTATGACAGGGAATGGAGATGACAAGAAACTATCACTCTGTGTCCTTATACCTCCCTATGCCCAGCTGCCCACCTGCCCTCCCCAGAGTTGCAGCCAATGCCCCTTAGCACAAATGTGCCTGGTCACTTTTGCACATTGAGAATTTTTCCCAGAGGAGCCTGGGACATGGCCTTGCCTGGCTTGGTCATAGAAAAACTGCACCTGCAGCAATTACAATTGTTCTCCATCTTCAGTGGGCATCAGAATCACCTGGAAGGCTGTTATACCATAAATGACTGGGTCCCTAAGCCTAGAGTTTCTGATTGAGTAGGTCTGGGGTGGGGCTAAAAATGTACATTTCTCACAGCTTCCTAGGTGATGCTGATGCTGTGACTTAGGACCACACTTTGAGAACCACTGTGTCAGAGGACTATAAATTTAGCAGGGATATCTCTTCCCGCCACAACTGCAGTTCCTTGATGCCCAACTGCAGACTCAGTCTTGCTCCAGTAACAAGGACCAATCCTGGTCTAAGCTTGCAGCACTACTTCCTTATCTTGTCAATGTGAGTCCATTACTGCCCTAGACTCTGCCTCAGGTCCCTGTCTCCTTTCTTCAAGCTCTCTCTGCTGTTTTTAGGGATTCCTCGCCTTATTTTACAGTATGCTAGACTACCTCACACTGGCTGTGAGAACAAATTGTACACATCTCTTCCCAAATCTATGTTCAGTTGTGAAGGTATTTACACCACAGAAATTGGCAAACATGACAAATCAATGTCCCCAGCTCCCTGGAGAGCTTGTTAAACCACATCACATTAGCACAATTGCCAACTCACTTTCTGGATTGTAATTTATCTGTCTGCCAAGCTGAACCTTCTTTGACCAACCTTATAGTGGAATTGTTCCAAGGGAGTGTTGTTCCAGGTTCTAGCCCCTCTCAATCTCTGTGATACATTTTTGAGATATGACTATGGGGAGAGAACAGACAGGTCCCAAATGCTCTGGGTTCTTGTTGTTATGTGGATTTTTCTGGTTCTTAGTGCAGAGCTAGACACATCATTAAGATAATGTATGAGAAAGAAATTAACTTGTGTTGTAGAAAGTCGTAGGCACTTTCCTATCTATCGGCTCCATTATTTCATTGACTCCTTATTTCATCTCTGTGAGATAAGAGTCACTGGTTCTACTATACAGATAAGAAAACTGAAGGTCAGAGAAGTTAAATAAATTGTCCAAGGCCACACAACTAGTAAGTTTCCAAGTGTGGTTTCCTACCTAAATACGTCTGACTCCAAAGTAGGGATTCTTTCTAGTCAACAGATATTTACTAAGCACTTAAGAAAGGATTTCCTGCCTAAAACCATGGGACTGTGGTACAAAGCTCTTGAATTTATAGAAGACTTGAACTGCCTCTAAAGTTAAAACTAGAATCTAGGCTAAGGACAGAGTTCCCACTCATCTGTTCTGATGGCTGATGCATTAAATGAAGTAGAAGTTCCTGGGAAGTGGGATCAGAGGACTGAAACTAAAAAGGTACAATGAAACCATAACAACTACGAAGTCTTACCACTGTGACCCAAAAATCAAATACATAAGGCTAGAGAGGAGGGGCTCAGCCACTTCTTGTTTTTAATTTCCAATTCAAATTGTTCATTCTTGTCATATAAGGTAGTAGTTACCTTGTATATACCTTGTATATTAACATTTTATCTTTATGTTTTGCTGTAGGCATGTATTAATTCCAGGAGTTTTTGGTTGATTCTTTGGGATTTTTCTACATATAAAATCATGTCATCTGCCAACAGACAGGTTTATTTCTTCCTTCCCAATCTGTATACCTTTTATTTCCCTTTTTTTATCTTACTGCATTAGTTAGGTCTTCAAGTATGATGTTGAATAGAGGCGGTGAGAGGAGACAGACGTCCTTGACTTGTTCCTGATCTTAGCAGAAAAGCAACTAGTTTCTTTCCACTTAGTATACTTTCAGCTATACGTTTTTTATAATCGTTCTTTATCAAGTTAAGAAATTTCCCTCCATTCCTAGTTTGCTCTAAGGTTTTATCATGAATGGGTGTTGGATTTTGTCAAAGGCTTTTTCTGTATCTATTGATATGGTCTTATGATTTTCATTCTTTAGACTGTTGATGTGGTAGATTACAGTAATTGATCATCAAATGTTGAAATAGTCTTGCATAACTGTAATAAATCCTGCTTGATCGTAGTGTATAATTCTTTTTGTATGTTGTTCAATTCTATCAATACATGTTAAAATTTTGTTAAGGTCTTTTGCACTTATGCTATGAGAGATACTGGTCTGTTGTTTTACTCTTTTGGAATGTTTTGTTTTGTTTTGTTTAGGTATTAGGGTGATATTGCCCTTATAGAATGAGTTAGGAAGTATTCTTTCTCTGTTTATTTTCTTGAAGAGATTGTAAAGAATTGGTAAAAGTTATTACTTAAATGTTTGGTGGAATTCATGAGAATCCATCTGAACTTGCTGCTTTCTCTTTTGGATGGTTATTAATTGTTGATTCAATTTTTTAAATAGATTTTTGCCTACTAAGGTCATCTATTTCTTCTTGTGTGAGTTTTGGTGGATTGCATCTTTCAAGAAATCAGTCAATTTCATTTAGGTTATCAAATTTGTGGGTATGGAATTGTTCATATTATTTATTTATTAGGTTTTAATGTCCATGGGATCAGTAGTAGTGACCCAATTTTCATTTCTGATATTAGTAATTTATGTCTTTTCTTTTTTTCTTTGTTAACCTGGATAGAGGTTTATTAATATTATTTATTATTTCAAAGAACCAGCTTTTGGTTTCCTTGATTTTCACTATTGATTTCCTGTTTTTAAGTTCTTTGATTTATATTCCAATGTTTATTATTAAACTTCTTTCTTTGGATCTAATTTGCTTTCCTTTTTCTTGTTTCTTGAGGTGGAGGCTTTGATTATTCATATTATATCTTTCTCATTTTCTAATACATGCACTGAATGCAACAAATTTCCCTCTAAGCACTGCTTTTCTTCATCCCACAATTTTTTTTTATTTTATTTATTTATTTATTTATTTATGGCTGTGTTGGGTCTTTGCCTCTGCACGAGGGCTTTCTCCAGTTGCGGCAAGTGGGGGCCGCTCTTCATCGCGGTGCGTGGGCCTCTCATCATTGCGGCCTTTCTTGTTGCAGAGCACAGGCTCCAGACGCGCAGGCTCAGCAATTGTGGCTCACGGGCCCAGCCGCTCCGTGGCATGTGGGATCCTCCCAGACCAGGGCTCAAACCCACGTCCCCTGCACTGGCAGGCAGATTCTCAACTACTGCACCACCAGGGAAGCCCCATCCCACAAATTTTTATATGTTGCATTTTCATTTTTTTTTAGTTCAACATATTTTTAAATATCTCTTGAGACTTCTTTCACCTATATTTTATTTAGAAGTGTGGTGTTTAATCTCCAAGTATTGTGGGGTTTTCCAGCTATCTTTCTGTTATTGATTTCTAGCTTAATTCCGTTGTTGCCTTTGAGCATACTTTGTGCGATTTTTGTTCTGTTTAATTTGTTAAGGTGATTTTAAGGCTAAGAATGGGGTATAACTTGGTGAATGTTCCATGTGAGCCTGAGAATAATGTGTATTCTGCTGTCGTTGGATGAAGTACTCTATAACTTTCAATTAAATCCAGTTGATTTATAGTGCTGTTCAGTTCAACCTTGTCCTTGCTGATTTTCTGTCTGCTGGATCTGTCAATAAATAGAAGGGTGTTGAAGTTCCAGCTATAATAGCAGTTTCATTTATTTCTCCTTGCATCTTTATCAGTTTTTGCCTCATCCATTTTGATATTCTGTTGTTAGGCACATACAAACTAAGGATTCTTAAGTCTTCTTGGAAAATTGACCCCTTTATCATCCTGTAATGCTTCTCTTTATTCCTGATAATTTTCCTTGGGCTGAATGTGGTTTTCCTTAAACTAATATAGCTACTCCAGCTTTTTTTGGTTAGTGTTAGCAAGGTATATCATTCTGCATCCCTTTACTTTTAATATATCTGTGCCTTTAAATTTAAAATGGGTTTCTTTTAAAGCTTGTGTTTCCTTTTTTATTTTCATTTTGGATGATCTGTCCATTGGTGAAAGTGGGGAGTTAAAGTCCCCTACTATGATTGTGTTACTGTCAATTTCCCCTTTTATGGCTGTTAGCATTTGCCTTATGTAATGAGGTGCTATTATGCTGGGTGCATAAATAATTACAATTGTTATATCTTCTTCATGGATTGATCCCTTGATCATTATGTAGTGTCCTTCTTTTTCTCTTGGAACCATCTTTATTTTAAAGTCTATTTTGTCTGATATGAGAATTGTTACTGCAGCTTTCTTTTGATTTCCATTTGCATTGAATATCTTTTTCCATCCCCTCACTTTCAGTGTGTATGTGTCCCTAGGTTTGAAGTGGGTCTCTTGTAGACAGCATATATATGGGTCTTGTTTTTGTATACATTCAGAATATTTTCCAGCATAGATCATATATTGGGACACAAATCAAGCCTTGGTAAATTTAAGAAAATTGAAATCGTATCAACTAGCATTGCAACCACAAAGCTATGAGACTATAGGAAAACATATTTTAAAAATACAAACACATGGAGGGTAAACAATACACTACTAAATAATCAAGAGATCACTGAAGACATCAAAGCGGAAATCAAAAAATATCTAGAAACAAATGACAATGAAAACGTGATGACCCAAAACCAATGGGATGCAACAAAAGCAGTTCTAAGAGGGAAGTTTATAGCAATACAATCCTACCTCAAGAAACAAGAAACATCTCAAATAAACATCCTAACATTACACCTAAAGCAATTAGAGAAAGAAGAACAAGAAAACCACAAAGTTAGCAGCAGGAAAGAAATCATAAAGCTCATATCAGAAATAAATGAAAAAGAAATGAAGGAAACAGTAGAAAAGATCAATAATACTGAAAGCTGGTCCTTTGAGAAGATAAGCAAAATTGATAAACCACTATCTAGACTCATCAAGAAAAAAAGGGAGAAGACTCAAATCAATAAAATTAGAAATGAAAAAGGAGAAGTAACAACTGACACTGAAGAAATACAGAGGATCATGAGAGATTACTACAAGTAATTAAATGCCCCAAAAATGGACAACCTGGAAGAAATGGACAAATTCTTAGAAAAGCACAATCTTCCAAGACTGAACCAGGAAGAAATAGAAAATATAAACAGACCAATTACAAGCACTGAAATTGAGACTGTGATTAAAAATCTTCCAACAAAAAAAAACCCAGAATCATATGGCTTCACAGACAAATTCTAACAAACATTTAGAGAAGAGCTAACACCTATCCTTCTCAAACTCTTCCAGAATATAGCAAAGGGAGGAACACTCCCAAACTCATTCTACGAGGCCACCATCACCCTGATACCAAAACCAGACAAAGATGTCACAAAGAAAGAAAACTACAGGCCAATATCACTGATGAACATAGATGTAAAAATCCTCAACAAAATACTAGCAAACAGACTCCAACAGCACATTAAACAGATCATTAAACAGGATCAAGAAGGGTTTACCCCAGGAGTGCAAGGATTCTTCAATAGAGGCAAATCAAACAATGTGATACACCATATTAACAAACTGAAGGAGAAAAACCATATGATCATCTCAATAGATGCAGAAAAAGCTTTTGACAAAATTCAACACCCATTTATGATAAAAGCCCTGCAGAAAGTAGGCATAGAGGGAACTTGCCTCAACATAATAAAGGCCATATATGACAAACCCACAGCCAACATCGTTCTCAATGGTGAATGACAAAAACCATTTCCTCTAAGATCAGGGCTAAGACAACGTTGCCTACTCTCACCACTATTATTCAACATAGTTTTGGAAGTTTTAGCTGCAGCAATCAGAGAAGAAAAAGAAATAAAAGGAATCCAAAACGGAAAAGAAATAAAGCTGTCACTGTTTGCAGATGACATGATACTATACATAGAGAATCCTAAAGATGCTACCTGAAAACTACTAGAGCTAATCAATGAATTTGGTAAAGTAGCAGGATAAAAAATTAATGCACAGAAATCTCTTGCATTCCTATACACTAATGACAAAAAATCTGAAAGTGAAATTAAGTAAACACTCCCGGGACTTCCATGGTGGTGCAGTGGTTGAGAATCTGCCTGCCAGTACAGGGGACACGGGTTCGGGCCCTGGCCTGGGAAGATCCCACATGCCACGGAGCAAATGGGCCCATGAGCCACAATTACTGAGCCTGCGCGTCTGGAGCCTGTGCTCCGCAACAAGAGGCCACGATTGTGAGAGGCCCGTGCACCGTGATGAAGAGAGGCCCCCACTTGCCACAACTAGAGAAAGCCCTCACACAGAAACAAAGACCCAACACAGCCATAAATTAATTAATTAATTAATTAATTAATTAAAAAAAACTTAACTAGCAAAAAAAAAAAAAAAAGAAAGAAAACACTCCCGTTTACCATTGCAACAAAAAGAATAAAATATCTAGGAATAAACCTACCTAAGGAGACAAAACACCTGTATGCAGAAAAGTATAAGACACTGATGAAAGAAATTAAAGATGGTACAAATAGATGGAGAGATATACCATGTTCTTGGATTGGAAGAATCAGCATTGTGAAAACGACTATACTACCCAAAGCAATCTACAGATTCAATGCAATCCTTATCAAACTACCAATGACATTTTTCACAGAACTAGAACAAAAAATTTCACAAATTGTATGGAAACACAAAAGACCCCGAATAGCCAAAGCAATCTTAAGAAAAACAGAGGTGGTGGAATCAGGTTCCCAGACGTCAGACTATACTACAAAGCTACAGTAATCAAGACAGTTTGGAACTGGCACAAAAACAGAAAATAGATCAATGGAACAGGATAGAAAGCCCAGAGATAAACCCATGCACCTATGGCCACCTTATTTTTGATAAAGGAGGCAAGAATATACAATGGAGAAAAGACAGTCTATTCAGTAAGTGGTGTTGGGGGAACTGTACAGCTACATGTAAAATAATGAAATTGGAACCCTCCCTAACCCCATACACAAAAATAAACTCAAAATGCTTTAAAGACCAAAATGTAAGGCCAGACACTATACAACTGTTAGAGGAAAACTTGGTGGAACACTCTATGACATAAATTACAGCAAGATCCTTTATGACCTACCTCCTAGAGAAATGGAAATAAAAACAAAAATAAACAAATGGGACCTAAGGAAACTTAAACCTTTTGCAGAGCAAAGGAAAACATAAGCAAAACGAAAAAACAGGATATGGGGGCAAGATGGCGGAAGAGTAAGATGCAGAGATCACCTTCCTTCCCACAGATACAGTAGAAATACATCTACACGTGGAACTGCTCCTACAGAACACCCACTGAACGCTGGCAGAAGACGTCAGACCTCCCAAAAGGCAAGAAAATCCCCACGTACTTGGGTAGGGCAAAAGAAAAAAGAAATAACAGAGACAAAAGAATAGGGACGGGACCTGCACCAGTGGGAGGGAGCTGTGAAGGAGGAAAGGTTTCCACACACTAGGAAGCCCCTTCGTGGGAAAAGACTGCAGGTGGCAGAGGGGGGAAGCTTCAGAGCCACAGCCACAGGGGCACGGAGGGCAAAGCGGAGAGATTCCTGCATGGAGGATCGGTGCCAAACAGCACCCACCAGCCCAAGAGGCTCCTCTGCTCACCCGCCGAGGCAGGCGGGGGCTGGGAGCTGAGGCTAGGGCTTTGGTGCTAGCCGGGAGGGAGCCCAGGAAAAAGTCTGCAGCTGCCGAAGAGGCAAGAGACTTTTTCTTGCCTCTTTGATTCGCGGTGCGCAAGGAGAGGGGATTCAGAGTGCCACCTAAATGAACTCCAGAGACGGGCGTGAGCCGCGGCTATCAGCGTGGATCCCACAGCAACAGGGGCACAGAGGGAAAAATGGAGAGATTCCCGCACAGAGGCTCGGCGCCGAGCAGCACTCACCAGCCCGAGAGGCTTGTCTGCTCACCCACCGGGGAGAGCGGGGGCTGGGAGCTGAGGTTCAGGCTTCGGTCGGATCGCAGGGAGAGGACTGGGGCTGGTGGCGTGAACACAGCCTGAAGGGGTTAGCGCACCACAGCTAGCCGGGAGGGAGCCCGAGAAAAACTCTACAGCTGCCGAAGAGGCAAGAGACTTTTTCTTGCCTCTTTGTTTCGCAGTGCGCAAGGAGAGGAGATTCAGAGCGCCGCCTAAAGGAACTCCAGAGACGGGTGCGAGCTGCGGCTATCAGCGCAGACCCCAGAGAAGGGCGCGAGCCGTGGTTATCAGCGCAGACCCCAGAGACGGTCAGGAGATGCTAAGGCTGCTGCTGCCGCCACCAAGAAGCCTGTGTGCGAGCACAGGTCACTCTCCACACCGCCCCTCCTGGAAGCCGGTGCAGCTCGCCACTGACAGGGTCCCCTGATCCAGGGACAACTTCCCCAGGAGAAAGAATGGCATGCCTTAGGCTGGTGCAACGTCACGACGCCTTTGACGCCGCAGGCTCGCACCGCCTCCACTGTACCTTGCCCTCCCCCCCGTCCTGAGTGAGCCAGAGCCCCTGAATCAGCTGCTCCTTTAACCCCGTTCTGTCTGGGCGGGGAACAGACGCCCTCAGGCGACCTACACGCAGAGGCAGGTCCAAAACCAAAGCTGAACCCCGGGGGCTGTATGAACAAAGAAGAGAAAGGGAAATCTCTCCCAGCAGCCTCAGAAGCGGCGGATTAAAGCTCCACAAACAACTTGATGTGCCTGCATCTGCTGAATAACTGAATAGACAACGAATCATCCCAAGTTCAAGAAGTGGACTTTGGGAGCAGGATATATTAATTTTTCCCCTTTTCCTTTTTTTGTGAGTGTATATGTGTATGCTTCTGGGTGAGATTTTGCCTGTATAGCTTTGCTTTCACCATTAGTCCTAGGGTCAGGTCCGTCCGTTTTTTTTTGTTTTTTGTTTTTTTTTTTAACTTAAAAAAATTTTTTTTCCTAATAAATGTTTTCTTGATAATTTTTGCCTTATATTCTATTTTTAGAAATTAAAAAAAAAATTAATAAGTTTTTTCATATTTTTTATTTTAAAAAATTAAAATTTTTTTCTTAATAAATTTTTTTCTTAATAATTTTTTTCTTATTTTTTATTATTAAAAATTAATAAACCTATTTTTAAAAATTAAAAAAAATTTTTCTGAATACATTTATTCTTAATAATTTTTTTTCTTATTTTTTATTATAATAGCTTTATTTTATTTTATTTTATCCTCTTTCTTTCTTTCTTTCTCTTTCTTTCTCCCTTTCTTTCTGAGCTGTGTGGATGAAAGGCTCTTGGTGCTCCAGCCAGGCATCAGGGATGTGCCTCTGAGGTGGGAGAGCCAGCTTCAGGACACTGGTCCACAAGAGACCTCCCAGCTCCACGTAATACCAAACGGAGAAAATCTCTCAGAGATCTCCATCTCAACATCAAGACCCAGCTTCACTCAATGACCAGCAAGCAACAGTGCTGGACACCCTATGCCAAACAACTAGCAAGACAGGACCATAGCCCCATCCATTAGCAGAGAGGCTTCCTAAAATCATAATAAGGCCACAGACACCCCAAAACACACCAAGAGACGTGGACATGCCCACGAGAAAGACAAGATCCAACCTCATCCACCAGAACACAGGCACTAGTCCCCTCCACCAGGAAGCCTATACAACCCACTGAACCAACCTTAGCCACTGGGGACAGATACCAAAAACAACAGGAACTACGAACCTGCAGCCTGTGAAAAGGAGACCCCAAACACAATAAGATAAGCAAAATGAGAAGACAAAAAACCACACAGCAGGTGAAGGAGCAGGGTCAAAACATACCAGACCTAACAAATGAAGAGGAAATAGGCAGTCTACCTGAAAAAGAATTCAGAAAAATGATAGTAAAGATGATCCAAAATCTAGGAAATAGAATAGACAAAATGCAAGAAACATTTAACAAGGATGTAGAAGAACTAAAGAAGAACCAAGCAATGATGAAAAACACAATAAATGAAATTAAAAATATTCTAGACTGGATCAATAGCAGAATAACTGAGGCAGAAGAACGGATAAGTGACCTGGAAGATAAAATAGTGGAAATAACTACTGCAGAGCAGAATAAAGAACAAAGAATGAAAAGAATTGAAGACAGTCTCAGAGACCTCTGGGACAACATTAAACACACCAACATTTGAATAATAGGGGTCCCAGAAGAAGAAGAGAAAAAGAAAGGGAATGAGAAAACATTTGAAGAGATTATAGCTGAAAACTTCCCTAATACGGGAAAGAAAATAGTTAATCAAGTCCTGGAAGGACAGAGAGTCCCATACAGGATAAACCCAAGGAGAAACACGCCAAGACACATATTAATCAAACTATCAAAAATTAAATATAAAGAAAACATATTAAAAGCAGCAAGGGAAAAACAACAAATAACACACAAGGGAATCCCCATAAGGTTAACATCTGATATTTCAGCAGAAACTCTGCAAGCCAGAAGGGAGTGGCAGGATATACTTAAAGTCATGAAGGAGAAAAACCTACAACCAAGGTTACTCTACCCAGCAAGGATCTCAGTCATATTTGATGGAGAAATTAAAACCTTTACAGACAAGCAAAAGCTGAGAGAGTTCAGCACCACCAAACCAGCTTTACAACAAATGCTAAAGGAACTTCTCTAGGCAAAAAACACAAGAGAAGGAAAACACCTACAATAACAAACACAAAATATTTAAGAAAATGGGAATAGGAACATACATATCGATAATTACCTTAAACATAAATGGATTAAATGCTCCCACCAAAAGACACAGACTGGCTGAATGGATACAAAAACAAGACCCATATATTTGCTGTCTACAAGAGACCCACTTCAGACTTAGAGACACATACAGACTGAAAGTGAGGGGATGGAAAAAGATATTCCATGCAAATGGAAATCAAAAGAAAGCTGGAGTAGCAGTTCTCATATCAGACAAAATAGACTTTAAAATAAAGACTATTACAAGAGACAAAGAAGGACACTCTATAATGATCAAGGGATCGATGCAAGAGGAAGGTATAACAGTTGTAAATATTTATGCACCCAACGTAGGAGAACCTCAGTACATAAGGCAAATACTAACAGCCATAAAAGGGGAAATTGGCAGTAACACAATCATAGTAGGGGACTTTAACACCCCACTTTCACCAATGGACAGATCATCCAAAATGAAAATAAATAAGGAAACACAAGCTTTAAATGATACATTAAACAAGTTGGACTTAATTGATGTTTATAGGACATTCCACCAAAAGAAAACAGAATACACATTTTTCTCAAGTGCTCATGGAACATTCTCCAGGATAGGTCATATCTTGGGTCACAAATCAAGCCTTGGTAAATTTAAGAAAATTGAAATCGTATCAAGTATCTTTTCCGACCACAACGCTATGAGACAAGATATCAATTACAGGAAAAGTCTGTAAAAAATACAGACACATGGAGGCTACACAATACACTACTTAATAACCAAGTGATCACTGAAGAAATCAAAGGGGAAATCAAAAAATACCTAGAAACAAATGACAATGGAGACACTACGACACAAAACCTATGGGATGCAGCAAAAGCAGTTATAAGAGGGAAGTTTATAGCAATACAAACCTACATCAAGAAACAGGAAACATCTCGAATAAACAACCTAACCTTGCACCTAAAGCAATTAGAGAAAAAAGAGCAAAAAACCCCCAAAGCTAGCAGAAGGAAAGAAATCATAAAGATCAGATCAGAAATAAATGAAAAAGAAATGAAGGAAAAAATATCAAAAATCAATGAAACTAAAAGCTGGTTCTTTGAGAAGATAAACAAAATTGATAAACCATTAGCCAGACTCATCAAGAGAAAAAGGGAGTAGACTCAAATCAATGGAATTAGAAATGAAAAAGGAGAAGTAACCACTGACACTGCAGAAATACAAAAGATCATGAGAGATTACTACAAGCAACTCTATGCCAATAAAATGGACAACCTGGAAGAACTGGACAGATTCTTAGAAATGCACAACCTGCCGAGACTGAACCAGGAAGAAATAGAAAATATGAACAGACCCATCACAAGCACTGAAATTGAAACCGTGATTAAAATCTTCCAACAAACAAAAGCCCAGGACCAGATGGCTTCACAGGCGAATTCTATCAAACATTTAGAGAAGAGCTAACACCTATCCTTCTCAAACTCTTCCAAAATATTGCAGAGGGAGGAACACTCCCCAACTCATTCTATGAGGCCACCATCACCCTGATACCAAAACCAGACAAAGATGTCACAAAGAAAGAAAACCACAGGCCAATATCACTGATGAACATAGATGCAAAAATGCTCAACAAAAGACTAGCAAACAGAATCCAACAGCACTTTAAAACGATTATACACCATGATCAAGTTGGGTTTATTCCAGGAATGCAAGGATTCTTCAACATACGCAAATCAATCAACGTGATACACCATATTAACAAATTGAAGGAGAAAAACCATATGATCATCTCAATAGATGCAGAGAAAGCTTTTGACAAAATTCAACACCCATTTATGATAAAAGCCCTGCAGAAAGTAGGCATAGAGGGAACTTGCCTCAACATAATAAAGGCCATATATGACAAACCCACAGCCAACATTGTCCTCAATGGTGAAAAACTGAAACCATTTCCACTAAGATCAGGAAGAAGACAAGGTTGCCCACTCTCACCACTATTAATCAACATAGTTTTGGAAGTGTTAGCCACAGCAATCAGAGAAGAAAAAGAAATAAAATGAATCCAAATCGGAAAAGAAGAAATAAAGCTGTCACTGTTTGCGGATGACATGATACTATACATAGAGAATCCTAAAACTGCCACCAGAAAACTACTAGAGCGAATCAATGATTTTGATAAAGTAGCAGGATACAAAATTAATGCACAGAAATCTCTTGCATTCCTATACACTAATGATGAAAAATCTGAAAGTGAAATTAAAAATCACTCCTGTTTACCATTGCAACAAAAAGAATAAAATATCTAGGAATAAACCTACCTAAGGAGACAAAAGAACTGTATGCAGAAAATTATAGGACACTGATGAAAGTAATTAAAGATGATACAAATAGATGGAGAGATATACCATGTTCTTGGATTGGAAGAATCAACATTGTGAAAATGACACTACTACCCAAAGCAATCTATAGATTCAATGCAATCCCTATCAAACTACCACTGGCATTTTTCACAGAACTAGAACAAAAATTTTCACAATTTGTGTGGAGACACAAAAGACCCCGAATAGCCAAAGCAATATTGAGAACGAAAAATGGAGCTGGAGGAATCAGGCTCCCTGACCTCAGACTATATTACAAAGCTACAGTAATCAAGACAGTTTGGTACTGGCACAAAAACAGAAATATAGTTCAATGGAACAGGATAGAAAGCCCAGAGATAAACCCACACACATATGGTCACCTTATCTTTGATAAAGGAGGCAAGCATATACAGTGGAGAATAGACAGCCTCTTCAATAAGTGGTGCTGGGAAAATTGGACAGGTACATGTAAAAGTATGAAATTAGAACACTCCCTGACACCATACACAAAAATAAACTCAAAATGGATTAAAGACCTAAGTGTAAAGCGAGACACTATCAAACTCTTAGAGGAAAACATAGGCAGAACACTCTATGACATAAATCACAGCAAGATCCTTTTTGACCCAGCTCCTAGAGAAATGGAAATAAAAACACAAATAAACAAATGGGACCTAATGAAACTTAAAAGCCTTTGCACAGCAAAGGAAACCATAAACAAGATTTACAAGCAGCTCATGCCACTCAATAACAATAAAACCAACAACCCAATCCAAAAATGGGCAGAAGACCTAAATAGACATTTCTCCAAAGAAGATATACAGATGGCCAACAAACACATGAAAGAATGCTCAACATCATTAATCATTAGAGAAATGCAAATCAAAACTACAATGAGGTATCATCTCACACCTGTCAGAATGGCCATCTTCAAAAAATCTACAAACAATAAATGCTGGAGAGGGTGTGGAGAAAAGGGAACCCTCTTGCACTGTTGGTGGGAATGTAAATTGATACAGCCACTATGGAGAACAGTATGGAGGTTCCTTAAAAAACTAAAAATAGAACTACCATACGACCCATGCAATCCCACTACTGGGCATATACCCTGAGAAAACCATAATTCAAAAAGAGTCATGTACCAAAATGTTCATTGCAGCTCTATTTACAATAACCAGGACATGGAAGCAACCTAAGTGTCCATCATCGGATGAATGAATAAAGAACATGTGGCACATATATACAATGTAATATTACTCAGCCATAAAAGGAAATGAAATGGAGGTATTTGTAATGAGGTGGATGGAGTTAGAGTCTGTCATAGACAGTGAAGTAAGTCAGAAAGAGAAAAACAAATACAGTATGCTAACACATATATATGGAATCTAAGGAAAAAAAAAAGGTCTTGAAGAACCTAGTGGCAAGATGGGAATAAAGATGCAGACCTACTAAAGAATGGACCTGAGGATATGGGGAGGGGGAGGGGTGAGATGTGACAGGGTCAGAGAGTGTCATGGACATATATACACTACCAACTGTAAAATAGATATCTAGTGGGAAGCAGCCGCATAGCACAGGGAGATCAGCTCGGTGATTTGTGACCACCTAGAGGTGTGGGATAGGGAGGGTGGGAGGGAGGGAGATGCAAGAGGGAAGAGATATGGGAACATATGTATATGTATAACTGATTCACTTTTTTATAAAGCAGAAACTAACACACCATTGTAAAGCAACTATACTTCAATACAGATGTTTATAACAAAAACAAACAAACAAAAAAAACAAAAAAAAAACCGAAAAGACAACCCTCAGAATGGGAGAAAACATTTGCAAATGAAGCAACTGACAAAGGATTAGTCTCCAAAATATACAAGCAGTTCATGCAGCTCAATATCAAAAAACAGACAACCCAACATAAAATGGGCAGAAAACCTAAATAGACATTTCTCCAAAGATATACAGATTGCCAACAAACACATGAAAGGATGCTCAACATCACTAATCATTAGAGAAATGCAAATCAAAACTATAATTAGGTATCACTTCACACTGGTCAGAATGGCCATCATCAAAAAATCTACGAACAATAAATGCTTGAGAGGGTATGGAGAAAAGCGAAGCTTCTTGCACTGTTGATGGGAATGTAAATTGATACAGTCACTATGGAGAACAGTATGGAGGTTCCATAAAAAACTAAAAATAGCACTACCATATGACCCAGGAATCCCACTACTGGGCATATACCCTGAGAAAACCGTAATTCAGAAAGAGTCATGTACCACAATATTCATTTTAGCTGTATTTACAATAGCGAGGACATGGAAGCAACCTAAGTTTCCATTGACAGGTGAGTAGATAAAAAAGATGTGGCACATATATACAATGGAATATTATTCAGCCATAAAAAGAAACGAAATTTAGTTATTTGTAGTGAGGTGGGTGGACCTAGAGTCTGTCATACAGAGTGAAGTAAGTTAGAAAGAGAAAAACAAATACCGTATGCTAACACATATATATATGGAATCCAAAAACAGTTTTGAATAACCTAGGGGCAGGACAGTAATAAAGACACAGTCGTTGAGAATGGACTTGAGGACACAGGGAGGGCGAAGGGTAAGCTGGGATGAAGTGGGAGAGTGGTGTGGACATATATACGCTACCAAATGTAAACTCGATAGCTAGTGGGAAGCAGCCACATAGCACAGGGAGATCAGCTCCGTGCTTTGTGATCACCTAGAGGGGTGGGATAGAGAGAGTGGGAGGGAGACGCAAGAGGGAGTAGATATGGGGATATATGTATATGTATGGCTGATTCACTTTGTTATAAAGCAGAAACTGGCACACCATTTTAGAGGAATTATACTCCAATAAAAATGTTAAAAATAAAGTAAAATAAAATGGGTTTCTTGTAGCAACATATAGCTGGGTCTTATTTTTGTGTCCACTCTAAAAGTCCCTGTTTTTAAACTGGTGTATTTAGACCATTGACATTTAAAGTGATTATTGATAACTCTGGATTAATATCTACCATATTTGTTGATATTTTTGTATTCATTGCCCTGGTTCTTTTTTTCTTTTTTTGTCTTTTGCTCTTTTTGTGCCTTTTTCTGATTTTGATTTAGCATTTTATGATTCCATTTTCTCTCTTATCATATCAAGTATACTTGTTTTTTGTTTTTTATTGGTTGCCCTAGAGTTTGCCCTTTACATTTACAGCTAATCAAGTCCTCTTTCAAATAACACCATACTGCCTCATGGATAGGAAGGTAGCTTATAGCAAAGTATTTCCAATTTCTCCTTCATGTCCCTTATAACACTCCTGTCATTCATTTCACTCATGCATAAGCTATAATCACTGAATACATTAATACCATTATTATTAAGAACAAACTGTAATCTGTTATATCAATTAAGAATAGAAAGATAAAAGATTTTATCCTTTTTTATCCCCTGAAATGCTCTTCCTTTTTATGTGTTTATTTGAGTTTCTGACCTACATCATTTTTCTTTTCTCTCAAGAATTTCTTTTAATATTTCTTGCAAGTTAGGTCTATTGGCAAAAAATTCCCTCATTTTTTATTTTTATTTTTTGTCTTAGAAAGTCTTTATTTCTCCTTTACTTTTGAAGGATAATTACATTGGATACAAAGTTGTAGAGGTTGGTAGTTTTGTCTTTCAAACTTCAAATATTGCATCCCACTCTCGAAAGTATTGTTTCTGAGAAATGTGATGTAGTTCTTATTCTTGCTTATATGTAAGGTGATCTTTTTCTCTGTTTCTGTAAACTTTTGTCTGATTATTTGTAGTTTTAATATGATATGTGTGGGTGTAGATTCTTTTTCTTGTTATTTATCCTGCTTGGTGTTCTCTGAGCTTCCTGGATCTGTAGTTTTGTGCCTGTCATTAATTTTGTAAGACCCTCAGCCATTATTACTCTAAACAATTCCTCTGTTCCTTTCTCTTTTTTCTCCATCTTGTGTTTCCATTACATGTATGTTACACCTTTTGTAATTGTCACATAATTCTTGGATGTTTTATTCCATCTTTTTCTTTTCTCTTTGCATTTTAGTTTTGGGAGTTTATTGGCATTTCTTCAAATATGCTGATTCTTTCCTCAGCCACATCCAGTCTATTAATGAGCCCATCAAAGATATTCTTCATTTCTATATCAGAATTTTTTTTCATTTCTAGCATTTCTTTTTTTTAAAACATCTTTATTGGAGTATAATTGCTTTACAATGGTGTGTTAATTTCTGCTGTATAACAGAGTGAATCAGCTATACATAAACATATATCCCCATATCTCCTCCTTCTTGCACCTCCCTCCCACTCTCCCTATTTATTCTTTCTTAGAACTTCCATCTCTCTGCTTAAATTACTCATATGTTTTTGCATGCTGTTCACTTTTTTGATTAGAGCCCTTAGCATTTTAATCATCATTATTTTAAATTCCAACTTCGATAGTTCCAATATCTCTGCCATATCTGAGTCTAGTTCTGATGTCTCTTCAAATTTTTTTTTTTTTGGTCTTTTAATATGTCTTGTGATTTTTTTTGTTGAAAGCTTGACATGATATACTGAGTAAAAACAACCAAGGTAAACAGGCCTTCAGTGTGAGGTTCTATGTTCATCTGGCTAAGAGTTAAGTTGTGTTTACTATTTCCTATAACTTTAGCTGTCAGAGGCTAAAATTTCCTCTGGTATCCTTGTTTTTTGTCTCTTCTGTTGCCTTTGAATTTCCCTATAGAGTTCTTAAGTAAGGTATGAGAAAAGCACTTCTTTTACTTTTGAGTTATTATTATACAGGAGCCCTATCAATGTGGAAAGAAGAAAAGCATTCTGTAGTTCTATGATTAGATTTTGGTGTTTTATTGAACAGTTAAGCTATAACTTTCAGAAGTGTTTTTAATTTTCTGCCTCTGCCCCCCTTTAGGTGAGGCGGAAAGGCTAGATGGGGCTGGGTTTAGGTATTTCCCTTTACTCACTTGGAAGGCTAGAAGGGGGCTGAAGTCGGATATTTTCCTTCCCTGAAATGGAAGGTTAGAGTGGGCTGGAGTTGGATATTTCCCTTCCTCCAGGTCAGGTAGACTCTGGTAAAATAGGTTCCCTTGAGGGCAGTCCTTTTTAAGAACAGAATGCCCTAGGCTTATTTTTCAAAAGGGCTATTTTTTCCCCTGTCCTGCTGGAAGCACAAGGGGATTTTTCTCTGATCTTTATTGTGAAAACCTGGCATGCTCTTAAAACTTGGGTTCCCTGGAGTTTTTAACTTTCAAGCTTATTTTCCTGGATCTTCCCGTAATCCCATGAATTACAGATTAGGTTTTCCTACCCAGGTATGTTCCTATGGATGTTTCTGCTCCTGGGCTTCTGCTCTGGTAAACTGCAATTCCTTGTATCATTCTGCTTGTGGCTCCATTTTTTAGGGCTTTCCCTGTTAACTCAATTCTCTGATGGATCAAAGAAGGATTTTTCAGCTTTTTTCTTCCTGTGTGGTTAGGAGTGATGACATCCAAGCTGCATATCAGTCTTACTGGGAAGAAGAAGTCAGCCAAATCCTTGTGAAGGAGACTTAAGGGGTTCTAGTTGATCATGTACAGACAGTTAATTTTGGCTGCCTGCAAAACCAAGGTGCTCTTGAGCTGTATTAAGTAGACATGTAGAACCTAGAGAGAAAGAGAAAGTCCTTTCCTTGGTCAAACTCCCTTGGAGGACAGTGCCCAGCTCTAGGGTCCTCCTCCACTTTAAGGATGACAACATAAATAGAAGCATGCCCAGAGGGGAGGGAGTCAACTGGGGAGGAATCTGAAACCCAGGTCCCATGAAAATTATTAAAAAGCTAGAGGTACTTAGATTGGAGCAGAAAAGACTCAGTGGGTGTGAGTGCTGGGTACTTTGGGTGGAACTCACAGACACATAATTATATGGACAAATAAGATTTTCTAACATTCACAGATGAACATGGAAGGAATTGTCTTCCTTGGAATGGAATGAAATCCCATCATTGGAAACACCCAAAGAGAGATGGGATCCTCTTTTTAAGGTGATTCAAATATCAAATGGGCATGATGGGGCTGGACTTGATTACCCAGTGTCTTCCAGACCTGAATTCCTGTGATACTAGTAAACAGGATATTTGGGTGTGACGGTGGGCAAGAGATCATGACTATAGTCACAGCCTTGCCTTTTCCTGGCTGAAGGACTTTGGTGTAAGCCCTTTTTCCTTGCTGGACCTCAGTATATCCTTCATTAAATGAGGTTATCAGACTAGATGATCTGACCCTTTCCAGATCTTTAGGCCTGTGAATCCTTGGTTATACTAAGGCAGTTTGGAAGTGGTCTAGCAACCACAGGAGCCAGCATATTGTCAGAGGGGATTTAGAGGCAAGTACCAGTCAAGGCAGCTGCCTTGACTCTAGCCATGTGTAGCTGCTGTCTTGAAAGCCTTGTCAAATGAGAACATCTACCCAGTATCTCTGGGATCCCCTTGATTACCAGTTTGTCACCTCACCTTTCCCCCAAATCCTCAATCTCTCACCTTCCAATCTCAAGCCCAGTACTTCCTGGATACCATGCAGTAAATTCCTAGGGCTTTCTTGCCCCTGATTTTGATCAATGTGTTCTCTTCTGGGGGCCCTAGGCTCTTGATTCCCTCTTAACAGAAGATATTGGAAGTAACCTGGTACCAATGAAACAAGTTGAGCTTTTAAAAAGACAAAAGATGAAGCTTGCTCATTCAATATGTGGGCTTCGTGAGACTCCTCCTTTGTTGGTCTCATTCTCCCCCTCTGTAATATGAAAACTTGGAATTTGATCAATAGTCTTTAAACTATTTTTAGCAAGTCTATTCTTTATGTTGGAATGAAATCTTACATGGAATCTTAGTATAGGTAGACACAAGTGGTATTTTATTCATTTTAAATACATTTTGTAAGTTAATTGATTCATTTATCCAACAAAAATATATTCAACACCTATTGTGTGCCTGAGTTTATTCTAGGTATTGATAATATAGAGATAAATAAGACAGACAAAAATCCCATGTCCTATGGAAATTAGGTTAAAGTAGGGGAAAATAGGCAGTAAAATGTATAGTATTTCAAATGGTGATAAATGCTATGGAACAATTTAGGAAGGGAAGGAGAATGGAGAGTTCTCAGAGAGTGGTGCAATTTTTAATAGGATGGTCAGGGAAGGTCTAATTGAGAAGGAGATGTTCATTAGTAAAACCTTGAAAAACATAAGAATGCAGATATCTGGATGAAGAGGTTTCCAGGAGGAAGTACAGTCACTGAAGAGATCCTGAGACAGGAACATGTCTCTTGCCTTCTAAGAAAATTGAGGGGGTTATTCGTTGGAGGAGGAGAGTGGTAGAAGAGGGTGGTCAGAGAGGTCATGAAAGGGGGCACTCATAGTAAAGACTGCCATTGCTCTGAGTGGGATAGGAAGTCTTTGGAGGCTTTTGAACAGAGAACTGTTATGATCTGACATATCTGAAAAGGATCACATTTCAGTGAATATAATTTACTTATAAAGTCAGTCAAATAAACAATGTAGTCTTTTTAACAAGCACAAACATTTTAAAATAGTTTTAGTGATAAAAAGTTCAGCATCCAACTTTGGTTGCACAATTCATGAAAATCTTTATATGTCCAGATAAGTAGAGGATAAATTGTTTGTTAGAAAATAATAAGAGTAGACATGTGCAGACCTGAATTTAAGAAGAGCCAAGTGTTGAACTCTAGCTTTCTGAATCATTGCTGTAGTTGCAAGGAGTTTCAGATATGTAAAGACGGTTGGTTTATGATGAGATCTGTACAAAAAAGAGGTTACCCAGAAGCTTAGGTTCATGTGTTGACATCTCAAATATATTAAAACTTGGTATAGAGCATATTAGAGTTTGCATTTTTTTCATAAATTATTTGAAATGTAACTTTGAAATTTCAATCAAATTTTGAGGAAGCAGCTCTGGGCAACAGGTACTCAGTTTAAAATCTGCAGTGCCAAATCATTCTATTCATTACAAGCTATGGAACCATATAAACCTCAGTTTTCTTACTTGTTAAATGGGGACATTAATTTCAGCTCATTTCATGGGCTTCTCATACAGATTGCAGGCACTAGCACAACACAAGGCATTATTGTTCAGATTGTTTAAAGCAGTTCCAGTTACGAATAGATTTTAAGTGTTTAAAGCACATCACAGTTTTTTTTTTTAATCGAAGTGTAACCTGTCTACAACACTAGTTCTAGGTGCACAACATAGTGATTTTACATTTCTATACATTACAAAATGATCACAATGAAGTCTGGTTACTATCTGCCACCATAAAATGTTATTACTATATTCCCCATGTTGTACATTTCATCCCTGTGATTCATTTATTTTGTAACTGTAAGTGTGTACCTCTTAATCTCCCTCACCTGTTTCATTCACCCTCAACACTCACCCCCCCCCCCCATTCTGGCACCCATCTGTTTTTTCTCTGTGTCTATGAGTCCGTTTCTGGTTATTTTAATATTTGTTCCTTTGTTTAGTTTGTTTTCTTTCTTTTTTTTTTTTAGATTCCACATGTATGTGAAATTATATGGTATTGGCCTTTCTATGTCTGCAAACTTTACTTAGAACAATACTCTCTAGGTCCATCCACGTTATTGCAAATGGCAAGATTTCATTCTTTTTAATGGCTGAGTAGAATTCCATTATATATATAATTCTTCATATTTTTTAATCAATTTATCTATTGATGGACATGTTGATTGATTCCATATCTTGGCTACTGTAAATAATGCTGCAGTGAACATATGGGTGCAGATATTTTTCATTAGTCTTTTTCTTTTCCTCATAAAAATACCCAGAAGTGGAATTGCTGGATTGTATGGTAGTTCTACATTTTTTGTTGTTTTTTTTAAGTTGGTTTTATTTATTTTTTTTAAACATCTTTATTGAAGTATAATTGCTTCACAATGGTGTGTTAGTTTCTGCTTTATAACAAAGTGAATCAGCTACACATATACACACGTTCCCATATCTCCTCCCTCCCGCATCTCCCTCCCTCCCACCCTCCCCATCCCAACCCCCAGGCGGTCACAAAGCACCGAGCTGATCTCCCTGTGCTATGTGGCTGCTTCCCACTAGCTATCTATTTTACATTTGGTAGTGTATATATGTCCATAACACTCTCTCACCCTGTCACATCTCACCCCTCCCCCTCCCCATATCCTCAAGTCCATTCTTTAGTAAGTCTGTGTCTTTATTCCCATCTTGCCACTAGGTTCTTCATGACCTTTTTTTTTTTTTTCCTTAGATTCCATATATATGTGTTAGCATACTGTATTTGTTTTTCTCTTTCTGACTTACTTCACTACTTTTTAATTTTTGAGGAAACCCCATACTGTTTTCCACAGTGGCTGAACTAATTTACATTCCTACCAACAGTATACAGGTTTCCCTTTTCTCCACACCCTCACCAACATTTGTTATTTCTGTCTTTTTGATGATAGTCATTCTGACAGGTGTGAGCTGCTGTCTCATTGTGGTTTTGATTTGCATTTCCCTGATGATTAGTGGTGTAGAGCATCCTTTTCATGTGCCTGTTGGCCATCTGTATATCTTCTTCAGAAAAGTGTCTATTCAGGTCTGCTGACAATTTGCTAATAGGTTTGTTTGTTTTTTTAAATTAGAGTCATCTCAGTTCTTTGTATATTTAGGATATTAACCCCTTATCAGGTATATCTTTTGCATATATCTTCTCCCATTCAGTAGGCAGCCTTTTTATTTTGTTGATAGTTTCCTTCACTGTGCAAAGGTTTTTAGTTTGATGTAGTGTCATTTGTTTACTTTTGCTTTTGTTTCCCTTGCCTGAGGAGATATATCCAAAAAAAAATATATATTGCTAAGACAAATGTCAGAGTCTACAGCCTACGATTTACCCTAAGGAGCTTTATGATTTCAAGATCTTACATTTAAGTCTTTTTAAAAAATTTTTAACTCACATTTTATTTTATTTTATTATTTTATTGGGGTATAGTTGCTTTACAATATTGTGTTAGTTTCTGCTGTACAACGAAGTGAATCAGCTATATGTATACATATATCCCCTCCCCCTTAGACCTCCCTCCCCCCACATCCCACCCATCTAGGTCACCATAGAGAATCGAGCTGAGCTCCCTGCACTATACAGCAGGTTCCCACTAGCTATCTGCTTCACACATGGTAGTGTATATATGCCAATCCATTTTGAGTTATTTTTGTATATGATGTTAGAGAATGTTGTAATTTCATTTTTAACATGAAAGCACCACTTGTTGAAGAGTCTGTCTTTTCTCCATTGTATATTCTTACTTCATTTGCAGTAGACTAATTCACCGTAGAAGTGTCGGTTTATGTCTGGGTTCCCAATTCTGTTCCCTTGATCTATGTGTCTGTCTCTGTGCCTGTACCATGCTGTTTTGATTATTGATGATTAGTAGTATAGGTTGTAATCAGAGAACATGATACCTTCAGCTTTGTTCTTTTTCTCAAGATTGTTTTGGGGTTTTTGTGTTTCCATGCAAATTTCAGAATTATTTATTCACATTTAGTGAAAAGTGCCTTTGGTATTTTGACAAGAATTGCCTTGAAATTTTAGATTGCCTTCAGCAGTGTGGTCATTTTAGCAATATTTATTTCCCCAATCCATTAGCATAGTATATCTTTCCATTCATTTGTGTCATCTACAGTTTCTTTCATCAGTGTCTTACAGTTTTCCAAGTATAGGTCTTTTACCTCCTTGGTTAGAGTTATTCCTAGGTATTTTATTATTTTCAATGGAATTGTAAATGAGATTGTTTTCTTAATTTCTTCTTCTTATAGTTTACTGTTAGTCTATAGAAGTGCAACATATTTCTGTATATTAATTTTGTATCCTACAACTCTACTGAATTTGTTAATTAGTTCTAATGTATTTATAGTTGTTTGGTGGCATATATAGGATTTTCTATATACAGTATTATCTGTAAGTAGTGACAGTTTTAATTCTTCCTTTCCAATTTGGATTATTTTTATATCTTTTCTTATATGAGTGCTGTGGCTAGGACTTCAAATACTATGTTAAATAAATGTAGCAAGAGTAGGCATCCTTGTCTTGCTCCTAATCTTAGGGGAAATGCATTCAGCTTTTCACTTTTGAGAATGATGTTAGCTGTGGGCTTGTTTTATATGACCATTATTATGTTGAAGTATTTTTTCTCTATACCCATTCTGTTGAGAATTTTTATCATAAATAGATGTTAAAATTCAAAAAAAAAACTTTTTCTTCATATACTGAGGTGATTTATATATGATTTTTGTTCTTCAAGTTGTTAATGTGGTGTATCATATTGAGTGATTTGCAGACACTTAACTTTCCTTGTATCCCTTAGACAAAATCCACTTGACCATGGAGTATGATCTTTTTAATGTATTGTTCAATTCAGTTTGCTAAAATTTTGTTGAGAATTGTTGCATCAAATTTCTTCAGTGATACTGGCCTGTATTTTCAAATTTTGTGCTATAAGAGTGATGCCGGCCTCGTAGAATGAGTTCAGAGGTGTTCCTTCCTCTGCATTTTCTGGAATAGTTTGAAAAGGATAGTTATTAACTCCTCTTTAAATGTTTACAATTTACCTCTGAAGCCATCATGTCCTGGAGTTTTGTTGGGAGAGTTTTTCTTACTGATTCAATTTCATTACTGCTAATGAGTCATTTCATATTTTGTATTTCTTTCTCATTAAGTCTTGGTAAATTTTATATTTCTAGGAATTTATCCAATTCTTCTAGCTTGTCCATTTTATTGGTATATAATTGTCCAATGTATTCTCTTATGATTCTTTGAATTTCTGTGGTGTTGGTTGTAACTTCTCTTTGATTTTATTAATTTGAGGCCTCTTTTTCCTTGATGACGAGTCTAGATAGAGGTTTACCACTTTTATCTTTTTAAAAAATGAGCTTAGATGTGTTCCTCCCTATGCAATTTTTTTGGAAGAGTTTGAGAAGGATGGGTGTTATCTCTTCTCTAAATGTTTGATAGAATTTGCCTGTGAAACCATCTGGTCCTGGACTTTTGTTTGTTGGAAGGTTTGAAATCACAGTTTAAATTTCAGTGCTTGTGATTGGTCTGTTCATATTTTCTATTTCTTCCTGATTCAGTCTTGGAAGGTAGTACTTTTCTAAGAATTTGTCCATTTTTTCCAGGTTGTCCATTTTATTGGCATACAGTTGCATATAGTAGCCTCTCATGATCCTTTGTATTTCTGTGGTGTCAGTTGTAACTTCTCCTTTTTCATTTCTAATTTTATTGATTTGAGTCCTCTCCCTTTTTTCTTGATGAGTCTGGCTAAAGGTTTATCGATTTTGTTTATCTTTTCAAATAAACAACTTTTAGTTTAATTGTTTTTTTATTGTTTTTTAAAGTTTCTATTTCATTTATTTCTGCTCTGATCTTTATTACTTATTTCGTTCTGCTAACTTTGGGTTTTGTTCATTCTTCTTTTTCTAGCTCCTTTAGGTATAAGCTTAGGTTGTTTATTTGATATTTCTTTTGTTTCCTGAGGTAGCCTTATATTGCTATAAACTTCTCTCTTTGAAAGGCTTTTGCTATGTCTTGTAAATTTGGAGTCACTCTGTTTCCACTTCATTTGTCTTTAGGTATTTTTTGATTTCCTCTTTGATTTCTTCAGTGACTCATTAGTTGTTTAATAGCATAATGTTTAGCCTCCATGTGTTTGTATATTAGTTTTTTTTTCCTTGTAGTTGATTTCTAGTCTCATTGCATTGTGGTTGGAAAAGATGCTTGATGATTTCAATCTTCTTAAGTTTACTGAGACTTGTTTAGTGGCCTAGCATGTGATCTTCTCTGGAGAATGTTCCAGATGCACTTGAAAAGAATGTGCATTTTGCTGTTTCTGCATGGAATGTTGTATGCATATCTATTAAATTCCTCTGATCTAACACGCCATTTAAAGTCAGTGTTTCCTTATTGATTTTCTGTTTGAATGACCTGTCCTTTGATGTAAGTGGAGTGTTGAAGTCCCCTACTATTCTTGTGTTGCAGTCAATTTCTGTCTTTTTTTTGGTTAATATTTCTTTATGCATATGTGCTCTTATGTTGGGTCCATATACACTTACAATTGTTATATTTTCTTGTTGGATCATTCCCTTGATCATTATGTAATGTCCTTCTTTGTCTCTTATTACAGTATTTGTTTTAAAGTCTATTTTGTCTCATGTAAGTATTGCTACTCGAGCTTTCTTTTTATTTCCATTTTGAACATAATAACCTTTTCCATCCCCTCACTTTCTGTCTGTGTGTGTCTTCAGATCTGAAGTGATTATCTTGTAGGCAACATATATATGAGTCATTTTAAAAATCCATTCAGCCACTCTATGACTTTTGATTGGAGCATTTAGTCCATTTACATTTAAAGTAATTATTGAGGGGCTTCCCTGGTGGTGCAGGGGTTGAGAGTCCACCTGCCAATGCAGGGGACATGGGCTCGAGCCCTGGTCTGGGAAGATCCCACATGCCGCAGAGCAACTGGGCCTGTGAGCCACAATTACTGAGCCTGCGTGTCTGGAGCCTGTGCTCCGCAACAAGAGAAGCCACGATGAAGAGTGGCCCCCGCTTGCCGCAACTAGAGAAAGCCCTTGTGCAGAAACGAAGACCCAACACAGCCATAAATAAATAAATAAATAAATAAATAAATAAACAAACAAACAAACACATTTGTAAAAAAAATAAATAAAGTAATTATTGATAGTTATGTACTTATTTCCATTTTGTTTTTTCCTGCTTTTTTGTAGCTATTTTTTTGCTCCTTTCTTCTTCTTTTGCCCTCTTCCCTTGTGATTTGATGACTATATTTAGTGTTATGTTTGGATTCCTTTCTCTTTTTTTCACAGTTATCTATTTTAGGTTATTGTTTGTGGTTTCTATTAGGTTCATATATAACAACTAATATTTATAAGTGACTAATTTAAGTTGATGATCTCATATTCAATCTCATTCTATCAAACCTACACTTTTACTTACTCCACACATTTTATGATTTTTGTGTCATATTTTGCATCTGTTAATTCTGTGCATTGCTTAACTATTTATTGTGGATATAGATGATTTTACTACTTTTGTCTTTTAACCTTTCTGAAAACTTTACAAAAGGTTGATCTTCACAAAAGGTTGACCTTTACTGTATATTTGTCTTTACAGATGAAACTGTTTCTTTCCTAAGTTTTATATTTCTACTTGTGGTCTTTTCTTTACTGCTTAAAGAAGCCCCTTTATCATTTCTTATAAAGCTGGCTTAGTGGCTCTGAACTCTTTCAGCTTTTGCTTCTCTGTAGAACTATTTATGTCTCCTTCAAATCTGAATGATAACCTTGCTGGGTAGAGTATTCTTAGTTGCAGGGGTTTTTTTCCCTCTAATTGTTTTAAAAATAGTGTGCCACTCCCTCTGGCCTGCAAAAGTTTCTGCTGAAAAGTCACCTGATGATCTTATGGGAAGTCTCTTGTACATAACTACCTGCTTTTCCCTTACAGCTTTTAATGTTTCTCTTTATCTTTAATTTTTGCCATTTTAATTACAATGTGTATTGGAATATGCTTCTTTGGGTTGATCTTCTTTGAGTCTCTCTATGCTTCCTGGACCTGGATGTCTGTTTTTTTTTGCCCAAGTTAGAGAAGTTTACAGCTATTGTTTCTTCAAATAAGATTTCTCCCTTTTCTCTCTCTCTTCTCCTTCTGGGACCTCTATAATACAAATATTAGTATGTCTGATGTCATCTCAGAGGTCTCTGATACTCTCCACATTTTTTAAAATTCATTTTTTTTTGGTTCAGCTTGGGTGATTTCCACTACTCTTCCAGTTTTCTGATTTGTTCCTCTGTGTCATCTAATCTACTGATGATGCTTTCTACTATATTTTTAATTTCAGTTATTGTATTCCTCAGCTCTGTTTTTTTAAAAATATATTTTCTAGCTCACTGTTAAACTTCTCACTGGGTACATTTATTCTTCTCCTGAGATCATTGAGCAACCTTATGATCATTATCTTGAACTCGTTATTGGATAGATTACTTATCTCCACTTCGCTTAGTTCTTTTTGGGGGGTTTTATCTTGTTCCTTCATTTGGAATGTATTATTCTGTTGCTTCATTTTGTCTAATTCTCTGTTTTTATTTTTATGTAATAGGTAGGTTTATTATATTTCCCAATTTTTGAGTAGTGACATTATGTAGGGAAAGTCCTATGGTTCCCAGCATCACACTCTCCTATGGTCACCAGAGCTATATGCTCTAGGAGTGAACCCTTTGTGGGCTGCATGGGCCATTCTCTTGTGGCAGGGTTGACTACTATGGGTGTGCTCATAGGTGGGGCTGAACCCTGGCCCATTTGGCTGCTAGGCCCTACCTCATGCAGTGGCTGCTGGCCTGCTGGTGAGTGGGCTGGTGCCTGGGCAGTTTGCATTGGGGTTTGGGGGAATCCCAGGGCTGGTGTAGGCCCCTGGTGTATAGGGCTGAGTCCCATCAAGCTTGCATGTCCGGTGTCGGTGCTGGCCCACAGGTGGGCAAGGCTGGGTCCCAGGGCAGCTAGCTGTGCAAAGTTGAGGGTCCTGTTGCTGTTGCTGGTTTGCTGGTTGGTTGGATTTTTCATGGGTAGCCACCTGGGGGGCTTGGGGAACCCAATGGTGGGGATACAGACAATAAATATATAAATCAATAAAATATATAGTACATATGATGATGAAAAGTACTATGGAGAAAAATAAAGAGTAAAGAGGGATCCAGAGTGGGAGATGGGGTGGCAATTTTAAATAAGGTGAAATTGGAGAAAGCCTCATTTAGGAGGTGACACCTGATTTATACCAAATTGTTAACACTGGTTACCTCTTGGGAGAGGAATGGGATATGGAGAATGGCTTCATTTACTATTTATTTAATTTTCAATTTGAGAAATTATGGCTTATTTTTAATTTTTGTGTTTCTTACTATTTTTCAAATTAAGTATATGGTCATATGTATTATAATGTTTATCACATAGTAGGGGCTTAAGAAACATTAGTATCTTCTTTCCTTTTTCTATTTATTTATAGCCTAGAAGGGTTAGCATTTCTTTCTATGAATAGTGGGAAGAGAGCAGCATTCATAAGGCATAAACTTCTTATCTTTTGATAAAATTTCCTAGACTTTTCACCTTGATAGCAGAGTCCTAATCCCTAAACCACCCACAGTAAAGACAATTCCACTTTGTCCATAAATGAAATCTTTGCAAATGAAAATTGAGAGTAGTTTATACTCTTTGGCTGGACTGAACTTTCCAATTCTGGCCATCAACCAGGTTGATACAGAGAGAGGAATTTACTTGTGCAAGCCTGCATAGCTAGAGTAGCAGAACTGGGATTGGAACTTATGCCTGTTAAGCCTGTTCACAGCCCATGTTTTTCACACTATGTTGTGTTGCCTCCCTCCATAAGAAACTCTTCTCCCATGTCATTCCAATGACTCAACAGGTTCAGAAGATGGCAGGGGAGAATCTAGTGATAAACTCCTGAATCAGTGTTGGTAATCACCACCTGAGTTCATCACAAAAATCAATGAGGAGCTGAGCTGACAGGGCCTTTTGAGATAGTCTCACATTATACACAGGCAATGAGCAGCAAAGAAAAAGAATTTGTTCAACATTATATGCCAGTTACTAGCAGAACTAAAACCTAGGTTTCCTAATTTTTTAGCCCTTTTCCTAGCATGATATTTACTCGTTCATCCATCTTTCAATTCATTCAGCCAACTTTTCATCTATCCATTCAATGAATATTTATTTAGTTTTCTCTCTATGAAAAACGTAGAACAAGACAAATGTGACCCTAGCATTCAAGGGACTCCCAATTTAGTGATTGTTTGAATCACTATGTTTGATGAAAGAATGAGTAGGCTGGCTACTATCCAATCCCTGTTTCATGTTTTCCTCATTCCATGATGTCTCAGTCTAGGATGAGTGGCAAAAATTAATTTGAGCAATTTCGCTTTATTACATTTTGGATCTGGTGATGCTTCATAGGGGTTTTGACCTATGTGGGACCTGATGGCTCTGTGGCCTAGTTGAACTTTCATGTAATTCCCAGAGTCTCTTGGTAGTTGCAGATTACTTGATTTGTAGTTTCATGATCCTATATTTCTGGCTCCTGAAACATATCCTTGTTGGGATTTTTGTTTATTTCCTGGACACTAAGGGTTGCCTACTCAACACTCAAAGTTCTTGCCCAGGGGTGGCTTGAGGGTTCCTTCTGGTAATTCAATCATCTCTGGACACTGGGAACCAGAGTTCCAGTCCCTAAGGTGAAGTGGAGCCAAAAATATGATATTCAAGGAGTCACCAACTCTCTTGGGTTTCTTTCAGAGGGCATATCCAATGTCTCAGTCAGAATATTTCATCTGTTGCTCACTGGTCCTGGGAGGAGAGAGGCATGAGACAAATCTCAACTTATGGCCCCATAGAAAGGACTCTTGCTTGGAAATCTCAGGAGTTTTCACATTAGCAATTCTGGTCTTGCTCTTAATAAAGATTTAGTGCTACTCTGCATGATGGAGGTGTGGATAAGGCTAAATTCAGTGCTCATTTCTTGTGTGATCATCTGTTTTCTGTTATTGATAGGCCTCCTGGGGACAAATTGAGGGTCTTTCAGTGCTCTGCAAGCTATACCAGCCACTCCACACTCTCCATGAAAGGGGAAAAGATAAACACCTTATTTACCTACTATATGCTAGGCAATTTACCACCATTACCTTATTGAATTCTTTACCCCCAGAATACAAGGAAGATATGATTTTGCTCATCATTTGACAAATGAGGCTCAAAAACACAAAATAAGCTTCCCAAAGTCACACAGCCAAAGTGTGGCAGAAGAGGGATTTGAACCCAGATCTGTCTGACACCAAGTTTCACCAAGTATTCAGAGACTCTTTCTGATTTTAGATACGATACTGACCAGATATCTAGGGATCCTTGGTTCTGAAGAATTCCATCAAGAGAGGGGGTGACAGGATCTAGATCATTTTCCTTATAAGATAGAGACTAGAGGTAGTCATAATGCATGTGTTCATCGATCTCTCTACTCATCCACTTCATTGTCATCTACACAATGCCCTACTGAGCCCCGTCTGTGGCTATTGCTATAACTGCTCAGTAGGATCACAAGAGAGCCAGATAATAAAATTATACTGTCAGAACCGATTGAGTTCAACTTCTTATATTACAGAAGGGGAAAATGAGGCCCAGAGAGAAAGGACTTTTTCAAGGAAAATACAGGTTGGTGGGATAGCTGGGACTTAAAAGCAGGTTTTCTAATTCTAGTGCAATACCTTTTATATTATACTTTATAGTATATCAAGGCTAGTTTAGACATTTCACAGTACAGCTCACATCTCCTGTTTCCATATCAAAGTCATTTTCCCTGCATATCATTAGGCCTATTGTACTTTGGATTTTGTAGTCTATGGACACTCATGAGCAGGATCAACTTTACCTCAAGAGTAAATAGCTGTCCATTAGTGTTTTTAGATAGTTCATTTGTACCTTTGTCCCTGCCCTGCCCTAGCTTAACATAGTTCTTTAATTTCCAACATTAGTGCTTCTTTTCTAAAAAAAACTTTTAATTGTACAATGACCTCTATGAAAATGCAGGACACATAAGCTAATTATATCTCAGCCATTAAAACCTAGGCAGGTCTATAGAAGCTTTCCTGTATGTGTATGTGAAAGGGTGAAGGGGTGAAAGACGGAGTAGGGGTGATTTACAAACATCTCAGAAAAAGCACAACAGGAGTCTTATTTGCATAAAGACTTTGAGTCTCCTTGGAAAACCAGAGAAATCATTGAGAAAGACATAGACAGAAACTGGAAACTTTGTTATTAAATTTTTGGAAAAACTTCAAATCAAGAGGTTTGAGGCAGAGAGTATTTTATTATTTTTTATATTATTATAAATGAAAATGTCTTCTTAAACTTATTTTCAGATTTTTCATTGTTATAAATAGGAAAACAATTGATTATTGTATATTGATCTTGTATCCTGAAACCTTGCTGAAATCACTTAATCCTTCTATTAGATTTTTGTGTGTGTAGATATTTTAAGAATTTCAACATACAAAATCAAGTCATCTGTAAATAGAGATTGTTTTATGTATTTCTTTCCAATCTTAATGTCTTAATTTTTTTCTTTGCTTAATTTCTAGAATCTCCAGTATAATGTTGAATTGAAGTGGCATAGAGTGAACCTACTTGTCTTTTTCCTGATAATAAAGGGGAATAGTATAATGTTAGTTGTGGGTTTTTCATTGATACTCTTAATCAGGTTGAAGAGTTTCTTATTCCTACTCTGTTGAGTATTATAAACAACATGGTGTGGAACATGACTATATATACATTTTTTGTACACTTGTCCTATTCTTAGTATGAATTTCTTAAGGTGGAATTATAGGGTGAAAGGGGATACCCATTTTGAAGTCATTTGGTACATACTGCTATACTCTGACCAGGAGGAGGAACCCCATTTATCCTTTCTCTAGTAGTGGAAGCTCCAGTGGATCTTGGTAATAGGTCCCACGAATGAGTAGACTCATGTAAAACACTGGGCCTTGACATGGAAATTACTAAGCACATGCCTTTGAAGTAGGTATTTAAACAAGGGATCCTTAGAGATATACTCCCAGCAATACTCACTCTGAAGGACAACATATTTGAATACTTATTCAATGTAAGAAGAGCATTTGGGAAAGCCTTATTTCCTGTTGGGTTTTTTTTTGTTTGGTTTGGTTTAGTATTTTTTCTTTTTGTTTTTTTGAGAGAATGAGTAGGTCCTCATGCAAGAGAGACTTTGTTTTGATGCTGGGAATAATTAGTTCAATATGGAACTTCATAAAAAGACAAAATCTGAAAACTTTTTTTCCTGGTGTGATAAAATGCAGTGTACCATTATCCTTGCTGCTTTACCTTGCCCAAATCACTTCACTTTCCTGAGCCTTAATTTCCTGATCTATCAAAAGGTGGTGATGGTGTTGGTGGTAATGATAAAAGGGTAGTAATCACTGTCTCTCAGGTTATGAAGTTCAAGTTTGTGAATGGATGTGAAAACGCATTGGGAATTATGAGTAAGGATAAACATTGTGGGATAGTAAAAGGACACTCATGCAGGGAGTTGTTTTCTGTTGGGCCCTGACATATTTTTCTTTCCTTCACTTCTGTTTCTACCTACAAAATATGTCCCAAATTTATCTATTTGCCTCTACCTCCACCCCTGGCACCCTAAGCGAAACCACTGTTAATTCCTGCCTTGGTCTTCTGTTTCCACTTCTTCTTCCCCTCACTGTCAATCCAGAGGGAACTTTAAAATTAAGTAACATCAAGTCATTTCCCTACTTAAAACTCTCTTATGGTATCACTTTACACTTAGGATACAGACCAACTTCCTTACCTTTGCCTATAGGCCCATGGCTCCCATCCTCATCTCACAGTTCTATCTATCTCCTTCACTTGCTGCACACACTAAACTTAAGCCAAACTGACTTTTATAAGTTCCTCTAATGTAGCTTGATCCTCAGCACAGGAACAGCATGTGTGTTCTACTTGCTTGAAATGCTCTTCCTTACTCTGTTCACATAGTTAATTATTTACAACTTTAGCTCAGTCATCACTGAGTATCCTTCCCAAGTCTGTCATTAGATAAAACTCACCTATTATAGGGTCTCATCTCATCTATACTTTGTACCACTTGTATCCCAAGAGTTGCTTCTGGCTCTGGGTTTTGTTAATTAAAATTATAGAACTGAAAAATTAATAACCAAAATAAAAAACTCAGTGGTGGGAGTCAACATAAGAATGACAGGCCAGAAGAAAGAATCAGTGAACTTGAAGATAGATAGAAATTAGTTTTGTATGAACAACAGAAATAAAATAGACTGAAAAAGATGAACAGAAATTTAGGGACCTGTGGTCATATACATAAGACCTAACATTTGTGTAATCAGAGTCCCAAAAGTAGAAGAGAAGTAGGATGGGGCAAAGAAGGTATTTGAAGAAATAAAGGCTGAAAATCTCTCAAACTTAGCAAAAGGTATATAAACCTACAATTCAAGGAGCTGAGTGAAACAGGATAAACTCAAAGAACTCCATGACAAGACACATCATTGTCAAAATTCTGATAATGAAATATAAATTTTTAAAATCTTGAAAGTTTGAGAGAGAAATGACATCTTACCTACAGGGGAAAAACAATTTAAATGAGAGAGGACTTATCATCCAAAACCATGAGGGCCAGAAGTTTTATTTTTATTTTTTTTTCTTTTTTTCAGGTGTTAAAAAAAGCTATCAACCCAGAATTTTGTATATAGTGAAACATCTTTCAAAATGAAAGGGAAAACAAGATATTCTCAGATGAAGGGAAACTAAGAGAATTTGTCACCAGCAAACTTGATCTAAAATACTGGCTAGCGAGAGGGACCTTCAAGAGGGTGGAGGAGTAAGACATGGAGATCACCTTCTTCTCCACAGATACATCAGAAATACATCTACATGTGGAAAAACTCCTACAGAACACCTACTGAACGCTAGCAGAACACCTCAGACTTCCTAAAAGGCAAGAAAATCCCAATGTACCTGGGTACGGCAAAAGAAAAAGGAAAAAAGAGAGACAAAATAATAAGCATGGGACCGGCACTTCTGGGAGGGAGCTGTGAAGGAGGAAAAGTTTCCATACACTAGGAAGACCCTTCACTGGCAGAGATGAGGAGTGGGCAGGGGGGAAGCTTCGGAGTCATGGAGGAGAGTGCAGCAACAAGGGTGCAGAGGGCAAACTGGAGAGATTCCCACACAGAGGGTTGGTACTGACAGCTCTCACAAGCCTGAGAGGCTTGTCCACTAACCAACCGGGGATGGTGGGGGCTGGGAGCTGAGGCTCAGGCTTCGGAGGTCAGATCCCAGGGAGAGGACTGGGGTTGGCTGGATGAACACAGCATGAAGGGGGCTAGTGCTCCACAGCTAGCCAGGAGGGAGTCCAGGAAAAAGCCTGGAACTGCCTAAGAGGCAAGAGACCATTGTTGCAGGGTGTGTGAGGAGAGGGGATTCAGAGCACTGCCTAAACGAGTTCCAGAGATGGCAGCAAGCCGTGGCTATCAGCGCAGACACCAGAGACTGGCATGAAACACTAAAGCTGCTGCTGAAGCCACCAAGAAGCCTATGTGAAAGCACAGGTCACTATCCACACCTCCCCTCCTGGAAGCCTGTGCAGCTCACCACTGCCAGAGTCCTGTGATCCAGGGACACCTTCCTTGGGAGAACACACGGTGCACCTCAGGCTGGTTCAACATCACCCCGCATTCCGTACCCCTCCCTCCACCCAGCCTGAGTGAGCCAGAAACCCTAATCAGCTGCTACTTTAACCCTGTCCTGTGTGAGGGAAGAACAGATGCCCTCAGGCGACCTACATGCAGAGGTGGGGCCAAATACAGAGCAGAACCCCAGGAGCTGTTCGAAAAAAGAAGAGAAAGGGAAATTTCTCCCAGCATCCTCAGGAGCAGAGGATTAAATCTCCACAATCACCTTGATGTACCCTGCATCTGTGGAATACCAGAATAGACAAAGAATCATCCCAAAATTGAGGCGGTGGTCTTTGGGAGCAACTGTAGACTTTGGGTTTGCTTTCTGCATCTAATTTGTTTCTGGTTTTATGTTTATCTTCATTTAGTATTTAGAGCTTATTATCATTGGTAGATTTGTTCCTTGATTCGGTTGCTCTCTTCCATTTATAAATATATATATATATTTTTTTTTTTCTTTTTCTCCTTTTGTGAGTGTGTATCTCTATGCTTCTTTGTGTGATTTTGTCTGTATAGCTTTACTTTTACCATTTCTCTTAGGGTTCTGTCTGTCCATTGTTGTTTGTTTATTTATTTATTTATTTTTTGGTACAGTTTTTAGCACTTGTTATAATTGGTTTTTAGGCTTGGTGGCTCGATTTTTCCTTCTTTTTTTACTTTTTTATCTTTAATATTTTTTATTTTGATAACTTTATTTTATTTTATTTTATTTCTTCCTTTCTTTCCTTCCTTCTTTCTTTCTTTCTTTCTATCTATCTTTCTTCTTTCTTTCTTTCTTTCTTTCTTTCTTTCTTTCTGTTTTTTTCCTCCCTTTTCTTCTGAGCCATGTGGCTGACAGTGTCTTAGTGTTCTGGCCAGGTGTCAGGCCTGTGCCTCTGAGGTGGGAGGGCCAAGTTCAGAACATTGGTCCACCAGAGACCCTCGGTCCCAGGTAATATCAAACAGTGAAAGCTCTCTCAGAGACCTCCATCTCAATGCTAAAACCCAGCTACATTCAAAGGCCAGAAAGCTACAGTGCTGGACACCTTATGCCCAATAACTAGAAAGACAGGAACACAACTCAGCCCATTAGCAGAGAAGGTGCCTAAAATCATAATAAGGTCACAGACACCCCAAAACACACCACAAGACATAGTCCTGCCCATCAGAAAGACAAGAGCCAACCTCACCCACCAGAACACACCCACCAGTCCCCTTCACCAGGAAGCCTACACAGCCATTAAACCAATCTTGCCCACTGGGGGCAGACATCAAAAGCAATGGGAACTATGAACCTGCAGCCTGTAAAAAGGAGACCCCACACACAGTAGGTTAAGCAAAATGAGAAGACTGAGAAATATACAGCAGATGAAGGACCAAGGTAAAAACCCATGAGACCAAACAAATGAAGAGGAAATAGGCAGTCAACCTGAAAAAAAAATCAGAGTAATGATAGTAAAGATGATGCAAAATCTTAGAAATAGAATGGAATAAAATACAAGAAACGTTTAACAAGGACCTAGAAGAACTAAAGAGCAAGCAAACAATGATAAACAACACATTAAATGAAATTAAATATTCTCTAGAAGGAATCAATAGCAGAATGACTGAGGGAGAACAGATAAGTGGCCTGGAAGATAAAAGAGAGGAAATAACTACTGCAGAGCAGAATAAAGAAAAAAGAATGAAAAGAATTGAGGACACTCTTAGAGACCACTGGGACAACATTAAAGGCACCAACATTCAAATTATAGGGGTCCCAGAAGAAGAAGAGAAAAAGAAATTGACAGAGAACATATTTGAAGAGATTATACTTGAAAACTTCCCTAATATGGGAAAGGAAATAGTCAAAACTCCAGGAAGTGCAGAGAGTACCATACAGGATAAATCCAAGGAGAAACATGCCAAGACACATATTATTCAAACTATCAAAAATTAAATACAGAGAAAAATACTAAAAGCAGGAAGGGAAAATCAACAAATAATATAAAAGGGAATCCCCATAAGGTTAGCAGCTGATCTTGTGCAAGCCAGAGGGAGCGGCAGAACATATTTAAAGTGATGAAAGGGAAAAACCTACAAGCAAGGTTACTCTACCCAGCAAGGATCTCATTCAAATTCAATGGAGAAATTAAAACCTTTACAGACAAACAAATTTAAGAGAATTCAGCAACACAAAACCAGCTCTACAACAATTACTAAAGGAATGTCTCTAGGCAGGAAACACAAGAAAAGGAAAAGACCTAAAACAACAAACCCAAAACAGTTAAGAAAATGGTAATAGGGACATACATATCAATAATTACCTTAAATGAAAATAGATTAAATGCTCCAAGCAAAAGACATAGATTGGCTGAATGGATAAAAAAGCAAAACGCATATATATGCTGTCTACAAGAGACCCACTTGAGACCTAGGGACAAATACAGACTGAAAGTGAGGGGATGGAGAAAGATATTCCTACAAATGAAAATCAAAAAAACCTGGAGTAAAAATTCTCATATCGGACAAAATAGACTTCAAAATAAAGACTATTATAAGAGACAAAGAAGGACACTACATAATTATCAAGGGATCAATCCAAGAAGAAGATATAACAATTGTAAATATTTATGCACCCACCATAGGCGCACCTCAATACATAAGGCAAATTCTAACAACCATAAAAGGGGAAATCGACAGTAACACAATCATAGTAGGGGACTTTAACACCCCACTTTCACCAATGGACAGATCATCCAAAATGAAAATAAATAAGGAAACACAAGCTTTAAATGATACATTAAACAAGATGGACTTAATTGTTAATTATAGGACATTCCATCCAAAAACGACAGAATACACTTTCTTCTCAAGTGCTCATGGAACATTCTCCAGGATAGATCATGTCTTGGGTCAGAAATCAAGCCTTGGTACATTTAAGAAAATTGAAATCTTATCAAGTGCATTTTCCGTCCACAACGCTATGAGACTAGATATCAATTACAGGGAAAAAAACTTAAAAAAATACAAACACATGGAGGCTAAACAGTATGCTACTAAATAACTAAGAAGTCACTGAGGAAATCAAAGATTAAATCCAAAAGTATCTAGAAAAATTGACAATGAAAACACGACGACCCAAAACCTATGTGATGCGGCAAAGGCAGTTCTAAGAGGCAAGTTTATAGCAATACAACCCTACCTCAAGAAACAATAAAAATCTCAAATAAACAACCTAAACTTTCACCTAAAGCAGTTAGAGAAAGGAAAAAATAACCAAAAGTTAACAGAAGCATGAAATCATAAAGATCTGGTTAGAAATAAATGAAAAAGAAATGATGGAAACAATAACAAAGATCAATGAAACTAAAAGCTGGTTCTTTGAGAAGAGAAACAAAATTGAAAAACCATTAGCCAGACTCATCAACAAAAAAAGGAAAAAGACTCAAACCAACATAATTAGAAATAAAGAGGAAAAGTAACAACTGACACTGCAGAAATACAAAGGATCATGAGAGACTACTACAAGCAACTATATGCCAATAAAATGGACAACCTGAAAGAAACGGACAAATTCTTAGAAAAGCACAACCTTCCAAGACTGAACCAGGAAGAAATAGAAAATTTAAACAAACAAATCACAAGCACTGAAATTGAAACTGTGATTTAAAATCTTCCAACAAACAAAAACCCAGGAACAGATAGCTTCACAGGGGAATTCTATCAAACATTTAGAGAAGAGCTAATACCTATCCTTCTCAAACTCTTCCAGAATATAGCAGAAGGGGGAACACTCCCAAACTCATTCTACGAGGCCACCATCATCCTGAAACAAAAACCAGACAAAGATGTAAAAAAAAAAAAAAAAAAAAAAACAACTACAGGCCAATGTCACTGTTGAACATAGATGCCAAAATCCTCAACAAAATACTAGCAAACAGAATCCAGCAGCACATTAAACGGATCATACACCATGATCAAGTGGGGTTTACGCCAGCAATGCAAGGATTCTACATTATACACAACTCAGTCAATGTGATACACCATATTAGTATATTAAAGGATAAAACGGTATTATAATCTCAATAGATGCAGAAAAGATTTTGAGAAAATTCAACACCTATTTATGGTAAAAACCCTCCAGAAAGTAAGCATAGTTTATTACCTCATCATAATAAAGGCTACATATGACAAACCCACAGCCAACATCATTCTCATTGGTGAGAAATTGAAACATTTCCACTAAGATCAGGAAGAACACAAGGTTGCACACTCTCACAGCTATTATTCAACATAGTTTTGGAAGTTTTAGCCACAGCAATAAGAGAAGAAAAAGAAATAAAAGGAATCCAAATCGGAAAAGAAGAAATAAAACTGTCCCTATTTTCAGATGACATGAAACTATACATACAGAATCCTAAAGATGCTACCTGGAGACTACTAGAGCTAATCAATGAATTTGGCAAAGTAGCAGGATACAAAATTGATGCATAGAAATCTCTTGCATTCCTATACACTAATGATGAAAAATCTGAAAGAGAATTTAAGGAATCACTCCCATTTACCATTGCAACAAAAAGAATAAAATGCCTAGGAGTAAACCTACCTAAGGAGACAAAAGGCCTGTATGTAGTAACCTATAAGACACTGATGAAAGAAATTAAAGATGATACAAGCAGATGGAGAGATACACCATGTTCTTGGATTGGAAAGATCAACATTGTGAAACTGATTCTACTACCCAAAGCAATCTACAGATTCAATGCAATCCCAATGAAACTATCAATGGCATTTTTCATAGAACTGGAACAAAAAATTTCACAATTTGTATGGAAACACAAAAGACCCCGAATAGCCAAAGCAATCTTGAGACAGAGAAATGGAGCTGGAGGAATCAGGCTCCCAGACTTCAGACTGTACTACAAAGCTACAGTAATCAAGACAGTATGGTACTGGCACAAAAACAGAAATATAGATCAATGGAACAGGATAGAAAGCCCAGAGATAATCCCACACAAATATGGTCACCTTATTTTTAATAAAGGAGAAAAGAATATACAATGGAGAAAAGACAGACTCCTCAATAAGTGGTGCTGGGAAAACTGGACATCTACATGTAAAAGAATGAAATTAGAACACTCCCTAACACCATACACAAAAATAAACTCAAAATGGATTGAAGACCTAAATGTAAGGCCAGACTATACAACTCTTATATGCTCTATGACATAAATCACAGTAAGATCCTTTTTGACCCACCTCCTAGAGAAATGGAAATAAAACCAAAAATAAGCAAATGGGACCTATGAAAACTTAAAGCTTTTGCACAGCAAAGGAAACCATAAGCAAGATAAAAAGACAACCCTCAGAATGGGAGAAAACATTTGAAATGAAGCAACTGACAAAGGATTAGTCTTCAGAATTTACAAGTAGCTCATGCAGCTCAATGTCAAAAAGCAAACAACCCATTCGAAAAATGGGCAGAAGACCTAAATAGACATTTCTCCCAAGAAGATATACAGATTGCCAACAAACACATGAAAGGATGCTCAACATCACTGATCATTAGAGAAATGCAAGTCAAAACTACAATGAGGTATCACCTCACACCAGTCAGAATGGCCATCATCAAAAAATCTAGAAACAGTAAGTGCTGGAGAGGGTGCGGAGAAAAGGGAACCCTCTTGCACTGTTGGTAGGAATGTAAATTGATACAGCCACTATGGAGAACAGTATGGAGGTTCCTTAAAAAACTAAAAATAGAACTACCATGCAACCCAGCAATCCCACTACTGGGCATACAACCTGAGAAAACCATAATTCAAAAAGAGTCATGTACCAAAATGTTCATTGCAGCTCTATTTACAATAGCCAGGACATGGAAACAACCTAGTTTTCCATTGACAGATGAATGGATAAAGAAGATGTGGCACATGTGTACAATGGAATATTACTCAGCCATAAAAAAGAAATGAAATTGAGTTACTTGTAGTGAGGTGGTTGGACCTAGAGACTGTCATACAGAGTGAGGTAAGTCAAAAAGTGGAAAAAAAATACCTTATGCTAACACATATATATGGAATCTAAAGAAAAAAAAATGGTTCTGAAGAACCTAGGGCCGGGACAGGATTAAAGACGCAGATGTAGAGAATGGACTTGAGCACATGGGGAGGGGAAGGGTAAGCTGGGACGAAGTGAGAGAGTGGCATGGACTTACATATACTACCAAATATAAAATCGCTTGTGTGAAGCAGCCACATAGCATAGGGAGATCAGCTCAGTGCTTTGTGACCACCTAGAGGGGTGGGATAAGGAGGGTAGGAGGCAGACACAAGAGGGAGGATATATGGAGATATATGTATATGTGTAGCTGATTCACTTTGTTATAAGTCAGAAACTAACACACCATTTTAAAGCAATTATACTCCAATAAAGATGTTAAAAAATAAAAATAAAAATAAAATAATATAAAATACTGGGTAAAGCAAGTTCTCTTAAAAAAAAAAAAAAAGGAAACCATCAAAGAATAGAGCTTGCAACATTAGGTAGGAAGAATAAACAACAGATAGTTCCAAAATATGGGTAAATATAATAGACTTTCCTTCTAATCTTGATTTGTCTAAATTATGTTTGAGAGTTGATGCAAAAATTTTCATACTGTCCAATGTAGTTCTCAATGTATTTAGAAGAAATATTTAGATAAATTGTATTATAAATGGGAGTAGGATAAAGGGCCATAAAAGAAAGTAAGTTATCTATATTTTAATCTAACTGATAAAATTTTGATACCAGTAGACTGTGATAAGTTATTTATATATAATATAAAACCTAGAAAAGCAAAACCTTACAGAAAAGCTATGGAAAAAATACACACAGAAACACCAGAGATAAATCAAAATGGTATTCTACAGAATGTTCAAGTATCAAACAGGGAGGCAGAAAAAAGGAAAGAGAAAAACAAACAAAACCCAGAGGAATTAAACAGAAAACCAAAACTAAAATGACAGATGTAAGCCATAAAATATTAGAAATTTTTTCAACTGTACCTTGTCAACATACACCAGTTTAAAAACAGAGATCAGCAGAGGGGATGAAGAAAAAAAAAAACGACTGTATGCTGTCTATAAGAAACTCACTTCAAACATAATACTCTATGTGACAATGTAAAATGATGTAAAAAAGATAAACCATGCAAAAAATAATACAAATCAGGAATGGCTACACTAATATCAGACAAAGGAGATTTCATGGCAAAAATAATCATAGGTGACAAAGTTTTACTATTACATTAGAAAAAAATGTAAAACAAAAATTACCATTACATTAGATAATGGTAAAACTATCAATACACCAAGAATAATCAGCAATTTTAAACATGTATGAGCTATAAAATAGAGTTGAAAAGTACACAAATAAACACCTGATAGAACTGAAATGAGAAATAAGCAAATCCACAATTATAGGTGAAGACTTAAACATCTCCCTCTTAGCAACAAAAAACTACTAAACACTAAACAGAAAATTAGTAAGGGTAGACAAAAACACAACACTATCAACCTACAGCATTTACTCAACATTTATACAACACAACAATAACAACTGCAGAGTATGCATACTTTTCAAGTGCCCATGAAACATTCACCAAGGTAGACCAAATTCTGGGCCATAAAATAACCTCAACAAATGTTATAAAAATTGAAATCACACAGGGTATATTCTCTGACCATAATGGAATCAAACTAGAAACAAAAAAAGAAAGACAGAAAAAGAAAACTACAAATATCCCTCAAAAATACTAACATAAAAATTCTCAGGACAATAATAGTAAATACTATATATATATATATATATATATATATATATATATATATATATATATATATATATATATATATATATATATATATACACACACACACACACACAGAGAAAGAGAGAGAGAGAGAGGGAATTCACAAGATGGCCAAATATCATAACTATATAAATTGATACAGAAAAATTGTTTGACAAATTCCAACACCCAATCATGATAAAAAAAAAAAAAAAACTCTTAGAAACTAGGAATTGAGGTAAACTTCCTCATTTTGAGAAAGACCGGCTACAACACACCCACAGCCAAGCCAACATCCTATTCAATGGTGAAAGATTAAATTCTTTCCAAGTTTGGAAACAATGTAAAAATTCAGCTGTCAACACTGTTATTAAACATAGTACTGAAATTTCTAGACAGGTCACTAACACAAGAATAAAAAAAGGCATATAGATATGGAAGAAGAAAATAAAACTCTATTTGCAGATGATATGATTGCCTGCAAAGAAAATCCGAAGGAATCTATGAAAAACATCCAAAAACGAACAAGTGAGTTCAGCAAGGTTGCAAGATACAAGATCAACCTATGAAAAGCAATTTTATTACTATATACTAGAAATGAATATGTGAAAAACAAAATTAAAATACAATACTATTTATAGTCACTCAAAAAATGAATTACTTAGGTGTAAATCTAACAAAATAATTACAGGCCTTGTATGTTAAAAAGTACAAAATGCTTATGAAAGAAATCAATGAAGGACTTCCCTGGTGGTCCAGTGGTTAAAACTCTGTACTTCCACTGCAGGGGTCAGGGGTTTGATCCCTGGTTGGGATAAGATCCCACATGCTGTGCAGTGCGGCCAAAGAATAAAGAAATCAATGAACAGCTAAATAAATGAAGTGGCATACCATGTTCGTTCATGGATTGGAGGACTCAACATAGTAAAGATGTCAATCTTACACAGTATCTAATTGATATACGTATTTAACACAATATATATAGATATAATAGTTTTTGGTATATAGGGACAAATATTATATCAAAAGCAAAGGGACTAGAATAGATAAAACAATTTTGAAAACGAAGAATAAAATAGAAGAATCAATCTATAAGATATTAATGATTACTATATAACTACAGTAATAAAACTGTGTGGTAAACGTAGAAGGATAGACACATAGATAAATCCAACAGGTAAAAGAACCCAGAAATAAATCTACACAAATATGAACGACTAATTTTTGACAAATATGCAAAAGCAATTCAATGGACGAACATGGCACTTAAGTAATTGAACATCCATAGACAAAAAAGTGAGCCTCAACCTAAACCTTACATCTTATTTAAGAATTAACTCTAAATGGATCATGAACTTAAATGTAAGATGTAAACCTATGAAACTTTTAGAAGAAAACATAGGAGAAAATCTTTGGGATCTAGGGTTAGGCCAAGAGTTTTTAGGTTTGTACTAAAAGCATGAGCCATAAGTGAAAATATGATAAATTGGACTTCATCAAAATTAAAAACTTCTGTTCTGTAAAATAACCTGTTATGAGTAATGAAAGTAAAACTATAGATTGAAAGAAAGTATTTACAAGCCACGCATCTCACAAAAGACTCATATCTAGAATGTACAGAGAACTTTCAAAATACAACAGTAACAAGAAATAAGCTTATTGGAAAATGGGCAAAAGTCATGAAGAGACATTTCACTAAAGAGGATATAAGAATGGCAAATAAGTACACGAAAAAATGTTGACTATTATTAACCATTAGGAAAATGCAAATTAAGACAAAATGGGCTATCATGACATACCTATCAGAATAGTTAAAGAAAAAATAGTGATAATATCAAATGCTGGCAAGGATGCAGACCAACTGGATCACTTATAATACATTGGTACTGTGAATATAAATTGGTGTGTCCACTCTGGAGAACAGTTTAGTAGTTTCATATAGAACTGAACATATAATTACAATATAACCCAACTAATTGCACAATTAAGTATTTATCCAAGAAAAGTAAAAGTTTATGTCCATATAAAAAATATGTACATGTTTTCTTAACAGCTTTATTTGTAATATTCTAAAATTGTAAAATAGCTAAAATATCTTCTAATAGGTGAATGGTTAAACAAATTGCATTACATCCATACCATGGAATATAAAACAATAAAAAAAAGAATGAAGTATTAATATATGCAACAACTTGAATGGATCTTATACATTATTATCCTGAAATGACAAAATTTTTGAGATGAAAAGCAGATTAGTAGTGGTGAAGGGGTTAGGGATGGTTGGGCAGGAGGTGAGTATAAAAGGGTAGCACGTGAGAGATCTTTGTGGTAGTGGAAAAGTTCTGTATCTTGGTTTCAGAGGTGGTTTTAAGAATCTACACATGTGGCAAATTTATAAAGAACTACAGACACATTGTACCAATATCAGTGTCCCAATTTTGATGTCATAATATAGTTATATAAATTTCAACCATTGGGGGGTGGTTGATAAATGGTACATGGAAATTTTCTGTATATCTTTGCAGCTTCTTGTGAATCTATAATTATTTCAAAATATTTTTTTACAAAGATTGGCAAACCCTGTTCTAATGGAAGGGGAAGGTATGTTTGATTTTCAGAGATAGAGGAGGGAGCATACGTGAGACGGGGGAAGATTCTCCCAATTCAAAGGGAAATGGTGGTTGGGATTTTTCTGAATGGTGAACAATTTTGAGTGGTGGAAGTATAAGGCCCTGAGATTCTCAGACTCAGCAAAACTTTCTCTGCCCCAGCATAGAGTTGAAACCCCAGAAGCACTGGAGCAGAATGGAACACATGAGCCAGAACAATGAGCACTTCAGTTGTAACTATTGTAGACCAAGGACAAGAGGGCTTTCCCTATACATTACCATGGCATAAAAACCCTCAGAATATTTGTACCACCTAGAACCCCATTCATGTCTGAGCCTCAATTGCCAGACCAAATTGGCACACAAGATTAGATTTCATTTGCTTTAAAGGAAATAAAGTAATTCTAACCTCATTAGAGGTTAGTAGGACTAACCTCATTCATTGACTCAATCAATAACAATATATTATACATCTAATAGGTTCCTGGCACTGAGACAGATATAGTCACTACCTAATACAGTTTAGTATGGCTGAAACACATGATTTCAGAAGCTGACTGCCAATATTCTTGTCTGTGCATCTAGCAATTTTCCATGAGGGAACCTTCTGGTATACCTTTCCTTTTTTTTTTTTATCATACAGTATTAACTTCAACTTCCCTAAAAGCATGTCTGTTCAGGTAGCCAAGGCAACCTGAAAAGTGGACCTGGCCTTCCCAATCCCATCATAGGCTGGAAAAAGGGAAGGAGAAACATAAGCAACTGCCCATGGATTCCAGGCACCCAAGTTTGCATGCTCTTTCGCAACAAATCCATCTGCCCACAGCTGTCCAATTGCTCAACATGAGGTGTAATATAAATTTATTCTCCAAAATCGTTGTTCTTTGTATTTAGTGGCACACACAGACTTCCTCAGGCCAACTGGTCATGGCCCTATTTACACCCATGGTTCACTTATCTACTGGGACTTGGTCCTCCAAGCCATTGAGAAAGCTGTGAATCAAATGGCTTACACAGAGTAGTAGTTTTCCTGACAAGTGGTGGATGGAACATAGTTGAGGCAACCAGAATTAGGTGATATTTGGAAATCTGGGCTGACAGCTGGCACTAGAGAGCAGACTCTCAGCCTTGGGCCAGTGATCTATGGGTAAGACTCTAGGATACAAAGCAGAAACTGACAAGAGATGGTTTGTCCTAGGGTATAGAAAAGAGGCTGAGTTCTTTTTGCTCTAGGTCAGGATTGGTTCTAGATGCCCAGACAAGGCTGAACCTTCAATGGAAATAGGGTTAGAGATTCCAGCTGTGGGGGAAAGATGGAGTCAGAGAACTAACCTCAGTCAGGGCCTGACTCCTGTGTCTACAGGACAAATGTGCTGGCTTTCAAACATGACTAAGGCATGGGGTGGTGTCAAATTTCCTCTGCTTCCTTCCCTGGCCAAACATTCAAGCTAAACCCTGCTGTAAGATGTCTTTCCTAGATGTTTTGTGTTCCTACCTCCTAGAATGAAATTCATTTGAAGTAATTCACAGAAGTATGTGTGAAAGCACACTTGAAAGAGGATGATCAGAGACAGCCTTCCATTATCCCGGCCTCAGTATCGCAGCCATTTACATTTATTACCCAATTTGATGGCCCCTTGTTATGTTTAACATTTCTGAGCTGGAAGATGAAAAGAACATTAACAAGAGAGAATGCATGTTAGAAACTTGTCACTTTTTAAGTAACTTAGCTTTTGAGTGGGCATATTGGTGTCTTAGCAACTGAGAGAATTTATATTGAAGAATCCAAAAAGAAAAATAAAATCCTCTTAGAAAGCTAGCAAAGCAAGAAGTTCCACCTCATGACTCTGTTCACCAAAGGAACAAATGCTCACTTGGAGCTGGAAAGTGTTGGTAGCAGTGGTGACAAGAAGCTGTGGTGGTGAGGGGGTTGCAGTTGTCAAAGGATATGATCGTTGGCAAGGAACAATGAGACTGAGGAAGGAAGATGGAACTAAATGATTTAAGCAGCTCCTTCCAGAATTTGTTTACCCAGCAAATATTTCCTGAGAATCTCCTGGGTTAGGGATGTGGACAGAGAAGTGAATCATACACAGTCCCTACTCTCAAGTAGTTCTTAGACCTGTAGGATTGATGAGACTTGGAAACAATCACAATGGAGTGTGAATTGTGCCATCACACACTGATGAAAGGCAGTAGAGTGAAGCTGTTAAGACTACAGACCTGGAAGCAGACTGCTTGGGTTTAAATCCTGGCCTTATACCTAACTGGTTCTGTGACCTTAGGCAGGGCATTTAAACTCAGTACCTCAGTTTCCTACCTGTAAACTAGAGGTAAAGTGTGGGAGTCATCACCTGTAGGACTAGTCTTGGGTAAAGTAGAAAAGTAGGTCATGTCTCAGTTATCCACTCTCCTCATGGGATTATTTGAGTTCTGCTCTTACACATTAAGGAAGATAAAGACCAACTTGAGCACTTGCAGCTAGCTAAGGACCTGGAAACTATGAAGAATGCTTGAAGGCATAAGGCTTCTTATCCTGGAAAAGACACAGAGGAATGTAGTCTCTGACTTCAGACTTCTGATAGATTGTCACAGCATGAAGGGAGGGGGCATAGTTGGGACCATGGGTGGAAGTTCCAAGGAAATGGCACTGTTCAAACCCACTTCTGCTCCTGCCTACAAAATATACTCAAAACTGCTTAGTTCAACAGCTAAGTTGGGTAGAATGTGGCCCTGGACTAACTTTCCAGGGGGCATCCTAACTGCCATTCCCTGTTCGGTCCTCACTGCTCCCCTCTCCCAATCACCATGTTCCAGGCTCTCAATAATATTTATTGTTCCCTTAGCATACTTCTGCACTTGCTGTTCCCTTCATCTGAAATGCCCCCTCCCCATACCAATTCCACCTGGTGAACCCCTAACTATTCTTCATGATCCCACCCAAATGTAGCTCCTTCTTATGGCTTTTGCCAAAATTCTTATCCTCGTCTCACATGCATGAAATATTTATTGCTCCTTCTTCTGTGCTGTTAATAGAAAACAATCACTTTTCATTATAATGAATTACTTTTCTGTTTCTTCCTCTAGTCTATATTGACTATATTTACAGTGTCTCCAAAAGAACAGGTACTCACAAATATTTGTGGAATCAAAGGAAAAACTTTTCAATCAGTCCAAAACTGGAAAAAGAAAAAAAAAAAAAGAGCTACCTTACACTGGAAAAGTTCAAATAAAGGCTGGATGATTATTTGCCAAGAAAGTTGCAAGATGATTCCTGCACTGACTGGGATATTAAAGGCAGGGAGGTAAAAGGACCCCACTTACCCTATAATTTGAGAGAATTTTGACATTGTGGCTTGTGCTAATAGGGGCATAAATATTATGTTGGTGAGTTATACAGAATTAGATGTGAATCTGCTTTCCTACTCACTTGCTATGTGATGTTGGGCAAAGTGTCTTCCTTCTCTGGGCTTCAATTCCTTTATCTGCAGAAGAATGAACTTGGTCTAGTGGAAACTGGTTTCCAAACTGTTCGCTGGAATGCCTTGGAGCAGAGTCTTCTGCAAAAGAAAGGCGGGTACAAGAGAGATATAAAAGGAAAGTAATGTAGGTAGCTCTGCCCCATCACCCCTCTGAAATCTGGCTTCAACCACAATAGAGTTCTTTTGATCTTTTCTCCTATTATTTTATTATTTAGTGTTTTCAGTTATTAAAGTGGTATATGCTTATAATAAAAATTCAGTCAGTATAGAATAACAACAAAAATAATAATAGCACACATGAATATAACGTTTGTGTGTTATACATTGTTCTAGGTACTTTATAAATATTAAATTTAAAGCAGACATATAAGGTAAAAAGTGAAAAAAGCCTCTTAACGTCTTTTACAAACCTTTCTCCACACGAATTCTATTCCTCTCCCCCGAGGTAACCACTATTTCCCATTTGGTTTGTATCCCCCCAGGTTTTTTCATGTTCATTTAAAATTATGTGTTTTACATTTCTAAATATGTATACATATTTATATAAATAGACTCACACACCTTATATTGTTCTGTACTTCTCTTCTTTACTTATCAGGGAAATTGTTCCCTCTTGGTGTATATTGAACTGCTTCACTCTCATGTAAGGCTGCATTATATTCCATTATTTGACTGTATCTAATAAGTTCTCAGGTGATTAGGATTTAAGTTGTGTGAAATATTTTGCAATTATGGTATTACAGGTAATATCTTAAGAGTTATCTGTGCATATGTGGAAATATTTCCATAGAGTAGATTTTCAGAGGAGAAATATCAAGACATACAGTATGATCATTTGCATTTTGTCATTCTTCCAACTTGACATCCATCCAAAAAGGGCTACCCCAATTTACACTCATATCAGTGGGATTTCCTATATCCTCACAAATGCTGGGCAATATTATTCTTTGAAATCTTTGTCAATATGGTGCATTAAAAATATCTCTAGTGGGTCACTGCTGTCCCTACAAGACCTGCAAGCAGGCACCAATCACTGCCCTTGCCATCTGAGGAGAGCACATGGGCTGCAAGGATCCCAATCACTGTCCCTGCTGTCTCAGGAGTTTGAAGGCTGCTGCTGCCACTAAGAGACATGGGAGCATGTTCCAATCACTACCCCCACTGTCCTGAGGTTGTGTGGGCCACTGCACCTCCTTGCTCCCATATCAAGGGGATACTGGCCAGCACACACTGAGGAAAGAGGCAGCAAGCACCCAAACTAAAAGTAATCCCTCAGTCCCAGACAAGATGGTGGACTAGAAGGATTTGAACTTACCCCCCTCATGACAACAACAAAATCACAACTAGTTGCTTAACAACCATTGACAACAAAGACTGGAACCTACCAAAAAATTTATACATCCAAAGACAAAGAAGAAGCCACAACGAGATGGTAGGAGTGTCTCTTTCACGATGTAATCAAATCCCATACCTGCTGGGTCGGTGACCAACAAACTGAAAAATAAGTATATAGCAGAGGTTCTCCCACAGGAGTGAGAGTTCTGAGCCCCACATCAGGTTCCCCAGCCTGAGTGTTTGGCATCAGGAGAAGCAGCCCCCAGAGCATTAGGCTTCAAAGGCCAGTGGGGCTTGAGAGCAGGAGCTCCACAAGACTGGAGGAAATAGAGATTCTATGCTTGGAGGGTGCAAACAAGGTTTCATGTGCACTGGGGCCCAACACAAAGTAACGACTTGATAGAAGCCTGGGCTAGACCTACTGGCAGGTCTTGGAGGGTCTCCTGGGGAGACAGGGGTTGGCTGTGGCTCACTGTGGGAGCAAGGACACTGGTGGTGGAGGTCCCGGGGAATATTGATTGGTGTGATGTCTCCTGGAGGTCATCATTTTGGCACTGAGACCTGGCCCCACACAACAGCCTTCAGGCTCCAATGCTGGGATGTCTCAGGCCAAACAACCAGCAGGGTGGGAACACAGCCCCAACCATCAGGAGACAGACTGCCTAAAGTTATACTGAGCTCACAGCCACCTCTAAACATACCCATTGACATGGCCCTGCCCACCAGAGAGACAAGACCCAGATCCACCACCAGTGGGCAGGCACCAGTCCCTCCCACCAGGAAGCCTGCATAAGCCCCTGAACCAAACTCACCCACCAGAAAGCAGACACCAGAAGCAAGAGGAACTGTGACCCTGCACCCTATGGAAAGGAGACCACAAACACAGAAAGTTAGATAAAATGAGATGAAAATGAGATGAAATGAGATGAAAAATAAATAACTGAAATGAAAAAAATACACTAGAGATAATCAATAGCAGAAAACATGAGGCAGAAGAATGAATAAGTGAGCTGGAAGACAGAATAGTGGAAATCACTGCCATGGAACAGAATAAAGAAAAGAGAATGAAAAGAAAAGAGGACAGCCTAAGAGACCTCTGAGACAACATTATGCAGCAACATTCACATTATAGAAGTCCCAGAAGGAGAAGAGAGAGAGAGAGAAAGGACCTGAGAAAATATTTGAAGAGGTTATAACTGAAAATGTCCCTAACAGGGTAAAGGAAACACACAGTCAAGTCCAGGAAGCAAAAAGAGTCCCACACAGGGTAAACCTAAGGAGGAACATGCCATGACACATATTAATCAAAGTGACAAAAATTAAAAACAAAGAGAAAATATTAAATGCAACAAGAGAAAAGCAACAAATAATATACAAGGGAATCCCCATAAGGACATAAGCTGATTTTTCGGCAGAAAATTTGCAGGCCAGAAGGGAGTGGCACAAAATATTTAAAGTCATAAAAGGGAAAAACCTACAACCAAGAATACTCTACCCAGAAAGGCTCTCATTCGTATTCAATGGATTAAAAAAAAAGTTTTACATAGAAGCAAAAACTAAGAGAATTCAGCACCACAAAACCAGCTTTAAAACAAATGCTAGGGGGGACTTTCAAGATGGTGGAGGAGTAAGACATGGAGATCACCTTCCTCCCCACAAATTCATCAAAAATACATCTACATGTGGAACAACTCCTATAGAACACCTACTGAATGCTGGCAGAAGACCTCAGACTTCCCAAAAGGCAAGAAAATCCCCACATACTTGGGTAGGGCAAAAGAAAAAAGAAAAAATAGAGACAAAAAATAGGGACAGGACCTGCACTTCTGGGAAGGAGGAAAAGTTTCCTCACATTAAGAAGACCATTCACTGGTGGAGACTGTGAGGTGGATGGTGCGGAAGCTTCAGAACCATGGAGGAGAGTGCAGCAACAGAGGTGCAGAGGGCAAAGTGGACAGATTTCTGCACAGAGGATCCATGCAGACCAGCACTCACCAGGCTGAGAGGCTTGTCTACTCACCAGCCAGTGCTGGTGGGGGCTGGGAACTGAGACTGGGGCTTTTTCAGATGACAGGGGGCGGACTGGGGTTGGCTGTGTGAACACAGCCTGAAGGGGGCTAGTGTGTCACAGCTAGCTGGAGGGGGAGTCTGGGAAAATGTCTGGACCTGTCTAAGAGGCAAGAGGCCATTGTTTTGGGGTGTGTGAGGAAAGGGGATTCCTTCGCTGTTTGCCCACAGAAGGCAGAGGATTGCCTAAACGAGCTCCAGAGGCAGACATGAGCTGCAGGTATCAGCTCAGACCAGAGACGGGCATAACACTAACGCTGCTGCTGCAGCCACCGAGAATCCTGTGTGCAAGCACAGGTCACTATCCACACACACCCCTGGGAGCCTGTGCAGCACACCGCTGCCAGGGTCCCATGATCCAGGGACAAGTTCCCCAGGAGAACACATGGTGAACCTCAAGCTGTTGCAACGTCATGCCAGCCTCTGCTGCTGCAAGTTTGCCCCGCATTCCAATTATAAATACCATACCCTCCCTCCCCCTGGCATGAGTGAGCCAGAGACACCTAATCAGCCATTGCATTAACCCTGTCATGTCTGGGCAGGAACAGACGCCTGAGGGCGGCCTACATGAAGAGGTGGGACCAAAGTCAAAGCTGATCTCCAGGAGCTGTATGAACAAAGAAGAGAAAGGAAAATTTCTCCCTGCAGTCTCAGGAGCAGTGGATTAAATCCCCACAAACAACTTGATGTACGCTGCATCTGTGGAATACCTGAATAGAAAACGGATCATCCCAAGATTGAAGTGGAGGACTTCAGGAGCAACTGTAGACTTGGGGTTTGCTGTCCGCGACTGACTTGTTTCCGATTTTTATGTTTATCTTAGTTTAGTGTTTAGTGCTTGTTATCATTGGTGGATTTGTTTATTGGTTTGGTTGCTCTTTTTTTTATTACCATGTCTTTATTTTAAAAATTTATTTTTTATTGCTTCTTATTATTTCTTTCTTTTTTCTCCCTTATCTTCTGAGCCTGGGGGTTGACAGGTTCATGGTGCTCCACCCTGGTGTAAGGGCTGAGCCTCTGAGGTGGGAGAGCCGAGTTCAGGACATTGGATCATGGGAGACCTCCCTGCCTGAAGTAATATCAATCAGCAAGAGCTCTCCCAGAGATCTTGGACTCAATGCTAAAACCCAGTTCCACTTAACGACCAGCAAGCTCCATTGCTGGATGCCCCATGCCAAGCAACCAGCAAGAAAGGAACACAACCCCACCCATTAACAGAGAGGCTGCCTAAAATCATACTAAGTTCAGAGACACACCAAAACAAACCACCAGACATGGACCCGCCCACCAGAAAGACAAGATCCAACCCCATTCACCAGAACACAGGCACCAGTCCCCTCCAGCAGGAAGTCTACAGAAGCCACTGAACCAACCTCACCCACTGGGGGCAGAAACCAAAAGCAACAGGAATTACGAACCTGCAACTTACAAAAAGGAGAACCAAAATACAATAAGTTAAACAAAAAGAGAAGACAGGAAATATGCAGCAGATGAAGGAGCAAGGTAAAAACCACCAGAACAAACAAATGAAGAGGAAATAGGGAGTCTACCTGAAAAAGAATTCAGACAAATGATAGTAAAGGTGATCCAAAGTCTCAGAAATACAATAGAGAAAATACAAGAAATGTTTAACAAGGACCTAGAAGAACTAAAGAGCAAACAAACAATGATGAACAACACAATAAATGAAATTAAAAATTCTCTAGAAGGAATCAATAATAGAATAACTGAGGCAGAAGAACGGATAAGTGACATGGAAGAAAAAAAAGTGGAAATAACCACTACAGAGCAGAATAAAGAAAAAAAATGAAAAGAATTGAGGACAGTCTAAGAGAATTCTGGGACAACATTAAATGCACCAACAGTCAAATTATAGGGGTCCCAGAAGGAGAAAAAGAAAGGGTCTTAGAAAATATTTGAAGAGATTATAGTCAAAAACTTCCCTAATATGAGAAAGGAAATAGTCAATTAAGTCCAGGAAGGGCAGAGAGTCCCATAAAGGGTAAATCCAAGGAGAAACAAGCCAAGACACATATTTATCAAACACTCAAAAATTAAATACATAGAAAAAATATTAAAAGCAGCAAGGGAAAAGCAACAAATAACACACAAGGGAATCCTCATAAGGTTAACAGCTGAACTTTCAGCAGAAACTCTGCAAGCCAGAAAGGAGTGGCAAGACATATTTAAATTGATGAAAGGGAAAATCCTACAACCAAGATAACTCTACCCAGCAAGGATCTCATTCAGATTCCACGGGGAAATTAAAACATTTACAGACAGGCAAAAGTTAAGAGAATTCACCACCACCCAACCAGCTTTACAACAAATGCTAAAGGAACTTCTCTAGGCGGGAAACACAAGAGAAGGAAATGACCTAAGAAAAACAAACCCAAACCAATTAGGAAAATGGTAATAGGAACATACATATTGATAACTACTTTAAATGTAAATGGATTAAATGCTCCAAACAAAAGACATAGAATGGCTGAATGGATACCAAAACAAGACCCATATATATACTGTCTACAAGAGACCCACTTCAGACCTAGGGACACATATAGACTGAAAGTGAGATGATAGAAAAAGATATTCATTGCAAATGGAAATCAAAAGAAATCTGGAGTAGCAATTCTCATATCAGATAAAATAGACTTTAAAATAAAGACTATTACAAGAGACAAAGGACACTACATAATGATCAATGAATCAATCAAAGAAGAAGATATAACAATTGTAAATATTTATGCACCCAACACAAGAGCACCTCAATACATAAGGCAAATGCTAACAGCCATAAAAGGGGAAATCGACAGTAACACAATAATAGTAGGGGACTTTCACACCCCACTTTCACCAATAGACAGATCATTAAGAATGAAAATAAATAAGGAAACACAAGCTTTAAATGATACATTAAACAAGATAGACTTAAATGATATTTCTAGGACAGTCCATCCCAAAACAGCAGAATAAAATTTCTTCTCAAGTGCTCATGGAACATTCTCCAGGAAATATCATATCTTGGGTCACAAATCAAGCCTTGGTACATCAAAGAAAATTGAAGTCATATCATTTGCTTTTCTCTTTCTAACTTACTTCACTCTGTATGACAGTCTCTAGGTCCATCCACCTCACTACAAATAACTCAGTTTCATTCTTTTTTATGGCTGAGTAATATTCCATTGTATATATGTGTCACATGTTCTTTATCCATTCATCCGTTGATGGACACTTCGGTTGCTTCCATGTCCTGGCTATTGTAAATAGAGCTGCAATGAACATTTTGGTACATGACTCTTTTTGAATTATGGTTTTCTCAGGGTATATGCCCAGTAGTGGGTTTTCTGTGTTGCATGGTAGTTCTATTTTTAGTTTTTTAAGGAACCTCCATACTGTTCTCCATAGTGGCTGTATCAATTTACATTCCCACCAACAGGGCAAGAGGATTCCCTTTTCTCCACACCCTCTCCAGCATTTATTGTTTGTAGATTTTTTGATGATGACCATTCTGACCGGTGTGAGATGATATATCATTGTAGTTTTGATTTGCATTTCTCTAATGATTAATGGTGTTGAGCATTCTTTTGCGTGTCTGTGGCCAATCTGTGTATCTCAGAAACGGAAAAACAAATAGTGTATGCTATCACATATATATGGAATCTAAAAACAAACAAACAAACAAACAAAAAAACAATCATGAAGAACCTAGGGGTAAGATGGGAATAAAGATGCAGACCTACTAGAAAATGGACTTGAGGATACGGGGAGGGGGAAGAGTAAGCTGGGACAAAGTGAGAAAGTGGCATGGACATATATACACTACCAAACATAAAATAGATAGCTAGTGGGAAGCAGCCACATAGCACAGGGAGATCAGCTCAGTGCTTTGTGACCACCTAGAAGGGTGGGATAGGGAGAGTGGGAGGGAGGGAGCTGCAAGAGAGAAGAGGTATGGGGACATATGTATATGTATAATTGATTCACTTTGTTATAAAGCAGAAACTAACACACCACTGTAAAGCAATTATACTCCAATAAAGATGTTTAAAAAAAGAAATAATATCAAGCATCTTCTCTGAAACTATGAGACTAGATATCAATTACAGGAAAAAAAACTATAAAAAAACAAACACATGGAGGCTAAAAATACACTACAAAATAACCAAGAGATCACTGAAGAATTCAAAGAGGAAATAAAAAAAAATACCTAGAAACAAATGACACTGCAAACACGATGACCCAAAACCTGTGGGATGCATCAAAAGCAGTTCTAAGAGGGAAGTTTATAGCAATACAGTCTTACCTCAAAAAACAAGAAAAATCTCAAAGAAACAACCTAACCTTACAAGTAAAGCAATTAGAGAAAGAAGAACAAAAATAACCCAAAGTTAACAGAAGGCAAGAAATCATAAAGGTAAGATCAGAAATAAATGAAAAATAAATTAAGGAAACAGTAACAAAGATCAATAAAACTAAAAGCTGGTTCTTTGAGAAGAAAAACAAAATTGAAAAACCATTAGCCAGACTTATCAAGAAAGACAGGAAGAAGAACTCAAATCAACAGAATTAGAAATAAAGAAGAAGTAACAACTGACATTGCAGAGATACAAAGGACCATGAGAGCCCACTACAAGCAACTATATGCCAATAAAATGGACAACCTGAAAGATATGTTCAAATTCTTAAAAAAGCACAACCTTCCGAGACTGAACAAGGAAGAAATAGAAAATATAAACAGATCAATCACAAGCACTGAAATTGAAACTGTGCTTAAAGTCTACCAAAAAACAAAAGGCCAGGACCAGATGGCTTCACAGGCGAAATCTATCAAACATTTAGAGAAGATCTAACACCCATCCTTCTCATACTCTTCCAAAATATAGCAGAGGGAGGAACACTCCCAAACTCTTTCTATGAGGCCAACATCACCCTGATAGCAAAACCAGACAATGATGTCACAAAGAAAGAAAACTACAGGCCAATATCACTGATGAACACAGATGCAAAAATCCTCAACACAATACTAGCAAACAGAATCCAACAGCACATTAAAAGGATCATACACCATGATCAAGTGGGATTTACCTCAGGAATGCAAGGATTCTTCAATATATGCAAATCAATCAATGTGGAACATCATATTAACAAATTGAATGATAAAAACCAAATGATCAACTCAATACATGCAAAAAAAGAAGAATTTATCAAAATTCAACACCCATTGATGATAAAAACTCTCCAGAAAATAGGCATAGAGGGAACCTACCTCAACGTAATTAAGGCCATATATGGCAACCACACAGCCAACATCATTCTCAATGGTGAAAAACTGAAACCATTTCCACTAAGATCAGGAACAAGACAAGGTTGCCCACTCTCAACACTATTATTCAAAAGAGCTTTGGAAGTTTTAGCCACAGCAACCAGAGAAGAAAAAGAAATAAAAGGAATCCAAATCAGAAAAGAAGAAGTAAAGCTGTCACTGTTTGCAGACGACATGATACTATACATAGAGAATCCTAAAGATGCTACCAGAAAACTACTAGAGCTAATCAATGAATTTGGTAAAGTAGCAGGATACAAAAGTAATGCACAGAAATCTCTTGCATTCCTATACACTAATGATGAGCAATCTGAAAGTGATATTAAGAAAACACTCCCATTTACCACTGCAACAAAAAGAAAAAAAATACCTAGGAATAAACCTACCTAAGGAGACAAAAGACCTGTATGCAAAAAATTATAAGACACTGATGAAAGAAATTAAAGATGATAGAAACAGATGGAGAGATATACCATGTTCTTGGATTAGAAGAATCAACATTGAGAAAATGACTACACTACCCAAACCAATCTACAGATTCAATGCAATCCCTATCAAACTACCAGTGCATTTTTCACAGAAGTAGAAAAAAAATTTGCACAATTTGTATGGAAACACAAAAGACCCCGAATAACCAAAACAAAATTGAGTAAGAGGGGACCGGGGGCAAGCAGGCGGAAGAGTAAGACGCGGAGATCACCTTCCTTCCCACAGATACAGTAGAAATACATCTACACGTGGAACTGCTCCTACAGAACACCCACTGAACGCTGGCAGAAGATGTCAGACTTCCCAAAAGGCAAGAAAATCCCCACGTACTTGGGTAGGGCAAAAGAAAAAAGAAATAACAGAGACAAAAGAATAGGGACGGCACCTGCACCAGTGGGAGGGAGCTGTGAAGGAGGAAAGGTTTCCACACACTAGGAAGTCCCTTCGTGGGCAGAGACTGCAGGTGGCAGAGGGGGGAAGCTTCAGAGCCATGGAGGAGAGTGAAGCCACAGGGGTGCGGAGGGCAAAGCGGAGAGATTCCCGCACAGAGGATCAGTGCCGAGTAGCACTCACCAGCCTGAGAGGCTTGTCTGCTCACCCGCCGGGGTGGGCAGGGGCTGGGAGCTGAGGCTCGGGCTTTGGTGCTAGCCGGGAGGGAGTCTGGGAAAAAGTCTGCAGCTGCCGAAGAGGCAAGAGACTTTTTCTTGCCTCTTTGTATCGCGGCGTGCAAGGAGAGGGGATTCAGAGCGCCGCCTAAACGAACTCCAGAGACGGGCGCGAGCTGCGGCTATCAGCATGGACCCCACAGCAACAGGGGCGCAGAGGGAAAAATGGAGAGATTCTCGCACAGAGGCTCAGCGCCGAGCAGCGCTCACCAGCCCGAGAGGCTTGTCTGCTCACCCGCCGGGGCGGGCGGGGGCTGGGAGCTGAGACTCGGGCTTCAGTGCTAGCCGGGAGGGAGTCCGGGGAAAAAGTCTGCAGCTGCTGAAGAGGCAAGAGACTTTTTCTTGCCTCTTTGTTTCGTGGCGCGCAAGGAGAGGGGATTCAGAGCGCCGCCAAAACGAACACCAGAAACGGGCGCGAGCCACGGCTATCAGCGCGGACCCCAGAGAGGGGCGCGAGCCGCAGTTATCAGCGCGGACTCCAGAGACACACAGTAGACGCAAAGGCTGCTGCTGCCGCCACCAAGAAGCCTGTGTGCGAGCACAGGTCACTCTCCACACTGCCCCTCCCGGGAGCCTGTGCAGCTCGCCACTGCCAGGGTCCCGTGATCCAGGGACAACTTTGCCGGGAGAACGCACGGCACGCCTCAGGCTGCTGCAACATCACGCCAGCCTCTGCCACCGCAGGCTTGTCCCGCATCCGTGCCCCTCCCTCCCCCCCGGCCTGAGTGAGCCAGAGCCCCCGAATCAGCTGCTCCTTTAACCCCGTTCTGTCTGGGCAGGGAACAGACGCCCACAGGCAACCTACACGCAGTGGCGGGTCCAAATCCAAAGCTGAACCCCGGAAGCTGTACGAACAAAGAAGAGAAAGGGAAATCTCTCCCAGCAGCCTCAGAAGCAGCGGATTAAATCTCCACAAACAACTTGATGTGCCTGCATCTGTTGAATACCTGAATAGACAACGAATCATCCCAAATTAAACAGGTGGACTTTGGGAGCAGGATATATTAATTTTTCCCCTTTCCCTTTCTTTGAAAGTGTATATGTGTATGCTTCTGGGTGAGATTTTGTCTGTACAGCTTTGCTTTCACCATTAGTCCTAGGGTTAAGTCTCTCCATGTATTTTTTTTTTTTTTTTACTTAAAAAAATTTTTTTTTCCTAAAAAAAAAATTTTTTTCCTAATAAATGTTTCCTTAATAATTTTTTCCTAATTTTCTATTTTTAGAAATTAAAGAAAAATTTTAATAAGTTTCTTCATATTTTGTATTTTAAAAAATTAAAAAAAAATTTTCTTAATAAATTTTTCATAATAATTATTTTTGTTATTTTTTACTATAAAATATTAATAAATCTATTTTTAAAAATTAAAAAAAATTTTCTGAGTACATTTATTCTTAATAATTTTTTTCTTATTTTTTATTATAATAGTTTTATTTTATTTTATTTTATCCTCTTTCTTTCTTTCTATTTTTTTCTCCCTTTTATTCTGAGCTGTGTGGATGAAAGACTCTTGGTGCTCCAGTCAGGCATCAGGGCTGTGCCTCTGAGGTGGGAGAGTCAACTTCAGGACACTGGTCCACAAGAGAGCTCCCAGCTCCATGTAATACCAAATGGCAAAAATCTCTCAGAGATCTCCATCTCAACATCAAGACCCAACTTCACTCAACGACCAGCAAGCTACAGTGCTGGACACCCTATGCCAAGCAACTAGCAAAACAGGAATAGAGCCCCATCCATTAGCAGAGAGGCTGCCTAAAATCATAATAAGGCCACAGACACCCCAAAACACACCACCAGACGTGGACGTGCCCATGAGAAAGACAAGATCCAACCTCATCCACCAGAACACAGGCACTAGTCCCCTCCACCAGGAAGCCTACACAACCCACTGAACCAACCTTAGCCACTGGGGACAGATACCAAAAACAACGGGAACTATGAACCTGCAGCCTGTGAAAAGGAGACCCCAAACACAATAAGATAAGCAAAATGAGAAGACAAAAAACCACACAGCAGGTGAGGGAGCAGGGTCAAAACAGACCAGACCTAACAAATGAAGAGGAAATAGGCAGTCTACCTGAAAAAGAATTCAGAATAATGATAGTAAACATAATCCAAAATCATGGAAATAAAATAGACAAAATGCAAGAAACATTTAACAAGGATGTAGAAGAACTAAAGAGGAACCAAGCAACAATGAAAAACACAATAAATGAAATTAAAAATACTCTAGACGGGATCAGTAGCAGAATGACTGAGGCAGAAGAACGGATAAGTGACCTGGAAGATAAAATGGTGGAAATAACTACTGCAGAGCAGGATAAAGAAAAAAGAATGAAAAGAACTGAGGACAGTCTCAGAGACCTCTGGGACAACATTAAACGCACCAACATTCGAATTATAGGGGTCCGAGAAGAAGAAGAGAAAAAGAAAGGGACTGAGAAAACATTTGAAGAGATTATAGTTGAAAACTTCCCTAATATGGGAAAGGAAATAGTTAATCAAGTCCTGGAAGCACAGAGACTCCCATACAGGATAAACCCAAGGAGAAACACGCCAAGACACATATTAATCAAACTATCAAAAATTAAATATAAAGAAAACATATTAAAAGCAGCAAGGGAAAAACAACAAATAACACACAAGGGAATCCCCATAAGGTTAACAGCTGATCTTTCAGCAGAAACTCTGCAAGCCAGAAGGGAGTGGCAGGACATACTTAAAGTCATGAAGGAGAAAAACCGACAACCAACGTTACTTTACCCAGCAAGGATCTAATTCAGATTTGATGGAGAAATTAAAAGCTTTACAGACAAGCAAAAGCTGAGAGAGTTCAGCACCACCAAACCAGCTTTACAACAAATGCTAAAGGAACTTCTGTAGGCAAGAAACACAAGAGAAGGAAAACACCTACAATAACAAACACAAAATATTTAAGAAAATGGGAATAGGAGCATACATATCGATAATTACCTTAAATGTAAATGGATTAAATGCTCCCACCAAAAGACACAGACTGGCTGAATGGATACAAAAGCAAGACCCATATATATGATGTCTACAAGAGACCCACTTCAGACCTAGAGACACATACAGACTGAAAGTGAGGGGATGGAAAAAGATATTCCATGCAAATGGAAATCAAAAGAAAGCTGGAGTAGCAATTCTCATATCAGACAAAATAGACTTTAAAATAAAGTGTATTACAAGAGACAAGGAAGGACACTATATAATGATCAAGGGATCGATCCAAGAGGAAGGTATCACAATTGTAAATATTTATGCACCCAACATAGGAGCACCTCAATACATAAGGTAAATACTAACAGCCGTAAAAGGGGAAATCGACAGTAACACAATCATAGTAGGGGACGTTAACACCCCACTTTCACCAATGGACAGATCATCCAAAATGAAAATAAATAAGGAAACACAAGCTTTAAATGATACATTAAACAAGATGGACTTAATTGATATTTATAGGATATTCCACCCAAAAACAAGAGAATACACATTTTTCTCAAGTGCTCATGGAACACCCTCCAGGATAGATCATATCTTGGGTCACAAATCAAGCCTTGGTAAATTTAAGAAAATTGAAATCGTATCCAGTATCTTTTCCGACCACAACGCTATGAGACTAGATATCAATTACAGGAAATGATCTGTAAAAAATACAAACACATGGATATCAATTACAGGAAAAGATCTGTAAAAAATACAAACACATGGATCTGTAAAAAATACGTCACTACTTAATAATGAAGTGATCACTGAAGAAATCAAAGGGGAAATCAAAAAATACCTAGAAACAAATGACAATGGAGACACGACGACCCAAAACCTATGGGACGCAGCAAAAGCAGTGCTAAGAGGGAAGTTTATAGCAATACAAGCCTACCTCAAGAAACAGGAAACATCTCGAATAAACAACCTAACCTTGCACCTAAAGCAATTAGAGAAAGAAGAACAAAAAAACACCAAAGCCAGCAGAAGGAAAGAAATCATAAACATTAGGTCAGAAATAAATGAAAAAGAAATGAAGGAAACAATAGCAAAAATCAATAAAACTAAAAGCTGGTTCTTTGAGAAGATAAACAAAATTGATAAACCATTAGCCAGACTCATCAAGAGAAAAAGGGAGAAGACTCAAATCAATAGAATTAGAAATGAAAAAGGAGAAGTAACAACTGACACTGCAGAAATACAAAAGATCATGAGAGATTACTACAAGCAACTCTACGCCAATAAAATGGACAACCTGGAAGAAATGGACAGATTCTTAGAAATGCACAAACTGCCGAGACTGAACCAGGAAGAAATAGAAAATATGAACAGACCAATCACAAGCACTGAAATTGAAACTGTGAATAAAAACCTTCCAACAAACAAAAGCCCAGGACCAGATGGCTTCACAGGTGAATTCTATCAAACATTTAGAGAAGAGCTAACACCTATCCTTCTCAAACTCTTCCAAAACATTGCAGAGGGAGGAACACTCCCAATCTCATTCTACGAGGCCACCATCACCCTGATACCAAAACCAGACAAAGATGTCACAAAGAAAGAAAACTACAGGCCAATATTACTGATGAACATAGATGCAAAAATCCTCAATAAAATACTAGCAAACAGAATCCAACAGCACATTAAAAGGGTCATACACCATGATCAAGTGGGATTTATTCCAGGAATGCAAGGAGTTTTCAATATATGCAAATCAATCAATGTGATATACCATATTAACAAATTGAAGGAGAAAAACCATATGATCATCTCAATAGATGCAGAGAAAGCTTTTGACAAAATTCAACACCCATTTATGATAAAAGCCCTTCAGAAAGTAGGCATAGAGGGAACTTTTCTCAACATAATAAAGGCCATATATGACAAACCCACAGCCAACATCGTCCTCAATGGTGAAAAACTGAAACCATTTCCACTAAGATCAGGAACAAGACAAGGTTGCCCACTCTCACCACTATTATTCAACATAGTTTTGGAAGTGTTAGCCACAGCAATCAGAGAAGACAAAGAAATAAAAGGAGTCCAAATCGGAAAAGAAGAAGTAAAGCTGTCACTGTTTGCAGATAACATGATACTATACATAGAGAATCCTAAAGATGCTACCAGAAAACTACTAGAGTTAATCAATGAATTGGATAAAGTAGCAGGATACAAAATTAATGCACAGAAATCTCTTGCATTCCTATACACTAATGATGAAAAATCTGAAAGTGAAATTAAGAAAACACTCCCGTTTACCATTGCAACAAAAAGAATAAGATATCAAGGAATAAACCTACCTAAGGAGACAAAAGACCTGTATGCAGAAAATTATAGAACACTGATGAAAGAAAATAAAGATGATACAAATAGATGGAGATATATACCATGTTCTTGGATTGGAAGAATCAACATTGTGAAAATGACTCTACTACCCAAAGCAATCTACAGATTCAATGCAATCCCTATCAAACTACCAGTGGCATTTTTCACAGAACTAGAACAAAAAATTTCACAATTTGTATGGAAACACAAAAGACCCCGAATAGCCAAAGCAATCTTGAGAACGAAAAATGGAGCTGGAGGAATCAGGCTCACTGACCTCAGACTATATTACAAAGCTACAGTAATCAAGACAGTTTGGTACTGGCACAAAAACAGAAATATAGATCAATGGAACAGGATAGAAAGCCCAGAGATAAACCCACGCACATATGGTCACCTTATCTTTGATAAAGGAGGCAAGCATATACAGTGGAGAAAAGACAGCCTCTTCAATAAGTGGTGCTGGGAAAACTGGACAGGTACGTGTAAAAGTATGAAATTAGAACACTCCCTGACACCATACACAAAAATAAACTCAAAATCGATTAAAGACCTAAGTGTAAGGCCAGACACTATCAAACTCTTAGAGGAACACATAGGCAGAACACTCTATGACATAAATCACAGCAAGATCCTTTTTGACCCAGCTCCTAGAGAAATGGAAATAAAAACACAAATAAACAAATGGGACCTAATGAAACTTAAAAGCTTTTGCACAGCAAAGGAAACCATAAACAAGACCAAAAGAAAACCCTCAGAATGGGAGAAAATATTTGCAAATGAAGCAACTGACAAAGGATTGATCTCCAAGATTTACAAGCAGCTCATGCAGCTCAATAACAAAAAAACAAAAACTCAATCCAAAAATGGGCAGAAGACCTAAATAGACATTTCTCCAAAGAAGATATACTGATTGTCAACAGACACATGAAAGAATGCTCAACATCAGTAATCATTAGAGAAATGCAAACCAAAACTACAATGAGATATCATCTCACACTGGTCAGAATGGCCATCATCAAAAAATCTAGAAACAATAAATCCTGGAGAGGGTGTGGAGTAAAGGGAACCCTCTTGCACTGTTGGTGGGAATGTAAATTGATACAACCACTATGGAGAACAGTATGGAGGTTCCTTAAAAAACTAAAAATAGAACTACCATACGACCCAGCAATCCCACTACTGGGCATATACCCTGAGAAAACCATAATTCAAAAAGGGTCATGTACCAAAATGTTCATTGCAGCTCTATTTAAAATAGCCAGGACATGGAAGCAATCTAAGTGTCCATCATCAGATGAATGGATAAAGAAGATGTGACACATATATACAATGGAATATTACTCAGCCATAAAAAGAAATGAAATGGAGGTATTTGTGGTGAGGTGGATGGTGTTGGAGTTTGTCATACAGAGTGAAGTAAGTCAGAAAGAGAATAACAAATACAGTATGCTAACACATATATATGGAATCTAAGGGAAAAAAAAGGTCATGAAGAACCTAGTGGCAAGATGGGAATAAAGACACAGACCTACTAGAGAATGGACCTGAGGATATGCGGAGGGGGGAGAGGTAAGATGTGACAGGGTGACAGAGTGGCATGGACATATATACACTACCAAATGTAAAATAGATAGCTAGTGGGAAGCAGCTTTATAGCACAGGGAGATCAGCTCGGTGCTTTGTGACCACCTAGAGGGGTGGGATAGGGAGTGTGGGAGGGAGGGAGATGCAAGAGGGAAGAGATATGGGAACATATGTATATGTATAACTGATTCACTTTGTTATAAAGCAGAAACTACCAAAAAAAAAAAAAGAATCAAATAATGCTATTTGTGGAAACATGGTTGGTCATAGAGATTATCATACTAAGTGAAGTAAGTCAGAAAGAGAAAGAAATATCGTATGATATCGCTTATATGTGGGACCAAAAAAAATCATACAAATGAATTTATTTACAAAACAGAAAGAGACTCACAGACTTTGAAAATAAACTTATGGTTAGCAAAGGGGAAAACATGGGGGGTAGGGATAAAGTTTGGGATTAACTTAAACACACTACTACATATAAAATAGATAATCAACAACGACCTATTGTATAGCACAGGGAACTCTACTCAGTATTCTATAATAACCTATATGGGAAAAGAATCTGAAAAAGAATTTATATATATATATGTATAACTGAATCATTTTGCTGTATACCTGAAACTAACACAACATTATAAATCAACTATACTGCAAGAGAAAATAAAAATTAAATTATTAAATAATAAAAAATGAAAATGATATCTCATTGTTGATTTTATTTACATTTTCTTGATTACTAGTGCACTTGAGCTTCTTCTCTTATGTTAGTTGGCCATTTGTATTTGTTCTTCTGTGAATTTCTTTTTCTCTATTTTTACTTTTTCTTTTCTAATTCCTAAGCTCTCTATGCCTATTTTAGATATCAATCCTTTCTCTGTGAATAACATTGGAACTTGAGTCTCTGGTCTGTTGCTTATTTTCAAAATTCTGGTTTTAATCTTTATGTAGTCAAATTTATAGTTTGAAGAATTTATGTCTCCTTGGTTTGTGTTACTTATGAAGGCTGTCCCACTCCAAGATTATAATATTCTTCTCCTTTATATTCCCCTAGTATATTTTTTACTGTTTTTTTTAATCTCATTTGTTTTCTCATGTTTAATACAACAGTATTTATTTTGTATTAAAGATGAGATGATTTAGTGATTGTTGTAATATGTAAGTGCCTAACTTTTCCCCCCAGATTAATAGGTAAATGTTCAAGCATCTTTATTGGATAGCCTATCCATCCTTCTTCACACTCATTTGAAATGTTACCTTTATCACTGAATAAATTCCCATATGTTCTTGAATTTGTTTCTGGTCTCTATTCTGCTCTGTTTCTCTTCATATCTTTCACTGAATAGAGTTCTGCATAAGAAGGTAGTTTATTACATCTGAATGATAATCCATTGTGTGTGTAATATATATATATATATATATATATATATATATATATATATATATATATATATATATATACCGAATTTTCTTTATACATTCATCCATCAACAGAAATGTAGGTTGTTTCCATATCTTGGCTACTGTGAAAAATGTCCCAACAAATATGGGGTACAGATATCTCCTTTAAATACTGATTTCATTTCCTTCAAATATACATCCAGAAATGGGACCGTTATATCATATAGTAGTTCTATGTTTAATTTTTTGAGGACCCTCTATCATTTTTCACAGTGACTGTACTAATTTACATTCCCACAAACAGTGCACAAGGGTTCTCTTTTCTCCATATCCTTGCCAAAACCTGTTATCAATTGTCTTTTTTATAACAGCCAACTTAACAGGTATGAGGTGATATCTCATTGTGGTTTGACTTACATTTCCCTGATGATTATTTATGTTGAGCACCTTTACCTGTTGGCCATTTGTACGTCTTTTTTTTTTTTTTTTTTTGGCTGCACTGTGCAGCATGCAGGATCTTAGTCCTCTGACCAGGGACTGAACCCATGCCCCTGCATTGGGAGCGTGAAGTCTTAACCAGTGGACCACCAGGGAAGTCCCTGTATGTTTGTTTTGTTTTTGTTTTTGTTTTTGTTTTTGAGAAATATCTACTCAAATCCTCATCTCATTTTTAAAAATTAGGTTATTTATTTATTTATTTTTGCTACTGAGTTGCCATTTGAGACAACATGGATGAACCCAAAGGACATTATGCTAAATGAAATAAGACGGACACAGAAAGACAAAAACTGCAGGATCTCACTTATATGTGGAATGTAAAAAATTCAAACTCATAAAAGCAGAGAGTAGAATTTTAGATTCCAGGGGCTGAAGAGCTGGAGAAATGGGGAGATGTTTCTTTATTGGCTGATAATAGGCAACCATTAAATGGGTCCCCACACTTTATCACTCACTTGTCCTTCCAGGAATCCTTTGGTGATTTTGGGAGAAAGCTCATTTTTCTTCCTCCTGACTGTGTACTACAAGGAAGCTTGTATTTTAAGTGTAATCCCCATGTGACAGAATGACCCGCAACCAGTAGCAGTCCACACCCAGGCCCATACCTCCCAGTCTTCATCATGACCTACTTTGTCAGGTGAGATGCTGGCTCTTATTCTGTCCAACTTTAGATTTTCCAGGAATTGCTGCTGAATGACCTAGCCAATCTTGGGATAACCTTGCAATCTCCTATCAAGAAAGGAAGTGTGGGGATTAGAAGATTCTGGTAGATCTCGTGTCTGGCATTGTAAAGGGGGGAATTAGACTGTAACCATGGCTGTTCAAATAATATAGTTTACATTTAATAATAATCTAATGATATGGCTAAACTTTTCTGAGTACCTACTGTGCTGAAGCACTTTATGCATATTCTTTTCAGTCTTCATAATAACCCTTCGAGGTATAAGTTAATACCCCCAGTTTGGAGATTAGGGAATTGATAATCAGAGAGGTGAAATTACTTGCCTAAGGTCACACACTTAGAAGCCCAAAGAAGGGAAGGAGAGCAATGTGACCTGAGTGCCTTTGGAGCTAGGCAGAGTAGAGTTCAAACTCCAGCTCTGCCACTTGCTAGATGAGTAACCTTGGTCATGTCACTTTCCTTTTTGGCTTTTTTATATGTTGAATAGGTATCTCTGCTTTGCCTCCTCATAGAGATATTGCGAGGATTATGTGTAATTAGCAATAATGAATTTAAAGGACCTGACACAGAGTAAACATTAAGAAAATGTCAACTCTTATTACCCAAGGTCATCATAGCCTGCATTGTAACCTAGGTGTTTGGATCTAGCTCAGTCTCACACATGTAGAAAAAGAAATTATGATTATGAGTGGGGAAAGGGGGGGATAAATTGGGAGATTGGCATTGACATATACACACTACTATAAATAAAATAGATAACTAATAAGGACTTAATGTATAGTACAGGGAACTCTACTCAATACTCTGTAATGGTCTATATGGGAAAATAATCTAAAAAAGAGTGGATATATGTATATTTATAACTGATGCACTTCGCTGTACAGCAGAAACTAACAGAACATTGTAAATCAACTTTAATAAAAATTAAAAAAAAACCTTATAGTGTCTTTTCCACCATTGCTTTTGGAATAAAAACCATGGTCTTTATATTAGCTCACAAAGTCCTGCATGGCCTAGGCCTCTCTGATTTCCTTTCATAATGCCCTCCCCTTTGCTGATAGCTCTCCAGACACACTGGTATTCTTTCTGATCCTAAAATACAAACGAGCTCATTTCAACCTTAGGGTCTGTGCATTAAAATTCTCCCTTTCTGGAACTCTTAACATGACTGGTTTTGTCTTCTATTTTCCGGTCTCAGCTTCAACATTCTCTCCCTGGAGAGACCTTTCCAACCAAACTGTGTAATCTAACCCTGGCCTCTATCCCATTACTTCATGTTCATTACTTCATTGTGTTTTCCATAGTGTTTATTTCTATTTGACATTTTATTATTTGCTTATGTGTTTAGGTATTTATTTTCATTTTCTGTGTATACTTATGACTGCAGGGACTTTTCTGAGTCGTTCACTATTGTATTTCCAGTACTGAAAACAGTGCCTGTCACAGAGCAGATGTTGAATAAATATGTGTTGAATAAATGAACAAATGAATTTTTCCAAAGTCTGATGGATGAAAAAGGGTAACCAAACCTGAGTTTCTGTGAAGAACTTAGCACAGAATGAGGATCAAATACCCAATAGTTTTCATTCTTCTGTGCTCTTGGATTCTTGGTATGCACACTCAGCATTGCTGAACTGACGTGTTCTGGATGCCACAGCTCTTTGATGTTTTCTGTTAGGCCCAAGCACCTGAATTCTGATGAACATGATCCTGGAGGATCTGCCCAGAGACAGGCCTCCTATCTTTCTCTGTTCTGGGCTCACCATAGGGAGCACTCTAGCATGGGGCTCACTAACTCATCAGTGCCAAACAGTCTGGGCTTGCCTTGATATTCTCAAGCAGGGCCCACTCCTGGACTGATGCCCCTCCTAGTCAGCACAGATAAATATATCTTATCCCTTCTTACATGTAGCTATCATTATTCATTATTCACCATGCCAGAGGAAGCAGAGGTCTTTATCAAATGGAAGTGTTATAAGGAACATAGGACATCATGTGGTAGACACTAATTCCCATTTTTGGATGGGGAAAATGAAGTCCAAGGAGGGTAAAGGATTTCCCCCAGGAACACCAGATTAGAATTGATTCCTTATCCTTGGTCTAGTGTCAGGAGCCCATTTCTATTTTCTCCAAACATATACTATGCTCTCAGGAATTCTTTAGAGTAAGGGAGTGAATCTGAATAGACAGGAGGAATGTAGTTTGAAGAAATATATTTGGAATACTTACTAAAAGGAAATTGGGGCAAAATTATATTCAGATGGAGACTACCCAGAAGTTAGAGTGAGGAGTTTATGGGTTTAAAAAGTTGAGATGTATGGTGATTCAACTCTCCTCCACACTTCTAATAGCTACATTTAGCAGAATCATTTTTATTTGCATAGTGATGGCTTTTAGAGGATTTTCATATCCAGTTTTCCCATTTGATCAAGCCATTACTGTGCCCCTTGTCACATGCTGCCATTTATTCCTGTAACCCCTTTCTTTTAGACTAATCATCATACTTTGTTACTGTAACTTGTTTGTCTTCACCTTTATTGTTTATCACTGCCTCTCCAGCACCTAGCATAGTGCCTGACATGTAATAGGTGATCAGTATATATTTGTTGAATTAAGGAATAAAATGCTGTCTCACAGATGTGCATATTGAACACCAAAGACAAGAAATGTGTTGTTCAAGGTCAAATATTACCAAAGTGACAGAGCCAAGACTTCAGCATAGGTCTCCTGATTTCCAGGAAGGTCACTCCTCTTTCTGCCACTGGTTATCTGGTAATAGTAGGAACAATAGTACTAATTGATACCATTTGTTGTTGATGTTCCAGGCACAGTATATTATCTGATCAGACTAAATAACAGTTCTAGAACTTTATAGCTTATCTCTCTGCCTAGAACACCTTTCTATATGTATTGCTTCTCTCCTACTCATTCTTTAAGAGAATCTTGGGTATTTTCCTCCAAGAAGCATTCCATAATCCAGTCTATGTAGGCTTAGATCACCTTTGTCTTTGTTCACACCTCTGACCTAGTACTTATCCCACTATATTGTCATTATCTCTCTCACCCACTTAGACAATGAGCCCCTTGAGAGTGGGGACAACTTCTTTATCTCACAGAAACTAGTTTATGTTATGAGTAAATATTTCATACATTAATAAATTATTGAATTTTCACTTCATCGTCTTAGTCACTGCTTGGGAAAGTTAGCAGTAATTATATTGCTAAAGGAATGGGTGTCATTCCTTAATATTCATTAGAGCACTTGGCATGCTTCTTAAACATACAGATTCTTAGACTCTCTCCCCTCACCACCACACCCAGTGAAATTCAGATTCCGTAGGTCTGGGGTGTGGACAGGAATTTGCATGTTTTATAAGCCTCTCAGGTGATTCTGGTGCAGTTGGTCCTTGGAACATACCTTGAGAACCCCTGAAATAAGTGTGAGTCGTGTTACCCATGGAAATAATTCTGGCAGTTTGCAGGACCTGCATCTATCAAGGAAGGCACAGTAGCAGCTCATATCAGTGGTGCAGTTCACAGTTATGAATTTCAGAGGTTGTCTAGAAGACTGGCTTCTGCAGACACTCGTCAAAAAGGCTCCTCTGGTCACTGCACTTGGTATTATTTCCTCCTTGAGACATTATGGTGTGGTGGAGAGCACATTTCTCTGGAAGGGAGGAGGTTTGAGTGATGATTAAGTGATCTGAGACATGTCTCTAACCATCTTTGAGTCTCAGTTGTTCATCTATAAAATGGAGATCAATTGGCCTTTCCATCTAGTACCTACCTCACAGGGCTATGTTGAAAATAAAATAAAATAGATCAAGAAGCTAATCTAGTGCCTGAGACAGCATGGGTGTTCAGTAAATGAGAATGAAATGCATAAAATGATATCATCCCAGCTCTTCTGCTTAATCATTGAGCCTCTTTTCAGTGGGTCTCAGATTCCTTGTTTGTCAATTAATGTGACAAGGCATTAGCAGGATGATTTCCAAGGTATATTGAGTTCTGTGTTGTTGGCTGTCAGACAGAGTTCAATGTCAGGCCTGATCTAGAGTTTTTTTTGAAGTGGGCCCTCACCGTGTGCAATGCTTCCGATCAGTCCTGGTTTGATACATTACCATCTATTTTTCCTCTCTCCTTGATCTTTGACCTTGTTCTCCATTCTGTGTGAGGATGACACTTTTTTGAGAGAAGACAGAAAGAGGATGCTTTGCACGGCAGGGGAAAGAGCAATGGAATTGACAAGAGGTGGAATACTAACTTTAGTGTGGTCTTGATTTGATTTTGAGTGATTTCTTGTAAATGATAGACTGGTTGGTGTTTCAAAGCCTACTAAGAGGTTTGCTTTGGTAGTTTCATTGAAAACTAACTCTGATATTAATTCAGGGAAGAGGAGAAGGAGGAAGGTCAGGAAAGATGGGTGGTTTGGTTGTAAATATTTTTATTTGTTTGTTTTATAACTGCAAGTAGGCAGGGGCATAGAAAGCCATTGAAGAGTTGGAGGACTTGAACTTTGTGAAGCAGCATTTATTAAAAGGCCTTTCAAGGAGTCAGAAAAGCAGAAGCTAAGAAAAGGGTCACAATTCTCATGACACGCTCCTCAAAATGATGGCATTGCTACGTAATACTAATATTAGCGAACAATGAATTTCTATACTGCTTACTCTGTTCCAGGCACAAGTCATAACATTTCCATGTCTTAACTCTTTTAAGCCAAATAACAGTCTATGGGAGAAATGTCTATTTAGATCTCTCACCCATTTTTTGATTGTTTTTTTTTGTTGTTATTCTTATTTAACTGCATGAGCTGTTTGCATATTTTAGAGATTAATCACTTGTCAGTCGTTTCGGTTGCAAATATTTTCTCCCATTCTGTGAGGTGTCTTTTCATTTTGTTTATGGTTTCCTTTGCTGTGCAAAAGATTTTAAGTTTAATTAGGTCCCATTTATTTTTATTTTCATTACTCTAGGAGATGTTTCCAAAAATATATTGCTGCATTTTATGTCAGAGAGAATTCTGCCTAGGTTTTCCTCTAAAAGTTTTATAGTATCCAGCCTTACATTTAGGTCTTTAATCCATCTTGAGTTTATTTTTGTGTATGGTGTTAGGGAGTGTTCTATTTTCATTCTTTCACATGTAGTAGTCCAGTTTTCCCAGCACCACTTATTGAAGAGACTGTCTTTTCTCCATTGTATGTTCTTGCCTTCTTTGTCACAGATTAAGTGTGTGGGTTTACCTCAGGGCTTTCTATCCTGTTCCATTGATCTATATTTCTGTTTTTGTGCCAGTACCATAATGTTTTGATGACTGTGGCTTTGTAGTATAGTCTGAAGTCAGGGAGCCTGTTTCCTCCATCTCCGTTTTTCTTTCTCAAGATTGCTTTGGCTATTCAGAGTCTTTTGTGTTTCCATACAAATTGTAAACATTTTTTGTTCTAATTATGTGAAAAGTGCCCTTGGTAATTTGATATGGATTGCATTGAATCTGTAGATTGCTTTGGACAGTATAGTCATTTTCACAATGTTGATTCTTCCAATCCAAGAACATGGTATATCTCTCCATCTGTTGGTGTTATCTTTGATTTCTTTCATCAGCATCTTATAGTTTTCAGAGTACAGGTCTTTTGCTTCCTTAGGTAGGTTTATTCCTAGGTATTTTATTCTTTTTGATGCAATGGTAAATGGGATTGTTTCCTTAATTTCTCTTTCTGATCTTTTGTTGTTACTGTATAAGAATGCAAGTTTTCTGTGCATTAAGTTTGCATCCTGCAACTTTACTGAATTCAATGATGAGCCCTATAATTTTTTGGTAGCATCTTTAGGAAGGTCTAAATAGACATTTCTCTAAATAAGACATTCAGGTGGCCAAAAAGCACATGAAAAGATGTTCAACATCACTAATTATTAGAGAAATGCAAATCAAATGTACAATGATGTATCACCTCACACCAGTCAGAATGGCCCTCATCATAAATATCTACAAACAATAAATACTAGAGAGAAAGCATAGAAAAGGGAACACTGTTGGTGGGAATGTAATTTGGTACAGCTTCTGTGGAGAACAGTATGGACGTTCCCTAAAAAACTAAAAATAGAGCTACCATATGATCCTGCAATCCCACTCCTGAGCATATATCCAGAGAAAAAACATGGTCCGAAAGGATACATGCACCCCGATGTTCATTGCAACAATGTTTACAATAACCAAGACATGGAAGCAACATAAATGTCCATCATTAGAGGAATGAATAGAGAAGGTGTGGTACATATATACAATGGAATATTACTCAGTCATTAAAAAAAATTTAATAATGCCATTTGCTGCAACATGGATGGACCTAGAGATTGTCATACTGAATGAAGTAAGTCAAACAGAGAAAGAAAACTATCATATGATATTATATATGCAGAATCTTAAAAAAAAATGATACAAATGAACTTATTTACAAAACAGAAACAGACCCACAGACTTAGAGAATGAATTTATGGTAGAGGGAAGGGTGGGGGTAGGGATAGGGAGTTTGGGATTGACATATACACACTGCTATATTTAAAATGGATAACCAACAAGGACCTACTGTATAGCACAGGGAACTCTGCTCAATATTATGTAACAACCTAAATGGGAAAATAATTTGAAAAATACATATACATATATATGTATAACTGAATTACTTTGCTGTATACTTGAAAGTAACACAACATTGTTAATCAACTCTACTCCTATATAAAATAAATTTTTAAAAAACATCTACAAAAAATAAATAATGGAGAGGGGTGGAGAAAAGGGAACCCTCCTACACTGTTTGTGGGAATGAAAATTGGCACAACCATTATGCAGAACAGTATGGAAGTTCCTTAAAAAACTAACTCTAGAACTACCATATGATCCAGCAATCCCGCTCCAGGGCACATATCCGGAGAAAACTGTAATTTGAAAAAAACACATGCACCCCAATATTCATTGCAACACTCTTTATAATAGCCAAGACATAGAAGCAGCCTAAATGTCCATCGACAGAGGAGTGGATAAAGATGTGGTACATACATACAATGGACTCATACTCAGCCATAAAAAGGATGAAATAATGCCATTTGCAGCAACATGATGGACCTAGAGATTGCCATATTGAGTGAAGTAAGTCAAGCAAAGAGAGACAAATATCATATCATATCACTCATATGTGGAATGTAAAAAAAAATGGCACAAATGAACTTATTTACAAGATAGAAATAGAGTCACAGATGTAGAAAACACACTTACAGTTACAAAGAGGAAAGGGGGGGATAAATTGGGAGACTGGGATTGACATATACACACTATTATATATAAAATAGATAACTAATAAGGACCTACTGTATAGCACAGGGAAGTCTACTCAATACTCTGTAATGTCCTATATGGGAAAAGAATCTAAAAAATAGTGGACATATGTATATGTATAACTGATTCACTTTGCTGTACACCTGAAACTGATACAACATTGTAAATCAACTATACTCCAATAAAAATTATAAAAACAAACACACAAAAACAACCTATGAGAGAAGTACTATTCTTATCAGTTGCATTTTCAGCTAAAGAAACGAAGTCACAGAGATGTCAAGTGACTTGCCCAAGTTAACATATAAGGTACATTACAGGGCCTAGATTTCAATTTAGGTTGTCTGTTTCCAGAATATATGCTATTACCTCTGTGCTACACTGACTCTCATGTTTGAGGAAAACCCCTCAGGAGGAAGGAGAATGGCATATCTCTGTTTTGGGGTACTTTTAATCCTCGGTAATGTCCAGGTCTCCTCTATCACATTTCCAATGAAATTGATAAAATAAGAACTTCGGATTATCATTGATTTGTTTCTCCTGGCTGTCCCTTCCTCCTCATCTCCCTCAATATAATCTTAACTTGTCAAGTATATCTGAAGTTTATACCATTTTTCAGGGAAATTCTTTGACCAAGATTCCTTAATTGCAACCATAATTACTTCTAACAAGTGCATAGCACTTCCATATGCATTTTCTCATGTGGTCCTCAATTGTTTTGTGGGGTAAGCTTTGCAAGGATTATTGTCATCATATTACAGATAGGAAAATTGAGGTCCCAGAGAAGGTAAGTGACTTGCTCAAGATTACATGATAAGTTAACAGCAGAACCTAGGTCAGTAAGTCAATCTACATATACTTATTGAGCACCAATTAGCTACCAGGCATAATTCTAGGGCTGTCTGATTCCAACTCTGATGCTCTAGCAAATATACCACTCTCTGTGCTTTATCGGAAGCTATGCATAATGTTTATCTAGTTCTATGAGTAGAGGAGAAAATAAGCATTTATTGAGCCTCTATCATACACCAGGCTAGGAATTTTATTTACATTTGTTGTCTTATTGAATCCTTCTACCAAACCTGAAAGTTTAGGAATTGTGTCTACAAATCAAATGAGAAAGCAGAGGAATAAGGCAGACCCCAGTTTGAGTTGGCTCCCTTTTTCTTCTCTGGATTCCCATGTTGGGCTTAGGCTGCAGCACTAGAATGTCCCTCTGGAAGACTCTGCTGAAAGCACTCACAGAAAGGTTAAACCCAACACGAACACATATTTCATTTATCCTTTGATGCTGCCCTGGCTCTCTCCACAGAACCATGAGAAAGTAAGCAGAAAGCAGTCAGGTTAGTGAGGGAGAAAGGAAATGAGTCATAGGCCTTAGGTCGTATTTTGGGTCTCCAGTCCTGCAAAGCCCAATACGCCCTCCCTGTCCAGCCCACAGATGGATGGAAAGGGTCTCCTGCAACAGGCCTCTGAAATGTGGCCTAGTTCTGAGGTTCACAACTCTACTGTCTGCTCCAGCTGATGCTTCTCTTTCCTTAGGTTTGGCTGGCATCATCCAGAGAAAGAAGGATTAAGAAATACAAGAGGGTGTGTGAAGGAAAACTCACTCAGAACCAGATCATGGATCTTAAGGGAATAGAGTTCAGTTATGTTGAGACAGCTTCTCCTGTTTCCTTGTGGGGAGGGCCTAAGGAGCAGTCTTCTGCTGACATTTTATTTGGTGCTAACCAGGCCTCAGTGGATGATATATTACAGTATTTAGGAAATGACATGTCTCAGGTCAATCTGCTTACTTGCCTTAACTTACAGGCAAGAGGACTTCTCATTGTAGGTTATCTCATTGTCAGCTATCCCAGTCTTGGGGACTGAGATCCTAATCATTGCAGAGAATTGTGAAATCATGGAGTCCCTTTGACAGAAAAAAAACCTTCTAGAGTCATTTTGCCTACTTTTCAGAGCATGATTCCCCTTGACTTTTCAGACCTACATGTCTTTCATCTGTACATAAAGACCATTTGGGAAGGAGGTTCCTCAACTCTCTCTGATTAATCCAATAGTCTCCACACATTGAATGCCTTCTCGGCATGTGTCTTGATTCCTACTACCCTCATTTAGTGTCATTTCTTTTTCGGGTAATAGAAAGTTATATCTAGAAGATGTTAGAATTAAACGAGAGGTTTTGTATGAATGTAATGCATAGACATAACTGATTATTATTGCTATCTTGTCCAAGCCTCCACATTTGAAAACTGAGCTAACTAAGGTCTTTTGGGATAAACCAACTTTTCAAAACTTATGCAGCATGTAAGTGATAGCTCCAGGTCTTAAACCCAGGTTTCTGGACCAGTTGATTACTGTGTTCTTTTCATGTGTGCTCACTGACTCTTTTCCTGATCCAACCGACAGGCCTGGTGAAGAGCATGTCACTTCCTCCTAAATTTTTATACTGATGTGCTGTTATGATGTCACTGCTTGAACTTCTTTTCCTCAGTCTAAATTAAGAGATAAAAATTATATATAATCCCAGTGACTTATTTCCATCTCTTCAGTCCTACCAGTCCTCTGAGGAGCTGTGATCTTCAGTAGCAGAAAGATGCACTTTGGGTTGGCCTTGGAATGACTTGGGATTTTTTTTCCTCTTCCAAAGCAAAATAACAGTGCTGGTGAGAGAAGTGGGAGTTGCCATCTTTCCCCAGGTACCAGGATTCCAGTATGCTAAAACTCCTGTTTGATTTGAGTGGGCAGAATTAACCACTGTCTAGGATAGAATAATAATAGCTACCATATACAGAGTACATAATTGTACAAGGAATTATGCTAGGTGTTGATAAACATCATCTTATTTAATCCTTACAATGACTCTGAGAGGAAGTTATTATTAGCACTATTTTATAAATGAAGAAACCAAAGCTCAGAGAAGTTAGGTAACATCTCCACATTTACATAGTTACTAAGTAGCTGACAAAACATTTGAACTTGAATCTCTGTGACCCAATGCTCAGACTATTTTCACTACAGCTAGCTGCTTCTGTGAAGATAAGCCTTCTCCCTTTGTGATGTGGTCTGAGAGGGGTCAGAAAGTGTCCCCTACCCATCATAAAAGATTTCCCCTACGATGGTGTTACAGTGCATGGGAATTCACAACTAGACACTCATCACTCCTAGTATAAATTACATTGGTATAGGAGTTAGGCATCATGGTTTTTAGCCAGCCCTACCACTGAGTAAATGTGTGAACATAGGCAAATTATTTCCTCATTTGTTGTCTCAGTTTCCCAATCTGTAAAATGCAAAATATAACTGCTGAGGACTCTTCATTCTCTGCAATCTTGCAGTTCTCTAAAAATGATGAGCCAATTCTTCCAGGCTATCTTCTCCTGATAAAGGATAATAGATTGGAAGCATGAGACATGTCTTGCCAGGTAGTGTTACTGAAGCAAACATGGGCCTTCTTGCCAGGTGTACAGCAAAGCCAATCTACTGATACTGGGTTGTGGTGAAGGAAAGTACAGTGTTATTGCAAGGTGCCAAGCAAGGAGAATGGGCAGCTAATGATCAAAAGACCCAAACTCCTTGATGGTTTGGGGAAGACTTGGTGTCTTTTTTTTTTAAACAACTTTATTGGAGTATAATTGCTTTACAATGGTGTATTAGCTTCTGCTGTATAACAAAGTGAATCAGCTATACATATACCTATATCCCGGTATCTCCTCCCTCTTGCGTCTCCCTCTCACACTCCCTATCCCACCACTCTAGGTGGACACAGAGTGCTGAGCTGATCTCCCTGTGCTATGTAGCTGCTACTCACTAGCTATCAATTTTGCATTTGGTAGTGTATATATGTACATGCCACCCACTCACTTCATCCCAGCTTACCCTTCCGCATCCCCGTATCCTCAAGTTCATTATCTACATCTGTGTCTTTATTCTTGTCTTGCCCCTAGGTTCTTCAGAAACAATTTTTTTGAATTCCATATATATGTGTTAGCATATGGTATTTGTTTTTCTCTTTCTGACTTACTTCACTCTGTAGGACAGACTCTAGGTCCATCCACCTCACTACAAATAACTCAATTTCGTTTCTTTTTATGGCTGAGTAATATTCCATTGTATATATGTGCCACATCTTCTTTATCCATTCATCTGTCGTTGGACACTTAGGTTGCTTCCATGGCCTAGCTATTGTAAATAGAGCTGCAATGAACATTGTGGTACATGACTCTTTTTGAATTATGGTCTCTCAGGGTATATGCCCAGTAGTGGGATTGCTGCATCATATGGTAGTTCTACATTTAGTTTTTTAAGGAAACTCCATACTGTTCTCCATAGTGGCTGTATCAATTTACATTTCCACCAACAGTGCAAGAGGGTTCCCTTTTCTCCACACCCTCTCCAGCATTTATTGTTTCTAGATTTTTTGATGATGGCCATTCTGACTGGTATGAGATGATATCTCATTGCAGTTTTGATTTGCATTTCTCTCAAGATTAATGATGTTGAGCATTTTTTAATGTGTTTGTTGGCAATAAGTATATATTCTCTGGAGAAATGTCTATTTAGGTCTTCTGCTCAGTTTTGGATTGCATTATTTGTTTTCTTGATATTGAGCTGCATGTGCTGCTTCTATATTTTGGAGATAAATCCTTTGTCCTTTGCCTCATTTGCAAATATTTTCTCCCTTTCTGAGGGTTGTCTTTTCGTCTTTTTTATGGTTTCCTTTGCTGTGCAAAGCTTTTAAGTTTCATTAGGACCCATTTGTTTATTTGTGTTTTTATTTCCCTTTCACTAGGAGGTGGGTCAAAAGGATCTTGCTGTGATTTATGTCATAGAATGTTCTGCCTGTTTTCCCCTAAGAGTTTTATAGTGTCTGACCTTACATTTAGGTCTTTAATCCATTATGATTACATTCGTGCATATGCTGTTAGGGTGTGTTCTAATTTCATTCTTCTACATATAGCCATCCAGTTTTCACAGCACCACATATTGAAGAGGCTGTCATTTCTCCATTGTACATTGTTGCCTCCTTTAACAAAGATAAGGTGACCATATGTGCGTGGGTGTATCTTTGGGCTTTCTATCCTTTTCCATTGATCTATATTTCTGTTCTTGGGCCAGGACCATACTTTCCTGATTACTGTAGCTTTGTGGTATAGTCTGAAGTCAAGGAACCTGATTCCTCCTGCTCCGTTTTCCTTTCTTAATATTGCTTTGGTTATTCGGGGTCTTTTGTGCTACTATACAACTTGTGAAATATTTAGTTCCAGTTCTGTGAAAAATGCCATTGGTAGTTTGATAGGGATTGCATTGAATCTGTAGATTGTTTTGGGTAGTATAGTCATTTTCAAAATGTTGATTCCACCAATCCAAGAACACGGTATATCTCTCCATCTGTTTGTATCATCTTTAATTTCTTTCATCAGTGTCTTATAGTTTACTGCATGCATGTCTTTTGCCTCCTTAGGTAGGTTTATTCTTAGGTATTTTACTCTTTTTTTTCAGTGGTAAATAAACAACTTTGTTTCCTCAATATCTCTTTCAGATTGTTCATCATTAGTGTATAGGAATGCAAGTGATTTCTGTGCCTTAATTTTGTATCCTGCTAATCTACCAAATACATTGATTAGCTCTAGTAGTTTTCTGGTGGCATCTTTAGGATTCTCTATGTATAGTATGATGTCATCTGCAAACAGTGACAGTTTTACTTCTTCTTTTCCGATCTGGATTCCTTTTATTTCTTTTTCTTCTATGATTGCTGTGGTGAAAACTTACAAAACTATGTGGAATAATAGTGTTGAGGGTAGGCAACCTTGTCTTGTTCCTGATCTTAGAGGAAATGGTTTCATTTTTAAACACTGAGAATGGTGTTGGCTGTGGGTTTGTCATATATGGCCTTTATTATGTTGAGGTAAGTTCCCTCTATGCCTACATTCTGGAGGGTTTTTATCATAAATGGGTGTTGAATTTTGTTGTAAGCTTTCTCTGCATCGATTGAGATGATTATATGGTTTTTCTCCTTCAATTTGTTAATATGGTTTATCACATTGATTCATTTGTGTATATTGAAAAATCCTTGCATACCTGGGATAAACATCACTTGATCATGGTGTATGACCCTTTTAACGTGCCATTCGATTCTGTTTGCTAGTATTTTGTTGAGGATTTTTGCATCTATATTCATCAGTGATATTAGCCTGTATTTTTATTTTTTTGAGAAATCTTTCTCTGCCTTTGGTACTAGGGTGATGCTGGCCTAGTAGAATGTGTTTGGGTGTGTTCCTCCCTCTGGTATATTTTGGAAGAGTTTGAGAAAGGATAGGTGTTAGCTCTTCTCTAAATGTTTGGTAGAATTCACCTGTGAATCCATCTGGTCCTGGCCTTTTTTTTTACTGGAAGACTTTTAATCACAGTCTCAATTTTAGTGTGTGTGATTTGTCTGTTTATATTTCCTGTTTCTTTTGGTTCAGTCTCAGAAGATTGTGCTTTTCTCAGAATTTGTCCATTTCCTCCATGTTATCCATTTTATTGGCATACAGTTGCTTGTAGTAATCTCTCATGATCCTTTGTATTTCTGCAGTGTCAGTTGTTACTTCTCCTTTTTCATTTCTAATTCTATTGATTTGAGTCTTCTCCCTTTTTTTTGTAAGTCTATCTAATGGTTTATTAATTTTGTTTATCTTCTCAAATAACCAGCTTCTAGTTTTATTGATCTTTGTTATCGTTTCCTTCATTTCTTTTTCATTTATTACTGATCTGATCTTTATGATTTCTTTCTTTGGTGAGGTTGTTTATTTGAGATTTTTCTTGTTTCTTGGAGTAGGATTGTATTGCTATAAACTTCCTTCTTAGAATTTCTGTTGCTGAATCCCATAGATTTTGGGTCATCGTGTTTTCATTGTCATTTTTTTCTATGTATTTTGGATTTCCTCTTTGATTTCTTCAGTGATGTCTTGGTTATTAAGTAGTGCATTGTTTAGCCTCCAAATATTTGTATTTTTTACAGTTCTTTTCCCTGTAATTGATATCTAGTTTCATAGTGTTGTGTTCAGAAAAGATACTTGATATGATTTCAATTTTCTTAAACTTACTGAGGCTTGATTTGTGACCCAAGATATGATCTATCCTGGAGAATGTTCCATGAGCACCTGAGAAGAAAGTGTATTCTGTTGTTTTTGGATGGAATGTCCTATAAATATCAATGAAGTCCATCTTGTTTAATGTATCATTTAAATCTTGTGTTCCCTTATTTATTTTTATTTTGGATGATCTGTCCATTGGTGAAAGTGGGGTGTTAAAGTTCGCTACTATGATTGTGTTACTGTCAATTTCCCCTTTTATGTCTATTAGCACTTGCCTTATGTATTGAGGTGCTCCTATGGTGGGCGCATAAATATTTACAATTGTTATATCTTCTTCTTGGATTGATCCCTTGAACATTATGTAGTGTCCTTCTTTGTCTCCTGTAATAGTCTGTATCTTAAAGTCTATTTTGTCTGATATGAGAATTTCTACTACAGCTTTCTTTTGATTTCAATTTGTATGGAATATCTTTTTCTAGCCCCTCACTTTCAGTCTGTATGTGTCCATAGGTCTGAAGTGGGTCTCTTCAGTATATATATGGGTCTTGTTTTTTTTCCATTCAGCCATTCTTTGTCTTTTGGTTGGAGCATTTAATCCATTTACATTTAAGGGAATTATCGATATGTATGTTCCTATTGCCATTTTCTCAATTGTTTTGCGTTTGTTATTGTAGGTGTTATCCTTCTCTTATGTTTCCTGCATAGAGAAGTTCCTTTAGCATTTGTTGTAAAGCCGGTTTGGTGGTGCTGAATTCTCTTATCTTTTGCTTGTCTGTAAAGGTTTTAATTTCTTCATCAAATCTGAATGAGATCCTTGCTTGGTAGAGTAATCTTGCTTGTAGGTTTCTCCCTTTCATCACTTTATATAGGTCCTACCACTCCCTTCTTCAGATTTTCTGCTGAAAGTTCAGCTGTTATCCTTATAGGGATTCCCCTGTATGTTATTTGCTGCTTTTCCCTTGCTACTTTTACTATTTTTTGTTTGTATTTAATTTTTGACAGTTTTATTAATATGTTTCTTTGCATGTTCCTTGGATTTATCCTGTATGGGACTCTCTGTGCTTCCTTGACTTGATTGACTATTTCCTTTCCCATATTAGGGAAGTTTTCTAGTATAATCTCTTCAAATATTTTCTCAGTCCCTTTTTCTTTTCTTGTCTTGTTCTGTGACCCCTATAATTCGAATGTTGATGCGTTTAATGTTGTCCCAGAGGTCTCTGAGACTGTCCTCAATTCTTTTCATTCTTTTTTGTTTATTGTGCTCTGTGGTACTTATTTCCACTATTTTAATTTCCAGGTCACTTATCCATTCTTCTGCCTCAATTATTTTGCTATTGTTTCCTTCTAGAGAATTTTTAATTTCATTTATTGCGTTGTTCATCATTGTTTGTTTGCTCTTTAGTTTTTCTATGTCCTTGTTAAACGTTTCTTGTGTTTTCTCCATTTTATTTCCAAAATTTTGGATCATCTTTACTATCATTACTCTGAATTCTTTTTCAGGTAGACTGCCTATTTCCTCTTCATTGTTTGGTCTGTGGGTTTTTACCTTGTTCTTTCATTTGCTGTGTATTTGTCTTCTCATTTTGCTTAAATTACTGTTTTGGGGTTCTCCTTTTCACAGGCTGCAGGTTCATAGTTCTTACTGTTTTTGGTGTCTGCCCGCAGTGGGTAAGGTTGGTTCAGTGGGTTGTGTAGGCTTCCTGGTGGAGGGGACTAGTGCCTATGTTCTGGTTGATGAAGCTGGATCTTGTCTTTCTGATGGGTAGGACCCAGTCCAGTGGTGTGTTTTGTGGTGTCTGTGAACTTATTATGATTTTAGGCAGCCTCTCTCTTAATGGGTGGGCTTTGTCCCTGTCTTGCTATTTGTTTGGCATAAGTTGTACAGCACTGTAGCTTGCTGGTCATTGAGTAGAGTTGGGTCTTAGCTTTGAGATGGAGATCTCTGAGAGAGCTTTCGCTCATTGATATTACGTGGGGCCAGAGGTCTCTGGTGGACCAATGTCTTGAACATGGCTCTCCCTCCTCAGAGGCTCAGACCTGACACCCGGCCAGAACACCAAGACCCTCTCAGCCACACGGCTAAGAAGGAAAGGCAGAAAAAAAAGAAAGAAAGAAAGAAAAGAAAAGAAAGTTATTAAAATAAAAAAATAGTATTAAAAAAATATAAATGTAATAAAAGAAAAAGAAAGAAAGAAGAGAGCAACCAAACCAAAAACCAAATCCACCAATGATAACAAGCACTAAAAACTATACAAGAAAAAAAGGGCAGACAGAACCCTAGGACAAATGGTAAAAGCAAAGCTATACAGACAATATCACACAAAAACACATACACATACACACTGACAAATAGTGAAAAAGAAAAAAAAAAAAAATATATATATATATATATATTTAAAAGAGGAATAGAGCACCAAATCAATATACAGATAAACATAAAAGCAGAAACAAATTATATGCAGAAAGCAAACCCTAAGTCTACAGTTGCTCCCAAAGTCCACCGCCATAATTTTGTGAAGATTCATTGTCTATTCAGGTATTCCACAGATCCAGGGTACATCAAGTTGAATGTGGAGATTTAATCCACTGCTCCTGAGGCTGCTGGGAGAAATTTCCCTTTCTCTTCTTTTTTCGCACAGCTCCTGGGGTTTGGCTTTGGGTTTTGCCCCGCCTCTGCATGTAGGTCACCTGAGGGTGTCTGTTCTTTGCCCAGAAAGGACGGGGTTAAAGTTGCAGTTGATTAGGGGTCTCTGGCTCACTCAGCCCAGGAGGAGGCAGGGGTACGGAATGCAAGTTGAGCCTGTGGTGGCAGAGGTCGGCATGATGTTGCAACAGCCTGAGGCATGCCTTGTGTTTTCCTCGGGAAGTTTTCCCTGGATCACGAGACCCTGGCAGTGGCAGGCCGCACAGGCTCCCTGGAGGGGAGGTGTGGATAGTGACCTGTGCTTGCACACAGGGTTCTTGGTGGCTGCAGCAGCAGCCTTAGTGTTTCATGCCCAGTCTCTGGTGTCCATGCTGATTCCCGTGGCTCATGCCCATCTCTGGAGCTTGTTTAGGCGGTGCTCTTAATCCCCTCTCCTTGCGCACCCCGAAACAATGGTCTCTTGCCTCTTAGGAAGTTCCAAGCTTTTCCCCAGACTCCATCCCAGCTAGCTGTGGTGCACTAGCCACCTTCAGGCTGTGTTCACGCAGCCTACCCCAGTCCTCTCCCTGGGATCTGACCTCTGAAGCCCGAGCCTCAGCTCCCAGTCCCCACCCGCTCCAGCGAGTGAACAGTCAAGGCTGGTGAGTGCTGGTTGGCACTGATCCCCTGTGCAGAAATCTCTCTGCTTTGCCCTCTGCACCCCTGTTGCTGTGCTCTCCTCCATGGCTCTGAAGCTTCCCCCCCCCCCACCTAATGTCTCCATCAGTGAAGGGGATTCCTAGTGTGTGGAAACTCTTCCTCCTCACAGCTCCCTCCCAAAGGTTCAAGTACCATCCTTATTCTTTTGTCTCTGTTTTTCCTTTTGTCCTACCCTTGTATGTGGGGAGTTTCTTGCCTTTTGGGAAGTCTGAGGTCTTCTGCCAGTGTTCAGTAGGTGTTCTGTAGGAGTTGTTCCACATGTAGATGTATTTTTGATGTATTTGTTTGGAGGAAGGTGATCTCCATGTCTTACTCCTCCATCATATTGAAGTTCCCCTGGGGAAGCGTTTTTAAAAGCAAGGTGAAAAAGGGTGTCATTGGGTGCATGATCAGTTCATGTACATCCTTCTGACTGGTTCATGGTGAGGTAACAGGGTTGTATATTGGGAATCTGTATTATCAGTTTTCTGGTTCCAACATGTCTGGTGGTCAGCATGCAGTTAACTTCTTCCATCTGGTGGGGGTTTTAGTATCTGCAAAACAACTCAAGGATATGGCTCAGTATATTATTTATAGCCCTTGAGGAAGAACTAAAGTCCTTGACTTTGTTTTATAACTAAACTATTGTTATTTTGTCTTGTTTGAATGTTTTCCTTTGTTTCTGCATTTTATCACTTATCTGATTAAATTTGATCTTTGGAACTCAGGGAAGGCCTAGAAGGCTAAAGCATTTTTATTGATACAAACAAGAGGGTAGGGATATGGGGTGGGGTGTCTCTTCCCAGGAAGGCCCCACAGGTTCTGCTCAGTTTCAGTAGTAGTTAATCCAAGTATCAACTTTCATGATAAGCCTATCCCCAAGAGGGTCCTCCTTCACTCTTGCCTTAACTTATCCAAATAGAACGAGGATCAATCTTTTATTTGGTTCTCATTGTCTCATATTATTCTGAATATAATGAGGACTGGCAATAAAAACTGGGGATTCACTTAATGCTAGGAATAACATGCCTCACATTCAAGCCTCCCTGGCTGAGGTCAAAAAGGCCCATGAATCTTCATGTTTAATAAGTACCTCAGGAGCTAGTATGCCCCATGAAGTTTTAGACTCATTGCCCTAGCAAAATAAAATTTGTTATTTTTCTAAAGGATTAAATATAAAGATGAAATGAAGCTTTGTTTGTTTAATTATTTATTATACTCTGTCATGTAACAAGTATTTCCTGACACATCTGTACTAGATGCTGAGGTAAATATGACATATTCTATATCCGTGAGAAACATAAGTTCCAGTGTGTGAGATAGACAATTAAACTGTTGGTAACAAGACATGGGGATTAGTGCTATAACCAGAGATATGTAAAAAGGCTAGAGGGGCCTTATCCAGTATAGGTGGGGTTAAAGAAGGCTTCATGGAGGAGGTGGTGCTGGAGACAAATCTTATAGGGTCAGTGGGAGCTAGATAAGACAAGGGGGAGGAAGTGTTCCTGGCAGATGGTTCAGCTGTTAGACTCTAGAAAAATGTTATTTAGTCTGATCAAATAAAGTATAGTGTTGTTCTTAGTCCACTGATATCTACTGATAGCTGTTATTACTGTTGTATTATTTTAAGCTTTTATGAGATCTACTAGCCAAGGAGGTCATCCAGGAGACCTTAAGACTTGAGGAATTCAGCAAGGTTAGCCATAAAGCTTAGTAGAGAACAGAGGGTATTCCCCATCACACACTATTATCAATATCTTCCGTTTAAATCAACCCAAAGAGTGACCATATATTCTCGTATCTCAAAAGTCATTTGACCAACTTCTCAGTGGAGTTACCCTTATTCCCAAAGTACATGAAAAGGTTCTATGAACTTCAGTTCCATGCATGGTTTATTCTCATGAACTTTAGTTTCCCAGGTTTGTTGCTTTTTGAGGCTGATGACTACATGTATATCAGAGCTGGGTGGCCTTTACAGAACACCTATTCCAACATTCAAATTTTAGAGATAAAAAGAGAGAAGAAAGAATTTTAACCTGGTGACTGCTTTCAAATTTCTGACCATCTCTGATAACCAAAGGACTTTCCTTTGTTTTTGTTTTTTGTTTGTTTGTTTGTTTGTTTAAGTTGGAATGCTGTTGGCTGCATTGCATATTTTTAAATTAATTTTTATTGAAGTACAGTTGCTTTACAATATTGTGTTATTTTTGACTGTACAGCAAAGTGAATCAGCTATACATATACATATATCCTGTCTGTTTTGGATTTCCTTCCCATTTAGGTCACCACAGAACATTGAGTAGAGTTCTCTGTGGTATACAGTAGATTCTCATTAGTTATCTATTTCATACATAGTAGTGTATATATGTCAATCCCAATCTCCCAGTATATCCCACCTCCTTCCCCCCTTGGTATCCATACGTTTGCTCTCTATGCCTGTGTCTCTATTCTGCTTTTCAAATAAGTTCATCTATATCATTTTTCTAGATCCCACATATAAGTGATATTATATGATATTTGTTTTTCTCTTTCTGACTTACTTCACTCTGTATCACAGTCTGTAGTTCCATCCACGTATCTGCAAATGGTAAACTTTTGTTCCTTTTTATGGCTGAATAATATTCCATTGTATATATGTACCACATCTTCTTTATCCATTCATCTGTTTATGGACACTTAGGTTGCTTCCATGTCCTGGCTATTGTAAATAGTGGGCAATGAACATTGGGGTGCATGTGTCTTTTTGAATTATGTTTTTCTCCTGGTATATACCCAGGAGTGGGATTGCTGGGTCATATGGTGGTTCTATTTTTAGTTTTTTAAGGAACCTCCATACTGTTCTCCATGGTGGCTGTATCAATTTACATTCCCAACAACAGTGTAAGAGGGTTCCCTTTTCTGCACACCCTCTCCAGCATTTATTGTTTTTAGATTTTTTAATGATGGCCATTCTGATTGGTGTGAGGTGATACCTCACTGTAGGTTTGATTTGTATTTCTTTAATAATTAGTGATGTTGAGCAACTTTGCATGTGTTTGTTTACCATATGTATGGCTTCTTCAGAGAAATGTCTATTTAGTTCTTCTGCCCATTTTTTGATTTTTTTTTTTCATTGAGCTGCATGAGCTGTTTGTATATTTTGGAGATTAATCCCTTGCTGGTTGCTTCATTTGCAAATATTTTCTCCCATTCTGAGGGTCGTTTTTTCTCTTGTTTTTGGTTTCCTTTGCTGAAAAAGCTTTTAAGTTTAATTAGGTCTCATTTACTTGTTTTTGTTTTTATTTTCATTACTCTAGGAGGTGGGTCAAAAAAGATCTTGCTGCAAGTTATGTCAAAGAGTGTTCTGCCTATGCTTTCCTCTAAAAGTTTTATAGTGTCTGGCCTTTTCAATAATAGGTTATTAAAGTTAGATTTTCCCAGTGGTTTGAGGCCCCAAAGATCTGGGGTTGATATCAGTGGTTAACTAGTCAACAGATTAAATCAAAACCAACTAAGCAGTTATCTGCCTATTCTTCAAGATCTTCAGAAATGGTACTTTGTTACTCCTCTTTGTAGGCTATTCTGATATTTCTTGTTCTGTGTGATTTAGTGCCCAGCAGAGTGCATAGCATATGCAGATGTCCAATATTTATTTGTTGATTACATTTCTGGAGTTGATCCTTACCTCCTTGGTTTTTTTTTAATTTGTAAATTCATCATACATTTATTATTACACTAATATTAGAACTGTTTTAAATTAGATAAGTATAGCAAAGAAGAAAATTCACCCACAGTTCCAGTACCCTAATATTAACATTGCTGGGATTTTGACTTTGGCTTTTAAAACACATTTCTATGTGTAGATCAAAAAATCGCATATACCTTTCTGTCCTATTTTCTCATTTACATTATTTCATTGCTTTTTTATATTATTATGTACTCTTCATAACCACTATATTTTATGGAGCATCATACTATTAATTTCCTTATTTGGCAACATTGTCACGACATTCTTATATCCTATGGTTTATTTCATCTTTATCCTCTGATCTCACAAACAAGCACCAACCAGGCAACAAGGACATTTTGACGGAAACATCCTCTCCATTCCAAACTTTTCTCTGACTGCAGTCATGATGTAGAGTATCAGGGGAACCTATACTTTCCTCCTCCTTATCCTTACAGATTCACATATGTGAATAAAGTAAGTTCTTATTGTTGGTCTATAAACACTAGTATACATATCAGATTCTTGTCCCTATAGTTTAAGTGAAACTAACTAGGAGATTCTTGGGCAAATTCCAACATGAAGAAAATTCCTGAACAGGGAAGTATTTACATCCTGAACAATTAGAAGAAAAGCATTTTAGGGGTTACAGTGTGTGTGTGTGTGTGTGTGTGTGTGTGTGTGTGTGTGTGTGTGTGTGTTGGGGGTATATAATGAATAGAAGGCTGAGAAGAAAAGCTAGTTGCAATTCATGTCCAGGCAGGGCAAGATAAGGGGAAGTGTTTAGCTCTTTTCTTGGCAGTTTGAGAATACTTCCTGGAAATGTTACCACTGTCCACCATCATATATTATTTTTGGCCTCAGACATGTAAACATGTGGTTCTCTGTGGGATTGGGTAAGAGGGTATGTGTGAGGATGAGCTTTTCTCATATTAGATATGGTTTTGAAATATGATAAGGTAACTGAAATGGGCCAATGTTATTTCCAGGAGTGTTCTGAGAGACACTGTATCATGGAACTACGTGACTTTGATGAGATGGCACCTAGGATGTCTGAGTCAGCGTGGGGACATCAGAGACTCTGAACAATGAGGACACAGGCACGGAAGTCAAAAAGAGGCTGTAGATATGATTGATGAAGACGGAAGGTTTGACTGGCAGGGAGAGATTAAAGGAGCTATGTTTTTCCAGACATACTTGATGAGACAAAGTGAGTAGACCATATGGTCTTCTAAAAATATTGGAAGGACATTAACACTAATAGGAGGGAAGATAATTTATAGGGTGGGGTAGGATAAGAGAGCTAGGATTCATACACGGAAATAAAGATATTAAACAACTGGGTTTCTTTGAGGATGCTTAAAAGTGATATTAAAAATATTGACAACCTATATAGCAATGACATTGATCAATCAGAATGGACACTGGCCCATGACACTGGAGCAAGGTCCTAGAGGTCCACTACTGTGTCAGGCAATACTCTATGGTAAGGAAAGCCAGGGTAGGTACTGAGGAACTCAGGGCAGTAGGGAGTAGATTTGAGAGACATGAGGTGGCTATTTATCAACTAGTATTAAAGTGTTTCAATATTTTAACAATTGATATAGACATACAACTGTTGTTCTCAACTGAGTGTGACTTTGTCCCCCAAAGGATATTTGGATATGTCTGGGGACATTTTTCTTGGCAGTGGTGTAGTGCTACTGGTGTCTAGTGGGTAGAGGTCAGGGATGCTGTTAAATAACTTACAATGCATAGGACAAACCCCTCAGCCTTCTCCCTCAACTCACAGCCAATACTCAGTACACACAACAATGAGTTATTTGACTCAAATGTCAGTCTTGCTGAGGTTGAGAAACCCTGACCATACAGGTACAGATCAGTTGAATATCACCCTTGAGGATGCCTCCATCATTGACGAGGCTAAGTTGGTGTGAGAGTTTCACAATGGAAATGACTGATGCTCATCTCTCTCTCTTGGACTCCCCTGGCGCCCTTGTCTCTCCAGGATGCTCAACCAGAAGCTTTCCATCTTCTTTACTCTGGTCTTCCTATCTATCCCTATTTCCAGTACCTTAATTCAGGCCTTTATCTTCATCTCTTTTCCTACCCAGTATCTCTTTTAGGACTACTTCAATAATCTTTAAATGAGCTTTACAGACACCACTCTTTTTCACTTCCAGTCTATTCTCTATACTGTCTTCTTTGCTTACCATTGTAGCTTTGTGCCTAGCACATACTACAATACCCAGAGTAGCCACTGAGTAAATATTTCTTGAATTAATTAATAAACAAATGAATTCTGTTACATCCTTGCTCCAAAATTTCCAGTAGTTCCTGGTTACCTACAGAATAAATGCAAAATCCCATTACATGACATACAAGACAATTCAAAATATTATACAAACTTATCTTTCCAGTTTAATTTCCATGTGTTTTAATCTCACCTTGATTCCACCCCACTACCATGTACCTTATGCTATAACACAATGAACATTTCTCCATTTCCCCCAAAATGCCACATCCCTTCTTCTTTATATGTTTTTCAAACATTATTATGAAATCCTGCTGATACTTAGTCATCTTTGACATCTTTTCTCAATGGTTGTCAATGTGGGTTGTGGGTGGGGGGCTCATCCAAAGACTTCTCAAAATAAAAATTCCCAAAACCCACTCCACATCTACTGAATCAAATCTAGAAGAGGCAAGCAGGCAGATGTATATTTTACCACAATAATTTTTTGATCAATTAACCTTACTTATGTGGGTCTATTTCTGGACTCTATTCTTTTCTGTTGCTCTATATGTCTGTTCTTTCACCAGTACCACGCTGTCAAATTTCATTAATCTTTTCAAAGAATTCACTTTTAGTTTCATTAGTTTTCTGTATTAGTTTTACCGACTCTTTCATCTCTCATCTCTATTCTACAATTTATTCCATCCAGTTTTTTTTTATTTTGTTGTTCAGTTATAAAATTTCCATGTGTTCTTCTCTACATTTTCTATTTCTTTGCTGAAGCCTTCATAGTTTTCCATGCCTTTAAAGAGTGCTCACCTTTACTTTTTAGAGTATTCCTTGTTGAATTTAGTTGCCTTTAAGTTTTTGTCTGATAATTCCAACATCTCTGTTATCTCAGAGTTGGCGTTTGTTAATAATATTTTTCCTTGTGAGTTGAGATTTTCCATTTTGTGTGTGTGTGTATGACAAGTAATTTTGGATTGTATCCTGGACATTTTGAATATTATATTATGAAGCTGTGTTTTTTAAACTCCAGAGAGAATCTTGATTTATTTTTCATGATTTTTTAAAGTAGACAATCTATTGTGTTATGTTCAGACTACAAATTCCAACTTACATTTTGCATGCTATGGTTCCAATGTCAATTTGCAAATTTTTTGAAGCTGAATTTGAATCAGTCCAGCATGGGACCTGGGTGGTGGTCTACCCTGTAACTCAGGTCTTTAAGCCTGAGACGTGTTTTTATGGTCAGATACATGCATGCACAGTTAAGTGGTGAGTCCAGAAGTTCACACATAATTATACAGAATTGCTTTCTTTATCTCCCTCCTCTCAGTGATTTCTCTTAATCTTTCCAGTTCACTGCTCCAATACCTTTTTACATTCTTAGTGTTACTGTTTTCTTTCAGGTCCCAGTGGTGGAAAGACAGAGAGAGAGAGAAAGAAAAAGGCAGTGAGGCTTTGCCCAGTAGTCTTAGGATCATAGCTCCTCTGGTCAGAAAGAATGGTTCTTTTCCCTCAGAGTTCTAGGCACCTGCCCAGCCACCACCATTAATGTCTTCATGTCTTCAGATATCTGCCCCCATGCATTCTCTTAAAGATTTATAATTGCACTCAGTGGGAGAGATCATATTCCCTGGGCCACAGTCCCATTTGACTTTTTGTGATGTCCATCTCTCTGCTGAATTAGCCATCAGTTCATGCTTGTAGTCTCCCTTTTCCACTAGATTCTTTAACCTATTAATCAGTTATTTTCAAATTCCTTTCTGAGTGTTCCAGCATCTTGGTCAGCTCTGTGTCTGGTTTTCTTGATTGCCTTTTATCTTGATAATGTTTTTTTCCTGTTTATCTTTTATGTGTGTGTGTGTGTGTGTGTATGTGTGTATCTCAAAATTTTTGATTGAATGCCAAACATAATGGATAGAAGAACAGAAGACACTGAGAAAAGTAATATTTATGCCTGAAAATGGGCATGTGTCTTCTCCTGTCAGATTGTTAGTACGAAATTTTGAGTCAGTTCACTCCAGAGATAAGCTGGGTTTGAGTTTTGCTGCTGCTGCCAAAATTGTCAGTGTATTATACGTTTCAAATTCTTCTAGAATTAGCATGTTTCTATTATTGTGTGCTTAAAGTGGGGCCCCAGTGCTGAAGGGTCTCTCTCAGTTCCTGCTTCCCCCATATCTTTCAGCCATCCTTGTATGCTTGTACCACCGAGGGTTTTCTCTCCCTGATCTTTTTCCTTAACCAGTGGTAGACTGCTGTTGCTTGTTACTGGGTGTTAGGCTTATGGTGGAGATGGAGAAGCTCTCTGTTTTCTTGGTGCAGTCTTAGTCTTAGGCAGGCCTTGTATGCCTTGGTGTATGAAATGGGTCTTTCTCAACATCCCTGCCCATCCTCCCTGTGACAAACACTGCTTTGTATCTGTGATGGTCTTGGTGGGAGATTCATGTCCCTCCCCCAGTAGTAGCAGTCACCTACTAGGTATTAGTATAGGATCTTGGACCCAAGACAGTTTTTTTTTTCCTCATCCTTTAGGAGTATAAAGTTTTTCCCTCTACCTTTCCTTCAACAGAAATGGATTGTTTTTTTTTTACTATGTCTTTTGGGGAAGTACATTTCCTACTCCTCTCAAGAGACCCAAGTGTTTTGCTTGTCATCCTCTTGAAGTAGCAGTGGATCTTTTCAACTCTCCTGAGATCAGCAGCTTTTGTTGCTTCCCCTTTCATAGCTTACGGATTTTGGCTTGCAGGAGAGAAGGATCTGGGAAAGCAAGTGAAGTTTTGTACATGTTCTCTGTAAGCAGCTGATCACCCTCTGCATACCTGTATCACTGAAGGAGGTTCTCCCCTGGTATGCCCCCAGTCTTTCTTATGAGCACTTTTGAGGCCTATGGAAAAAAATTCCCCTTATGTTTTGTCATTTTAGACTGCTGTGATAACACACATTTGGCTGTTAAGTGTTCATTAGGATTTTCGCTGATATTTTTTTCTTTTCTGCTTGAAAGTGGCCACCTCTTTCTCCTGTGCTATGGCATCAATGTTACACTGGTTTGATTTGGTTGTAGATTTTTAAAACAACTGGTTCCATGTCTTTAATAATTAAAAGTTTAATCTGGTTTTATATTTCTTCTTCTAAAATGAAATATATTATTTCTTGTCATTTTTATAAGCTATATTCCCTGTTAAATCGGAATTTGAATGAAATTTTCAACATCGTTGGTGTAAAGTTGTTCATGATGTTCCCTTACTTTGAAAGAAAATCTTTAAGAAGGGCTGGCAACAATGCCTGTTAGCTGTGCAGCCCAGCAGTGCTTGAGCTTGGAGAAGAGCTACAGAGCTGAGAGCCTGCAAAGCCAAGCCAGTGGTCTTGTTTGATCAGGAAATGTGGGTTGTAGGTCAACTTGAATTAAGACAACAAACAAAGAGCTTTAACAGCTCTAGAGCAGCTTCTCCAGCTATGCCTGGGCAGAGAATCTAATTCATAGCCCTGCTCATCGCTGAATACAGCCTTCAGTCAGTCCAACCAGGGAACTTAACCAGAGCACACAGGAAGCTGTGTAGCCCATTAAACAGACCTATGTACAGTGACACTTTAACAGAGAGCACAGGTCATGGCTTCTCCTCTCTGTAGAGAAAACACTGGTGGCCTCACCTGACCAGGGAATTCAGTGTGCATTCTTGCCTAATTAAGGTCCCCAAACGATGAGCTGTACAGGCTCTGGGCCCCATCCTTTTGCCCTTCTAAGTCAGGGGAGCTAATTCATAGCCCTGTCTACTATTGAATATAGTACCCACCCTGATCACTTAGTAAGCCTGATCAGAGAATCCAGGCAATCATAGAGCACATCTTACAGTCTCACTTGGGTAGGAAACCAAGCCAGCAGTCTTATCCAACTGTCTTCAGCCAGATGCACACCACCTCATCCTTGTCTTCAGAGCTCAAACAGTTACCTCATCCCCAAATAAACTATAATAGCAGGTCTCACCTGCCCAAGGACACTACCAGATGACACACAGAAATGTAAACTGAGTTGATTGGTGAAGAAGCAAACCTGTAAAGTCTGGAAAAGGAGCTCAGTTACTTTTAAAATGCAGATGCATTTTTAAAGGACTCAAAGTCTACAAAAAAAAATCAGGTAAATTTGACACTGCTAAAGGAAACTAATGAAGCTTCAACAACTGACCCTAAAGAAATGGAGATCTATGAACTGTCAAAGAATTCAGAATAATCTTTGAGGGCAAGTGCACACTGGAGTAAGGGCAGACCAGAATCTGAGCTGGCCCCACAGTGCCCACAGCAGGTCCAGAGACCTACCTAGAAGCATTGAAGGACTTCCTGGGTAAGCAGGGATTCAGGGTGGCTCACTGTTGGGGGAAGGAAACTGACAGCTGAGGCCACAAGAAAATATTATTATTATTACTACTTTTTCTTGTCTTGTTTTGTTGTTTTATTATTATTATTTTTATTTTTTCTTTATCTTTCCTTTTCTTTATTATGCTTTTATTTTTAATATATTTCTTATTTTATTTTTTCCTACCTCTACTGTATTTTTTCATTATACTGTGTTTTCTCCTTGTTTTTCTTTTTTTCCTTCATTTTCCTTTGTTTTTATCTTATTTTAAAATTTATTATATATTTTTTTCTGTTTGTACTTCTTTGTTGTTTTGTAGTTTTTCCTTTTGTTTTCATTTTTCTTTTGTTTTTACACACTTTTTTGATCGTTTTTTGTGTGTTTCTTTTATGCTTTCTTTGCCTTTTTTTAGTTTGCTTTCTGCGTATGATTTGTTTTCATTAGTTTAGTTTTTAGTGTCTGTTTTCATTTTTGGGTTTGCTTATTCGTTTGTTTTCTCTTTTATTTTCTTTTTATGACAGTGTGTGCGTGTGTTTCATTGTGTGATTTTCTCTGTTTAGTTTCGTTTTTACCATTTGTCATGGGGTTTTTTTCTGTTCGTTTTCTGTTTCTTTGTTTTTCCTTTCTTCTGGGCTGTGCAGCTTGTGGGATCTTGGTGCCCTAGCCAGGGTTCAGGTCTGAGATTCTGATGTGGGAGAGTAGAGTCCAGGACGTTGGACCACTAGGGAACTCCCAGCCCCATGGAATATTAATAAGCAAGAGCTATCCCAGAGGCCTCCATCTCAATACTAAGACCCAGGTCCACCCAACAGCCAGCAAGCTCCAGTGCTGGATGCCATAAACCAAACAACTAGCAAGACAGGAACACAATCCCACCCATTAGCAGACTGGCTGCCTAAAGTCATACTAAGCTCACAGACAGCTCAGAACACACCACTGAACGTGACCCTGCCCACCAGAGGGACAAGGTCCAGCTCAACCCACCAGAACACAGGCACCAGCCCCCCCACCAGGAAACCTACACAATCCACTGGACCAACCTTACCCACAGGGCACAGACAGCAGAAATAAGAGGAACTATGAACCTGCAGCCTGTGAAAAGGAGACCCCCCAAAAAGTAAGTTAAACAAAGTGAGAAGACAGAGAAATATGCAGCAGATGAAGGAGCAATGTAAAAGCTCACAAAACCAGACAAATGAAGAGGAAATAGGCAGTCTACCTGAACAAGAATTCAGAGTAACGATACTAAAGATGACTCAAAATCTTGGAAATGTAATGGAAAAAATACAAGAAACGTTTAACAAGGACCTAGAAGAACTAAAGAGCAAACAAAAAGTGATGAACAACACAATAACTGAAATTTAAAATACTCTAGAAGGAATCAATAGCAGAATAACTGAGGCAGGAAAACGGATAAGTGAGCTGGAAGATAGAATGGTGGAAATAACTGTGGTGGAGCAGAATAAAGAAAAAAGAATGAAAATAATTCAGGACAGTCTCAGAGGGGACAACATTAAATGCACCAACATTCAAATTATAGGGATCTCAGAGGAAGAAGAGAAAGAGAAAGGGTCTGAGAAAATGTTTGAAGAGATTATAGTTGAAAACTTCCTTAATAAGGGAAAGAAAATAGTCAAGTCCAGTAAGCACAAAGTTCCATACAGAATAAACCCAAGGAAAAACACAACAAAAAAATTAATCAAACTATCAAAAATTAAATAAAAAGAAAAAATATCAAAAGCAGCAAGGGAAAAGGAACAAATAACATACAAGGGAAACCACATAAGGCTATCAGCTGATATTTGATCAGAAACACTGCAGGCCAGAAGAGAATGGCAAGATATATTTAAAGTGATGAAAAGGGAAAACCTACAACCAAGATTATTCTACCCAGCAAGGATCTCATTCAGATTTGATGGAGAAATCAAGAGCTTTACAGACAAGCAAAAGCTATGAGAATTCAGCACTACCAAACCAGATCTACAACAAAGGCCAAAGGAACTGCTCTAAGCAGGAAACATAAGAGAAGAAAACGACCTACAAAAACAAACCCAAAACAATTAAAAAAATGGTAATTGGAACATACAAATCGATAATTACCTTAAACGTGGATGGATTAATTGCTCCAACCAAAAGATACAGACTGGCTGAATGGATACAAAAACGAAACCTGTATATAGGCTGTCTAAAAGAGACCCACTTCAGACCTAGGGACACATACAAATTGAAAGAGAGTGGATGGAAAAGTTTCTCCATGCAAATGGAAATCAAAAGAAAGCTGGAGTAACAATATTCATATTAGATAAAATAAACTTTAAATAAAGAAAGTTACAAGAGACAAGGAAGGACACAACATAATGATCAAGGGATCAATCCAAGAAGAAGAGACAACAATTATAAATGTATAAGAACCCAACATAGGAACACCTCAATACATAAGACAAATACTAACAGCTATAAATGGGGAAACTGACAGAAACACAATAATAGTGCAGGATTTTAACACCTCACTTACACTAATGGACAGATCCTCCAGACAAAAAATTAATAAGGAAACACAAGCTTCAAATGACACAATAGACCAGATAGATTTAACTGATATTTAGAGGACATTATATCTGAAAACTGCAGATTATACCTTCTTCTCAAGTGCACAGGGAACATTCTTCAGGATACATCACACTTTGGGTCACAAATCAAGCCTCGGTAAATTTAAGAAAATTGAAATTGTATCAAGCATTTTTTCCGATGACAAAGCTATGAGATTATAAATCAATTACAGGAAAAAACCTGTAAAAAACACAAACACATGGATGCTAAACGCTACGTTACTAAATAACCATGAAATCACTGAATAAATCAAAGAGGAAATCAAAAAATACTTAGAGAAAAATGACAACTAAAACACGACAAGCAAGAACTTATGGGATGCAGCAAAAGCAGTTCTAAGAGGAAAGTTTATAGCAATACAGTCCTACCTAAAGAAACAAGAAAAATCTCAAATAAAAATCTAACCTTACATCTAAAGGAACTTCAGAAAGAAGAACAAAAAAACCCACCAAAGTTAGAAGAAGGAAAGAAATCAAAAAGATCAGAGCAGAAATAAGTGAAATAGAAACAAAGAAACAACAGCAAAGATCAATAAAAATAAAATCTGTTTCTTTCAGAAGATAAACAAAATTGATGAACCTTTAACCACACTCATCAAGAAAAAGAGGTAGATGACTCAAATCAATAAAATTAGAAATGAAAAAGGAGAAGTTACAATGGACACCACAGAAATACAAAGCATTATATGTTAATTCTACAAGCAACTATATATCAATAAAATGGACAACCTCAAAGAAATGGACACATTCTTAAAAGTACAACCTTCAAACACTGAACTAGGAAGAAATAGAAAATATGAACAAACAAATCACAAGCACTGAAATTTAAACTGTGATTAAAAATCTTCCAACAAACAAAAGTCAAGGACATGATGGCTTCACAGGTGAATTCAATGAAACATTTAGAGAAGAGCTAACACCTATTCTTCTCAAACTCTTCCGAAATGTAGCAGAGGAAGGAAGAATCCCAAACTCACTCTATGAGTCCACCATCACCCTGATACCAAAACCAGACAAGGATATTACAAAAAAAGAAAATTACAGACCAATATAACTGATGAATATGCATGCAAAAATCCTCAACAAAATACTAGCAAACAGAATCCAACAACACATTAAAATGATCATACATCATGATCAAGTGAGATTTATCCCAGGATTGCAAGGACTCTTCAATATATGCAAATCCATCAATGTGATACACCACATTAATTAATTGAAGTATAGAAACAATATGATCATCTTGATAGATGCAGGAAAAGCTTTTGAGAAAATTCAACACCTATTTATGATAAAAATTCTCCAGAAGGAAAGATTAGAGGGAACCTACCTCAACATAATAAAGTCCATATATGACAAACCCACAACCAGCATCATTCTCAATGGTGAAAAACTGAAAACATTTCTTCTAAGATCAGGAACAAGACAAGGATGTCCACTCTCACCAATATTATTCAAGATAGGTTTGGAAATCCTAGCCACAGCAATCAGAGAAGAAAAAGAAATAAAAGGAATCCAAATTGGAAAAGAAGTAAAACTGTCACTGTTTTCAGATGACATGATACTATACATAGAAAATCCTAAAGATGACACCAGAAAATTACTAAAGCTAATCATTGAGTCTGGCAAACTTGCAGGATACGAAATTAATGCACAGAAATCTCTTGCATTCCTATACACTAACAATCAGAAAGATCAGAAAAAAAATTAAGGAAACAATCCCATTCACCATTGCAACAAAATGAATAAAATACCTAGGAATAAATATACCTAAGAAGGTAAAAGACCTGTAGTCAGAAAAATTTAAGACTTTGATGAAAAAAAAGTCAAAGGTGACACAAATAGATGGAGGGATATACCTTGTTCTTGGAATGGAAGAATCAACATTGCGCAAATGACTGTACTACTGAAGGCAATCTACAAATTCAATGCAATCCCTATCAAATTACCTGTGACATTTTTCACAGAACTAGAACAAAAGTCTTAAAATTTGTATGGAGACACAGAAGACCCAGAATAGCCAAAGCAATCTTGAGGGGAAAAAAAAAAAATCGGAGCTGGGAGAATCAGACTCCCTGACTTCAAACTGTACTACAAAGCTATAGTAATCTAGACAATATCATAGTGGCACAAACACAGAAATGTAGATCAATGGATCAGGATAGAAACCAGAGATAAACCCATGCACATATGCCCAGCTAATCTATTACACAGGAGGCAATGATATACAATGGAGAAAAGACAGTCTCTTCAATAATTGGTGCTGGGCTGGGAGGAGAATATGGCGGAAGAGTAAGACGCGGAGATCACCTTCCTTCTCACAGGTACATCAGAAATACATCTACACGTGGAACTGCTCCTATAGAACACCCACGTAATGCTGGCAGAAGAACTCAGATGTCTCAAAAGGCAAGAAACTCCCCAGGTACCAGGGTAGGGCAAAAGAAAAAAGACAAAACAGAGACAAAAGAATAGGGATGGGACCTGCACCAGTGGGAGGGAGCTGTGAAAGAGGAAAGGTTTCCACACACTAGAAGCCCCTTCACGGGCAGAGACTGCGGGTGGCAGAGGGTGGAAGCTTCAGAGCCACGGAGGAGAGCACAGCAACAGGGGTGTGGAGGGCAAAGCGGAGAGATTCCTGCACAGAGGATGGGTACCGACCAGCACTCAGAAGCCCAAGAGGCTTGTCTGCTCACGGGCCGGGGCAGGCGGGGGCTGGGAGCTGAGGCTGGGATTCGGTCAGATCCCAGGGAGAGAACTGGGGTTGGCAGCGTGAACACAGCCTGAAGGCATTAGTGCACCACGGCTAGCCGGGAGGGAGTCTGGGAAAAGGTCTGGAGCTGCCAATGAGGCAGGAGACTTTTTCTTCCTTCTTTGTTTCCTGGTGCGCGAGGAGAGGGGATTAAGAACACTGCTTAAAGGACCCCCAGAGATGGGCGCAAGCCGCGGCTATCAGCGTGGACACCAGAGATGGGCATGAGATGCTAATGCTGTTGCTGCTGCCAGCAAGAAGCCTGTGTGCAAGCACAGGTCACTATCCACACCGCCCCTCCTGGGAGCCTGTGCAGCCTGCCACTGCCAGGGTCCCGTGATCTGGGGACAATTTCCTGGGAGAACGCACGACACGCCTCAGGCTGCTGCAACATCATGCTGGCCTCTGCCGCCACAGGCTAGCCCTGCATCCATAGCCCTCCCTCCCCCTGGCCTGAGTGGGCCAGAGCTCCCGAAGAAGCTGCTCCTTTAACCCTGTCCTGTGTGAGTGAAGAACAGATGCCCTCAGGTGACCTACACGCAGAGGGGTTCCCCAATCCAAAGCTGAACCCCGGGAGCTGTGCGAACAAAGAAGAGAAAGGGAAATTTCTCCCAGCAGCCTCAGAAGCAGCGGATTAAAGCTCCACAATCAACTTGATGTACCCTGCAACTGTGGAATACCTGAATAGACAACAAATCATCCCAAATTGAGGAGGTGGACTTTGGGAGCAAGATATATTATTTTTTCCCATTTTCCTCTTTTTGTGAATGTGTATGTGTATGCTTCTCTGTGAGATTTTGTCTGTATAGCTTTGATTTCGCAATTTGTCCTAGGGTTCTGTCCACCCTTTTTTTTTTTTACTTTAAAAAATTTTTTTCCCTAATAATTATTTTTTATTTTAATAATTTTATTTTATTTTTATCTTACTTTATTTTATATTACTTTATCCTCTTTCTTTCTTTCTTTCTCTTTTTTCTCCCTTTTATTCTGAGCCGTGTGGATGAAAGGCTCTTGGTGCTCCAGCCAGGAGTCAGTGCTGTGCCTCTGAGGTGGGAGAGCCAACTTCAGGACACTGGTCCACAAGAGACCTCCCAACTCCATGTAATGTCAAACAGCGAAAATCTCCCAGAGATCTCCATCTCAACACCAAGACCCAGCTTCACTCAACGACCAGCAAGCTACAGTGCTGGACACCCTATGCCAAAAAACTAGCAAGACAGGAGCACAGCCCCATCCATTAGCAGAGAGGCTGCCAAAAATCATAATAAGGCCACAGACACCCCAAAACACACCAGCAGACGTGGACTTGCCCACCAGAAAGACAAGATCCAGCCTCATCCACCAAAACACAAGCACTAGTCCCCTCCACCAGGAAGCCTACACAACCCACTGAACGAACCTTAGCCACTGGGAGCAGACACCAAAAACAATGGGAACTGTTAACCTGCAGCCAGCAAAAAGGAGACCCCAAACACAGTAAGATAAGCAAAATGAGAAGACAGAAAAACACACAGCAGATGAAGGGGCAAGGTAAAAACCCACCAGACCTAACAAATAAAGAGGAAATAGTCAGTCTACCTGAAAAAGAATTCAGAATAATGATAGTAAAGGTGATCCAAAATCTTGGAAATAGAAGAGAGAAAATGCAATAAACATTTAACTAGGGCCTAGAAGAACTAAAGAGGAAACAAGCAATGATGAACAACACAAATAAATGAAATTAAAAATACTCTAGAAGGGATCAATAGCAGAATAACTGAGGCAGAAGAATGGATAAGTGACCTGGAAGATAAAATAGTGGAAATAAATACTACAGAGCAGAATAAAGAAAAAAGAATGAAAAGAACTGAGGACAGTCTCAGAGACCTCTGGGACAACATTAAACGCACCAACATTCGGATTATAGGGGTCCCAGAAGAAGAAAAGAAAAAGAAAGGGACTGAGAAAATATTTGAAGACATTATAGTTGAAAACTTCCCGAATATGGGAAAGGAAATAGTTAATCATGTCCTGGAAGCACAGAGAGTCCCATACAGGATAAATCCAAGGAGAAACATGCCAAGACACATATAAATCAAACTATCAAAAATTAAATATAAAGAAAACATATTAAGAGCAACAAGGGAAAAACAACAAATAACACACAAGGGAATCCCCATAAGGTTAACAGCTGATCTTTCAGCAGAAACTCTGCAAGCCAGAAGGGAGTGGCAGGAAATATTTAAAGTAATGAAGGAGAAAAACCTACAACCAAGATTTCTCTACCCAGCAAGGATCTCATTCAGATTTGAAGGAGAAATTAAAAACTTTACAGACAAGCAAAAGCTGAGAGAGTTCAGCACCACCAAACCAGCTTTACAACAAATGCTAAAGGAACTTCTCTAGGCAAGAAACACAAGAGAAGGAAAACACCTACAATAACAAACCCAAAACAATTAAGAAAATGGGAATAGGAACATACATATCGATAATTACCTTGAATGTAAATGGATTAAATGCTCCCACCAAAAGACAGAAACTGGCTGAATGGATAAAAAAACAAGACCCGTAAATATGCTATCTACAAGAGACCCACTTTAGACCTAGGGACACATACAGACTGATAGTGAGAGGATGGAAAAAGATATACCATGCAAATGGAAATCAAAAGAAAGGTGGAGTAGCAATTCTCATATCAGACAAAATAGACTTTAAAATAAAGACTATTGCAAGAGACAAAGAAGGACACTACATAATAATCAAGGGATCGATCTAAGAAGAAGATATAACAATTGTAAATATTTATGCCCCCAACATAGGAGCACCTCAATACATAAGGCAAATACTAACAGCCATAAAAGGGGAAATCGACAGTAACACAATCATAGTAGGGGACTTTAACACCCCACTTTCACCAATGAAGAGATCATCTAAAATGAAAATATATAAGGAAACACAAGCTTTAAATGATACATTAAACAAGATGGACTTAATTGATATTTATAGGACATTCCACCCAAAAACAACAGAATACACATTTTTCTCAAGTGTTCATGGAACATTCTCCAGAATAGGTCATATCTTGGGTCACAAATCAAGCCTTGATAAATTTAAGAAAATTGAAATCGTATCAAGTATCCTTTCCGACCACAATACTATAAGACTAGATATCAATTACAGGAAAAGATCTGAAAAAAATACAAACACAAGGAGGCTAAACAATACACTACTTAATAACGTAGTGATCACTGCAGAAATCAAAGGGGAAATCAAAAAATACCTACAAACAAATGACAATGGAGACACCACGACTCAAAACCTATGGGATGCAGCAAAAGCAGTTCTACGAGGGAAGTTTATAGCAATACAATAATACCTTAAGAAACAGGAAACATCTCAAATAAACAACCTAACCTTGCACCTAAAGCAATTAGAGAAAGAAGAACAAAAAAACCCCAAAGATAGCAGAAGGACAGAAATCATAAAGATCAGATCAGAAATAAATGAAAAAGAAATGAAGAAAACGATAGCAAAGATCAATAAAACTAAAAGCTGGTTCTTTGAGAAGATAAACAAAATTGATAAACCATTAGCCAGACTCATCAAGAAAAAAAAGCGAGAAGACTCAAACAATAGAATTAGAAATGAAAAAGGAGAAGTAACAACGTACACGGCAGAAATACAAACGATCATGAGAGATTACTACAAGCAACTGTATGCCAATAAAATGGACAACCTGGAAGAAACGGACAAATTCTTAGAAATGCACAACCTGCCGAGACTGAACCAGGAAGAAATAGAAAATATGAACAGACCAATCACAAGCACTGAAATTGAAACTGTGATTAAAAATCTTCCAACAAATAAAAGCCCAGGACCAGATGGCTTCACAGGCGAATTCTATCAACCATTTAGAGAAGAGCTAACACCTATTCTTCTCAAACTCTTCCCAAATATTGCAGAGGGAGGAACACTCCCCAACTCATTCTACGAGGCCACCATCACCCTGATACCAAAACCAGACAAAGATGTCACAAAGAAAGAAAAATACAGGTCAATATCATTGATGAATGTAGATGCAAAAATCCTCAACAAAATACTAGAAAACAGAATCCAACAACACATTAAAAGGATCATACACCATGATGAAGTGGGGATTATTCCAGGAATGTAAGGATTCTTCAATATACGCCAATCAATCAACGTGATACACCATATTAACAAATTGAAGGAGAAAACCCATATGATCATCTCAATAGATGCAGAGAAAGCTTTCAACAAAATTCAACACCGATTTATGATAAAAGCCCGGCAGAAAGTTGGCATAGCGGGAACTTTCCTCAACATAATAAAGGACATATATGACAAAACCACAGCCAACTTCATCCTCAATGGTGAAAAACTGAAACAATTTCCACTAAGGTCAGGAACAAAACAAGTTTGCCCACTCTCACCACTATTATTCAACGTAGTTTTGGAAGTTTTAGCCACAGCAATCAGAGAAGAAAAAGAAATAAAAGGAATCCAAATCAGAAAAGAAGAAGTAAAGCTGTCTCTGTTTGCAGATGACATGATACTATCCATAGAGAATCCTAAAGATGCTACGAGAAAACTACTAGAGCTAATCAATGAATTTGGCAAAGTAGCAGGATACAAAATTAATGCACAGAAATCTCTTGCATTTCTATACACTTATGATGAAAAATCTGAAAGTGAAATTAAAAAAACACTCCCGTTTACCACTGCAACAAAAAGAATAAAATATCTAGGACTAAACCTACCTAAGGAGACAAAAGACCTGTATGCAGAAAATTATAGGACACTGATGAAAGAAATTAAAGATGATACAAATAGATGGAGAGATATACCATGTTCTTGGATTGGAAGAATCAACATTGTGAAAATGACTCTACTACCCAAAGCAATCTACAGATTCAAGGCAATCCCTATCAAACTACCACTGCCATTTTTCACAGAACTAGAACAAAAAATTTCACAATTTATATGGAAACACAAAAGACCCCGAATAGCCAAAGCGATCTTGAGATAGAAAAATGGAGCTGGCGGAATCAGGCTCCCCTGACTTCAGACTATACTACAAAGCTACAGTAATCAAGACAGTTTGGTACTGGCACAAAAACAGAAACATAGATCATTGGAACAGGATAGAAAGCCCAGAGATATACCCACGCACACATGGTCACCTTAACTTTGATAAAAGAGGCAGGCATATACAGTGGAGAAAAGACAGCCTCTTCAATAAGTGGTGCTGGGAAAACTTGACAGGTACATGTAAAAGTATGAAATTAGAACACTCCCTAACACCATACACAAAAAGAAACTCAACATGAATTAAAGACCTAAATGTAAGACCAGACACTATCAAACTCTTTGAGGAATACATAGGCAGAACCCTCTATGACATAAATCACAGCAAGATCCTTTTTGACCCAGCTCCTAGAGTAATGGAAATAAAAACAAAAATAAACAAATGGGACCTAGTGAAACTTAAAAGCTTTTGCACAGCAAAGTAAACCATAAACAAGACTAAAAGACAACCCTCAGAATGGAAGAAAATGTTCGCAAATGAAGCAACTGACAAAGGATTAATCTCCAAAATTTACAAGCAGCTCATGCAGCTCAATAACAAACAGCCCAATCCAAAAATGGGCAGAAGACCTAAATAGACATTTCTCCAAAGAAGATATACAGATTGCCAACAAAGACATGAAAGAATGCTCAACATCATTAATCATTAGAGAAATGCAAATGAAAAGTACAATGAGATATCATCTCACACCGGTCAGAATGGCCATCATCAAAAAATCTAGAAACAGTAAGTGCTGGAGAGGATGCGGAGAAAAGGGAACCCTCTTGCACTGTTGGTGGGAATGTAAACTGATACAGCCACTATGGAGAACAGTATGGAGGTTCCTTAAAAAACTATAAATAGAACTACCATACGACCCAGCAATCCCACTACTGGGCATATACCCTGAGAAAACCATAGGTCAAAAAGAGTCATGTACCAAAATATTCATTGCAGCTCTATTTGCAATAGGCAGGGCATGGAAGCAACCTAAATGTCCATCATTGGATGAATGGATAAAGAAGATATGGCACATATATACAATGGAATATTACTTAGCCACAAAAGGAAATGAAATTGAGTTATTTGTAGTGAGGTGGATGGAGTTAGAATCTGTCATACAGAGTGAAGTAAGTCAGAAAGAGAAAAACAAATACAGTATGCTAACACATATATATGGAATCTAAGGGGAAAAAAAAGGTAATGAAGAACCTCGTGGCAAGACGGGGTTAAAAACAAGGACCTACTAGAGAGTGGACTTGGGGATGTGGGGAGGGGGAGAGGTGGGCTGTGATGGGGTGAGAGGGTGGCATGGACATATGTACACTGCCAAGCGTAAAATGGATAGCTGGTGGGAAGCAACTGCATAGCACAGGGAGATCAGCTCAGTGCTTTGTGGCCACCTGGAGGGGTGGGATGGGGAGTGTGGGAGGTAGGGGGTTGCAGGAGGAAGGAGATATGGGAACATATGTGTATCTATGGCTGATTCACTTTGTTATAAGGCAGAAGCTAGCACACCATTGTAAAGCAATTATACCCCAATAAAGATGTTAAAAAAATGGTGCTCGTAAAAGTGGGCAGCTAATATAAATGAATGAAATTAGAACACTCCCTAACACCATACACAACAGTAAACTCAAAATGGAATAAAAACCTAAATGTAAAACTGGACTCTATACAACTCTTAGAGGAAAACTTAGGAAGAACACTCTTTGAAATAAATCACAGCAAGATCTTTTTTGACCCACCTACTAATAATGGAAATGAAAACAAAAATAAACAAATGGGACCTAATGAAACTTAAAAGCTTTTGCACAGCAAAGGAAACCATAAACAAGACTAAAAGACAGCCCTCAGAATGGGAGAAGATATTTGCAAATGAATCAATGGACAAAGGATTAATTTCCAAAATATATAAACTGCTCATGCAGTTCAATATCAAAAAAAACCAAATAACCCAATCAAAACATGGGCAGAAGACCTAAATAGACATTTCTCCAAAAAAGACATACAGATGACCAAGAGGCACATGAAAAGATGCTCAACATCACTAATTATTAGAGGAAAACAAATTGAAACTGCAATGAGATATCACCTCACACTGGTTAGAATGGGCATCATCAGAAAATCTACAAACAATAAATGCTGGAGAGGGTGTGGAGAAATGGGAACTTTTGGAGAAAAGAACTCTTGCACTGTTGATAGGACTGTAAATTGATACAGGCATTATGGAGAACAGTATGGACGTTCCTTAAAAAACTAAAAATAGGATTACCATATGACCCAGCATTCCCACTACAGGGTGTATACTCAGAGAAAACCATAATTCAGAAAGACACAGACACCCCAATGTTCATTGCAGCACTATTTACAATAGCCAGGTCATGGAAGTAACCTAAATGTCCATTTACAGACGAATGGATGAAGATGTGGTACATATATACAATGGAATATTACTCAGCCATAAAAAGGAATGAAATAGGGCCATTTGTAGGGACAAGGATGGACCTAGCGGCTGTCATACAGAGTGAAGGAAGTCAGGAGGAGAAAAACAAATGTAGTATATTAACCCATATATGTGGAATGTAGAAAAATGGTACAGATGAACAAGTTTGCATGGCAGAAATACAGACAAAGATGTAGAGGACAAATGTATCAACAGCAAGGGAGGAAAAGGGGTGTGGGATGAATTGGGAGATTGGGATTGACATATATACATTAATATGTATAAAATAGATATCTAATGAGAACCTGCTGTATAGCACAGGGAACTCCACTACACTAGAAACTAACACTACATTGTAAAACAACTATACCCCAACATAAAATTAATAGAATAACAAAAAGAAGACAGCAGATAACAAATACTGATGAAGGTGTGGAGAAAAGGGTACTCTAGTGCACTGTTGGTAGGATGGTACATTGGTACAGGCACAGTGGAAAAGAGTATGGAGTTTCTTCATAAAATTAAAAATAGAACTACCATATGATCCAGCAATTCTACTTCTGTGAATATGTCTAAAGGGAAAAAAACACTATATTGAAGTGATATCTTCACTCCCATGTTTATGGTAGCATTATTTATAAGAGCCAAGACATGGAAACAACCTATATGCCCACTGACAGATGAATGGACAGGAAGTTGTATATATATATATATATATAATATATTATATATATAGTTGAATAATATTCCATTATATTGTATATATACATATAAAATATATAATATAATGGAATATATTATTGGTATGATATGATATGATATATAATGGAATATCATTAAGGGAATCCTATTTTTTGCAACCACATGGGTGGACCTTGATGACATTATAAGTGACATAGAATAAGAAAGACAAATACATACTGTATGATCTCACATCTATGTGGAATCTTAAAAAAAAAAAAAAAGAAAAACCCAGAGAAAAAGAGATCATATTTGTGGTTACCAGAGTTAGGGATGTGGTGAGGGGATATTGGATAAAGGTAGTCATAAGGTACAAATTCACAGTTATAAATATAAATAAATAAACAAACAAACAAATAGTAATCATGTACAGCATGATGACTATTAACACTTCTGTATGGTGTATTTGAAAGTTGTGATTTTTAAACTCCTTTCTTGAACTGTAACTGGGAGCTCAGAGACAGTACTCTAATAGACATGGGCTGGTTTAGGTTTACCTGTTGTGGTATTTACCTGATGTGTCAGAGGCCCTCTTCAAGCATGTGGTACCCAGAGTCAAATCTGTATAAAATTAATTTTTACTCTAATTGGTATTGTCAGAGGGAATATTGAAGTAAATGGGTCCTTTCACAACTACCTAGTATTCCATTGTGTGTGTACCATATTTTTTCAATTTTTCTCCTTTTGATGAATAATTGTGTTGTTCCAGTCTTTTGTTATTAGAAATAGTGCAGTGATGACTAGCTTGTGCATTAATTTTGCCCATGTTTGCCAGCATATCTCTAACATTGGTTTTATAAGTAGTATTATCTGATAGTATCTTGCCTTGTGGAATTGGAGAGGTCTTCTGCTCAAATTGGGGAGGAAGGTAAGAGGGTCAGAATTTTGAAGAAGTGATGGAATAATTGTTAGTAGTCTCAGAACTTTAGAGACATGTAGTACAATTGTTGGGCTATATTGAAGACACAACTGAGGCTTAGGATCATGAATACTTAGTGGCTCAAAACTGCCCTTGATTAAATTGTTTCCCAGTTAATATTAAGCTTATCTCTGGTAAAGGAGCTGAAAACAAATAATTGGCTTTGTGTAATGTTTGATTTCCCCAGATGACTGGGCTGAAAGAGCAGATTAGCAAAAGACTTCATTGTATTGGTAAAAGAGTATTGATACAGAGCATCATGAAATCTAACTGAAAGATGAAAGAATTAAGGAGAGAAGTGTCCTTAAAGTTAGGGAGAAATTTTAAGGGCTAATGCAAAGTCCAGATTAGTTTGAAAACTGGTCATGGTGGAAATGGTTAAGCAAGGAATTTGAAAAGAGGAACTGTGGCTCAAGAGTGGAATGAAATTGGAGGCACAGAAGTTTTATGTACTAATATCAGAGTGTGACTGTGGTGTGGTAAATGAAGTGGAACAGAGGACCAGGACTTGGGATGTTAAGATTTTTGTAACTGAAAGGCCAGAACATTGGATAAATATTCATGTGGATTTATTTAGGACTTAAGAAAGACCACCTAGGATGGTGTTAAGAATTGGGGTGGAGAGGCTAAGTGCTAAAGTATTTAGAGAATAAAAGGAGTGACCATGAGGCTGGTAGAGGACAGGTGTCAAGAGGTGTAATCTGTTGACCTGTTGACAGGAGCCTGAAAAGAGCAATTTCTTTTTATTTATTTATTTTATTTGAGATGTAATTGACATATAACATTGTATTACTTTTAGGTATACAACATAATGATTTGATATATGTATATACTGTGAAATGATTACCACAATAAGTTTAGTTAACATCATCACCACACATAGTTACACATTTCTTTCTTGTGATGAGAACTTTTAAGATCTACTCTCTTAACTTCCAAATAGTCACCGTGCTATGCCTTATATCCTTAGGACTTACTCGTCATATAATTGGAAGTACCCTTTTACCCATTTTTCCACCTCCCACCTCTAGCAACCACCAATCTGTTCTCTGCACTTACGAGTTTGTTTTTTTGTTTGCTTGCTTGTTTGTTTTATAGATTCTACATGTAAGTGATATCATGCAGTATTTGTCCCTTTCTGTCTGACTTATTTCACTTAGCATAATGCCTCTGCATCTATCCATCCATGTTGTCACAAATGACAGATTTTCTTTCATTTTATGGCTAAATAATATTCCATAATACACACACACATGCACGCACACACACACACACTCACACATATACATGCACATTTTCTTTATCCATTCATTGTTGATGGACCAGTTGTCATTTCTTAGGCTCGTTTATGTACTTCTGACTTTGCATATTACTATTTCTTTTGCTTAATGGAATACTAACATTGCAAAATCAAATATCTCCTTTTCCATGAAATCTTTCTCAACTTAAGTTGGTCACTCTCTTCTCTGAGATTCTATAGCACTTGATTGTAACTTTGTTATAGGACTTATCATTTTATATTTAGAATCAGTTTTCCCAGGTCTTGCCAACCTATGGGTCAAATAGGGTTACATAACATGCATTTCACTGACCTTTCCCCTACCTACTCATTCAAGACCTCAAATTCCTCCAAAATATGCTAACCCTAACCCTAACCCTAAAGTTTTATAGAAGCAAAATATACTTCTCTCACACACATCCCACAAATATTTCTGTGTATCCTCAATGTGCGGCTCAAATGTTTTTTCAGACAAGTCTGCTCCTGCCGGATCTCAATGCAATTCTGTCAGCCACTACATTTCTGCTGACTACTGTCATTTTATCAGGAACCACAGTCTCCTATTTAGTGCACTCCATCATCCACTGGGTTACTGCTCTGTTGGTCACCAGTCTCAATGTGTATTCCAACTGAGTGATGGTTTACAGGAAAAAATTATCTTCAATTATTGGAGAAGGCTGTTCTCTTGTTTTTTGGAGGAAAAACAACTACTTCAAATTTTTTAAAATCTTTTTTATTTTGAAGTAATTATACATTCATTGGAAGTTGCACATAAATACACAGGGAGGTCCCATGAATCCTTCACTCTGTTCCCCCAATGGTTATATTTTATGTAACTATAGTAGAACATGGAAACCAGGAACTTGACATTGGTACAATGCATGTGTATAGTTCTATGCCATTTTATCATATGAATAGATTCAAGTAAACATCATTGCAATTGTGATACAGAACTATTCCATCACCACAACAATTTCCTTGTCCCCTCTAACACACCATCCTTAAGCCCTGGAAATCACTACTCTACTTTCCATCTCTATATCTTTTACATTTTGAAAATGTTATATAAATGGAATCATAAAATTTGGAACATTTTACTATTTGCTCTTTATTCCAGTCAGATAATGAACTTAAGATCCATTCAAATTATGTATATCTATAGCCCACTCCTTTTGTTACTGAGTAGTATTCCATGGTATGTATGCACCACAGTTTGTCTAACCATCACTTGCTGTAGGACGTTTTGGTTGTGTTATGGGTTGAGTTGTGTCCTCCGAAAAGATACACTGAAGTTCTAACTCCCATTATCTCAGAATGTAACTTTATTTGGAAACAGGGCCTTTACAACTGTAATCAAGTTAAAATGAGATCATTAGCATGGACCATAATCCAATATGGCTGGTGTTCTTATAAATATGGGAAATCTAAGCACAGATACAGACATGCACAAAGGAAAAACTATGTGAAGAGACACAGGGAGAATGGCATGTGAAGCCGGAGGATTGGAGTGATGCATCTCTAAGCCAAGAAATGCCAAAGATTGCCAACAAATCACCATAAGCTAGGAAGAGACATGGAACAGATTCTTGCCTACAGCCCTCAGAAGGAACCGATCTTGCCAACATCTTGATTTTGGATTTACAGTTTCTAGACATTAAATTTCTGTTATTTTAAGCCACCCAGTCTGTGGTAACTTTTAATATCAGCCCTAGAAAACTAATACAAGTTGTTTCCAGTTTGGAACTATTATGAAAATTCATGTACAATTTTTTTGTGGACATATGTTTTCATTTCTTTGGGGTAAATGAAGAGTTCAGGCAAGGACACTTACTCTAACATGCTAGATCACTTTACACTCCTGATAAGATAATCTTGAACATGTTGTCCCCTTCCAAACACAGGAACTCCTCTAAGCCCCCATTTACCCTAGAGTGGAAGAACTATACTTCCTCTGGTCAAATACGATAATCATCTGTGAAGACATGCAACTCAGCTTCCCCCCACCTGAACATGGCAAAACTTAATATTATTATGCCAAACTATTTGACTCCTCAGTACGTCAACTTTTCAACTTCAGAACAGGATCTGAACCTTCACCTCTACATGTTAAAAAGGACCCATTGTGAACCTCAACCTAAACCTGACATCTGATACAAAAAATAATTCAACATGGGTCATAGATTTAAGTGTAAGACTATAAATATCTTAGAATAAAATATAGGAGAAAACCTTTGGACTCTGAGAAGTCTAGGTTTGAAATCTGGTTCTGCTCCTTGCCAACTGAGTGGTGTATTCTCAATCATTTCACCTCTCCCAATCTCAATCTATTTTTGTTTAATCTGTCAAACAGGACTGTTAATACATTCCTTGTAGGATTGTCTCAAGGATGGTAAACAAGATAACAAGTGTAAAAACTACCTTGTACAGGGCTTGGTGTATAGTGAACACTTGATAAATGTTCCATACCTTCTTCTATACTTCATGCTAAATTTTGCCTTCCTATGACTTCCATTTATTGGACCAATTTCTATCACTGAGGGCTGCTCTTGACCAGGCCAATCTATCCTGTGTGTAATAAAGGCCACTCTGACTCTAGAAAGAGTGCTGTCACATGAGAAAATATAAAGCATGACCATGGAATGAGGTAGGTGGTTTTGTTTGGTCTTTTAAAGTTCAAGCCTCTGAAACCCTCAGATAGTAAAGATGGGGGAAGTAGGGATGAGAGATGCCACAAGTACCTTGTGGGGCCTGTCAAGACATGAGTTCTGTGTACTACAGGGTCATCTTTCATAACAGAAACAAACATGGCTACTTATTGACTTTATTGCTATTCGGAATAAGAACCTTCTCCATTCAGTAAATCCTGCCTCCCCTTATCAGGTGTGAGCAATGAAGTCATCCTAATCCTCAGGCTGAGCCAAAGCACAGGTTGCCATGGAGAATAACTATTGGCTAGAATGCTCTAGACAAGAGCAGCATTTAGGGGAAGGCTGGGGTCTATTATTCTCACAGAGACAGTCTATGTACCAGACTAGATTTTAAGAATTCTTGACAGGATTTGGAGTAGGGGATGCTATCAGGCAACCCTGAGGTATGTGGTGGTCAGAGGGACTAGGAGCCTCATGCAGGTCTCTTATCACTTAGAGCCATAACTAGGACAATTAAAATATTATAATACAAACTTTGTCTCTGTCCTACCAAGTGACCTTCATCTAAGTCTTTTTCCATAGATTGAAAATGGCAGGGGACTTCCCTGGCGGTCCAGTGGTTAAGACTCCATGCTTCCAATAGCAGGGGCATGGGTTCGATCCCTGGTTGGGAAACTAAGTTCCCACATGCCATGTGGTGTGATCAAAAATTTGTTTCTTAATTTTTTAATTTAAAAAAAATTTAAGAAAAGAAAGAAAATGATATATGTTCTTCTACTTCTAAGTCAGTGGGATGTTGAATATTGTTCAAAATGGAAAACCTTATTGGTGAAGGGCCCTAGATAATACTATTCACTGATTTTTCTCACATGTCTAGCCCTGCATTTCATTACTGATTTTATGGATCTTTCTTTCTGTTTTAGTCACTATCCTCCTCATCAGCTAGGATTTTTAGAGCTCTGGCCAGTTTCAGTACATTAAGTAATATGTGTGAAGCTCTTAGTAAATTGAGTGGCCCAGTTACATGTCAACATTTCTTCAGGAGATATCAATTTCTTGATTTTAGATATGGATGGCAGTTTAGACAGCATTTAGGTATGTGGTGTCCATCAGAATCACCTGGAAAGTTTATTAAAATTTTAGGTCCCTGAGCTATACCCGAAGCCTAATAAATCAGAATCAATATTATGGCTGATGCTTAGGCATGTGTATTTTTAACCTGCTCCTCCAGTGATTCTGATGTACCACAAATTTGAGAACCGTTGATTTAATCCACACTTTTCTTCTCCCATATCATGTAAAGAACCTGGACCTAGAAAGGGAGTGTGACTTCCTCAGGTTCATAAAATATAACTGAAGTAATGTTCAGAAGGAAAATTGTGGACATAATTGTAATTTCTGAAAGTTCTTTCTGTCTAGAAATTACTTTTCAACATGCAAAAGTTAGACTTGACTTAACAATAGCCAGTTCAATTAGGTCAGACTTTCGGGGCTCTGAACCTGAAATAAATAAAACCTGGTTTTGAAAAGAAATCAGGCATTGGTAATACTTGTGCATTGATCAAAAAAATGGAAATGAGGACCATAGGGTTTTTATCTTAAAGTTCAAGCCCTAAACTGTTTCAGCACTGAAGAAATAAAGGGAGATTGGACTGAGGAGGCACAAAAGCCTTTGCCCTTTCCTCCAGGGAAGCCCTGAAGCCACAGCCCAGTTAATATCTCTGGGGGTTAATAGAGCTAAAAATAAAACATATATTGTGTTTGAGGTGCCTTTTTTCCCCTTCCTACTTACACAAAATTTGATTAAGAGATGTGTTTCTTGAAGGATGAGATTAGATCTGCGTGGGATAACGTGAAAATGGACAAGAATTTTGTGTTTTCCATGTAGCACTCCAGCTGCCTCTGCAGAACAGGGTTAAGACCTTGAGCTCATGTTCTTTTGAAATTTTGAGTGGGTTCAGAGATTTTTGAGATGGGCCCTTTCATCCGTGTCAGAGGAACAGCTTGGTTCTTTGTTTCCTCTCCAAGTTAAGGACAGATTCTATGAAGCCATTTTAATTTGCTCATTCTGAAATGTCAACCAGTAGTTAGGAAAGATATTTTTCAGTCAATCAGTAGCCAGACACACACGCAAGCCCTATAGTTAAGATAAAATTCTTGATAGTATTGCACCCCAAACTCTTGTGATTTATCAGCGACTATGGTTTGCTAACAAAGAAGACATCAGTGAATGAGCTTCTGGGAATTTGGAAACTAGGAGAGGGAAAGGAACGAGAACAGAGGGAGCAGCACCAGGCATCTGAGACTGAAAGCAAGAGAGGCAACGAGCAAAGATGATTCCTGGAATTTCAAGAGTGATTCAGCCACAAAGAGGCTTCCCTCATTTTTCAAATTGGCATTTACTTTAAAAGGTATCAAGGTAAAATATGGCCTTAAAAAAAGGAGAAATAGTTCTGATTTGATGTTTTATTATAGTTGACCCCAAATCTGTCCATTTTTCCTAGTCTGGGTCTCATTTCTTGAGGAACTCCCCAGTCCCTACTGAATCTGGGGAGTGCTGAAGATAGAATGAGACAGTAAGAAATGTAATACCTTGAATTGTATATCCTTCTGAGATAGAGTTGGGGATGTGATGCTGACCCACAATGTCCTAATCCCTCCAAAAAAGGATAGGTTAGGATTACTGAGCAGATGCTTTGAAGAGCCTCAGTAGTGAAAAAACTCTCTCCACTCCTCCTAGTGTTCAGTAAAAATCATTGCTTACTACTGTCCCTGAAGTAGGCAAGACTGTGGACCCTGAATTTTGTTGGAAAGAGCACTGACTGAGGAGATAGAAAGTCAAGGTCAAATCTTACCTCTGCCTTGGGATATGTAGCCTTTTGCAATTCACATGACTTTTTCGTGGTCCACATAGGTCTTCCTCACAGTGTAATTGCATACTAGGATCTCATGGCAAGTAAACATCCTGTAATTCCAGGCCTTCCACCATTTAGACTTACCTAAATATTTGAATGTTCCCCTATCAGATCATCTAGCTCAGACTAAATCTATTTACTCATTCCTTAAACATTATTTGGGTGTCCTCTTCCTCTACATCTCACATTATTCTTCCTGTTTGGAAGGTTTACCCCCTTTCTCTTCTTCCATCCAAACTATCCTCAAGGCCCAATGGAAATCCCACCTCTTCAAAGAAATACTTCCCTTGTGTCCCTACAAGGCTCTTTTCCTTTCCTCTTCTCTCATTGTGTAATACTCATTTGGTATTTTCAACAGTGAGTTTATGTCTGGCTTTCCTAACTAGACTATGAGTTTCTTGCATGTAGGGAGAGCGTTCTACTCCATGAATTTAGTTAATGGATATAAAATCTTTATAAATTGTCAATCATGACAATTTTATTTATTTATTTATTGTTATTTTTTATTTTTATTGGAGTATAGTTGATATTACAATTATTTTATGTCAGCTATTTTAAAAGACAATTATGAAATAGTAAAAATTTTGAAGTAAAACATATCTGGGTGCTGGTATGGGCACTTCACTTTAATAAGTGAAATTATAGCACAGCTAATGCTGTGTGATTTGGGACAAATTACCATATCACTTCAAGCTTAGTTTGCTCCTCTGTAAAATGAGGATAACAATAGGTACCATCCTAAATAAATTGTTATGGACATGAAATGAGATTAATGGGTATAGATATTTTGTAAATTTTCATGGGTTTTATAATTGAAACAATTAAGTAAGCATTATAAGTACCATTAACAAATATGAATCTTCCTCATCATAACTCACACATTGTAGGTCACAGGAAGTTTTTCTTCGTCACTATGTTGATAATGATTAATGGCACTATTTACCCCTTCCCAGACCAAGGAAGGAAACAGCCATTGTGTAAGCTCCGAAATTGCCCACTAGCTTCTTTGTGGAGAACAATTGGCCTGAATTATCCCATGTTTTTTTGTTCTGTTTTGTTTGTTGTTTTGTTTTCACAGACTATCAGAGTGGAAAGGCCCTTTAGAGAATATCCAGTTAAACTTCTTCATGTCACTGATATGGACAGCGGTGTCCAGAAAGAGGAAGGGGTTTTCCCAAGGCTGTACAGCAGGACAGATATGGTACCAGGAGTGCCATGGATTCTGATACATAGACATAAAGGGACAGGTTTTTCTTTGCATGTCTATGGATTTTAAATCTTCCACTTTAATATTCCAGCCTAATTACTAAGTCTCAGCAGAGATAAAGCCCAAGGTCACACAGTCAGGAAGTAAAGGAGCTAGGACATGAGTCCAGTTCTGTCTGCCTCTTAAGCCCTACTACTGATCTGCTCCCCAAATCATTACTTCTTCTGATATTCCCACCTAATTCCTGTCTGTCACCCACAGGGAAGTCAGACTCAAATTTTCCCTTCCTGGAGTAAGCTTCAAGTGATGGCGTGAGAATTTCTGAGGTAAGGTTGGAATAAAGTACAGATTAGAGCATACCCAGTTAATGTAGTCCAGACGGAAAGCAGGAGATGAGCAAAAGTAAACATCCTTAGGCCTAGCAGCTCTTTTTCTCCACATATATCTTTTATTGGGAAAATTATTTGACGGCTCTGTGTATAATTGAGCAAAATACTTAGTATCTCAAGTTCTCCACCTACTTCATGAGGTGGTTGTAAGGATATAATAAATGAAATAATATATTTAAAATATTCAGAACAGTAGAAAATGCATAATAAACACTCAAAAATATTAGCTATTTGTATTGTTATTATACAAGCTAGAAAGTCATAAGAATCATTTTTTTAAAAAGTATAAATAAATTAAAAGGGCTTGGTGGAGACTGTCAGACCAGATTTTTAAATAAAACGAACCTAAGTATATACTATCTATAAGAAATCCTTTTTAAAATATAACCATAGATACATTGAAACAAAAATATTTTTAAAAGATACACCTTGCAAAAACTAGTAAGAAATACTCTTAGAGGATAAAAAAGAAATCCTCTAGAAAGTGATGAATAGGGGAGGAATTACGATGGGCCTTATAGGGGAGATGTTATTTTAGCGGGACATTGAATGATACATATAAGATTTAAACAGTAAGGGACAGAGGAGGGAGGAAAAGGAAGCATAGGGCTTGTTCTAGAAGCATTCAATATTGTAGTTTGACTGGGGCAGCATTTTCATGAAGAGAAGTAAGGGAAGATGCAGCTGGGCAGGTAGGTCACTGCTAGACTTTGGAGGACTTCTGAATGGCAGGATAAAGTGCTTTTTTCCTATTGGTAGTGTGGAGCCATTGAAATTTTTTGAACAGGTGAGTAATATGATTAGAACGATATTTTAGAAATATTGTTCTGATAGCTATGACCAAGGGTTAGGAGGAGGCTGACCCAGAGAAGATGTAAATAATGGCTGAATTTAAACAAGGTCAATGTGGATGGAGTGAGGGATTCAAAGGTAGAATCTATAGAACTTGGCAACTGAAAGAACTGGGATAAGGTTATAGAGGGATATTTGATTCTGTGTTTTTGAGCTTGGGTACTGATAAGGGTGATAGTGCCATTAACAACCAGAGGAGAAGGTTTAGGGGTGAGAATATGTTCCAGTTCTGTTCCATTCTATCTTACTTCAATGAACACATTCTAGTGGGATCTTAAAGGCTATTCAGTCTAGCTCCACCATATGATGGTTTAAATCTTCTCTGTAATGTTTTCTGCTACTGCTTACACACTTCCAATGACAGGAAACTCAGTACTTCTCAGGGCAGCCTACTTTGGCAATCCTAATAACTCTTGTTTCTCTTAAACTGAAATATGTCTCTCTATAGTTTCTACATATTTATTTGGCTTTTGTAACCACAGAGATTAATCAAATCTTTTTTATTCTCTACATGGACTCCCTTCAGATATTTGAAGGCAGCCATGAAATATTTAACCCAATAATGTCTTCAACAGCGTGGATGGGTCTCTCCCTTCCAGGCCTTGGAGCACTGTGTACAGGGCATCAGAAGCACCCTCCTCTTTTGGAAAAGTGTATGAACATTCAATTTAGCAAATACTTCCTAGGTCTTGCTCCAGGGACACAGAGATGAATAATATGATGCTCTCAAGGAGCTCCTAGTCTAATAGAAAAGTCAGATATCAATTGAATACATTATAGTAAAGGATGATAACCACAAAGACAAGCATAGGTATAAGATTCATAAATACATTCATGTTGGGAAGAGGGAGCATTAGGTCAGGAAAAGCTTTTTCAGAAGAAGTGAAATGTACACTAAAGTTTGAAGGATTGAAGGAAAACTAGGAATTGGCAGGCAGACAATGGGTGTAAAGAGCACTTTATAAAGAGAATACAGTAATTACTAAACTTCAGGGAAAGGAAAAAGTTAAGAATAGCTTCAGTTTTTCTAGCTAGGTTGGCAACATAAATGGTGATGTTATTAACGAATAAGGGGAAGAGAGGAACAGCAGATCTGACAAGTGGGTATAGGAAGTAAATGGTAAAAGGATTTCATTTTAAACATTTAAACATTTAAAACTTGAAGGACACACAAAACCAAAGATCACTGTACATGAACGACACATAGAACTTGTGTGCATGTGTGTGTGTATGCACGCCTACATGTGTGTGTTTGACTGCTGTCCAAACCAACATAATATACTTCCATCATGTGTGCTCAAACAACTTCAGCATCTAGACTTTGAATCCATACTTCCTAAAATGTGATCAGTGATCATCTGCATCAGAAGCACTAAATCAGTTGTTAAAGGTAAAGTTCTGGACACCAACCTTATGAAACATATTGAGATACATTGCCTTAAGGAATATGGTTTATAATAATCTTTGGCAGGACACAGCCATCCTCAGACAGTTTTGAAGCCTTCATGGTTACTTACCAAATAAAAGCAGAGAATATCAGAACTAGAATAAACCTTTGGAATTAGTCTAGCTTAATCTTTTCTTATTTAGAAGGGGAAACCAAGGCCCATAAAGGGGAAAGTGACTCACCCATGATTATCTGAACAGGAATTGGAAGAGAATAGACTGGGACTTAGGCCTCCTAGCCCCTAGACCAGTGTTCTTGTAAGCTGGTCTAAGTACAAGCATCTCTTGTGATTTCTGAATCAATTTGCTACTCTAATCAAAAACAAAAATTTGGCCCAGGTAATATCCAGATACAGAGCCATTTTGAGCTGATGATTGCTTTAGCTGTTCAACTCCCAAGCCTGTCATTGCTCATATGTGCATGGAATGTAACCGATTTATAATATCTCCTGACTATGTCCTCCTGACTATGGATCTTCACTGGTATTTCATTCCAAACCCCTATCTTACAGTTATACATACATATACATATATCATATACATAACAAAATAGATTATTGTGGAGTACATGTGTCATTCTAAACACAACTTGAAATCCAGTGTGCCTCATTTTTTCCCTACAAGTTTCCATTTCTACCTATAGATTTTACTCCTTATAATCATCAGAAATCTGCCTTGAAAACTGTTCATTCTTTATGTTGTGTGTTGTTGTTTTTTATATTAGGCAATTACCATTGCTGCCACTTAGTTTATAAATACATACCGTCTTATACTGCACACGAACTAGGAAACCAGGTTTCTTTAACCAAATTTATATTCCCACTATGGGCACTAGTTCAAATCAGAGATGGAATTTTGTGCATTTGATTGTTCCAAGTATGGGGTACTGCAACAGTTGACTAGAGCATTTCCAAATTATATTTCAAGTATGCTGGTATGAATGTCAATAAAGAAACCTGAAAAGTCTCAAGTCCAAACACCCAAACTTGCCCCTCTTCTTACCTGACCCAACCCAACATTGTAGTATGAGTCCATTACCATTTGAATAATTAGCAGCTTCTTTGTGATATCTGAACAGCAACTGCTTCATAGCTTCTCACCTCCATCCCTTCTCTCGAAGAAAGGATGTTCGTTTAAGGAAAAGGACCACTAAAACACTGCTATAGACTGAATGTCTGTGGTCCCCCAAAATTCATATGTTGAAACATAATTCCTAATGTAATGGTATTAGGAGGTGATTAGATCATGAGGGTGGAGCTCTCATGAATGGGATCAGTGCCCTTATAAAAGAAACCCTATAAAAGACAGATCCCTAACCTTTTCCACCACATGAGGACAAGGCAAGAAGATGGCCTTCTGTGAACCAGGAAGTGGGCCCTCACCAAATACCACATCTATTGGTATCTTGATGTTGGACTTTGCAGTCTCCAGAACTACGAGAAATAAACGTTTGCTGTTTAAGCCACATAGACTGTGGTCTTTTCATTATAGAGGCCCAAACTGATTAAGATAAACACCAAGTAATCAGACATGGTGGGACCAACATTACTGCCATTCCCTGAGAAGTCCAGGCTCCCAGCCATAGTCCTCTCCATTCCCATTCACCATGCTGCCTCCATAGTCATCTTTTAAAACAGGTTTGAACTTCTTCCAGAAATATGTACTGGACAAAATTTTTGCTATTCCTCCCAGTATATAAAACTACAAACTCATGATATTATATGTGAAACAAACATAAGAAGATTTGGAAAGGTGAATAGATGTAGGCAGACTGACTAGGGAGTGAAAGACCCAAGGAACAACATCCTGATGGGTTTCCTGGATTTTCTTTTTGCATCATATATCCCATACTTGACATTAAAGCCAACAACCCAGAAATGCCAACAGATGTTGGCAAAAAGTGCAAACAAATGTCTTCCTGTTCTAGCCAAAGGACCAGGAAAGAGACAGTCTAGCAAGATGTAATACTTTTAGACAATAATCTCTCTACTCCAGCCAAATACCATACACAAAAATCTAGAGCCACCACATCAGCAAAAGCCAAGTGAGAGACCTAGACTTCTACCCTCAAGAGCCTATGTCAAGGCACCTAAACATTCACTGCTAAGGAGGAATAAGGGAAGGCTGAGTGTGGAGCCAGGACTTTCATTACCATTAGATGGTATTGAGCACCCCCTGCCAGGTGTCAGTGAAGACCATGTAGGGATCCTGGAATTCCAGACTCACCTGACAGAAACAGGGCACATCTGTCCCTTCCATCTCTCTGTTCAGGTGATATCAGAAGAGGCTTAGTAGAGTCAGGGCACTCATCACTGCCCAGCAATAACAAGGCCAACTCCACTGTGGTGTCAATAGAGTCCATATTAGAAGCCATTAACAAGGCACTCCTACCCCTCATTACCAGGGAGGTATCAGTGGAAGCCTAGTAAGGAGTCAGAACTCCCACCTTTTCCAAGAAGTACTAAAGAGTTCCCCCACTCCTGTTGGGTATCAGTGGTGGCCTACTGGAGACTTTGAATTTCAACCCCCACCTGGTAGTAATGAGATCGTGCATTCTCCTTCCCTGTTTGGAGTAGTGTCAGAGGAATCCAGAAAAAATAGAATGTTTAAATAAAATCAGCAAAAAATAGCAATCAGTAGATTCCAAAACTGAGATAACAGAGATGTTAGAATTATCTGACACAGATTTTAAAGCAGCATCATAAAAATGTTTCAATGAAAAATTACAAAAACAAAATTGAAAAAAGGAAAAAGTAGAATATCTCAGGGCAGAAGCAGAAAATTTCAACACAGAAAAGAAGATATAAAGAAGAACCAAATATAAACTTTAGCACTGAAAAATACAATAACCCAAGTAAGAAACTCATTGGATGGGATCAACAGCAGAATGGAGGAGACAAAGGAAAGAATCAATGAAGTGGAAGATAGAACAATATAAATTACCCAATCCGAAGAACAATGAGAAATTTAAAACAAATTTACAGAGCTTCAGGAACCTGTGGGACTATAACAAAAAAATCTAACATTCATGTCATCAGAGTCCCAAAAGAGGGATGCAAGAGGCTAAGGCTGACAAATAATTAAAGAAATAATTATTGAAAGCTTCCCAAATATGTCAAAAGATAGAAATCGACAGATTAAAGAAATTGAGCAAATCCCAAATAGGATAAATTAAAAGAAATCCACACCAAGACTCAGTTACAATTCTTGAAATTAAAGACAAATAAAAAATCTTGAAGTAGTAAAAGAGAAATTGCACCTTATCTATAAGTTAAAGCAATTCAAATGATAGTGGATTTCTCATCGAAACCATGGATGCCAGAAGGAAGAAGCACAACATTTTTCAAATGCTGGAGAAAAAAACAAATGAACAAACAACTTTTCCAGAATTCTGTAGTCAATGAAAATATGCTTCAAGAGTAAAGAGAAAATCAAGACATTCTTAGAAGAAGGGCAAATAAAATAATTTGTCATCAGACCAACTCCAAAGTATTGGCTAAAGGAAGTTCTCTAAAGAGAAAAGAAATGAGATAGAGGGAACCTTGAAATATTAGGAATAAGAAATGGTAATCAGGGAATTCCCTGGTGGTCCAGTGGTTAAGACTCCATGCATTCACTACTGAGAGCCCAGGTTCAATACCTGCTCAAGGAACTAAGATCCCACAATCTGTGCAGTGAGGCAAAAAAAAAAAAAAGTAATCAAAACAAATATATGGGTAAATAGACCAGATTATCTTCCTCCCCTTTATATTTTAAAATTATGTATCATGGTTTAAACAAAACTTACTGAACTATCTCATGTGGTTCTCAATGAGTGTAGAGGAAATATTTAAGACAATATTTTTTTAAAAACATCTTTATTGAAGTATAATTGCCTTACAATGGTGTGTTAGCTTCTGCTTTATAACAAAGTGAATCAGTTATACATATACAATATGTTCCCATTTCTCCTCCCTCTTGCATCTCCCTCCCATCCCACCCCTCTAGGTGGTCACAAAGCACCGAGCTGATCTCCCTGTGCTATGCGGCTGCTTCCCACTAGTTATCTGTTTTACATTTGGTAGTGTATATATGTCCATGACACTCTCTTACCCTGTCACATCTCACCCCACCCCCTCCCCATATCCTCAAGTCCATTCTCTAGTAGGTCTGTGTCTTTATTCCCGTCTTGCCACTGGGTTCTTCGTGGCCTTTTTTTTTTTTTCCCTTAGATTCCGTATATATGTGTTAGCATACTGTATTTGTTTTTCTCTTTCTGACTTACTTCACTCTGTATGACAGACTCTAACTCCATCCACCTCATTACAAATACCTCCATTTCATTTCTTTTTATGGCTGAGTAATATTCCATTGTATATATGTGCCACATCTTCTTTATCCATTCATCTGTCGATGGACATTTAGGTTGCTTCCATGTCCTGGCTATCGTAAACAGAGCTGCAATGAACATTTTGGTACATGACTCTTTTTTACCTATGGTTTTCTCAGGGTATATGCCCAGTATTGGGATTGCTGGGTAGTATGGTAGTTCTATTTGTAGTTTTTTAAGGAACCTCCATACTGTTCTCCATAGTGGCTGTATCAATTTACATTCCCACCAACAGTGCAAGAGTGTTCCCTTTCCTCCACACCCTCTCCAGCATTTATTGTTTCTAGATTTTTTGATGATGGCCATTCTGACCGGTGTGAGATGATATCTCACTGTAGTTTTGATTTGCATTTCTCTAATGATTAATGATGTTGAGCATTCTTTCATGTGTCTGTAGGCCATCTGTATATCTTCTTTGGAGAAATGTCTATTTAGGTCTTCTGCCCATTTTTGGATTGGGTTGTTCGTATTTTTGTTACTGAGCTGCATGAGCTGCTTGTAAATCTTGGAGATTAATCCTTTGTCAGTTGCTTCATTAGCAAATATTTTCTCCCATTCTGATGGTTGTCTTTTGGTCTTGTTTATGGTTTCCTTTGCTGTGCAAAAGCTTTTAAGTTTCATTAGGTCCCATTTGTTTATTTGTGTTCTTATTTCCATTTCTCTGGGAGCTGGGTCAAAAAGAATCTTGCTGTGATGTATGTCATAGAGTGTTCTGCCTATGTTTTCCTCTAAGAGTTTGATAGTGTCTGCCCTTACACTTAGGTCTTTAATCCATTTTGAGTTTATTTTTGTGAATGGTGTCAGGGAGTGTTCTAATTTCATACTTTTACATGTACCTGTCCAATTTTCCCAGCACCACTTATTGAAGAGGCTGTCTTTTCTCCACTGTATATGCTTGCCTCCTTTATCAAAGATAAGGTGACCATATGTGTGTGGGTTTATCTCTGGGCTTTCTATCCTGTTCCATTGATCTATATTTCTGTTTTTGTGCCAGTACCAAACTGTCTTGATTACTGAAGCTTTGTAATATAGTCTGAAGTCAGGGAGCCTGATTCCCCCAGCTCCATTTTTCGTTCTCAAGATTGCTTTGGCTATTCAGGGTCTTTTGTGTTTCCATACAAATTGTGAAATTTTTTGTTCTAGTTCTGTGAAAAATGCCAGTGGTAGTTTGATAGGGATTGCATTGAATCTGTAGATTGCTTTGGGTAGTAGAGTCATTTTCACAATGTTGATTCTTCCAATCCAGGAACATGGTATATCTCTCCATCTATTTGTATCATCTTTAATTTCTTTCATCAGTGTCTTATAATTTTCTGCATACAGGTCTTTTGTCTCCTTAGGTAGGTTTATTCCTAGATATTTTATTCTTTTTGTTGCAATGGTTAATGGGAGTGTTTTCTTAATTTCACTTTCAGATTTTTCGTCATTAGTGTATAGAAATGCAAGAGATTTCTGTGCAATAATTTGGTATCCTGCTACTTTACCAAATTCATTGATTAGCTCTAGGAGTTTGCTGGTAGCATCTTTAGGATTCTCTATATATAGTATCATGTCATCTGCAAATAGTGACAGCTTTACTTCTTCTTTTCCGATTTGGATTCCATTTATTTCTTTGTCTTCTCTGATTGCTGTGGCTAACACTTCCAAAACTATGTTGAATAACAGTGATGAGAGTGGGCCACCTTGTCTTGTTCCTGATCTTAGTGGAAATGGTTTCAGTTTTTCACCATTGAGGACAATGTTAGCTGTGGGTTTGTCATATATGGCCTTTATTATGTTGAGGAAAGATCCCTCTATGCCTACTTTCTGCAGGGCTTTTATCATAAATGGGTGTTGAATTTTGTTGAAAGCTTTCTCTGCATCTATTGAGATGATCATATGGTTTTTCTCCTTCAATTTGTTAATATGATGTATCACGTTGATTGATTTGCGTATATTGAAGAATCCTTGCATTCCTGGGATAAACCCCACTTGATCATGGTGTATGATCCTTTTAATGTGCTGTTGGATTCTGTTTGCTAGTATTTTGTTGAGGATTTTTGCATCTATGTTCATCAGTAATATTGGCCTGTAGTTTTCTTTCTTTGTGACATCTTTGTCTGGTTTTGGTATCAGGGTGATGGTGGCCTCGTAGAATGATTTTGGGAGTGTTCCTCCCTCTGCAATATTTTGGAAGAGTTTGAGAAGGATAGGTGTTAGCTCTTCTCTAAATGTTTGATAAAATTCACCTGTGAAGCCATCTGGTCCTGGGCTTTTGTTTGTTGGAAGGTTTTTAATCACAGTTTCAATTTCAGTGCTTGTGATGGGTCTGTTCATATTTTCTATTTCTTCCTGGTTCAGTCTCGGCAGTTTGTGCATTTCTAAGAATCTGTCCATTTCTTCCAGGTTGTCCATTTTATTGGCATAGAGTTGCTTGTAGTAATCTCTCATGATCCTTTGTATTTCTGCAGTGTCAGTGGTTACTTCTCCTTTTTCATTTCTAATTCTATTGATTTGAGTCTTCTCCCTTTTTCTCTTGATGAGTCTGGCTAATGGTTTATCAATTTTGTTTATCTTCTCAAAGAACCAGCTTTTAGTTTTATTGATTTTTGCATTGTTTCCTTCATTTCTTTTTCATTTATTTCTGACCTGATCTTTATGATTTCTTTCCTTCTGCTAGCTTTGGGGTTTTTTTGTTCTTCTTTCTCTAATTGCTTTAGGTGCAAGGTTAGGTTGTTTATTCGAGATGTTTCCTGTTTCTTGAGGTAGGCTTGTATTGCTATAAACTTCCCTCTTAACACTGCTTTTGCTGCGTCCCATAGGTTTTGGGTCGTCGTGTCTCCATTGTCATTTGTTTCTAGGTATTTTTTGATTTCCCCTTTGATTTCTTCAGTCATCACTTCGTTATTAAGTAGTGTATTGTGTAGCCTCCATGTGTTTGTATTTTTTACACATCTTTTCCTGTAATTGATATCTAGTCTCATAGCGTTGTGGTCGGAAAAGATACTTGATACGATTTCAATTTTCTTAAATTTACCAAGGCTTGATTTGTGACCCAAGATATGGTCTATCCTGGAGAATGTTCCATGAGCACTTGAGAAAAATGTGTATTCTGTTGTTTTTGGATGGAATGTCCTATACATATCAATTAAGTCCATCTTGTTTAATGTATCATTTAAAGCTTGTGTTTCCTTATTTATTTTCATTTTGGATGATCTGTCCATTGGTGAAAGTGGGGTGTTAAAGTCCCCTACTATGATTGTGTTGCTGTCGATTTCCCCTTTTATGGCTGTTAGTATTTGCCTTATGTATTGAGGTGCTCCTATGTTGGGTGCATAAATATTTACAATTGTTATACCTTCCTCTTGGATCGATCTCTTGATCATTATATAGTGTCCTTCTTTGTCTCTTGTAATAGTCTTTATTTTAAAGTCTTTTTTGTCTGATATGAGAATTACTACTCCAGCTTTCTTTTGATTTCCATTTGCATGGAATATCTTTCTCCATCCCCTCACTTTCAGTCTGTATGTGTCTCTAGGTCTGAAGTGGGTCTCTTGTAGACAGCATATATATGGGTCTTGTTTTTGTATCCATTCAGCCAGCCTGTGTCTTTTGGTGGGAGCATTTAATCCATTTACATTCAAGGTAATTATCGATATGTATGTTCCTATTCCCATTTTCTTAATTGTTTGGGGTTTGTTATTGTAGGTGTTTTCCTTCTCTTGTGTTTCTTGCCTAGAGAAGTTTCTTTAGCATTTGTTGTAAAGCTGGTTTGGTGGTGCTGAACTCTCTCAGCTTTTGCTTGTCTGTAAATGTTTTAATTTCTCCATCGAATCTGAATGAGATCCTTCCTGGGTAGAGTAATCTTGGTTGTAGGTTTTTCTCCTTCATCACTTTAAGTATATCCTGCCACTCCCTTCTGGCTTGCAGAGTTTCTGCTGAAAGATCAGCTGTTAACCTTATGGGGATTCCCTTGTGTGTTATTTGTTGTTTTTCCTTTGCTGCTTTTAATATGTTTTCTTTATATTTAATTTTTGACAGTTTGATTAATATGTGTCTTGGCGTGTTTCTCCTTGGGTTTACCCTGTATGGGACTCTCTGTGCTTCCAGGACTTGATTAACTATTTCCTTTTCCATATTAGGGAAGTTTTCAACTATAATCTCTTCAAATATTTTCTCAGTCCCTTTCTTTTTCTCTTCTTCTTCTGGGACCCCTATAATCCGAATGTTGGTGCATTTAATGTTGTCCCAGAGGTCTCTGAGACTGTCCTCAGTTCTTTTCATTCTTTTTTCTTTATCCTGCTCTGCAGTAGTTATTTCCACCATTTTATCTTCCAGGTCACTTATCCGTTCTTCTGCCTCAGTTATTCTGCTATTGATCCCATCTAGAGTATTTTTAATTTCATTTATTGTGTTTTTCATCATTGCTTGGTTCCTCTTTAGTTCTTCTACATCCTTGTTAAATGTTTCTTGCATTTTGTCTATTCTATTTGCAAGATTTTGGATCATCCTTACTATCATTATTCTGAATTCTTTTTCAGGTAGACTACCTATTTCCTCTTCATTTGTTAAGTCTGGTGTGTTTTGACCCTGCTCCTTCATCTGCTGTGTGTTTTTCTGTCGTCTCATTTTGCTTATCTTACTGTGTTTGGGGTCTCCTTTTCACAGGCTGCAGGTTTGTAGTTCCCGTTGTTTTTGGTATCTGTCCCCAGTGGCTAAGGTTGGTTCAGTGGGTTGTGTATGCTTCCTGGTGTAGGGAACTAGTGCCTGAGCTCTGGTGGATGAGGCTGGATCTTGTCTTTCTGGTGGGCACGTCCACGTCTGGTGGTGTATTTTGGGGTGTCTGTGTCTTTATTATGATTTTAGGCAGCCTCTCTGCTAATGGATGGGGCTGTGTTCCTGTCTTGCTAGTTGTTTGTCATAGGGTGTCCAGCACTGTAGCTTGCTGTTCGTTGAGTGAAGCTGGGTCTTGATGTTGAGATGGAGATTTCTGAGAGATTTTTGCCGTTTGGTATTATGTGGAGCTGGGAGGTCTCTTGTGGACCAGTGTCCTGAAGTTGGCTCTCCCACCTCAGAGGCACGGCCCTTATGCCTGACTGGAGCACCGAGAGCCTTTCGTCCACACGGCTCAGAGTAAAAGGGAGAAAAAATAGAAAGAAAGAAAGAAAGAGGCTATAATATAGTGAAGTAAAATAAAGCTATTGTAAAGCAAAGCTATACAGACAAAATCTCACCCAGAAGCATATACATATACACTCACAAAAAAAAAGAAAAGGGGAAAAATTAATATATCCTGCTCCCAAAGTCCACCTCCTGAATTTGGGATGATTCGTTGTCTATTCAGGTATTCAACAGATGCAGGCACATCAAGTTGTTTGTAGAGTGTTAATCCGCTGCTTCTGAGGCTGCTGGGAGAGATTTCCCCTTCTCTTCCCTGTTCGCACAGCTCCTGGGGTTCAGCTTTGGATTTGGACCCGCCTCTGCATGTAGGTCGCCTGAGGGCGTCTATTCCTCGCCCAGACAGGACGGGGTTAAAGGAGCAGCTGCTTCGGGGGCTCTGGCTCACTCAGGCGGGGGGAGGGAGGGGTACGGAGGAGGCGGGGCGAGCCTGCGGCGTCAGAGGCCGGCGTGACGTTGCACCAGCCTGAGGCGCGCAGTTCGTTCTCCCGGGGAAGTTGTCCCCGGATCACGGGACCCTGGCAGTGGCGGGCGGCACAGGCTACCGGGAGGGGTGGTGTGGAGAGTGACCTGTGCTCACACACAGGCTTTTTGGAGGCAGCAGCAGCAGCCCCAGCGTCTCACGCCCGTCTCTGGGGTCCGCGATGATCACCGCAGCTCGCGCCCTTCTCTGGAGTTCGTTTAGGCGGCGCTCTGAATCCCCTCTCCTTGTGCGCCGCGAAACAAAGAGGCAAGAAAAAGTCTCTTGCCTCTTCGGCAGCTGCAGACTTTCTCCCGATCTCCCTCCCAGCCAGCTGCGGTGCACTAACCCCTTCAGGCTGTGTTCACGCCACCAGCCCCAGTCCTCTCCCTGCGATCCGACTGAAGCCGAGCCTCAGCTCCCAGCCCCGCCCCCCCGCGGGTGAGCCGACAAGCCTCTCGGGCTGCTGAGTGCTGCTCGGCGCCGAGCCTCTGTGCGGGAATCTCTCCGTTTTTCCCTCTGCGCCCCTGTTGCTGTAGGGTCCGCGCTGATAGCTGCGGCTCGTGCCCGTCTCTGAAGTTCGTTTAGGCGGCGCTCTGAATCCCCTCTCCTTGCGCACCAGGAAACAAAGAGGGAAGAAAAAGTCTCTTGCCTATTCGGCAGCTGCAGACTTTTTCCCGGACTCCCTCCCAGCTAGCTGTGGCACACTAGCCCCTTCAGGCTGTGTTCACGCCGCCAACCCCAGTCTTCTCCCTGCGATCCGACCAAAGCCCGAGCCTCAGCTCCCAGTCCCTCCCGCCCCAGCGGGGGAGCAGACAAGCCTCTAGGGCTGGTGCTTGCTGGTAGGCACTGCTCCTCCGTGCGGGAACCTCTCCGCTTTGCCCTCCGCACCCCTGTGGCTGCGCTCTCCTCCGTGGCTCTGAAGCTTCCCCCCTCTGCCACCCACAGTCTCTGCCCGCGAAGGGGCTTCCTAGTGCGTGGAAATCTTTCCTCCTTCACAGCTCCCTCCCACTGGTGCAGGTGCCGTCCCTATTCTTTTGTCTCTGTTATTTCTTTTTTCTTTTGCCCTACCCAAGTACGGGGGGAATTTCTTGCCTTTTTGGAGGTCGGACGTTTTCTGCCAGCGTTCAGTGGGTGTTCTGTAGGAGCAGTTCCACGAGTAGATGTATTTCTACTGTATCTGTGGGAAGGAAGGTGATCTCCGCGTCTTACTCTTCCACCATCTTCTCTCCTCCCCCTAAGACAATATTTTAAATGGGGTCAAATAAACTGGTAACATTATAACACCAGTAGATTGATAAGTTTTGCAAACATAATGTAATACTTAAAATAACAACTATAAAAGCTATGCAGAGATATACTCCAAAAAGGAATGTATAAATCAACATAGAATTGTAAAATATGTTCATGTAATGCAAAAAAAAAAAAGACAAGACATATAAAACAGAGAAGCAAAAAAAAAAAAAAGCAGAAAGAACAAAGAGAAAACCAAAAGTAAAGTGGCAGGTATAAGCTCTTATATATAAATAATTAAATTAAAATTAAATGGTCAAAACACAAAGTTTAAAATTAAAAGATAAAGGTTCACAGATTGAATTTAAAAACATAACCCAAGTATTTTCTGTCTAAAAGATACTCACTGCAAATATAGCAGTGGTATGAAAGTAAAAGAATGGAGAAAATATATCATAAATGCATTAATAAAAAAGAAGCAACAGTGGTTATATTAATATCAGATAAAGTAGACTAAGAGCAAAGAAAATTGACAGATACAGAAAAGGACATTAGATAATGCTAAAAGGGTCCATTCACAAAGAAGGCAAAACAATCCAAATATGTATGCAAAAAACGACGGAGCTGCAAAATATGTGAAGCAAAAATTGATAAAACTAAAAGGAGAAAGAGACAAATCTAGATTTGGTTGGAGGCTTCAATACTCCTTTTTTACCAATTGACAGAAAATAAGCAAATATATAGAAGAATTCAACAACACTATCAACCAATAAAATGATCTAATCTATATTTATAAGAAACTTCACCAAATAACAACAGCAAACACATTCCTTACAAGTGCACAAGGAATGTATAACAAGGTAGACCATATCTTGGGCACCCAACATTATTTAAATTTAATTAAATTTAAAACATTTTAAATCTTACAGATTGTATTTTCTGACAACAATGGAATCAAACTAGAAATCAATAAGAGAAAGATAATAGGAAAATCTGCAAACATTTGGATACTAAGAAACACACTACAAAATACATGGGTAAAAAGAAAGCCGCACGGGAACTTAAATAATACATGGAACTAAATGAAAATTAAAATGAAATAGAAAAACACAAACACGTGGAAGCTAAACAATATGTTACTAAACAAGCAATGGAACACTAAAGAAATCAAAGAGGAAGTCAAAAAATACCTAGAGACCAATGAAAATGAAAGCACGACAATCCAAACTCTATGGGACACAGCAAAAACAGTTCTAAGAGGGAAGTTTATAGCAATACAATCTTACCTCAGGAAACAAAAAAAAATCTCCAACAACCTAACTATACACCTAAAGCAACTAGAGAAAGAAGAACAAACAAAACCCAAAGTTAGTAGAGGGGCAAGAAATCATAAAGATCACAGCAGAAATAAAATGAAATAGAGGTGAAGAAAGCAATAGTGAAGATCAATGAAACGAAAACCTGGTTCTTTGAAAAGATAAACAAAATTGGTAAATCTTTAGGCATACTCATCAAGGAAAAAAGGGAGAGAGCTCAAATTAACAAAATAAGAAAAGAAAAAGGAGAAGGTTCAAGTGACAACACAGAAATACAAAGGATCATTAGAGACTGCTATAAGGAACTATATGAACAAAAAAATGGACAATGTAGAAGAAATGAACAAATTCTAAGAAAGGTACAACTTTCCAAGACTGAACCAGGAAGAAATAGATAATATGAACAGACACATCTCAAGTACTGAAATTGACTGTGATTAAAAAACTTCCAATAAATAAAAGTCCAGGACCAGATGGCTTCACAGGTGAATTCTATCAAACATTTAAAGAAGAGTTAACACCTATCCTGTTGAAACTCTTTCAGAAAATTGGAGAGGAGGGAACACTCCCAAACTCATTCTATGAGACCGCTATCTCCCTGATACCAAAACCAGACAAAGATACCAAAAAAAAAAAAAAAAATTACAGCCCAATATCACTGATGAACATAAAGGCAAAAATCCTCAAAAAAAATACAAGCAAACAAAATCTAACATTACATTACAAGGATCATACACCATGATCAACTGGGATTTATCCCAGAGATGCAAGGATTTTTCAGTATACACAAATCAATCAGTGATACACCACACTAAGAAACTGAAGAATAATAACCATATGGTCATCTCAACAGATGCAGAAAAATCTTTTGACAAAATTCAACACCCATTTAACTCTCCATAAAGTGGGGATTGAGGGAAGCTACATCAACATAATTTAAGGCCATATATGACAAACCCACAGCTAACATCATACTCAGTGGTGAAAAACTGAAAACATTACCTCTAAGATCAGGAACAAGACAAGGATGTCCACTCTCACCACTTTTATTCAACATAGTTTTGGAAGTCCTAGCCATGGCAATCAGAGAAGTAAAAGAAATAAAAGGAATCCAAATTGGAAAAGAAGAAGTAAAACTGTCACTGTTTGCAGATGACATGATGCTATACATAGAAAATCCTAAAGATACTACCAGAAAACTACTAGAGCTCATCAATGAATTTGGTAACTTTGCAGGATACAAAATTAATACACAGCAATCTTTTGCATTCCTATACACTAACAATGAAAAATCAGAAAAATTAAGGAAACAATCCCATTTACTATCACATCAAAAAGAATAAAATACTTAGGAATAAACCTAAGAAAGCAAAAACCTGTACTCTAAAAACTATAAGATGCTGATGAAAGAAATAGAAGATGACACAAACAGATGGAAAGATATACCATGTTCTTGGATTTGAAGATTCAAAACTATCAAAATGACTATACTACCCAAGGGAATCTACAGATTCAATGCAATCCCTATCAAATTACCAATGGCATTTTTCACAGAACTAGAACAAAAAAATTTAAAATTCGTATGGAAATACTAAAGACCTCAAATAGCCAAAGCAATTCTGAGAAAGAAGAATGGAGCTGGGATAATCAGGCTCCCTGACTTCAGACTATACTATAAAGCTATAGTCATGAAAACACTATAGTACTGGCACAAAAACAGAAATATAGATCAATGGAACAGGACAGAAAGTCCATGCACCCATGGTCAATTAACCTAAGAAAAAGGAGACAAGGCTCTACAATGGAGAATAGTCTCTTCAATAAATGGTGCTGGGCAAACTGGACAGCTACATGTAAAAGAACAAAATTAGAACACTCTCTAACACCATACACAAAAATAAACTCAAAATGGATTACAGACCTAAATGTAAGACTGCATACTATAAAACTCTTAGAAGAAAACATAGCCAGAACACTCTTTGACATAAATCATAGCAATATCTTTTTGGATCCACCTCCTAGATTAATGAAAATAAAAACAAAAATAAACAACTGGGACCTAATGAAACTTTACAGCTTTTGCCCAGCAAAGGAAGCCATAAGCAAACCAAAAAGATAACCTACAGAAATGAAGAAAATATTTGCAGCTGAGGCGACCAGCAAGGGATTAATCTGAAATTATATAAACAGCTCATGCAGCTCAATATTAAAAAAAAAACACACAATCAAAAAATTGGCAGAAGATCTAAATCGACATTTCTTCAAAGAAGGCATACAGATCTCCCAAAAGCCCATGAAAATTTGTTCAACATCGCTAATTACTAGAGAAATGCAAATCAAAACTACAATGAGGTATCACATCACATCAGTCAGAATGGCCATCATCAAAAAGTCTACAAACAATAAATGCTGGAGAGGGTGTGGAGAAAAGGGAACCCTCCTGCACTGTTGGTGGGAATGTAAATTGGTACAACCACTATGCCCCATAACTTCCTAGGACTTGAATTTTTTTTTTTTTGGCCATGCCACGTGGCATGCGGGGTCTTAGTACCCTGACCAGGGATTGAAACCATGCCAACTGCAGTGGAAGAGTGGAGTCCTAACCACTGGATTGCCAAGGAAGTGCTCAGAATTGAATTCTTAATTTAAAAACTGAGAATGAGATGATTTCGCTGGGGAATTCGACTAAATGTTTAAAGAAGAATCAACCAGTTATACGTAATCTCTTCCTAATAATAGAAGAGGAGAGAACACTTTCCAACTCTTTTTATGAAGATGGCATTACTGTATAACTAAATCAGAGAAAGACAGTCCAAAGAAGAAAACTATAGACCAAAATCTCTCACGAATATAGACAAAAAATCCTTAACAAAATATTAGCAAATAAAATTCATCAAAATACAAAATAATTATACTACAAGATCATGCAAAGTTTATTCCAGGAATGCAAGGATGATTTCATGTTAGAAAAAACACTGTAATCCACCATATTAACAGAACAAGAAGCATATCCACATGATTATGTTAAAAGATACAGAGAAAGCATTTGACGCAATTTAATACTAATTCATGATCAGAACACTCAGAAATGTAGGAACAGAGGAAAACTTCCTCAAGTTAGTAATAAGCATTTACAAAAAAATCTACAGCTAACGTTACAATTAATAGTGAAAGGCAATGTTTTCCCATGTAATAGGGAATGAAGCAAGGATGTCTGCTCTTCCCACTCTTATTCAATATAGTGCTGGAAATTCTAACCAGTGAGGTAAGGCAAAAAAAAAAAGGTATACAGATTGGAAAGAAAGATATAAAACTGTCCTTATTGCAGATGTCATAATTGGCTATATAGAAAATTCCAGAGACTCTACAAAAATTCTTAGAACTAATAAGTGAGTTCTGCATAGTCTCAGCATACAAGCACAATATTTAAAAAAGCAATTGTATTCCTATATATTAGCAATGAGCACATAGACACTGAAATTAAAAATACAATACCATTTACAGTCATTCAAAAATTCAAATACTTAGGTATAAAGCCAACAAAACATGTGTCTAAAACTACAAAATACTAAAAAGAGAAACCAAAGATGATTTAAATAAATGTAGAGACATACCATGTTCATGCATTAGAAGACTCAACAAAGTAGAGAAGTGAATTCTCACCAAATTGGTCTAAGGTTTATCACAATTCCTGTCAAAATTCTAGTAACGTTTTTTATAGATATAAACAAGATAATTCTGAAATTTATATGGAAAGCAAAAGGAACTAGAGTAGCTAAAATGATTTGAAGAAGGAGAATAAAGTGAGAGGAATCAGTGTACCCAAATTCAAAAGTTATATATAGCTACAGTAATCAAGACTATAGTCTTGGCAGGAGGAATAGACACAAAGATCAATGGAACAGAACTGAATATACAGAAGGTAGCCCCCCACAAGTACAGCCAAATGATTCTTCACAGAGTTGCAAAAGCAATTCAATGAAGGAAGGATAGCCTTTTCAATTCATGTTGCTAGGAAAAAATTGGACTTCAACAGGCATAAACATAACCTTGACCAAAACCTCTTACCTTATTCAAAAATTTCAAAGTAGTTCAAAGACTTAAAAGTAAGACGTAAAACTATAAAATTTTTAGAATATAATGTAAGAGAAAATCTATTGGACTTAGGGCTTGTTATAGTCTTAGACATAACACCTAAAATACTCCTTTAAAAATCAATAAAATAGACTTCATCTGAATAAAACTATAAAACTTTTCCTGTCCTAAAGACATTAAGAGTATGAAAAATCAAGCTACAGTCTAGGATAAAAAATTGGTAAAGTGCATATCAGACAAAAGTCTCTTATCTAAACATATAAAGAACTCCCAAAACTCAAGAGTAATGAAATAAATAATCCAATTATAAGATAACCAAAAGATATGAACAGACATTTCATCAAATACATCAAATCCATGAAAAGATTTTTAATATCTCTAGTCATTATGGAAATGCAAAATAGGATCACCATTAGGTATCAGTACAGACCTATCAGAATGATTAAAATAAAAAACAATGACACCACCAAATACTGGTGAGGATGGAAAAACCTGGATCACTCATACATTGCTGGTAATAATTTAAAATTGTAGAACAGCAACTACCATATAATCCTGCAGTTGTACTCTTGGGTATTAATCTGAGAGAAATAGAAAGTTATGATCACACAAAAACTTGTACACAAATGTTTATACCAGCATTACTCAAAATAGTCAAAAATGTAAACAATCTGAATACCCATGAACTTGTGAAACGATAAACAAACTGTGACATGCCCGTACTTTGGAATACTACTTAGCAATAAAAATAAAAAATTGATACTTGAAAAAACCTGGATGAATCTTCAAAGAATTATGCTGTTCAAAAAGCCAATCCCCAAAGATTATATAATGTATACTTCCATTATATAACATTCTTGAAAATATAAAATTATAGAAATGGAGAACATATTAGTGGTGGCCAGAGGGAAGTGGGTGCTTTCATAAAAGGGCAAAATGAGGGATCGTTGAGGAAATGTTCTTTATCTTGACAATATCAAAGTCAATGTCTTATTTGTGAAGTATTATAGTTTTGCAAGATGTCATTATTGGGGAAACTGGGTAAAGGGTACAAAGAATCTTTCTGTATTATTTCTTATAATTCCATGTGAATTCATAATTACCTCAAAATAAAAAGTCTAATTACAAAGAAAAAATATGAGCATGTCATTTCCATTCTCAAAACACTTTGATAGTTGTCTGTATATTATATTATACAGTAGCTCTGTATATCACAATGCCCTTCAAAATCCAACTCCTGATCAACTATCTCCCTAGCCCCACTTACCACCACTGACTCCCCATCTTTCTTCTCCTCCCTCCTCACAGCATTAAATGTTCAGACCAGCCAGAAAATCTATATATGACTTCTGTGAGATTTTCTTTAAGAGCACGACTTAGAACCTTTGTTCAAATTAGATAAAAGATGTCTCTGCTTCAGGTAGAGGAAGACATATGTTAGGGATCACAGCTAGGTGGGCAAAGAATGGGTTATATTTCCATAAGTACTTAGGTCTTCATTGATTCTCACTTAGTCCGTGTAAATATCTTCCTTACTGGGCTCACATCCTAGAAATTCTATCTCTTGAATAGAAATACTTCTTATCACCATTCTTGATAGAGTGTCACCCCCTCCCTCCAACCAGTATTACAATTGTCTGCTTTTCTGAAGCTCTACCACACTATATTAGAAACTTCTAGTGGACAGGGAATATGTATGATTTATCAGTTTGCCCAGGGCCCAACCCAGGGCCTTGCACAGAGTAGGTTCTCAGGTAGTGTTTGGGGAACTGAATCAAATTTGTTGAGCCCCTCGACTGAGTTTTCCCTTCCTCCAGGTTCCTCTGATTCTCAGAAGCTAAAGGGCTGAAAAGCTACTTTATGGATCTAGGTGGGTGGAAAACAGAACCTTGTTTAAACCATAAAAGTGCTTGAATCATTGTACTGTATCCAAGCCAGCTGCTTTTTAAGGTGCCCTGGGTTTAAGGCCACAAGGTAGGCAGGCAAGGCATTGCTTAGAGCTCCTGACATGAAGAAGACTAATTGAGATGGAGCCATCTGTGCAGAAGGCCCTCCCTCCATGTTGGTAACCACAATGAGCTGTACCATTTTCTGCTTTGGGTTGGAATTTCTATTCCTTCATCTGAGGAGCACTTTACTGCTTGGCCCTTTATTTATTATTCAGTTCTTTGATTTTCAGAAACATGTCCTCTGCATTGGGGGCAGAAGTCCAAAAAATGTATCATTAATTAAAGACTTTTAAAATGATGGACAGAAACCATAATAAAGAAGAAAAACAAGAAATGCAAAATTAGCTGCCTCATCTGTTGTACCTTTTTTTTTTAAAAAAAAAAAAAAAAACAAGTTCAAAACTGGTCTCAGCATTTCTTGGGATACAGACTTTTATTGAGTTCCTCCTGTGTGCAGAGTCCAAGAGGGGCTTTTGATGCAGTTGACAAGAATAAATGCAGGCACACAGAAAGAATATTTCAACAACCAGTGACACATCTGTGGTGGTTTTAAGGAGCTTCCTAATCTCCCTACAGGAATGAATGAATTTCTTCCCTCACTGGGAGTGCTGGAGTGACAATTGGAATATGGCCCTCATCTTTCAACTTGCATCAGGAATGTCCTCATTTGTAAACAGCTGCCTTGTCTAATGTCATGTTCCCTTTCCAGAGCTAGGGAAAATAGTTATGCCTCCAATGAGTGATAAATACAGGGATATAAAGGCTTAGCCACCTTACCCCAGCTCAAGACAACTCTGAAGGATCATTCCAGTTTCAGAACTCCCTGTACGATTACCTGAGGCCTCTGTTGATGCTGTATCACAGCTCAGTTCTCTCTCTGCCCAATCCTGTGTCCTTTCCTCCCTTTCCGTAGTTGTTGATCTCAAAAGTACTCATAATATTGTATCTCCTGCATGCTAATCTCTGACTCTGATTTCCAGGGACTCCAACCTGTAACGTCTTTCTTTCAGAGGTCCCAGAGTGGATCTTGAACACATTGGGCTCCTCTGCTAGGTTGTGAGTTTCTCAAGGGCAATGATTTTGGGATCTTACCAAATTTGAGCCCATCGCCTGGTAGGTACATAACATATGTTCAGGAAATGTTGGTAGAATTTAATTTAATAGCTCTGATAAAGGAATAAATGACTGGGGAAAGAGAGTTCTCAGAAGTGCACTGATTCAGAAAAAACATATAAGCACTATGCTAGGATATCTGTCATCTATTTATCAATTATATTTCTATCATTATCATCAATTCAGAAATTCTAAAAATAGGTATTACTAGCCCTATTTTGCAAATGTGGAAACTAAAGCTCAGTAGGTTTAAGTACCTTTGCCCAAGTTCCTCTAGTTAGTAAGTGGCAGGGCCCAGATTTAAACTGAGGTGCAGCTAACCCCAAAGTTAGTCTTTCACAGAGACTCTAAGAGATGGCCTCACAAGAAAAATGTGTTTGAGTTAGTGTCCTTTCACTCTCAATTGCTTGCTTGTATCTCTTTTTTTTCCTTGCAATTTTTTTTTAACATCTTTATGGGAGTATAATTGCTTTACAATGGTGTGTTAGTTTCTGCTTTATAACAAAGTGAATCAGTTATACATATACATATGTTCCCATATCTCTTCCCTCTTGCATCTCCCTCCCTCCCACCCTCCCTATCCCACCCCTCTAGGTGGTCACAAAGCACAGAGCTGATCTCCCTGTGCTATGCGGTTGCTTCCCACTAGCTATAGATTTTACGTTTGGTAGTGTATATATGTCCATGCCACTCTCTCACTTTGTCACATCTTACCCTTCCCCCTCCCCATATCCTCAAGTCCATTCTCTAGTAGGTCTGTGTCTTTATTCCCATCTTGCCACTAGGTTCTTCATGTCCTTTTTTTTTCCCCCTTAGATTCCATATATATGTGTTAGCATACTGTATTTGTTTTTCTCTTTCTGACTTACTTCACTCTGTATGACAGACTCTAACTCCATCCACCTCACTACAAATACCTCCATTTCGTTTCTTTTTATGGCTGAGTAATATTCCATTGTATATATGTGCCACATCTTCTTTATCCATTCATCCGATGATGGACATTTAGGTTGCTTCCATGTCCTGGCTATTGTAAATAGAGCTGCAATGAACATTTTGGTACATGACTCTTTTTGAATTATGGTTTTCTCAGGGTATATGCCCAGTAGTGGGATTTCTGGGTCATATGGTAGTTCTATTTTTAGTATTTTAAGGAACCTCCATACTGTTCTCCATAGTGGCTGTATCAATTTACATTCTGACCAACAGTGCAAGAGTGTTCCCTTTTCTCCACACCCTCTCCAGCATTTATTGTTTGCAGATTTTCTGATGATGGCCATTCTGACCGGTGTGAGATGATATCTCATTGTAGTTTTGATTTGCATTTCCCTAATGATTAATGATGTTGAGCATTCTTTCATGTGTCTGTTGGCAATCTGTATATCTTCTTTGGAGAAATGTCTATTTAAGTCCTCTGCCCATTTTTGGATTGGGTTGTTTGTTTTTTTGTTATTGAGCTGCATAAGCTGCTTGTAAATCTTTTCCCTTGCAAATTTTAAATGAGAATCTTGTGAGCCCATGTGAAAAGGAGTAATAAGCTATAGGACTTTTTAAATGTACCAAAGGATGGTATGTGAGGAATTCTTTTTTCTATCTTTGTATTGCTAGGGTCATTTTTCTTTCCAGTCAATTCCTTACATTTATTTTTTTTTTGGCTGCGTCGGATCTTCATTGTTGCGTGCTGGCTTTTCTCTAATTGCGGTGAGCGGGGGCTACTCTTTGTTGTGGTGCGTGGGCTTCTCATTGCGGTGGCTTCTCTTGTTGCGGAGCACAGGCTCTAGGTGCGTGGTCTTCAGTAGTTCCTATACATTTTTAAATGAAAAAAAATGTTATTGTAAAATATAGTATACAGAAAGGGTATAATATATATATATATTAGCACATATTTGTATGGTGATACAATACAAATAATGCAATATAATACAAATAATACAATATACTAACAATATACAATCTAATATATAACACAATACAATACAATAATAATAACCACTAAAGTCAAGAAATAAAATATTACTGTCTCCCTAGACTTTCCCCATGTATCCCGAGTCAATTGTAACTAGTCAATTGTAACTCCTGCCTCTCTCAGTGGTAACCATAACTTCGATTTTAATGTAATAATTTCTTTGCTTTTCTTTATAGTGATGCATGTGTGTATGTACCTCCAAACAATTTAGAGCAGGAGTTGGTAAACTGTGACTTGTAGGCCCAATGTGGCCCACTGCTTGTTTTTGTAAATGGAATTTTATTGGAACACAGCCATGCTTATTCGTATATGTTTTACCTATGGCTGCTTATGCACTAAACAGCAGAGTTGAAGAGCTGCAAAGAGACCAAATAAGGCCTGCAAAGCATAAAGTGTTTATTATATGGCCCTTTACAGAAAAAGTTTCCAATCTCTCACCTAGATTAGCTTTTCCTCTTTTTGAAGAGAATTATACAATAAGGACTCTTTTGTGACTTGCTTTTTTCCTCCTCAATATTTTATTTTGAAAGATTCGTCCTCAGTGAATCTTATTCATAGCATATGCATCATATGCTAACATATATAAAGAAGAACTATTAATTTCATATTCTTATTTTAACTTATTTTATTACATTGACTCGTATTTTTGACTATTTATAAATTCATATACTATACTATAGAAAATATGAAAAAAACTTTAAGTAGAAATAAGTAATTTGTCTGCAAATAAATTGCCCTCCTTCCTATCAGTTAAAGACAGCAACTCTTGGCATGTTTTTGCAAAAACTTGATTTTACAACTTTAAAAGGTAATACTAGCTCTTCTCAGGAAATAGAGAAAATAAAATAGAAAAAAAAACCCTATAATCTCTAAAAATGAAGATTATTAATATTCTGGTACCTGTATTTTCAGGGTTTTTTTCTCTTTATTCAATTTATTAGAAATTACAATTAAACTATTGCATGTCAATACCTGTATGATGTAGGCAAAGACATACTCTGAGGAAAATTTCTGGGCTTGAATATATTAGAAAAAAGAAAGATGCAATATAAAATTATTAAGTTTTTAACTTAGTAAGCTGAAAAAAATGCAAAGTAAATGTTTATTTTCAAATTATGTGTCTGTGTGCAATTACTTAATATTAATTTCTCACTTCATTAGACAGCAGTCATTTGTATTTCTGGGAGATTTATATCATGATCTCACTTATGTCTTTGAATAAGTTCACGGTTCCTTACATTTCTAAAAGATTTGCTTATAGATTTCAAAAATATATAATTAGGTAAACAAATAATCATACCTGTTATAGTTTCTTGGAGGATTATTCCTTATTAAAATATCTTCTTTATCCTATTGAAATGCTTATCACCTTGAATTTTACTGTGCATCATACTCATATTGTCTGATATTAGTGCTTGAATATTTGACTTCCTCTTTTCTTCATTCTAGAATTTGTCTGATATATCATTTTCCACTTTATTTTCAAACATTTTTGTATCTTTTTAAAAAAATTTTTATATTAGAGTATAGTTGAGTAACAATGTTGTGCTAGATTCAGGTGTACAGCAAAGTGATTCAGTTATATATATATATATATATATATATATATATATACTTGTATCTATTATCTTCAAGTTCTTTTCCCATTTAGGTTATTACAAAATAGTGAGCAGAATTCCCTGTGATATACAGTAGGTCGCTGTTGGTTGTCTATTTTAAATATAGCAGTGTGCATATGTCAGTCCCAAAGTCCCAGTCTATCCCTCACCCTCAACCCTTCCCCACTGGTAACCACAAGTTCATTCTCTAAGTCTGTGACTCTGTTTCTCTTTTGTAAATAAGTTCATTTGTATCATATTTTTAGACTCCGTATACAAGCATATCATACGATATTTGTCTCTCTCTGACTTACTTCTCTTAGTATGATAATCTCCAAGTCCATCCATGTTGCAGGAAACGGCAGTATTTCACTCTTTTTAAAGGCTAATATTCCACTGTATATATGTATCACATATTTTTTATCTATTTGTCTGTCGATGGACATTTAGGTTGCTTCCATATCTTGGCTATTGTAAGCAGTGCTGCAATGAACACTGGTGTGCATATATACTTTTGAATCATGGTTTTCTCCGGATATATGCCCAGGAGTGTGATTGCTGGATCATATGGAGGCTCTATTTTTTATTTTTAAAGAACCTCCATACTGTAATCTATAGTGATGTACCAATTTACATTCCCACCAATACTGTACGAGGGTGGCCTATTCTCTACACCCTCTCCAACGTTTGATGTTTATAGACTCCTGTTTTGTTTTTTACATCTTTATTGGAGTATAATTGCTTTACAGTGTTGTGTTAGCTACTGCTGTATAAAAAAGTGAATCAGCTACATGTATACATATATCCCCATACACTCTCCCTCTTGAGACTCCCCCCGACCCTCCCTATCCAACCCCTCTAGTTGGTCACAAAGCACCTAGCTGATCTCCCTGTGCTATGCAGCTTCTTCCCACTAGCTATCTATTTTACATTCGGTAATCTATATACGTCAATGCTACTCTCTTACTTGATCCCAACTTCCCCTCCACACCACCATGTCCTCAAGTCCATTCCCTATGTATAGATCTTTCTTCCTGTCCTGCCCCTAGGTTCATCAGAACCAATTATTATTTTTTAAGATTCCATATATATATATGTTAGCATACGGTATTTGTTTTCCTCTTTCTGACTTACTTCACTCTGTATGACACACTCTAGGTACGTCCACCTCACTACAAATACCTCCATTTCGTTTCTTTTTATGGCTGAGTAATATTCCATTGTATATATATGCCACATCTTCTTAATCCATTCATCTGTTGATGGACACTTAGATTGGTTCCATGTCCTGCCTATTGTAAATAGTGCTGCAGAGAACATTGTGGTACATGTGTCTTTTTGAATTATGATTTTCTCTGGGTATATGCTCAGTAGTGGGATTGCTGTGTCGTATGGTAGTTCTGTTTTTAGTTTTTTAAGGAACCTCCATACTGTTCTCCAGAGTGGTTGTATAAATTTACATTCCTACAAAAAATGCAAAAGTGTTCCCTTTTCTCCACACCCTCTACAGCATCTACTGTTTGTACATTTTTTGATGATGGCCATTCTGACCGGTGTGAGGTGATACCTCATTGTAGTTTTGATTTGCATTTCTCTAATGATTAGTGATGTTGAGCATTCTTTCATATGTGTGTCGGCAATCTGTATATCTTCCTGGAGAAATGTCTATTTAGGTCTTTGGCCCATTTTTGGATTGGGTTGTTTGTTTTTTTGATACTGAGCTGCATGAGCTGCTTGTATATTTTGGAGATTAATCCATTGTCAGTTGCTTCATTGGGAAATATTTTCTCCCATTCTGAAGGTTGTCTTTTCGTCTTGTTTATAGTTTCCTTTGCTGTGCAAAAGCTTTTAAGTTTCATTAGGTCCCATTTTTAAATTTTTGTTTTTATTTCCATTACTCTAGTAGGTGGGTCAAAAAAGATCTTGCTGTGATTTATGTCATAGAGTGTTCTGCCTATGTTTTCCTCTACGAGTTTTAAACCTAACCCTTCAAGGGTTAGGGTTAGGGTTGGGGTTAGGGTTTAGGGTTAGGGTTAGGGTTAGGCCTTACATTTAGGTCTTTAATCCATTTTGAGTTTATTTTTGTGTATGGTGTTAGGAAGTGTTCTAATTTCATTCTTTTATATGTAGCTGTCCAGGTTTCCTGGCACCACTCTTTGAAGAGGTTGTCTTTTCCTCATTGAGTATTCTTGTCTCTTTTGTCAAAGATAAGCTGACCATATGTGCTTGGGTTTATCTCTGGGCTTTCTATCCTCTTCCATTTATCTATATTTCTGTTTTCGTGCCAGTATCATACTGTCTTGATTACTGTAGCTTTGTAGTATAGTCTGAAGTCAGGAAGCCTGATTTCTCCAACTCTGATTTTCTTTCTCAGGATAGCTTTGGCAATTCGGGGTCTTTTGTGTTTCCATACAAACCGTGAATTTTTTTGTTCTAGTTCTGTGAAAAATGCCATTGGTTGTTTGATAGGGATTGCACTGCATCTGTAGATTGCTTTGGGTAGTATAGTCATTTTCACAATGTTGATTCTTCCAATCCAATAACATGGTATATCTCTCCCTTGGTTTGTATCATCTTTAATTTCTTTCATCAGTGTCTTATAGTTTTCTTCATACAGGTCTTTTGCCTCCTTAAGTAGGTTTATTCCTATGTATTTTATTCTTTCCGTTGCAATGGTAAATGGGAGTGTTTGCTTAATTTCTCTTTCAGATTTTTCATCATTAGTGTATAGGAATGCAAGAGATTTCTGTGCATTAATTTTGTATCCTGCAACTTTACCAAATTCATTGATTAGTTCTAATAGTTTTCTGGTGACATTTTTAGGATTCTTTATGTATAATATCGTGTCATCTGCAAACATTGACCGTTTTACTTCTTTTCCGAATTGGATACCTTTTATTTCTTTTTCTTCTCTGATTGCATGGCTAAAACTTCTAAAACTATGCTGATTAATAGCGGTGAGAGTGGGCATCCTTGTCTTTTTCCTGATTTTAGAGGAAATGGCTTCAGTTTTTCACCATTGAGAATGATGTTGGCTGTGGGTTTGTCATATATGGTCTTTATTATGTTGATGTAGCTTCCCTCTATGCCCACCTTCTGGAGAGTTTTTATCGTAAATTGGTGTTGAAGTTTGTTGAAAGATTTTTCTGCATCTATTTCTATTTTGAATTTTACTTTGTTTATTTTTTTATACAGCAGGTTCTTATTAGTCATTAATTTTATACACATCAGTGTATGCATGTCAATCCCAATCGCCCAATTCATAACACCACCACCCCCACTCTCCCACGGCTTTCCTCACTTGGTGTGCATACGTTTGTTCTCTGCATCTGTGTCTCAAATTCTGCCCTGCAAACCAGTTCATCTGTACCATTTTTCTAGGTTCCACATACATGCATTAATATATGATATTTGTTTTTCTCTTTCTGACTTACTTCACTCTGTATGGCAGTCTCTAGGTCCATCCAGGTTTCAACAAACGACCCAATTTCGTTCTTTTTTATGGCGGAGTAATATTCCATTGACTATATGTACCACATCTTCTTGATCCATTCATCTGTCAATGGGCATTTATGTTGCTTCCATGACCTGGTTAATGTAAATAGTGTAGCAATGAACATTGGGGTGCATGTGTCTTTTTGAATTATGGTTTTCTCTGGGTATATGCCCAGTAGTGGGATTGCTGGGTCATATGGTAATTCTATTTTTCATTTTTTAAGAAACCCCTATATTGTTCTCCATAGTAGCTGTATCATTCTACATTCCCACAAACAGTGCAAGAGGGTTCCCTTTTCTCCACACCCTTTCCAGCATTTGTTGTTTCTAGATTTTCTGATGATGCCCATTCTAACTGGCGTGAGGTGGTTTTGATTTGTATTTCTCTAATAATTAGTGATGCTGAGCAGCTTTTCATGTGCTTCTTGGCCATCTGTATGTCTTCTTTGGAGATATGTCTATTTAGGTCTTCTGCTCATTTTTGGATTCGGTTGTTTGTTTTTTAATATTGAGCTGCATGAGCTGTTTATATTTTTGGAGATTAATCTTTTGTCCATTGATTCGTTTGCAAATATTTTCTCCCATGCTGAGAGTTGTCTTTTTGGCTTGTTGATGGTTTCCTTTGCTTTGCAAAAGCTCTTAGGTTTCATTAGGTCCCATTTGTTTATTTTTGTTTTTATTTCCATTACTCTAGCAGGTGGATCTAAAAAGATCTTGCTGTGATTTATGTCAAAGAATGTTCTTATGTTTTCTTCTAAGAGTTTTATAGTGTCCAGTCTTACATTTAGATCTCTAATCGATTTTGAATTTATTTTTGTGTATGGTGTTAGGGAGTGTTCCAATTTCATTCTTTTACATGTAGCTGTCCAGTTTTCCCAACACCACTTATTAAAGATACTGTTTTTCTCCATTGTATATCCTTGCCTCCTTTGTCATAGAATAGTTGACCATAGGTGCGTGGGTTTATCTCTTGGCTATCTATCTTGTTCCATTGATCTATGTTTTTGTTTTTGTGTCAGTACCATATTGTCTTGATTACTGTAGCTTTGCAATATAGTCTGAAGTCAGGGAGTCTGATTCTTCCAGCTCCGTATTTTTCCCTCAAGATGGCTTTGGCTATTCGGGGTCTTTCGTGTCTCCATAAAAATTTAAAAATTTTTTGTTCTAGTTCCCTAAAAAATGCCATTGGGAACTTGATAGGGATTGCATTGAATCTGTAGATTGCTTTGGGTAGTAGAGTCATTTTCACAATGTTGATTCTTCCAATCCAAGAATATGGCATATCTCTCCATCTGTTGGTATCATCTTTAATTTCTTTCATCAGTGTCTTATAGTTTTCTGCATACAGGTCTTTGGTTTTCCTAGGTAGATTTATTCCAAGGTATTTTTTTCTTTTTGTTGCAATGGTAAGTGGGAGTGTTTCCTTAATTTCTCTTTCAGATTTTTCATCATTAGTGTATAGGAATGCAAGAGATTTCTCTGCATTAATTTTGTATCCTGCTACTTTACCAAATTCATTGATTAGCTCTAGTAGTTTTCTGGTGGAATCTTTAGGATTCTCTATGTATAGTATCATGTCATCTGCAAAGAGTGACAGTTTTACTACTTATTTTACAATTTGTATTCCTTTTATTTCTTTTCCTTCTCTGATTGCCATGGCTAGGACTTCCAAAACTATGTTGAGTTACAGTGCTGAGAGTGGACATCCTTGTCTTGTTCCTGGTCTTAGAGGAAATGCTTTCAGTTATTCACCATTGAGAATGATGTTGTTGTAGGTTTGTCGTATATGGACTTTACTATGTTGAGGTAGGTCCCCTCTGGGCCCACTTTCTGGAGAGTTTTTATCATAAATGGATGTTGAATTTTCTCAAAAGCTTTTTCTGCATCTATTGAGATGATCATATATTTTTATTTTTCAATTTGTTAATATGGGTTATCACTTTGATTGATTTGTGTATACTGAAGAATTTTTGTATCCCTGGGATAAATCCCACTTGATCATGGCATATGATCCTTTTAATGTGTTGTCGGATTCTGTTCGCTAGTATTTTTTCAGGATTGTTACATCTATATTCATCAGCGAAATTGGTCTGTAATTTTCTTTTTTTGTAGTATCTCTGTCTGGTTTTGGTATCAGGGTGATGGTGGCCTCATAGAATGAGTTTGGGAGTGTTCCTTCCTCTGCAATTTTTTGGAAGAGTTTGAGAAGGATGGATGTTAGCTCTTCTCTAAATGTTTGACAGAATTCACCTGTGAAGCCATCTGGTCCTGGACTTTTGTTTCTTGGAAGATTTTTAATCACAGTTTCAATGTCATTACTTGTGATTGGTATGTTCATATTTTCTATTTCTTCCTGGTTCACTCTTGGAAGGTTATACCTTTCTAAGAATTTGTCCATTTCTTTCAGGTTTTCCATTTTATTGGCATAGAGTTGCTTCTAGTAGTCCCTTAGAATGCTTTGTATTTCTGTGGTGTCTGTTATAACTTCTCCTTTTTCAGTTCTAAATTTATTGATTTGAGTCCTCTCTCTCTTTTTCTTGATGAGTCTGACTAATGGTTTATCAATTTTGTTTATCTTCCCAAAGAACCAGCTTTTAGTTTTATTGATCTTTCCTATTGTTTTCTTTGTTTCTATTTCATTTATTTCTGCTCTGATATTTATGATTTTTTTTCCTTCTCCTAACTTTGGGTTCTGTTTGTTCTTCTTTCTCTTGTTCCTTTAGGTGTAAGGTTACATTGTTTATTTGAGGTTTTTCTTGTTTCTTGAGGTAGGCTTGTATAGCTATAAATTTCCCTCTTAGAACTGCTTTTGCTGCATTCCATAGGTTTTGGATTGTCGTGTTTTCGTTGTCATTTGTCTCTAGGTATTTTTTGATTTCCTCTTTGATTACTTCAGTGATCTCTTGGTTATTTAGTAACGTATTGTTTAGCCTCCATGTGTTTGTGTTTTTTTGCGTTTTTTTCCATGTAATTCATTTCTAATCTCATAGCACTGTTGTCAGAAAAGTTGCTTGATATGATTTCAATTTTCTTAAATTTACTGAGGCTTGATTTGTGACCCACGATGTTATCTATCCTGGAGAATGTTCCATGCACAGTTGAGAAGAACGTGTAATCTGCTGTTTTTGGATGGAATGTCTTATAAATATTAATTAAATCTATCTGGTCTATTGTGTCATTTAAAGCCTCTGTTTCCTTATTTATGTTCATTTGGGATGATCTGTCCATTGGTGTTAGTGAGGCATTAAAGTCCCCCACTATTAATTTCACAGTCGATTTCCTCTTTTATAGCTGCTAGCAGTTGCCTTATGTATTGAGGTGCTCCTATATTGGGTGCATATATATTTATACTTGTTATATCTTCTTCTTGGATTGATCCCTTGATCATTATGTAGTGTCTTTCTTTGTCTCTTGTAACATTCTTTATTTTAAAGTCTATTTTATCTGATATGAGTATTGCTACTCCAGCTTTCTTTTGATTTCCATTTGCATGGAATATATTTTTCCTTCCCCTCACTTTCAGTCTGTATCTGTCCCTAGGTTTGAAGTGGGTCTCTTGTAGACAGCATATATATGGGTCTCTTCTTTTTATCCATTCAGCAAGCCTGTGTCTTTTGGTTGGAGCATTTAATCCATTCACGTTTAAGGTAATTATCGATATGTATGTTTCTATGACCATTCTCTTAATTGTTTTGGGTTTGATTTTGTAGGTCCTTTTATTCTCTTGTGTTTCCCACTTAGAGAAGTTCCTTTAGCATTTATTGTACAGCTGGTTTCGTGGTGCTGAATTCTCTTAGCTTTTGCTTGTCTGTAAAGCTTTTGATTTCTCCATCGAATCTGAATGAGATCCTTGCTGTGTTGAGTAATCTTGGTTGTAGGTTCTTCCCTTTCATCACTTTAAGTATATCATGCCACTCCCTTCTGGCTTGTAGAGTTTCTGCTGATAAATCAGCTGTTAACCTTATGGGAGTTCCTTTGTATGTTATTTGTCATTTTGCCCTTGCTGCTTTCAATAATTTTTCTTTGTCTTTAATTTTTGCCAATTTGATTACTATGTGTCTCGGCATGTTTCTCCTTGGGTTTATCCTGTATGAGACTCGCTGTGCTTCCTGGACTTGGGTGACTATTTCCTTTCCCGTGGTAGGGAAGTCTTTGACTATAATCTCTTCAAATATTTTCTCTGATCCTTTTCCTCTCTCTTCTCCTTCTGGAACCCCTATAATGAGAATGTTGTTGCGTTTAATGTTGTCCCAGAGGTCTCTTAGGCTGTCTTCATTTCTTTTCATTGTTTTTCTTTATTCTGTTCTGCAGCAGTGAATTCCAGCATTCTGTCTTCCAGGTCACTTATCTATTCTTCTGCCTCAGTTATTCTGCTATTGATTCCTTCTAGTGTAGTTTTCATTTCAGTTATTGTATTGTTCATCTGTTTGTTTGTTCTTTAATTCTTCTATGTCTTTTTTAAACATTTCTTGTATCTTCTCGATCTTTGCCTCCATTCTTTTCCCAAGTTCTGGATCATCTTCACTATCATTATTCTGAATTCTTTTACTGGATGATTGCCTATCTCTACTTCATTTAGTTGTTTTTCTGGGGTTTTGCCTTGTTACTTTATCTGGTACATAGCCCTCTGCCTTTTCATCTTGTCTATCTTTCTGTGAATTTTTTTTTTCTGCATCTACTGAGATTTTCATATGGTTTTATCCTTCAATTTGTTAATATTGTGTATCTCATTGATAGATTTGTGTATATTGATGTATCCTTGCATCCCTGGGATAAATCCCATGTGATCATGGTATATGGTCTTTGTTATGTATTGTTCGATTTGGTTTCCTAGTATTTCTTCATGATTTTTGCATCTGTATTCATCAGTGATATTGGCCTGTAATTTTCTTGTTGTACGATATCTTTTTCTGCTTTTGGTATCAGGGTGATAGTGGCCTCATAGAATGAGCTTGGAAATTTTCCTTCATCTGTTATTTTTTGGAAGATTTTCAAAATGGTATGTGTTCACTCTTCTCTAAATGTTTGAATTTACCTGTGAAACCAGCTGACCCTGGGTTTTTGTTTATTGGAAGATTTTTAATGACAGTTTCAATTTCAGTACTTGTGATAGGTCTGTTCATATTTTCTATTTCTTCCTGGTTCAGTCTTGGAAGGTTGTGTCTTTCTACGAATTTGTCCATTTCTTCTAGGTTTTCCATTTTACTGGAATATACCTGACTGCAGTAAGCTCTTTTGATTCTTTTAATTTCTGTGATGTCCATTTTAACTTCTCCTTTTACATTTCTAATTTTATTGATTTGAATCCTCTCCCTTTTCTTCTTGATGAGTCTGGCTATATATATATATATTTTATCTTCTCAAGGCACCAATTTTAATTTCATCACTCTTTGCAATTCATTTCTTTCTCTTTTTTTTTAAAGGAATTCCTTTATTTTTATTATTTATTTATTTATTTATTTATTTATTTTTGGCTGTGTTGGGTCTTCGTTTCTGTGCGAGGGCTTTCTCTAGTTGCGGCAAGCGGGGGCCACTCTTCATCGCGGTGCGCGGGCCTCTCACTATCGCGGCCTCTCTTGTTGCGGAGCACAAGCTCCAGAAGCGCAGGCTCAGTAGTTGTGGCTCACGGGCCCAGTTGCTCCTTGGCATGTGGGATCTTCCCAGACCAGGGCTCGAACCCGTGTCCCCTGCATTAGCAGGCAGATTCTCAACCACTGCACCACCAGGGAAGCCCTGCAATTCATTTCTTAATCTCGATTTCATTTATTTCTGCTCTGATTTTTTAAATCTCTTTCCTTATACTAACTTTGGGTTTTGTTTGTTCTTATTTCTCGAGTTGCTTTAGTTTTTGGGATAGATTGTTTATTTGAGATGTTTTTTTCTTCATGAGATTCGATTGTATTGCCATAAACTTCCCTCTTAGAACTACTTTTGCTGCATCCCATAAGTGTTTTCATTGTAATTTGTCTCTATGTATTTTTTAATTTCCTCTTTGATTTCTTCAGTGATCCATTGGTTATTTAGTAAAATATTGTTTAATCTCAATGTATTTGTGTTTTTTACAGTTTTTTTTTTCCTGTAATTGGTTTCTAATCTCATAGCGTTGTGGTCAGAAAAGTTTCCTAAAACGATTAAATTTTCTTATATTTACTGAGGCTTGATTGTGACCAAAATGGGATCTATCCTGGCTAATGTTCCATGTGTACTTGAGAAGAAAGTGTATTCTGCTACTTTCGGATGGAATGTCCTATAAATATCAATTACTTCTATCTGGTTTAATGTGACATTTATGGTTTGTGTTTCCTTATTGATTTTCTGTCTGGTTTATCTGTTCATTGATGTAAGTGTGTTGTTCAAGTCCACCACTATTATTGTGTTACTGTCGATCTCCTGTTTTATTGCTGTTAACATTTGCCTTATATACTGAAGTGCACATATGTTGGGTGCCTATATATTTACAATTGTTATGTCTTCTTCTTGGATTGATCCCTTGATCACCATTTAGTGTCCTTCCTTGTCTTTTGTAACAGTCTTTATTTTAAAATCTGTTTTTTTTTATATGATTGTTGTTACTCCAGCTTTCTTTTGATTTCCATTTGCATGAAATATCTTTTTCCATCCCCTTACTTTCAGTCTGTATGTGTCCCTAGGTCTGAGGCAGGTCTCTTTTAGACAACATATATACGGGTCTTATTTTTGGTATCCATTCAGCCAGTCTGTGTCTTTTGGTTGGAGTACTTAACCCATTTACATTTAAACTTATTATCGATATGTATGTTCCTATTGCCATTTTTTAAATTGTTTTGGGTTTGTTTTTGTAGATCTTTTTCTTCTTTTGTGTTTCCTGCCTAGAAAAGTTCCTTTTGCATTTGTTGTAAAGCTTGTTTTGTGGTGTTGAATTCTCTTAGCTTTTGCTTGCCTGTAAGGCTTTTGATTTCTTCATCAACTCTGAATGAGGGCCTTGCTGGGTAAAGTCATCTTCATTGTAGGTTTTTTCCCTTTCATCACTTTAAATATATCCTCCTACACCCTTCTGTACTGCAGAGTTTCTGCTGAAAACTCAGCTGATTACCTTGTGGGGATTCCCTTGTATTTTATTTGTTGCTTTTCCCTTGCTGCTTTTAATATTTTTTCTTTGTATTTAATATTTGTTAGATTGATTAATATGTGTTTCATCCTGTTTCTCCTTGGGTTTACCATGTGTGGGACCCTCTGTGCTTCCTGGACGTGGGTGATTATTTCCTTTCCCGTGTTAGGGAAGTTTTCAACTCTAATCTCTTCAAATATTTTCTCAGACTTCTCTCTTTTTCTTCTTCTGGGGCCACTATAATTCGAATGTTGTTGTGTTTAATGTTTTCACAGAAGTCTCTGATACTGTCCTCATTTCTTTTCATCCTTTTTTCTTTATTCTGCTCCTCGACAGTTTTTTCCACCATTCTATTTTCCAGCTCATTTATCTGTTCTTCTGTGTAAGTTATTCTGCTATTGATTTCTTCTAATGTGTTTTTTTCCTTTCAGTTATTGTGTTGTTCATCACTGATTTTTTGTTCTTTAGTTCTTCTAGATCCTCCTTAAACATTTTTTGTATCTTTTCAATCCGTGCCTCCTTTCTATTTCTGAGACTTGGATCATCTTTATTTTCATTACTGGGAATTCTTTTTCAGGCATGTTGCCTATTTCCTCTTCATTCATTAGGTCTTGTGGGTTTTTCTTTTGCTCCTTCACTTGCAACATATTTCACTGTCATCTCATTTTGTCCAACTTACTGTCTTCGTGGTCTCGTTTCCACAGGCTGCAGGGTCGTAGTTCATCTTGCTTCTGGTGTCTGCCCCCTGGTAGGTGCAGTTGGTCCAGTGGCTTGTTTAGGCTTCATGTTGGGAAGGACTGGTGCCTGCTCCCTGGTGGTTGGAGCTGAGTCTTGTCCCTCTGAATGTCAGGGCTGCATCAGGACGTGTGTTTTGGGGTATCTGTGAGCTTAGTACAACTTTAGGCTTCTTGTCTGATGATGGGTGGGCCTGAATGCCTGTCTTTCTGGTTGTTTGGCCTGAGGCATCCAGTGCTAGAGCTTGCAGGCAGTTGGGTGGAGCTGGGTCTTGGTGCTGAGATGAGGACCTCCAGGAGAGCTCACACTGATTAATATTCCCTGGGGCTGGGAATACCCTGGTGGTCTAGCATCCTGGACACAGCACTCTCAACCCAGGGGCCCAGGCCTAAGCCTTGTCTGGGGGGACTAAGACCCCACAAGCCACACAGCATGCCAAAAATTAAAAAAAATTTAAAAAGGAAAAGAAAACAGTGAAACAAAACCCAAGATTAATAACAAAAACAAACAACAAAAAGGGAAAATAAAACAAACAGAAAAACAAAACCCAAGACAAATAATAAAAATAAAACCAAACATACAAAAACAAACACACACAAAAAATGACAATTTAAGAAAAATAAGAAAACAACCAACCAAACGAACCTCCAATTCAAAAACAAACCATAAAAACAGAACTAACAAAACAAAAACCAAAAGAAAGGAAACTTTAAAAAAAGCAAGGAAAATGGGAAACAATCACACAAAAATGAACAACAAAAAACCCAGAAAAAAATTTTTTAAAAGACAAAGAAAACCAAAAAAAGGCCAAAAAGCAGCAAAAAAGTAAAATAAAAATAGAAAAATAAGTAATATTATAAAAATTTGAAAAATAAATTAAAAATTTTATAAAATTAAAAAAATAGAAAAACGGCAACAAAACAAAGCAAAACAAACCAATTTTCCTGGAGTCTCTGATTTCAGTGTTCTTGCCCCCACATTGGGCCACACCCTATCCCTGCCTCCCCAGGAGGCTCTCCAAGACCTCAAGTTAGGTCTCTGGACCCACTGTGGGCATGGGGGTGGACCCACCTCAGACTCTGACCTGGACTAACTCCCACTTGTACTTGACCCCAAATTCCACAGCTGCTAAAACTAGATTGGTCTCAGTTGTGGGAGCACTCGTCCATTCAGACATTCCACAGATGCAGGGTTTACCAAACTGATTGCAGGGGTTTAATCTGAGGCTTGTGCAGCTGCATAGAGATCTTTCACTTCCTCTTCCTTATTTGCACAGCCCCCCGGGCTCAGCTTTGGTTTTGTTCCCACCTCTGTGTGTGGGTCACCCTCAGGAGTCTGTTCCCTGCCCAGGCAAGAGGGGGCAAATGCAGCACCTGAGTGGGGCATGCTTTCTTGCTCAGGCAGGAGAGGGATAAGGCAGCCATGAGTTGGGCAAGAGTGCTCACTCTAATGGGATACCCCTCTAGTGTCTGCAGATGTAGAGGTCAGCAGGAAGCTGTGACAGATTGGGGTGCATTTGCTTTGGTGGGAGTCTCTCCCAGTGCCCGTGGAGGCAGAGGCTGGCACGTGAGGGAGTCTGTGATGGAGGCCCCACCCCTTTTGTGCCACTCAACAGTGATGCCTCATTTCCAAGGCAGACCCCACTTCCTCCAGGAGCATTCCTCGCTGTGGAGCTCCTCACTCACATCCCCTCAGGCTGTCTCCATGCAGCTGAGGTCCTCACTCCCATCCCTTCAGGCTGTCTCTGCACAGCCAATAGCAGTCCTCACCCTGGGTCAGCTCTCCTAACTCCATGCCTTAGCACCCATTGCCCACCAGCATTGGCAGACACCTATCTCAGGCTGGAGCCCCCAGGGCTGACTCCCAAGGAGGCTTTGTCAGGGGCAGCGAGCGGGCCCGCCAAGTCCTGGGCAGCCAAAGGGGATTTTGGTGGAGGCAGTGCACAGACTGCAGGAGCCTGCACTGAGGAGGCTTTAGTGGGGGTGATGCTCAGGCCCCTGTAGCCTGCTTGGGCAGAGGAGGCCTTGACTTGAGGGGTGGGCAGTCCTGCTCAGATGGACGCCCCTACCAGTTCCTATGGAGGCAGGGGCCTGCGGGTGGGGAAGGGGGTTGCAATTGTGGCCCCACCTCTTGTGCACCACTCAACGATGGTGCCTTGCTTCTATGGTGGCCTGGGCTTCTTCTGCAAAATTTCCCATTTGTGGAGCTCCTTCCTCCCCTCCCTTCAGGCTGTCTCTTCACAGCCAACGTCTGTCCCCTCTTTGTGTCCACTCTCCAAACCCCACTTTCCAGCACCCAGCCCCCCTCTGCATCAGAAGACACATGACTCAGGCTGGGGTGCGCAGGGCTGCAGCACAGACCATGCACACAGATCTTACTCTGTCCTCTTCCACAGACCGTTTGCGGAATTCCCCTCCAATCCCCTGAAGCTCCCTCTCTGTCCCAGATGATTTCCCCACCGTTAGGGGTTTTCTTGAGTGCAGGAACCTCTCCTCTCCTTCAGCTCCCCCCCCCAGGAGTGCTAGTCCCTTCCCGTTTCCTCTTTTCTTTTCTTTTTTCTTTCATCCAACCCAGTTGCGTGAGGATTTTTCCTGTCCTTTTCAGTGTCCGAGGTCCTCCGCTAGTGTTCAGCAGGTGCTCATAAGATTTGTCCCATTTGTAGATGTATTCTTGATGTACTTGTGAGGAGAGGTGAACTCCATGTCCTCCTATTCCACCATCTTGACTCCACCTTATGATTGCTAGTTTTGATATCATATTTTCATGGGGATGATTTCCTACCTTTCCTTTATATTTGCCAATGATTTTTCCCATTTTGTAATCTTCTTGTTTCTAGTATATCCTTTCCTTTTTCGCCTAGAGAAGTGCCTTTAGCATTTGTTGTAAAGCTGGTTTGGCAGTGCTGAATTCGTTTAGCTTTTGCTTTTCTGTACAGCTTTTGATTTCTACATTGAATCTGAATGAGATCCTTGCTGGGTAGAGTATTCTTGTTCTTCCCTTTCATCATGTGATATATTTGATTTCCTCAACTTTAAGATTATGAATTCAATCTCCAGCCATAACCATTCCATTGTCAAGCCCTTCTAATGATTTTTCAATTTATGTGATCTTTTTTATCATTTTAAGGTTATACTTTTTTTTTCTATAACTGCTTTTTTCCTAGAATAGACTGCTTTTGTTTTATAGATATAATAACTTCTTGGTATCTCTGAGGATACTAATTAAAACTTTTATGTACCTTGTTTCATGAGTTATCATTCTTCCAAAGTTATCATTCTATATGTTCATTTTGGAACTTCTGTTTTATGCTGTTGATTTTCTTTAAATGTGTAAAATCTTGCTTATCCATGTGTATTTATCAATGTAATACTGTCTTGTTTAGTGTGAATGGAAGGTGTAGGGTCCTCTGCAATTAGGTAAGTCTGTTTCCTTAATAATTCTTTCTGATCAATAATAGAGTGGACTCAGTGTTAGAGACTGGAGGCATGTCTACTGACTGATTTCACTTTAGTGAGCTTGAGCTAATAGCAGGAAGAGAGGCAGACAGGCTGTTCAACCCAATTCTATCTGCTTCTTCCAGGAATTACTAAAAATGTCTAATACTTTGACAGCACTTTCTCTTTTGTTTATAATACTGTTATAGATTCATTCTTTTCTTTACAATGTCTACATTGTGGTATTTATTGACTTTTCATTTGTGGCCTAGTATGTGATACCATGATTATTTGTAAAGATTATATATTATGTTTGCAAGGGATAAAGTTATATACTTAAATGGGAAATAAAACTTGATTGTGTTTCAAAATTTATCTACAACCTTACTTCTTTTTTGACCACTTCATCTGTCTAAATTTTAACGCAATGTTATTTGAAATATAAATGTTCATGACCATAATACTTTAATTTTTAATATGAAATAACTTTCTTTGTTCAGTTTAAAGCTTTTTGTCCTGCATTACTCCTCTTTCCTTTTTCAGTATTTTATAATGTATACAGTTTCTTTTTAATTTAATGAGTAGATATCTTAAAGTTCTACAAAAACTTTCCTATATGTCAGCCTAAAGCATGAAATGCTACCTTTTTGGTTTTGAGCAATTTAAGATTAGTTTAACAGCTTACTAGCCCACTTACTGTCTTTATGAACATAATCTGGCATATTGGATCCAGATAAAATTATCATTCTTCTATAACACAGCTTTTAAAAAATTTTTGTTTTTACATTTTTATTGTTTTATAACCAAATTTACAGTAATTATTTCAACATAACTCATTATTTATACATGGTTCTATACTTATCCAACAGTCTTGTGATAAAATTATTTATGCATATTTCAAATCTTAATAGATTTGAGACCATATTGATACATTTCAGAATACTTTTTCAATTAAAAAAGTAATACATTAGTGGTATATGTGTATATGTGTACATGTGAGAATATCTTTATGTTGTCCTGCAAAATAAAAATAGGAATAAAATTCTCAAGTCACACACTTTCCTTCTCAAAACCCTCAAGGTATTATTTGGTTTAAAGAATTGTGAGGTCAGTGTGAATATTTTACTTTCCTAGGTAACTCGTTTTGTGGGCTGATGTGTTTTAAGACTCTTCTTTTTATCTGTGAAATGAAAAATATTGAAAATACATTTCTAGGCATAGAGACTACTATACAGTGAGCATTTCTATGTGTATAACATCTTTGTTCATCTTAGGATCATAGAAATATATTATCTATTTATCTTTGATTAATGTTTCTATTCAGTAATTTCTATTTCATTCTCAATAATGTTAGTAAGGCATATGCAAAATCTCTATTTGTTGATTCATTGTAAATACTCCCTTTATAATATTTTCATCTGATTACTCTTTTATTTTGAATTCTAGAATAGCTTCTCAAGATTATTCATCATAACACTAATTCCAGTTAACACAGTTTCAATCATGTTCTTTATTGCCTTCAATGTATATTTCAACTATGTTATTTTGGATTTAGTCTCCAAGAAATCCTTCTTGACTTTATTCACTTCTTATGTTGTTGCAACCTGGTACATTTTCATCCTCATTTTTTCACTCTTCATCAACATGTTGTCATTGTTTATTCTTGCTCCTTATAATTTTGCATGTTTATTGTGGATGCTATCATTTTCTAATATTTTTTTCTGAATTTTGCAGATAAATCACTTTAAACAAGGTAAGAGATATTTAGACTCTGTATATATTTAAAAAAAAAACAAAACAGCTCTCCCTTGGTCCCACTCTATGACTGCTTCTGTGTTCCCTCAGTTCTAAAGCTGGAAGGCAGGCTGATATACATAAAAAGTTTCTAGTTCATTTCCTAGTTTCTAATTTGCATTCACTATGAGACACTATTTTCCTATTCACATTGCCTGATTTTTGGATGGAGTACAATAAGAACTACAATTCCTAAAGTTATGTCACACCAGTGTTTTTCCTATATCGCTGCCTAGATCGTTTTGCCTATGGGAACCAAAGTGCTCAGAATACAATGAACCAGTTATCCTGGTCTTCACCTCACTTATTGTCCATTTGGTCTCTGGAAGACACAGTCTCTGATTGGATTCAGAAAAAGTTATATATAAGAGAAGGTTGGTATTCCTCTGATATCTGCATTTTCTGGGTTAGGGGAGCGTTGTTCAAGTTTCTATTAGCTCAACATAATTAATCATTAGAGAAATGCAAATCAAAACCACACTGAGGTATCACCTCATACCACTCAGAATGACCATCATTAAAAAATCTACAAACAATAAATGCTGGAGAGGGCATGGAGAAAAGGGAACCCTTTGCACTGTTGGTGGGAATGTAAATTGATACAGCCACTATAGAGAACAGTATGGAGGTTCCTCAAAAAACTAAAAATAGAGCTACCTTATGACCCAGAAATCCCACTACTGGGCATATACCCTGAGAAAACCATAATTCAAAAGGACACATATGGGCTTCCCTGGTGACGCAGTGGTTGAGAGTCTGCCTGCCAGTGCGGGGGACGCGGGTTCGAGCCCTGATCTGGGAGGATCCCACATGCCGCGGAGCAACTCGGCCCGTGAGCCACAATTGCTGAGCCTGCGCGTCTGGAGCCTGTGCTTGGCAGCAAGAGGCCGCGAGAGTGAGGGGCCCACGCACCGCGATGAAGAGTGGCCCCCGCACCGCGATGAAGAGTGGCCCCCGCTTGCCACAACTAGAGAAAGACCTCGCACAGAAACGAAGACCCAACAAAGCCATACATACATACATACATACATAAATTAAAAGAATGTAAGCAGACAAGAATAGCATTAAAAAATAAATAAATAAAAAAAAATAAAAAAAAAAGGACACATATATCTCAATGTTCATTGCAACACTATTTACAATAGCCAGGACATGGAAGAAACCTAAATGTCCATCGACAGATGAATGGATAAAGAAGATGTGGCACATGTATAAAATGGAATATTAGCCATAAAAAGAAACAAAACTGAGTTATTTGTAGTGAGGTAGATAGACCTAGAGTCTGTCATACAAAGTGAAGTAAGTCATAAAGAGAAAAACAAATACCGTATGCTAACACATATATATGGAATCCAAAAAAAAAAAAAAAGGTTCAGATGAACCTAGGGGCAGGACAGGAATAAAGATGCAGACGTAGAGAATGGATTTGAGGACATGGGCGGAGGGGAAGGGGAAGCTGGGACGAAGTGAGAGAGTCACATTGACATATATACACTACCAAATGTAAAATACATAGCTAGTGGGAATGAGCTACATAGCACAGGGAGATTAGCTTGGTGTTTTGTGACCACCTAGAGGGGTGGGATAGGGAGGGTGGAGGGGGAGGCTCAAGAGGGATGGGATATGGGGATATATGTATACATATAGCTGAATCACTTTGTTATACAGCATAAACTAACACAACATTGTAAAGCAATTATACTCCAATAAAGATGTAGAAAAAAAATAGACTAGATCTAAGAGGCAAAAAAATAGAAATTGCTTTTATAAAAGGTTAAAGACAGTATTTATTAATTCACATGATCCAACTTAAAAGTTGTTATCAAAAATAGGCCTCTGTGTCACAAAAAGAAAGTAGTTGAAAGTTGAAGTATGTTCCTACCTCAAGTTCATGAATCAAATTGTGCCATGAGGCAACTCCTAACTAGTTACCTAAATTAAATTATCCTTACACTTAGAGTTTGCTATCAGATTTTGAAATTAGATAGAAATTTGACTTTCAATGTGAATGGGAGGTTTTATCTTTCTTCTGAGTATTTATAGGTATATTAGTAGAATGTTGACAGAGGTTGTATTTGGAGCTACTGTTGGATGTATACATTCCCCCTCACAAGAGCTTTATTGAGGAATGATTGATGTGCAATAAAATACACATGCTTAAAATATACAATTTGGTGAGCTTTCATGCATGCAACTGTGAAATCATCACTACAATCTAGATAGTAAACATATCTGTTCTTTAATTATTAATTAATTTTGTATTTAAGTATAGTTGATTTACAATCTTGTGCTAGTTTCAGGTGTATAGCAAATTGATTCAGTTATATATATACATATATATACATATATATGTGTGTATATATATATATTCTTTTCCCATACAGGTTATTACAAAATATTGAGTATAGGTCCCTGTGCTATACAGTAGCTTCTTGTTGTTTACCTATTTTACATATAGTAGTGTGTATATGTTAATCCCAAACTCCTAATTTATCTCTTCCCCGCATCCTTCCCCTTTGGTAAACATGTTTGTTTTCTATGTCTGTGACTCTGTTTCTGTTTTGTAAATAAGTTAATTTGTATCTTTTTTTAGATTCCACATATAAGAGATATGTGATATTCATCTTTTCTGACTTACTTCACCTAGTATGATAATCTCTAGGTCCATCCATGTTGCTGCAGATGGCACTATTTCTTTATTTTTTTCTGGCTGACTAATATTCCATTGTGTGTGTGTGTGTGGGTATCTATATCTCTATCTATCTATATATCTATATCTATATATATCTATATATATATATATATAGATATAGATATATGCCACATCTTCTTTATCCTTTTATCTGTTAGATAGACATTTAGGTTGCTTCCATGTCTTGACTATTGTAAATAGTGCTGCAATGAACATTGGGGTGCATGTATCTTTTCAAATTAGGGTTTTCTCTGGATATATGATCAGGAGTGGGATTGCAGGATCATATGGTAGCTCTATTTTTAGTTTATTAAGGAACCTCCATACTTTTCTCCATAATGATTGTCCCACCAACAGTGTAGTAGGGTTCCCTTTTCTCCACACCCTCTCCAACATTTATTATATGTAGACTCTTTATGATGGCCATTCTGACTGGTGTGACGTGATACCTCATTGTAGTTTTGATTTTCATTTCTCTAATAATTAGTGATGTTGAGCAGCTTTTCATGTGCATTTTGGCCATCTGTATGTCTTCTCTGGAGCAATGTCAATTTAGATCTGCCCATTTTTTGACTGGGTTGTTTGTTTTTTTGATATTGAGCTGTTTGTATATTTTTGAGATTAATCCCTTGTAGGTCACTTCCTTTGCAAATATTTTCTTCCATTCTGTAGGTTGTCTTTTCGTTTTGTTTATGGTTTCCTTTGCTGTGCAAAAGCTTTTAAGTTTAACTAGGTTCCATTTGTTTATTTTTGTTTTTATTCCATTACTCTAGGAGATGGATCTGAAAAGATATTGCTGCAATTTATGTCATAGAGTGTTCTGCCCATGTTTTCCTCAAGGTGTTTTATAGTATCCAGTCTTACATTTAGGTCTTTAATCCATTTTGAGTTTATTTTTGTGGATGGTGTTAAAAAATGTTCTAATTTCATTCTTTTACATAAACGTACCTGTTTTTAGCCTGTTGTTCCTGCCACTGTCTGTCATCCCAGTCGCATTCTTGGGACAACCCTAATCTTCTTTCTGACAGTATATATTAGTTTTCATTTTCTAGAGTTTTGCTTTATACATAGAATCACAGTGTGTACTCTTTTTGTCTGGCTTCTTTCACTCTAAATAGTTGTCTTGAGTTTCATTAATGTTGTATTGTCCAACAATGTTCATTCTTTTTTTATTTTTGAGTAGAGTTCCATTGTATGGATGTGTCACAATATTTTATTCATTCACCTCTGATGGACCTTTTGATGTTTCCAGTTTTTAGCTCTCACATACAAGTCTACTATAGACATTTGTGTACAAGGAAAGAACATATGCTTTTAATTTCTCTTAGATAAATACCTAGGAGTGCAATAGTGAAATAACTGAGTCATATAGTATGTGTGTGTTTAGCTTTTAAAGAAACTGTCAAACTGTTTTCCAGAATGGCTGTGCCGTTTTGCACTCCCATTAGCAATGTATGAGTGTCCTAGTTCATCCATATTTTTGCCAAACTTGCAATGTTTAGTCTTTTATCATTTTAGCCATTCCAATAGGTGTCTTATTATGGTTTTAATTTTAATTTCTTCAATGACTAATGATGTAGAACATATTTTTATATGCTTACTTACCATTGGTAGACCTTCCTTACTGAAGTCTTTGATCAAACTTTTTCCCATTTCTTTAGGTTGTCTTTCAGTTATAAAGTTTCTTTTTCTAGATATGTGTGCTTTATCAGGTATAGAGTTTGAAAATATATTCTTTTCTGTGGCTTGCCTCTTCATTTCCTAGTATGTCTGCTGAAGAAAAACGTTTTTCTTTTAATTTTATGAAGTCAAGTTTATTGATCTTTTTCATATTTTGTGTTTTTGTTCTTATTTAAGAATTATTTTCTCAAGGTCACTAAGATTTTATGGGGTTTTTTTTCTAGAAGTTTTTAGTTTTAGCTCACATTTATGTCTGTGATCCATTTCAAGTTCCTTTTATATGGCGCTGAATTTTGCATTTTGCCTATGAGCATACAGTTTTCTCAGCACCTTTTTTGTAAAAGATTGCTATTTCCTTATTAAATTGCCTTAGCACTTTTGTCAGAACTAATTTCCACATGGATGGGTCTACTCTTTTTCTGTTCCATTTGTTTAGATATCTATCTCTATGCCAAGAGCACACTTTATTTTTTCTTAAACCACTTAATTGAGGTATGATTGACATATCAATATTTAATGTATAAAACTCAGTAAGTTTGAGGATAAAAGTATACACCCATGAAACCATCACCACTATCAAGGCCATAAACATATCTACTAACTTCCAAAGATTTCTCCTACCCCCTTCATTATAAATGTTCACTATAAACACACACACACTAATAAAAATAGCACACTTTCTTCATTATTATAGCTTTATAATGTCTTGAAGTCAGGTAGTGTGAGTCTTCTAACTTTGTTCTTTTTCAAAATTGTTTTGGGAAGGTCATTTGTATTGCCATATGAATTTTTTTAATCAGCTTATAAATTTATAAAATGAATGCCTGCTGACATTTTTTGGTAATTTTTCATTGATATACAATTCACATATGATTAAGATCACCTTTTGAAAGAGTATAACTCAGTGGGTTTTACCATATGATAGAAATTCTATTCCTAGGTATATACCCAAGAAAATTGACAAAAAATATGTTCAAAGCAGCATTATTCCTAATAGTCAAAAGATGGAAACAATCCAAATCTCAATCAACTGATGAATGAATAAACAAAATGTGGTATATCCATAAAATAGAATGTTATTCAGCAAAAAAATGAGATGGAGTCCTGATACGGGCTACAACATTAATCAATCTTGAAAATATTATGCTAAGTGAAAGGAGGCAGATACAAGAGGCCACATATTGTATGATTACATTGGTAAAAAATGTCCATAGTAGGCAAATCCATAGAGACACAAAGCAGTTTAGTGTCTGCTGAGGGCTGGGGTAAATTAGGAGGGACTCTACATGAGTATGAATTTTATTTTGGGGGTGATGAAATATACTAGAACTCAATTGTGTTGATTGTTGAAAGAGTCTTTTAATATGATAAAACCCACTTGGTTGACAGGTTTTTTTCTTCCAGCACTTTGGATATATCATTCCACTCCCTTCTGACCTGTAATATTTGTACTGAAAAATCTGCTGATAGCGTTATGGGGGTTCCCTTGTAATATAACATTTGCTTTTCTATTGCTACTTTAGGATTCTCCCCTTGTTTTTAACTTTTGAAAATTTAATTAATATTGCTCATTGTGGGTCTCTTTGGATTTATATTCTTAGGTTCTTAGGATTTATCTTCTTATCTTCTTTTTGGTTTTTTGGATCCAGATATCTGTTTTCCTCCTACATTATAGAAGTTTTCAGCCATTATTTCTTTGAATAAGCTTGCTGCCCCCTTCTCTCTCTCTTCTCCTTCTAGTACACCAATAATACATATATTGGTCTGTTCAATGGTGTCTTACAAGTCCTTTAAGCTATCTTCACTCTTTTTCATTATTTTAAATTTTTTACTCCTCTGTTTAGATGAATTTCACTGCCCTGATTTTTAGTTCACTGATTATTTCTTCTGCTTGATCTAGTCTGTTGTTGAATTCCTCTATTGAATTTGTCAGTTCAGTTATTGTATTCTTCAGTTCTGTGATTTCTATTTGGTACATTTTAATAGTTTCTATTTCGTGTTTGAAATTTTCTCTTTGTTCATGCATTGCTCTCCTGCCCGCAGTGAGCACCTTTCTGACTGTTATTTTGAACTCTCTATCAGGTAAAATATATATCTTAATTTCATTAAAATCTCTTTCTGGAGATTTATTTTGTTCTTTCTTTTGGAACATATTCTTCTTCATCTTCCTTGACTCTGTTTTTGCACATTAGATAAAATGGCTACCTCTCCCAGTCATCACAGAAAAGTGTCCTGTAGGAGATAAGCCTTGTCAACCAGCCCAGCCCTAGCTCTCTTTTGTCTCTCAAACTGCTGTGATTGTCCAATCCACCCACTTTGTTTTTAGTAGCTCCCAGTATTCAAGGGGGTGCCAACACCCATAATTTTCCCAAAGTGGAGGATTAAAGTCAGCACCTAGATGGAGACTGATTAAAAGCCGGGCCCTCAAGTTGCAGCTGTGAAAGTATGTAGTTAATCCCTTTGCAGGGAAAAAATGGAGATGGTCTTCTTTGACTGCTCCTTCGGTGCTGGACCCAGTTGTATGAGACAGAGTGGGGGAGGGATGTTCCTGCATCCATTAAGAACTGTTTTTTTTTGTTTCCTACAATCCCATTGGACTTGTGAATGCAAACCCCATTGGCTATTGGAGCCAGGCTATCCAGGGGCCCATCCCTTGTGCAGCAGTCATAAAATCTGGGTGTGTCAGACACGTGTACAAGTTCTTTCCAGGGAGAAACTGGTGTATTGGTTTTATTACTGGAGTGGGCTGGGGACAGAAGGCAGGGGAGGTGTCTGCTAGAGTCCCCATTCTTTAGGGAGGATTGCAGTTAGTCCCTAGATGCATGTTAAATTAGAAGCCTGACCCTTAAGTAGCTGATTTTAAACTATGTAGATAAATCTCCTTCAGGGAAACTGGGAGACAGGAATTTTTGCTTGCTCTCTGAACTGAGCCTCAGTGAGATCACCAAGGCAAATGCTTCCATGCACATTAAGTACTTCCTTCTGTTTGCTATATTCTTGTGGATCTCATGGACACAAGCCCAGGTGCATTTCAGAGTTAGGTGCCTTGGGTGGGAACTTGGGTGGGACTCTGAAAAGCTGAAGTGGTATAAATCCTTTGCCCTACGGAGAGAACCTGGGAGTGAAAGATTCCTTGCTGATCATACAATGCAGTACTAGTAGTGAAGTTTATGATAAAAGTTTCAGTGTTTCAGTGTGGGTATTTTCTAATTCACCCAATGTGTAGGGATCACACAGCTAGCTTCTGGATCTCTTTCAGAGGGAATTAGTGTGTAGCTGTATATTCAATGTATCTGCAGGAAGAGGGTTCAGGAGCCTTTTATTTTGCCATCCTGGTCAACTTCATATTCTTCATTTTTGAAGGATAGGTTTGTAATATATAAAATATGTGTATGCTAATATGTGTATGCTAGTATTTTGATGGTGTCTCACAGATCTCTAAGGCTCTGTTCATGTTTTTTCATTCTTCTTTTTTCTGTTACTCAAGCTGGATAATCTCAATTAACCTGCCTTTAATTTGCCTCTCTTTAGTTTGTCTCTCAGCCAAATCTAATATTAAGCCTCCTACTGAGTTTTGGTTTCTTTTACTTCAGTTATTGTACTTTTTAACTCCACAGTTTCTAGACATTTAAAATAGTCTAGATATTGTTTATCAAGATGAGGAAGTTCCCTTCTGTTCCTAGTTTACTAAGACTGAGTGCTTTTTATCATGTAAAATGTTTTTTTAATTTTCTCTATTGAGATCATTAGGTGAATCTTCCTCTTTTTTCTCTTAATGTGGTGTATTATTTTGATTTATTTTCATATATTGAATCAACCTATCACTCCTTGGATAAATACTAATGGCATTAATGTATAAGCATATTTATATGCTGCTCTGTTTAGTTTGCTTGTATTTTATTGATAATTTTTGCATCTATCATAATAAGAGATATTGGTCTCTAATTTTCTTTTGTAATTTTTTGTTTTGCTTTTGATATTAGGATAATACTGGCCTGATAGCATAAGTTACAAAACACCTTTTTTATTTTTGTAAATGTTTGTGATTAATTTGTATTAATTAAACATTTGATGGAATTCAACACTGAAGAAATCTGGGCCCAGGATTTTGTGTATGGATATATATTGTATTGCTTAGTGAATATCTTTACTTAAAGCTTTATTCAGATTTTCTATATTTTTCTTTGTTAGTTCAGTAGTTTTTGTGTTTCTGGGTATTTGTTTATTCACTTACTTTATCTATTTTGCTGGCTTACCATTGTTCATAGTATTTTCTTAATATTTCTTTTTTAAGCTTCATAGTAATATTCCTTCTTTCATTCCTGATTTTGATAAGTTGTATCTCCTCTATATTTTTGTGATCAGTGTGGCTAAAGTTTTGTCAATATTGTTAATATTTTTAAGGACTCAACTTTTAGTTTTGCTGATTTTCTCTATGATTTTTCTATTCTTTATTTTACTTATCTGCACTATAATCTTTATTATTATCTTTCTATAGCTTGCTTTTAGTTTGTTATTCTTTTACTTGTTTCTTTATGCAAGATATTAGGTTGTTGATTTGACATTTTTCTTTGTTAATATAGGTATTTCCAGCTATAAATTTGCCTCTGACTACTGCTTTAGCTTCATCCCAGAAGATTGTTATTGTGTGGCTTTGTTTTCAAAGTACTCTTTCATTTCCCTTGTGAGTGATTCTTTGACTCATTGATTGTTTGAAGTATGTTTTAAAATTTTCTCATATTTGTGCAGTGCTTATATTCCCTTCTACTGTTGATTTCTAATATTATTTCAGTATGATTGAACAGTGTGCTTTTATCATTTCAATAATTTAAAATTTATTGAGCACATCTGTATGGTCTCTCATGTTGTATAACATTAAGAATATTTCATGTGTGTTTGGAAAGATTTTGTATTCTATTTTTGTTGTGTCAGGTATTCTACAGATGTGTGTTAGGTCTAGCTGGTTTATCATATTCATCAGCTCCTCAATTTCCTTATGAATCTCTGATTAGTTGTATCCATTATTGAAAGTGGAATACTGAAATCTCTAACTACTGTTGCTGAATTGTCTATTTCTTTCTTCAGTCTGTAAGTTTTCACTTCATGCAAGTTGAGACTCTGCTGGTAGTTGTACCTATGCTTATGATTGTTATATCTTCTTGATGAAATTGTTTCTCTTATCATTACAAAATGTATTTTTCCTATATTTATTAATAATTTTTTTTCTTAAATTCTATTTTGTTTGATATTAGTGTAGTCACTCCAGCTCTTTTAGTTACTGTTTGCATGGTATGCATAGTATATCTTTCCCCCATCCTTTTACTTTCAACTATGTGTGTCTTTGATATCATACAGTTGTATGGTTTTTAAAAATCCATTCTCCTAATTTCTGCCTTTAGATTAATGTGTTAAATTTATTCACATTTCATGTAACTACTGACAGTGTTGGCTTTATACCTGTCATTCTATGGTTTATGTTCTATATGTCTTATGTCTTTTTTGTTTCTTTATTCTTCCATTACTGGCTTCTTTTTTGTGTTAAATAGGTATTTTCTAGTGTACATCCCCCCCCCCCGGTTTACTATATTTTTTGCTATTTTTAGCATTTGCCCTGGTTAACTTTTTAGCTTAAAATAATCATTTTTATTAAATTAACTTTATTTCAATATTATGAAAAAAATTTTTTGCTCTAATATACCTCCATTACCTTCATCCTTCTTTTATGCTATCATTATCATGCAAATTAGCCTTTTAAGCAACTCATTAACACAGTTTTATGATTATAATTTAATGTTAATGTCTTTTTTAAAACATAGAAGTATGGAGTTACAAATAAAAGTCATTTTATACCTCTTCTATTTACCTATGTAGTTACCTTTACCAGTGTACTTTATTTTTTCATGTGAATTTGAGTTCCTGTATATTTTTCTTTCCTTTCTTCTTGAAAGACTCTCTTTCATAATTTTCATAGACAGATCTTCTGGTAACAATTTTTTTATGTTCTGGCTTATCTTGGAATGTCTTAATTTCTACTTCATTTTAAAGGATTTGAAACTATAAATTTCCTGCTAAGCATTGCTTTAGCTGCATACCATATGTTTTGATATGCTGTGTTTTCTTTTTTATGCATCTCAAAATATTTCCTAATTTCTTTTGTGATTTCTTCAGAGGGCACTTGGCTATTTAGGAGTGTGTTGTTTAAATTCCACATATTTGTGAATTTCCCAAATGTTTTTTGTTTCTTTATTCCTAATTTAATTCCATCATGTTCAGAGACATACTCTATATGACTTCACATCTTTTAAATAAACCCTTCAAAATGTATTGAGTATTTCTGGTAGGGAAATTTCCTAGCAAAACTTCTGTTTTTGTTTACCTGAGAATGTCTAAATTTCTTCTTTATTTTTTGAAGGATAATTTTGTGGGATATAGAGTGATTGGTTGCCAGTCTTTTCTTTTCCTTTCACCTCATTGAATATGTCATGCTATTTACTTCATTCTGGCCTCCATGGTTTCTGAACAGAAATCAGCTATAAATATTATTGAGGATTCTTTGTATGTAAATAATCATTTTTTCTCTTGCTTTTTTCAAGATTCTCTCAATCTTTTGGCAGTTTGCCTATTATGTCTCTAGGTGTGGATGTTTATCCAACTTGTAGTTTGTTGAAGTTCTTGGATGTGCAGGTTAATGCTTCTAATCAAATTTGGGATGATTTTGGCAATTATTTCTTCCAATATTTTTCTGGCTTTGTTCTGCCTATGTTTTCCTCTAAGAGTTTGATAGTGCCTGGCCTTACACTTAGGTCTTTAATCCATTTTGAGTTTATTTTTGTGTATGGTGTTAGGGAGTGTTCTAATTTCATGCTTTTACATGTACCTGTCCAGTTTTCCAGCACCACTTATTGAAGAGGCTGTCTTTTCTCCACTGTATATGCTTACCTTCTTTATCAAAGATAAGGTGACCATATGTGCGTGGGTTTATCTCTGGGCTTTCTATCCTGTTCCATTGACCTATATTTCTGTTTTTGTGCCAGTACCATACTGTCTTGATTACTGTAGCTTTGTAGTATAGTCTGAAGTCATGGAGCCTGATTCCTCCAGCTCCATTTTTTGTTCTCAAGATTGCTTTGGCTATTCGGGGTCCTTTGTGTTTCCATACAAATTGTGAAATTTTTTGTTCTAATTCTGTGAAAAATGCCAGTGGTAGTTTGATAGGGATTGCATTGAATCTGTAGATTGCTTTGGGTAGTACAGTCATTTTCACAATGTTGATTCTTCCAATCCAATAACATAGTATATCTCTCCATCTATTTGTATCATCTTTAATTTCTTTCATCAGTGTCTAATAATTTTTTGCATACAGGTCTTTTGTCTCCTTAGGTAGGTTTATTCCTAGATATTTTATTCTTTCTGTTGCAATGGTAAATGGGAGTGTTTTCGTAATATCACTTTCAGAATTTTTATCATTAGTGTATAGGAATGCAAGATATTTCTGTGCATTAATTTTGTATCCTGCTACTTTACCAAATTCATTGATTAGCTCTAGTAGTTTTCTGGTAGCATCTTTAGGAACCTCTATGTAGAGTATCATGTCATCTGCAAACAGTGACAGCTTTACTTCTTCTTTTCCGATTTGGATTCCTTTTATTTCTTTTTCTTCTCTGATGGCTGTGGCTAAAACTTCCAATACTATGTTGAATAATAGTGGTGAGATTGGGCAACCTTGTCTTGTTCCTGATCTTAGTGGAAATGGTTTCAGTTTTTCACCATTGAGGACGATGTTGGCTGTGGGTTTGTCATATATGGCCTTTATTATGTTGAGGTAAGTTCCCTCTATGCCTACTTTCTGCAGGGCTTTTATCATAAATGGGTGTTGAATTTTGTCGAAAGCTTTCTCTGCATCTATTGAGATAATCATATGGTTTTTCTCCTTCAATTTGTTAATATGGTGTATCACGTTGACTGATTTATGTATATTGAAGAATCCTTGCATTCCTACAATAAACCCTACTTGATCATGGTGTATGATCCTTTTAATGTGCTGTTGGATTCTGTTTGCTAGTATTTTGTTGAGGATTTTTGCATCTATGTTCATCAGTGATATTGACCTGTAGTTTTCGTTCTTTGTGACATCTTTGTCTGGTTTTGGTATCAGGGTGATGGTGGCCTCGTAGAATGAGTTGGGGAGTGTTCCTCCCTCTGCAATATTTTGGAAGTGTTTGAGAAGGATAGGTGTTAGCTCTTCTCTAAATGTTTGATAGAATTCGCCTGTGAAGCCATCTGGTCCTGGGCTTTTGTTTGTTGGAAGATTTTTAATCACAGTTTCAATTTCAGTGCTTGTGATTGGTCTGTTCATATTTTCTATTTCTTCCCCATTCAGTCTCAGTAGGTTGTGCATTTCTAAGAATTTGTCCAGACTTCTTGATTTATGTATCATATCCAGACTTCTTTACTCAGCTTTCAAGGGTAATAACTCTCCTTCACTCACTGACCTTAATTTCCTAGTCTTCTGTAGGTCAGATATTCCCAGCAGTATGTTCATGATCACCATTCAAACACTGGAATAGAAATCAGGAAATCCGAGCTGTGATGTTGTGACACTGGTTATATCATCATGGATTATGAGATTGTGAAAACAGTGTGTTGAACGTACCTATTATATGTTAGAAACTGGTGCCTAACCTTCCCATAGATGCCTCATCATTAAATAGTCACAACAACCCTTTGAGTAAAGTATTGTTTTCTTTGACTTACAGATGAGGAAACTGACAACTGGAGAAAGGAAGAGTCTTGACTTTGGTCATTCAGGGTTTCTTTTGCAGAGGAAACTCTTTATAATATAACATCATTGCACTATTATAAAAAAGAAAAATAATGATGGACTCTTTTAATTGAGACAGAGCAATGGAAATGAGCTTAAATTGTGGCAAGAGAAATTATGTGAAATTTAAGTACTGACTTCCTGAGATAAGGGGTTTTGGATCCTGAAACCATCTGCTATGATAGTCTTATACTTTCTTTTCATTCAACAAATGAACAAGTTATCCAGAGTCCCCATCTATATAATAGCCTCCTCAAACTCCAGTATTTGGAATGGACCATAATAGGCATTTGGTAGTTCCCCCTTGACTTTCAAGGAGGCAGGAGGAAGGACAAAATATCTTCTTGAAGTCACTTACCCTACAATGAATGTTTGTTTGCAGCAAGCACAGGGGTCAAAGTTTAGGCTGATTAAATTAACAAAACTACCCTTGGGCTAGGCTTAGGAGGGCAATGAGACACCTGCGTTTTCTCCATAGATTGAATTAAGCCATGTCAGATGGGAGCTGAGGAGACCAAAACAACAGGCAAAGAAGCCATCATCTATACTAATGTCTATTTAGGGTCACAGTAAAACATTTAGGGGCCCTCTGAACTGATAAGGTTTCAAGAGTCCATCCCCCCATATGCATTTTAAAACAAAAACCATACTGCAGCATAAAATAAGTGAATGGAAATCCACAATTTTCCTCATTATGATTACTTTGAAGGTTTTGTTTTTCTTTTGTTTTGTTTTAATATCAAATATTAGAATGTTTTGAAAAACTCTTTTTTTTGAGTATATGCTTGCTAGTAACTTAGCATGAACTTGGTCTGCCTATTAGGTGACCCAGCACCAAGCCGTTTGGCTTTCACCCTCCTCACACTTGAAAAATCCTCCTCCTTTGCCCAAGTTTTGGCACAACACTCCCATGACCAATTGGAGAAGAATTTCTCAGCCTGTCATCGTCTATCCCCAACAGGATGATTCCCTGTTCTAGGAGAAATTCCTTGTTTTAGATCTTTGATGGAGCTACCTTGAATGTCCCCAGTATCTTTTGGTTGGATTTCCTGAAGCTCTTTTGCTTTACTAAATGGTAAGTAAGGGATATCTTTACCAAGTAAAGAAATAGACCCACAGTAGGGAAGCAATTCAACTGAGGTACTCTGTTAAAGGCTGCACTCAAATCCTGGTCTTGTCTCTCCACCCTAAACTCCTCTCAAGAGACTCCTTTTTTTTTACAAATATTCTTCATTTGGCTTGGGTAGTAATAATACAAATACATAAGGGCTTAATTGGCTGTTTGTTTTAAATTGACAATTTTCTACATATAGGTGTTCAGGGTTCAATTTTTTAATCAATAGAGGTTACTATTCCATTTCTTTAAGAGGTTTCTAGTTGTTGGTATCCTAGCCTTAAGGGCATGGGAAATATTGCTTGTAACAATGCCCAGACTATAAGCTGTCAGGTTGAATTTTCTCTTCCAAGAACATTCATAAACCTTGGGGTCCAAGGATGAGGTATTATTTGATGCTTCAAAGTATGCATTCTAGTCTGACCTTTTAAAAGCTAATTTGTATTTTAATTTAAACTCCTGGTTGGAGTTTATACTATTTTCAAGGGTGAGCCAGAAAAATGATTCTCTTGTTTGCTCTTTTCACATGTGGCTTACTCTAAAGAGATGGAAGAAGTTTCTGCTTCCATCTCTTCCACAAGCTTTGCCACCTAATAAGGCCACACTTATTGTGTGACTTTGGGTGAGTCACTGCATATCTCTGAATTCCAGTTTCTGTACCTGTAAAATCAATGCAGTGAACAATGGCATGTACTCCTTCCAGATGAGAGAAGTGGCATGAACATTATTTGAAAACTAAAAAATGTGTGACACATGGGAGGGGTTGGCATCTATGTTCAAGGGGCAGAAAGTTGAGCTTCTTTCCAGGAAGTGGACTCACCCCAGAAAATTTTTCTTTGGTATCTCTTACCCTCCCATGAGAGGCTCTGGGCCTAGGCCTAGGTGTCCTCAGAGGGAAGTCCACATGACCCTAGTTCTTTATATCTGTGCTAAGAATCAGCTAAAGTTGGTCATCAGAAAGTCTTCTCTTGACTCCTAACTTTGTCCCAGTCCCACAGTGAGTACGTTTAAGTAAATGAGTGACCAATGCACTGTGGTGAATTTATAGTTAGACATGGGGCCTGGAGAAAAAAGGAGGCCGACTTCCTCGACACTGGCAAAAGACAAAAAAAATATAGAGAGGTCTCTATGGGTGTATTGAGTGTGGGGGTCTCTGAAGCAGCCATCTTCTGAGTGAAGATGAAGAAAAAGATGAAAGTGGTTAAAAATTGGATCCAGTGGCAGAGGAGGCTCCCCCTTGGATACTAAGGGGGAAAAGAGGCATAGGTGGGGGATACAGCCAAGAATAAGTGCATGGATGAAAAAGACTAAGCAGCTTTTATAGCTCCCATAGAAATGTGATGTGATAGCTCAATATGGTAATTTGGCATCTGTCTGTATATTTATAGTGCAGAGATCTGAGAAAGGAGGTTACAAGTTTGCACTACCAGGGCCAGTCATACCTCACCAACAAGTCCAGTTCTACCTCTGAGTGTCATACTTTAAAAAAGCACAGATAAATTCAAACATACTTTTAGGCAGAGGCAGGGAAAAAAGGAAGGAATTGGTCCTTTGAGAAATAGTTGGAAAAGTGAGTTTTTTAACCTGGAGACCAGAAGATGTAGGTTTTGGCCAGGGAAGATGAAGTAGACAAGTACTGTATTACTTGTACATACTTGTAATACAAATATGTATTACTTGTGTCCCCAAAGTCAGAGATAGTACCCATGGGTAAGAGTTACACACAGAGATGAATTTCAACTGAAAATGAAAAAAAAAAACAACAACTTTCTGACAATCGAGTTGCCTAGACTTTGGGTGGTAATGATGTGTCGATGCAGTTTCATCAATTGTAACAAATGTACCACTCTGGTAGGAGATGTTGATAATGGAGAAAACTTTGCATGTGTAGGGGCAGAAGTCTGTAGCAAACTTCTATACCTTCCTGTTAGTTTTGTTGTGAAATCAAAAGTATTCAAAAATTAAAAGAAAATACTTAGGGATAAACTTAATTAAGGAGGTGAAAGACTTGTGCACTGAAAACTATAAAACACTGATGAAAGAAATTATAGCAGACACCATAAATGGAAAGACACCCCTTATTCATAGATTGGAAGAATTAATATTTTTTAAAAAACTTACACTACCACCAAGTGATCTACAGATTCAAAGCAATCTCTATCAAAATACTAAATGGCATTTCAACAAAAAGAAATAGAAAAAAATCCTAAAATTCATATGGAACCACAAAAGACCCAGAATAGCCAAAGTGATCTTGAGAGTGAAGAATAAAGCTAGAAAAAAAAAGAATAGACCTAGAGGTAATATATGTCCTGATTTCAAAATATAGTACAAAGCTATAGTAATCAAAACAGTATGGTACTGGCATGCAAACAGAAACATAGACCAATGGAACAGAATAGAGAGCTCATAAATAAACCCATGTATATACAGTCATCTAATATTTGACAGGAATGCCAAGAATACGTAATGAGGAGAAGATAGTCACCTCAATAAATGGTGATGGGAAAACTGGATAAGCATATCAAAAAGAATGAAATTGGACATTTATCTTACACCATACACAAAAGTTATCTCAAACGGATTAAAAAGTTAATCTTAAGATCTTTAGTTCCACGTGTTTATATTTGCTTTTGTTTCCCTTGCCTGAGGAGACATAATAAAAATATATATTGCTAAGAAAAATGTCAAAGAGTGTACCATCTATGTTTTCATCTAGGAATTTTATGGTTTCAGTCTTACATTTAAGTCTTAAATCCATTTTAAGCTTACTTAAAATGTTGTGGGAAAGTAGTCCAGTTTGATTCTTTTGCATATAGCTGTCTGATTTTCCCAATATCATTTTTTGAAGAGGCTCTCTTTTACCCATTGCATATTCTTGCCTCCTTTGCCATAGATTAATTGACCATAAAATATAGGGGTTTATTTCTGGGCTATCTATTCTGTTCCATTTATCTGTGTGTCTGATTCTGTGCCAGTACCATACTGTTTTCATTACTTTAGCTTTGTATCATAGTTTGAAATCAGGGAGAGTGATACCTTAACTTATTTCTTCTTTCTCAAGATTGTTCCTGCTATTCAGGATCATTGTGTTTCCACATAAATTTTATAATTATTTGTTCTAGATATGAGAAAAACAACATTGGTATATTGATTGAGATTGCATTGAACCTGTAGATTTCCTTGGGCAGTATTGTCATTTTATCAATATTATTCTTCCAGTCTATGACCACAGTATGTCTTTACATCTGCTTGTGTCATCTAAAATTTTTTTCATCAGTGTCTTGTAATTTTCTGAATACAGGTCTTTTACCTCCTTGGTTAGATTTATACCTAGGTATTTTATTCTTTTTTGATGCACTTGCACATGGGATTTTAAAAATTTCTCTTTCTGAAAGTTTGTTGTTAGTATATAGAAATGCAAAATATTCCTGTATATTAATTTTGTATCCTGCAACTTTACTGAATTCATTTGTTAATTCTAATAGATTTTTGGTGGTGTCTTCAGAATTTTTTTATATATAGTATCATGTCATTTGCAAAAGTGAAAGATTGACTTCTTCTTTAACAATTGGTGTGCCGATTATTTTTTTTTATTAATTGCTGTGGCTAGGACTTCCAATACTATGTTGAATAAAAGTGGAGAGAGTGGACATCCTTATATTGTTCCTGATCTTAGAGGAAATGCTTTCAGCTTTTCACCATTTAGTCTGATGTTGGCTGTGGGCATGTCATACATGGCCATTATTAAGTTGAGGTTTTCTCTCTATACCCACTTTGCTAAGAGTTTTTATCTTAAATGGATGTTGAATTCTGTCAAAAGCTTGTTCACCATCTATTGGGATGCTCATATGGGTTTTATTCTTCAATATGTTAACATGATGTTTCATATTGATTGATTTGCTGACATTTAACCATTCTTGTATCCCTGGGATAAAAAAAAATACTTGATTATGGTAATGTAATCCTTTCAATGTAATGTTGAATTGGGTTTACAAATATTTTGTTGAGGATTTTTGCATCTTTGCTCATCAGAGATATTGGCTTATAATTTTCTTTTTTTGTGGTATATTGTCTGGCTTTGGTTTTAGAGTGATGCTGGAATCATAGAATGAGTTTTGAAGCATTGCTTCTCTTTCAATTTTTTTGAATAATTTGAGAAGAATAGGTGTTTAAATACCTTGTTTAAATGTTTGTTAGAATTTTTTAAACATCTTTATTGGAATATAATTGCTTTACATTTCTGTTAGTTTCTTTTTTTAACATCTTTATTGGAGTATAATTACTTTACAATGGTGTGTTAGTTTCTGCTGTATAACAAAGTGAATCAGTTATACGTATACATATATCTCCATATTCCCTCCCTCTGGTGTCTCTCTCCCACACTCCATATCTCACACCTCTAGGTGGTCACAAATTACCGAGTTGGTCTCCCTGTGCTATGCAGCTGCTTCCCACTAGCTATCTACTATACATTTGGTAGTGTATATATGTCAATGCCACTCTCTTACTTCGTCCCAGCTTAATCTTCCCCCTGCTCCTGTCCTCAGGTCCATTCTCTACGTCTGCATCTTTATTACTATCATGTGCCTAGGTTCTGCAGAACCATTTTTTTTTAAATTCCGTATACACGTGTTAGCATATGGTATTTATTTTTCTATTTCTGACTTAACTTCACTCTGTATGACAGACTCTATGTCCATCCACCTCACTACAAATAACTCAATTTCGTTTCTTTTTCTGGCTGAGAAATATTCCATTGTATATATGTGCCACATCTTACTTACCCATTTATCTGTCTATGGACACTTAGGTTGCTTCCATGTCCTGGCTATTGTAAAGAGTGTTGCAATGAACATTGTGGTACATGACTCTTTTTGAATTACAGTTTTATCAGGGTATATGCCCAGTAGTGGTATTTCTGGGTCATATGGTAGTTATATTTTAGTTTTTGTAAGGAACCTCCATAATGTTCTCCATAGTGGCTGTATCAATTTACATTCCCACCAACATTGCAAGAGTTTGTCTTTATCTCCAAACCTTCTCCAGCATTTATTGTTTGTAGATTTTTTGATGATGCACATTCTGACCAGTGTGTGGTGATACCACATTGTAGTTTTGATTTGAATTTCTCTAATGATTAGTGATGTTGAGCATCCTTTCATGTGTTTGTTGGCAATCTACAAATCTTCTTTGGAGAAATGTCTATTTAGGTCTTCTGCACATTTTTGGATTGGAGTATCTGTTTTTTTGATATTGAGCTGCATGAGCTGTTTACAAATTTTGGAGATTAATCCTTTCTCCGTTGATTCGTTTGCAAATATATTCTCCCATTCTGAGTGTTTGTTTGTTTTTTTCTTGTTTATGGTGTCCTTTGCTGTGCAAAAGGTTTTAAGTTTCACAAGGTCCCATTCATTTATTTGTGTTTCTATTTCCATTTCTCTGGGAGGTGGGTAAAAAGGACCTTGCTGTGATTTATGTCATGGAGTGTTCTGCCTATGTTTTCCTCTAAGTGTTTTATTGTGTCTGGCCTTACACTTAAGTCTTTAATCCATTTTGTGTTTATTTTTGTGTATGGTGTTAAGGAGTGTTCTAAATTCATTCTTTTATATATAGCAGTCCAGTTTTCCCAGCACAACTTATTGAAAAGACTGTCTTTTCTCCATTGTATATTCCTGCCTACTTTATCAAAGATAAGGTGACCATATGTGAGTGGGTTTATCTCTGGGCTTTCTATCCTGTTTCATTGATTTATATTTTGGTTTTTGTGCCAGTAACATACTGTCTTGATTAGTGAAGCTTTGTAGTATAGTCTGAAGTCAGAGAGCCTGATTCCTCCAGCTCTGTTTTTCTTTCTCAAGATGGCTTTGGCTATTTGAGGCCTTTTGTGTTTCCATATAAATTGTGCAATTTTTTTGTTCTAGTTCTGTGAAAAATGCCATTGGTAGTTTGATAGGGATTGCATTGAATCTGTAGATTACTTTGTGTAGTATAGTCATTTTCACAATGTTGATTCTTCCAGTCCAAGAACATGGTATATCTCTCTATCTGTTTGTATCATCTTTAATTTCTTTCACAAGTGTCTTACAGTTTTCTGCATACAGGTGTCTTGTCTCCTTACCTAGGTTTATTCATAGGTATTTTATTATTTTTATTGCAATGGTAAATGGAAGTGTTTCCTTAAATTCTCTTTCAGATTTTTCATCATTAGTGTATAGGAATGCAAAAGATTTCTGTGCATTAATTTTGTATCCTACTACCTTCCCAAATTCATGATTAGCTGTAGTAATTTTCTGGTAGCATCTTTAGGATTTTCTATGTATAGTATCAGATCATCTGCAAAGAGTGACTGTTTTACTTTTTCTTTCCTGATTTGGATTCCTTTTATTTCTTTTCCGTCTCTGATTGCTCTGTCTAAAACTCCAAAACTATGTTGAATAATATTGGTGAGAGTGGGAACCCTTGTCTTGTTCCTGATTTTAGAGGAAATGGTTTCATTTTTTCACCATTGACAACAATGTTGGCTGTCGGTTAGTCATATATGGCCTATATTATGTTCAGGTAAGTTCCCTCTATGCCTACTTTCTGGAGAGTTTTTATCATAAATGGGTGTTGAATTCTGTCGAAACTTTCTCCGTATCTACTGAGATTACCATATGTTTTTTTTTCCCTTCAATCTGTTAATATAGTTTATCACATTGATTGATTTGCGTATATTGCAGAATCCTTGCATTACTGGGGTAAAGGCCACTTGATCATGGTGTATGATCCTTTTAATGTGCTGTTGGATTCTGTTTGCTAGTATTTTGTTGAGGATTTTTGCATCTATGTTCATCAGTGATATTTGCCTCTAGTTTTCTTTTTTTGTGACATCTTTGTCCGGTTTTTGTATTAGGGTGATGGTGGCCTCATGGAATGAGTTTGGGGGTGTTCTTCCCTCTGCTATATTTTGGAAGAGTTTGAGAAGGATAGGTGTTAGCTTTTCTTTTTATGTTTTATAGAATACGCCTGTGAAGCTATCTGGTCCTGGGCTTTTGTTTGTTGGAAGATTTTAAATCACAGTTTCAATTTCAGTGCTTGTGATGGGTCTGTTCATATTTTCTATTTCTTCCTGGTTCAGTCCCGGCAGGTTGTGCATTTCTAAGAATCTGTCCATTTCTTCCAGGTTGTCCATTTTATTGGCATATAGTTGCTTGTAGTAATCTCTCATGATCCTTTGTACTTTTGTGGTTTCAATTGTTACTTCCCCTTTTTCATTTCTAATTCTGTTGATTTGTATCTTTTTCCTTTTTTTTTTTTTTGATGCATCTGGCTAATGGTTTATCAATTTTGTTTATCATCTCAAAGAAGCAGCTTTTGGTTTTATTAATCTTTGCTATTGCTTCCTTCATTTCTTTTTCATTTATTTCTGACCTGATTTTTATGATTTCTTTCATTCTCCTAAATTTGAGGGGTTTTTTGTTCTTCTTTCCCTATTTGCTTTAGGTGTAAGCGTAGGTTGTTTATTTGTGATGTTTCTTGTTTCTTGAGGTACGATTGTATTGCTGTAAACTTCGGCCTTAGAACTGCTTTTTCTGCATCCCATAGGTTTTGGGTCGTCGTGATTTCATTGTCATTTTTTTCTAGGTATTTTTAAATTTCCTCTTTGATTTCTTCAGTGATCTCTTGGTTATTTAGTACTGTATTGTTTAGCCTCCATGTGTTTCTATTTTTTTCAGCTTTTTTTCCTCTAATTAATATCTTGTCTCATATCTCTGTGGACAGAAAAGATACTTGATAAGATTTAAATTTTCTTAATCTACCAAGGCTTGATTTTGACCCATGATATGATCTATCCTGGAGAATGTTCCATGAGCACTTAGGAAGAAAGTATATTCTGTTGTTTTGGGATGGATTGTCCTATAAATATCAATTAAATCCATCTTGTTTAATGTGTCATTGAAAGCTTGTGTTTTCTTATTAATTTTCATTTTGGATGATATGTCCATTGGTGAAATTGGTGTGTTAAAGTACCCTAAACTTATTGTGTTACTGTCGAGTTCCCCTCTTATGGCTGTTAGCATTTGCCTTATGTATTGAGGTACTCCTATGTTGGGTGCATAAATATTTACAATTGTTATATCTTCTTCTGGATGTTCTCTTGGTCATTATGTAGTGTTGTTCTTTGACTCTTGTAATAGTCTTTATTTTAAAATATATTTTGTCTGATATGTAAAATGCTATTACAGCTTTCTTTTGATTTCCATTTGCATGGAATATCTGTTTCCTTCCCCTCACTTTCAGTCTGTATGTGTCCTTAGGTCTGAAATGTGTCTCTTGTAGACTGCATATATACGGGTCTTGTTTTTGTATCCATTCAGCCAGTCTATGTCTTTTGGTTAGAGAATTTAATCCATTTACATTTAAGGTAATTATCGATATGTATGTTCCTATTACCATTTCCTTAATTGTTCTGGGGGTTTTTTTGTACATCTTTTCCTTCTCTTGTGTTTCCTGCCTAGAGAAGTACCTTTAGCATTTGTTGTAAAGTTGGTTTACTTGTGCTGAATTCTCTTAGCTTTTGCTTGTCTGTAATTTATTCAATTTCTCCATCGAATCTGAAAGAGATCCTTGCTGGGTAGAGTAATCTTGCTTGTAGGTTTTTCCCTTTCATCACTTTAAATATGTCTTGCCACTCCCTTCTGGCTTGCAGAGTTTCTGCTGAAAGATCAGCTGTTAACCTTAAGGGGATTCTCTTGTGTTTTATTTGTTGCTTTTCCCTTGCTGCTTTTAATATTTTTTCAATGTATTTAATTTTTGATTGTTTGATTAATATGTGTCTTGGCATGTTTCTCTTTGCATTTATCCTTTATGCGACTCTGTGCTTCCTGGACTTCATTGAATATTTCCTTTCTCGTATTAGGGAAGTTTTCGACTATAACCTCTTCAAATATTTTCTAAGACACTTTCATTTTCTCTTCTTATTCTGGAACCCTTATAATTCGAATATTGGTGCATTAAATGTTGTCCCAGGGGTCTCTGAGACTGTCCTCAATTCTTTTCATTCTTTTTCTTTATTCTGCTCTGTGGTAGTTATCTCCACTTTTTTATCTTCCAGGTCACTTATCTGTTTTTCTGCCTCAGTTATTCTGCTCTTGATTCCTCCTAGAGAATTTTTAGTTCCACTTATTGTGTTGTTCATCATTTTTTGTTTGCTCTTTAGTTCTTCTCGGTCCTTGTTAAACTTTTCTTGTATTTTCTCCCTTCTATTTCCAAGATTTTGGATATCTTTACTATCATTATTCAGAATTCTTTTTCAGGTAGACTGACTATTTCCTCTTCATTTGTTTGGTGTGGTTCATTTTTACCTTGCTCTTTCATCTGCTGTGTATTTTTCTGTCTTCTTATTTTGCTTAACTTACTGTGTTTGGGGTCTCTTTTTTGCAGGCTGCAGGTTTGTAGTTCCCATTGTTTTTGGTGTCTGCCTCCAGTGAGTAAGGCTGATTCTGTGGGTTGTGTAGACTTCCTGGTGGAGGGGACTAGTGTGTGTGTTCTGGTGGATGGGGCTGGATCTTGTATTTCTGGTGGGTAGGACCACCTCCAGTGGTGTGTTTTGCTGTGTCTGTGAACTTATTATGATTTTAGGCAGCCTCTCTCATAATGGGTGTGGTTGTGTTCCTCTCCTATTAGTTGTCTGGCATGGGGTGTCCAGCAATGGAGCTTGCTGGTCGTTGAGGGGATCTGGGTCTTAGTGTTGTGATGGAGATCTATGGGAGAGTTCTTGCCGATTGATATTATGTGGTGCCAGGATGTCTCTTCTTGTCCAATATTCTGATGTCGGCTATCCCATCTAAGAGGCTCTGGCCTGACTCCTGGCCTGTGCAACAAGACGCTGTCAGCTACAAGGCTTTGATTAACAATTTCCTTTCTTCTTGCTTCTAAAGCAGGAACAGATCTAAACTTTGTAGTTTTCATTTATTAACCCGATGTCCCTCTTGGTGTGTTATGATCAACTCTTCCACTCTTACTGAGAAAAGAAGTATCTCGTCTGCCACAACCCCATGAATCTGAGATTATATCTAAGTAAACTGAACACTTGCTGGTTCTTTTTCTTTTAACATCTTTATTTGAGTATAACTGCTTTACAATGGTGTTTTAGTTTCTGCTGTATAACAAAGTGAATCAGTTATACCTATACATATGTTCCCAGATCTCTTCCCTCTTGCCTCTCCCTCCCTTCCACCCTCCCAATCCCACCCCTCTAGGTGGACACAAAGCACCGAGCTGATCTCCCTGTGCTATGCAGCCTCTTCCCATTAGCTATCTATTTTATATTTGGTAGTGTATATATGTCCATGCCACTCTCTCATTTAGTCCCAGCTTACCCTTTCCCCCCACCCCATGTCCTCATGTCCATTGTCTATGACTACGTCTTTATTCCTGTCCTGCCCCTAGGTCCTTCAGAACCTTTTTTTTTAGATTGATATATATGTGTTACAATACGGTGTTTGTTTTTCTCTTTCTGACTTACTTAACTCTGTACGACAGTCTCTATGTCCATCAACCTCACTAAAAATAACTCAATTTCGTTTCTTTTTATAGGTGAGTAATATTCCATTTTATATATGTGCCACATCTTCTTTATCCATTCATCTGTCAATGGACACTTAGGTTGCTTCCATGTCCTGGCTATTGTAAATAGAACTGCAATGAACACTGTGGTACATGACTCTTTTTGAATTATGGATTTCTCAGGCCCAGTAGTGAGATTGCTGGGTCAAATGGTAGTTCTATATTTAGTTCTTTGAGGAACCTCCATACTGCTCTCCATAGTGGCTCTATCAATTTACATTCCCACCAACAGTGCAAGTGGGTTCCATTTTCTCCCAATGCTCTCCAGTATTTATTCTTCCTAGAATTTTTGATGATGGCCATTCTGACCGGTGTGAGGTGACACCTATTTGTAGTTTTGGTTTGCTCTTCTCTAGTGATTAGTGATGTTGAACATTCTTTCATGTGTTTGGTGGCAATCTGTATATCTTCTTTGGAGACATGTCTATTTAGTTCTGCCCATTTTTGGATTGGGTTTTTTGTTTTTTTGATATTGAGCTGCATGGGCTGCTTGTATATTTTGGAGATTAATCCTTTGTCCGTTGTTTCATTTGCAAATGTATCCTCCTATTCTGAGGGATGTCTTTTCTTCTTGTTCATGGTTTCCTTTGCTGTGCAAAAGATTTTAAGTTTCATTAGGTCCCATTTGTTTAGTTTTATTTTTATTTCCATTTCTCTAGGAGGTGCGTCAGAAAGGATCTTGCTGTGATTTACGTCATGAGTGTTCTGTTTAGGTTTTCCTCTAAGAGTTTTATAGTGTCTTGCCTTCCATTTAGCTCTTTAATCCATTTTGACTTTATTTTTCTGTATGGTGTTAGGGAGTGTTCTAATTTCATTCTTTAACATGTAGCTGTCCAGTTTTCCCAGAACCACTTATTAAAGAGGCTGTCTTTTCTCCATTGTATATTCCTGCCTCCTTTATAAAAGATAAGGTGACCATATGAGCATGGGTTTTTCTCTGGGCTTTGTATCCTGTTCCATTGATTTATATTTCTGTTTTCTTGCCAGTACCATACTGTGTTGATTACTGTCACTTTGTAGTATAGTCTGAAGTCAGGGAGTCTGATTCCTCCAGCTTCGTTTTTATTATTCAAGATTACTTTGGCTGTTTGGGGTGTTTTGTGTTTTCATACAAATTGTGCAATTTTCTGTTCTACTTTTGTGAAAAACGCCATTGGTTGTTTGATAGGGATTGCATTAAATCTGTAGATTGCTTTAGGGAGTATAAACATTTTCACAATGTTGGTTCTTTCAATACAAGAACATGGTATATCTCTCTATCTGTTTGTATCATCTTTAATTTCTTTCATCAGTTTCTTGTCGTTTTCTGCATACATGTCTTTTTTCTCCTTTGGCAGGTTTATTCCTAGGTACATTATTCTTTTTTGTTGCAATGGTAAATGGGAGTGTTTCTTTAATTTCTCTTTCAGATTTTTCATCATTAGTGTATAGCATGCAAGAGATTTCTGTGCATTAATTTTGTACCTTGCTACTTTACCAAATTCATTGATTAGCTCTAGAAGTTTTCTGGTAGCATCTTTAGGATTTCCTATGTATAGTATCATGTCATCTGCAAACTGTGACAGCCTTACTTCTTCTTTCCCTATTTGGATTCCTTTTATTTATTTTTCTTCTCTGAATGCTGTGGTTAAAACTTGCAAAACTACGTACAATAATAGAAGATAGAGTGGGCAACCTTTTTTCTTCCTGATCTTAGTGAAAATCCTTTCATTTTTTCACCAATGAGAATGTTGTTGGCTGTGGGTTTGTCATATATGGTCTTTATTACGTTGAGGTAAGTGCCCTCTGTGCCTACTTTTTGGAGGGTTTTTTTTTATCATAAATTTGTGTTAATTTTTGTCAGAAGCTTTTTCTGCAATTACTGAGATGATCATATGGTTTTTCTCCTTCAATTTGTTAATATGGTGTATCACATTGATTGATTTGCATATATTGAAGAATCCTTGCATTCCTGGGATAAACCCCACTTGATCATGTTGTATGATCCTTTTAATGTGTTCGATTTTGTTTGCTAGTATTTTTGTTGAGGAATTTTGCATGTTTGTTCATCAGTGATATTGGCCTGTAGTTTTATTTATTTATGGCATCTTTATCTGGTTTTGGTATCTGTGTGATGGTGGCCTCTTAGAATGAGTTTGGTAGTGTTTCTTCCTCTGCTATATTTTGGAAGAGTTTGAGAAGCATAGGTGTTAGGTCTTCTCTAAATGTTTGATAGAATTCTCCTGTGAAGCCATCTGGCCCTGCACTTTTGTTTGTTGGAAGATTTTAAATCACTGTTTCAATTGCAGTGCTTGTGATTTCTCTGTTTATATTTTCTATTTCTTCCTGATGCAGTCTCGGAAAGTTGTGCTTTTCTCAGAATTTGTTCTTTGCTTCCGGGTTGTCCATTTTATTGACATATTGTTGCTTGTTGTAATCTCTCATGATCCTTTGTATTTCTGCAGTGTCTGTTGTAACTTCTCCTTTTTCATTTCTAATTCTATTGATTTGAGTCTTCTCCCTTTTTTTTCTTGATGAGTCCTCCTAATGGTTTATCAGTTTTGTTAATCTTCCCAAAGACCAGCTTTTAGTTTTATTGATCTTTGCTATTGTTTCCTTCATTTCTTTTTCATTTATTTCTGATCTGATCCTTATGATTTCTTTCTTTCTGCTAACTTTGGGGTTTTTTTGTTCTTCTTTCTCTAATTGCTTTAGGTGTAAGGTTAGTATGTTTATTTGAGATGTTTCTTGTTTCATGAGGTAGGATTATATTGATATAAACTTCCTTCTTAAAATTGCTTTTGCTGCATCACATAGGTCTTGGGTAGTCGTGTTTTCATTGTCATTTGTTTCTAGGTTTTTTTTTTGTATCTCTTTATTTCTTCAGTGATCTCTTGGTTATTTAGTAGTGTAATGTTTAGCCTCCATGAGTTTGTAGTTTTTACAGACTTTTTTTCTGTAATTTATATCTAGTCTCATAGCGTTGTAGACAGAAAAGATACTTGATATGATTTCAATTTTCTTAAATTTACCAAGGCTTGATTTGTGACCCATGATATGATCTATCCTGGAGAATTTTCCATGAGCACTTGAGAGGAAGATGTAATATGCTGTTTTTGGATGGAATTTCCTATAAATATCAGTTATGTCCATCTTGTTTAATGTATCATTTAAAGCTTGTGTTTCCTTATTTCTTTTCATTTTAGATGATCTCTCCATTGGTGAAAGTGGACCATTAAAGTCCCTTACTATTATTGTGTTACTGTTGATTTTCCCTTTTATGGCTGTTAGCCTTTGCCTTATGTATTCAGGTGCTCCTATGTTGGATGCATAAATATTTACAATTGTTATATCTTTTTCTGGATTGATCCCTTGTTCATTATGTAGTGTCCTTCTTTGACTGTTGTAAGGGTCTTTATTTTAAAGTCTATTTTGTGTGATATAAGTATTGCTACTGCAGCTTTCTTTTTATTTCTATTTGCATGAAATATCTTTTTCCATCCCCTCACTTTCAGTCTGTATGTGTTCCTAGGTCTGAAGTGGGTCTCTTGTAGACAGCACATGTACGGGTCTTGTTTTTGTATCAATTCAACCAGTGTATGTCTTTTGGTTGGAGCATTTAAACCATTTTCAATTAAGGTAGTTAGCCATAAGTATATGTACCATTTTGTCAATTGTTTTGGGTGTGTTATTGTAGGTCTCTCCTCTTGTTTTTCCTGCCTAGAGAAGTTCCTTTAGCATTTGTTATAGAGCTGGTTTGGTTGTGCTGAATTCTCTTAACTTTTGCTTGTCTGTAAATTTTTAAATTTGTCCGTCAAATCTGAATGAGATTCTTGTTGGGTAGAGTAATCTTGGTTGTAGGTTTTTCCCTTTCATCTCTTTAAATATGTCCTGCCACTCCTTTCTGGCTTGCAGAATTCTGCTGAAAGTTCAGCTGTTAACCTTATATGGATTCCCTTGTATGGTATTTGTTGCTTTTCCCTTGCTGCTTTTAATATTTTTTCTTTGTATTTAATTTTTGATAGTTTGATTAATATTTGCCTTGGCGTGTTTCTCCTTGGATTTACCCTGTATGGGACTCCCTGCACTTCCTGGACTTGGTTCATTATTTCCTTTCCCACATTAGGGAAGTTTTCAACCATAATCTCTTCAAATATTTTCTCAGTGCCTTTCTATTTCTCTTTTTCTGGGACACCTATAATTCAAAAGTTGGCGTGTTTAATGTTGTCCCAGATGTCTCTGAGACTGTCCTCAATTTTTTTCATTCTTTTTTCTTTATTCTGCTCTGTGGTAGTTATTTCCACTATTTTATCTTCAAGGTCACTTAACCGTTCTTCTACCTCAATTATTCTGTTATTGATTCCTTCTGAAGAATTTTTAATTACATTACTTTTGTTGTTCATCACTGTTTGTTTGCTCTTAGATCTTCTAGGTCTTTGTTAAATGTTTCTTGTGTTTTCTCCATTCTATTTCCAAGATTTTGGATCATCTTTACCATCATTACTCTGAATTATTTTTCAGGTAGTCTGCCTATTTCCTCTTCATTTTTTTGGTCTGGTTCGTTTTTACCTTCCTCTTTCATGTGCTGTGTATTTTTCTCTCTTCTCATTTTGCTTAACTTACTGTGTTTGTGGTCTCCATTTCACAGGCTGCAGGTTTGTAGTTCCCGTTGTTTTTGACTTCTGCCCCCAGAGGTAAAGTTTGTTTAGTGGGTTGTGTAGGCTTCCTGGTGGAGGCGACTGGTGCCTGTGTTCTGGTGGATAAGGCTGTATCTTGTCTTTCTGGTGAGCAGGACCATTTCTGAAGGAGTGCTTTTGCTTTGCCTGTGAACTTATTATGCTTTTAGGCAGCCTCTCTGTTAATAGGTGTGTTTGTGTTCCTGTCATGCTAGTTGTTTGGCATAGGGTGTACAGCAATGTAGCTTGTTGATCGTTGAGTGTAGCATATCTTAGCATTGAGATGGAGATATATGGAAGAGCTTTCACTGTTTGATATTATGTGGGCCTGGGAGGCCTCTGTTGGACCAATGTCCTGATCTCGGCTCTCACACTTCAGAGGCTCAGGCCTGATAACCGGCCAGCGACCCAAGACCCTGTCAGCCACATGGCTGAGAAGAAAAGAGAGAAAGAAAGAAAGAAAGATAGAAAATAATAAAAATAATAAAGTTATTAAAAAGAAACAAAATGCTAAAAAAAAATTATAAAAAAAAGTGAGAAAGAAAGAAGTGAGCAACCAAATCATAGAACAAATCCACCAATGATAACACGCTTTAAATCTATACCAAAAAAAAAAAAAAAGTCAGAATCCAGGAAAATTGGTAAGAACAAAGCTATACAGACAAAATCACACAAAGAAGCATACACATATACACTCATAAAAAGAGAAAAAGGAAAAAAATATATATATATAAAACATAAAAAATTGAAGTGTGCAACCAAATCAATAAACAAAGCTACCAATGATAATAAGCTCTTAATACTAAACTAAGATAAACATAAAACCAGAAACAATTTAGATGCAGAAAACAAACCCGAAGTCTAAAGTTACTCCCAAAGTCCACTGTCTCAATTTTGGGATGATTCATTGTCTATTCAGGTATTCCAGAGATGCATGGTACATCTTGTTGATTGTGAAGATTTAATCCACTGTTCCTGAGGCTGCTGGGAGGAATTTCCCTTTCTCTTCTTTGTTCACACATCTCCTGGGGTTCAGCTTTGGATTTGGCCCTGTCTCTCCATGTAGGTCGCCTGAGCACATCTATTCCCCACCCAGACAGGACGGGGTTAAAATAGCGGCTGATTAGGGGGCTATGGCTCAGTGAGGGCGGGGGGAGGGAGGGGTACGGAATGCTGGGTGAGCTTGCGGTTGCAGAGACCAACGTGATGTTGCAACAGACTGAGGTGCAAAGTGTTTTCTCCTGGCGAATTTGTCCATGGATCACAGGGCCCTGGCAGTGGCGGGCTGCACAGGTTTCCTGGAGGGGAGGTGTGGATAGTGATCTGTGCTTGCACACAGGCTTCTTGGTGTGTTCAGCAGCAGCCTTAGTGTTTCATGCCCGTCTCTGTGGTCCATGCTGATAGCCACAGCTCGTGCCCATCTCTGGAGCACATTTACATGGTGCTCTGCCTTCTGTGGGCAGACAGGGAAGGAACTCCCTCTCCTCACACATGGTGAAACAATGGTCTCTTGGCTGTTACACAGTTCCAGACATTTTCCCGGACTCCCTCCTGGTTAGCTGTGGCACACTAGCCCCCTTCAGCCTGTGTTCATGCAGCCAACTCCAGTCCTCTCCCATGGGTCTGACCTCCAAAGCCTGAGCCTCAGCCCCAGCCCCCACCCACCCCCACAGGTGAGCAGACAAGCCTCTCAGGCTGGTGAGTGCTGGTCAGCACTGGTCCTCTGTGCAGGAATTTCTCCACTTTGCCGTCTGCACCCCTGTTGCTGTGCTCTCCTCTGTGGTTCCAAAGCCTCCACCCCCACCCCCAGCCACCCCCCGTCCCTGCCAGTGAAGAGTCTTCTTAGTGTGTGGAAACTTTTCCTCCTTCACAGTTCCTTCCCAGAGGGGCAAGTCTTTTCCCCATTCTTTTGTCTCTGTTCTTCATTTTTTCTTTTGCCTTAGCCAGGTACATGGGGAGTTCCTTGCCTTTTGGGAAGTCTGAGGTCTTCTGCCAGCATTCAGTAGGTGTTCTGTAGGAGTTGTTCCACATGTAGATGTAGTTTTGATGTATTTGTGGGGAGGAAGGTGATCTCCATGTCTTACTCCTCTGCCATCTTTAGGGTCTCCGCTAGCAGCTGAGTTTTAAACAGAAATTTTGCACGCCAGCCTCAGGCTGGTGCAACGTCACACTGAACTATGCCGCTGCAGGCTCGCCTGGAATTCTGTAACCCACCCTCCCCTCCAGCCAAAGTGAGCCAGAGCCCCCTACTTAGCTCCTACTTTAACCCTGTCCTGTCTGAGTGAAGAACAGACCCCCTCAGGCGACCTACATGCAGAGGCAGGACCAAATCCAAAGCTGAACCCCGGGAGCTGTACGAACAAAGAAGAGAAAGGGAAATTTCTCCCAGCAGCCTCAAGAGCAGCGGATTAAATCTGCACAATCAACTTGATGTACCATGCATCTCTGGAATACCTGAATAGACAATGAATCATCCCAAAATTGAGACAGTGGACTTTGGGAGCAACTGTAGACTTAGGGTTTGCTTTCTGCATCTAATTTGTTTCTGGTATCATGTTTATCTTAGTTTAGTGTTTACAGTTTATTATCATTGGTAGATTTGTTTATTGATTTGTTTGTTCTGTTCCTTTTTACATATGTAATTTTTTTTCCTTTTTTTTGTGAGTGTCTACATGTATGCTTCTTTGAATGATTTTGTCTGTATAGCTTTGCATTTACCATTTGTCATAGGGTTCGGTCTGTCCGTTTTTTTCTTTTTTTCCTATAGTTTATAATGCTGGTTATGATTGGTGGATTTGTTTTTTGGTTTCGCTGCTCTCTTCCTTCTTTTTTTCTTTTTTTCTTTCTTTCATTTTATTACTTTTTAATTTTTTCTTATTTTTAATAATTTAAATAATTTAATTATTTTATTTTATTTTCTTTCTTTTTCTTTCTTTTTTTCCTCCCATTTCTTCTGAGCTGTGTGGCTGACAGGTTCTTGGTGCTCCGCCCCGGTGTCAGACCTGTGTCTCTGAGATGAGAGAGCCGAGTTCAGGGCGTTGGTCCACCAGAGACCTCCTGGCGCCATGGAATATCAAACAGGGAAAGCTATCCCAAAGATCTCCTTCTCAAAGCTAAGACCCAGCTCCACTCAACGACCAGCAAGCTACAGTAATGGACACCTTATAACAAACAACTATAAAGACAGGAACACAAACCCACCCATTATCAGAGAAGCTGCCTAAAATCATTATAATGTCACAAGCTCCCCAAAACACACCACTGGATGTGTCCTGTCCACCAGAAAGACAAGTGCAGCCTCATCCTCCAGAACACAGGCACCAGGCCCCTCCACCAGGAAGCCTACACAACCCACTAAACCAACATTACCACTGGGGGCAGAAACCAAAAACAATGCCAACTACGAATGTGCAGCCTGTGAAAAGGAAACCCCAAACATAATAAGTTAAGCAAAATGAGAAGACAGAGAAACACCAAACAGATGAAGGAGCAAATTGAAAACCCACTAGAACAAACAAATGAAGAGGAAATAGGCAGTCTGCCTGAAAGAGAATTCAGAATAATGAGAGTGAAGATGATCCAAAATCTTGGAAATAGAATGGAGAAAATACAAGAAACGTTTAACAAGGACCTAGAAGAACTAAAGAGCAAACAAACAATGATGAACAACACAATAAATGAAATTAAAAATTCTCTATAAGGAATCAATAGCAGAATAACTGAGGCAAAGAATGGATAAGTGACCTGGAAGAAAAAATAGTGGAAATGACTACCACAGAGCAGAATAAAGTAAAAAGAATGAAAAGAACTGAGGACAGTCTCAGAGACCTCTGGGACAGCATTAAATGCACGAACATTTGAATTATCGGGGTCCCAGAAGAAGAAGAGAAAAAGAAAGGGACTGAGAAAATATTTGAAGAGACTATAGTTGAAAACTTCCCTAATGTGGGAAAGGAAATAGTCAACCAATTCCAGGAAGGGCAGAGAGTCCCATACAGGATAAATCCAAGGAGAAACACACTAAGACACATATTAATCAAACTATCAAAAATTAAATACAAAGAAAAAATATTAAAAGTAGCAAGGGGAAAACAACAAATAACATGCAAGGGAATACCGATAAGTTTAACAGCTGATCTTTCAGCAGAAACTCTGCAAGCCAAAAGGGAGTGGCAGGACATATTTAAAGTGATGAAAGGGAAAAATCTACAAACAAGATTACTCTTCCCAGCAAGACTTTCATTCAGATTCCACAAAGAAAATAAACCTTTACAGACAACCAAAAGGTAAGAGAATTTAGCACCACAAAACCAGCTTTTCAACAAGTGCTAAAGAACTTGTCTAGGGAGGAAACACAAGAGAAGAAAAAGACGTACAAAAACAAACCCAATACAATTAAGAAAGTGGTAATAGGAACATAGATATTGAAAATTACCTTAAATGTAAATGGATTAAATGCTCCAACCAAAAGACGTACACTGGCTGGATGGATACAGAAACAACACCTGTACATGTACTGTCTACAAGAGACCCACTTCAGACGTTGGGACACATACAGACTGAAAGTGAGGGGGTGCAAAAAGATATTCCATGCAAATCGAAATAAAAAGAAAGCTGGAGTAGCAATTCTCATATCAGACAAAATAGACTTTAAAACAAAGACTATTACAAGAGGCAAAAATGGACACTACATAATGATCAAGGGATCAATCCAAAAAGAAGATATAACAATTGTAAGTATTTATGCTCCCAACATAGGAGCACGTCAATATATAAGGCTAATGCTAACAGCTATAAAAGGGGAAATCGACAGTAACACACTCATATTAGCGGACCTTAACACCCCACTTTCACCAATGCACAGATCATCCAAAATAAAAAATAAATACGGAAACACAAGCTTTAAATGATACATTAAACAAGATGGACTTAATTGATATTTATAGGACATTCCATCCCAAAACAACAGAATACACTTTCTTCCCACGTGCTCATGGAACATTCTGCAGGATAGATCATATCTTGGCACACAAATCAAGCCTTGGTAAATTTAAGAAAATTTAAACTGTATCAAGTATTATTTTGCACTGCAACGCTATGTGACTAGATATCAATTACAGGAAAAAATCTGTAAAAAATACAAACACATGGAGGCTAAACAATACACTACTAAATAACCAAGAGATCACTGAAGAAATCAAAGAGGAAATCAAAAAATACCTAGAAACAAATGACAATGAAAACAGAATGACTGAAAACCTATGGGATGCAGCAAAAGCAGTTCTAAGAGAGACGTTTATAACAATAGAATCCTACCTCAAGAAACAAGAAACATCTCAAATAAACAAACTAAAATTACACCTAAAGCAATTAGAGAAAAAAGAACAAAAAAACCCCCAAAATTTACCAGAAGGAAAGAAATCATAAAGATCAGATCAGAAATAAATGAAAAAGAAATGAAGTAAACTATAGCAAAGATCAGTAAATCTAAAAGCCTGTTCTTTGAGAAGATACACAAAATTGATTAACCATTAGCCAGACTCATCAAGAAAAAAATGAAGACTGAAATCAACAGAATTAGAAAGGAAAAGACGTAACAACTGACACTGCAGAAATAAAAAGTATCATGAGAGATTACTACAAGCAACTATATGCCAAAAAAACGGACAACCTGGACGAAATGGACAACTTTTTAGAAAAGCACAAACTTGAAGACTGAACCAGGAAGAAATAGAAAAGGGAAACAGACCAATCACAAACACTGAAATTGAGACTGTGATAAATAGTCTTCCAACAAATAAAAGGCCAGGACCAGATGGCTTCACAGGTGAATTCTATCAAACATTTAGAGAAGAGTTAACACCTATCCTTCTCAAACTCTTCCAAAATATAGCAGAGGGAGGAACACGCCCAAACTCATTCTACAAGGTCATCATCACCCTGATACGAAAACCAGACAAAGATGTCACAAAGAAAGAAAATTACAGGGCAATTCACTGATGAACGTAGATGCAAAATCCTCAACAAAATACTAGCAAACAGAATCCAACACCACATTAAAAGGATCATACACCATCATCAAGTGAGGTTTATCCCAGAAATACAAGGGTTCTTCAATAAATGCAAATCAATCAGTGTGATAAACCATATTATCAAATTGAAGGAGAAAATCCATATGACCATCTCAATAGATGCAGAAAAACTTTTGACAAAATTCAACACCCATTTATGATAAAAAAACATCCAGAAAGTAGGCATAGAGGAAACTTAACTCAACAAAATAAAGGTCATATGACAAACCCACAGCCAACATCGTTCTCAATGGTGAAAAACTGAAACCATTTCCTCTAATATCAGGAACAAGACAAGGTTGCCCACTCTCACCAGTATTATTCAAAATAGTTTTCAAAGATTTATCCATCCACAGCAATCAGAGAAGAAAAACAAATAAAAGCAATCAAAATCGGAAAATAAGAAATAAAGTTGTCACTGTTTGCAGATGACATGATACTATACATAGAAAATCCTAAAGATGGTACCAGAAAACTACTAGAGCTAATCAATGAATTTGGTAAAGTAGCACTATTTAGATTAATGCACAGAAATCTTGCATTCCTATACACTAATGATGAAAAATCTGAAAGTGAAATTAAGGAAACACTCCCATTTACCTTTGCAACAAAAAGAATAAAATACCTAGAAGTAAACCTGCCAAAGGAGATAAAAGACCTGTATGCAGAAAACTACGAGACACTGATGAAAGAAATTAAAGATGATACAAACAGATGGAGAGATATACCATGTTCTTTGATTGGAAGAACCAACATTGTGAAAATCACTATACTACCCAAAGCAACCTATAGATTCAATGCAATCCGTATCAAACTACCAATGACATTTTTCACAGAAATAAAACAAAAAAAATCACAATTTGTATTGAAAAACAAAAGACCCCAATTAGCCAAAGCCATCTTGAGAAAGAAAAACGGAGCTGGAGGAATCAGACTCCCTGACTTCAGACTATACTACAAAGCTACAGTAATCATGAAAGTATGGTACTGGCACAGAAACAGCAATATAGATCAATGGAACAAGATAGAAAGCCCAGAGATAAACCCACGCACATATGGTCACCTTATTTTTGATAAAGGAGGCAAGAATTTACAATGGAAAAAAGACAGCCTCTTCAATAAGTGGTGCTCGGCAAACTGGACAGCTACATGTAAAAGAATGAAATTAGAACACTCCCTAACACCATACACAAAAACAAAGTCAAAATGGATTAAAGACCTAAATGTAAGGCCAGACACTATAAAACTCTTAGAGGAAACCTTAGCCAGAACGCTTTATGGTATAAAACACAACAAGATCCTTTTTGACCCACCTTCTAAAGAAATGGAAACAAAAACAAAAATAAATAAGTGCGGCCTAATGAAACTTAAAAGGTTTTGCACAGCAAAGGAAAACATGAACAAGATGAAAAGACAACCCTCTGAACGGGAGAAAATATTTGCAAATGAAGCAACTGAGAAAGGATTAATCTCCAAAATTTAAAAGCAGCTCATGCAGCTTAATATAAAAAAACAAACAACCCAACCCAAAAATGGGCAGAAGACCTAAACAGACATTTCTCCAAAGAAGACATACAGATTGTCAACAAACACATGAAAGGATGCTCAACATCACTAATCATTAGAGAAATGCAAATCAAGTGGTATCACCTCACACCAGTCAGAATGGGAATAATCAAAAAAATCTACAAACAATAAATGCTGAAGAGGGTGTGAGAAAAGGGAACCCTCTTGCACTGTTGGTGGGAAAGTAAATTGATACAGCCACTATGGAGAACAGTATGGAGGTTCCTTAAAAAACTAAAAATAGAACTATCATACGACCCAGCAATCCCAGTCTTGGGCATATACCCTGAGAAAACCATAATTCAAAAAGAGTCATGTACCACAATGTTCATTGCAGCTCTATTTACAATAGCCAGGACATGGAAGCAACCTAAGTGTCCATCGACAGATGAATGGATAAAGAAGACGTGGCCCATATATACAATGGAATATTACTCAGCCATAAAAAAATGAAATTGAGTTTTTTGTAGTGAGCTGGATGGACCTAGGGTCTGTCATACAGAGTGAAGTAAGTCAGAAAGAGAAAAACAATTACCATATTCTAACACATATATAGGGAATCTAAAAAAAAAAGTTTCTGAAGCACCTAGGGCAGCACAGGAGTAAAGATGCAGATGTAGAGAATGGACTTGAGGACACGGGGAGGGGGAAAGGTAAGCTGGGATGAAGTGAGAGAGTGGCATGGACATATATACACTACCAAATTTGAAATAGATAGCCAGTGGGAAGCAGCTGCATAGCACAGGGAGATCAGCTTGGTGCGTTGTGACCACCTGGAGGGATGTGATATGGAGGGTGGGAGGGAGATACAAGAGGGAGGAGATATGGGGATATATGTATATGTATAGCTGACTCACTTTGTTATAAAGCAGAAACTAACACACCATTATAAAACAATTATACTCTAATAAAGATGTTAATAAAAGGAAAAACAAATAAAATACTTTACAAATAATCCTTAAAAAAAGAAAAACTGTAAAAAAATTAAAAACTCAGTTGCTGGTCTTAAGGGAGTTCCCTTGCATGCGAGTATTTGCTTTTCCTTTGTTGTTTTTAAGATTCTTTAATTTATTTCATGTTAATTATAATGTGTCTTGATGTGGACCTCTTGGTTTGATCTTGTTTGGTACTCTGTCCTTCCTATAACTGGATGTCTGTTTCCTTTCCCAGGTTAGGGAAATTTTTATACATTATTTCTTCAAATAATTTCATCTTCCCTTTCTATCTCTCTTCTCCTTCTCGGAATTCTATAATATGAACATTTGTATGTTTGATATTGTGTCAGAGGTCTCTTAAACTGTTCTCTTTTTTAAAATTCTTTTTTCTGTCCATCTTGTGTGATTTTCACTCTGTCTTTCAGATTGCTCATCATTTACTCTGTATTATATAATCTACTGATGATTCACTCCAGGATATTTTTTATTTCACTTATTGCATTCTTTAGCTCTGTTTAGTATTTCTTTATATTTTTTTAAACTCTTTCTAAATTTTTTTACTATGTTTTTTTTTTCTTCTCCACAGTTCTTTGAGCATCTTTATGATTATTCCCTTGAACTCTTTTTGGGTATATTGCTTATCTCCACTTAACTTATTTCTTCTTCTGGGGGGTTTTACCTCATTCCATCATTTGGAAAGTATTCATTTGTCACCCCATTTAACCTAATTCTCTGTTTTTATTTCTATGTATTTAGTAGGTCAATTACATTTCCCAGTCTTAGAGAAGTGGCCTTATGTAGGAGACTTCTTATGGAACTCAGCAACACACTCCCTTCTGACCACCAGAGTTGTATGCTCTAGGGGTGCCCCTTATGTGGTCTGTGTGGAAACATATTGTGATGGGGCTCACTATTCTGGTTGTGCTGGTAGGTGGGGCTGGCTCCTGGCTCACTGGTGGATAGGACCAGTTCCTGGCATTGCTGGCTGCAGGGCCTGGGGATCCCTGGGGATCCCTAGGGCTGGTGGCAGCCCACTGGTGAGTGGGTCCAGGGTCTGGGCCCACTGGTGGGCAGGGCCATGTCCCAGGGTGGCTAGTTGTTTGGCCCTGGAACTGGTTAGCCTGGCTTGTGGGAAGGTAAGCCCCCAGAGCTAATAGGCTAGAGGGAGGACTCCAAAATTGTTCTTTTTTATAAACATCTTCATTGGAGTATAATTGCTTTATAATAGTGTGTTAGTTTCTGCTTTATAACAAATTGAATCAGCTGAACCTAGAGTCTGTCATAGAGAATGAAGTAAGTAAGAAAGATTAAAAAAAATACCATATGCTAACACATATATATGGAATCAAAATGGTTCTTATTAGCACCAGTTTTCTCATGGTAAGACAACCTCCCAGAAATGACTGCTTTCAGGCTCTATGTCCACAGTGGGAGTCCCAGTTGCCTCCTGCCTCTATGGGAGGCTCTCCAAGATCAGAAAGTGTTTCTAACTCAAGCTCCTTTCAAGTTACTGCCTCTGCACTGGGTTTTGGTATGTATGAGGTTTTGTGTGCACCCTTTAAGTGTTGGGTCTCTGTTTCCTACAGCCCTCTAGCTCTCCTATACACAAGCCCCATTGGCCTTGAAAGCCAGATGTTTGAGGGGCTCATCTTCCTGGTGCAGGATCCCTGGGCTGGGGAGCCTGATGAGTGGCTCAGGCCTCTTACTCCTTTAAGAGAACCTCTACAGTTGTGATTATCCTCCTGTTTGTAGGTCTTCTACCCTGGAGCATGGGTCTTGATTATGCTCCATCTCCACTGTTTCTACCCACCTTGTTGTGGTTCCTTCTTTATAACTTTAGTTATGGAAAATATTTATTGCTTAAGTTTACTTAAGTCTTAGGCTTGTTCTCATCGATAGTTGCTCCATGAATAGTTGTAATGCTTATGTGCCCATGGGAGGAGGTGAGCTCAAGGTCTTCCTACTCTACCACCATGGACCTTTCTTCTAGATGTTATGTTTTTTTACTCATTGAATGTTTGTAAAACCCTTTGTTGAACAAGTCTATCAGAGCAATTTTTCTAACAGCGTTTGTTTGCTTCTGATCTCTGTCACATTTCAGTAATTCCTACAATGTTTCAAACTTTTTCATTATTATTATATTTGTTATGGTCACCTGTGATCAGTGATCCTTGGTGCTACTATTATAATTGCATTGGGACCCAATAAAGTGAACCTAATTGATAAATGTTGTGTGTGTTCTGACTGTTCCACTTACCAGCTGTTCCCTATCGCTCTCCTCTTCTTCAGCCTCGCTATTCCCTGAGACACAACAGTGTTGAAATTAGGCCAATTAATAACCCTATAATGGCTTGTAAATATTCAAGTGAAAGAAAGAGTTGCACACTTCTCACTTTAAATCAAAACCTAGAATAATGATTAAGTTTAGTGAGGAAGGCATGCCAAAACCTGAGATAGGCCTAAAGCTAGGCCTCATGCCAAACAGTTAGCCAGTTGTGAATACAAAGGAAAAGTTCTTAGAGGCAACTTAAAGTGCTTCTCAAGTGAACACACAGATAATAAAGTGAATCTACCTTATTGCTGATATAGGGAAAGTTTTAGTGGTCTGGATAGATGATCAAACCAGCCACAACCTTCCGTTAAACCAAAGCCTAATACAGAACAAGGCCTTAACTCTCTTTAATTCTGTGAAGACTGAGAGAGATAAGGAAGCTGCAGAACAAAAGTTTGAACCTAGCAGAGGCTCATTCATGAGGTTTAAGGAAATAAGCCATTTCCATAACATAAAAGTGCAAGGTGAAGCAGCAAGTGGTGACGTAGAAGCTGCAGCAAGTTATCAAGAAGATCTAGCCAAGGTAATTAAAGAAGATGATCACACTGAACAAAAGATTTTCAGTGTAGATGAAACAGCATTTTCAGTGTAGATGAAACAGCCTTATATTAGAAGATGCCATCTAAGGCTTTCAGAGCTAGCGAGGAGAAGTCAATACCTGGCTTCAAAGCTTCAAAGGAAAGGCTGATTCCCTTGTTAGGAGCTAACGCAGCTGGTGACTTAAGTTGCAGCCAATGCTAATTTACCATTCCTAAAATCCTAGGGCTCTCAAGATTTATGCTAAATCTACACTGCCTGTGCTCTCCAAATGGGAAAACAAAGCTTGGATAATAGCGCATCTGTTTACAACATTGTTTACTGAATATTTTAAGCCCATTGTTGAGATCCACTGCTCAGAAAAAAAGATTCCTTTCAATAAATTACTGTTCAGTGATAATGCATCTGGTCACCCAAGAGATCTGATGGGGCTGTACAGTGAGAACAATGTTTTAATGCCTGGTAACACGACATGCATTTTGCAGCGCATGGATCAAGGAGTAAATTCGATGTTCAAGTATTATTTAAGAAATACATTTTGTAAGGTTATATCTGCCATGGGTAGTGTTTCCCTGATGGATCTGGGCAAAGTAAATTGGAAACCTTCTGGAAAGGATTTACCGTTCTAGATACCATTAAGAATATTCGTTTTTCATGGGAAGAGGTAAAAATATCAACATTAACAAGAGTTTGGAAGAAGTTGATTCCAATACTCATGGATGACTTTGAAGGGTTCAAGACTTTGGTGGAGAACGTAACAGCGGATGTGGTAGAAATAGCAAGAGAACTAGGGTCAAGGGTAGAGACTGAAGATGTGACTGAATTGCTGCAATATAATGAAACTAAAGGATGAGGATATGCTTCTTATGGATGCACAAAAACAAGTAGTTTCTGGGGATGGAAACCACTCCTGGTGAAGGTGCTGTAAATATTGTGGAAATGACAAGATAGTATTTAGAAATTTTTAGAACATGAAAGCAAGATCTTCGAATAGCAGAAAGATTACAGGTCATTGAAGGTTCAGATGATGTTAGCCTTTTTTTATCCATAAAGTATTTTTAAATTAAAGTATGTATATTGTTCTGGTTTTTTTAGACATAATGCTTTTGCACTTTTAATAGACTACAGTATAGTGTAAACATAACTTTTATTTGCACTGAGAAACCAAAACATTAGTGTGACTCATTTTATTGTGGTAGTCTGGAACTGAACCTGCAATATCTCTGAGGTATGCCTATACAGAGTTACACTTTTGCAAGATGAAAAGAGTTCTAGAAATGGATGGTGGTGATGTTTGCACAACAATGTGAATATAACTAATACCACTAAACTGTGCACTTAAAAATGGTTAAGATGGTAAATTTAATGTTGTATGTTTTTACCACAAAAACTGGTTTAAATGGTATATTCTATATTATGTGGATTTCACCATAATTTAATTTTTTTAAATTTCAAAATAGAACTAAATTACTTACCTTGTAGTATTGTCAGGTGTTGATAATATGGTGCTTGCATAACAGCAAAATGTTTGGCTCACAGTAGGTGCTCAACCATTGTTAGTTACTTCCATCTTTTCCTTTATCTCCCTTCTCTCCCTCTTGTCCACATATCTTAGTTCATGATTTAGGCTCTGCCAAACCTCCCACTTCTCAACAGACTCCTTTCTCCTTCTTTGTTTCCTTACTTCCTTTCTTCTTTCTCTCATTTTATTTTATTATTATAAGGAACATCAAGAACTTCCAAGAAGAAGCCCTCAACTATTTTGCCAGGTGGCAAAACCACACTGTTTTCTTCAAAAGTTCTCACAAGCAAAGTACATATCCAGATATGTCAATCAATATTACTTGAGCTACAAGCCTGATTCACAGAATTGTGCAAGTTGTTCACTTCACAGTGGTGTCTGGCTGAGAAGTTGAATTGGGTCAATGTGCCCTGGGATAGGTCTGAATTCAAGAGGTGCCTACTTTTAATTCGCAGAAAGTCACTATAAGGACCAGTGCCAGCACGGCACATGTGCAATTAAGATGTTATGGAACCTTGGGGTCAGACTTGGGATACTCGAAGTCCAGAGAATGAAGACTTAAAATCATAGTTCCTTGCAAGAGGAGGGGAAAATAAACTTCTTGTAAGCACCAGGGATGATAGGAAAGTACGCTTCTTAGATCTCAACAAGAAAGTGGCTTTTCTCACTTGGGACTCCAGGCCATGTCTAAGAGAGAGGGAACATGGTTATAGAGGCCAGCACATAGGGCTGAAGAATGAAGAAATTATTAGGATAGCAACTAGGATAGCAATAAATTTTGTAGGCTGGGGTTTCTCCAAGGTAAGATTAAAATCAAGTATGTTGTATCTAGAAACCTATATCAGGCAAATTATCCAGACTTAGATCATCATATATAACAAGGGTTCCCATCTGTTTGTGCTTCTATTTTTCCATTTTCCATTTTCTTAGTAATTTAGTAAATCCCTTTTCAAAATAGACATGTCCACATATGGGCCAATTTAACTGGGCTAAGGTTGAGGTGCCTGGCAGGAGTGGAATGGGTATTGCACTTCCAAGATACAATAATTGTCTTGCCATTTTCCAGCTGGAAAACAAGGTAAGACACAGGATGTTGGAAAAGCTAGGAATATGAATGTATCCATAGGCAAGTGTTCTTAATCGGAGGTTCCTTTGGCTCTGACAGTGTGTTCAAAATTGCACTTACGGGGGCTTCCCTGGTGGCGCAGTGGTTGAGAGTCTGCCTGCCAATGCAGGGGACACGGGTTTGAGTCCTGGTCTGGGAAGATCCCACATGCCGCGGAGCGGCTAGGCCCGTGAGCCACAGCTACTGAGCCTGCGCGTCTGGAGCCTGTGCTCCGCAACAAGAGAGGTCGCGAGAGTGAGAGGCCCGCGCACCGCGATGAAGAGTGGCCCCCGCTTGCCGCAACTAGAGAAAGCCCTCGCACAGAAACGAAGACCCAACATAGTAATCAATCAATAAATAAATCTTTAAAAAAAAAATTGCACTTACATGGCATGTGTACATTTTGGAGATGGGGATGGAAAGAAGGTCCACAGCTATCCTCAGATTTGAAGCACAAAGCACCAGCCTCCCCTAGAATAGTAGTAGAAATTCCTTCCTAAAAATCCAGAGATCCAGGTACTTTGGATAAGCACAAGAGAAGCTTTCTGGAGGTTTGGATTTTAGATTGAGCTCTGCCACAAGCTTGTTGTATTAGGTCCTCTAGGCCTCATGTTGCATATCTGTGAAATAAAGAAGTGGATTACGTGATCTCCAAGGGCCCTTAAAGCTCTAAAGATTTGATTTTGTAATACTGAATTGCTCTGATTTTTCATACTCTTGGGATGACTCTCTAAGTTCAATTTATATAAATAAGGTCTGGTAAGACACTGTTCAGCATTTTCTCAATAGCTGAATTTATGGCTTTGCTTTTATTCCCTTTCATCCACTAAAGTTCCATAAAATGGAAGAAGTGGGATGGGAGGATTAACTTTTTCAACTCAGCCTGGGTCTACGTAGAGTAACTTGGGCTAGTCACAGTTTGATTTTTTTTTTCCTGAACTGACTGGCCAAGACACTTTTGGTGTGGCATAGACAGACAGTGAGTCTGTAGTCAGTTTATTATTCCTTTTCTGGAAGAATTTTCGGGTCTTTTAAGTTTTCAGAGATGAGTGACAACTTAAAGCCCTTATCAGTACATATTTGAGTTAAGAAAATTATTTGAGAAAACCTTGTAGGACTAAGATTGAGCCAAGTTAAGGTGTAGCAGAGAAAATGGAAGTAACTTCATTTTCAGGTTGCTTCTTATTGTCCCAGATTGTGGCAAAAGGGGGCTGTGACATAATAATAAATAATACTGTCTTTGGTGGGCTAACCTTGTGACTTTCTTCCTTCCTTTGGGGGTGAAAGGAAGGGACTGTATAGCAAGGTCATGTCCTACACTTTTCCTCACTACTTCTCCAAATGGTAATAGCCTCCTTCCTACCACCACTGCCACCAGCCATCCTCTGACTGGAGATTCTAAACTGAGGGAGAGGAGATGGAGGCTGTCCTTCTGCTTCCAAAGGATAAAATCCAGCCTTTTGCTTATTCATGACTCTGAAGTTCTTCATCTCATGCAACCCATTTCTTATTCAATGGCTTTGTATACACAGTTGTGATTGCCCAGGTATTCAGGCAAGTGACTTGGCTTTCACCAGGAGGGCAGGCTCGGTGGTGGGCATTCATTTAATCTCAGACTCTTGGGAATAGAAAGGGATTAGGGTTCTTGTAACTCCATTTCCCAATTCATTTTTAGCAGATCTTTATTTTCCTTGGTATTCTGTCTATTGAGAATAAGGGGAGGGCTGCATATTTAGTGGACGAATGGGTTCAACTGAAAAGTATTTCACCATTCCTTTTCATAACAAACTCTTTATATTCTCCTTTTCTCTTTGTCTTTATCTGTCTTTCCCTCCTACCTCTCAGAGTGATGTCCTCATTCTCCTTCTCAGTTTCCATTGCTCTGACATGCCAGGAGATAACAGTCAGTAGCACCAACCTTTCTGTGCTCTTCAGACACTTAATATTATAGCTACTCTGAAAATCAGGTCCACAATACACATGCATCATCATTCTACAAATACTTATTAAACACCTGCTATGTTCCAAGAGATGATCTAAGTTCTGAGAAAGAGAAGAGAATAATAAAAAATAGTTAACACTTATATAGCACGTAATATGTGTCAGACACTATTTTCACTACTTTGCATAGAATTATCTTGTTTGCTTTTGTTTTTAAAATATTATGAGATATACATCATACTAATCCAATTTCACATATTAGGAAACTGAAAAACAGAGAGGTTAAGTAACTTTCTTAAGGTCATAAGCCTATAAGTAATGGAGCCATGAAGTTAGGAATCAAATGCAAAGAGATCATTATCAGAATATGCACTCTTAACCTGTTATATCCTCTCCTCATGGAGCATATATTTTAGTTGTGGAGACACAATAAACATGTAAATAAATAAAAATACAACTTTTCTACTAGATTTAAGTTTATACAAAATAAAGCAGAGTAAGTTGGAAAAAAGTGACAAGAGGTGTATGTTGTTTCTAATAGGATGATAGGGGAAGACCTCTCTGAAGAGATGACATTTCAGCAGAAACCTGAATGAACTTGCTATATATTCTAGGTAGAGTGAGCAGAAATTACAAAGGTCCTAAAATAAGAATGAGAAGAGAGGATTCTAGCATTATCAGGAAGGCCTGTGTGAGTGAGATGTGATAAACAAGAGGTGTACCATAGGAGGCAGAATCCAAAGGGTAAGCATTGAATACATCATGGAGAGCTTTGCCAACTATGGGAACTAGTTGAGCTTTTTAAATTCTAAGTATAGTGGCATTCATCCATTTAAGTGGAGGAGAAATATGATCTGATTTAAGTTTTATAAAAGATCACTCTAGTTTCTGTGAGAACAGACTATAGGAGAGTATCAGTGGAAGAAGGTTACCACTGCAGTTGTCAAGACAAGAGATAAAAATTTAGTCGTGGATAGTGGAGATTGTGAAAGTTAGTCAGATTCAGAATATATTTTGAAGGGTAAAGTTGACATATCTTGCTAACGGATAGTATGTGGAGGGGGAGAGATTAGTTGTTTAGCTCTCACAAGTCATTAAGATCTTCATAATTGCATCTTTTAATTGTCTGAGTTTTGTTTCTTCCCCCCTCCCCTTTCTCTCTCTCTCTCTCTCTCTCTCTCTCTCTCTTTCTCTCTCTCACTGCAGAAAAGAACTTTTCTATCTGGGATAACGTCTGATCATTCATACCATAATAGAGTGGTATTTAAAATTATTATTAAATAAAATAATGTATGCACTCTTTAATTTATTCATAGTATGCGTTAATTCTAGTTACAGGTGCTCAAGATTCAATAAAGAAAATTGCCATTGTTTCTGACCACATGAAGCTTGCTGCTTGGTCAGGCTCACGGCTAGGCACTTTACACTCAAATTGTTTTGTTTAATCACCATGCCCCATCACGCACACACTTTAGGAAAAGCTAACAGTTACCAGGGGCTTTACATGATCAGAATTTTACCTTTGTCACCTCAATTCCTCATAACAGTTTTTCAATGTTGTTTTATTGTTTCCATTTTAAAGATGAGGTTCTAACTTGGCAAAGGATGCACCAGTAGTAAAAGGCAACATTCATTTTAATCTTAAACCTTAAGAAGTATAGTGTTATAGTTAATAGCTTTGGCTACTCAGTTAGCCAGACCTGGGTTTAAATTCTAGTTCAACCACTTACCACTTATTTGACATTGGACAAGTTATTTAACCTAAGCATCAGTTCCTTCAAACTATAAAATGAGATGAGGGTAAGAATAACTTCCCTTCCCCTTATAGGTTTGCTGTGAATGCTAAATGAGCTAATGTGTGAAGCACTGTAACTCTTACTGTTATTGCTCACCTGGACAGTCCTTCAGCTAACAATCATCCCAACTCCTTTCTGAAGTCTGCCTGGGTGAGTTTGGCTGTGATAGCTTTCTTTTATTAGATTATTCCTCCTTCCATGATTCAAATCTATTATTTTATTTTTCAGTCATGGACTGTTTAATCCAAATGTTCAACTCTCATGAAATGTTGATTTAGAAGAATCCGCCATTTGGAAGTCTTTTAATTATGGTGTGTCTGAGGCTTCCTTCACAACAGGAAGGAATGTAGACTTGATTTGCCCTGTCCACAAACTCCATGAAATTGCCTTGTTTCCTCAAATGCTTATTAAAATCCCTTGACTTTAAGTGACAGCAATTCAGAGACCCAACCGTAATACTTATTACATCTCAAAATTGTTTCTCCTTGTCAGCCATTCTAGCTTCCTAGAATCCTAGAATTTCAGGTTTGGAGGGAAACTTAGAGAGCATCCAGGCCAACCCTCTAATCTGGGGAATCTTAGCAAGTTTTGTGCCTTGGACCCCTTTGACCCCTTTTCAGAATAATAATATTTTTAACATATAAAAAAATCATAGGGCTATAAAGGGAATCAATTATATTAAAATACAAAATAACTAGTGTGACATAGTAATAATTTGAGTTTCCTTATTAGTAAAATAAAAAAAATGAGGCCTGGTGTGAAGTCCAATAACTACCATAATTGCAAAGTAGGGATAAGCATATATAATATTTCAAGATGTCTGCAACAAATGTAATGTGATTTAAAATTATCTGTGGTTTATATTGGAAACAAAGTTGCAAATACTGTTAGTACTATTGAAACTGTTGTCTAAATTCAATACTGCAGGAAATAGTAAGTTATGGTCAGGGGTTTGTATAAATAAAGGTGTATTTTTCCATCAAATTTTATGGATTCCCTGAATTTTATCCAGGGAAACTAGGTTAAGAACACTTACATCTGATATATGAGTTATACCTATGTTCTACTTGGTGTATTTTCTTGAAAAAAATCAAGCAACTTATGCTTGAATTCCTTCAGTGATGGGGAAGTCATTACCTAATGAGTAGTGGGTCTTCCACTGTTCTGTTGTCCAAGAGTTCAGTTAGGGTGTTCTTCCAGGGAGCTGTAATCTATCTTCCCATAGATTCCTATTATCAGCTCTTGTTCTCTCTAGGACTTCAGAATTAAGTCAGCATTCTCTTTCAGAGGACAAACTTTCAGCTGCTAGAAGACATTTCTGCTCTTCCTCTTTTTTTTCTATTTTAACTAGCTACAATTCTTTCATCTCATATTTCTAGGTTGTGGATTTGGGACATTGCCCCTTTTGGATGGTCTGTGGATGTGCTTCTGATCGGCAATATATCACCAGCATAAGTCAGAAAACCCCAGATAGGACTAGGAAAGTGAAGTTAGAAACTATCACTGTCCCCCATATTATCAACACTATATTTAATTAATGCAACTAAAATTCATGTTATTTTGGGAAAAGGAGGGCTGCATTTCACCATCATCACAAAAAAACAAAAAAGCTCACAAGTAGTTGACCACTTTCATTCAAGTAGCAAGTTCAGGTGCCCCTTGGTCTGGAATTATATTTAGTTGATCACTAACCTTAACCCCAGCCACCAATTCCCATGGAGAGATGTTGGAAAAATATTAAGGACTGCATATAAACAGTGATTCCATCATGGTTACAGCTTATATCACACATTCCTTTGGGGAAACTTCAAATAGGTTACCTTTGTGATGGAGTTATCAAACTTGACCAATGGCCAACAAATCAGATCTTGTTTTTATGGTTATATAATTTTGGAAAAGGAGTCAAGAACCTATTGAAAATTATGTAGTTTTCAGCGGCATGTGGTTGTTTTTTCCCTTTTCTCTACCTCTTATATGTCTGGGTGTCACCCTCTTAACCTAAGAAATCTGTTACTATGTATTGCAGACACCCTCCCACCAATCTGTCTTGAGAAAAGTGACAGAGTGACACTTCTCCACCACCACCAACATGACCCACTCCCTTTAAATCTATAATAATAATGATAATTAACATCTATTGAGCTCTTACCATATTTCAGGCACCATACTAGACATTTTGTATATAATAATCTCATTTAATTCTCACAACAATCTCATGAGGTAGGTACTATTAATTATTTCATTTTGTAGATGAAGAAACTGAAGCACGGAGAGGTTAAATAATTTCCTCAAGGTCACATAGCCAATAGGTGGTTTAGCTGGAATTTGAATTTAGGTAATCTTTCTCTAGAAACCTTATTCTTACCATTACCTATCTCCATGTCCCCTTCCCTTCCACTCCCTCACTGCCCTTCTTTTAATACTTAGGACAGTAGTAATCACATGGAAAACTGAATGAAATGTAGATTCCCATGTTGGACCACTCCCCCCAAAGAGTCTTATTCAGTATATCTGGAACAGGAATATGTATTCTTAGTAAGCTTCCAGGCAATTTTGATGTACTGGTAAGAGGCAACTCCTAGAGAAACACTGTGTTGGGTTAAACGTAACTGTTGTCAGAAATAGAGTTACAGATGTAGAAAACAAACTTATGGTTACCGGGGGTAAGGGAGGGAGGGATAAACTGAAAGATTGGGATTGACATATACACACTACTATAGATAAAATAGACAACTAATAAGGACTTACTGTATAGCACAGGGAAATCTACTCAATACTCTGTAATGGACTATATGGAAAAGAATCTAAAAAAGAGTGGATATATGCATATGTATAACTGATTCACTTTGCTGTACACCTTAAACTGACACAACATTGTAAATCAACTATACTCCAATAAAAATTTAAAAAAAAAAAACAACATAACTGTTGTCTGCCCATCTGAACTGAGACTTCTTTGCAGGTGATCTTTCGTTTTAGTCCAACAGATATTTGTTGCTCCCCTATGGGAGCTTAAGCTAGATTTGAGGAAGCCTGATAATTATCCCATGCTCCCAAGCCTCCTCTATCTCTATATTCCCTTGGGTAGTTACACAGTAAGAGGAAGAGGAATCTAAGTTTGAGATATCAGAAAAAGGAATTGGAATGCTTTTTCCTTTCATTCTTCTTCCGGAACACTTTTCGCCCTCTAGGAGGGAGGGAGAGGTTTAAGTGGAGGGCATTCTAGAGTAGGTTTCACTTACTCATGAGTGAAATGAAGTAAAAGACTTCCCCCAAAGCACAAGCATTTATTTTCCCCTTTGGTCTTCCCAAAGCAGCATTTGAGTATTTGCTTGAGTATTTGCTATGTGGTAAGCACATTTCTAAGTACTTCATGTGTATTAACCATAATTAACCTCTTAATCCCCACAAAATTCTGGAGGTAAGTGCAATTACTTTCTCTTTTTCAGATGAGGAAACAGACGTAGAGAAGTTGAAGGAGATTTCCCAAGGATACATGGATATGTAATGTCAGAGCTGGGCTTTGAACTCTGGCAGTCCAGATCAAAAGCATAGGCTCTTTACTGCTATACAAAACATCTTCCTTACTTTAGCTTGTTCAATGACAGAAATAGAAAAGACTTTAGAGATTAGCTAATCCGGGTGTTTCAAGTTGTGTATTTCCTCATGGAACCCTTTATTCAAATGAAAGCATACACAAATAAATCCAAAGCTGCTAGGGTTCCAGGGCCTGTGGCTGTATCTGCCATAACCCAGGAGGGCATTCTATATTAACATCATTGGAAAACAACCAACCTAGACCTCTTCCTTATGTAGTAGACGAATAAACTGTATTTCAGATAGAGTAATTACCTTGCCCAAAGTCAAACAGCTAACTGTTGGCAGAGCTAGGACTGGTACCTGAACCTCTTGATTCTCAATTTAGCGTTCTTCCTAATATACTACACAGCTTCCTCCAGGCTAGAATCCCTCTTTCCATCTCTAACATCTCTTAGCTTCTGGCATGACAGGGCAAAAACATGGCTGAGTAACCAACAAGGACTGCAGTTGTGTATGCTGAGTTTGGCTTTTGATTTGCAAAGCTGCTTTAGAATAACCAAGCAAATTAACTTGGGGACAGATGCCTAGGGTAAAAACAGTAGAACAGGCTGAGTTTTATGACTAAATAATAATGGCTATACCCTTTTGCTGTGAACTCATGCTGGAGGGTTCCTTAATAGTACAATACGGTAAATTAAAACAATCTGGCTTGGGCAGGGAGGAGAACCTCATATTATTAATATATGTGGAGAAATATTTTGGAACACGCCCTTCTCAGTTCACTGTCCAAATACTCAATGAGTACCCAAGGTCAAGGTACTATGCTAGGTGCTGGGGAGTCAGCTGATATTACAACATGTATTAAACTTCTACCTCTGCCACAACAAATTGCCACAAACTCAGTGCAAATTGATCTTATGGATTTGTGAGTCAGAAGTTCAACTTGAGTATAACTTGGTTAAAGTCAAGGAGCTGTCAGGGCTTTCTTCCTTTAGGGGTCTTTAAGGGAGAATCCACTTCCTTACCTTTCCCAGCTTCTAGAGGCTGTCCACATAACTTGGCTCATGGACCCCTTCCTCTGTTTTCAAAGCCAGCCACAGCAAGCCAAGTCCTTCTTACACTACCATCTCTCTGGTTCTCTACAGCTGGGAAAGGTACTCTGCTTTTAAGGACCCATGGGATTACATTAGACCCACATGGATAATCCAAAATGAGCTCCCCATCTAAAAGTCCTTAACTAAATTGTATCTGCAAAGTCCCTTTGCCATGTAAAGTAATATATTCACGGGTTCCTAGGATTTAGACATGGTTATTTTTGGAGGTTCTATTATTGAGCTTACCATACAACCCTACAGTTTATACTCCAGTGTGGAAAATGCGCTTACACATACATGTTTTAGCTAAAATGCTATGTTCAAAAACAAGGCATTAATACCCATGGTGGGGGATAGAGCTTAAAGAAAGCATTACAAAAGGTGTTGAATTATAACTGGGTTTTCACATGTGAGGAGAAGTTCAAAAGGGGAGATGATGGGAGATAAATATAAAGGGGACTTGTGCCTAAATTATGGAAGGTATGTCAAGGAAAAACTGAAGATTTATGAGCAAAAGAGAAATATGGTCAAAGCCAAGTTTCTGCAAGATCATTTTTGAAGTAGTAAGAAGTCTAGATTGGAGTAGAGAGCAAGAGATGAGTTAGGAGGTGATAGCAATGGTCCAAGTAAAATAGATGAAGCCCTGGTACAGAATGGTGAAACTTAGAAGTTGATTGGATGGGGGAAATTAGAAAAGAAATAAGACTTGAAGACACACAGGTTTCTGGACTTGGTTACTAGAAACATGATTATGCTATTCCCTGAGAAAAGGAACTCATTAATAGAAGCCAGTTTTGGAGGAATATAATGAGATTGTTTTGAGGTAAGTTGTGTTGAAGGTGTCCATTGCCTCTTTTAAATAATTGAGACTTTCACTTCATTCTTACTTTCTTTGGATGAAACATAAACACACCACCAATTCTGTCAACTTATCCCTAAGGAAGACAGAATCCCTGCTATGTTTGATATTAGTCAACCTTGCAAATAATGACTTGCCCAGTATAAGTAACCATTTCTGTTTAGAGAATAAATACTGAGGAATGTATACCCATTAGGGTAAAGGCAAATATACCAGTAATGTCACCACAATTTTTATGGAATGAGACAAAATATAATTAACTATAGCAATAATGATAACTTACACCACTACAGCACTTTTCATCATACTTTTTTATCCATCTATCCTAGTACTCTTGTATACAGTCTAAAAAAGTACATAGCACTTGTATATATACAACAAGGCAATATACACAACATATTATTTTACTGCTATTTTACGGAAGAAGAAAACTGAGATTTAGAGAGATTAAGTGACATTTATACTTTGAGAGCCAGTACTGAAACCAAGTTCTTCTCACTCCACTTCTAACTTAACGATTCTGTGCCTCAGTTTCCTCATTTGTAATATATGACTAAACATAGGGTCAACCTCATAGAGTTTTGTGAGGATTAAATGAAATAATGCATGTTAAGTGCTTAGTACAGGGCTCATCACACAGTACTCTATAGAAGCTATTTATCATAGTATCAGCAGCAGCAGCATTGTTATCATTAGTACATCAAACTATACAGAACATATTTTGATGTTTTGGTGGACTAGGTGCAGAAGTCAGCAAACTCTGGCCTGTGGGCCCACAGCATGGTTTTGCAAATAAAGTTTTGTTGGAACACAGTCACACCCATTTATTTATATATTGTCTGTGGTTGCTTTTGTGCTACAACGGTAGAGTTATATACTTGCAAAAGAGACTGTATGTCTCTCAAAGCCTAAACTATTTATTATATAACTTTTTAAAAGTTTGCCAGTTTTTGGATTGGAGACTGGTTAAGCAAATTCAATTTTGGGATTCTTGTGATCTAAGACCACTCTGTCTCTCTCTACACACACACACACACACACACACACACACACACAGAGATAGAGAGAGAGAGAGACAGATATTTTATAAGTACTGTAGCTCTAGTCTCTTCAACAAAGTGCTCTCATGAAGATTGAATTAAATGGGATGGAGGTGGGTGTATTTGTTTTAACTATGGGTTAGAAAGTAGTTGACACCTCTTCTGGTGCTTCCAGAAGAGACAGTGGATTCTGGGAGATAAGCAAAAGTTATGAATCTGTTTAAGTAAAATTGAGGATTTAAGAAGGGCTTCAGTAAAATGAAAAATGATAGCTACAGCAATAGCTATCCTGAGCAAAAGAGAAGCAAAGGTTAGGCAGAATTAAGACTGTAAGGTGTAGAAGAGAATCCACTTTGGAAACTGATGTAAGTAGGAAGGATCTATTTTCGCCAATAATTTGTTGAAGGGCAGTTGGGAGTGAGTGCAGTAGACTAAGGGCCAGGATGCTAATGCAGGTGCACTTACAGGAATGGGACTGGAGCCCAATCAGAAAGTTCTAATAATCCCAAGAACTGTGTTTCAGACAGCAGAGCTGGCCTCTAGCTGAAAGAGGTGAGATATGAAGAAGGTAGTACCTAAGCTGTATCTTACTGTAGAGAACTGAAAACAAAACAATGAAGTAAGACAAAGCACTCAGCATATTTACCACTGCTCATGTGTCAGATACTGTGCTCAGAATATATACTCTTGATGTTTTCTCACTGACACCGAGAAGATTTTATCTCCTAAATTGACATAAGATCTACATGTCATAGGAAAAATTGGAGCAAGGAAAGCACAAAATCGGTAAAAATGAAACCTTTGGTTCTTTGGGAGGGCAGCTAGATTCAAACAGCAGTGAATATGGACAACTTTCAGTTTAGGGTTGCCATGACAAACTTTATCATGTGCACCTTCTTCCTATGATACTATAGGATTTCTTGGGGAAAAGAACAAGCTGGCGTCATTTCCCTAATCCCTACATATATTGGCCTGCCTCTGGGGCAGGCCCCACCTGGTTAAATGTAGCTGTCTTCCCTCACTCCCTGCTAGCTACCTTCCTCTATTCCCAGGCCTAGAGACTAAGGAAACATGAAGTGATCACCCTGCCTCTATTTTGTCTCTACCACACAACAATATCATGCAGGACATCATTTTCCGTTCAAAACTTTGCCCAGAAGCCTAGTGTCATGGACATTTTCCCAGCTTGCTAAGAAGAGGGCAGTTCTACCTCCTAATTACATGCAGTGGGCCCAAGTGAGTGGTGTAATCCCATTAATCTGAGTTTTCAGATTAATTAAGTTTCAATCCTTATACAACCACCTCTTTACATACACTCCATTGTATAGACTTCATTGACTCTTTTTAAATTGTAAAAGCAGCTAACATGAGATCTACTCTCTTAACAAACTTTTAAGTATGCAATACAGTATTGTTAACTATAAGTACAATGTTGTACAGCAGATCTTTAGAATTTATCGTGCATAACTGAACATTTATACTGGTTGAACAGCAACTCCCCACAGACTCCACTGACTCTTTTCTCCTTGGGTCCCCACAGCCCTCTCAGAGTTTTATCGTTTACTTGTGAAAAATAGAAATTTGATATTGAAGCCATTTACTACAGAGCTATAATTAGCTCAGAACTAATATGTTTAGTAAACATAAAGGAGCTCTGGAAAATGAGCTCCTTATGAAAAAAAATGAATTAAGAAAAATATAATGAGTTGTAAAAATTCTCCATAAGCACAAGGAAAGTGGGGCTTTTTGTCTGCTCACTCTCCTCCCACCTTCTTATAAAGGTTGAGTTTTAGATATTAATTATCAGCTTGGTTGTGAGAAAAGGTATTCAGGAAGATTTCTCCTGCAAATGTAGCTAGAGTTGACGACTTTCCTCAGAGCCGACTACACCTCTGGAACCCAACACTCAGAAAGGACTCTTCCCTCCTTCCTTGGAAAAGGATGTCATTTATCGCAGGCACAAACCACATTGCCCATTAGGAGAGCTCCATTTAGAACACAAGGTACACCAAAAACTAGGCTTAAAGCATTCTTGTAGTCTAGAACTCCTGGATGTGTCTGTTCTGTTAGCGCTTTCTTGCCATGTTTTTCTAGAATCTGGTCAGCCTTCTTTTGCAAAGGATGGCAGCCATGTTTATGTCAAACTCATTGGTCAGGCCACAGAAGAGAGACAGATTAGATAGATCTCTGAACCATTTAGATTTTAAAGCCATGGAGCTCCTTTTTATTTCACAAACACTTAAATGGAAGGCTGGTGACATGGGTTGAATTGTGTCTTCCCAAAAATATATGTTGAATTCCTAACCCCCAGTACATCAGAATGTGACCTTATTTGGAAATAGAGTCTTTACAGACGTAAGTTAAAATGAGGTCATAAGGCTGGGCCCTATTCCAACATGACTGACGTCCTTATAAAAAGGTAAAATTTGGATACAGAGACGGACATGCAGAAAGAAGACGAAGTGAAGAGACACAGAGAGAACACGACGAGAAAACAGAAGATTGTAGTGATGCATCTACAAGCCAATGAATGCCAAAGATTGTTGCTAACCCACCAGATGCTAAGAAGGTGCAAGAAAAGATTCTCTACTACAGGTTTTAGAGGGAGCATGTCCTTGGAAACACCTTGATTTTGGATTTCAATCCCTCAGAACTGAGAAAATAGATTTCTATGTTTTAGGCCACCCAATTTGTGGTACTTTGTTATGACAGCCCCAGGACACTAATACAGCTAATATATAAACTATAGGAAGCAAGAGCTTTTCTCCCTGAAGAAGAGATGCAGAACTTAGAGTCGTACCTGTCAGGATCCACCTTTGTCTTTGAGGTACCTCGGTAAAATCTTAATACAACTCATAACAAGCTTGAAAACCACTGGTCCCCCTCTCTTTTTCTGGAGGAGTATGCTTTATACTCTTCCAGCATGATAAAGTGGAATAAATATTCACTTCAGTTCCCTTCACAATTTTACAACTAATTTACTGTAGCCTAGAGAGATCCCCTTTTCTCTGGCTCTTGGTTTCTTCATGTCTAGGGTCCCTTTCAGTCCCCATATTTGATTATTTTAAATATTGGTAGAAAAAGAAAAAGCTCACCAGCTTGCCCCTAGGAATGCATTCAGGTTAGGTGAATGAACTATGAGCCTACAACCCCTGAATCAAGAACTCTTTTCTAATGAGTCTTGTAAATTCTTTCTGGAGCCCCATCTACTTTAGTCCTGTCTTCTGAGGACATAAGCCAGGGTTCCTCATCAATTTAAAGTAGAGAAACAAATAACTCAACTTTGTTTCTTTTTATGGCTGAGTAATATTCCTTTGTATATATGTGCCACATCTTCTTTATCCATTCATCGGTTGATGGACACTTATGTTTCTTCCATGTCCTGGCTATTGTAAGTAGTGCTGCAATGAACATTGAGTTATCTGTAGTGAGGTGGATGGACCTAGAGTTTGTCATACAGAGTGAAGTAAGTCAGAAAGAGAAAAACAAATACCATATGCTAACACATATATATGGAATCTAAAAAAAATGGTTCTGATGAACCTAGGGGCAGGACACGAATAAAGACACAGACGTAGAGAATGCACTTGAGGACACGGGGAGGGGGTAGGGTAAGCTAGGACAAAGTGAGAGAGCAGCATTGACATATATACACTACCAAATGTAAGATAGATAGCTAGTGGGAAGCAGCTTCATAACACAGGGAGATCAGCTTGGTGATTTGTGACCACCTAGAGGGGTGGTAGGAGAGAGGCGCAAGATGGAGGGGATATGGGGATATAAGTATACACATAGCTGATTCACTTTGTTATACAGCAGAAACTAACACAACATTGTAAAGCAATTATACTTGAATAAAGATGTTAAAAAAATAAAGAAAAATAAAGGAGGAAAACAAAACTCCTGATTCCTTGACTGGGGTAGATCCTGCATGTACTTTCATAGTTCACTTTCTGTTCGTTTTTTGGACAAACGGTCTGTGAAAATATGTGTGTTAAAGATTTGGGTGACAAATGAAGAAAGCCCCTTATGCATACTCCACAGAAGTCTATATGGGTAGAGGGTAAAATAAAGCTAGTCCAAGAGGGATCACATATACACATATTTCTGTACTAGAGGGAGACCAGCAGTAAAGAGAATAAATTTCAAATTAAAGTAAGATTGGAATTAAAAAAAAAAAAAAGACTTCTGGAGAGGGTACCCAAGTCAGGAACGCTGATATAGGCCCTGAAGTCTCAGGCACCTGATTTCTTTACAGTCTATGACATTGATGATAGTGTTAGTGATGGCTATAATTATCGGGCATGTACAGTTTCAAGAGCATGACAGGTGCTACCTAATTTACTTCTCACAATTATCCCCTGTTTCAGATGAGAAATCTGAAGTTTGGTGAGGATGGGTGACTTGGCCAAAGTCACAGAGTTGGACAGTGGCAGACCCAGCCTTCTAACATAAGTAGTTTGACTCAAAGGCCCATTCTTTTAGCCAGTATGCTGTATGTATCCACACTAAGGAGTACAAAAAAAAAGTCTTAATTCTATTTTTTTCCCTTTCATGATACTTTTGGTAGAACCTGAACCTGAGTCCTCTTTAAACCATGAGGAGAGGAGATTTGAGGTCCTGAAATATTTGGTTTTGTAGGGCATTGTACTGAGGAATACCTATGGGGCAAAAGATTGGGAAGAAGTGAGGTCCAGCATTTTTGAGGCTTCAGTTATAGGAATGAGCTTTCTAGGTGTGTTGTGGGGAACAGAGAAGAATCAGGCATTGCCTCTGCCACCAAAGAACTCCCTGCCTGGTAAAAGACATGAGACAATACACAGCTTATTTGGACATAAAGGAGAGTGTGGTCAGTGTAACATGCAGCTCAGAATTGAGGGTGAATTTATGTGAAACAAATTCTAACAGTTAAAATAAGTTTCAGGAACGGGAGGTCAATGAGGCTGGTAGTCTGCAAAGGGAAGTATAATAGATGGGTTTGTTTTGTGTTTGTTTGTTTGTTTTGAAAGATGGTTACAATTTGAGAGGTAGGAGAGGAGAGGTGAAGGGGGCAGGGCATGGTGAGTTAACTGAGTGTACTTAAGTAGCAATATAAGAATAGTAAAATGTGCATGTATGTGCAAGTGCTCATGTTATGTAGTGAAAGAACAATGCACTATACCAGATTCTATCATAGATAGACCTAAGAAGAACATGTATATGTTTGTGAGGGGGTGTGGAAAACATGAAACCTGTTGAGAAGGAGAATGCAAATAAGGCATAACTATTGAAGATTCTCCTATTCCTGTCTACCAGGTTCCCTATGTCTCACCCTAGTGGCCCATCTTGATCTTTATGATATATACTAAGGACTTATTAGATAAGAATTTAAGGCCCAGTATGTTGCTTCCTACATTTTATTAGGTAATTTTGGAAGACTAAGATCCAAAAGATTGAAGCTCTATTGGTGAAATTTTGGACCCTGTAGTATATGATGGGGAATATTTTTGGTGAGCGGACTTTCCAGTGTACTTCAAATTATGCCACATGTCTATTCTGCTTTCAGAACTAACCTGCTTTCTTTCTGTTTTGTTTTGTTTTGTTTTTTGACCATGCCATGCAGCATGTGGGATCTTAGGTCCCTGACCAGGGATCAAAACCACACCCTCTGCATTGGAAGTGCAGAGTCTTAACCACTTTCCTTCTCTCAATACTAAATTTTGTTCCACTATTTCCAATGCTGTGGAAACTTTCAAGAAAATGGGGATGTGATTATTATGTAAATTTGACCTTGCCTCTCTCCTGTGGCATGAGAGTTGAGGTGATCTCCACACCCATAAACTTCCCTACCCGCATAAACACCCAGGCTGAGCCATAACAAACTCAGGACCGTTCAGCTTCTATCTTCATCCTTAAGTCATTTGACAAAAGATCAATTGATTCAGCCAAAGTTGAGTCGCTTACACAGGAGCTACTGGGGCAGAGAGGAGGCAGGAAAACTATCATTTATTGAACAGCTGCTGTGTGTCAGACACTTTACTAAGCATTTTTCTTTTTCACATATTATCTCGGGCTCAAGCATATTCTTGATTAGTTTGCTAATGTATTACTAACTTTCGGCCTGATGCAGATATGCTTTTAGCAGAGATCGATCTCTCTTGCCCTCTCTGCCCAACTTTTCATGCATTGCCAGTTGAGAGTTAAGGCGTTAGTAGGTTGTGAAATCAATGTATTTAGTCATGGCCAGAATTAAAACAAAGAAATAGGTTAGGATAGATAAGGATAAAATTGGTTAGATTAGAAAATAAAAGAAAGAAAAGATTAAAGGGTATTACATGTAGTAAAGATTAATATTTTTTCATGATATTTTCTGTGTGTGTGTGTGTGTATGTCTACATAAAAGGAATTTCTAACTGTGAATTGTGGTCCATAAAGTTTGAAAATCACTGATTTAAAGTGGAAAATAAAGGCTGTCAGGAGAAACCAAATAAAAAACCTTGTCAAACAAAACCTTGTGTTTTACAAATAATAATACCTCGCTTGTACATTTCCTCTGAGCATCTAGCACTTCTTTCCAGGTGAGTGCATACATTTCTCACTGCTCACAGATTTTTGCTGTTTAATACAGTACTACTGGCTATGTATGGCTACTGAGCATTTGAAATATGGCTGGTCTTAACGGATATGTCTTGTAAGTGTAAAATGCACACCAGATTTTGAAGACATAGCATGAAAAAAGATCATAAAATATCATATTAATAGTTTTATACTGATTATATGTTGAAAGTATAATATATTTTATATATTGGGTTAAATGAAATATATTATAATAAAATAAATTTCTATTATTCTTTTTCACTCTTTTAAATGTGGCTACTAGAAAATTTGAATTTACATATGTGACTTGCATTATATTTATTTTGGACAGTACTGGTCTATACAAGGGGTTACATATGTGTGTATATATATATATATATATGTATATATATATATGCAAGATTTGTATGCTATCATAATTTGATGATTTTTCTCTGTGCTTATGTTACTCAGGTTTCAAGATGGTTCTGCTGTACAGTAAAGTGATTCAGTTATACATATATATATATAGTTTTTCGTATTCTTTTCCATTATGGTTTATCACAGGATATTGAATATAGTTCCCTGTGCTATACAGAAGGACCTTGTTTATCCTTCCTATATATACTAGTTTTCATCTGCTAATCCCAAACTCCCAATCCTTCCCTCCCCCACCCCAAGGTGGTTGTAGACCCAAACATGATATTTATATATTCAATTAAAGAGTCAAGGTGCTAATGTTTCCCATTCAACCCTCTTGTGGTAATTCTGATTTGTTTAGGGGTTGTAGAACTCACTTAGAATTTAATCTGTTCCAATCTTAGAGGGTGAAAATGAACTTAACTAAAACAATCCCTCTGAATGTGGGGGAGAAATTTTCATCCCCTTGGACAATTTTTTATTTAGATTGACCCTATATCTCCTTCATATACAGTATGAGCTTAGTCCTGTCATCTGGACCTACATACAGAAGGAATGATTCCTCTTTCATGTGAGTGTCCAAAAGGTTATAAAAAAATGGCTATTCTTTTTTCCCTACTAAGTCTTTTCTCTTCCAGCCTAAATAGTTTTAGTTCTTGTAGTTTCTCCCAAAGTTATGATTTCCAGAACCTTCATCAGTCTATCTTTCTTTTTCTGAACATCCTTTAAATTATCATTGAGACAGTTTAATTATAAGACCTAAAATTGTATTGTTAGATTATTACTTTATTTTGGCGATTATGCTTCTATTAATGCATCCCAATATTGACAAAATTAAATTTCTGGACAACCAAATCATTCCTCTTCCAGCCTATTGAGCTAAAATCCCTAATTTTTTTTTATATTTATGTGTCCCACTGTTGGTCATTCTCATCCATTTTATAATCCTGTAGTTGTTTTTTTTTTTTCTTTTTCTGTATCCAATTATAGAAATGTGAGTTTAGCTTTGTGAGTTTAGATCTATCATTTGAGTCTGTAAAGAACTTTTTTGGATCCTTCCTTTTGTCTGTTAATTTTATCTTTCCTGTCTTAACACCATTTAGAGATCTAATTAGCCCCTGGTGCTATTTGTCTCTCTGTCTCTAGGGTCAGCTAGATGTCTTTGTTCCCCCAAAAGACTGTCTTTTCCCTTCTTCCTGGGAGTCTTAGCTAGTGATGTGATGTTCTATGTGCTAGTGTGATATTTTCAGTAATCACACTGCAGAACCCTATTAATTTGATGTTGGGCATCATACAATCCTTAAAATGTTCTTCCTGGCCATCTCACCCACATTCTCACTTTCCATCCTGTAGTTCTTTGAGAACCCTAATTTTCCTCTCATGTCCAGATCAACAGTTCCTGGTTCTCCATGAGCTCTGCTTCCCTACCCAAAGTTGTCTTTAGGGAGACTTCCCTGTAATTGGCAGAGTCTCTCTAGTGGCTGATGGTAATGCCAGCTCTCATAATCATGTAGAACATTGTAGTAAGCCACAGGTCTTTATTTTCTAGGTTTATGAGATGCAATTGACATATAACATTGTGTAAATTTAAAGTGTACAATGTGATAATTTGATACATGTATATATTAGAAAATTATTATCAAAACAAGGTTAGTTAACATCCATGACCTCACATAATAATAATATTTATAATAATATTATTATAAATTATTATTATTATTTTTGCATGAACATTTAAGATATATTCTCTTAGGAACTTTCAAGTATATAACAGAGGACTTTCACTTGATGCTTTGGTGCTTATCTTCCAAAACACCTGCTTAATTTCTTGAACATTACCAGAAGGATGTCCAGAGACCAAATTATAGGGTAATTTTCTCCAACTATTTCCTCAGTGGACAGTTCTGTCTTTGGGAGAGGTATTCTGGAGCATGTAAATGGGAGGTGTGGATCTTTAACAAGCTTTAGTCCCTTCCATTGTCCATCTCCTGGTCTACACCCCTTGAGAACAAGGCCATCAACCCACTAGAGCTGCTGACTGACTCCTTCTGGGAGTTAGGATAGAGCTTAGATGGTTAGTTCCCATTAAATACTTTTCTCAAATGCTTAAATTAAGCCCTGACTCCAGGCTGTATCAAGCAAAAGCAGACTTATTAGGCAACTTATCTTTGCACTGACCCAGAATGACTTAGAAAGAACACAGTTCTTGATTCAGTCAAATATGATACTATGATGTATTTTTCAGATGGCATGAAGTTTCTCCAGAGTAGGCAAGCATACAACCATACTAAGACCCAAGTAATTGTAGCATGTTTTTATAGAGACAAATGCTAAGGGAATTCCCAGGGCGAGTGAAGGGACTGGGGTCAGAAAGATAGAGAAAGATTTGAAAGCAATTATATTTATTTAAAATAAAAGTTATTAAGTGATACTTATTTCTCAAGTTTGTGCTAAGTACTTTAAATACTTTCTCTTACTTTGTCCTCACAGCAACCCTATCATATGAGTGGTATTACCTCATTTTACATATGTAGCATCTAAGACTCCCAGAAGTGAAGTTATTTACTCAAGGTTGCATGGGCAGTGGGAGGCTGAGCTGGAATTTTTGTCTCACTGTGAATGGATCCAAAGTCCTTGCTCTTTGCATTGCACAACACTGCCTCCCAGGGGAAGAGCAAGACTTGACATAGGAAAATAAGGTATTTGAAGAAGAAAGAAGAGCCTATAGGAATGCTTCAAGTTATGGAGGTGAATGTTGAGCAGATTTCCCAGAATTTCAGGAATGGAAGAAGTTTCATTCAAGGTTCCCCTTCTCTTATTTGGAGTGGAATATATGAGCATAGAGGAGTAGAAAAGCATCAGTTGATGGAAACTCCTAATATCCCTTCTCTTCAAGAATTGAGACTAGGCTATGGCATGGAATGGAAGTTAAGAGGTCATAAGGAGTCCAGAGGAAGGATAATCTAGTAGGTATGATTTCAAATTCTGTGCTATCTCTAATGAGAGCTGGGACACATTTGCTCCTAATTCTCAAACCTACTCTAACCTCACTGTGAAAGTTCTTTCTCTAGCTCTGTAAGCCCTTCATAGGGCAGAGTAGTAGAAAGAGGCTCTCAGACTCTGACTGCTACATGTCCCCCTCCCTCTTGCAAGAAGGTTTTAACAAGGTAGGGTCACTCAAGGTTTCTGCCTCGCCCAATTCTCATTTACTACCCCTCCTCTCACCCCCACAGAGTTTGCTTCATTTATCCAAGTTATATGCTTAGGGAACGTGAAGAATATCCACTCCTTTTCCCACATGTTAGGTTTTCAGTGTTTGAAGGTGGTAATCACACTGCCTATGGGTCCTGTCTTTCCCAGAATAAGCCATTTTTGTTTCTTTGACTCTTATAGCTTAAGTTGTACTTCAACTTTCCCTGGACGAACTCCAATTTGTCAATGTCTTTCATAAATATAGTCTCAGTAACTAATTGTAGGACTCCTAGGGAGTGTAGCATCCACCTACCCAAAGCAGCGAGGATACTTCATTCTTGAAAACCTCCTAGAAAAAAGTGCAACAACTTTTCACAGTTACTTGTGCTATTATTTAAGAACCCACATTATTAGAAAACTTTTTGTTTCATCTGGCCCACATCTGTCATGTTACGTTTTTTACCTCTCCTTATTTCCATAAAGGTGCATACAAACTTTTTACCTCCTTTCTTCACAGATCTTCTCTCTTCCCCACCTATGGTCCAGTTTTCTCCAGGAGATACAAGTCTTAATCTTTCAAACTAGGCGTCCTTTTTTCCCAGCAGGACCTCGGACTGAGTTAGTGGGTATCACCTGCATGAAGATAGCCTGGGGTAACAGATAAAGGCAAGTCCGTGGGCTTGAGCTTTGGTGCCTATGGGAAGAGATAGACAGGAGAAACATTCCTAGTTCTGAGAGCTGGGAAGTGGGCTTATGTGTTTGAAGTCAGCAAGGCCTTTCTTGTCTTAATTTTCATGCCACTTCATAAGTTTCACAAAGAGACATAGCAATAAACTAGAGCACTAAGAGAGTGATTCAGAAGCGGCCTCAGAGGAGCTGGGAGTGGTTCTGCAAAAGGCTTGGCAGAAAAAGTTTTGGACAAGGGAAGAGGCAAATAAACCATGGACTGACTGATGGTAGTGGATTGAGCTGTGGTCATGGTGATGGTGGAGAGAGAGTGGACCAAAATGGGGAAAGGGATGAAAGGTAGGAGGATAAAGAGGACAGGGTCATCTTGGTATGACAAATAGTATGTGTCAAAGCCTCTCAGACTTAGCTTAACACCCTGGTCCTCAAAAATATAGTTTCTAGCTTCCCTGTTTGAGGGCTTTCATGTGCCCTCAGTTCTTTCCAAGTGAGATGCCTTCTGCAATGTTGTTCCTCTACCTCCTCTTACCAGTTTCTACCTCAGTTCAGCATTCTACCAAGAGCTTACCAGTAGCCTAAACTTAGTTCTGCTTTAGAGATGAAAAAATGCTCTCTTCCCTAATTGCTGCCTTCTCAGATAACCAGGCCCAGAGATATCTCACTGGCCAGGAGAAGTTGCTTCAAGTCCATTCAAGAAGAAGCGGCCAAGCCTGCAAAAGGGAAGTATAGGTAAAAGAGTATAGAGACTGCAAAGAATGGGAGGAGGAAAAAGAGGAATGACAGAAACGATTAGAATATCTGAACCAAAAAAAGTGGAAATAAGAAAAAGGAGAAAGAGAAAAAGAAGGAAAGAAAAAGAAGTAAAATGGGCTAGAATTGAGTGTTTTTGACAGTGCTGAGGTACAGTAGAACAGAGTGTCCCTGGCAAAGCTGAAACATTGGGCTCTGGCCAAATGGTTCCATCCTAGTGACCTTTAGATAGCTAACTGTGTCTGCTTGGCATAGACCAAATGGGTAAATAAATAAATAAATAAAATTTAAAGACCAAAAAAAAAAAAAAAAAAAAAGACATGAGGAAAAACAGGCCGGTAACGGGGAACTGATCAAAGGCCCCCTGTCCCTCATTATGGCCTGCGGGCAGCTTACTGTTCCAACCTGCAGCTCACCCCTTCCCCGCCCCAGCTTCCTAGGAGGAAGTGGGGCATGAATGATGATGCAGGCTGATAACTCCAGAACCTTCCCTTCTTCCTGCCACTAGCAAACTCAGTGAAACACAAGAAGGAAACCGGCAGGTCTGGTGAGGAGATGGCCTCAGGAAAAAGAGGTAGACAACAGGCTCTAGCCAAGAATTGCTATGGTGTCAATCCATAGAATGGCCTGTGTTTCCAAAATGGCAGGGGACTTTGGGGTGACAGAATAAACCCTATGGTTACTGACTCTTCACCTTACTTCTTTTGAAGACTCCCTGGTAATTGCTTACATTTGCCACAAATCTTTCCTGGTGGTCTCTTGTTATCTATAACCTCAGACTTCTCTGCTGTTCTTCCCAAACTGTCTCTTAACCATCACTTCACCAGGTGGCTATTGTTGTTCCTAAACCCTTTTACCCCAGAGTAGAGGCAGGCTCTTGTCCTTATTCCCCAAGATACAGGCAGCACAAGACTGTGATATCTTACTAACTTTCCTAAAAGGAATTACAATGTAGAAAAGAAAAATATTTAAACTGAACACTATACAGGATTGCTCCCAGAGTCCATCTACCATGGCCCATTTCCTCAACCCATCTCTATGTTGCCAGATAATGTTTTTCTCTGGACCTTTCAGTCCTCAACAAAATCCAGCACCCTGACTCAAGTTTAGTTCTACATTGTTCATTTCAGATTAAGATTATGGTTTTAATTTTTCATAAATGTGAGGTACATTCAAATATTTTTCCCTCAAAACAGAGCCTACCCTTTCAAATATGATTTTAAGCAGCAATTTCCAGTAGTGAAAGAATCAGGGAAGAGTTGAAGTTAGTTTTATTTTTCTCACAAAAGCTTCCATAAACACAGGTTCATTTCTAGATCAAGGATTGGAGTGTCCCTTTACCCTTGATAGCAGTCAGAACATATTAGAAGTGTGGGCAGGCAGCCTTCCACAGAGGTCGGTAGACCTTTTCAACCCAACCACTTCATAGAAAACCACAGAGACCTTTTCCCACTACACATCCATACAGGCCAATCTTCTTTCCAATCATTTTTGTCATTCCTAAACCCTTAAAATTAACGAATACGTGACAGAGGGGGACATCTTCACAAGAGAGGTCTATTGATGTTCTCTGAGAGTTGGTGTGACAGAAAGAAGTCACAGAGATCTGAGGTCCAATATGAGATAGACCATTTGCTACCTGTATGCAAATTTTCTGAGCCTCTATTTCTTCATCTGTAAAATGGAGGTAACATAACTACAAGTGTGTCATGAGGATCAAATGCCTACTATAAGCCTAGCACAGCAACTAGCACATAAGCAGAACTTCATCAACTTTAGCCATATTTTCTTTTTGGAGAAAACTTTTCTCTGAGCTTGGAAAAGAACAATGAACTGAGGGCTTTAGGTGTCACCATATATGTAACACCACACTTGGGGGTCTCTTCCCTCTCCATTGTCTTCCTTAGGAGCATAGTTCTTCTAAGAATGGTGACTTCCAAACATATCAAGATATATTTAACTTTTTGCTGACCTCAAACTTATAACTGCTTGTTGACCGTTTCCACTTAAATTTCCCCTTGAAGTACTCTGGCTCAACTCTAAAGCCACTCAGACTCAATATCTTAGTATGGTCATTGAAATGGTTTGCATCTTCCATTATCATATACAATTGCCATATAACTCTGTTAATTCTTTTTTCATGACAGCTCCTGATCCATTCTCAGTTCGGCAAGCTTCTGGTCTTTTTCATTGTCTTGGTCCTAATCTCCCTATTCCCAGAGGTTTCTGATCACCCTGCTCTCCTTTAATATATCCTTCATACTGTAGCTAGAACAGTCTTTCAAAAATATCCTTTCAAGGCACAATACACCCCTGCATAACTTTCTTCAAAGACATCATAACTAACAACATGAAGTCTAAACAGCCTGACTTAGCATTCAATGACTGCTATGATCTGGGTCCATTCAACCTTTCCACAGAGAAATAATCTGATTAGTGCTGGCATAAGAGAAATAATAGGGAGTAGGGGAAGCCAGAAGAAGAGTAGCTAACCCAGCTATTTGCTGCAAAGAAGGTGCAATCCGAATATTGAATAGACATTAGCCATGCAAAGGGTGGAAATGTGGGAAAGAAAACTGTTTGAAGAAAAGAAAGAGTGTTCATGCATTCATTTACCCCATATTTATTGACAGCCTACATTATGATAGGCACAGTGCTAGGCACTGGAAATGTCACAGTGAAGAAAGATGAAATGAAGTATCTGCTTTCATGGAGCAAATATTATGAGAGGGGGGAGTACAAATTACTGTGATAGGTGTTTTATGTGCATTATGATATTTAATCCTTATAAACACCTTGTGGTGGGCTTCTTCCCATATTACAGACGGGGAAAGCAAAGCTCAGACATTCAACTAACTCAGTGTCAAATAACTAGCAAAAGGAAGAGACAAAACATACTATACCTGAAACACCAAATTCTAAAGCAGTGGCTGTGTAAATTTCATTGTAGTTTTAGAGCTTTTAACTTGTAAACCCGAAGGAGTAGCTATGCTAGAAGACATCTGTAGTCTTTGTAAAGCAATAAACAGTGAACTGTATTCTCATAGCTGATAGGGATTTAGATTATGTGAATCACAGGACAGTTTGCTTTTTTATCTCCAGTAGTATTTTTTTGGTTTGTCCCAGGGTCTCATCCAAAAATACATTGTGTAAAATTTTTAATGAAGCTTCCCTAAACTTTAATGCATTTATTTTTAAATGCTTCTAACGTTTATACCATACCAGCTAGATAGCATATTGATTTAACAAACATTAGGTGCATAGACCTACTATATGCAAGTTTCTGTAGAAGACACAAATGCACAGGAAAGAGACATTCCACCTTCTCCCCACCCCAGAGAGCAAGCACTATAATGCAAAAACTATATGAAAGGCAGTAGAATATAGAGGTTAAGCATGTAGACTCTGGAGCCAGACTCCCTGCCTGGGACTGAATTCTGGCTCCAACACTAGTCCTTGATATGAAGAGAAAGCACGGTGGCTTGGTGTAAATAAGGAACACTGAAGAGCTTCATTTGGTTAGAGCATGGGGTATGGGAAAGGTACTCACAAAATATGAGGGTCAGAGCACAGCCATTCCTGAAAGCCAGCCAAAAAACCTTGGACTTTATTCAGAAGACCAGACCTAGTGTTGCAATCCACTGATATGTCAAAAGCAATTTGTTACCCATAAGAGTTAAAGTACCAAAGTTTGCAAATGATTTACCTAAAAAGAAAATCAAGTAAAATAGGCTCAGTGTTATCCTATAATAAGACCATTTTCACTGATTTTCTTTCTGATGTGCTTTCTTGAGCAGGAGAGAAGGTTAAGTGGAGTTATAAGCTAGCTTACTAAGAATTACACATAACCCTCACCCTTATACTTACCCAATCTTATCCCTGATTCATTCCATAGTTGGTGACCATGATTGTAAGGACTTGTAGGTTGTAATTTTGCAGTTACTTCAAATTTTTTTTCTCACCTTACACTCAGGTAAATTCCGTATTAGAAAGAAAAAAGATAGATAAATAAAGTGTGCCTAGCACCCCTACATTTACTTTGCACGTGAGTGAGGATGAGACTATGAATGCTTCTGTTAATAAGAACACAATAGAGGACAGTACCTGGTACCTAGTAAATGCTCAGTGTTGTGTACATTATTATAAACACAAAGATGATTTTATAAATTTCAGGCTTATTTGGAGTGGTGACAAAAGCAATTGCAAACCACAATGCCTTGTTGGGGGAGTGTCCAAGTCATGGTTGACTTGATCAACAGTTTCAAACAAGTTAAAGAGATATTTCAAATCAAATTCTGAGCAAGTTGCTCAGAAGCTAACAGGTTACTCTCATCAACTGTGTTCCTCATTAAAAAAAATTACTGAAGATGATTTTAAAACACTAAAAGTTATCAGGTAAATCTCATTTACCATCATGCAAAGTAGCCAAGTTAATATAAATGGCAGTTTTTATTACTCACAATTTCGTAAGATGCTTATATGAATAACCCACCCAAAAATCTGCAGTGAATGTTCTTCACTACCCTGCAGAATTTGTTTGGAGGTTTACCAAAATCTGAGAACATCCATGAGAGGTTATCATACATATGAACATTGTTTCATGTTAGAAAAGGGGATGAGGACTTCTGCTGTGATCAATAGAAAGCCATTGGTGGACGATGATCAGGGATGAAGTATTATCAATAGGTTTAGGGAGAAGACTCCATCAGAGGTATGCATGTAAGGCAGATTAACATAGGAAGAGAATCAGGGATTGATTAGGTAGATCAATTAGAAGAATGAACGCTATAATAGTCCAAACCTAATGGCATATGGTAGGAAAAGAATGAAAAGATTTGTTAAATCCTGGGCTGGTATTAGGTTGAAGTATATTAAATTGTTGCTAACCAACCCTTTCTGTTCTAGAGAAATGGGAATCGCATGTGACTTGACTTAATAGAATTCAATACTTAGTAATTGACCTAGTGTGAGGAGTGAGGAAAATGAAGGAGTTAAGATAATGGGTATTTCAAGTCTTCACAACTGAAAAGATAGAAAATAATTGATCATAAGGTAATAATAATTACAATTGCTACTTATATTTATTAAACTTTTATTATGTGCCAATCACCTCTTAAGTGCTTAAGTGTACTAAATCATTTAACTCTCAGCACAACCCCATGAAGTAAGTACTTTGTTTATCCCCATGTCACAGAGGAGGAAACTGAAGTATAGTGTCATTAAGTAACGACCAAGGTCGTCATGTGCCACCAAATGAAAAAGCTTGGACTTAAACCCAAGTGGTATGGCCACAGGGCCCACAGTCAACTCTATGTTACAGCTCCCTCTGTATAAATACCTCTGGAGTGTTTGTTGTGAATGAGAGAGTAGAGGAGACAGATCAATTTTATTCCTTTAGTTATCTTTTCTTTTTATAACCTTAATTTAGTTTAATTTGCAAGAGTACTCCATGCTCATTGAAACCAATACATAAGTTTATAAAGGAAAAAAGTGAAAGTCCCCCAAAGCGCACTTCTCAAAGGCAATTTAGTGTGTATCTTTCCAGATATTTCCTAAGCCTATAAAATTTTTGATTACATATAAAGATATCCATATATAAATTTGTTTTCATATAGATTTTCAACTTTTTTTTCACTTAATGTACCTTGGCATCTTTCCGTATTATTACACAGATCTACTTCAATCATATCAGTGCTAGCATTTTCTTTCATAGTATGCTTATATCAAAAAAAAATTTAACATCTTTATTGGTGTATAATTGCTTTACAATGGTGTGTTAGTTTCTGCTTTATAACAAAAGTGAATCAGCTCTACATATACATATATCCTCATATCTCCTCCCTCTTGTGTCTCCCTCCAGCCCTACCTATCCCACCCCTCTAGGTGCTCACAAAGCACCAAGCTGATCTCGTGTGCTATGCAGCTGCTTCCTACTAGCTATCTATTTTACATTTGGTAGTGTTATATGTCAGTGTTACTCTCTCACTTTGTCGCAGCTTCCCCTTCTCACCTCCGGTGTCCTCAAGTCCATTTTCTATGTCCATGTCTTTATTCCTGTCCTGCCACTAGGTTCATCAGTACCACTTATTTTTTTTAGATTCCATATATATGCATTAGCATAAGGTATTTGTTATTCTCTTTCTGACTTACTTCATTCTGTATGACAGACTCTAGGTCCATCCACCTCACTGCAAATAACTCAATTTCGTTTCTTTTTATGGCTGAATAATATTCCACTATATATATTTGTCACATCTTCTTTATCCATTCATCTGTCAATGGATGCGTAGGTTACTTCCATGTCCTGACTATTGTAAATACAGCTGCAATGAACATTGTGGTACATGACTCTTTTTGAATTATGGTTGTCTCAGGGTGTATGCACAGTAGTGGGATTGCTGGGTCTTATGGTAGTTGTATTTTTAGTTTTTTAAGCAACCTCCATACTGTTCTCCACAGTGGCTGTATCAATTTACATTCCGACCAACAGAACAAGACATGATTGTCCACTCTCACCACTATTATTCAACATAGTTTTGGAATTTTTAGCAAAAGCAATCAGAGAAGATAAAGAAATAAAAGGAATCCAAATCGGAAAAGAAGAAGTAAAGCTGCCACTGTTTGCAGATGACATGATACTATACATAGAGAATCCTAAAGATGTTACCAGAAAACTACTAGAGCTAATCAATGAATTTGGTAAAGTAGCAGGATGCAAAATTAATGCACAGAAATCTCTTGCATTCCTATACACTAATGATGAAAAATCTGAAAGAGAAATTAAGGAAATACTCCCATTTACCATTGCAACAGAAAGAATAAAATACCTAGGAGTAAACGTACCTAAGGAGACAAAAGACCTGTAGGCAGAAAACTATAAGACACTGATGAAAGAAATTAAAGATGATACCAACAGATGGAGAGATATACCATGTACTTTGGATTGGAAGAATCAAGATTGTGAAACTGACTATACCACCCAAAGCAATCTACAGATTCAATGCAATCCCTATCACACTACCAATGGCATTTTTCACAGAACTAGAACAAAAAATTGCACAATTTGTATGGAAACAAAAAAGACCCCGAATAGCCAAAGCAACCTTGAGAAAGAAAAACGGAGCTGGAGGAATCAGGCTCCCTGACTTCAGACTATACTACAAAGCTACAGTAATCAAGACAGTATGGTACTGGCACAAAAACCGAAATATAGATCAATGGGACAGGATAGAAAGCCCAGAGATAAACCCACGCACATATGGTCACATTATTTTTGATAAAGGAGGCAAGAATATGCAATGGAGAAAAGACAGATTCTTCAATAAGTGAGGCTGGGAATACTGGAGAGCTACATGTAAAAGAATGATATAAGAACACTCCCTAACACCATACACAAAAACAAAGTCAAAATGGGTTAAAGACTTAAATGTAAGGCCAGACACTATAAAACTCTTTGAAGAAAACATAGGCAGAACACTCTATGACATACATCACAGCAAGATCCTTTTTGATCCACCTCCTAGAGAAATGGAAATAAAAACAAAAAATAAACAAATTGGACCTAATGAAACTTAAAAGCTTTTGCACAGCAAAGGAAACCATAAACAAGACGAAAAGACAACCCTCAGAATGGGAGAAAATATTTGCAAATGAATCAACGGACAAAGGATTAATCTCCAAAATTTACAAGCAGCTCATTCAGCTCAATATCAAAAAACAAACAACCCAATCCAAAAACGGGCAGAAGACCTAAATAGACATTTCTCCAAATAAGTTATACAGATTGCCAACAAACACATGAAAGAATGTTCAACATCACTAATCATTAAAGAAATGCAAATCAAAACTACAATGAGGTATCACCTCACACTAGTTAGAATGGTCATCTTCAAAAAATCTACAAACAATAAATGCTAGAGAGGGTGTGAGATGTTGCTGTTTCTATGGGATGGAATCGTAGAAACAGGGTACCTGGGTCATATGGTATGCAAATTTCTAATGTTCATAGATGTTGCCAAATAACTATCCCAAATCTCTGCAAATTGACACTCACACCAGCAATATATGAAAGAGTATGTCCCCCCTCACTCTATCCTTAAGCCCAAGCAAGAATGGGTCCAGATGATCATAATCAGGGATAAGGCTAGAGTCTAAGTATAGTCTTGGGACTGTTGAGCCTAGAGAAGAGAAAACTCAAGGTGAAATAATTGTGGTCTTCAAATCTTGGAAAGACAGAGGAGATCAACCTAAGAATATCCCCAAAGGGGCAGAAACTTCAGAGGAGCAGATATCAGTCTATTTGGCATAAGATAGTGCTTTCTAACAGATTTGTCCTGAGATGTAAATCTATCTCTAAAGGAGGATAGGATCCCTGCTACTGGAGATGTACAAACAGGAGTTGAAAGACCACCTGACAAGCATATCAAATCTTGTCAGCAGAACTGGATTAGTGAAACATCTACCTTTGTTCTGTCCTAAGAATCTATTAGAAACTACAATTTTTGAAGTGGGGGAGGGAGAAAGGGATCCAAGATGTCCCTTTCCCACCCAGAATTGCACTACTTTTGGGTGAAAAACGTGGTGCCCCTAGTAGTGCTGTACTAGGCAGATTTCTCTGTGATGGCAGATTTCTTTGTGAGGCCTGTTCATGTGAAGCCTATCATAAGAAGAGAAAGGACACACAGAGACATATATACCATGCTTTTCCAGGAAGCCAACAGGCATGTCTACACACTGCAGAAAACCTTCACCAACTTCTCTTAGATTTTTTCCCAAGCCAGCATTATGGGACAATTTATAGGACGAAGAACCCAAATTGAAGGAAGCCAAAAAATTATTGTCTATGCAGAATGGCAGAAGGCTGACTGAACTTGATTCTCTAAACTAGAATTTCAGTTCTGCCATTGGCTGGCTCTATGACCTTGGTCAAATTCCTTCAACATTCTGGTCCTCACTTTTTCCATCTGTAAGGAGACACGATTGGCCTGCATGTTCTCTGTTTATTTCCAGCTCTGATGTTCTATGAAACTAGTCAAGTTCTCCTCCTCTATGCTTCTGTGTTATACTGTTCTGATGACTATCATTGCATTGAAATTCTGTTTACTCTTTCTTCTACTGGGCCGTGAACTTCTTGGTTTAACACACAGTCGGACACTTAGTAGGCACTTAAATCAGTGTTTATTGAAATAAACTTGAATTCTTCATGACACCATGTCTGTAAGTCTTGGTCTCTGAACAAACTTGAAAATTGATATTACAGAGCCCAAGGTGATTTCACTATTGAGCCCTAGTTCTTTCTCCCTGAGCCCCACATAAATGAATAAGTAGAAGCAGGGAGTAATAGTGAAAAGAGGCAGCAGCCCTGACAGAAGAGTGACTCCTTGCATCCTCGGACATCATGTTTTCTGAATCTTTTCCTAGTTTCTCTCAACAGATTGAGCTCAAATTTCCTTTTCCTTTCTAAAATTCCTGTGGAGCTGGGATCTAAATTCTGAGGGTTCTCATTGAGTGTTTTTCCCTGACCGTCCTTGCAAACCACATTCCTGCCAACCAATTCATGTCTTTTGTGGAGGCTCATCTTTCCTGCACCTGCTTCCTTGTTAAAATGAAGAGAGAATTCTATCTCCATCATCTTCTCTGGTTCAGTCTCCACCCATCCCAGCATCAGGATTCTTGTTAGGAAGCATAGGCCAATAATTGCCCTTTTGAAATTCCTCTTTTGAGATTCCAGATGTAAAGCAAGTGGTGACAGCAACACAGTTCCCTGTACTTTGGGATCTGGCTGGAGATAATGACCAGCTGGAGGAGATTTTATTTATATTTAGACCTGTTTCAACCACAAAATTAACAGAAGAATAAATAAAGATGGAAGTAGAAAGATCAGAGAGCAGAATTTGGTGAGAGAAATATTTCAGGTTTGCTTGCTTTCCATTTTTGGAGCCTGACCCATCTTACCTAAATAGTAACATCCTCCCACATAGTTCTGAATACTACACAGTGGGAGGGGTACTAAAAACACATAATAATAATGTCTAGGCTCCCTTTTCTGCCATCACAAAGCTAGTGATCAGGAATTAAAACAGACTAAGGCAGCACCGGAACCAGGAAGCTGAGATCAGTCATCTATAGCCTTCTTCTGCCTACAAAATGACCATGCCTGGGAACAAGAAGGGTGATCTCCCAAAGCAGTCCTCTTTAGATAGGACACTCTTCTCCATGCCCTCATCTATAAACTTTAAACTGTCAGCACTGGAAGGGATCTCAAAGATAATCTAGGCTGTTAGTTGTTGTTGTTGTTGTTGTTTTTTAAGTCATTAGTGATGGTGGTGGTCGGTCAGCTGGTTGGTTTTTCAATGAAGTCTTTCCTTCAAAAGGAATCTTACATGGAATCAAAGATTATGAGAGAAAAAACAGAGCTGCTTTGGAAAAGTGGGAAAATGAACCCAGAGCCCACATTTTCAGTCTCCCTTTGCTTCCTGAAGTACTGTCTGAAGTAGTTCTCTCGGGCTCCAAGGAACACATTTTGAAAAATATCAAATTAGTCCAATTATCTCATGTTATAGATGAGAAAATTAAGGCCAAAAGTCACACTGAAATTTAGTTTATTTCCAGATCTAGAACCCAGATTTCCTGATTGCTAATCTAAGGACCTTATATGACTCTAGGTTGAATATTCTTATAAACTTATCATTAAGTTCCTGTGGGATAGAATACTTTCCCCATACCAGCAAGACTGAAAACTGAGGTCTCCACTGGTAATTTCTTTTGCTGGAAGCACTGCAGTGATATATTTTGTGATACATACAGGTCAATGAGATGATCCCAGATCTCAAAATTTGTCAATGAAATGAATATTTAATGTCAAGAGAAAACATTTCTGTGTTTGAAGGAGAAAGAATGACTTAATTATAGCTTTATTAGTTGTGTCAATATTGGAAGGGAGAATGTATGAATCAGGAAGAGAGAGTATCATTATGGACACAGAAAAACAGAGCGTTAGTGTGTATCCAGGAAAGTCTAAGCACCACCAGAATCTAAAGGACCTCCAAACTCAAGTCACTAGAAAAAGTGCTTCTAGTAGTTAGAGATGGTCTGGATAAAATATCCCTCAAATTTATCTACCTCCTTATTGTCTGGCTCTTTGCTCGTTAAATAACTTTTGCAACTGCTTAATAATTTGGCTTTCCAAGAGGTGAGAGTGTATGTTTCCTCCTTGCAGGCTCTTTTCTATTTTATGTCCTCCTTTCACTCTACACTCTCACTAAGCAATTATTTTCCACTGCCACAGCTTCCACTTCCTCTTATAACCAATGAATTCCAAATCTCTAGCTCTAGTTCTGGGCCTTCTCCTGTGCTCCAAGCCCATTGATCTCCACTACTGTATGCCTCCAGGACCCACAAGACCCTAAAACTCAACCTGTTGAAAACAGTGGATTAGTTAGTGTCCCAACCAGAAGCAGCTAGCACACTCAATATAGGATAGTTTGAGCCAGACTTTTTTACAGAGGCTATCTACAAAAGGGTGGATGTAGGTCAACAACAAAGATTAGGACAGTATGCCAAGATAGTAGCCCTTGAGCAGTTATCACCCCTAGGGAAGGACTAAGGGAGGTAGCAATGCTAGAATCTGGAGGAAGAGACAGTTCTTTTGAGTTGGCCACCTTGAAAGAAGCAGTATTTTTCAATTGAGAGACTCAAGCAGCCCAAGGAAAGTTCTCAGAGAGGAAACCAAAGGAATAATAATCCTGACCTCACTGCTTTTTTATTTAATTTTTTGAGGGTGCCTCCTGTTGGCTGAACCCATTAAGCACAACAGTCCAGAAATGAAATTCTTTCAGGTCATCCTATCTGGGAGTGGATTTTGAGGGTTATATGGACGATATCTGTCATGTGTGTGCTTCTGTGTGCACATGACATGTGTGTATATGTGTGTATATATGTTTGTGTGTATAATCTCCCCAACACATATTCTTGTTACCCACTGTATATCAAAAAGACCATACTGTGGAATGCATGCCAGCCCTGGCTTAAGCAACATCAGAGCCCTCAAAGTAAGAATGCAGTTCTCTGAAAGGGGGTTCCATGAAAGCATATTCCTATAAGCTGTTAGAAAATATTCTAAGAAAAATGGATTCTGGGATTAGATAAGCTTGAAAAGTACTGTGTGAAATAAAGTTTAACAGTGTTCTATATGTTAGGACTTCCAAGGGTACTAACACTCTAATATGTATTGCTAATCTCTAGGAAACAAAATATTTAACATTAGTTCAAATCATTTGGCTGTGAAAGCTCCTTTTTCAGAGAATTTCATGGGACTAATGTTCTAAAGAACACACATTGAGAAATTATGTTCTAGTCTAATCCCTCCATTTGACAGATAGAAAATTGAGGTGTAGATAAAAGGAAGAGTTTTGCCTAAGGTCCCATGATGGCTCACTGAAAGGGCCAGAACTCAGGCCTAGAACTCAGTAATCTGTGGTCCACTGTTATTTGCACCACATCATATTCCCTTATTAGTTTCCTTTAATAACAGCATATTATTAATGTATTTTCTATGACTTTGTCTAAAACTTTTTGGATTTTATTTATATTTCTACTCTATACGACTTGTTGAGATAACAATTGCCTAAAATTACTATTTGCTGTCTAAAATATTACTTTATTAATTTGCCTTAAAATTTTCTCTTTTAAGCTTTAAGGAAAAAGGCTCCAAGTTCTTTTATTCTAGATTTTGTGAACAAGGCTATTTTCCCCCTCTTCATGTCTTTCCTGAAAATGGTCTTTGACTTTGACTCCCACTTATCCTCTGTCTTTTCATCATGAAAGTACATGGAATTTGGGGTTAGGAGTCTGGAGTTCAAGCTAAACTCTGCTAATAAGCAGCACAGTAATTTTGGGCAAGTCACATATCTGACCCTCAATTCCTTGATTTGTAAAATCAAATCAAATTTAGAGGGGCAGGGGCTAGCAAGGTAGATGCTTAGATGCTTTCTTAGAATCTGTGATTTAGAATTTTTAGGCTGCACATAGTATTCCCAATGTAGCTGCCTCTTGATTTTACACAAGAGTAGATGGTGGTAGGCAAGAGAGGTCATGTGTTGTTTCTTAATTTTTTCCAGTTATCATATTGAGGAAGACTAAATTTTACTGATTTCAAATCCATCATTTTATAGGTGTAATTTCAAAAAGCTTTTCAACATGTTGCCTTATACTTGCCCATGTTGAAACTCATCTACCATCTTTCTGCTCTTCCACATAGCCCCTAGAGAGCACGCTGGTATTTATCCTTGTAAGGTACCCATTTTGCTACCTGCAAGGGTTGTATTTAATAAGCCTTATTCCATATAGTTTATAGAGATATTAAGATGAGCTCAGGGTACCAGAAGAGCTTCAATACTTTTTAGTTTAAAATGTCAAATGACTTTTCTCCTTTTTATTCTGAAAATTTTCAAATTACAAAAAAATTGGAAAGTTACTGAACATCTCTATCTCTTCACCAGATTCTCAGAATTACTAGTTGCTAACATTTTAGCCACTTTGTGTACTCTCTCTCTCTTATTCTCTCTCTCTCGAGATATGTATGTGTATATATATATATATATATATATATATATATATATATATATATATATAATGCATAAACGTATATATATTTAACTTTTTGCTAAACCATTTGAAAATAAGTTGCAGACATCACAAATAATTTAGCATATCTCTTACAAATTAGCCTATTTTTAGTAGAACCAAAAGACCATCACATATCTAAAAAATTTGTCAATATTATCAAATATACAGTCCATATACAAATTCCCCAAATTTTCCCACAAATATAATTTTTTCAGTCCTTAATCCGATCAATGTTCATAAATGCAGTTGTTATATAATTTTAGTCTTCTTTAATCTAGAACAGTTTCCCTGCTGCCCCCTTGACCATTAATAATGACCTTCTCTTAATTGAGGAATCCAGATCAGCTAGTTGTTTTGTAGAATGTCAGATATTCTGATTGTTTCCTTACGATTATATTCAGCTTAAACATGTTTGGCAAGAATACATATTGATGTTGTTTTGTATTTGCCATTTTGTCACACCCAGAGGTTTATAGCATCAGGTTATCCTTCTACTGGTGATGCTACGTTGATTTCTTGATCAAAGTGGTGACCATAGAATCTCTCCATCTACACTTTCCCCTTTTTAATTAGTAAGTAATTAGTGATACTTTATAGCCATGTGGATATCCTATTCCCCAACAATGTTTTGTTTAATAGTTTTAGTATCTGCTGATGATACTATATGATTGAATCAATCACACAATGAAGGTGTCAGAATGATGATTTGTTACCATTTCCTTACTATATATTAGTGGACATTTTTTTGTTAAGGAGAGTATCCCACCACCACACACATACATTTTAAAAATTTAACCTTCCTCTTTCCCTCCCCTACAGATTTTTTAGAAGTATCACAAAGAATTCATGGATATATATATTTTTTATTTGAGGTGTTTTTATACACTGTCATTGATATTCTTTTTATAATAAAATTGTCTAAAACTTGGCCAGTGACAACTACTTAAATCTAACTCCTGTGTCCTTTCGACATTATCCCATTAGACTTTGAGCACGTCTTTCCTCTCTGATATTATCAAATTATTTTAATAACACTTATGTTTTATAAAAATTATACAATATCAACATTTAGAAAACTTGGAAACAAACCAAAGCCCAAAGACAAAGCAAAATTCACATGTAATTCTATTACCCTGAGGTAACCACTGTTACCATTTTTGTTAACAGTACCACCAGTCCTCTCTCTCTCTCCCTCGTTCTCTCTCTCTCTCTCCCTCTCTCTCTCTCTCTCTCTCTATATATATATATATATAAATATATATAATTAATTAGGTCATTTAATTAAATTGTTTTCTACATTATTGTTTTCAGGGACTATATACTGTTCCAGCATGTGGATTTACCATAATTTATTTAACCAGATCTTTATGGTTAAATATTGCCCTTTTATTGAAGATTTTAAAGTTTATTAGCAGACAACTATAAATAATATTCTATTATAATTTTAAAAGTCCTCTGTGTCTATGATTATGTTTTTCTCATTCCTTTTGATCTGTATTTGTGTTTATTCCTTTGACTCTCTTTCTTTTAGGTAGGTATATTGTAAATATTATCTCAGGATTTTGGATACTTCTGTTTGTTATTGAATTATAACTTACATACAGTAAAATTCACCTTTTTTAAGGAGTACCGTCGTAAGAATTTTGGCAAACATGTAGACATATGATCACCACTATAATTAAAATATGGAATATTTTCATTGCCCCCAAAATTCCCTCTTGTTGCATTATAGTAAGTTCCCTACCCTCATCCTTAACCTCTGGTAACCAGTGATCTGATTTCTCTCTCTATAGCTATGACTTTTACAGAATGTTGTATAAATTGAATGATACAGTATATAGCCTTTTCAGTCTTGCCTTTTTTCACTTAGCATAATGCTTTTGAGATTCATTTATGTTACTGTAAAATTAGTAGTTCATCCCTTTTTGTTATTTATTCTTTCTTATTGTGGTATTCCATTGTATGGATGTACCAAGGTTTGTCCTTCTGCCAGTTGATGGGCATTGGTCTTGTTTCCAGTGTAGGACTATTATGAATAAAGCTTCTATGAGCATGCATGTACACATCTTTGTATAGACATACATCCACATGCTCTTAGGTAAAAACCTAGGATAAAGATTGCTGGGTTATATGAAGTGTATATTTAGCTTTGTAAAAAACGACCAGACTGTATAAGTGTATATTTAGTTATGTAAGAAACTGCCAGTAAGTGTATATTTAGCTATGTAAGAAAATGCCAGGCTGTTTTCCAAGATGGCTATGCCATTTTGCATTTTTGTCAGCAATGTATGAGAGTTTCAGGTGCTCCACCTCTTTGTGAACATTTGGTTTCATCAAGCTTTTCAATTTTAGCCTTTATAGTGAGTTTGTATTAGTATACAACTGTGGTTTTAATTTAATAAATTTTCCTAATTACTAATTATGTTTGACAACTTTTTCTGCACTTATTGGACATTCATACATCTTCTTTGATTAAATGTTTGTTCCACTCTCTTGCCCATTTAGTTGTTGTTTTTTGTCCTCTTGTCATTATGTTGCAAGATATATATTCAGTATACAAGTCCTGTATCAATTATACTTAGGACATATACATTCTACCAATCTATAGCTTTAAAAGTCTTTTTTGAAGAACAAATTTCTTAATTTTGATGAAGTACAAATATGTCATTTTTTCTTTTTTTTAACATCTTTACTGGAGTATAATTGCTTTACAATGTTGTGTTAGTTTCTGCTGTATAACAAAGTGAATCAGCTATAAGTATACATATATCCTCATATCCCCTCTGTCTTGCGTCTCCCTCTCACCCTCCCTATCCCACAACTCTAGGTGGTCACAAAGCACAGAGCTGATCTCCCTGTGCTATGAAGCTGCTTCCCACTAGCTGTTTTATATTTGGTAGTGTATATATGTAAATGCTACTCTCTCACTACTTCCCAACTTACACTTCCCCCTCCCCGTGTCCTCAAGTCCCTTCTATAAGTCTGCATCTTTATTCCTATCTTGCTAGGTTAATCAGAACTTTTTTTTTTTTTTAGATTCCATATATATGTGTTAGCATATGGTAATTGTTTTTCTCATTCTGACTTATTTCACTCTGTATGACGGATTCTATGTCCATCCACCTCACTACAAATAACTCAATTGTGTTTCTTTTTCTGGCTGAGTAATATTCCATTGTATATATGTGCCAAATCTTCTTTACCATTCATCTGTCAAGGGACACTTAGGTTGCTTCCAAGTCCTGGCTATTCTAAATGGAACTGCAATGAATATTGTGGTACGTGACTCTTTTTGAATTATGGTTTTCTCAGAGTATATGCCCAGTACTGGGATTGCGGGTCATAGGTAGTTCTGTTTTTAGTTTTTTAAGGAACCTCCATACTGTTCTCCATAGTGGCTGTATCAACTTACATTCCCACCAACAGTGTAGGACGATTCCCTTTTCTCTACACTCTCTCCAGCATGTATTGCTTGTAGATTTTTTAATCATGGCCATTCTGAATGGTGTGAAGTGATACCTCATTGTAGTTTTGATTTGCATTTCTCTAATGATTAGTGATGTTGAGCATGCTTTCATGTGTTTGCTGGCCATCTGTATATCATCTTTGGAGAAATGTCTCTTTAGGTCTTCTGCTTATTTTTGGATTGGGTTGCTTGTTTTTTTGATATTGAGCTGCATGAACTGCTTGTATATTTTGGAGCTTAATCTTTGTCAGTTGCTTCATTTGCAAATATTTTCTCCCATTCTGAGGGTTGTCTTTTAGTCTTGTTTATGGTTTCCTTTGCTGTGCAAAAGCTTTTAAGTTTCATTAGGTCCCATTTGTTCATTGTTTTTATTTCCATTTCTCTAGGAACTGGGTCAAAAAGGATCTTGCTGTGATTTATGTCAAAGAGTGTTCTTCTTATGTTTTCCACTTAGAGATTTTTAGTGTCTGGCCTTACCTTCAGGAGTTTAAAGCGTTTTGAGTTTATTTTTGTGTATGGTGTTAGGAAGTGTTCTAATTTCATTCTTCTACATGTAGCTGACCAGTTTTCCCAGCACCACTTATTGACTAGGCTGTCTTTTCTCCATTGTATATTCTTGCCTCCTTTATCAAAAATAAGGTGATCATAGGTGCATGGGTTTATCTCGGGCTTTCTATCCTGTCCCATTGATCTATATTTCTGTTTTTGTGCCAGTACCATACTCTCTTGATTACTGTAGCTTTGTAGTATAGTCTGAAGTCAGGGAGCCTGATTCCTCCAGCTTGGTTTTTTATTTCTCAAGATTTCTTTGGCTATTTGGTGTCTTTTGTGTTTCCATACAAATTGTGAATTTTTTGCTCTAGTTCTGTGAAAAATGCCATTGGTAGTTTGATAAGGATTGCATTGAATCTGTAGATTTCTTTGGGTAGTAGAGTCATTTTCACAAAGTTGATTCTTCCAATCCAAGAATATGGTATATATCTCCATCTGTTTGCATCATCTTTAATTTCTTTCATCAGTGTCTTATAGCTTTATGCATACAGGTCCTTTGTCTCCTTAGGTAGGTTTATTCCTGGGTGTTTTATTCTTTTTGTTTCAATGGTAAGAGGGAATGTTTCCTTAATTTCTCTTTCAGATTTTTCATCATTAGTGTATAAGAATGCAAGAGATTTCTGTGCATTAATTTTGTATCCTGTTACTTTACCAAATTCATGGATTAGATCTGTAGTTTTCTGGTAGCATATTTAGGATTTTTATGCATAGTATCATGACATCTGCAAACAATGACAAGTTTACTTCTTCTTTTCCGATTTGGATTCCTTTTATTTCTTTTTCTTCTCTGATTGCTGTGGATAAAACTTCCAAAACTATGTTGAATAATAGTGGAGAGAGTGGACATCGTTGTGTTTTTCCTGATTTTAGAGGAAATGGTTTCAATTTTTCACCACTGAGAACGATGTTGGCTGTGGGTTTGTCATATATTGCCTGTATTATGTTCAGGTAAGTTCCCTCTATGCCTACTTTCTGGAGAGTTTTTATCATAAATGGTGTTGAACTTTGTCAAAATCTTTTTCTGCATCTATTGAGATGATTGTATGATTTTATCCTTGAGTTCGTTAATATGGTGTATCACATTGATTGATCTGCATATATCGAAGAATCCTTTCATTCCTGGGATAAACCCCACTTGATCATGGTGTATGATCCTTTTAATATGCTCTTGGATTCTGTTTGCTAACATTTTGTTGAGGATATTTGCATCTATGTTCGTCAGTGATATTGGCCTGTAATTTTCTTTTTTTGTGACATCTTTGTCTGGTTTTGGTATCAGGGTGATGGTGGCCTTGTGGAATGAGTTTTGGAGTGTTCCTCCTTCTGGTATATTTTGGAAGAGTTTGAGAAGGATAGGTGTTAGCTCTTCTCTAAATGTTTGATAGAATTCGCCTGTGAAGCCATCTGGTCCTGAGCTTTTGTTTGTTAGAAGATTTTTAATCACAGTTTCAATTTCAAGGCTTGTGATTGGTCTGTTTATATTATCTATTTCTTCCTGGTTCAGTATCGGAAGGTTGTGCTTTTCTAAGTACTTGTGCATTTCTTCCGGGATGTCCATTTTTTGGCATTTAGTTGCTTGTAGTAATCTCTCATGATCCTTTGTATTTCTGCAGTGTCAGTTGTTAGGTCTCCTTTTTCATTTCTAAATGTGTTGATTTGAGTTTTTGCCATTTTTTTTGATGAGTCTGGCTAGTGGTTTATCATTTTTTTTATCTTCTCAAAGAACCAGCTTTTAGTTTTATTGATCTTTGTTATTGTTTCCTTCATTTCTTTTTCACTTATTTCTTATCAGTTTTTTATGATTTCTTTCCTCCTGCTAACTTTGGAGGTTTTTTCTTGTTCTTCTTTCTCAAATTGCTTTAGGTGTAAGGTTAGGTTGTTTATTTGAGATGTTTCTTGCTTCTTGAGATAGGATTGTATTGCTCTAAACTTTCCTCTTAGAACTGTTTTGCTGCATCCCAAAGGTTTTGGATTGTCGTGTTTTCATTGTCATTTGTTTCTAGGCATTTTTTTTTGGCCCTGTGTGGTGACAGTAGGAATAGTAAGAAGTGGCTGGATTCTGTAAATACTTTGAAGGTAGAAACAACAGGATTTTCTCGGAGTTTAGATATGAGATGTAAAAAGAGGAGAGGTGTTAAGGATGACATCAAAAATTTTGGCTGAGAAATGGGAAAGGTGGAGTTGCTCTTCACTGAGTTGAGGAAGACCATGAAAGCAAGAGTTCTTCGGGTGGGAGAGATATCATAGGCATTTGAGATGCCTAATAGACAATCAATGGGGGATGTCTGGCAGGCAGCTGAAGTCCAGGGAGGACTTCTGGAGACAACCTGGAGATATAATTTTGGAAGTCATCGGGATATATGAGACTAGATGAGATCATCCATAGAGTGAGTTAAAAGGATGAGTTAGAAGTTAAAAGGATGATACCTGGGACATACCAACAGGGTCCAGAAGATGAACGGAGATATAGAAAAAGCAACCACTGAGGTGGGAGGAAACCCAGGAGAGGACGGAGGCCTGGAAACCAAGGGAAGAAAGTGTTTTAAGGAAAGAGTGAGCAACTGTGTCAAGTACGCCACTCAAAGATCAAGTAAGATGAGGACCAAGAATATACGATTAGATATAGCTTTGTGGAGGTCATTGATGATCTCGATAAGAGCAATTTCAGCAGAGTGGTGTCAGTAAAAATATGAGTGTAGGGGCTCAAGAGAGAATAAGAAGTGATAATTTCCTCACAATATTGAAGATCAGATTGATGCATCTTATCTCCCCAAAACTATATTCAGTGAATTTCTGTTTGTCCCTGCTCCCCAATTCCAACAACTCTTTTTTTTTCAATCAGTCATCAATTTTATACACATCACTTTATACATGTCAATCCCAATCACCCAATTCAGCACACCATCATCCCCACCTCACCTCAGTTTTTCCCACTTGGTGTCCGTACATTTGTTCTCTACATCTGTGTCTCAAATTCTGCCCTGCAACCCAGTTCATCTGTACCATTTTTCTAGGATCCACATACATGCGTTAATATACGATATTTATTTTTCTCTTTCTGACTTACTTCACTCTGTATGACAGTCTCTAGATCCATCCACGCCTCAACAAATGACTCAATACGTTCCTTTTTATGGCCGAGTAATATTCCATTGTATATATGTACCAAAACTTCTTCATTGATTCGTCTGTTGATGGGAATTTAGGTTGTTTCCATGACCTGGCTATTGTAAATAGTGCTGCAATGAACATTGGGGTGCATGTGTCTTTTTGAATTACGGTTTTCTCTGGGTATATGCCCAGTAGTGGGATTGCTGGATCATATGGTAATTCTATTTTTAGTTTTTTAAGGAACCTCCATATTTTTCTACATAGTGGCTGTATCAATTTACATTCCCACCAACAGTGCAAGAGGGTTCCCTTTTCTCCACACCCTCTCCAGCATTTGTTGTTCGTAGATTTTCTGATGATGCCCATTCTAAATGGTGTGAGGTGATACCTCATTGTAGTTTTGATTTGCATTTCTCTAATAATTAGCGATGTTGAGCATCTTTTCATGTGCTTCGTGACCGTCTGTATGTCTTCTTTGGAGAAATGTCTATGTAGGTCTTCTGCCCATTTTTGGATTGGGTTGTTTGTTTCTTTAATATTGAGCTGAATGAGCTGTTTATATATTTTGGAGATTAATCCTTTGTCCGTTGATTCGTTTGTAAATATTTTCTCCCATTCTGAGTGTTGTCTTTTCGTCTTGTTTATGGTTTTCTTTGCTGTGCAAAAGCTTTGAAGTTTCATTAGGTCCCATTTGTTTATTTTTGTTTTTATTTCCATTACTCTAGGAGGTGGATCAAAAAAGATCTTGCTGTGATTTATGTCAAAGAGTGTTCTTCCTATGTTTTCCTCTAAGGGTTAGAGAGTGTCCAGTCTTACATTTAGGTCTCTAATCCATTTTGATTTTATTTTTGTGTATGGTGTTAGGGAGTATTCTAATTTCATTCTTTTCCATGTAGCTGTCCAGTTTTCCCAGCACCACTTATTGAAGAGACTGTCTTTTCTCCATTGTATATCTTTGCCTCCTTTGTCATAGTTTAGTTGACCATAGGTGCGTGGGTTTATCTCTGGGCTTTCTATCTTGTTCCATTGATCTATGTTTCTGTTTTTGTGCCAGTACCATATTGTCTTGATTCCTGTAGCTTTGTAGTATAGTCTGAAGTCAGAGGGTCTGATTCCTCCAGCTCCGTTTTTTTTCCCTCAAGACTGCTTTGGCTATTCGGGGTCTTTTGTGTCTCCATACAAATTTTAAGCTGATTTGTTCTAGTTTCATAAAAAAATGCCATTGGTAATTTGAAAGGGATTGCATTGAATCTGTGATTGCTTTGGGTAGTATACTCATTTTCACAATGTTGATTCTTCCAATCCAAGGACATGGTATATCTCTCCATCTGTTGGTATCATCTTTAATTTCTTTCATCAGTGTCTTATAGTTTTCTGCATACAGGTCTTTTGTCTCCCGAGGTAGGTTTATTCCTAGGTATTTTGTTGCAATGGTAAATGGGAGTGTTTCCATAATTTCTCTTTCAGATTTTCCATCATTAGTGTATAGGAATGCAAGAGATTTCTGTGCATTAATTTGGTATCCTGCAACTTTACCAAATTCATTAATTAGCTCTAGCAGTTTTCTGGTGGCAGTTTTAGGATTCTCTATGTATAGTATCATGTCATCTGCAAACAGTGACAGTTTTACTTCTTCTTTTCCAATTTGTACTCGTTTTATTTCTTTTTCTTCTCTGATTGCCATGGCTAGGAATTCCAGAACTATGTTGAATAATAGTGGTGAGAGTGGACATCCTTGTCTCGTTCCTGATCTTAGAGGAAATGCTTTCAGTTTTTCACTGTTGAGAATGATGTTTGCTGTGGGTTTGTCATATATGGCCTTTATTATGTTGATTTAGGTTCCCTCTATGCCCACTTTCTGGAGAGTTTTTATCATAAATGGGTGTTGAATTTTGTCAAAAGCTTTTTCTGCATCTATTGAGATGATCATATGGTTTTCATTCTTCAATTTGTTAATATGGTGTATCACATTGACTGATTTGCGTATATTGAAGAATCGTTGCATCCCTGGAATAAATCCCACTTGATCGTGGTGTATGATCCTTTTAATGTGTTGTTGGATTCTGTTTGCTAGTATTTTGTTGAGGATTTTTGCATATATATTAATCAGTGATATTGGTCTGTAATTTTCTTTTTTTGTAGTGTCTTTGTCTGGTTTTGGTATCAGGGTGATGGTGGCCTGATAGAATGAGTTTGGGAGTGTTCCTTCCTCTGCAATTTTTTGGAAGAGTTTGAGAAGGAGGGGTGTTAGCTCTTCTCTAAATGTTTGATAGAATTCACCTGTGAAGCCATCTGGTCCTGGACTTTTGTTTGTTGGAAGATTTTTAATCACAGTTTCAATTTCATTACTTGTGATTGGTCTGTTCATATTTTCTGTTTCTTCCTGGTTCAGTCCTGGAAGGTTATACCTTTCTAAAAATTTGTCCATTTCTTCCAGGTTGTCAGTTTTATTGGCATAGAGTTGCTTGTAGTAGTCTCTTATGATGCTTTTTATTTCTGTGGTGTTTGTTGTAACTTCTCCTTTTTCATTTCTGATTTTATTGATTTGAGTCCTCTCCCTCTTTTTCTTGATGAGTCTGGCTAATGGCTTATCAATTTTGTTTATCTTCTCAAAGAACCAGCTTTTAGTTTTATTGATCTTTGCTATTGTTTTCTTTTTTTCTATTTCATTTATTTCCTCTCTGACCTTTATGATTTCTTTCCTTCTGCTAACTTTGGGTTTTGTTTGTTCTTCTTTCTCTAGTTTCTTTATATGTAAGGTTAGATTGTTTACTTGAGATTTTTCTTGTTTCTTTAGATAGGCTTGTATAGCTATAAGCTTCCCTTTTAGAACTGCTTTTGCTGCATTCCATAGGTTTTGGGTCGTCGTGTTTCATTGTCATTTGTCTCTAGGTATTTTTTGATTTCCTCTTTGATTTCTTCAGTGATCTCTTGGTTATTTAGTAACGTATTGTTTAGCCTCCATGTGTTTGTGTTTTTTATGTTTTTTCCCCTATAATTCATTTCTAATCTCATAGCGTTGTGGTCAGAAAAGATGCTTGATATGATTTCAATTTTCTTAAATTTACTGAGGCTTGATTTGTGACCCAAGATGTGATCTATCCTGGAGAATGTTCCGTGCGCACTTGAGAAGAACGTGTAATCTGCTGTTTTTGGATGGAATTTCCTATAAATATCAATTAAATCTATCTGGTCTATTGTGTCATTTAAAGCTTCTGTTTCCTTATTTATTTTCATTTTGGATGATCTGTCCATTGGTGTAAGTGAGGTGTTAAAGTCCCCCACTATTATTGTGTTACTGTCGATTTCCTCTTTTATAGCTGTTAGCAGTTGCCTTATGTATTGAGGTGCTCCTATGTTGGGTGCATATATATTTATAATTGTTATATCTTCTTCTTGGATTGATCCCTTGATCATTATGTAGTGTCCTTCCTTGTCTCTTGTAACATTCTTTATTTTAAAGTCTATTTTATCTGATATGAGTATAGCTATTCCAGCTTTCTTTTGATTTCCATTTGCATGGAATATCTTTTTCCATCCCCTCACTTTCAGTCTGTATATGTCCCTAGGTCTAAAGTGGGTCTCTTGTAGACAGCATATATACGGGTCTTGTCTTTGTATCCATTCAGCAAGCCTGTGTATTTTGGTTGGAGCATTTAATCCATTCACGTTTAAGGTAATTATCAATATGTATGACCATTTTCTTAATTGTTTTGGGTTTGTTTTTGTAGGTCCTTTTATTCTCTTGTGTCTCCCACTTAGAGAAGTTCCTTTAGCATTTGTTGTAGAGCTGGTTGGGTGGTGCTGAATTCTCTTAGCTTTTGCTTCTCTGTAAAGCTTTTGACTTCTCCATCAAATCTAAATGAGATCTTTGCCGGGTAGAGTAATCTTGGTTGTAGGTTCTTCCCTTTCATCACTTTAAGTATATCATGCCACTCCCTTCTGGCTTGTAGAGTTTCTGCTGATAAATCAGCTGTTTACCTTATGGGAGTTCCCTTGTATGTTATTTGTCGTTTTTCCTTTGCTGCTTTCAATAATTTTTTGTTGTCTTTAATTTTTTCCACTTTGATTACTATGTGTCTTGGCGTGTTTCTCCTTGGGTTTATCCTGTATGGGACTCTCTGCACTTCCTGGACTTGGGTGGCTATTTCCTTTCCCATGTTAGGGAAGTTTTCGACTGTAATCTCTTCAAATATTTTCTCTGGTCCTTTCTCTCTCTCTTCTTCTGGAACCCCTATAATGCGAATGTTGTTGTGTTTAATGTTGTCCCAGAGGTCTCTTACGCTGTCTTCATTTCTTTTCACTCTTTTTTCTTTAGTCTGTTCCGCAGCAGTGAATTCCACCATTCTGTCTTCCAGGTCACTTATCCGTTCTTCTACCTCAGTTATTCCGCTATTGATTCCTTCTAGTGTAGTTTTCATTTCAGTTATTGTATTGGGCATCTCTGTTTGTTTGTTCTTTAATTCTTCTAGGTCTTTGTTAATCATTTCTTGCATCTTCTTAATCTTTGCCTCCATTCTTATTCCGAGGTCCTGGATCATCTTCACTATCATTATTCTGAATTCTTTTTCTGGAAGGTTGCCTATCTCCACTTCATTTAGTTGTTTTTCTGGGTTTTTTTCTTGTTCCTTCATCTGGTATATAGCCCTCTGCCTTTTCATCTTGTCTATCTTTCTGTAAATGTGGTTTTTCTTCCACAGGCTGCAGTATTGTACTTCTTCTTGCTTCTGCTGTCTGCCCTCTGGTGGTTGAGGCTATCTAAGAGGCTTGATGGGAGGGACTGGTGGTAGGTAGATCTGACTGTTGCTGTGGCAGTCAGAGCTCCGTAAAACTTTAATCCACTTGACTGTTGATGGGTGGGGCTGGGTTCCCTCCCTGTTGGTTGTTTTGCCTGAGGCAACCCAACACTGGAGCCTACCTGAGCTCTTTGGTGGAGCTAATGGCAGACTCTGGGAGGGCTCACACCAAGGTGTACTTCCCAGAACCTCCACTGCCAGTGTCCTTGTCCCCACAGTGAAACAGAGCCAGCCCCTGCCTCTGCAGGAGACCCTCCAACACTAGCAGGTAGGTCTGGTTCAATCTCCCCCAGGGTCACTGCTCCTTCCCCTGGGTCCCGATGCACACACAATTCTGTGTGCGCCCTCCAAGAGTGGGGTCTCTCTTTCCCCCAGTCCTGTCGAAGTCCTGCAATCAATTCCCACTAGTCTTCAAAGTCTGATTCTCTATGAATTCCTCCTCCCATTGCCGGACCCCCAGGTTGGGAAGCCTGACGTGGGGCTCAGTACCTTCACTCCAGTGGGTGGACTTCTGTGGTATAAGTGTTCGCCAGTCTGTGAGTCACCCACCCAGCAGTTATGGGATTTGATTTTACTCTGATTGCACCCCTCCTACAGTCTCACTGTGGATTCTCCTCTGTCCTTGGACGTGGGGTATCCTCCTTGGTGAAGTCCAGTGACTTCCTGTCAATGATAGTCCAGCGGCCAGTTGAGATTCTGGTATTCTCGCAAGAGAGAGTGAGAGCACGTCCTTCTACTCTGCCATCTTGGTTAATCCTCTCTAGGCATTTTTTAATTTCCTCTTTGATTTCTTCAATGATTTCTTGATTATTTAATAGTGTATTGTTTAACCTCCACGTGCTTGTACTTTTTCTAGTTTTTTTCCTGTAATTTATATCTAGTCTCATAGTGTTGTTGTCGGAAAAGATACTTGATATGATTTCAGTTTTCTTTAATTTACCAAGGCTTGATTTGTGACCCAAGATATGATCTATGCTAGAGAATGTCCCATAAGTACTTGATAAGAAACTTTATTGTGTTGTTTCTGGATGGAATGTCCTATAAATATCAATTAAGTCCATCTTGATTGATGTGTCATTTAAAGCTTGTGTTTCCTTATTTATTTTCATTTTGGATGATCTGTCCATTGGTGAAATTGAGGTGTCAAACTCACCTACTATTACTGTGTTAATGTTACTTTCCCCTTTTATGGCTGTAAGCATTTGTCTTATGTATTGAGGTGCTCCTATGTTGGGTGCATAAATATTTGCAATTGTTATATCTTCTTCTTGGATTGATTCCTTGATCATTATGTAGTGTCCATTTTCCCTCTTGTAAGACACTTTATTTTAAAGTCTATTTTGTCTGAAATGAGAATTGGTACTCAAGGTTTCTTTTGATTTCCATTTGCATGGAATATCTCTTTCCATCCCCTCACTTTCAGTCTCTATGTGTCCCTAGGTCTGAAGTGGGTCTCTTTCAGACAGCTTATATATGGGTCTTGTTTTTGTATCCATTCAGCCAGTTTATGTCTTTTGGTTGGAGCATATAATCTATTTACATTTAAGGTAATTATCAATATGTATGTTCCTATTACCATTTTCTTAATTATTTTCGGTTTGTTTTTGTAGGTCTTTTTTTTTAACATCTTTACTGGAGTATAATAGCTTTACAATGTTGTGTTAATTTCTGCTTTATAACAAAATGAATCAGTTATACATATACATATGTTCCCATATCTATTCCCTCTTGTGTCTCCCTCCCTCCCACCCTCCCTATGCCACCCCTCTAGGTGGTCACAAAGCACCGAGCTGATTTCCCTGTGCTACGCGGCTGCTTCCCATTAGCTATCTATTTTACACTTGGTAGTGTATATATGTCCAAGCCACTCTCTCACCCTGTCACATTTTACCCCTCCCCCTCCCCATATCCTCAAGTCCATTCTCTAGTAGGTCTGTGTCTTTATCCCCATCCTGCCACTAGGTTCTTCATGACCTTTTTTTTGCCCCCCTTAGATTCCATATATATGTGTTAGGATACTGTATTTGTTTTTCTCTTTCTGACTTACTTCACACTGTATGTCAGACTCTAACTCCATCCAGCTCACCGCAGATACCTCCATTTCGTTTCTTTTTATGGCTGAGTAATATTTCATTGTATATATGTGCCACATCTTCTATATCCATTCATCCGATGATGGACACTTAGGTTGCTTCCATGTCCTGGCTATTGTAAATAGAGATGCAATGAACATTTTGGTACATGACTCTTTTTGAATTATGGTTTTCTCAGGGTATATGCCCAGTAGTGGGATTCCTGGGTCGTATGGTAGTTCTATTTTTAGTTTTTTAAGGAACCACCATACACTTCTCCATAGTGGCTGTATCAATTGACATTCCCACCAACAGTGCAAGGGTTCCCTTTTCTCCACAACCTCTCAAGCATTTATTGGTTCTAGATTTTTTGATGATGGCCATTCTGACCGGTGTGAGATGATATCTCATTGTAGTTTTGATTTGCATTTCTCTGATTATTAATGATGTTGAGCATTTTTTCATCTGTCTGTTGGCAATCTGTATATCTTTTTTGGAGAAATGTCTATTTAGGTCTTCTGCCCATTTTTGAATTGGGTTGTTTGTTTTTTTGTTATTGAGCTGCATGAGCTGCTTGTAAATCTTGGAGATTAATCCTTTGTCAGTTGCTTCATTTGCAAATATTGTCTCCCATTCTGAGGGTTGTCTTTTGGTCTTGTTTATGGTTTCATTAACTGTGAAAAAACTTTTAAGTTTCATTAGGTCCCATCTGTTTATTTGTGTTTTTATTTCCATTTCTCTAGGAGGTGGATGAAAAAGGATCTTGCTGTGATGTATGTCATAGAGTGTTCTGCCTATGTTTTCCTCTAAGAGTTTGATAGTGTCTGGCCTTACATTTAGGTCTTTAATCCATTTTGAGTTTATTTTTGTGTATGGTGTTAGGGAGTGTTCTAATTTCATGCTTTTACATGTACCTGTCCAGTTTTCCCAGCACAACTTATTGAAGAGGCTGTCTTTTTTCCACTGTGTATGCTTGTCTTCTTTATCAAAGATAAGGTGACCATATGTGCATGGGTTTATCTCTGGGCTTTCTATCCTGTTCCATTGATCTATGTATCTGTTTTTGTGCCAGTACCAAACTGTCTTGAATACTGTAGCTTTGTAATATAGTCTGAAGTCAGGGAGCCTGATTCCTCCAGCTCCATTTTTCATTCTCAAGATTGCATTAGCTATTCGGGGTCTTTTGTGTTTCCATACAAATTGTGAAATTTTTTGTTCTAGTTCTGTGAAAAATGCCAGTGGTAGTTTGATAGGGATTGCATTGAATCAGTAGATTGCTTTCGGTACTAGAGTCATTTTCACAATCTTCATTCTTCCAATCCAAGAACATGGTATATCTCTCCATCTATTTGTATCATATTTAATTTCTTTCATCAGTGTCTTATAATTTTCTGCATACAGGTCTTTTGTCTCCTTAGGTGGGTTTATTCCTAGATATTTTATTCTTTCTGTTGCAATGGTAAATGGGAGTGTTTTCTTAATTTCACTTTCAGATTTTTCATCATTAGTGTATAGGAATGCAAGAGATTTCTGTGCAATAATTTGGTATCCTGCTACTTTACCAAATTCATTGATTAGCTCTAGTAGTTTTCTGGTAGCATCTTTAGGAACCTCTATGTAGAGTATCATGTCATCTGCAAACAGTGACAGCTTTACTTCTTCTTTTCCGATTTGGACTCCTTTTATTTCTTTTTCTTCTCTGATTGCTGTGGCTAACACTTCCAAAACTATGTTGAATAATAGTGGTGAGAGTGGGCAACCTATTCTTGTTCCTGATCTTAGTGGAAATGGTTTCAGTTTTTCACCATTGAGGACAATGTTGGCTGTGGGTTTGTCATATATGGCCTTTATTATGTTGAGGCAAGTTCCCTCTATGCCTACTTTCTGCAGGGCTTTTATCATAAATGGGTTTTGAATTTTGTCGACAGATTTCTCTGCATCTATTGAGATGATCATATGGTTTTTCTCCTTCAATTTGTTAATATGGTGTATCACGTTGATTGATTTGCATATATTGAAGAATCCTTGAATTCCTGGAATAAACCCCACTTGATCAGGTTGTGCATTTCTAAGAATTTGTCCATTTCTTCCAGGTTGTCCATTTTATTAGAATAGAGTTGCTTGTACTAATCTATGATGATCGTTTGTATTTCTGCAGTGTCAGTGGTTACTTCTCCTTTTCATTTCTAACTCTATTGATTTGAGTCTTCTCCCTTTTTCTCTTGATGAGTCTGGTTAATGGTTTATCAATTTTGTGTATCTTCTCAAAGAACACGCTTTTAGTTTTATTGATCTTTGCTGTCGTTTCCTTCATTTCTTTTTCATTTATTTCTGATCTGATCTTCATGATTTCTTTCCTTCTGCTAGCTTTAGGGTTTTTTTTTTTCTTCTTTCTCTAATTGCTTTAGGTGCAAGGTTAGGTTGTTTATTCGAGATGTTTCCTGTTTTATGAGGTAGGCTTTTATTGCTGTAAACTTCCCTCTTAACACTGCTTTTGCTACATCCCATACGTTTTAGGTCATCGTGTCTCCATTGTCATTTGTTTGTAGGTATTTTTTGATTTCCTCTTTGATTTCTTCAGTGACCACTTCGTTCTTAAGTAGTGTATTGTGTTCCCTCCATTTTTTTCTATTGTTTACAGATCTTTTCCTGTAATTGATATCTAGTCTCATAGCGTTGTGGTCAGAAAAGATACTTGATATGATTTCAATTTTCTTAAGTTTATCAAGGCTTGATTTGTGACCCAAGATATGGTCTATCCTGGAGAATGTTCCATGAGCACTTGAGAAAAATGTGTATTCTGTTGTTTTTGGGTGGAATGTCCTATACATTTCAGTTAAGTCCATCTTGTTTAATGTATCATTTAAAGCTTGTGTTTCCTTATTTATTTTCATTTTGGATGATCTGCCCATTGGTGAAAGTGGGGTGTTAAAGTCCCCTACTATGATTGTGTTACTGTCGATTTCCCCTTTTATGGTTGTTAGTATATGCCTTATGTATTAAGGTGCTCCTATGTTGGGTGCATAAATATTTACAATTGTTATACCTTCTTCTTGGATCGATCCCTTGATCATTATATAGTGTCCTTCTTTGTCTCTTGTAATAGTCTTTATTTTAAAGTCTATTTGTCTGATATGAGAATTGCTACTCCAGCTTTCTTTTGATTTCCATTTGCATGGAATCTTTTTTTCCATCCCCTCACTTTCAGTCTGTGTCCCTAGGTCTGAAGTGCATCTCTTGTAGACAGCATATATATGGGTCTTGTTATTGTATCCATTCAGCCAATCTATGTGTTTTGGTTGGAGCATTTAATCCATTTACATGTAAGGTAGTTATCGATATGTATGTTCTTACTCCCATTTTCTTAATTGTTTTGGGTTTGTTACTGTAGGTGTTTTCCTTCTCTTGTGTTTCTTGCCTAGAGAAGTTCCTTTAGCATTTGTTGTAAAGCTGGTTTGGTGGTGCTGAACTCTCTCAGCTTTTGCTTGTCTGTAAAGCTTTTAATTTCTCCATCAAATCTGAATGAGATCCTTGCTGGGTAGAGTAATCTTGGTTGTAGGTTTTTCTCCTTCATCACTTTAAGTATATCCTGCCACTCCCTTCTGGCTTGCAGAGTTTCTGCTGAAAGATCAGCTGTTAACCTTATGGGGATTCCCTTGTGTATTATTTGTTGTTTTTCCCTTGCTTCTTTTAATATGTTTTCTTTATATTTAAATTTTCATAGTTTGACTAATATGTGTCTTGGCGTGTTTCTCCTTGGATTTATCCTGAATGGGACTCTCTGTGCTTCCAGGACTTGATTAACTGTTTCCTTGCCCATATTAGGGAAGTTTTCAACTATAATCTCTTCAAATATTTCCTCAGTCCCTTTCTTTTTCTCTTCTTCTTCTGGGACCCCTATAATTCGAATGTTGGTGCATTTAATGTTGTCCCAGAGGTGTCTGAGACTGTCCTCGGTTCTTTTCATTCTTTTTTCTTTATTCTGCTCTGCAGTAGTTATTTCCACTATTTTATCTTCCAGGTCACTTCTCCGTTCTTCTGCCTCAATTATTCTGCTATTGATCCCTTGTAGAGTATTTTTTATTTCATTTATTGTGTTTTTCGTCATTGCTTGGTTCCTCTTTAGTTCTTCTACATCCTTGTTAAATGTTTCTTGTATTTTGTCTATTTTATTTCCAAGATTTTGGATCATCTTTACTATCATTATTCTGAATTCTTTTTCAGGTAGACTGCCTATTTCCTCTTCATTTGTTAGGTCTGGTGTGTTTTTACCTTGCTCCTTCATCTGCTGTGTGTTTTTCTGTCTTCTCATTTTGCTTATCTTACTGTGTTTTTGGTCTCCTTTTTGCAGGCTGCAGGTTCGTAGTTCCTGTTGTTTTTGGTGTCTGTCCCCAGTGGGTAAGGTTGGTTTAGTGGGTTGCGTAGGCTTCCTGGTGGAGGGGACTAGTCCCTGTGTTCTGGTGGATGAGCCTGGATCTTGTCTTTCTGGTGGGCACGTCCACGTCTGGTGGTGTGTTTTGGGGTGTCTGTGGCCTTATGATTTTAGGCAGCCTCTCTGCTAATGGATGGGGCTGTGTTCCTGTCTTGCTAGTTGTTTGGCATAGGGTGTCCAGCACTGTAGCTTGCTGGTCGTTGAGTGAAGCTGGGTCTTGATGTTGAGATGGAGATCTCTGATAATTTTTTTGCCATTTGGTATTACGTGGAGCTGGGAGGTCTCTTGTGGATCAGTGTCCTGAAGTTGGCTCTGCCACCTCAGAGGCACAGCCCTGATGCCTGGCTGGAGCACCAAGAGCCTTTCATCCACACGGCTCAGAATAAAAGGGAGATAAAATAGAAAGGAAGAAAGAAAGAAAGAAAGAAAGAAAGAAAGAAAGAAAGAGGAAAAAATAAAATAAAATAAAGCTATTTTAATAAAAAATAAGAAAAAACTTAAGAAAAAAATTTATTACAAAAAAAATTTAATTTTTTAAAATAAAAAGTAAGGAAAAAATTATTAAGAAAAAAAATTTTATAATTAAAAAAAAAACCAGACGGATCGAACCCTAGGACAAATGGTGAAAACAAAGCTACACAGACAAAATCTCACCCAGAAGCATACACATATACACTCACAAAAAATAGGAAAAGGGGAAAAATTAATATATCCTGTTCCCAAAGTCCACCTCCTGAATTTGGGATTATTCATTGTCTATTTAGGTATTCAACAGATGCAGGTACTTCAAGTTGTTTGTGTAGCTTTAATCCATTGCTTCTGAGGCTGCTGGGAGAAATTTCCCTTTCTCTTCTTTGTTCGTACAGCTCCCGGTGTTCAGCTTTGGATTTGGACCCGTCTCTGATGTAGGTCACCTGAGGGCGTCTGTTCTTCGTTCACACAGGACGGGGTTAAAGGACCAGCTGCTTTGGGGGCTCTGGCTCACTCAGGCGGCGGGGACGGAAGGGTATGGATGCGGTGCAAGCCTGCGGCGGCAGAGGCCGGCATGACATTGCAGCAGTCTGAGGCGCGCCGTGCGTTCTCCCGGGGAAGTTGTCCCTGGATCACCGGAGTCTGGCAGTGGCGGGCTGCACAGCCTCCCGGGAGGAGTGGTGTGGAGAGTGTCCTCTGCTTGCACACAGGCTTCTTGGTGGTGGCAGCAGCACCCTTAGCATCTCATGCCCGTCTCTGGGATCCGCGCTGATAGCCGCGACTTGTGCCCGTCTCTGGATATCGTTTAGGCGGCGCTCTGAATCCCCTCTACTTGTGCACCACGAAAAAAAGAGGCAAGAAAAAGTCTCTTGCCTCTTTGGCAGCCCCAGACCTTTTCCCGGACTCCCTCCCGGCTAGCTGTGGTGTGCTAACCCCTTCAGGCTGTGTTCACACAGCCAACCCCAGTCCTCTCCCTGAGATCCGACTGAAGGCCGAGCCTCAGCTCCCAGCCCCCGCCCGCCCCAGTGGGTGAGCAGACAAGCCTCTCGGGCTGGTGAGTGCTGCTCGGCGCCGAGCCTCTGTGCGGGAATCTCTCCGCTTTGCCCTCCGCACCCCTGTGACTGCGCTCTCCTCCGTGGCTCTGAAGCTTCACCCCTCTTCCACCCGCTGTCTCTGCCCATGAAGGGGCTTCCTAGTGTGTGGAAACCTTTCCTCCTTCACAGCTCCCTCCCACTGGTGCAGGTCCTGTCCCTATTCTTTTGTCTCTGTTATTTCTTTTTTTTTTTGCCCTACCCAAGTACGTGGGGAATTTCTTGCCTTTTGGGAGGTCTGACGTCTTCTGCCAGCGTTCAGTGGGCGCTCTGTAGGAGTAGTTCCACGTGTAGATGTATTTCTAATGTATCTGTGGGAAGGAAGGTGATCTCCGCATCTTACTCTTCCACCATCTTGCTGGTCTTTTCCTTCTGTTGTGTTTCCTCCCTAGAGAAGTTCCTTTAGCATTTGTTGTGAAGCTGGTATGGTGATGCTGAACTCTCTTAACTTTTGCTTGTATGTAAAGATTTTAATTTCTCCATCGAATCTGAATGTGATCCGTGCTGGTAGAGTAATCTTGGTTGTAGATTTTTCTCTTTCATCACTTAAAATATGTCCTGCCACTCCCTTCTGTCTTGCAGAATTTCTGTTGAAAGTTCAGCTGTTAACCTTATGCTAACCTTATGGATTCCCTTGTATGTTATTTTTTGCTTTTCCCTTGCGCTTTTAATATTTTTTCTTTGTATTTAATTTTTGATAGTTTGATTAATATGTGTCTTGGCGTGTTTCCCCTTGTATTTATCCTGTATGCGACTCTCTGGTCTTCCTGGAGTTGATTGACTATTTCCTTTCCCATGTTAGGGAAGTATTCAACTATAATCTCTTCAAATGTTTTCTCAGACCCTTTCTTTTTCTCTTTTTCTTCTGGGACCCCTATAATTCGAATGTTGGTGCGTTTAATGTTGTCCCAGAAGTCTCTGAGACTGCCCTCAATTCTTTTCATTCTTTTTTCTTTTTTCTACTCTGCAGTAGTTATTTCCACTATTTTATCTTCCAGGTCACTTATCCTTCTTCTGTCTCAGTTATTCTGCTATTGATTCCTTCTAGAGAATTTTTTATTTCATTTGTTGTGTTGTTCATCATTGTTTGTTTGCTCTTTAGTTCTTCTAGGTCCTTGTTCAATGTTCCTTGTATTTTTCCATTGTCTTTCTGAGATTTTGGATCATCTTTACTAGCATTACTCGGAATTCTTTTTCAGGTAGACTCCCTATTTCCTCTTCATCTGGTTCGTCTGGTGGGTGTTTACCTTGTTCCTTCAACAGCTGCATATTTCCTTGTCTTCTCTTTTTGCTTAACTTACTGTGTTTGGGATCTCCTTTTCCCAGGCTGCATGTTCTTAGTTCTCATTGTTTTTTGTTGTCTGCCCTCTGTCGGTGAGTTTTGTTCAGTTGCTTGTGTAGGCTTTCTGGTGGAGGGGGCTGGTGTCTGTGTTCTGGTGGGTAGGGCTGGACATTGTCTTTCTGTTGGGCAGGGCTGCACCCAGTGTTGTGTTTTGGGGTATCTATGAACTTATTATGATTTTGGCAGCCTCTCTTCTAATGGGTGGTATTGTGTTCCTGTCTTGCTAGTTATTTGGCATGACATGTGCAGCCCTGGAGCTTGCTGGCCGTTGGGTGGAGCTGGGTCTTAGCTTTGAGATGGAGATCTCTTGGAGAGCCCTCACTGATTGATATTACATTGGGCTGGGAGGTGTCTGGTAGCCCAATGTCCTGAACTCGGATCTCACACCTCAGAGGCTCAGGCCTGACACCAGGCCAGGACACCAAGACTCTATTAGCCAAATGGCTGAGAAGAAAAGCAAAAAAAAAATTAATTTAAATATTTTAAAATTTTTAAAATTTAAAAAAAAATTTTTTTAAATAAAAAATTTAAAAAATATTAAAATAAAAAAATAAAAAAAGAAGAGAGCAACCACTCCATTAAACAAATCCACCAATGACAACAAGTCTAAAATCTATACTAAGATAAACATAAAAATCACAAGCAAGTGAGTCACACACAGCAAACCCGAAGTCTACAGTTGTTCCCCAAACCCACCAACTCGATTTTGGGTTGAACTGTTGTCTATTCAGGTATTCCATAGATGCAGAGTACCTCAAGTTGATTGTGGGGATTTAATCCACTACTCCTGAGGCTGCACGTAGAAATTTCCCTTTATCTTTTTGTTCGCACAGCTCCTGGGTTTCAGCTTTGGTTTTGGCCCTACCTCTGCTTGTAGGTTGCCTTCAGGCTTCTTTTCCCACCCAGACAGGATGGGGTTAAAGCAGTGGCTGATTACGGGGCTCTGGTTCACTCATGCTGAAGGTAGGAAGGGCTAAGGTAGTTATAATTGGAATGCAGGGCAAGCCAGCAGTGGCAGAGGCTGACGTGATGTTGCAAGAGCCTGAGGTGTGTCATGTATTCTCCCAGAGAGGTTGTCTCTGAATCTTGGGACCCTGGCAGTGGCGGGCTGCACAGACTCTGTGGTGGGGGGGCACATGTATAGTGACCTGTGCTTGCACACAGGATTCTTGGTGACTGCAGCAGCAACATTAGTGTTTCATGCCCATCTCTGGTGTCCGAGCTGATTGCCGTGGCTCACGCCCATCTCTGGAGCTCATTTAGGTGGTGCTCTGCCTTCTGTGGGCAGACAAGGAAGGAATCCCCTCTCCTCGAGCACCCCGAAACAATGGTCTCTTGCCTCTTAGTCACGTCCAGGGTTTTTCCTGGACTCCCTCCTGGCTAGCTGTAGAGCACTAGCCCCCTTCAGGCTGTGTTCGCGCAGCCAACACCAGTCCTCTCCCTGGGATCTGACTTCCGAAGACTGAACCTCAGTTCCCAGCCCTCACCCACCCTGGCGGGTGAGCAGACAAGCCTCTTAGGCTAGTGAGTGCTGGTCGTCACTGATCCTCTGTTCAGGAATGTCTCTGCTTTGCCTTCTGCACCCCTGTTGTTGTGCTCTCCTTCATGGCTCCAAACCTCCCCACCCTGCCCACCTCCATCTCCACCAGTGAGGGGGCTTCCTAGTGTGTGGAAACGTTTCATCCTTCACAGCTCCCTCCCAGATGTGCAGGTCCCATCCCTATTCTTCTGTCTCTGTTTTTGCTTTTGCCCTACCCACGTATGTGGGGATTTTCTTGCCTTTTGAGAAGTCTGATGTCTTCTGCCAGCATTCAGTAGGTATTCTGTAGGAGTTGTTCCACATGTAGATAGATTGTTGATGTATTTGTGGGAAAGAATGTGATCTCCATGTATTAATCCTCCACCATCTTGAAGATACCCCATTTTTCTTTTATGTTTTATTCTTTTTGTGCTCTATTTACAAGATCTTTGCTTAATCCAAGATCTTGGAAATTGTTCTCCTATATTTTCTTCTAGAAATTTTATAGTTTTAGCTATTACATTTAGAAATATGATCCCATTTAATTTATTTTTTTAATACAGTGTAAGGTAATAGTTGAGTTGTATTTTACATATGGACTTTCAATTTTCCCAGTAACATTTTCTTAAAAGTTTATCCTCTCCTCCATTGAATTGTCTTGCACATTACTCGAAACTAAATGTGTATATAAATAAGTATGTGTAGGTATATCTCTGGACTCTATTCTATTCCATTGATTTTTATGTCTATCTTTATGTAAATACCACACTTTTTTGATTACTGTAACTTTGTAGTAAGTCTTGAAATGAAATATTGTAAGTGTTCCAACAACATCCTCTCTTTCTCTTCCCCCTCCTCCCCTTCCCATCTTCTTCCTTTTCTTCCTCTTCTTCTTCTCCTACCTCTTCTTCTCCTTCTTCTTCATTATTCTAAACTCCTTGCATTTTCATATACATTTTAGAATTAGCTTGCTGTTTCCAAGAAAAATGTCACCACCTGTGATTTTAATTGAGATTGTGTTGGATGTATATAACCCAAGAAGAGTAGATATGTTAACAATGTTGAGTGTACTGAGCTATGATTATGAAACATCTTTTCATTTATTATGGCCTTCCTTAAATTCTCTCAACAGTGATTTGCCTATTCCAGACATCTAAAATGAATGAAATCATAAAATATATGTTGTTTTATGACTGGCCTCTTTTACTTTCACATAATGTTTTCAGGGTTCATCCATGTTGTAGCATGTATCAGTATTTCATTATTTTTTATTGCTAGATAATATTCCATTGTATGGATATATTGTATTTGTTTATCCATTCACTAATTGATGAACATTTGGATTGTTTCCACTTTTGTCTGTTACAAATACTACTGTTATGAATATTTACATACAAGTTTTTGCATGTATATATATTTACATTTCTGTTACAGCTGGGAGTAGATTTTTTGAGTCATATGATAAGTCTATATATAAGTTTTTAAGAAACTGCCAAAATGTTTGCCAAAATGGCTGTACTAACTCATATTTCCACCAACAGTATATCATGGTTGCAATTTAGCTACATCCTTGAAAACATTTATGTTTATCTGCATTTTAGATCATAGCCATCCTACTGGGTGTGAAGTGGTCCTTGCCATGGTTTTAATTTCTATTTCCCTAATGTTTAATGATATTAATCATCTTCTCATGTGCTTATTAGCCATTTGTACATCTACTTGGGATAATACTCAAATTCCTTGCTTATTTTATAATTAGGTTATTTGTCTTGTTATTGTTAGGTTATCTTCCTCAGCTCAGGTTGCTATAACAAAATACCATAGTCCAGGTGACAAACTGCAGGGTTTTATTCCTCAAAGATCCAGAGACTGAGAAGTCTGAGATCAGAGTGCTAGCAAGGTCAAGTTCTGGTGAGGGCCCTATTCTTGGCTTGCAGATGGCTGTCTTCTTGCTGTGTACTCATATGGCAAAGAAAGAGAGGGCTCTGTTCTCTTCATCTTCTTATAAATGTACTATTCTTATTGTGGGGCCTCTAGCCTTATGACTACATCTAAATAGAATTACCTCTCAAAGGCCTCACCTTCAAATGCATTCACATTGAGGATTAGGAATTCAACATATGAACTTTGAGGGGACACAAACATTCAGTCTTATAGCATGGTGTAAGATTCTTTTAATATTCTGGATACAAGTTCCTTAGGTATAAGATTTGCAAGTATTTTCTCCCACTCTATAGGATGTCTTTTCACTTTCTTGATGGTATTGCTTGGGGCACAAAAGTTTTAAATTTTGATTAAGTCTAATTTATCTACTTTTTTATTTTGTCACTTTTTTTGTCATATCTAAGAAATAATTGCCTATCCAATATCATAAAGATGCTACCCTATGTTTCCTTGTAAGAGTTCTAGTTTTTACATTTAGCTCTACAATACATACATTTTAATGTATGACATACGGAAGAAGTTTAACTCTATTCTTTTGTATGTGAATATACACTCGTCCCAGCACCTTTGTTGAAAAGACTATTCTTGTTATTAGGTCTAATAGTTTTTAGTACATTCCTTAGGACTATCTATATACAAGATCGTGTCATTTGTTAATACAGATAGTTTTAATTCTTTCTTTCCAATCTGGATGCCTTTAATTTCTTTACTTTGCCTAATTATCCTGGCTAAAACATCCAGTAAAATGTTTAATATTAGTAATGAAAGTGATCAGTCTTGTCTTGTTCTTGATCTTAGAAAGTATTTAGTTTTTCACCATTAAGTATGATGCTAGTTGTGTGTGTTTCATAGATGACCTTTATCAGGTTGAGGAAGTTTCTTTCTAGTCCTAGTCTGTTGAGTGTTTTTATCATCAAAGAGTATTGGATTTTGTCAAATGTTTTTCCTGTGTCTATTGAGAAGATCATGTAGGTTTGGTCCTTTGTTCTATTAATATGGTATATTACATTAATTGATTTTCATCTGTTAATCCAACTTTTAATTTCTGGGATAAATTCCACCTGATAATAATTTGTATATAATTCAATGACTTTTAGTATATTCATGGAGTTTGTGAACAACCACTATGCTAGTTTTAAATATTTTCATCACCCCAAAAAGGAATCTTGTACCATTAGCAGTCATTTCCCCATTGACAACACTTTCCCAGCCTTAGCAGCTATTAATATATTTTCTGTCATTTAAGTTATCTGATTTGTTGGTATAGAGTTCTTCATAGCTTTCCTTTATATTTCTTTTTATTTCTGTAAGATTTCTTGTGATGTCTCCTCTTTTATTCCTGATCTTAGTACTATGCCTTGTTTGTTTTTTTAATTTTTGTAATTTTTTATTTATTTATTTATTTATTTTTCACACACACTGTATTTTATTTTTACAAGAGATAAGTAAACTGACATCAAGCATTGTAAATGGATGACCACAACAAAAGCAACAATGATTGCAATTACCAAACACTAAACACACTCATACTACGTCATAATATTGACATTCAGTCCAGTAATCCTCCACTGTAACAGCTCCTTTACTTTGCAGTGAAAATTGATTTGTATATTTTTGCCTCTGAGTCCTTGTGGGATTCTTTTGTTTTATTCAGGCAGAAAGTCACAAAAATTATAATCATCCTCATGAGTTCACTCAGTCCCATGTAATTAATTTTTTTTTCATCTTGACCTTTGTTAGCACTTTTATGAATTCATCAGTTTTCCATTAGAGTTCTGAAAATGCTTATTCATTCAGTTCAGCAGTATAGTTATCGGAAACCAGTACTTGTCAGAGTCTTTTGCATGAATTCCTTGAAGATGAAAACCTTTTATAGGAACATTTTTGCAAAAGCATCAGAGTACACCCAGAACTGTCTGTAAATGACGAAAGACATAAAATGACCATGGTTAAAGATTTGAAGAAAGTTCATGAGAATGCAATTGACAAGGAAAATTAGTTATTTCTGAGATATACATTTTAAAGTAGTAACTAGAATTTTGAGTTATAACATTATACCAGAACATATAAGATTTTTAGAAATTTCATGCAATGTCTGAAATATTTATATTAATATATTTCCATACAAATAACCCAAATAAAATTTAGTATTAGTTGTTTTTGTTTGTTTGTTTGTTTATACTGCAGGTTCGTATTAGTCATCAATTTTATACACATCAGTGTATACATGTCAATCCCAATCGCCCAATTCAGCACACCACCATCCCCACCCCACCGCGGTTTTTGCCCTAGGGTGTCCATACGTTTGTTCTCTACATCTGTGTCTCAACTTCTGCCCTGCAAACCGGTTCATCTATACCATTTTTCTAGGTTCCACATACACGCGTTAATATACGATATTTGTTTTCCTCTTTCGGACTTACTTCACTCTGTATGACAGTCTCTAGATACATCCACGTCTCAACAAATGACTCAATTTCGTTCCTTTTTATGGCTGAGTAATATTCCATTATATGTATATATGTATCACATCTTCTTTATCCATTCATCTGTCGATGGACATTTAGGTTGCTTCCATGACCTGGCTATTGTAAATAGTGCTGCAATGAACATTGGGGTGAATGTATCTTTTTGAATTATGGTTTTCTCTGGGAATATGCCCAGTAGTGGGATTGCTGGATCATATGGTAATTGTATTTTTCGTTTTTTTAAGGAACCTCCATACTGTTCTCCATTGTGGCTGTATCAATTTACAATCCCACCAACAGTGCAAGAGGGTTCCCTTTTCTCCACACCCTCTCCAGCATTTGTAAATTTTCTGATAATGCCCATTCTAACTGGTGTGAGGTGATACCTCACTGTAGTTTTGATTTGCATTTCTCTTATAATTAGTGATGTTGAGCAGCTTTTCATGTGCTTCTTGGCCATCTGTATGTCTTCCTTGGAGAAATGTCTATTTAGGTCTTCTGCCCATTTTTGGATTGGGTTATTTGTTTCTTTAATATTGAGCTGCATGAGCTGTTTATATATTTTGTAGATTAATCATTTGTCCGTTGAATTGTTTGCAAATATTTTCTCCCATTCTGAGGGTTGTCTTTTCGTCATGTTTATGGTTTCCTTTGCTGTGCAAAAGCTTTGAAATTCATTAAGTCCCATTTGTTAATTTTTGTTTTTATTTCCATTACACTAGGAGGTGGAACAAAAAAGATCTTGCTGTGATTAATGTCAAAGAGTGTTCTTCCTATGTATTCCTCTAAGAGTTTAATAGTGTCCGTTCTTACATTTAGGTCTCGAATCCATTTTGAGTTTATTTTTGTGTATGGTGTTAGGGAGTGTTCTAAATTCATTCTTTTACATGTAGCTGTCCAGTTTTCCCAGCACCACTTATTGAAGATACAGTCTTTTCTCCATTGTTTATCTTTGCTTCCTTTGTCATAGATTAGTTGACCATAGGTGCGTGGGTTTACCTCTGGGCTTTCTACCCTGTTCCATTGATCTAAGTTTCAGTTTTTGTGCCAGTAGCATATTGTCTTTATTTTTCTTTTTTAACATCTTTATTAGAGTATAATTGCTTTACAATCATGTATTAATTTCTGCTTTATAACAACGAGAATCAGTTATACATATACATATATTCCCATATCTCTTCCCTCTTGCATCTCCCTCCCTCCCACCCTCCCTATCCCACCCCTCTAGGCGGTCACAAAGCACAGAGCTGATCTCACTGCGGCTGCTTCCCACTAGCTATCTATTTTACATTTGGTAGTGTATATATGTCCATGCCACTCTCTCACTTTATCATAGCTTACCCTTCCCCCTCCCCATACCCTCAAGTCCATTCTCTAGTAGGTCTGTGTCTTTATTCCCGTCTTGCCACTAGGTTCTTCATAACCTTTTTTTTCCCCTTAGATTCCATATATATGTGTTAGCATACTGTATTTGTTTTTCTCTTTCTGACTTACTTCACTCTGTATGACAGACTCTAGGTCCATCCACCTCACTACAAATAACTCAATTTCGTTTCTTTTTTTGGCTGAGTAATATTCCATTGTATATATGTGCCACATCTTCTTTATCCATTCATCTGTTGATGGACACTTAGGTTGCTTCCATGTCCTGGCTATTGTAAATAGAGCTGCAATGAACATTTTGGTACATGACTCTTTTTGAATTATGGTTTTCTCAGGGTATATGCCCAGTAGTGGGATTCCTGGGTCGTATGGTACTTCTATTTTTAGTATTTTAAGGAACCTCCATACTGTTCTCCATAGTGGCTGTATCAATTTACATTCCCACCAACAGTGCAAGAGTGTTCCCTTTTCTCCACACACTCTCCAGCATTTATTGCTTGTAGATTTTGTGATGATGGCCATCCTGACCGGTGTGAGATAATATCTCATTGTAGTTTCAATTTGCATTTCTCTGATGATTAATGATGTTGAGCATTCTTAAATGTGTTTGTTGGCAATCTGTATATGTTCTTTGGAGAAATGTCTATTTAAGTCTTCTGCCCATTTTTGGATTGGGTTGTTTCTTTTTTTGTTATTGATCTGCATGAGCTGCTTGTAAATTTTGGAGATTATCCTTTGCCAGTTGCTTCCTTTGCAAATATTTTCTCCCATTCTGAGGGTTGTCTTTTGGTCTTGTTTATGGTTTCCTTTGCTGTGTAAAAGCTTTTAAGTTTCATTAGGTCCCATTTGTTTTTTTGTGTTTTTATTTCCATTTCTCTAGGAGATGCGTCAAAAAGGATCTTGCTGTGATTTATGTCATAGAGTGTTCTGCCTATGTTTTCCTCTAAGAGTTTGATAGTGCCTGGCCTTACATTTAGGTCTTTGATCCATTTTGAGGTTACTTTTGTGTATGGTGTTAGGGAGTGTTCTAATTTCATACTTTTACATGTACTTCTCCAGTTTTCCCAGCAGCACTTAACGAAGAGACTGTATTTTCTCCACTGTATATTCTTGCCTCCTTTATCAAACATAAGGTGACCATATGTGCCTGGGTTTATCTCTGGGCTTTCTATACTGTTCCGTTGATCTATATTTCTGTTTTTGTGCCAGTACCATACTGTCTTTTTTTTTTTTAAAGGTTAATTCTTTTTTGTTATTAATTAATTAATTAATTTATTTATGGCTGTGTTGGGTCTTCGTTTCTGTGCGAGGGCTTTCTCTAGTTGCGGCAAGTGGGGGCCACTCTTCATTGCGGTGCGTGGGACTCTCACTATTGCGGCCTCTCTTGTTGCGGAGCACAGGCTCCAGACGCGCAGGCTCAGTAATTGTGGCTCACGGGCCTAGTCGCTCCGCAGCATGTGGGATCTTCCCAGACCAGGGCTCGAAACCGTGTCCCCTGCATTGGCAGGCAGATTCTCAACCACTGCACCACCAGGGAAGCCCTCATACTGTCTTGATTACTGTAGCTTTGTAGTATAATCTGAAATCAGGGAGCTGGAGTCCTCTAGCTCCAATTTTCGTTCTCAAGATTGCTTTGGCTCTTCGAGGTCTTTTGTGTTTCCATACAAATTGTGAAATTTTTTGTTCTAGTTCTGTGAAAAATGCCAGTGGTAGTTTGATAGGGATTTCATTGAATCTGTAGATTGCTTTGGGTAGTAGAGTCATTTTCACACTGTTGATTCTTCCAATCCAAGAACATGGAATACCTCTCCATCTATTTGTATCGTCTTTAATTTCTTTCATCAGTGTCTTATAATTTTCTGCATACAGGTCTTTTGTCGCCTTAGGTATGTTTATTCCTAGGTATTTTATTCTTTTTGTTGCAACGGTAAATGGGAGTGTTTTTGTAGTTTCAGTTTCAGATTTTTCACCATTAGTGTATAAGAATGCCAGAGATTTCTGTGCATTAATTTTGTATACAGCTACTTTACCAAATTTATTGGTTAGCTCTAGTAGTTTCCTTGTAACATCTTTAGGATTCTCTATGTATAGTATAATGTCATCTGCAAACAGTGACAGCTTTACTTCTTCTTTTCCGATTTGGATTCCTTTTATTTTTTTTTCTTCTCTGATTACTGTGGCTAACACTTCCAAAACTATGTTGAATAATAGTGGTGAGAGTGGGCAACCTTGTCTTGTTCCTGATCTTAGGTGGAAATGATTTCAGTTTTTTACCATTGAGGACGATGTTGGCTGTGGGTTTGTCTTATATGGCCTTTTTTATGTTTAGGAAAGTTCCCTCTATGCCTACTTTCTGTATGGTTTTTATCATAAATGGGTATTGAATTTTGTTAGAAGCTTTCACTGCATGTATTCTGATGATCATATTGTTTTTCTCCTTCAATTTGTTAATATGGTGTATCACGTTGATTGATTTGTGTATATTGAGGAATCCTTGTATTCCTGGAATAAACCCCACTTGATTATGGTGTATGATCCTTTTAATGTGCTGTTGGATTCTGTTTGCTAGTATTTTGTTGAGGTTTTTTTCATCTATATTCATCAGTGATGTTGGCCTGTAGTTTTCTTTCTTTGTGACATCTTTGTCTGGTTTTGGTATCAGGGTGATGGTGGCCTTGCAGAATGAGTTGGAGAGTGTTTCTCCCTCTGCAATATTTTGGAAGAGTTTGAGAAGGATAGGTGTTAGCTCTTCTCTAAATGCTTGACAGAATTCGCCTGTGAAGCCATCTGGTCCTGCGTTTTTGTTTGATAGAAGATTTTTAATCACAGCTTCAATTTCAGTGCTTGTGATTGGTCTGTTCATATTTTCTATTTTTTCCTGGTTCAGTCTCAGCAGGTTGTGCATTTCTAAGAATTTGTCCATTTCTTCCAGGTTGTCCATTTTCTGGGCATATAGTTGCTTGTAGTAATCTGTAATGATTCTTTGTATTTCTGCACTGCCAGTTGTTTCTTCTCCTTTTTAATTTCTAATTCTATTGATTTGAGTCTTCTCCCTTTTTTTCTTGATGAGTCTGGCTAATGGTTTATCAATTTTGTTTATCTTCTCAAAGAACCATCTTTTAGTTTTATTGATCTTTGCGAGTGTTTCCTTCATTTCTTTTTCATTTATTTCTGGTCTGATCATTATGATTTATTTCCTTCTGCTAACTTTGGGGTTTTTTTGTTCTTCTTTCTCTAATTGCTTTATGTGAATAATTCGGTTGTTTATTTGAGATGTTTCTTGTTTCTTAAGGTAGGATTTTATTCCTATAAACTTCCCTCTTAGAACTGCTTTTGCTGCATCCCATAGGTTTTCATTGTCATTTCTTTCTAGGTGTTTTTTGATTTCATCTTTGATTTATTCAGTGATCTCTTGGTTATTGAGTCGTGTATTGTTTAGCCTCCATTTTTGTGTTTGTATTTTTTACAGATCTTTCCCGGTAATTGATATCTAGTCTTATAGTGTTGTTGTCAAAAAAGATACTTGATACGATTTCAATTTTCTTAAATTTACCAAGGCTTGATTTGTGACCCAAGATATGATCTATCCTGGAGAATGTTCCATGAGCACTTGAGAAAAATGTGTATTCTGTTGGATTTGGATAGAATGTCCTATACATATCCATTAAGTCCATCTTGTTTAATGCATCATTGAAAGCTTTTGTTTCCTTATTTATTTTCATTTTGGATGATCTGTCCATTGGTGAAAGTTGGGTGTTAAGGTCCCCTACTATGATTCTGTTACCGTCGAGTTCCCTTTTATGGCTGTTTGTGTTTGCCTTATGTATTGAGATGCTCCTATGTTGGGTGCATAAACATTTACAATTTTTATATCTTCTTCTTGGATTGATCCCTTGATCATTATGTAGTGTCCTTCTTTGTCTCTTGTAATAGTCTTTATTTTAAAGTCTATTTTGTCTGATATGAGAATTGCTACTCAAGCTTTCTTTTGATTTCCATTTGCATGGAATATCTTTTTCCATCCACTCACTTTCAGTATGTATATGTCCCTAGGTCTAAAGTGGGTCTCTTATAGACAGTATGTATATGGGTCTTGTTTTTGTATCCATTCAGCCAGTCTGTGTCTTTTGGTGGGAGCATTTAATCCATTTACATTTAAGGTAATTATCGATGTGTGTGTTCCTATTCCCTATTTCCTAATTGTTTTGGGTTTGTTATTGTAGGTGTTTTCCTTCTCTTGTGTTTCTTGCCTAGAGAAGTTCCTTTAGCATTTGTTGCAAAGCTGGTTTGGTGGTGCTGAACTCTCTCAGCTTTTGCTTGTCTGTAAAGGTTTTAATTTCTCCATCAAATCTGAATAAGATCCTTTTTGGGTAGAGTAATCTTGGTTGTTGGTATTTCTCCTTCATCACTTTAAATATGTCCTGCCACTCCCTTCTGGCTTGCAGAGTTCCTGCTGAAAGATCAGCTGTTAACCTTATGGGGATTCCCTTGTGTGTTATTTGTTGTTTTTCCCTTGCTGCTTTTAGTATGTTTGCTTTATATTTTATTTTTGATAGTTTGACTAATCTGTGTCTTGGTGTGTTTCTCCTTGGATTTATCCTGTATGGGACTCTCTGTGCTTCCAGGACTTGATTAACTATTTCCTTTCCCATATTAAGGAAGTTTTCAACTATAATCTCTTCAAATATTTTCTCAGTCCCTTTCTTTTTCTCTTCTTCTTCTGGGACCCCTATAATTCGAGTCTTGGTGCGTTTAATGTTGTCCCAGAGGTCTCTGAGACTGTTCTCAATTCTTTTCATTCTTTTTTTCTTTATTCTGCTCTGCAGTAGTTATTTCCACTATCTTATCTTCCAGGTCACTTATCCGTTCTTCTGCCTCAGTTATTCTGTTATTGATCTCATCTAGAGTATTTTTAATTTCATTTATTGTGTTGCTCATCATTACTTTTTTCCTCTTTAGTTCTTCTAAGTCCTTGTTAAATGTTTCTTGCATTTTGTCTATTCTATTTCCAAGATTTTGGATCATCTTTACTATCATTATTCTGAATTCTTTTTCAGGTAGGCTGCCTATTTCCTCTTCATTTGTTAGGTCTGGTATGTTTTTACCTTGCTCCTTCATGTGCTTTGTGTTTTTCTATCTTCTCATTTTGCTTATCTTACTGTGTTTGGGGTCTCCTTTTCACAGGCTGCAGGTTCGTAGTTCCCATTGTTTTTGGTGTCTGTCCCCAATCGTTAAGGTTGCTTCAGTGGGTTGTGCAGGCTTCCTGGTGGAGGAGACTAGTGTCTGTGTTCTGGTGGATGAGGCTAGATTTTGTCTCTCTGATGGGCAGGTCCACGTCTGGTGGTGTGTTTTGGGGTGTCTGTGGCCTTATTATGATTTTAGGCAGCCTCTCTGCTAATGGATGGGGCTGTGTTCCTGTCTTGCTAGTTGTTTGGCATAGGGTGTCCAGCACTGTAGCTTGCTGTTCGTTGAGTGAAGCTGGGTCTTGGTGTTGAGATGGAGATCTCTGGGAGATTTTTGCCATTTGATATAACTTGGAGCTGGGAGGTTTCTTGTGGACCAATGTCCTGAAGTTGTCTCTCCCACCTCAGAAGCACAGTACTGACTCCTGGCTGGAGCACCAGGAGCCTTTCATCCACATGGCTCAGAATAAAAGGGAGAAAAAATAGAAAGAAAGAAAGAGGATAAAATAAAATAAAGTAGGAAAAAATAAAATAGTTATTAAAATTAAAAATAAAAAACATTTATTAAGAAAAAATTTTTAAAAGTAAAAAAATAAAACCAAAGAAATAAAGAACGGACAGACAGAATCCTAGGACAAATGGTGAAAGCAAAGCTATACAGACAAAATCTCACAGACAAGCTTACACATACACACTCACAAAAAGAGGAAAGGTGAAAAAAATAATATATCTTGCTCCCAACATCCACCTCCTCAGTTTGGGATGATTCGTTGTCTATTCAAGTATTCCACAGAGGCAGGGTACATCAAGTTGATTGTGGAGCTTTAATCCGCTGCTTCTAAGGCTGCTGGGAGAGATTTCCCTTTCTCTTCTTTGTTCGCACAGCTCCAACCTCTGCGTGTAAATCGCCTGAGGGCATCTGTTCTTCGCTCAGACAGGACGGGGTTAAAGGAGCAGCTGATTCCGGGGCTCTGCTCACTCAGGCCGGGGAGGGAGGGGTATGGAATGCAGGGCGAGCCTGCGGTGGCAGAGGCTCACGTGACGTTGCACCAACCTGATGCGCACAGTGCATTCTCCAGGGGAAGTTGCCCCTGGATTGCAGGACCCTGGCAGTGGCGGGCTGCACAGGCTCCCGGGAAGGGCAGAGTGGATAGTGACCTGTGTTTGCTCACAGGCTTCTTGGTGGCTGCAGCATCTCATGACTGTCTCTGGGGTCTGCGCTGATAGCCGTGGCTCACGCCCGTCTCTGTAGCTCCTTGAAGCAGTGCTCTTAATCCCCTCTCCTCGTGCACCAGGAAGCAAAGAGGCAAGAAAAAGTCTCTTGCCTCTTCGGCAGGTCCAGACTTTTTCCCAGACTCCCTCCTGGCTAGCCGTGGCGCACTAGCTCCCTTCAGGCTGTGTTCATGCCGCCAACCCCAGTCCTCTCCCTGCGATCCAACTGAAGTCCGAGCCTGAGCTCCCAGGTCCCGCCCGCCCCAGCGGGTGAGCATACAAACCTCTCGGACTGGTGAGTGCTGGTGGGCACTGATCTTCCATGTGGGAATCTCTCTGCTTTGCCCTCCACACCCCTGTTGCTGTGCTCTCCTCTGCGGCTCAGAAGCTCACCCTTCTGCCACCCACAGTCTCCGCCCATGAAGGGGCTTCCTAGTGTGTAGAAACCTTTTCTCCTTCACAGCTCCCTCCCACTGGTGCAGGTCCCATCCCTATTCTTTTGCCTCTGTTTTTTCTTTTTTCTTTTGCCCTACCCAGGTACCTGGGGAGTTTCTTGCCTTTTGTGAGATCTGAGGTCTTCGATCAGCTTTCAGTAGGTGTTCTATAGGAGCAGTTCCACGTGTAGATGTATTTCTGATGTATCTCTGGGGAGGAAGGTGATCTCCATGTATTACTCTTTTACCATCTTTCGTCTTTTCCTCCCATATTGTCTTGATTACTGTAGCTTTGTAGTGTAGTCTGAAGTCAGGGTGTCTGATTGCTCCAGCTCCGTTTTTCTCCCTCAAGACTGCTTTGGCTATTCGGGGTCTTTTGTGTCTCCATACAATTTTTTTTTTTTTTTTTTAGGCCTGGGAATAATTCTCTATGACTTTTTTTTAAATTTATTTATATTTTTGGCTGTGTTGGGACTTCGTTTCTGTGTGAAGGCTTTCTCTAGTTGCAGCAAGCAGGGGTCACTCTTTATCGCTGTGCACGGGCCTCTCAATATCACGGCCTCTCTTGTTGGGGAGCACAGGCTCCAGATGCGCAGGCTCAGTAGTTGTGGCTCATGGGCCTAGTTGCTCCGTGGCATGTGGGATCCTCCCAGACGAGGGCTCGAACCCGTGTCCCCTGCATTGGCAGGCAGATTCTCAACCACTGCACCACCAGGGAAGCCCCTCCATACAAATTTTAAGATGATTTGTTCTAGTTCCGTAACAAGTGCCATTGGTAATTTGATAGGGATTTCACTGAATCTGTAGATTGCTTTGTGTAGTATAGTCATTTTCACAATATTGATTCTTCCAATCCAGGGACATGGTATATCTCTCCATCTGTTGGTATCATCTTTAATTTCTTTCATCAGTGTCTTATAGTTTTCTGCATACAGGTCTTTTGTCTCCCGAGGTAGGCTTATTCCTAGGTATTTCATTCTTTTTGTTGCAATGGTAAGTGGGAGTGTTTCCTTAAGTTCTCTTTCAGATATTTCATCATTAGTGTACAGGAATGCAGGATATTTCTGTGCATTAATTTTGTATGCTGCAACTTTACCAAATTCATTGATTAGCTCTAGTAGTTTTCTGGTGGCATCTTTAGGATTCTCTATGTATAGTATCATGTCATCTACAGACAGTGACGGTTTTACTTCTTCTTTTCAAATTTGTATTCCTTTTATTTCTATTTCTTCTCTGATTGCTGTGGCTAGGCCTTCCAAAACTATGTTGAATAATAGTGGTGAGAGTGGACATCCTTGTCTCGTTCCTGATCTTAGAGGAAATGCTTTCAGTTTTTCACCGTTGAGAATGATGTTTGCTGTGGGTTTGTCATATATGGCCTTTATTATGTTGAGGTAGGTTCCCTCTATGCCCACTTTCTGGAGAGTTTTTATCATAAATGTGTGTTGAATTTTGTCAAAAGATTTTTCTGCATCTATTGAGATGATCATATGGTTTTTATTCTTCAATTTGTTAATATGGTGTATCACATTGATTGATTTGCGTATATTGAAGAATCCTTGCATCCCTGGGATAAATCCCACTTGATCATGGAGTGTGATCCTTTTAATGTGTTGTTGGGTTCTCTTTGCTAGTATTTTGTTGAGGATTTTTGCATATATATTAATCAGTGATATTGGTCTGTAATTTTCTTTTTTTGTAGTATCTTTTTCTGGTTTTGGTATCAGCATGATGGTGGCCTGATAGAATGAGTTTGGGAGTTTTCCTTCCTCTGCAATTTTTTGGAAGAGTTTGAGAAGGATGGGTGTTAGCTCTTCTCTTAATGTTTGATAGAATTCACCTCTGTAGCCATCTGGTCCTGGACTTTTGTTTGTTGGAAGATTTTTAATCACAGTTTCAATTTCATTACTTGTGATTGGTTAGGTCATATTTTCTATTTCTTCCTGGTTTAGTCTTGGAAGGTTATACGTTTCTAAGAATTTGTCCATTTCTTTCTGGTTGTCCATTTTATTGGCATAGAGTTGCTTCTAGTAGTCTCTTAGGATGCTTTGTGTTTCTGCAATATCTGTTGTAACTTCTCCTTTTTCATTTCTAATTTTATTGATTTGAATCCTCTTCCTATTTTTCTTGATGAGTCTGGCTAATGGTTTATCAATTTTCTTTATCTTCTCAAAGAACCAGCTTTTAGTTTTATTGATCTTTGCTATTGTTTTCTTTTTTTCTATTTCATTTATATCTGCTCTGATCTTTATGATTTCTTTCCTTCTACTAACTTTGAGTAAAGTTTGTTCTTCTTTCTCTAGTTCCTTTAGGTGCAAGGCTAGATTATTTATTTGAGATTTTCTTGTTTCTTGAAGTAGGTTTGTATAGCTATAAACTTCCCTCTTAGAACTGCTTTTGCTTCATCCCATAGGTTTTGGATCATCGTGTTTTCATTGTCATTTGTCTCTAGGTATTTTTTCTTTCCTCTTTGATTTCTTCAGTGATCTCTTGGTTATTTAGTAACGTATTGTTTAGCCTCCATGTGTTTGTGTTTTTTACATTTTTTTCCCTATAATTCATTTCTAATCTCATAGCACTGTGGTCAGAAAAGATGCTTGATATGATTTTAATTTTCTTAAATTTACTGAGGCTTGATTTGTGACCCAATATGTGATGTATCCTGGAGAATGTTCCGTGCCCACTTGAGAAGAAATTGTAATCTGCTGTTTTTGGATGGAATGTCCTATAAATATCAATTAAATCTATCACATCTATTGTGTCATTTAAAGCTTCTGTTTCCTTATATATTTTCATTTTGTATGATCTTTCCGTTGGTGTAAGTGAAGTGTTAAAGTCCCGCACTATTATTGTGTTACTGTCGATTTCCTCTTTTAGAGCTGTTAGCAGTTGCCTTATGCATTGAGGTGCTCCTATGTTGGGTTCATATATATTTATAATTGTTATATCTTCTTTTTGGATTGATCCCTTGATCATTATGTAGTGTCCTTCCTTGTCTCTTGTAACATTCTTTATTTTAAAGTCTATTTTATCTGATATGAGTATAGCTATTCCAGCTTTCTTTTGATTTCCATTTGCATTGAATATCTTTTACCATCCCCTCACTTTCAGTCTGTATGTGTCCCTAGGTCTGAAGTGGGTCTATTGTAGACAACATATATATGGGTCTTGTTTTTGTATCCATTCTGCAAGCCTGTGTGTTTTCGTTGGAGCATTTAATCCATACACGTTTAAGGTAATTATCGATATGTATGTTCCTGTGACCATTTTCTTAATTGTTTTGGGTTTCTTTTTGTAGGTCCTTTTATTCTTTTGTGTTTCCCACTTAGAGAAGTTCCTTTACCATTTGTTGTAGAGCTGGTTTGGTGGTGCTGAATTCTGTTAGCTTTTGCCTGTCTGTAAAGCTTTTGATTTCTCCACTGAATCTGAATGAGATCCTTGCTGGGTAGAGCAATCTTGGTTGTAGGTTCTTCCTTTTCATCACTTTAAGTATATCATGCCACTCCCTTCTGGCTTGTAGAGTTTCTGCTGAGAAATCAGCTGTTAACCTTATGGGAGTTCCCTTGTATGTTATTTGTCGTTTTTCCCTTGCTGCTTTCAATAATTTTTCTTTGTCTTTAATTTTTGCCAATTTGATTACTATTTGTCTCAGCGTGTTTCTCCTTGGGTTTATCCTGTATGGGACTTGCTGTGCTTCCTGGACTTGGGTGACTATTTCCTTCCCCATGTTAGGGAAGTTTTCGACTATAATCTCTTCAAATATTTTCTCTGGTCCTTTCTCTCACTCTTCTCCTTCTGGGACCCCTATAATGCGAATGTTGTCCCAGAGTTCTCTTAGGCTGTCTTCATTTCTTTTCATTCTTTTTTCTTTATTCTGTTCTGCAGCTGTGAATTCCTCCATTCTGCCTTCCAGGTCACTTACCCGTTCTTCTGACTCAGTTATTCTGCTATTGATTCCTTCTAGTGTAGCTTTCATTTCAGTTATTGTATTGTTCATCTCTGTTTGTTCTTTAATTCTTCTAGGTCTTTGTTAAACATTACTGCATCTTCTCGATCTTTGGCTCCATTCTTTTTCTGAGGTCCTGGATCATCTTCACTATCATTATTCTGAATTCTTTCTCTGGAAGGTTGCCTATCTCCACTTCATTTAGTTGTTTTTCTGTTTTGCTTTCTCTTGTTCCTTCATCTGGTACATAGCCCTGTGCTTTTTCATCTTGTCTATCTTTCTGTGAATGTGGTTTTTGTTCCACAGGCTGCAGTATTGTACTTCTCCTTGCTTCTGCTGTCTGCCCTCTGGTGGATGAGGCTATCTAAGAGGCTTGATGGGAGGGAGTGGTGGTGGGTAGAGCTGACTGTTGCTCTGTTGGGCAGGACTCAGTAAAACTTTAATCCCCTTGACTGTTGATGGCTGGGGCTGTGTTCCCTCCCTGTTGGTTGTTTTGCCTGAGGCAACCCAACACTGGAGCCTACCTGGGCTCTTTGGTGGGGCTAATGACAGACTCTGGGTGGGCTGATTTCAAGGAATACTTCCCATAACTTCTGCTGCCAGTGTCCTTGTCCCCACGGTTAGCCACAGCAACCCCCCCACCTCTGCTGGAGACCCTCCAACACTAGCAGGTAGTTCTGGTTCAGTCTCCCCTGGGGTCACTGCTCCTTCCCCTGGGTCCCAATGTGCACACTACTTTGTGTGTGCCCTCCAAGAGTGGAGTCTCTGTTTCCCCCAGTCCTGTCGAAGTCCTCCAATCAATTCTCCCTAGGCTTCAAAGTCTGATTCTCTAGGAATTCCTCCTCCCATTGCCAGACCCCCTGGTTGGGAAGCCTGATGTGGGGCTCAGAACCTTCACTCCAGTGGGTGGACTTCTGTGCTATAAGTATTCTCCAGTTTGTGAGTCACCCACCCATCAGTTATGGGATTTTATTTTACTGTGATTGCACCCCTCCTACCATCTCATTGTGGCTTCACCTTTGTCTTTGGATGTGGGGTGTCTTTTTTGGTGAGTTCCAGTGTCTTCCTGTTGATGACTCTCCAGCAGCTAGTTGTGATTCTTGTGTTCTCACAAGAGGGAATGAGAGCACGTCCTTCTACTCCCCCATCTTGATTCCTCCCTATTCCTTGTTCTTTTGTTTTTGTGTTTTTGGCAGACAGTCTAGCTAAATGTTTGTCAATTTTGTTGACATGCCAAGTAATTGGCTTTTAGGTTTATTGATTATCTCTATTGCTTTTCTATTCTCTTTTTTCATTTATTTCTACTCATCTTTATTATTTCCTTTCTTCTCTTTATTCAGGTTTAGTTCTCTTTGTTTATGTTTTTAAAGTAGAAATTTAGGTTATCTATTTGAGATATTACTACTTTTTTAATATAGGCACTGACAGACATAAAATCTACCTTAAAAACTTTTTTAAAAATTTCCTCACATAAATTTTATGTTGTTGTTTTGTTTTCATTCATGTCAGGATGTTTTAACATTTCCTCTGTGCTTTCTTCTCTGATCCATTGGTTATTTAGATATGTATTGTTCAATTTCCATATATTTGTGAATTTCTTAGATTTCCTTCTGTTACTGATTCTAATTTAAATCCAGTGTGATAAGGGAACATAATTTGTATGATTTCAATTCTTTTATATTTATCAAGCTTGTTTTATGGTCTAGCATGTGGTCTATCCTGGGGAATGTTTCATGTCTTCTCAGGAGGAATGTGTATTCTGCTTTTGTTGGTTTTAAGTTCTATACATGTTTGTTAGAGCTAGTTTGTTTATAGTGTTGTCAAACTTTCTATATCCTCATTCATGACCTAAGTTTCTATCCATTATTCAAACTGGATTATTAAATTCTCCAGCTAGTATTGTTGTAATTTCAATTTCTTCCTTAAATTGTTCCAGTTTTAGTTCCATGTATTTTGGGGCCCTGTTGTTAAATTCAAAATGCTTATAATTGTTTATTTCTTCTTAATAGATTGATCCATTTATCTTTATAAAATGTCCTTCTTTGTTTCTGGTAATATTTTTTGCTGAAAATTTATTTTGTATGATATTACTATAGCCACTCCACCTCTAATATGTTTGCTCTACACATGCGATATCTTTTTCCATCCTTTACCTTTCAAATTACTTGCATCTTTGAATCTAATGTGTGTTTCTTATAGTCAGCATATAGTTGTAATTTGTTTGTTTTTTGCCCTGTCTCTCTTTTGATTGGATTTTTAATCCACTCGGATTTAATGTTATTTGATTATGTTGAATATTATTTGATGGTTGGATTTCCATCTACCATTTTGCTTTTTGTTTTCTATGTCTTTTCCTTCTTGGTCCTCTGGTCTTCCTTAATTGCCTTCTTTTGCATTAAGTGGATATTTTCCAGTATAATATCTTAAGTCCTTTAATGATTTTTTAACACTATATATTTGAGTTTAATTATAGTGTTTGTTCTAGGACTTGCAATATACATCATAATTTATCAAAACCTATGTCAGATTTATACTAACCTAATTCTAGTGACATATAGAAACTTTACTTCTATATAGGTTTACTCCCTCCTCCTCATTTTGTGTTATTATTGCTATAAATAATTTTCTAAAATGATTACACTATCAATGATACATTGTTATATTTTATTACTTTATGTAATTTTCTATCATTTGCAAAATCTGAGAGAAGAAAGAAGGTCAACTTTCTATTTAGATTTATTAGATTAACCTTCTTTTTTACCATTTCTGTTTGCCTCCATTTCCTAAAATTAAGCTTACTTAATCATGGTGTACTTTTTATTATATTGCTATTTTTCCTCACCCTTATATCTCCAGCACCTTGCACATAACAAAGCACCTTGCACATAGTAAGTACATAGTAAGAACAATATATTCTAATGAGTGAATTAATTATACCCTTCACCAAAAACAAATATTCTTTTGTTCTACTAATATTCTGCTTTGAATTAGTTCTTATTCTTAATATTATAAACACTGGTGTAGTTGATTTGCAGTTGTTAGAAATTGCTTTTTTCTCTTAACTAAGGGTGTGTGTTTGTCTTTTCTTACCACTCTGTCTTTTGTAGAAAATATGTACTGGAATTTTGTTTTTGGTCAAGCCTATTTCAATCCATTTAAATCAATCCTATAAATTTTATGCTGGTCTTACATATGCTCTCTAATCTTATGTTTTTTCATTTTCATTTGTTTTCTCTCTTTTCTACTATATAGACTATGATTTTATGTGATTTTTGTCAAGTAATTTGATAGTCATCATGCTATTTTTTCATTCTATTAAAGATTTTTTGAAAGGTGCTTAAATCTATATTTCCCTCATAATGATTGTTGAGAAGACAAATAAAATTTTGATCAAAATTATAGCTCTAACACACATGTTTACTTCTCCTATCACCTCGAATCCTTTAAAATGGCAGAACAGACACTTTATTAAAAGAGAAATTCACACCATCACTGAGAAGCAAGAGAGAAGGCCATCAATTGGGCTAAAAGTTGAGAAATTCCTGGAAGAGAGAAAGCAGATGTGGTCTGTGTATAGAAAACAAGGAACAAACAAAGTCTAAAACCTGTCTAGCTAAAGTTTGGTCTACAGAATAGCATCATGGCACCCTCCTGGAGTTTTCTAGACATGCAAAATATCAGACTCCACTCTGGACCACCTGAATCAGAATCTGCATCCTAACAGTTCTCCATGTGATTTATGTGGATATTAAAGCTTGTGATACACTGGTCTCAAATGCATGCAGGAGAAGGTGAATTAAAAATTAAGACAAAATCCAGAGAAACTCCAATTTCAGACTGAATACATGTAATAGTCTTAGTATTTAAAACTGCATTCACAATTGCCAGGCTGCTGAAGATCTCCTCCCATTGATTATATTTAGGTATTAACAACAATAGCAGGTTTGAACTCCAGATTACAATTTGTGAATTACCTTTGAAAAAGGGAATGCCCATCTATGGATTAATGAATAAAAAAGATATAGTATATATAAATGATGAGATATTATTGGCCATGAGAAATAAGGAAACCCTGCCATTTGTGACATGTGTGGGCCTTGAGGGCATTATGCTAAGTGAGGTAATTCAAATAGAAAAAGAAAAATACTGTATGGTATCAATTATATTTGAAATCTAAAAAAGCTGAACACACAGAAACAGAGATTATAGTAGTGGTTGCCAGGAACTGGGGGGTAGGAGAAATTGGGAGATGTTGGTCAAAGGGCAAAAATTTTCTTCATAAGACAAATAAATTTTGAGGATCTAATGTACAGCATGGTGATTATAGTTAACAATTAAATACTTGAAAGTTGCTAAGAGAGTAAATCTTAAATGTCCTTAATACAAAAAAGAAATGGTAATTATGTGAGATGATAGTGGTGTTACCCAACATTACCATGTTAATCATTTTACAATATAGTGTATCAAATCAACACACTGTACACCTTAAATTTATACAGTTATAGGTCAATTACATCTCAATAAAGGTGGAAGAAAAAAAAAAAGGGAACGTTTTACACATGAGGAGCACTAGGTGTGGATTTGTGAACCCAGGAAAGAAACTATATAGAGTTTGAGGCCCAAAGAGGAATAAAAATGTAACTTCTCTGTACAGAAAGAAAATAATCTAGGTGCTCTTCTGAGTGGACACTAGTATATGCTGTGGTTTGTAAGGGTGCAGAGCAGAGGGTTAGGGATTATCTCTAGCCAAACTGCCTGATTTATGGCCACACACTCTAATATGAAATCTTCGCATTATTTTTCCTATTCACTTACACAAATCCCACACATCAGCCCTGTTATTCAAAGGGAAAATTGTTGGACATGTAGAACTACACAATTGCAAAGGAAACACATGCATTTACCTATATTAATCAAACTAATGCATCACTCATAAATGTGAAGAGATAGCCAAGAATACCAAACATTTGAGGAAAGCAAATAACATAAGAGAAGGGCCAAGATGAACAAGCAAAAATCTTGCCCTGGAAAACCAAAGATGATGCAGGGAACAGAGAACTTAAAACATAATTCTAGTGGCTTGGTAAGATGGAAAAGCTTTTGAATACATAAAACAAAAAGATGGTCTGAAATGGAAAAAGAATCACAGAATAAGAAAATATTGAAAATTAAATATATTGTTGATGAAATTGAATTTTTGGTAGATGGAATGACTAATAATGAATTAAGCTAAATACAGAACTAGTGGTCTGGAAGATGAATATAGATGCAAAAAATTCAAACAAAATACTATTAAATCAAATCCAGTAGTTCATTTAAGAATAATATAGAATGAGATTTACCCTGAAAACCAGGATGGCTCGATGTCAGGATATCTAATAATTTTACTCACTAAATTCAAAATTTAAAGGAAGAAAAAAAACATATGATTGCCTTACTAGATTAATCCCCTCAAATCTGATAAAAATCTATAGATTCATATCAAATAAATAAGTAATCAAGTAAAGTACCCATGAAGAAAAGTCCAGGACCAGATGTCTATAAAGGTAAATTTTGCCAAGTGAAAATGACTTGAGCAAAATCAGTGATGCAGAAATAAGAGCTAGTTACTATTGACTGATTGAATACAATGCATGTTCAGAATCAGTAAACAAACCCATCTGATCAGAGTAAAGGACACACGTGGGCATCAAGGGTGGTCAGGAAGCAAATGTTATGGGGCCTCCAGAGCAAGCTAAATTGTGTCCACAGGATAAAGGCTAAAAAGACTGAAATGGATTAACAGAGCAAAATTAATCTGGGCTGAATGCAACATGCATGGCTGCAAAGAAAGACAAAAAACAAGGAATCTGGTTGGGCGTGTACTATAGATTGGCCTAAAAGGAAAAGGTGTAATAGCACTTAACTAAAGTTGAGGCAGATAGAATGCCAACAAAAGGAAAATGAAGTAACAGCAAAGACAGGTTATGACTACTTAGCTGTGAGAAGCATATAGAGAGAAAATTGAAGATGGCTTTAGAGTCTCCAGTAACCAGATGGAACCAGATGAGAGTTGTATGAGTCTCATTAGAGAAGTTATTTTATACATATTAAGTTTAGAAACACTGGTTCTTTTGTAGAGTGTACAGTGATTGGTGGGCCAGGTTGGGATTTGGAGTTATACTAAGTGAAGCTATTATTTTTAAACAAAGTATCTTTTGAAGCTTTTATAATGATACAGCATTCATGTATTAATTGCATATTATTTTCTCAAAAACAATATAATAATAACTAAAAGTAACCAGTAACTATCAACTCCATCTTAACAGCATAAGGGAAGTCATATGCTTTTGCTTCTTCTCATATCCCACCTCCAAATCCTTGTGTCAGGTTTTCATGGTGTATTATTAATAAACATGTTTTATTTTTATATTTTCTCTCAATAACAGTTATACAAAATATTTTTGTAATAATATTAATAATAATGAATAAAATTCTACATTTAAACACTTTAAGTAACTGCTAGTACTGTATAGACATCACTTTACAATACTTGAGTTTATTTTGATTCATCTCTCACTTACCTGGAATACATCTTTGAAGTTTTTTTCAAGAAATATTCATGAGGGGCCATGCAACTAAGGCAGAAGTCTTGAAATCTCTCCTCGTGCCTGCAGAAACCATGGATTCACATTCCTGCTCCTGGCTTTATAAACTCAGCGCTTGCAGAACGTCTGAATGGATGAGTGCTCCTACAGCTGATATGACTCTAGCTTTAGCAGCTGTGTACTTTGTAGGCATGCACATGCAGGTATTGGACCAGATCATAATCTGAGCTGTCTCCATAGCTCCCACTGTAGGTCCAGTTACACGATTACAACAGTCTTGGTACTTGACTTCAGTGGATCTGTGCTGGTAGCCTAGTGAAAACAACACCTGAGAGACACCAGGGCAAGTTGCCAGCATACCCATTGTTAAGGTGGGGCTGAGAGCAGTTCCAACAACAGCGTAATTTGTGAGCCAGCACAACGGATGGAAAGTGACATAACATAGTACACTCATGGGTAAACAGCTCCAGAGGAGGAAAACTTAGTGGCTTATCTCCTAGTGGGAGTGCTCCAATCCCACATACTTCACACCAAGGACCATAAACACAGCTCAGAAAAAAATCTAGGGGCCTCTACTCCAACCCTAACTAGGGAGAAGACCCTGCCCCTCACAGGACAGTAACAACAACAGGGCATAGGGGACGCACTGCTCAATATCCAGTGCACACCTGCAATCAACGGGATAATGGCCAGCATACACTGAGGAAAGAGGTGGCAGAAATCCATACTAAAAGCAGCCCTCGCACCAAAAAATATTGAACACAAAGAGACTACACAGGGATGTTCCCACATAAAAATAGCCCTCCAAGACAGTCTAAGAGTAAGGCATCGGGAAGAAGAAGCCCCAGAACATTTGGCTTTGAAGGTCAGCAGGGCCTGAGTGCAGAAGCTCCACAGGGTTGGGAGAAACAGAGACTCCACTCTTAGAAGGTGCACACAATATCTCGCATGCATTAGGATCCAGCACAAAGCAAGACCTCCACAGGAACGTGGGCTAGACCTAACTATGGGTCTGGGAGGATCTCCTGGCGTGGTGGGAGTTGGCTGTAGCTCACTGTGGGGACAAGGACACTGTTGGTGGACGCAGCAGAGAATACTGATTAGTGTGAGTTCTCCCAGAGGTCTCTATTTTGGCACCAAGACCTGGCCCCACCCAACAGCCTACAGGCTCCAGAGATGGATTGCTTCAGGCCAAACAACAAACAACAGAGGAACACAGCCACATGCATCAGCAGACAAGCTACCTAAAGTTGTACTGAGCTCACAGCTACCTCAAAACATACCCCTTGACATAACCTTGCCCATTAGAGGGAAAAGGCCCAGCTTCACCAACCAGAGGACAGGCACCAGTCCAACCCACCAAGAAGCCTACACAAGCCCCTGAACTAACCTAAGCTGCAAAGGAGCAGACACCAGAAACAAGAGGAACTATGATTCTGCAGCTTGTGGAAAGGAGACCACAAACACAGAAATTTAGACAAAATTAGATGACAGAGAAATATGTTGCAAATGAAGAAACAAGATAAAACCCCACAAGAACAACTAAATGAAGAGGAAATAGACAATCTATTTGAAAAACAATTCAGAGTAATCATAGTAAAGATGATTTTAAAAATCTCGGAAATAGAATGGAGGAACAGATCAAGAAGATACAAAAATTTAACAGGGAGCTAGAAGATTTAAAGAACAAACAGAGATGAACAATATAATAACTGAAATGAAAAATACACTAGAAAGAAATCAATACCAGAATAACTGAGGCAGAGGAAAGAATAAGTGAGCTGGAAGACAGAGTGGTGGGAAACACTGCTGCAGAAAAGAATAAAGAAAAAACACTGAAACAAAATAAGGACAGGCTCAGGGACATCTGGGACAAATTTAAAGGCAAAAACATTCACATTATAGGGGTCACAGATGGAGAAAAGAAAGGTCTAAGAAAATATTTGAAGATATTATAGCTGAAAACTTCCCTAACAAAAGAAAGGAAAAACTCACTCAAGTCCAAGAAGTGCAGAGAATCCAATACAGGATGAACCCAAGGAGGAACACGCCAAGACACATATTAAGCAAACTGAAAAAAATTAAAGATAAAGAAAAAATATTAAAAGCAACAAGGGAAAAACAATAAATAACATACAAGGGAATCCCCATAAGGTTATCAGATTATCATTCAGCAGAAACTCTGCTGGCCAGAAGGGAGTGGCATGATATACTTAAAGTGATGAAAGGAGAAAACCTACAACCAAGAATACTCTCCCCAGCAAGTCTCTCATTCTTATTTGATGGAGAAATCAAAAATTTTACAGACAAGGAAAAACTAAGAGAATTCAGCACCACCAAAGCAGCTTTACAACAAATACTAAAGGAACTTCTCTAGGCGGGAAAGAGACAGGCAACATAAAAGAACCTTGTACTCATATAGACTGCTATATCTTAAACTCATGGGAACAGCAAACAAAAAAACAAAAACTACAATAGATACACACACATAAAAGAAAAAGCAACCCAAACACAACACCAAAGATAGTTATCAAATCACAAGAGACAAGAACAAAAGAGGAAGGGGAAAAAAAACCCTACAAAAATAAACCCAAAACAATTAAGAAAATGTCAATAGGAGCACACATATAGATAATTACCTTAAATGTAAATGGATTAAATACTCCAACAAAAGGACATACTCCAACATACATATAATTACCTTAAATGTAAATGGAGTAATGCTCCAACCAAAGGAATGGATAAAAAAAAAAAAAAAAAAAAAACAGGACACATATATATGCTGTCCACAAGAGAACTTCTTCAGATCTAGGGACACTTACAGACTGAAAATGAGGAGATGGAAAAAGGTATTCTACACAAATGGAAACAAAAAGAAAGCTGAAGTAGCAATACTTGTATTAGACAAAGTAAACTTTAAAATAAAGACTGTTACAAGAGACAAGGAAGGACATTACATAATGAACAAGGGAACAATCCAAAAAGAAGATATAACAATTGTAAATATATATGTACCCAACATAGGAGCACCTCAATATATAAGGCAAATGCTCACAGCCATAAAAGGGTAAATCGACAGTAACAAAATAATTGTGGGGAACTTTAACAGCCCACTTAAACCAATGAACAGATGAACCAGACAGAAAATCAATAAGGAAACACAAACCTTAAATGACACATTAGACCAAATAGACTTAATTAATATTTTTAGGACATTCCATCTGAAAGCAGCAGAATATACTTTCTTCTCAAGTGCACATGGAACATGTTATAGGATAGAACACATCTGGGGTCACAAATCAAGCCTTGGTAAATTTAAGAAAATTGAAATCATATCAAGCATCTTTTCCTACCAAAATGCTATGAGATTAGAAATCAATTTTACGGGAAAAAACTGTAAAAAAACACAAACACATGGAAGCTAAACAATATGCTACTAAATAACCAATGGATCACTGAAGATATCAAAGAAGAAATCAAAAAAATACCTAGAGGAAAATGACAAGGAAAACACAACAATCCAAAACCTATAGGTCTCAGCAAAAACAGTTTTAAGAGAGAAGTTTATAGAAATAAAATCTTACCTCAGGAAACAAGAAAAATCTCAAATAAACAACCTAACATTATACCTAAAGCAACTATAGAAAGAAGAACAATGACAACAACAGCAAACTAAACTTAGTAGAAGGAAAAAAATCATAAACATCCGAACAGAAATAAATGAAATAAAGACAAAGAGATAAATGACAAAGATCATGAAACTAAAAGCTGATTCTTTGAGAAGATAACCAAGTTGAGAAACCTTAGGCTAGACTTAACAAAAAAAAAGGGGGGAGAGGACTCAAATCAATGACATCAGAAATGAAAATGGAGAAGTTACAACTTAAAACACAGAAACACAAAGGATCCTAATAGACTACTACAAGTAACTATTTATCCATAAAATGGACAACCTGGAAGTAATTGACAAATTCTTAGAAAGGTACAACCTTCCAAGACTGAACCAGGAAGAAAGAAAAAAATATGAACAGACCAATCACGAATACTGAAATTGAAACTGTGATTTAAAAACTTCCAACAAACAAAAGTCCAGGACCAGATGGCTTCACAGGAAAATTCTATCAAGCTTTTAGAAAAGAGTTAACATCTACCCTTCTGAAACTCTTCCAAAAAAACTGCAAAGGAAGGAAATCTCCCAAGCTCATTCTACAAGGCCACCATCACCCAGATACCAAAACCAGACAAAGATATCACAAATAAAAAAATTACCGGCCGATATCACTCATGAATATAGAGGCAAAAATTCTCAAAAAAATAATAGCAAACAGAATCCAAAAACCCATTAAAAGATCATACATCATGATCAGGTGGGAATTATCTGGGGAATGCAAGGATTTTTCAGTATTGGCAAATCAATCAATGTCATAAACCACAATAACAAACTGAAGAATAAGAATCATGTGATCATCTCAATAGATGCAGAAAACGCTTTTGAGAAAATTCAGCATCAATTTGTGATAAAAACTCTCCAGAAAGTAGGCTTAACGGGAACTTACCTCAACATAATAAGGGCCATATATGACAAAAGCACAGCAAACATCATTCTCAACAGTGAAAAACTGAAAGCATTTCCTCTAAGATCAGGAAGAAGACAAGGATGTGCACTCTCACCACTTTTATTCAACATAGTTTTGGAAGCCCTAGCCATTGCAATCAGAGAAGTAAAAGAAATAAAAGGAATCCAGATTGGAAATGGAGAAGTAAAACTGTCCTGTTTGCAGATGACATGATACTATACATAGAAAATCCTAAAGATGTTACCAGAAAACTACTAGAGCTTATCAATGAACTTGGTAAAGTTGCATGATGCAAAATTAATATGCAGAAATATCTTGAATTCCTATACACTAACAAAAAAATCAGAAAGAGAAATTAAGGAAGCAATCCAATTTACCATTGCATCAAAAAGAATAAAATACCTAGGAATAAACCTATCTAAGGAGACAAAAGACCTGTACGCAGAAAATTATAAGACACTGATGAAAGAAATTAAAGATGATACAAATAGATGGAGAGATATACCATGTTCCTGGATTGGAATAATCAACATTGTGAAAATGACTCTACTACCCAAAGCAATCTACAGATTCAATGCAATGCCTATCAAACTACCACTGGCATTTTTCATAGAACTAGAACAAAAAATTTCACAATTTGTATGGAAACACAAAAGACCCCGAATAGCCAAAGCAATATTGAGAACGAAAAATGGAGCTGGGGGAATCAGGCTCCCTGACTTCAGACTATATTACAAAGCTTCAGTAATCAAGACAGTTTGGTACTGGCACAAAAACAGAAATATAGATCAATGGAACAGGATAGAAAGCCCAGAGATAAACCCACACACATATGGTCACCTTATCTTTGATAAAGGAGGCAAGCATATACAGTGGAGAAAAGACAGACTCTTCAATAAGTGGTGCTGGGAAAATTGGACAGCTACATGTAAAAGTATGAAATTAGAACACTCCCTGACACCATGCACAAAAATAAACTCAAAATGGATTAAAGACCTAAGTGTAAGGGCAGACACTATCAAACTCTTAGAGGAAAACATAGGCAGAACACTCTATGACATACATCACAGCAAGATTCTTTTTGACCCAGCTCCCAGAGAAATGGAAATAAGAACACAAATAAACAAATGGGACCTAATGAAACTTAAAAGCTTTTGCACAGCAAAGGAAACCATAAACAAGACCAAAAGACAACCATCAGAATGGGAGAAAATATTTGCAAATGAAGCAACTGACAAAGGATTAATCTCCAAGATTTACAAGCAGCTCATGCAGCTCAGTAACAAAAAAACGAACAACCCAATCCAAAAATGGGCAGAAGACCTAAATAGACATTTCTCCAAAGAAGATATACAGATGGCCTACAGACACATGAAAGAATGCTCAACATCATTAATCATTAGAGAAATGCAAATCAAAACTACAATGAGATATCATCTCACACCGGTCAGAATGGCCATCATCAAAAAATCTAGAAACAATAAATCCTGGAGAGGGTGTGGAGGAAAGGGAACACTCTTGCACTGTTGGTGGGAATGTAAATTGATACAGCCACTATGGAGAACAGTATGGAGGTTCCTTAAGAAACTACAAATAGAACTACCATACGACCCAGCAATCCCAATACTGGGCATATACCCTGAGAAAACCATAGGTAAAAAAGAGTCATGTACCAAAATGTTCATTGCAGCTCTATTTACAATAGCCAGGACATGGAAGCAACCTAAATGTCCATCGACAGATGAATGGATAAAGAAGATGTGGCACATATATACAATGGAATATTACTCAGCCATAAAAAGAAATGAAATGGAGGTATTTGTAATGAGGTGGATGGAGTTAGAGTCTGTCATACAGAGTGAAGTAAGTCAGAAAGAGAAAAACAAATACATTATGCTAACACATATATACGGAATCTAAGGGGGAAAAAAATGCCACGAAAAACCTAGTGGCAAGACAGGAATAAAGACACAGACCTACTAGAGAATGGACTTGAGGATATGGGGAGGGGGTGGGGTGAGATGTGACAGGGTAAGAGAGTGTCATGGACATATATACACTACCAAATGTAAAACAGATAACTAGTGGGAAGCAGCCGCATAGCACAGGGAGATCAGCTCGGTGCTTTGTGACCACCTAGAGGGGTGGGATGGGGAGGGTGGGAGGGAGGGAGATGCAAGAGGGAGGAGAAATGGGAACATATTGTATATGTATAACTGATTCACTTTGTTATAAAGCAGAAGCTAACACACCATTGTAAGGCAATTATACTTCAATAAAGATGTTTTAAAAAAAAAGAATAAAATACCTAGGAATAAACCTATCTAAGGAGTCAAAAGACCTGTACTCAGAAAACTATAAGATACTGGTGAAAGAAATCAAAGATGACACAAACATTTGGAGAGATATACCATGTTCTTGGATTGGAAGAATCAACATTGTGAAAATGACTATACTACCCAAAGCAATCTGCAGATTCAATGCAATCCCTATCAAACTACCACTGGCATTTTTCACAGAACTAGAACAAACAATTTCACAATTTGTATGGAAACACAGAAGACACCGAATAGCCAAAGCAATCTTGAGAAAGAAAAACGGAGCTGGAGGAATCAGACTCCCTGACTTCAGACTATACTACAAAGCTACAGTAATCAAGAGAGTATGGTACTGGCACAAAAACAGAAATATAGATCAACGGAACAGGATAGAAAGCCCAGAGATAAACCCACTCACATATGGCCACCTTATTTTTGATAAAGGAGGCAAGAATACGGAATGGAGAAATGACAGCCTCTTCAATAAGTGGTGCTGGGAAAACTGGACAGCTACATGTAAAAGAATGAAATTGGAACACTCCCTAATATCATACACAAAAATAAGCTCAAAATGGATTAGAGGCCTAAATGTAAGGCCAGACACTATCAAACTCTTAGAGGAAAACATAGGCAGAACACTCTATGACATAAATCACAGCAAGATCCTTTTTGACCCACCTCCTTGAGAAATGGAAATAAAAACAAAAATAAACAAATGGGACCTAATGAAACGTAAAATCTTTTGCACAGCAAAGGAAACCATAAACAAGACAAAAAGACAACCCACAGAATGGGAGAAAATATTTGCAAATGAAGCAACTGAAAAAGCATAAATCTCCAAAATTTACAAGAACCTCATGCAGCTCAATATCTAAAACACAAACAACCCAATCCAAAAATGGGCAGAAGACCTAAATAGACATTTCTCCAAAGAAGACACACAGACTGACAACAAACACATGAAAGGATGTTCAGCATCACTAATTGTTAGAGAAATACAAATCAAAACAACAATGAGGTATCACCTCACACCGGTCAGAATGGCCATCATCAAAAAATTTACAAACAATAAATGCTGGAGAGGGTGTGGAGAAAAGCAAGCCCTAATACACTGTTGGTGAAAATGTAAATTGATACAGCCACTATAGAGAACAGTATGGAGGTTCCTTAAAAAAATAAAAATAGAACTACCATATGATCCTGCAATCCCACTCCTGGGCATATATCTGGAGAAAATCACAGTTCGAAAATATATATGTACCCTAAAATTCATTGCAGCAGTATTTAAAATAGCCAGGACATAGTAGCAAGCTAAATGTCCATCCACAGAGCAATGGATAAAGAAGACGTGGTGCATTTATACACTGGAATATTACTCAGCCATAAAAAATAATGAAATAATGCCATTTGCTACAATATGGATAGAACTAGAGACTGTCATACTGAGTGAAGTAAGTCAGACAGAGAAGGGCAAATATCATATGATATTGCTTATATGTAGAATCTAAAAAAATGGTACAAATTAATTTATTTACAAACAGAAATAGAGTCACAGATATAGAAAATAATCTTATTGTTACCTGGGGGGAAGTGGGGAGTGATAAATTGAGAGATTGGTATTGACATATTCACACTACTATATATAAAATAGATAACTAATAAGGACCTACTGTACAACCCAGGGAACTCTGCTCAGTACTCTGTAATGACCTATATGGGAAAAGAATCTAAAAAAAAGAGTCGATGTATGTATATGTATGACTGATTCACTTTGCAGTACAGCAAAACATAACACAACATTGTAAATTAACTATCCTCCAATAAAAGTTTTTTGTAAATTTTTAAAAACTAAATAAATAAAATAAAATAAAAATAAATTAAAATAAAACTCTACTGTTAAACCAGGGGAATTTGAACACTGATGGGATACTGGTTTATATAAAAAATTATAGTTAATTTTATTAAAAAAAAAGAAATATTCATGAGTGAAATATTTCTTGTATATATATAATTGTACTCTCACTGTGCATAACAACAACTTTCATGTGTACGGAATTCTTGAGTTGAAAATTTTTCCTCAAAACTCTATAGATATTGAGCTGCGTGAGCTGCTTGTAAATTTTAGAAACGAAACTGAGTTATTTGTAGTGAGGTGGATGGACCTAGAGTCTGTCATACAGAGTGAAATAAGTCAGAAAGAGAAAAACAAATACCGCATGCTAACACATATATATGGAATCTAAAAAACAAACAAACAAAAAATGGTCATGAAGAACCTAGGGGCAAGACGGGAATAAAGACGCAGACCTACTAGAGAATGGACTTGAGGATATGGAGAGGGGGAACGGTAAGCTGAGACAAAGTGAGAGAGTGGCATAGACATATATCCACTACCAAATGTAAAATAGATAGCTGGTGGGAAGCAGCCGCATAGCACAGGGAGATCAGCTCTGTGTTTTGTGACCACCTAGAGGGGTGGGATAGGGAGGGTGGGAGGGAAGGAGACACAAGAGGGAAGAGATATGGGGATATATGTATATGTATAACTGATTCACTTTGTTATAAAGCAGAAACTAACACACCATTGTAAAGCAATTATACTCCAATAAAGATGTTAAAAAAAACTCTATAGACATTGTTTTATTGTTTTCTGGCATTTAATATTGCACAAAAGTATAAGAATACTTTGAGTTTTATTCCTTCATAGATGACTTTCTTATGTTGCCTAAGTACATGGAGAATTTATTATTTATTTCTTAATTTCAAAAGTGTCACCAGAAGTTGTTTATGTGTGTTTCAATTTTTGTTACGTTTTACAAAGTAATGAGACTTTCGATATAGCGGCTATGTCTTTCTTCACTTTACTAAAATGAAATCAAATGAAAAAAGCAAACATAACCACAAATATAAAATAAGAACAGGAGAAAAGATAGTAGCAGGGGAAAGCTGTCAACAAATTTTAGAAGCTGAAAACTTAGATAAATATGAAATTTCAGAAACGCAAATCAGAAAATTGTTAGTTTTCAGAGAGAAGAAAGTTCAAGGACATAGATGTGTCAAGAAACAGACTTTTTAACAGCAATACTGGAAGCTAGAAGACAATAGAATAATATTTTGAGGAAATATTGTTTCTATTCTTTAATTCTATACCCAGTAATCAAATGTGAGAGTAGTACAAAAGAATTTTTTGACATGAAGAATCTAAAAAATTACCTAATATTCATTTTTTCTTTCAACTGGATAATATTGTCTACTTAAACCTAGGGAAGACACTAAGAAAGAGTAAAATGATAAGGCATTGGACAGAGGGAAGTTCGAATCAAATGCAGAAGGAACAGAAATTCAATTCCCAGAATAACAGCTTTAAGATAAAAGGCAGTTGTTCATTGGGCCTAGAGAGCAAGTAAATCCGGGTGGTAGCAGGAACATGGGTTGTCCTAAAAGGAATCTCTCCTCTAAAAAAAAAAAAAAAAAAAAAAAAGGAACCAATATATTACCTGATTGCATCAAAAGAGTTTTAATATCATTGGTAGATAGTTTAGGGAAGATTATTGATATGTACACAGAAAAATAAGCAAACAAAAATATGACGCTGACAACCTTGGTGTCTGAACATAACCTATTAGTCACAAGCTAGAATTTGAGTGAGCTTCTTGAGTCTCTGGAGCCAACCAGGACTCCCTTTGAGCTCCAGTTCTTTTTCCTCCATCTTAAACTGCTGTTACCAGATATCTTCACACAAAAATGATACCACACACTGCATAATAATGATGTCTGATGGCACGATTCATTCTATTTATTATAGAATATAGTTTAGATAAAGAATATACCTATTTATTAACTATTGCACCAAATCCCTGGCCTCTCAAACAAAACATGATCCAGCCTTAGAAGCAGTACATTATTTTTCCATACCTGCAATGAACTCTGTCATCTACCTGAACTATTTTATTAAAAAAAAAAAAAACAACTATTTGCAGTGGTAAAAAGATATTTGACAAGATAAATCAAGATAAATATCCCTCCTTCTAGACTCAGGGTATGTTTCGCTATTGATTTTTCTACTTTGTATTCCTCAGGTTTTTTGCTTCATAAAGATTTTATACATTTCATTGAATAAAATAATATATTGAATATTATTTTCTAATTTGTTATAGATGGACACTGACTTATGCATTAAATTGTCTAACTGGCAATTACTGGCACAGAGTTGTGCAATCATCATCACTATCTAATTTTAGCACATTTTATCACCCTAAAAAGAAGCCTCATATCCACTAGGATTCATTCCCCATTCCCTACCCCAGACTTAAGCAAAAACTAACCTACCATCTGTCTCCAAGTACTTGCCTATTCTGGACATTTCATATAAATTGAATCATAATATATGTGGCATTTTGTGACTGCCTTATTTCACTTAGCATAGCATTTTCAAGATTCATCCATGTTGTTGCATGTATCAGTACTCCATTATTTGCTGGATTATATTTGATTGCATGGATATACCACATATTTTATGCATTCAGCATTTGATAGATATTTGGGTTGCTTCCACTTTCTGAATATTATTAGTAATGCTGCTATGAAAACGTGTGCACAAGTTCTTGTACAGATGTATGTTTTCAGTTCTCTTAGGTTTCATTCACCTAGGAATGAAATTGTTGGGCCATGTGGTAACTCCAGATTTAACATTTTCACAATTTGCCAAACTGTTTTCCGATGTTGCTGCAACATTTTACATTTCCATCAGGAAAGTATGAGGATTCCAATTTTTCCATATCCTTACCAACCCTTGTTGTTACTGAATGTCTTTTTGATTATAGTCATTCTAGTGGGTGTGAAGTGATATATTCTTGTGGTTTTAATTCGCATTCCCCTAATGACTAATGATGCTGAGCATATTTTCATGGGCTTATAAGCCATTTATTTATATCTTCTTTGGAGAAATGTCTATTCAAATTCCATGCTCATTTTTCATTGGATTATTTGTGGTTTTTTTATCGTTGAGTTGTGAGAGTTCTTTATATATCCTGAATACTACTCTCTTATTAGACGTATGATTTGCAAATATTTTCTCCCATTTTGTGGGTTGTATTTTCATTCTCTGATGGTATCCTTTGACACACATGTTTTTAGCTTGATAAAGTCCAGTTCATTTATTTTTTTCTTCTGTCACTTTTGCTTTTAGTGCCATATCTAAGAAAGCATTGCCTATCCCAAAGTCATGAAGATTTACTCATAAGAACTTTAACATATTAGCTCTTATCTTTGGGTCTATGATACATTTTATGTTAATTTTTGAGTATGGTTTGAGAAAAGGTTTCAATGTCATTCTTTTGCATGTAGATATCCAACTGTGACAGTTACCATTTGTTGAAAAGACTTTTCTTTCCCCATTGAATAGTCTTGACACCCTTGTTAAAAATCAGTTGACCACAAATATAAAGGCTTGTTTTTGAACTCAATTATATTCCATTGATCTGTGTGACTATCCTTATGACAGTACCACACTTCCTTGATTACTCTAGCCTTAAAGTCAGATTTGAAATTGTAAAAGGTGAGTCCACCAATTTTGCCCTTCTTTGTTAAGATTGTTTTGGATATTTTGGGTGTATACGAATTTTAGGATTAGCTTATCAATTTGGGGGATTTTGATAGAGATTTCACTGAATATGTAGATTAAATTACAGATTATTGCCATCTTATTTATATTGTTTTCTGGCCCATGATATGAAATATCTTTACATTTATTGATATCTTCTTTACTTTTTTCAAATTTTTGTAGTGTTCAATATATTATTCTTTCACTTCTTTGCAAAATTCATTCCTAAGTATTTATTTCTTTTTATGTTATTGTAAGTAGAATTGCTTTCTTCATTTGCTTTTCAGTATTTTCATTGATAATAAAATTGATTTTTGTTCAACTTGTATTCTACAAGCTTAATGAAGTTCTCATTATTTCTATTTCTATAATAGGATTCTATTATTTCTATATTTTAGTTTGTTCCTTAGAATTTTCTATATACAAGACTATGTCACTTGTGAATAGAGATTGTTTTACTCTTCCTTTCCAATCCGGTTGCCTTTTATTTCTTCATCTTGACTAATTGTCTTGGCTAGAACTTATACTTTGACGTTGCATAAACGTGGTGAGAGCAGACATCCTTGTCTTGTTTCTGATTTAGATTGAAAAGATTCTGTCTTTCACTGCTAAATATGATGTTAACCGGGTTTTCTGTAGATGCCCTTTATCAGGTTGAGGAAGTTCCCTTCTATTCCTAGTTATATAAGTGTTTTGTTTTTTTTTTTATCATGAAAGGATGTTGGATTTTGTCAAATGCCTTTTCTCTGTCTATTGAGGTAATCATATGGTTTTGTCCTTTATTCTATTAATATGATATTTTAAAATTTATTTTATTGATTTTTGCTTATTAAACCAATATTGGTCATAGTATGCTATCTTTTATTTTATTATTATTTTTTAATAGGTCTTTATTGGAGTATAACTGCTTCACAATACTGTGCTAGTTTCTGTTGTATACCAAAGTGAATCATCCATATGCATACATATGTCCTCATATACCCTCCCTCTCGAACCTCCCTCCTATCCTCCCTATCCCACCCCTCTAGGTCATCACAAAGCACCAAGCTGATCTCCCTGTGCTATGCTGTGTTTCCCACTAGCTAACTATTTTACATTCAGTAGTGTATATATGTCGATGCTACTCTCACTTTGTCCCAGGTTCCTGCTCCCACCCTGTGTCCTCAAGTCCATTTTCTATGTCTACATCTTTATTCCTGATATGTTGCTGAATTCAGTTTGCTACTATTTATTGAGCACTTTTTGCATCTATATTCATAAGGGATATTAATATGCAGCTTTCATTTGTGTGATTTTTTTTCCCTGATTATGGTATAATTGTATTACTGGCCTCATAGAATGAGTCGGAGCTTGTCCCTGTTTTTCTAATTTTGGAAGAGTTAGTGAAGTATTAGTGTAATGGTTGATATATTTGATTATTTATTCATTTCATTATTAATTCAAGCACTACTTGTTATAGATCTATTCAATTTAAATCAATTCTTTTGACAATTTCAGTAGGTTTTTTTGTATTTTCTGGTATTTGTAGGTATTCACCCATCCCATTTAATTTATCTAATTTGTTGACATGCAGTTGCTCATAGTATTCCTTTATAATACTTTAAATTTTTGTAAGGGCTATAGTGATGTCCCTTTATTCATTCCTTATTTTTGTAATTTGTATCTTCTCTTTCTGTGTTGTTTAGTATGCCAGTTTTCTTGATTTGTCGTCAAAGAACTAGCTATTGGTTTAATTGATTTTTATATTGCTTTTCTATTCTATTTTTCATTTATTTCCACTTTCATATTGATTATTTCCTCCCTTCTGCTTAATTTTGGTTTAGTTTACTCTTCTTCCAGTTTCTTAAGTTGGGAGGTCAGATTATTGATCTGAGAACGAGCTTTTTAAAATATATGTAGTTACAAATATAATTTTGTTTATAAGGATGACTTTACCTGCATTCTTTGTCTAGTGTCTAGCCTTACATTTAGGTCTTTAATCCATTTTGAGTTTATTTTTGTGTATGGTGTTAGGGAGGGAGTGTTCTAATTTCATTCTTTTACATGTAGCTGTGTAGTTTTCCCAGCACCACTTATTAAAGAGGCTGTCTTTTCTCCATTCTGTATTCTTGCCTCCTTTATCAAAAATAAGGTGACCATATGTGTGTGGGTTTATCTCTGGGCTTTCTATCCTGTTCCATTGATCTATATTTCTGTTTTTGTGCCTGTATCATACTGTCTTGACTTCTGTAGCTTTGTAGTATAGTCTGAAGTCAGGGAGCCTGATTCCTCCAGCTCCGTTTTTGTTTCTCAAGATTGCTTTGGTTATTGGGGGTCTTTTGTGTTTCCTTACAAATATACAATTTTTTGTTCTAGTTCTGTGAAAAATGCCATTGGTAGTTTGATAGGGATTGCATTGAATCTGCAGATTGCTTTGGGTAGTATAGTCATTTTCACAATGTTGATTCTTCCAATCCAAGAACATGGTATTTCTCTCCATCTGTTTGTGTCATCTGTAATTTCTTTCATCAGTGTCTTATAGTTTTCTGCATACAGGTCTTTTGTCTCCTTAGGTAGGTTTATTCCTAGATATTTTATTCTTTTTGTTCCAGTGGTAAATGGGAGTGTTTCCTTAATTTCTCTTTCATATTTTTCATCATTAGTGTATAGGAATGCAAGAGGTTTCTGTGCATTAATTTTGTATCCTGCTACTTTGCCAAATTCATTGATTAGTTCTAGTAGATTTCTGGTAGCCTCTTTAGGATTCTCTATGTATAGTATCATGCCATCTGCAAACAGTGACAACTTTACATCTTATTTTCCGATTTGGATTCCTTTTATTTCTTTTCTTCTCTGATTGCTGTGGCTAAAACTTTCAAAACTATGTTGAATAATAATGGTGAGAGTGGAAAACCTTGTCTTGTTCCTGATCTTAGAGGAAATTGTTTCAGGTTTTCATCATTGAGAACGATGTTGGCTGTGGGTTTGTCACATATGGCCTTTATTATAATGAGGTAAGTTCACTCTATGCCTACTTTCTGAAGTTTTTTTTTCATAAATTGGTGTTGAATTTTGTCACAAGATTTTTCTGCATCTATTGAGATGATTGTATTTTTTTTATTCTTCAGTTTGTTAATATGATGCATCACATTGTTTGATTTGCATATATCAAAGAATCCATGCATTCCTGGGATAAACCCCACTTAATCATGGTGTATGATCTGTTTAATGTGTTGTTGGATTCTGTTTGCTAGTATTTTGTTGAGGATTTTTGCATCTATGTTCATCAGTGATATTGGTGTCTAGTTTTGTTTTTTGTGATATCTTTCTCCTGTTTTGGTATTAGGGTGATGGTGGCCTCATAGAATGAGTTTGCGGGTGTTCTTCCCTCTGCTGTATTTTGGAAGAGTTTTAGAAGAACAGGTGTTCGCTCTTCTCTTTATGTTTTATAGAATTTCCCTGTGAAGCCATCTGGTCCTGGGCTTTTGTTTGTTGGAAGATTTTTAATCACAGTTTCAATTTCAGTACTTGTCATTGGTCTCTTTATATTTTCTATTTCTTCCTTGGTCAGTCTCAGGATGTTGGGCTTTTCTCAGAATTTGTCAGTTTCTTCCAGGTTGTCCATTTTATTGGCATACAGTTTCCTGTAGGTATCTCTCATGATCCTTTGTACTTTTGCAGTTTCAATTGTTACTTCCCTCTTTTCGTTTCTAATTCTGTTGATTTTTATCTTTTCCCTTGTTTTTTGATGAGTCTGGCTAATGGTTTATCAATTTTGTTTATCGTCTCAAATAAGCAGCTTTTAGTTTTATTGATCGTTGCTATTGTTTCCTTCATTTCTTTTTCATTTATTTCTGATCTGATTTTTATGATTTCTTTCCTTATCCTAACTTTGCGTGTTTTTTTGTTCTTCTTTCTCTAATTGCTTTAGGTATAAGATTAGGTTGTTTATTTGAGATGTTTCTTGTTTCTTGAGGTAGGATTTTATTGCTATAATCTTCCCTCTTAAAACTGCTTTTGCTGCATTGCGTAGGTTTTGGGTCGTCGTGTTTTCACTGTCATTTGTTTCTAGGTATTTTTTTTAATTTCCTCTTTGACTTCTTCAGTGATCTCTTGGTTATTTAGTAGTGTATTGTTTAGCCTCTATGTGTTTGCATTTTTTACAGTTTTTTTTTTCCTTTATTTGTTACCTGTCTCATAGTGTTGTTGTCGGAAAATATACTTGACACAATTTCAATTTTCTTAAATTTATTGAGGCTTGAATTGTAATCCAAGATATGATCTATCCTGTAGATTGCTCAATGAGCACTTGAGAAGAAAGTGTATTCTCTAATTTTTTGTTGGAATGTCCTATAAATATCCATTAAGTCCATCTTGTTTAATGTGTCATTCAAAGCTTGTGTTTCCTTATTTATTTTCATTTTGGATGGTTTGTCCTTTGGTGAAAGTGGGGTTTTAAGTCCCCTACTGTTATTGTGTTACTGATGTTTTCCCATCTTATGGTTGTTAGCATTTACCTTATGTATTGAGGTGCTCCTATTTTGGGTGCATAAATATTTACAATTGCTATATCTTCTTCTTGGATTGATCCCTTGATCATTATGTAGTGTCCATCTTTGCCTCTTGTAATAGTCTTTGTTTTAAAGTCTATTTTTTCTGATATGAGAATTGCTACTCCAGCTTTCTTTTGATTTCCATTTGCATGGAATATCTTTTTCCATCCCATCACTTTCAGTCTGTATGTGTCCCTAGGCCTGAAGTGGGTCTCTTTTAGACAGCATATATACAGGTCTTGTTTTTGTATCTATTCAGCCAGTCTATGTCTTTTGTTTGGAGCATTTAATCCTTTTGCCTATTACCATTTTCTTAATTGTTTTGGGTTTGTTATTGTAGGTCTTTTCCTTCTCTTGTGTTTCCTACCTAGAGAAGTTCTTTAGCATTTTTTGTAAAGCTAGTTTGTTGGTGCTGAATTCTCTTGACTTTTGCTTGTCTGTAAAGTTTTTAATTTCTCCATCGAGTCTGAATGAGATCCTTGCTGGTAGTGTAATCTTGTTTGTAGGTTTTTCGCTTTCATTACTTTATATATGCCCTCCCACTCCCTTCTGGCTTGCAGAGTTTCTGCTGAAAGATCAGCTCTAAACCTTTGGGCATTCCCTTGTACGTTATTTGTTGCTTTTCCCTTGTTGCGCTTAATATTTTTTTCTTTGTACTTTATATTTTATAGTTTGATTAATATGTGTCTCAGCATGTTTCTCCTTGGATTTATCCTGTATGCAACTCTCTGTGCTTCCTGGACTTGATTGACTATTTCCTTTCCCTTTTTTGGGAAGTTTTCAACTATAATCTCTTCAGATATTTTCTCAGACCCTTTCTTTTTCTCTTTTTCTTCTGGGACCCCTATAATTCGAATGTTGGTGTGTTTAATGTTGTCCCAGAGATCTCTGAGACTGTCCTCAATTTTTTTTTAACATCTTTATTGGAGTATAATTGCTTTACAATGGTGTGTTAGTTTCTGCTTTATAACAAAGTGAATCAGTTATACATATACATATGTTCCCATATCTCTTCCCTCTTGCATCTCCCTCCCTCCCAGCCTCCCTATCCCACCCCTCTTGGTGGTCACAAACCACCGAGCTGATCTCCCTGTGCTATGCGGTTGCTGTCCTCAATTCTTTTCATTCTTTTTTCTTTATTCTTCTCTGCAGTAGTTATTTCCACTACTTTATGTTGCAGGTCATTTATCCATTCTTCTGCCTCAGTTATTCTGCTATTGCTTCCTTGTAGAGAATTTTTTATTTCATTTATTGTGTTGTTCATTATTTTTTCTTTGCTGTTTAGTTCTTCTAGGTCCTTTTTAAACGTTTCTTTTATTTTCTCATTCTATTTCCAAGATTTGGGATCATCTTTACTATCATTACTCTGAAATATTTTTCAGACAGACAGCCTATTTCCTCTTCTTCTGTTTGGTCTGCTGGGTTTTTACTTTGCTCCTTCATCTGGTGCATATTTCTCTGTCTTCTAATTTTGCTTAATTTACTTTGTTTGTGGTCTCCTTTTCACAGGCTGCACATTCGTGGTTCCCATTGTGTTTGGTTTCTGCCCCTAGTGGGTTAGGTTTTTTCAGTGGTTTGTGTAGGTTTCCTGATGGAGGTGACTTGTGCCTGTGTTCTGGTGGATAAGGCTGGATCTTGTCTTTGTGGTGGGCAGGACCATTTCTGGTGGTGTCTTTTGCTGTGTCTGTGAACTTATTATGATTTTCAGCAGCCTCTCTGCTAATGGGTGGGGTCGTGTTCCTGTCTTGCTAGTTGTTTAGCATGGGGTGTCCAGCACTGGAGATTGTTGGTCATTGAGTGGAGCTGGGTCTTGGTGTTGAGATGGAGATCTCTAGGAGAGCTTTTGCCAATTGATATTACGTGGGGCCTGGAAGCCTCTGGTGGTCCAATGTCCTGAACTTGGCTCTCTTACTTCAGAGGCTCAGGACTGACACCCAGCCATAGCACCAAGACCCTGTCAGCCACACAGTTTACATGTAAATGGGTTAAATTCTCCAATCCAAAGGCACAAAGTGGTTGGCCTTCTGTGCTTGGCTCAGTCCTCCAGCCAGGCGTTGTTCTCCAGGACTAGTCGATATGGAGGGCCTGTTTTGGATCCAGGTCCAGCTGCATTCCCTAGCATCTAGAAGAAGCATCTATCTCCCCCATCCTCCCCTCTCCCCTTCGCAACTTGTTAGGATCTATTTCCATTTACTTTTATCCTTTTATATCTCAGAGTAGTCTTAAAGCAGGCTTTATATTTAGCCTGTAAATTTCTTGTTAAATAGATTCAAGGTATTGTATTTATTTTTGTTTGCTCTTATAGATTTTTCTTCCATTAAATTTTCTGAATTTTTCTAATTTTTTAGAAAATATAAAACCTATACATTTTTAAATGTATTATTCTTGTAACTGAGCAACATAATGAGTTCTCTTTTTTTAACCTTTTTCAGTAGCTTATTGGATTTTCTAAGCATATAGTCATCTTATTTACAAATGAGTATAATTTTGACTTATCCTTTTCAATATTGAGCCTTCAGTATTTTTCCCTTTTTTCAAATATAATTGTCTTATACTTACAAAACAATGTTAAGAAATATTTTGTGGTTGGACTCATTGTATTATTACTGACTTTAGTAAAAATGACCCTGTGTTTCATCCTTGGGCAGATTCTGTCATTTAGTCTAAGAAGATGTTTATCATTAGGGAAGTATCTGTATTTTACACTATTCAGTAAAAAGAAAAAATAATCAGCCTTAAATCTGGAATGGATATTGGCTTTTGCCAAATGTCTTTTGGGCATTAATTGAGATAATCACATTTTTCTCTTTGATCAGTTAATCATAAATTACTTTAATAGATTTCACAATATTAAAACATTTTTGGATTTGTTTAACATACTCCTTCACTTCATTAGCCATAGTTTATTTACAAGTTTGCATCATTCATAAATGTACTGCACTTCAGTCTCATTCTCAATCTCTCTTTCTTTGTTTCTTTGTCATTGCTGTGCATGCCACATTTTGGTGTCTGTGTTATGATGAATGAGTTAATAGAATTTGGAAACATTTCTTTCTTTCTCTATGTCTGGGAAAGTTTAAACAGGTCAACATATTTTGTTATTTAAAGGTTTGCAAATTTCACTTATAAAATTTTACTTATCTGGGCTTGGTGCTCTTTGAGGGCAAGACATAAGTTTTCAATTTTTCCATATTTGACTTCCTTAAGTTTGTAATATTTTCTGGTGTTGATTTTGTTAACTTATATTTTCCTAGAAAAAAATCATCCATTCCATTCTGTTTATCAAAGTAATTGACATAGAATATTGCAAAGTGCTCTTTTTATACAAGTCTTTTAAATTTAATGTGTACCTAATTTTAACCATTTTTAAAAATTTCTAATTTTTCATGCTTGTGCTTTCTCTCTAGTATTAATTTTAAAAGTAATTTATAAATTTCATTATATTTTTTTCCAGGAACCAACTCTCAGTTTTATTAATCAATTCTGCTCACTTTATGTTTTTAAATTCACTAATTGTAAAATAATTAATTTATGTATTTTTTTCTATTTTAAAATGATGTTTTATCTTTATTGCATTTTGATCAAACAATGTGGTCTATACAGTACCTACTCTTATTTTCTTTGTGGCCTATACTTGTGGTCAATTCTTGTAAATGTCTCATGGAGCTTGAAAATAAGTTGTGTTCTCTAAAATCATGGTAATGTTCTCAATATGTATTTATTAGGATGACTTTAGTAGTTATAGTATTTAGAACCTTTCAATTTTTATTAACTTTTTGGGGGCTACTTGCTCTATCATTCATTAAATAAGGTGAGTTAAAGTCTCCTGCTATTACTGTCTCCTGCCAATTTGCTCTTGCATTTCCTTTGGTTTATTGTTTACATGTTAGGATGATATTTGACATATACAGATATATGATGGTTATATACTTACTATATGTATATTGTGGATTCTACCTTTATTATTATAAACTACTCCTTTTATCGCCTTTACTACTTTTTGGTCTTCAATTCAAATTATTCTTTTATTAATAGCACAAATCCAGTTATCTCTCTCTCTCTCCTTTTTTTTTCTTTTTGAATGCCATAGTTTTTTCTTTGTTTGTTTTACTTTCACCTTTTCTGGTTTATTTTGTTTTAGATGTATTCCTTTAATATAATACAGACTAATATCCATGTTAACTTTATCTGAGAGTCATTTTGGTGCTTAGATTTTTCCATTTGCATATTTTAATAGAACATATTTTGCATTATTTCTATCATTGTATTTTTTGTTTTCTACTTTTAATGCTTTCTTTTTTATCATCAGTTTTTTAACTGAAGTATAGTTGATTTACAATATTGTGCTAGTTTCATATACACAGCAAAGTGATTCAGTTTTATATATATCTTTTCTCAGATTCTAATAGATGATCTTTTCTTGTATGTTTTTGTGTTTTCCTTTCAGCTATTTGGAGACTAAACTTTCTAAATAACAGTCTTTATAAAATTTCTTCTGGTATATCCATTCATAACTTTAGGTAATACATACAAACTTCTTTTTGTTGATTTATCAACTGTAGACAATATTTATTGTTCCCCCTATATTAAAACTTAGCCTAACTGGATGTTTATACTTCTTCTTAATTTCCGTGTTGTCACCTTCAATTTTATTATTTTATTTATTGTGATGATTACCTTTAATAGTTTACAGACTTAACCATTTGCTCTTTGTAATTTGTTTTTACTGTTTGAATACCTGAAGAATATTTTTTATTCAGAAATTCTAAATTTTTTATCAGAATATGAATTGGTGTTTATAAGTCTGTCTTTTTTCCCTGAAATATAGTCTGCTTTTTGGTCTATGAAACCATTTTTTTTTTGGGAAATCTATTATGTCTTTGATTTTTTATTTTTCTATTTTTTCATTCTCATTTGCTGGTAACTCTACCTTGGGGACAACAGTTTTCCTTGTGGTAGCTCATTGTTGATCCTCTTACATTACTAACTTTTCTCTAATTTTGTTAATGATTCTGTCATTTACTTTGCATTCACTGTGTTTATTTTAAGCCTCTTTTCCTTTATATCTTCAGCCATACATTTTGTTTTTACATTTTCTGTTTCTAATTTATCTTTTTCTTCTGTGATGTTGTTGCTTTGATCCTCAGTTTTCTTAATTTGCTCTTCAATATTCATTTGCATCACATTCAGTTATTTTTATCATCTAGTCTTTGATGTCTTTCCTCATTGAATTAGTATTCAATGTAATCACTTTGACAAAACACTGACAGAATTTTTCTTTCAGTTTTTGTACCATGTTTTCTCTAAGAATGGATTCTTCGTATCGTCTTGAAGCATCTTTTCTTACTTCTTTCTTTCCTTCCTTGTATGGCTGTACTGTTTCTGCACATCAGCCAATGTATTTCTTTGGATTGTGCACATATTCAAAGTGGGTGACCTAATCAAAATCTTATATTTACTCAGATATAATATGAGTAAATCCTTGACTTCTGCCCCCACTTTATCTGAGTCTGTTTTTCCTCAGAACTTTCATTTAATGACTGGCTATTGTTAGTTTCATTTGTTTTTCTGTGACCTGATAGTTTAAGTAGAGTGGAAAAGCTTTGCTGCGTTTGTGAACAATCTTTATTCAAGAAACTGGACTCTGTTTTCCCTTATGTAATTTTGATATAGATCTCCTGTACCTGAGTTCACTCCACCTAGGTTATGGTGTCTTCTATTCCTATATATGGAGGGTGCCACTTCACTCTGGACCAGTTCTTAATTCAGGGTGGACCATGTGAGACTTTGTCTCTAACAGACACAATCAATCCTGTCATTTCCTCTACCTTACCCTCACTCCCTAACAACCGTGTTCACTATCCTCCCCAAAAGTGAATGGAAAAGGTAAGAGAAAGCCATCAGTTATGCTTAGACATTATTAGATCAGAAGTGTGAGGGGGCTTTAATTGTCATTCTCCCTGTGTATTCTCTCCCTTGCCTGTCCACTCCTGTGAATAACCTTGTCCTATTTATTTTCTCTTTTCTCTTCTGAACTTATAAATCCTCAGATATTGCTGGGATTAATTATCTCAGTGATTATGATCATTCTGTTTCCCATCACTATCTTTGCTTCTAGTTAAGCAAAATGAAAATGGCAGGGCTCTGCTGAGATACTGAGATAGAGGGAAACAAAAGATAGTTGTCCATTCTCAAGGGATTTGGAGTGTACCTACACAAACCCCTCTGTTTTTTCACATGCATATTGAAGTTTATTATTGAGATTTTTCAGGATATTTTTCACTTATCTTCTCTCTCTCTCCACCAAAGCTTTAAGTAGTCTGTTATTCTGTCTTTCTCTAGAACCATTTTTCAAAGATTATGCTATTAGATTGTGATGCTTTACATATTTGTTCTACTCCTTTCTAAATGTATCACTATTATCAACTTACTTTTTGATCATTTATTTTGACTTGGGGGAGATCCTGTGATCTCTAAGTTACTTAACAGTTATGAAGTACTTATTACATGCCAGGTGGTAAGTAGGAGCTCCTAAGAGCCTAGAGGTCAGTGAAGGATTTAAGCTTAATTAATTTTTGTTCTCACAGAGAACTGTGGGTCCACTTTGAAAAATGAAAATACACATATGCATTTCTGTATATACATTTTACATTAAAAGTATCTGAAATGATACATACCAGTTTATATTATTTCTTTAGGGTGGAGACGGGGCTTATAGAAGACATTCATGTTCTATAAATGTATTGTTATCATTTTTCAATAATATAAATATTATCTTTGTAATAAAAAAAATAAAGATATTTTAAAGACAATTAAACTTTAATTAAGCTTTAATTGTTAATACACAAAGAACACTGAAAAGAAGACTGAACTGTAGCTAAGTGCCCTTATTTCTTTAAATAGCACTCCAAGATATATCATTGTTAATATACAATTCATGTCAATTATTGTTTGTGCACAGTTGTTTTAGGAAGCTTCTGATTTTTTTCAGGAAGAACATAAGTAAAAGGAAGAAACATTCTGTTTTTCTCAGTTAAACACTAAAGGGAAGGCTCACTGCTTATAAGATGAAACCTACAAAATCATATTTCAATATCTTTCACATAGCACCATGGGTTATTCATCTCTGACCCCAGACTACCCTTCTAATGTCATCTCTTGATATTCAGTGCCACCATCTTTAGAATGTGGGCTACATGAACACAGGGATTAACATTTTTTCCCAGCTGTATTCCCAACACCTTGAATAATGCTTGGTATATGATAATTCCTCAATATTTTAGTGAACAAATTAATAAAGTATACTTGAGCAAGTTATTTACTAGGAATGATACCGAATTTATAGGTTTTGTTTTTGAAAAATAAATAATGCTTTCTAGCCATGTGCTTGACACTCAGTAGGTACTTAATATTTGTCAAATCCTTTATTTTTGTATCTCCAGAAAGCCGTGTACTCTGTACCCCATAAGATTTCACATTGAATTTAACTCTGCCTTTAATAATTTTTTAAATCCCAAAGAAATAGTAATATATAGATAATTTCGACATTGCTTCTAAAACTGCTACTCAGGACACCATAATGATATTGAATGTGACAAACTGAAAAAAATCTGCACAGAGGAGAAATGTTTCCTCTCCTTATGGAATGTAGTTTCCTTTGATTAGTAAAATGCCCCATATCTTGTCTTATTATCTCTTTGCCTTGGCTGTTAGGATGCTCAGAGCTATCCCAAGATTTCTGCTATAGTTAGTTTCCTCTTTTCTCCCTTTTCACTAGCCCCATCCTCTCTTCCTTTTATTATCATAATAAATATTGGTTTTAGCTGTGTTTTTCTTTTTTTAAACATCTTTATTGGAGTATAATTGCTTTACAACAAGGTGTATTTTCTTATAAACTGACTAAAATCCTTTTTGTAATTGAGCATGTTGTAAAGAAGCAGAATAATAATACTGGTAGATTGAATTTATGGATCAGTTCAATCAGCCCCCTCAACTCTATAGCTCTGGATCAACACAAAATCATAAGGATAGAAGAAGATCTGCCTCCATCCCCCAAACCAAATTCTTTCCTGGGTTGTGTACCAGAAGAGGTTAGAATATTCAGGGTAGAGCTCAGCCTAAGAGGAATGCTTAAACTTTTGAGGACTGGTCCTCATTTCTTATTCCCATGAGCCTAAAGGGTTGGTGCAGTGGTGTATATGGAGGCAATGGATATTTCAGGGAAAAGGCTTGTAAGCTGTGGGCCCCAGGGCTACCTCAGTCAGTATGATAGAATAATACAATAATATTGAGTATAGTTCTACAAACTTTAAGTGGATTAACTTAATAAATCTATGAGCTAGATACCATCATTACGTCAATTTTACAGATAGAGAAATTCAGGTAAGAGAAGTAATTGTCCAAGGTCACAGAGCTGTAATATGCCAGAGTCAGCATTCTAACCCAGACCCCCTGGCTGCAGACTTTATGCTTGTAAACACTACTCTATATTGTTTTCATATAACTACTTTTCTTGTGCAAGGAATTACTGGGTATGGAGAAAGGAGAAATTCTATTTCACTTTTTCTCTCTCAGGGCTCTCAATGCCAACCTATTGTAGAATGACTGTGTTGAAAGACTGTCAGTGACACATGGGATACAGACGTCTGGCTAACTCTGATTGATTTTGAAATGTCTAGGGCAGAGAGAAGAAATCATGGATTCAGGTTCCACTTGACCCATCCCTAGGAAACTGCCCAGAGGGAAAGTTCATACATTCACCACCTTAACCTTTGAAGAAGTTTTCCCTTTTGCTATTACCTCTCCCATTTCCTTGGTTTCTGTTAAGTGTTGCCTTTAGGTGGGCAAGGTAAGCTGTGTCTAAGCATAAAAGGCATAAAATAAAGTTATACTCTCTACCAAAAAAAAATGTATTAATTAAGGTTAGATAAGTAAGTTGCTATTAAAACAAAAAGACTCCAAATGCAGAGGCTTAATTAAGACAGAAATCTATCTCCTGTAACTGTCCAAAGATAAGTGGTCAGGCTGGTGAAGCATCTTGGATCCTTGGGTTTATGTAGAGGAAATCTCCAGAGGTCAAGGGGGTGGAATGAATCTGTCCTGTGAGCTATTTTGTAGGGATAGAACAGCTGGGACTTTCCCCTTAATTACTTCACCATCCCTTGGAGTATTTTATTCATCTGAATGACTAAATTGGGTCACCATAATCTCTTCTTTCAAGAAGATAAATTTAGTGGCAAATAGGTTAATCTTTAAGAAGATGATCAGGAAGTTGCATATATTGTGTCCATTTGCAACCCCTTGGATAGAAGTTAGTTAAGTTGCCATACATAGCTATAAGGAGGTTAGGAAGTGCCACCTCTAGCTGGATACCTGTTCACTCAGCTGGAGTTAAGGATGATTCTATTAGTAAAAGGAAAGAAGATAGAATAGATACTGAGGGAGAGTTAGCAGTCTCAGATCCCAGTTTCAATCTAACTTGGGTTCATCACTGAGATTCAGCCATTACTGGAGATGGTTAGCCTACCAAGGACATTTTTGTAAAGGACAAAGGAGTGTTCTGGGGAAAAATTCTCACCCTAAAAGGAGAGAGGGCCAACAAGACAAGATTAGCTCAATAACAATGTCTCAACTAGAGAAGGAATGGTACTCAATACAACATGACCAAAGTCATTGGTGTTTGTCCCATGCTCCAGATCTCTGTGCACTCATTTCTAAGTCCTTGAGGAAGGACACTATGAATAAAGGGAAAAAATAGCTGTTTTCACCAAAACCTCTGATGAAACAAGGATGCCAAGTGTGACAAAGTATAACACCAAAAGGTGAAGGGATATGTCTGCTTACATATAGCTTGGTTTCTGAAAGTCTAATGTATCCTAGAATAGAGAGTAGAAACCACATTAGCTAGTGGATTGTCAAATCCTTAACTTTTTTTTAAAATATGAATTATGTATCAAGTACTTCCTATGTGCCAGGCACTGTAATGAAAGCTTTTATGTATATTGTCTCATTTAATCCTCAGAACAGCTTTATGAATTAATTCTTTTTCTGGCTTTTAGGAAGCAAAGCCCAGAGAAATCAAAAGTAACTTTTCCCAAGGTCAAAAGCTAGTAGGTGGTAAAACCCCGATTTAACATAAGTCCCTCAACTTCATAATCCTCACTTATAACTACTATATTGCACAACATTATTAAAGAAAGAAGTAAAAAAAAATCAATGATAAACATGGGGGGAATTGAAGCCCTTAAATAGTGGGCAAGAAGGAGGATTAGAGGAATATGGCTTATTGTTTAAAATTCTAATGCAGTGTAATCTAGAAAAACACAAATTAATCTGGAAATTATTCGTTTAATGGCAACTGCAGTGAACTATGATAGCATCACCACGGAGTTTTGCAAAGATACTATCCAAACACATAGAGAATCATTAACTGCACTCACCTAATATGAGAAATAACAAGAATTAAAGGATTTCATAGAATATAAACCCTCTCAAAAGGGGAAAACAAATGCTTAAGGTTTTAATATAAGAGAGTATATTTACCTAGGGATAGAGAGGGAGTCATAGACAAATATTAAATGTCCAGTGAACATACATAATACTTATTTCTAACATATAACTTTTTTCTGGGGAATTCAGTTTCCAGTATGGTATGTTGGTATTTACTCTTTGTGAAATTTTGGGTATTCACGCCTAAATGGAAATTTTACATTTTCCTTTAAATATGTGATTTGGAAAAGCTTTCTGTTTTGGGAACTATTAATTTATTAAACTGTTTTAAACACAATGTTTATGTTCATTATGGTCTATGCTTTTTATTAATGATTTCTATATTTTATTTATGACATTGTTATGTTTATTATTTAATCTTTAAAATTATATTTTTATATATCATTCATTACATGCTTACTTGATATTTTCTTTATAAAGTTGGCATCTAAAAACTAATTGCTAAGAATAACATATCTCCAGTCATTTGGTAGAATTCAGTAGTAGAGTGCAACTTGACTTAGGGAATTATTTTTCTTTCAGGAAAACGTCCATTCCATAATGTGAAACATAACTTCCACATCTGTTTTTGTCTCTAGTACTTCAGTGTATTATTTTGAAAAGGACATGCAGCTGCTGAAAAAAATATATATCAATCATAAAAGTCACCAAAATAATTGAAATGGGATCTATAAAATGAGATGAAAGAATTCTCTGGATCTGCCATTAGTTTATGTAATGCTGAGCAGGAGCAGGCCACTTTCCACCTATGGGCTTTAGTTTCTCCATAGAGAAAATCTTTGACAAAAGGCTCCAAAAACTCTGATATTTTTGGAATTAAACAAAATGAAATTTGCTATGGGGTGGGCTGGATACCTCTGTTTGCACCTCCAGATCCATGATTCTTCATCCATTCATAAGGACACTGAACCAAGCAGAGTTTCTGGTTGGCTTTGACCAACGAGGTGCCCTTCTCATTGTGGTTTTGATTGCATTTCCCTCATGATGGGTGCTGTTGAGCATCTTCTCATGTGTCTGTTGGCCATCTGTATGTCTTCTTTGGAAAAATGTATACTTAGGTCCTATGCCATTTTTTAATTGGGTTGTATTTTTTTGACATTGAGTTGTATGAGTTCTTTATATATTTTGAATATCAAACCCTTATTAGACATATTATTTGCAAATACCTTCTCCCATTCAGTAGGTTGCCTTTTTGTTTTGTTGAGGGTTTCCTTCAAAAAAGCAAAAGGTTTTGGTTTGATGCTGTCCTATTTGTTTACCTTTGCTTTTGTTGCCCTTGCCTGAAGAGATAGATGCAATAATATATATATATATATATATATATATATATATATATATATATATATATATATATATATATATTTCTAAGACTCATTTTAGCATATTGCCTATGTTTTCTTCTAGGAGTTTTATGATTTCGCATCTTACATTTAAGTTTTTAATCAGTTTTGAGTTAATTTTTTTCCAGTTTTATTGAAATATAATTGACGTATGGTACTGTATAAGTTTAAGGTGTACACAAATAATGATTCAACTTACATACATCATTAAATAATTACCACAATATGTTTAGTGACCTTCCATCATCTCATACAGATACATTAAAAAATAGAAGAGAAAAAAAAACTTTCCTCAGATGAGAGACCTTAGGATTTACTCCCTTAACAACTTTAATTTACAATGTACAGCAGTGTTGTCTTTATCATGTTGTATAATATATCCCTAGTACTCATTTCTCTTATAACTGGAACTGTGTATCTTTTGAGAACTTTCATCTAATTCCCTCCCACCCCCTGTCTCTGGTAGCCACAAATCTGATCTATTTTTCTATGAGTTAGTTGGTTGGTTGGTTTGTTAGTTTTTGAAGTATAATTGACCTATACCACTTGTTCTTGGTACACAACATAGTGATTTGATATTTCTATATATTTCAAAATGATCATCAGAATAAGTCTAGCCATCACCTGTCACCATACAAAGATATTACATAATTATTAACTATGTACCCCACACTGTTTATTTGATACCTATGAGTCATGTATTGTGTAAATAAACTTTTGTAGCTCTTAATCTCCCTCACCTATTTTTCTCCTCCCCTCACTTGTCACCCCTTCAGCAACCACCTCTTTGTTCTATCTATGACTCTGCATCGGTTTGATTATGTTTGTTCATTTGTTTGGCTTGTACATTTCACATATAAATGAAATCATATGGTATTTGTCTTTCTCTGTCAGACTTATTTCACTTAGCATAATAACTCCTAGGTCCATCCATGTTGTTGCAAATGGCAAGATTTCATTCTTTCTTATGGCTAATATTCCATTGTGTATATATACCACATCTTCTTTATCCATTCATCTATTGACGGTCACTTAGGTTGCTTCCATATCTGGGCTACTATAAATAATGCTGCATTGAACATAGGGGTGCATATGTCTTTTCGAATTAGAATTTTTATTTTCTTTGGATAAATACTCAGAATTTGACTTTCTGGATTGTATCGTAGTTCTATTTTAAACTTTTTGAGGAATCTCCATACTGTTTTCCACAGTAGCTGCACTAATTTACATTCTCACCAACAGTTCATGAGAGTTCCGTTTTCTCCAAATATTCACCAACACTTGTTATTTGTTGTCATTTTTATAATAGCCATTCTAACAGGTGTGAGGTGATATCTCATTGTGTTTTGACTTGCATTTCCCTGATGATGAGTGATGTTGAGCATCTTTTCATGTGGCTGTTGGCCACCTGTTATGTTTTCTTTGGAAAAATGTCTATTCAGGTCTTCTGCCAATTTTTTAATTGGGTTGTTTCCTTTTTTAATATTCAGTTGCATGTGTTCTCTGTATATTTTGGATATTAAACCCTTGTCTTATATATCATTTGCAAATATTTTCTCCCATTCAGTAGGCAGCCTTTTCATTTTGTTCATAATTTCCTTCAATGTGCTAAAGCTTTTTAGTTTGATGCAATCCTTTTTGTTCATTTTTACTTTTCTTCCCCTTGTCTGAGGAGACTGATACAAAAAAGTATAGCTAAGACAGATGTCAAAGAGCATACTCCCTATGTTTACTTCTAGTTTTGTGGTTTCAGATCTTACATTTAAGTCTAATCCATTTTGAGTTTACTTCTGTATATGGTATGAAAAAGTAGTCCAGTTTGATTATTTTGTATGTAGCTATCCAGTTTTCCCAGCACCAGCTGCTGAAGAAGCTGTCCTCTCCCAATTGAGTATTCTGGCTGCCTTTGTTGTAGATGAACTGTTCATAGAAATGTGGGTTAATTCCTGGGCTTTCTATTCTGTTCCACTGATTTATGTGTCTCTTTTTGTGCCAGGACCATACTGTTTTAATGACTTAGTTTTGAAGTATAGTTTGAAATCAGGGAATGTGATTCTTATTGTTTTGTTCTTTCTTAAGATTGTTTCAGCTATTTGGAGTCTTTTGTGTTTCCATAAAAATTTTAGAATTATTTATTCTAGTTCTGTAAAAAGTGCCATTGTTATTTTCATAGGAATTGCACTGAATCTATAGATTGCCTCGTAATATTGTCGTTTTAACAGCATTAATTTTTCCAATCCATAAGCACATTGTATCTTTTCATCTGATTGTGTCATCTTCAATTTTTTCATCCATTTTTTATAGTTTCCTGAGTACAGGTCTCTTACCTCCTTACTTAGATTTAGATACAGGTATTTTATTCTTTTTGGTGTTTGTGAATGAGATTGTTTTTTTACATTTTTCTTTCTTATAGTCCATTGTTACTGTATAGAAATGCGATAAATTTCTGTACATTAATATTGTATCCTGCAACTTTACTGAATTCACCGATAAGCCCTAGTAGTGTTTTGGTGACATCTTCAGGATTTTCTACATATAGTATTATGTCATCTGCAAACAGGCAATTTTACTTTTGCTTTTCCAGTTTGAATTCCTTTGATTTCTTTTTCTTTTCTGATTTATGTGGCTAGAACTTCCTGTACTATGCTGAATACATTAGTGAAAGTACACATCCTTGGCTTTTTCCTGATCTTAGAGGAAATGCTTTTAGATTTCACATTTGAGTATGATGTTAGCTTTGGGCGTGTCATATATAGCCTTTTATCAAGTTGAAGTATGTTCCCTCTATACCCACTTTTTCTGAGAGTCTTTTTTTTAATAGAAAATGGATGTTGAATTTAGTTGAAATTTTTTCTACATCTGTTGAGATGATCATCTGATTTATATTCTTCAATTTGTTGTATGACATTGATTGATTTGTGGATATTGAACCAATCTTGCAGCCCTGCAATAAATTTCACTTGATCACTGCTTATGATTTTCTGATATATTGTTAAATTCAGTGTGCTAATATTTTGTTGAGAATTTTTTCATCTATGTTTATCATGGATATTGGTTTATAATTTTCTTTTTTGGTAATACCTTTGTCTGATTTTGTAATCAGAATGATGCTGGCTTTGTTCAATGAGTTTAGAAACATTCCTTCCTCTGCAGTTTTTTTGGAATATTTTGAGAATAAGTGTTAACTTTTCTCTAAATGTTTGATAGAATTTACCTGGGAAGCCATCTGCTCCTGGAATTTTGTTTTTTGGGAGCTTTTTTTTTTTAATCAATTCAATTTCATTACTGGAAATTGTTCTATTTATATTTTCTATATCTTCCTGATTCAGTCTTGGGAGATTGTACCTTTCTAGGAATTGTCCATTTTTTCTATGTTGTCCATTTTATTGGCATATAATTGTTCACAGTAATATCTTATGATCCTTTGCATTTCTGTGGTGTTGGTTGTAACTTCTTTTTCTGCTTTTATTGATTTCAGTCAGCTGTCTTTTTTTCTTTATGAGTCTGGTTAAAGGTTTGTCAATTTTGTTTACCTTTTTAAAGAATCATTTCACTTTTATTCATCTTTGCTATTGTTTTTTGTTTGTATTTCATTTTTTTTTCTGCTCTGAACTTTATGAGGTTTATCTTTAACTAACTTTGGGTTGTTTGTTCTTCTTTTTCTATTTCCTTTAAATGTAAGCTTAGATTGTTTATTTGAGATTTTTTCTTGTTTCCCTAGGTAGGCTTGTATCACTATAAACTTCCCTCTTAGAACTGCATTTGCTGTGTCTCATAGATTTGGAATCATTGTGTTTTCATTTTCATTTGTCTCCAGGTATTTTAAAAAATTTTCTGATTGATTTATTCAGTGACCTTTTGGTTGTTCAGCAGCATATTGTTTAGACTCCACTTATTTGTCATTTTTGCCTCTTGTTTCTTGTAGTTGATTTCTAATTTCATAGTGTCGTAATCAGAAAAGATGCTTGATATGATTTCAATCTTCCTAAATTTAGTGTGACATGTTTTGTGGCCTAGCATATGATCTATTCTGGATACTGTTCCATGTGCACTTGAAAAGAATGTGTATTTTGCTGCTTTTGGTTGGAATGTTCTATTTACATTAAGTACATCTGGTCTAATGTGTTGTTTAAACCAGTGTTCCTTATTGATTTTCTATCTGAATGATCATTCCATTGATGTAAGAGGGGTGTTACAGTCCTCTACTAATATTGTATTACTTCCAATTTATCCCTTTATGTCTGTTAATCTTCCTTTATGTGTTTAAATGCTTCTATGTTGAGTACATCTTCATTTACAATTGTGATATCTTCTGGGATTTATCCTTTAATCATTATGTAATGTCCTTTTTTGTCTTTTGTGACAATCTTTGTTTTAAAGTCTATTTTTTCTGATACAGTATTGCTATTATTGTTTTCTTATCATTTTCATTTGCATGGAATACCATTTTCCATCCTCTCACTTTCAGTCTATAGGTGTGTTTGGATCTGGTGATTCTCTTCTAAGCAACATATATATGGGTCTTGTTTTTGTATCCATTCAGCCATTCTATGTCTTTTGATTGGAGCATTTAGTCTATTTACATGTAAATTAATTTTTGATAGGCATGTACTTATTGCCATTTTGTTAATTGTTTCACAGTTGTTTTGTGGTTTATATATATATACATATATATATATATATATATTAATATAATACATACACACTGTTTAAGTTGCTGATCTGTTACATTCAAAAGAATCTTAACAATGCTGCATTTTAACCTCCTCTATGTTTACTATTTGCAACATCATTATTTACATCCATTTGTGGATATAGACAATTTTACTGCTTTTGTCCTTTATCCTTCCTACTAGCTGTATAAGTGGTTTATCTACTACCTTTACTGCATATTTGCCTATACCAATGAGATTTTTTTCTTTCATAATTTTTCTATTTCTACATGTGGCCTTTTCAACTTTGAGTGGTCTTTTAAACATTTCTTGTAAAGCTGGTTTTATGGTGCTCAACTCTTTTAGCTTTTGTTTATCTAAAATTTCTCTCTCCAAATCTAAATGAAAGCCTTGCAGAGAAGAGTACTCTTGGTTGTAAACTTTTCCCTTTCATCACTTGAAATATATTGTGCCACTCTTTTCTGGCCTGCAGATTTTATTCTGAAAAGTCAGCTGATTTCCTTATGGGAGCTCACTTGTATGCAACTTGTTGGTTTTCCTGCCCTGCTTTTAGTATTCTCTCTCTTTAATTTTTGCCATTTTAACTACAATGTTCCTTTTTGGGTTGATGCTGTTTGGGACTCTGTGCTTCTTAGACCAGGATTTCTGCTTTCTTTCCCAGGTTAAGGACATTTTCAGCTATTATATGGTCAAATATGTTTTCTGCCCCCTTTCTCTCTCTTCTCCTTCTGGGAACCCTATAATGCAGATATTAGTACGTTTGATATCCCAGAGGTCTCTTGAGTTGCCCTCATTATTCAAATTCTTTTATTTCCAGTACTATCTTCCAGTTCGCTGATCTGTTCCTTTGTATCATCTAATCTACTGTTGATTCCCTCTAGTGTACTTCTTATTTCAGTTATTGCATTCTTCATCTTTTTTTCTTCTTTATATTTCTAACTCTTTGTTAAAAACTTCTAACTTCTCACTCTATTTATCCATTCTTCTCCCAAGTTCTTTATGATCATTACTTTAAACAATTTATCTTGTACATTGCTTATCTTTAATTCCCTTATTTCTTCTTTTGGAGGTTTATCTTGTTCCTTTTTTGGACTATATTTCTCTGTCATCTCTTTTTGCCTAATTTATTATTTCTATTTCTATGTATTTGGTAAATTGGTTACATTTCCTGATCATGGAGAAGTGACCTCAAGTACGAAATGTCCCATGGGCCCCAGCAGCACATTTGGCTCTGGTCACCAGAGCTATATGCTCTAGGGGTGCCCTTTATGTGGGCTGTGTGGGTTCTTCTGCCATGGTGGTATGACTATAGTGGGCACAAGGGTAGGCATGGCTGGCCCCCAGTCCAGTTGGTTGCCAGGTCCTGCTTTGTGCAGTGGCTGCTGGCCACTGATTGGTTGGGATAAAGTCCTTGTGATGCTGGATGCCTGTCCAGGGCAGTTCTGATCCTAGCATTGTCCTGCTGGTGGGTGGGGCCAAGGCCCAGGTAATCCCAGGACTTTTGCCCTTCCCCCAGCACATGAAGCTGGATTCTGGGGCTAGTGCCAGAACACTGGTGGGTGGAGCCAAATTTGACAGCTAGCTGTGGGGGGCCACAGGGGTGCTGAACTTAGTTTCAACCCATTGGTGGTTGGTTCTAGGACCTGGGCCCTCTGTTGGGCAGGGCCATGTCCCAGAAATGGCTGGGGGCTCAGGGTGTCCCATGGTAGCCAGTGATTGTGGGTGGGGCTGTGTCTCTACCCAGCTAGCTGCCTGGCCTGAGTCTTCTCAAGACTAGTGCTGACTCACTGGTGTGGGAGACTGGATCCTGGCATTAATAAGCTAGAAGGAGGGTTCTACAATGTTGCTTACCAGCACCAGTGTCCTCATGGTGGGATGAGTCCCCCAAAATGGCTGCTACCAGCATCTATATCCCCAGGGTGAGTTTCAATTGCCTCCTGCCTCTCCAGGAGGCTCTCCAAGATCAGCAAGTGGGTCTGACCCAGGCTCCTTGCAAAGTACTGCTTCTTCCCTGAGTTTCAACATGTGTGGGATTTTGTGTGCACGTTTTAAGAGTATAGTCTATTTCCCACAACCCTCTGGCTCTCCTGAAAGTAAGTCTCACTGGCTTTCAAAGTCAAACTTTCTGGGTGCTCATTTTCCTGGTGTAGAACCCCTGGGTTTCAGAGCCCAAAGTGAGGCTCAAACCCCTTGATCCTTGGGAAGAACCTCTGCAATTGTAATTATCCTCTCGTTTGTGAGTACACTGGCTGGGAGTATGGTTCTTGACTATAATGCATCTTCACCCTTCCTACCCACCTAGTTGTCATTCTTTCTTTATATCTTTAGCTGTAGATTTTTTCTGCTAGTCTTCTTGTTGGTCTCATGGGTAGTTGTCTGTAAAAAGTTGAAACTTTGTTTTGTTTATGGGATGAAGTGAGCTCAGGGTCTTCCTACTCCACCATCTTGGCCACTCAATCATTTTTTGCTGATTTTTGTATATGTTGTCAGAAAATGGTCTAGTTTCATTCTTTTGCATGTAGCTGTTCAGTTTTCCCATTTCCATTTATTGAAGAGACTGCATTTTCCCATTGTATGCTCTTCCCTTCCTTTTCATAGATTAATTGATGATATGAATGTCAGTTTATTTCTGGGCTATTTATTCTGCTTCATTAATCTATGTGTCTGTTTTTGTATGAGTACCATACTGTTCTGATTACCATAGCTTTTTAGTATAATATGAAATCAAGGGGTGTGATACCTTCAATTTTGTTCTTTTTCAAGATTGTTTTGACTATTTGGGGTCTTTGTGTTGCCAGCAAATTTTACATTTATTGATTCTAGTTCCATGAAAAATGCCATTGGTATTTTGTTAAGGATTGTGCTGAATATATAGATTGCCTTGAGTAGTCTGGACATTTTAAAAATATTGATTCTTCTAATCCATGGACATGATATATCTTTCCATTTATTTGTGTTGTGCTCAATTTCTTTTATCAATGTTTTATAGTTTTCAGAGTACAAGTCTTTTACCACTTTGCTTAAATTTATTACTAGGTATTTTATTCTTTTTGATGCAATTTTAAATGACATTTATTTTTCATTTCTCTTTCTGTAGTTTATTAGTGCATAGAAATGCAACAGATTTCTGTATATTAATTTTGTATCCTGCAACTTTACTAAAATTACTTATTAGTTTTAATAATTTTTTGGTGAATCCTTTGGTGTTTTCTATATATTATGAGTACATACTATACTATTATCATGACATCTACAAATTGTGACAGTTTTGCTTATTTTTCCAATTCGGCTGCCTTTTATTTCTTCTTTTTGCCTAATTGCCATTTCTAAGACTGATAATACTATGTTGAATAAAAGTGGCTAGAATAGGCATCCTTGTCTTGTTCCTGATCTCAGAGGGAAAACTTTCAGCTTTTCACCATTGAGTATGATTTTGTCTGTAGATTTGTTATATATGGCCATTATTATGATGGGGTATGTTCCCTCTATAGCCACTTTGTTGAGAGTTTTTATCATGGATGAATGTTGAATTTTATCAAATGCTTTTTTGCATCTATTGAAGTTATCATAAGATTTTTGTTGTTCAATGTTACTTTGTTGAGGATTTTTGCATTTGTTTTCGTTAGGTATATTGCCTTATAATTTTCTTTCTTGTAGTGTCTTTGTCAGGTTTTGATATCAGATTAATGCTGGTCTCATAAAATAAATTTGAAAGCTATAAACATTTTTTGCATCCAACATAGAAGCATCTAAATATGTAAAATAAATATTGTTAACAGAAATAAGGGGAGAAAAAGACATAATAGTATGGGACTGTAATACTACTTACATCAATGGATAGATCATCCAGACAGAAAATCAACAATAAAACACTGGCCTTAATGATGCTGGACCTACTGAATGTCATATATATATATATATATATAAAATTTAATATATATAATATACAAATATATATTTATGTAATAACTATATATATGTGTGTGTATATATATATAAAATGAGAGAGAGAGAATATTCCATCCAAAAACAGAAGAATACATATTCTTTACAATGCACGTGGAACATTCTCTGGAATTGACCACATGTTAAGCCACAAAACAATTCTCAACAAATTTGAGAAGATCAAAACCATATCAACCATCTTTTCTAATCACAAGGGTATAAAACTAAAAATCAATATAAGGATAAGAGTGTAAAAAAATGTGGAGACTAAACCACATGCTACTAAACATTCAAGGGGTCAATAAAAAAATCAAAGAGGAAATTAAAAAAATACCTGGAGACAAGTGAAAATGACAGTACAACTTTCTAAAATCTATGACTATAGCAAAAGTAGTTCCAAGAGGGAAGTTCATAATGATGTAAACCTATTTCAAGAAACGCAAAAATTTCAAATAAACAATCTAACTTTATATTGAAAGGAACTAGTAAAAGAAGAATAAACAAATCCCAAAGTTATTTAAAGGAACAAAATATAAATATCAGAGGAGACAAAAATGAAATAGAGACTAAAAACAATAGAAAAGATCAATGATACTAAGCTCGTTCTTTGAAAAGATAAAATTGACAAACCTTTAACTAGACTATCAAGAAAAAAAGAGTGGGAGTACATATAAATAAAATCAGAAATGAAAGAAGGGAAATTATTACCTATACCACAAACATACAAAGTATCATAAGAGAATACTAGAAATCATTATATGCCAACAAATTAGATAACTTAAAAGTAATGGATACATTCCTAGAAACATACAATCTTCCAAGGCTGCATCATGAAGAAATAGAAAATGTGAATGGACAAATTTTTAGTAATGAAATTGAGTCAGTAATCAGAAAACTCCCAACAAACAAAAATCCAGGTTCACATAGTGTCACAGGTGAATTCTACCAAACATTTAAAGAAGAATTAATATTTATTTTTCTCAAATCATTCAAAAAATACACCTTCTTTGGTGGATCTCCTGATGGACTCTGAGGTGGTTTCCTTCTTCCCCTTCTCCCTTCTTTTCTCCCTCCCAACTGTCTGGCTCATACAAAGGGCTTGTTCCTAAATAACAAGTCAATTTTACTTGGTATCCAAGGCCAGCTCAAGAGGTTGATTATCAAAAGAGGAACCATCAGCATCCATAAGTGTCTATCATCCGACATAAAACCATAGACTGTCATATCTGGAAACACTCTTGGAAAGGCTTCTATCCTGTCATGGATTTTTGTGGTATCCTAAGTTATGGTAAGGGCTCTTTTAATCCATAGGTACATCTCTAGGCTAACTAAAAGATGTCTCAAATACAAAGTAGCTACATTTTAAAAACAATTTATAGATAAAATATTAACATTGATCTTATGGATGACCTCAGAATTTTTGAAACTAAGAAAGGAGAAAAACTTTCTTTCTGCAAGAGAAGACTGCCATGATTCTTTGTTAGGTGAAATGGGCAGGTGATAGAACAGTACATATATTATGATCCTATATGTATATTTTCAAAGATATTATAAACTCACATAAGAAACTGTAGGTACCTTTGGGGCAAAGATAAAAGTCATTCTGTATTTTACTCACATACCATTTTTTGAAATTTTTACAATGAATATGTATTATTTGCATTGGACAAGTTCCCAATAAAGTAATGAGAAGAGTGTCACAAAATACTAACAGATGAGGATAATACATTGTGACTAACACTGGCATTATGGTAATAAAAGTAAATATTTTGTAGCACTTATACTGTGTGAAGCAGTGTTCCAACTGTTTGAAATACATTTACTCTATTATTATCTGGATTGTGGACACTGAGGCCTGAGAATTAAATCATTTGCACAAAGTCACATAGCCAGTAAATGATAGAGCAGGATTTGAACCCAGTCAGTCTGACTCCTAAGTCCATGCTGCTTACTGAGAAGGAAATGCTCAGTCCAGCCTGGGGATTCAGAGTGCTCACATGTGGTTTCTTAAGTAACTGCTACCTCATCTGGGCCTAGGAGATCAGAACAAAGGGAAGAATACCACACATGGCTCAACAATCCCACCTGCTGCTTTTGCTACACTTGGGCCCACGGATACATTGCTAATCATGGAGAATTCCCTATCCAGTTCCCTACAGATGCTATGGATGAACTAACCAGTCAAATGCTTCCATACACATCATTTCATTCAGGACTCACTATAACCTTATAGGGCAAATAGTATCACAATTTTATAGATAGATAGAGAATCTGAGACTCAGAGAGGTAAAGTGTCTTGCTCAAGTTCACATGACTGCAAAGTGGTTAGAATTTGAAACCCAAGTATTATGATGCTAGAGTAATTTCTCCTCACTACATTATGGTATTTTGGAGAGATATGCTGACTGTGGCAGTAGAATGGGCCCCCAGACTCCTCACATGCACTCCAGTGGTAACCTGGATGTCTTCTGATATGACTCAGCTCTGCTTGTCCTCCCAACCCTGCCCCTCCTACATCCATCCTTACCTGATTATGACCAATTTTCTAGTCCCAAAGGTGGAACTAAGAGTAGAATTTTTCCCCTTCTAAATAAGTGGGCCTTTACACAGAAAGCACAGACTCACAGAAGCGGTGAGTAAGACAAAGGCAAGTTTTAGGGTCCCTTTTTGTCTAAACCAGGGGGGATAAAAGGATTAGTGATTCTCTCACTTGGGCAGAATATGAAAAAGGAAAGTGGGTCTGTTTTCTTAGATTATAGAAAACAATTCCAACAGAAGGTTCTAGAAGGGATGACAACAAAGTTTGACACAAGGAATGTGTTCTGTAATATCAGGCTACCCTTGATAGAAGGCCCTGGGTATAGCCATAGCTGTTATCAAGAACAGCCAGGTATTCAAGAACTAGGTTATGTAGGCACTAGTAATTCATCAGCAGTTTTCAATTGCATTGCTAAAGGCTACTACTACATTTGAAATGTAGTATTTGTGCCCCAATCAAATTGCTCCCATTATAATCAAGGTGTTTTTGTCTGCTTTTCATGTAAGGCCTGCAGGCTTTATATCATTAAAAGGATATTCTGCATTAGTGTATAGGAATGCAAGAGATTTCTGTGCATTAATTTTGTATCCTGCTACTTTGACAAATTCATTGATTAGCTCTAGTAGTTTTCTGGTAACATCTTTAGGATTCTCTATGAATAGTATCATGTCATCTACAAACAGTGACAGCTTTATTTCTTTTCTGATTTGGATTCCTTTTATTTCTTTTTCTTCTCTGATTGCTGTGGCTAACACTTCCAAAATTATGTTGAATAATAGTGGTGAGAGTGGGCAACCTTGTCTTGTTCCTGATCTTAGTGGAAATGGTTTCAGTTTTTCACCATTGAGGACGATGTTGGCTGTGGGTTTGTCATATATGGCCTTTATTATGTTGAGGTAAGTTCCCTCTATGCCTACTTTCTGGAGGGTTTTTATCATAAATGCGTGTTGAATTTTGTCAAAAGATTTTTTTGCATCTATTCAGATGATCATATGGTTTTATTCTTCAATTTGTTAAGATGGTGTATCACATTGATTGATTTGCATATACTGAAGAATCCTTGCGTTCCTGGGATAAACCCCACTTGATCACGGTGTATGATGCTTTTAATGTGCTGTTGGATTCTGTTTGCTAGTGTTTTGTTGAGGATTTTTGCATGCATGTTCATCAGGGATATTTGCCTCTAGTTTTCTTTCTTTGTGACATCGTTGTCTGGTTTTGGTATCAGGGTGATGGTGATCTCGTAGAATGAGTTTGGGAGTGTTCCTCCCTCTGGTATATTTTGGAAGACTTTGAGAAGGATAGGCGTTAGCTCTTCTCTAAATGGTTGATAGAATTCGCCTGTGAAGCCACTTGGTCCTGGGCATTTGTTTGTTGGAAGATTTTTAATCACAGTTTCAATTTCAGTGCTTGTGATTGGTCTGTTTATATTTTCTATTTCTTCCTGGTTCAATCTCAGATGGTTGTGCTATTCTACGAATTTGTCCATTTCTCCCAGGTTGTCCATTTTATTGCCATATAGTTGCTTGTAGTAATCTCTCATGATCCTTTGTATTTCTGCAGTGCCAGTTGTTACTTCTCCTTTGCAAATGAAGTAACTAACAAAGGATTAATCTAAAAACTTTACAAGCAGCTCATGCAGCTCAATATCAAAAAAAACAAGCAACCCAATCCAAAAATGGGCAGAAGACCTAAATAGACATTTCTCCAAAGAAGATATACAGGTTGTCAACAAACACGTGAAAGAATGCTCAACATCACTAATCATTAGAGAAATGCAAATCAAAACTACAATGAGATGTCATCTCACACCAGTCCGAATGGCCATCATAAAAAAAATTTACAAACAATAAATGCTGGAGAAAGTGTGGAGAAAAGGGAACATTCTTGCACTGCTGGTGGGAATGTAAATTGATACAGCCACTATGGAGAACAGTATGGAGGTTCCTTAAAAAACTAAAAATAGAACTAGCAGACGACCCAGTATTCCCACTACTGGGCATATACCCTGAGAAAACCATACTTCAAAAAGAGTCTTGTACCACAATGTTCATTGCAGCTCTAGTTACAATAGCCAGGAAACGGAAGCAACCTAAGTGTCCATCGACAGAGGAATGGATAAAGAAGATGTGGCGCTTCTGAGGGCAAGATGGTCGAAGAGTAAGACGTGGAGATCACCTTCCTTCCCACAGATACAGTAGAAATACATCTACACGTGGAACTGCTCCTACAGAACACCCACTGAACGCTGGCAGAAGACGTCAGACCTCCCAAAAGGCAAGAAACTCCCCACGTACTTGGGTACATGAAAAAAGGGCAAAAGAAAAAATAAATAGCAGAGACAAAAGAATAGGGACGGGACCTGCACCCGTGGGAGGGAGCTGTGAAGGAGGAAAGGTTTCCATACACTAGAAGCCCCTTTGCAGGCGGAGACTGCGGGTGGCAGAGGGGGGAAGCTTTGGAGCCATGGAGGAGAGCACAGCCATAGGGGTGCGGAGGGCAAAGCGGAGAGATTCCCACACAGAGGCTCGGCATTGAGCAGCACCCACCAGCCAGAGAGGCTTGTCTGCTCACCCACCAGGGCGGGCAGGGGCTGGGAGCTGAGGCTCGGGCTTCGGTCAGATCGCCGGGAGAGGACTGGGGTTGGCGGCGTCAACACAGCCTGAAGGGGTTAGCACACCACAGCTAGCCGGGAGGGAGTCCGAGAAGAAGTCTGCAGCTGCTGAAGAAGCAAGAGACTTTTTCTTGACTCTTTGCTTCGTGGTGCACACGGAGAGGGGACTCAGAGCGCTGCCTAAATGAACTCCAGAGACAGGCGTGAGCCGCGGCTATCAGTGTGGACCCCAGAGACGAGCATGAGACGCTAAGGCTGCTGCTGCCGCCACCAAAAACCCTGTGTGCAAGCACAGGTCACTCTCCACACTGCCCCTCCCGGGAGCCGGTGCAGCCCGCCACAGCCAGGCTCCTGTGATCAGGGGACAACTTCCCCAGGAGAACGCATGGCGTGGCTCAGGCTGCTGCAATGTCACGCTGGCCTCTGCCGCTGCAGGCTCGCCCCGCATCCGTATTCTTCCCTCCCCCCGACCCGAGGGAGCCAGAGCCCCTGAAGCAGCTGCTCTTTAACCCCGTACTGTCTGGGCGGGGAACAGACGCCCTCAGGCGACCTACATGCAGAGGCGGGTCCAAATCCAAAGCTGAACCCTGGGAACTGTAGGAACAAAGAAGAGAAAGGGAAATCTCTCCCAGCAGCCTCAGAAGCAGCGGATTAACACTCCACAAACAACTTGATGTGCCTGCATCTGTTGAACACCTGAATAGAAAACGAATCATCCCAAATTCAGGAGATGGACTTTGGGAGCAGGATATATTAATTTTTCCCCTTTTCCTTTTCTTGTGAGTGTATATGTGTATGCTTCTGGGTGAGATTTGGTCTGTATAGCTTTGCTTTATAATAGCTTTATTTTATTTCATTTTATATTATCCTCTCTCTTTCTTTCTTTCTATTTTTTCTCCCTTTTGCTCTGAGCCATGTGTATGAAAGGCTCTTGGTGCTCCAGCCAGGCATCAGGGCTGTGCCTCTGAGGTGGGAGAGCCAACTTCAGAACACTGGTCCACAAGAGACATCCCAGCTCCACGTAATACCAAATGGTGAAAATCTCCCAGAGATTTCCATCTCAACATCAATACCCAGCTTCACTCAACGACCAGCAAGCAACAGTGCTGGACACCCTATGCCAAACAACTAGCAAGACAGGAACACAGCCCCATCCCTTAGCAGAGAGGCTGCCAAAAATCATAATAAGGCGACAGACACCCCAAAACACACCACCAGATGTGGACGTGCCCACCAGAAAGACAAGATCCAGGCTCATCCACCAGAACAAAGGCACTAGCCCCCTCCACCAGGAAGCCTACGCAACCCACTGAACCAACCTTAACCACTGGGGACAGACACCAAAAACAACGGGAACTACGAACCTGCAGCCTGTGAAAAGGAGACCACAAACACAGTAAGATAAGCAAAATGAGAAGAGAGAAAAACACACAGCAGATGAAGGAGCAGGGTCAAAACACACCAGACCTAACAAATGAAGAGGAAATAGGTAGTCTACCTGAAAAAGAAATCAGAATAATGATAGTAAGGATGATCCAAAATCTTGGAAATAGAATAGACAAAATGCAAGAAACATTTAACAAGGACGTAAAAGAACTAAAGAGGAACCAAGTAACAATGAAAAACACAATAAATGAAATTAAAAATACTCTAGATGGGATCAATAGCAGAATATCTGAGGCAGAAGAACGGATAAGTGACCTGGAAGATCAAATGGTGGAAATAACTACTGCAGAGCAGAATAAAGAAAAAAGAATGAAAAGAACTGAAGACAGTATCAGAGACCTCTGGGACAACATTAAATGCACCAACATTCGAATTATAGGGGTCCCAGAAGAAGAAGAGAAAAAGAAAGGGACTGAGAAAATATTTGAAGAGATTATAGTTGAAAACTTCCCTAATATGGGAAAGGAAATAGTTAATCAAGTCCTGGAAGCACAGACAGTCCCATACAGGATAAATCCAAGGAGAAACACACCAAGACACATATTAATCAAACTATCAAAAATTAATTATAAAGAAAACATATTTAAAGGAGCAAGGGAAAAACAACAAATAACACACAAGTGAATCCCCATAAGGTTAACAGCTGATCTTTCAGCAGAAACTCTGCAAGCCAGAAGGGAGTGGCAGGACATATTTAAAGTGATGAAGGAGAAATACCTACAACCAAGATTATTCTACCCAACAAGGATCTTATTCAGATTTGATGGAGAAATTAAAACCTTTACAGACAAGCAAAAGCTGAGAGAGTTCAGCACCACCAAACCAGCTTTACAACAAATGCTAAAGGAACTTCTCTAGGCAAGAAACACAAGAGAAGGAAAACACCTACAATAACAAACCCAAAACATTTAAGGAAATGGGAATAGGAACATACATATCGATAATTAACTTAAATGTAAATGGATTAAATGTTTCCACCAAAAGTCACAGACTGGCTGAATGGATATAAAAACAAGACCCATATATATGCTGTGTACAAGAGACCCACTTCAGACCTAGGGACACATACAGACTGAAATTGAGGGGATGGAAAAAGATATTCCATGCAAATGGAAATCAAAAGAAAGCTGGAGTAGCAATTCTCATATCAGACAAAATAGACTTTAAAATAAAGACTATTACAAGAGACAAAGAAGGACACTACATAATGATCAAGGGATCAATCCAAGAAGAAGATATAAAAATTGTAAATGTTTATGCACCCAATATAGGAGCATCTCAATACATAAGGCAAATACAAACAGCCATAAAAGGGAACTCGACGGTAATAGGGGACCTTAACACCCCACTTTCACCAATGGACAGATCATCCAAAATTAAAATAAATAAGGAAACACAAGCTTTAAATGATACATTAAACAAGATGGACTTACCTGATATGTATAGGACATTCCACCCAAAAACAACAGAATACACATTTTTCTCAAGTGCTCATGGAACATTCTCCAGGATAAATCATATCTTGGGTCACAAATCAAGCCTTGGTAAATTTAAGAAAATTGAAATCATATCAAGTATCTTTTCCGACCACAACGCTATGAGACTAGGTATCAATTACAGGAAAAGATCTGTAAAAAATATAAACACATGGAGGCTACACAATACACTAGTTAATAACGAAGTGATCACTGAAGAAATCAAAGGGGAAATCAAAAAATACCTACAAATAAATGACAATGGAGACACGATGACCCAAAACCTATGGGATGCAGCAAAAGCAGTGCTAAGAGGGAAGTTTACAGCAATACAAGCCTACCTCAAGAAACAGGAAACATCTCGAATAGACAACCTAACCTTGCTCCTAAAGCAATTAGAGAAAGAAGAATAAAAAACCCAAAGTTAGCAGAAGGAAAGAAATCATAAAGATCAGATCAGAAATAAATGAAAAAGAAATGAAGGAAACAATAGCAAAAAACAATGAAACTACAAGCTGGTTCTTCGAGAAGATAAACAAAATTGATAAACCATTAGCCAGACTCATCAAGAGAAAAAGGGAGAAGACTCAAATCAATAGAATTAGAAATGAAAAAGGAGAAGTAACACTGACACTGCAGAAATACAAACGATCATGAGAGATTACTATGAGCAACTCTACGCCAATAAAATGGACAACCTGGAAGAAATGGACAGATTCTTAGAAATGCACAACCTGCCGAGACTGAACCAGGAAGAAATAGAAAATATGAACAGACCAATCACAAGTACTGAAATTGAAACTGTGATTAAAAATCTTCCAACAAACAAAAGCCCAGGACCAGATGGCTTCACAGGCGAATTCTATCAAACATGTAGAGAAGAGCTAACACCTATCCTTCTCAAACTCTTCCAAAATATTGCAGACGGAGGAACACTCCCCAACTCATTCTACGAGGCCACCATCACCCTGATACCAAAACCAGACAAAGATGTCACCAAGAAAGAAAACTACAGGCCAATATCACTGATGAACATAGATGCAAAAATGCTCAACAAAAGACTAGCAAACAGAATCCAACAGCACATTAATAGGATCATACACCATGATCAAGTGGGGTTTATTCCAGGAATGCAAGGATTCTTCAATATACGCAAATCAATCAACGTGATACACCATATTAACAAATTGAAGGAGAAAAACCATATGATCATCTCAATAGATGCAGAGAAAGCTTTCGACAAAATTCAACACCCATTTATGATAAAAGCCCTGCAGAAAGTAGGCATAGAGGGGAGTTATCTCAACATAATAAAGGCCATATATGACAAACCCACAGCCAACATTGTCCTCAATGGTGAAAAACTGAAACCATTTCCACTAAGATCAGGAACAAGACAAGGTTGCCCACTCTCACCACTATTATTCAACATAGTTTTGGAGGTGTTAGCCACAGTAATCAGAGAAGAAAAAAAAAAAAAATAAAGGATCCAAATCAGAAAAGAAGAAGTAACGCTGTCACTGTTTAAAGATGACATGATACTATACATAGAGAATCCTAAAGATGCTATCAGAAAACTACTAGAGCTAGTCAATGAATTTGGTAAAGTAGCAGGATACAAAATTACTGCACAAAAATCTCTTGCATTCCTATACACTAATGATGAAAAATCTGAAAGTGAAATTAAGAATACACTCCCATTTACCATTGCAACAAAAAGAATAAAATATCTAGGAATAAACCTATCTAAGGAGACAAAAGACCTGTATGCAGAAAATTATAAGACACTGATGAAAGAAATTAAAGATGATACAAATAGATTGATATATATACCATGTTCCTGGATTGGAAGAATCAACATTGTGAAAATGACTCTACTACCCAAAGCAATCTACAGATTCAATGCAATCCCTATCGAACTACCACTGGCATTTTTCACAGAACTAGAACAAAAAATTTCACAATTTGTATGGAAACACAAAAGACCCCAAATAGCCAAAACAATCTTGAGAACGAAAAATGGAGCTGAAGTCCATGACTTCAGACTATATTACAAAGCTACAGTAATCAAGACAGTTTGGTTCTGGCACAAAAACAGAAATATAGATCAATGGAACAGGATAGAAAGCCCAGAGATAAAACCATGCACATATGGTCCCCTTATCTTTGATAAAGGATGGAAGCATATACAGTGGAGAAAAGACAGCCTCTTCAATAAGTGGTGCTGGGAAAATTGGACTGGTACATGTAAAAGTATGAAATTAGAACACTCCCTGACACCATACACAAAAATAAACTCAAAATGGATTAAAGACCTAAGTGTAAGGCCATGCACTATCAAACTCTTAGAGGAAAACATAGGCAGAACACTCTATGACCTAAATCACAGCAAGATCCTTTTTGAAACAGCTCCCAGAGAAATGGAAATAAAAACACAAATAAACAAGTGGGACCTAATGAAACTTAAAAGCTTTTGCACAGGAAAGGAAACCATAAACAAGACCAAAAGACAACCCTCATAATGGGAGGAAATATTTTCAAATGAAGCAACTGACAAAGGATTAATCTCCAAGATTTACAAGCAGCTCATGCAGCTCAATAACAAAAAAACAAACAACTCAATCCAAAAATGGGCAGAAGACCTAAATAGACATTTCTCCAAAGAAGATATACAGATTGCCAACAGACACATGAAAGAATGCTCAACATCATTAATCATTAGAGAAATGCAAATCAAAACTACAATGAGATATCATCTCACACCGGTCAGAATGGCCATCATCAAAAAATCTAGAAACAATAAATGCTGGAGAGGGTGTGGAGAAAAGGGAACCCTCTTGCACTGTTGGCGGGAATGTAAATTGATACAGCCACTATGGAGAACAGTATGGAGGTTCCTTAAAAAACTACAAATAGAACTACCATACGACCCAGCAATCCCACTACTGGGCATATACCCTGAGAAAACCATAATTCAAAAAGAGTCATGTACCAAAATTTTCATTGCAGCTCTATTTACAATAGCCAGGACATGGAAGCAACCAAAGTGTCCATCATCGGATGAATGGATAAAGAAGATGTGGCACATATATACAATGGAATATTACTCAGCCATAAAAAGAAATGAAATGGAGGTATTTGTAATGAGGTGGATGGAGTTAGAGTCTGTCATACAGAGTGAAGTAAGTCAGAAAGAGAAAAACAAATACAGTATGCTAACACATATATACGGAATCTAAGGAAAAAAAAAAAGGCCATGAAGAACCTAGTGGCAAGATGGAAATAAAGACACAGACCTACTAGAGAATGGACTTGAGGATATGGGGAGGGGGAAGGGTGAGATGTGACAGGGTGAGAGAGTGTCATGGACATACATACACTACCAAATGTAAAATAGATAGCTAGTGGGAAGCAGCCGCATAGCACAGGGAGATCAGCTCGGTGCTTTGTGACCACCTAGAGGGGTAGAATAGGGAGGGTGGGAGGGAGGGAGATGCAAGAGGGAAGACATATGTGAACATATGTATATGTGTAACTGATTCACTTTTTTATAAAGCAGAAACTAACACACCATTGTAAAGCAATTATACTCCAATAAAGATTAAAAAAAAAGGATATTCTGGTGGCCAAAGGGACATAGTTTTATTTAAAAATTACATTTTCTTGGAGGTCCAATGCCCCTAAGGAGGACTACCCCACAACTTTTATAATTACACACCTCACTTCACACAATACACTAGTAAGGCCACTGTTGCACCCACACACTCTAGCTCTAATGCTGAGAGACTGAGGTATTAGTTAACCTAATCATTGGTTAACTTTAAGGTGAGCATCCCTACAAAAAGCAAAGGCTGGCAGGGCATGGTCTTGTTGGTTTTGTCTAAGCATACTTTCCCAGGTTGAGGAAGAAAATCATCTGTAATATGAACTCCTGCTGAAATAAACTAGGTTTGAAGAGTGGAAAGGGAAGATGAGAGAGACTAAAGACTTAAATCTTGCCTTTGGAGGCGTCATAAACAAGACTGTGTGATAGTAGGGACCTACTTAGCTAGGTAGAATGTAGAGGTGTTGCCTGGCAGTAACTGAAAGGAAACTTGGAAGGATGTGTGATAGTAACTGGAGGTTTGAATTTAATATTTTAATAATGGAGCAGTTCTGGTTGATGACGATAGCCATGGTGGCTGAGGATAGATGGAGGACAAAAATGCTACAGATGAGAAAGTCAAATGACCCAAGAGCCCAGATGTCTGCTGGGTCATCTCTCAGAACCCTGAAGTCATTCAGAGCGATGGCAGGGAAGAAGACAGTGAATTAGTTGCCAATATGTGCAACAAATAATGAAGATTGACCAGGATGTTAGGAAGTGATAACAGAGAAAAGAGGTAAAGGTAAATATACTCAGATTACATGAATCTAAAGCTGAGAAAGTTTTGGTTTGTTTGTTTTTTCTTTTTGTTTTGTTTTTTCCCATAGAGATGGAGGGGAAAAATGAATGTACTGGCTCAATAAATAATAGCTTTCCTGCTGAGCTCATCCCCAATATTTTGGGGATAAAGCCTTACAAATTATCTCTTGCCAGTCCAAGTTCCATTTCACTCCCAGTCCTGCCTATCTATACTCACTACTGACTCTCTATCCCCATCCCAACAGATATCAGAGGACTGGTCATTCTGGGAGACTCCTGTCTGTATCCTCACAGGAGGCAGAAAACTGAGCATTTCTTGTGCTTACGTTTAGGAGTGTGCTGTCTGGGCCTGGAGGAAACCAAAAAAAAAAAAAAAAATCCAACTAGAAATCTACCATGGATGCCAGAAATCTGGAGAGTCCCAGCTCTGTGCAAATGCTTGGACTGTCTGGTGTCATCAGAACCAGTGTCAAGAAACTAGAGATGCCCTTCGGATTTTACTCTCACTCTCATATCCACTAGAAAAGCAGACCCTAAAGAAAACAACAAATACTAACTAGAAGGTGGCTTGCCCGGGCCACGCTTATTCTAGCCACCCCCACTTGCAGGGTTTTGGTTGAGAGATGCCCACATGGAAAATATTAACACAAAATAAAAGTCACTACAAAGAGGAGATGAAAGCCATGACTGGCTTAACTTCAGAGTGAAGCTTCCATCAGCTTGTTCCTGGTTGCAGCTGGCACTGCTAGGAGTAACAAGAAAAAGATGAATATAATTCAACAGTAATTTACTACACTTGAAGCTCCTGTGTCATATATCGTGCTATACACTGTGAATGATAAATAAAGGAATAAGTTTCTGTCCTTGAATATACGGAGACATGGAGGAGATAGGCACCTATACAAGTTAATCAAAGGTAGAAATTGATAAACACTATAATGAGAGAGGTACAAACAAGTTACTGTGAGAGTGCTGAATGGGGAGGGTTGGCTTCTAGCTAGGGGAATCCGAAAATGATATACAGAGGAGGTGGCATTTGACCTGGGCAGGGAAGAATGAATTGGATTTACATACAAATAGATGAGTTGCAGGGATCAGCATGGATAAATGCATGGAGTCAAGACAATACAGAATACAGGTCGTGCAGTGATGCAAGTGAGGGAAGATGAGGATAGAAAGTAATACTAATAGTTAATATTTGAGGATCACTTACTATATGCCAGACACAGTGCTGGGAGTTTAGTATGTATTAACTTATTTAATCCTCACAAAAACCTTATAAGTTAATATTATTATTATCATCATCTCTACTTGACAGTTCAGAAACTGAGGTCTAGGGAAGTTACTTGTTTAAGAGCCCACAGCCAGTGAGTGGTAGAACCAAGGTTCAAACATGGGAAATTTGTATCCAGACAGAACCAATGCTCACAACACAACCTCTATATTACATTACCTTTCCACAAAAGCTTTAAGAAGATGATGAAGGACTTTGAATGCCAGGATAAGGATTTGAGGCTCTATCTTATTGTCCTTTGATTTCCAGCTCTAGATCTCACTAGCTGAGTGACCTTGGCAAGTTAATTAATTTATCTGTACTATCATTTCTAAATTTTTAAATTTTAAATATTTTAAAATATTGTGACATAAAGAGCAATAGATTGACCTGCAATGGATACTTAGTAAATTTATCTGCCATAATTGATAGTAGAATTAGTACGATGTGGGGGACATACTAGGTGGAAGGAATAGACTGAAGTTTTCTGGTATTGCTGGAATACAGGCTATGATGATGTATGGTGATAAAGCTGGGAAAGGAATTTGAGGACCAGTTTATGAAAGACTGAATATGACTCTGAATTCTTTGGCTTTTATTCTACAAGTGACAAGGGATCCATTAAGCAGAATGAATTTTTAAGGGGCATGTGTAAAAGGTAGAAGGAAAAACACATAAATGACACCCAACAACCATTTGTTTTATATCTGGTGTTGACCTAGGTGCTGTGAGGCATTATAGAGAAGAAGCTGCTGGATTCTAACCAGTAAGAGTGAAAAGATGGGAACCCTGTACCAGTTCACCAAAATCAAGTGATGTGGTAGATATGGTACAACCACTTTGGAAGACAGTTTGGCAGTTTTTAAAAAAAGTTTAAAATGCACTTACCATATGGCCCACTTCTATGTATTTAACTTAGAGAATTAAAAACTTACATTCACCCAAAAACGTGTGTGAATGTTTATAGAATCCCTATTCAAAATTGCCAAACACTGGAAACCACCCAAAAGTTCACCAACAGTTGAATGGATAGACAAGCTGTGATATAGCCATATCATGGGATACTACACAGGAATAAAAAGGAACCAACTACTGATTCATATGACAGCATGGTTGAAAGCATGGTTGAATTTGCAAATACATTGTGCTAAGTAAAAAAAAAAAAAAAAGCCTGAAACAAAAGACTACATACTATATGATTCCATTTATGTGATATTCTAGTAAAAACAAAACTAGGAACAGAGAACAGATCAGTGGTAGCCATGGGTTAGGGGTGGGAAAATGTGTAACTATGATAGAGGCATAGTTTGGGGTCATTGAAACTGTGCTTTATCCTGATTGTAGTGATGGTTACATGAATCTATGCATGTGTGGGAACTCATAGAACTGTACACCTCCTAAAAGTAAACTTTTTGAAAAGGTAAAATACAATATTTTACTGTGGAAAACTTGTTGCAATTCTTCTTTTTTTGAATTTTATTTTATTTATTTTTTTATACAGCAACTAATGAGAACTTGTTGCAATTCTGGCAAGATTTTCCGTTTTCAGAAATCCATGCAAATAATGCAAATAAAATTTCTTATGACAGTTACTTAAAATGATTCAATATTAATCTTATTCTGTCCCATAGGGTTACTAGACAGACAGCATGCAGGCAGATGTTGACTAACACCTTACTGAAATCAAGTTATGCAAACGTGCAACATCATTGTGTACTGTTGGGTGAGTTTGTGACTGAACAACTGATCTCGATGGGGGCTAATTAATGTGGAGGTCTGTATTAGATTACCACAGGATTCTATCTTCAGCTGTATCTTACTTCATGTTTATATCAATAACTTAGGTGAAGGCATTGGCTGTTCAAATTCATGGATGATATCAAGCTGAATGTGATAATCAGGATTTTAAATAACTGTGCATATATTTGTACAGGTTGGAGCAAAGTGACATTTAGTGGAAAAATATTAAATTCCTGTATAAATATATGGTTGACGATACAGGAGAGAGATAAACTATATAACCTAGGCTTAGGGGGATTCTGTGATGGAAATCTCAGTGTCAGATAGCATTCAGAGTCTGTCTTTACTAGGCAGACCCTCACCTAGTATATATGCCAAGCTTGGGGCCTCAAATATTACTAAGGTTGCATACACACTGAATTGTGTTCAGGAGGTAGTAAAGAGACAGGAGAGGGGCCTGGAGCCAAGGTCCCATATGGAACAGTTGAAGGAGATGGGGAGGTTCTACCTGGAAAAATTTAGAGGGACAGGGACTCAGACCTTTGAAGAACTCTAACAGGGCAGAAAGAGAAGACCAGGTCTGAGAAACCCAGGTGGCCTTCAGTGAAAGAAGAAATTTCATCTTATTATAAGAAAGAACTTTCAGCCAGTCAATAATATCCCTGTTATAGAGTGACAGGCTTCAAGGAGTAGTAAATGTCTTGCCAGCAGAGCTGTGCAAAGAGAAGGTGCCTTAATGTTAACGTGAAACCAGATTTCTATATTGAATAGAATGATGGTTTTCAAACTTAAAGGTATAGGCCACCAGTATCACCGGGAAGCTAGTATAGATTCAGATTCCGGGCCTCCAGCCCCAAGTTCCAATTCAGGAGGTCTTGTATGGGGCCTGAGAATGTACATCTCTAACAAATGACCCTAAATTATTCTAATCCCACTTTAAGCGATAGCCTACTGAAGATTGGTTGATGCCAGCATTGAGAAGGGGAAAGGGCACTGGACTTGTAGTCAGGTAGGCTGAGCTCCTGTCCTGGCTCTTGCCACATGCAGTCTTTTACAAGTCTCTTCCAGTTTTGGACCACAAGTTTGTACCATGGTGAATGTTCTCCTAATTTCTTCTTTTTAAACCAATCATCCTTTCTTCAAACAAGAAATCTCACATAAAACCCCAATATTTGAAGCAAACACTGAACTGCTCTGGTGTGTGTGTGTGTGTGTGTGTGTGTGTGTGTGTGTGTGTGTGTGTGTGTGTGTGTGTCTGTAGCGGAGGAATATCTTGCCCACTCATCATTCCCCACTCAAAACCCCAGAAGCTCCTCTGTGGGGTTTGAAAGTTGTTGCTCTGGGATCTGCCAAGTGCCCAGATTCTGATGGCCAAGGACTTTTGGGTCTTGTGACCCTTGTGCCTGAGTCCCTGTACCTGCCTCTGACCCAGTACCTGTGTGCAGCCATGCCTTCTCCCTCCATCCTGCACACATATCCAGAGAGCAAGCACTGTGGCCCCATCAGGCTTCTGAACAAGGCCCTCTCTTCTCCCCCTTGCCAGGCTACCATGCACTTGCTCCTCCCCAGCGGTCTCCCCACAGCCCCTGCCTGTTTAATTCCCCAAACTCTAGTTCTCAGTGGTCCCTTCTCTCAACCAGCTTGCCTGAGGCTGGGGCAGGGAGGGGGTTGGAAACAGCTTCAAATGAGGCTTTGGAAAGCCTCGCACAAATCTCCTGATATAGGTTTAATTTTCCCAAATTGTCTTTCAAGTCTGTCTTATCACTCCACTGCTTCAGATGGCTTCCCATGCAGTGCAAACCAAGAGCCTTAGTGATTGACCTCTGCTCATTTCTCTAGCCTTATCTCCAGCTTCTTCTGGGTCATCAGATTTTGTTCCTGTCTGAGGACTGGCTGTACAGGGGTTGAATACATTCAACACTCAGAGAATCCAGTAAAGAATCCTTTGTTCCTTATAATTGTCTTACTGAGCCTGGGTGATAAAATAACTGTTGAAGGCCATTGGAAACCAAAAACACTATGGGAATAATAACAGCAACTATCATTTATGGAGCCTCCCTTATACGACAGCCAATTTCCTATTCATTGCTTTAATTTTCACACCAACCCTGTGAAGTCAGTACCATTAGTACCCCTGTTTTGCAGATGAGGAAACTCAGCCTGAGTGGTTAAACTACTGTGTTGTAAATACAGAGCTGGGATTATGGGCCCATGCTCCGGTGATCATGGAAGTGGTATTTTTGAACTTCATGACATGTAGCAGTAGATGGAGACTACCATGGCCATTCTAGAGGAACAGGCATAAAGTCCTGGAGGAGTGCAATGGCTAGCACGCTGCGGTCCTTGGAATATGTCATCACTTTCTCAGTCTTGTTTCTGCCCGGTGGCAAAATTCTACTCTGAGTCTTTACAAATCTTCAAAATGGGAACCCCATACCGCTCAGCTAGGCAGTGCCAGAAAAGGGTAAATAAGTATCATATGATGCAGTGACCCTGGGCTTTTCCCAGGAAAACAAGGAAAGCAACAGTCCCTGGGCTGGGTGGTAGGTCAAAGTAGATCCACAGTTCTTGAACTCGTTTGGGTATAAGAGCCACCCATAGTCTGATGTACATCCTGGTTCCTGGGTCCCATCCCTGAAATTCTGATCCAGGAGGTAACCTTAAGCTCTGGGAATCTGCATGTAGAATACACTCCCCAAGTAATTTAGATGCAGGGTTTTCTGGACTGCCTTACCCTCAGTAGAGAGCTTAGACCAAATAGACTTTCGTGTCTTTTCCAGCTTTGAGACTCCTGCTGTTCTTTAAGTATTAAACTATATGGCATGGAAGATAAGTATCACGATCAAATCAGAAAGGAGGGAGAGAAATGTGAGTGCCAGTAGTTAGAAATGCATGGTCAGAGATGGCTTCATGGGAGTGATCACACTTGTGTTGAGTCTTAAAACTGGGATTAAAGTTGTATAGGCACAGAAGAGGTAAATGGTACTCTAGGCAAGAGAGCTGGAGGCAACAAAGCCTCAAAGACAAGAATGACTATGGTTTGTATGTGGTGGGGTGTAGTAAGAGGCCGGGACTAAGCAACCAGGTCAGTCTCCTTGAAGCAAACTATAGGAAATAACCTTGGTAGAGAGGGACCAAATTAAAATGCATATTGGAGGCTACCCAGACAATTTAGGTTTGATAAACAAATGGCACCTTTGTAAGCTCTCATACATGGGAGAAAAGGGAGGTCTAAAGCAATATTTTAATTTTTTTTTGAAAATGTACTTCACTACTCAGTAAAAACACGTGTGCCTATGGGTGTGTGCGTGTGTATGAGAGAAACCAAACTTTCCTGAAAACAAGTATTATTTGGGATCAATGTGATGCACTTTGATGTCATGTGTCTGTGTGTGTGTGTGTGTGTGTGTGTGTGTGTGTATAAAATAAATTGAATATATACACATATAAATTGTATCTATACACATAATGTATATAAAACTTGAATATATATGTATATGTATGAAACTAATAGTCCCAACCCACCCATTAAATTAATTTCACAACTTCCTAATGGATTATAAATGACAGTTTGAGAAACACTGGTTTACAGGAAATTTTAGATAATTTCTCTCCTCCTGGATTACTTTTTGTGCTAATAGGCAATTATTAACTGTTCTAATGGAAATGCTTCAGAAAATTCACAGACATTTGACCTTAGTTTTAGTTTTGAAATATATTTGAATTATGTTTTAAACAATTGTAGTAATAAACCAACATTCACATTCAACTGTATAAATGTGTGATACACCAAATTTCGACTCTTTGAAAAACAGTTATGCATTAACTTGGACTTCATGGTTAATTTGTTTCTCATGCAGACATTGAAATAAAGCTTCTTCCTTGACTGCACTTTATATTTAACCTTCTTCTAAGGGCATCATTGTTAATGAAGGTGCTAGTTCTCTTTCTTTGAATTCAATCTGTACATCCACACTGAAGTGGACAGCAAAGGTTCAGGCCCATTGATTTGGCACATGCACCCCTCTGGACATGATAGTCGGCTGCATAATATCAGAAGAATATGTAACATGTTGGACTGTGATAATTGTCTATTATGGAGAGTTTAATTACTTGCACTAAATTTTAGGTATGTCTTTTTTAACTTTTATATTATTAGCTCTCTTAACTGGTGCTTCTCAGAGACAGCAAGAACCTTATTATATACAGTTTAATGGAACCAATACAACAATTGTTCTTGGATTGATACTATTAATTTTATTTGTAATAATTAATGTGGAATCATGATAATTTTAAACTTTGAAACAAAATACTTTATAAACGACCTTTGTTGTTCTACTATAAATATCTGAATCTCCCCACTCTACAGCATGTTACCTAGATTTGCTCATGTGAGAAGTAGCTCCACCGCAAGTTAATGCCTGCCTTAGGAGCATCTGCTATTGTGACTTATACTAGTGATTGTGCTATAAAGAAAATGCTCCCAGGTATTGTAGATTCTGAAAGCAAATGAAGTCATTCAAAGGGAACTGGAGTATTTATATTTACACCATTTAATACACAATTTTGGAATGGTGTAGCTCCTGTTTTTAACTTTTTAATTGTCTGCAATCCAAATGCACTGCACAAATTCAGTTTTCCGGGCTTAGGGATCTCAGAAGCTGACTCCAACATGACATAACCATTGGAACAGAGTGTACTTTTAGACTCACCTTTCCATTTCAGGGAACTAAAGCAATGTTAGATTACTTAGCAGAGTCTATTTCAGCTTGCTTGAAATCTGTCTGTTTTCTCTTTCCAGAGCATGTCTCCTTCCAAGTGATTGCTAAAAGTCCTTTTTGCTGGACTTTTAAACTGCGTGCGAAAGAGCCTCTTGCATTGGAAATCATGTGAGTCCTGGATTATACCTTGGTTTCATCTGCTGTGGAGGCAAAAGTTTCGTTTTTGGTATTTAGCTATTTCTCACTTTGGGCCTCAGTCACTGTTGATGCTGTCATTGGAACCTAGCACACGGTAGGCACACAGTAGGTGTCCCATAAATATTTGTTGAAGGATGAATGAAATGTCATTTTGTGCATTAAGACATCTCTGGTCCCTCTGAAATTCATTGCTTCCTTCCCTGAGATCCAATGGCACTTTGCCCATATGTTTATTAATGTTTTTGTTACACCATATTAGAACTATCCATTTACATATCCATTAACACGTTGGACTGCAAACTCATTCTGTGAAAAAATTATCTTGCCTTATTTGCCTTGGTCTCTGCAGTGCATAGCACAGTGCCTGTCACAGAGTAGGCAGTGTTTTTTGAAAGAACATATCAATAAAACTACAAATAAGGCATGGGTTTAATTATAAACACACACAATACTTCAGAGATTTATGATTCATCTATGGAGGATTCTCAACATCCTGTTATCACTGATCTTTGTTTCCTTTATTCATTCCCTCATACATTCATTCTTCAAATATTATTTGGCCATCTACTTTGTGCCAGGCACTGTTTCAAGGCTCTAAGAATACAGTGGTGTGTAATAAAAAAATTTCCTACTCCAAAGAACTTACATTCTCTTAAATTAGATAAATAACTGAAATTTAAGTAATGATACATTACATAAAGAAAAATTAAACAGGGTAAGAGAATGGGGAATGGCAAGTAGCTGGTATTTTAGAGAGGGGAGTCAGGAAAAGCTTCTCTAAAAGGTGAGTTTTGAGCAAAGACCATTAAAGATTCAGGAATTGAATAAGTGCCTGCTGGATGGGATGGTTAGGAGGAGGAATAGGAGTTGGTAACAGGGATAAAAGAGAAAAATAAATAGATAAGTAAACAAAAACAAGACAGGAGCCTTGCGTGGACCAGTGGTAATAAGTGTAACAAACTGAGAAATAAGATTAATTCAACACTTATAAAAAAATGGATACACTAGAAGAAATGGATAAATTACTAGATATATTTTATCTACCAAGGCTGAATAGTGAAGATATAGAAAATTTGAACAGACTAGTAATGTATAAGGAGATTGAATCAGTAATAAAACACCTTCTAACTTTATAACTACTTGCAGAGAAACTATCTATGAGAACAACTTGAAGACTAGCAGAAAATATTTTCCAAAACTAAAGATATAAACTAGGAGCCACAACAAGACAGGTAGGAGGGGCAGAAATGCAGTATAGTCAGGATCCATACCCCTGGGTCAAAGACCCCACAATATGAGAGATATCACAACCACAGAGGTCTTACTTGAGGAGGGAGGGATCCAAGACTAACACCAGACTCCCCAGCCTGGGATCCTGTTGCTGGAAGACAAGTCCCAGAACATCTGGCTTTGAAAATCAGTGGAGCTTACATTCAAGAGAGTCAGAGGGCTACAGGAAACACAGATTCCACTCTTAAAGGTTGTGCACAAAATCTCACAACTCTAAGTTCCAGCACAGAGGAGTAACTTGAAAGGAACCTGGGTCAGACCCACTTGCTGATCTTGCAGAGCATCCCAGAGAGGCAGGAGGCAAATGGGATACACCCTGCAGATAGAGATGCTGGCATCAGCTATTTCAGGGAACTCGTCCTACTGCAATGACACTGGCACTGGAAAATTCCATTTTTAGAATTCTCCTTCAAGCCTATTAGAAATGGGGGCTTACCCCCACATACACCAGTTGTCTTGCAGCAGTGGCACACAACTAGGCTGCATGGCCGGCCACATGGAGACCTGGCCCCACCCACCAGTGGGCCAGCAGCCACCACATGAGACAGGGCTTTGCAGCCTACCCAGTCAAGGGTCAGGCCCGACTATAGTGCAGCCACAGTAATTGTCCCTGCTACAACAGAAGGAGGCATGCAGCCCATATATGGCACATTCCTAGAACATAGATTTCTGGTGAATAGAGGGAAGCATGCTGCTGGGACACACAGGTGTCGCCTATGTAAAGACCCTTCTCCCAGATCAGAAGATGTAATGAACCTACCTAATATATAAAAATAAACACAGAGAATTAGGCAAAATGAAGAGACAGAGGACTATGTTTCGAATGAAGGAACAGACAAAACCTCTGAAAAAGAACTAAACAAAGTGGATATGAGCAATCCACATGACAAAGTGTTCAAGATACTGATCACAAAGTTGCTCAGATAACTGAGAGAAGAATGGAAGAACACTGAGAATTTCAACATAGAGTTAGAAAATATAAGAAAGAAACAATCAGAGCTGAAGAATATAATAATTAAAAAAAATACACTAGAAAGAATCAACAGTTAATTAGATGATACACAGGAATGGATCAGTGATCTGGAAGACAGAGTGGTGGGAATCATCCAAGCTGAACAGAAAAAAAGGAAAAAAAGAATTTTTAAAATTGAGAATAGTTTAACAGACCTTTGAAACAATGTCAATCATACTAACTTTTGCATGTCAAAAGACATGGAGGAGCTGAATTGATTTTAAAAAGATCCATGTATATGTTACCTACGAAAGACTTACTTCAGATCTAAAGATACACACAGATTGAAAGTGAGGGAGTAGAAAAAGGGATTCTATGCAAATGGAAACAAACAAGCAAACAAAAAACTGGGGTAGCAATACTTGGTCAGAAAAATAGAATTTAAAACAAAAACTGGAGCAAGAAAAAAACAAAAGGCACTAATTGGTGATAAAGGGGGATCAATCTAACAAGAACCTATAACAAATATAAATATATTTTCATCCAACAGAGGAGCACCTAAATACAAAAAGGAAATATTAACAACCATAAAGTAAGAAATTCATAATAATACAATAAAAATAAGGGACTTTAATACCACACTTACATCAATGGACAGATCATTGAGACAGAAAATCAAGAAAGAAACATTGGCCTTAAATGACGCATTAGAGTAGATGGATTTTATATATATTAATATAGATAGATAGATGATAGAGAGATAGATGATAGATAGATATAGATAGATAGGTAGATATAGATATTAAACATTCCATCCAAAGTCATCAGAAAACACTTCGATTTAAAAGCACATGGAACATTCTCCAGGATAGATTGCATGCTAGGCCACAAAACAAGACTCAATAAATTTAGGAAGATTAAAATCATATCAAGCAACTTTTCCAACCACAAGGGTATGAAAATAAAAACCAACTACAAAGAAATTATAAAACCCACAAAATATGTGAAGTCTAAACAATATGCTACTAAACAACCAATGGATCACTGATGAAATCAAAAACAAAATAAAAAGATACATGGAGAGAAATGAAAATAGAAACACAATGATCCAACATATACAGAATGCAGCAAAATCAGTAATAAGAGAGAAGTTTATAGTGATACAGGCCTACCTCACTAAACAAAAAAAGTCAAAATAAATAATCAAAACTCACACATAAATAAACTAGAAAAAGAAAAACAAACAAAAACCAAAGTTAGTGGAAGGAAGGAAATAATACAGATCAATGTGGAAATAAATAAAATGGAGACAAAAAACAATAGAAAAGATAAATGAAACTAAGAATGGATTCTTTGAAAATACAAACAAAATTGATAAGTGTTTAATCAGGGTAACCAAGGAAATTAAAAAAAAAAAGAGGGCCAAAATAAATAAAATAAAAAATAGGAAAGAAGAGAAATTACAACATCACAGAAATACAAAGGGTCATAAGACATTACTATGGACAATTATAAATCAACAATTGGACAACCTCAAATAAATAAATAAATTTCTGGAAGTGTACAATCTTCAAAAACTGAATCAGGAAGAAATAGAAAATATGAAGACTGATTACCAGAAATGAAATTGAATCAGTAATTTTAAAAAACCTCCCAAGAAACAAAAGTCCAGTATCAGATGAGTTCACATGTGAATTTTACCAAAAATTTAAAGAAAAATTATTACCTTTCTTTCTGAAACTATTCCAAAATTTGGAGAGAAATGAACTCTTCTGAACTCATATGAGGCCAGCATCATGCTGAGACTGAAATCAGACCACACAAAAAGCATTACAGTTCAATATTTCTGATTAATATAGATGCAAAAATCCTCAACAAAACGTTAGGAAATCAAATTCAACAACATATTAATAGGATCATGCACCATGACCAAGTGGTATTTATCCCAGGGATGCAAGGATGGTCAGTGTTGACAAATCAATGTGATACACTGCATGAATAAACTGAAGAATAAAACCATATGATATTCTCAATAGATGGACATCTTTTGGCAAAATTCAACATCCATTTATGATAAAAACTCTCAGCAAACTTGGTATAGAGGAAATATAACTTAACATAATAAGGGACATATATGACAAAACCAAAGCCAACATCATACTCAACAGCAAAAAGCTTAAAGCATTTCCTGTAAGATAAGGAACAAGGCAAGGATGCCACTCTTGCCACTTTTCTTCAACAGAGTAATGGAAATCCTAGCCACAGCAATTAGGTAAGAAAAAGAAATAAAAGCAATCCAAATTGAAAAGTAAGAAGTAAAACTGTCACTGTTTGCAGATGACAAGATACTATATACAGAAACCCCTAAATATACCAACAAAATACTATTAGAAATAATAAGGGAATTCAGTAAAGTTGCAGGATACAAAAATTGATATAGAGAAATCTATTCCATTTCTACATACTAATAACAAACTATCAGAAAGATAAACTTTAAAAATGCCATTTACAAATGCATCAAAATGAATAAAATACCTAGGAATAAATCTAATCAAGGTGATGAAAGAAACTGTACTTGGAAAACTATAAGACATTGATGAGAGAAATTGAAGACAACACAAACAAATGGAAAGATATACTATGCTCACAGGTAGAAAGAATTAATATTGTTATAATGACAACACTCCCCAAGGCAATCTACAATTTTAATGCAATCCCTATCAAAATACCAACAGCACTTTTCACAGAACTAGAATAAACAATCCTAAAATTAGTATGAAACAACAAAAGCCCTCAGATAATAAAAGCAATCTTGAGATAAAGAAGAAAGCTGGAGGTGTCATGGTCCCTGACTTCAGACTATAATACAAAGCTGCATTAATCAAAACAGTATGGTCCTGGAACAAAAACAAACACATATGGAATGGAAAGAGAGGTCCCAAATAAACCCATGCACATATGGTCAATTAATCTATGACAAAGGAGGCAAGAATATACAATGGGGAAAAGACAGGCTCTTCAATAAATTGTGTTTGGAAAATTAGACAGCTACATACAAAAGAATGAAATTGGACCACTTTCTGAAACTATATACAAAAGAAACTCAAAATGGTTTAAAAACTTAAATGGAAGACCTGAAACCATAAAACATCTAGAAGAAAAGAGAAGCATAGATACACACTTTCACATCAGTCTTCACAATATTTTGGGGGTTCTATCTCCTCAGGCAAGAGCGAAAAAAAAACAAAAAAGAAAACTTATATGGGACTACATCAAAATATAAAGCTTTTGCAAAGTTAAGTAAACCATCAACAAAATGAAAAGCATCCTACTAAATAGGAGAAGATATTTGCAAACAGTATCTGATAAGGGATTGACATACAAAATATACAAAGAATTCTTACAACTCAACACCAAAATAAACAAACAACCTGATTACAAAATGAACAGGGGACCTGTAGACATTATTCTAAAGAAGACATACAGACAGCCATCAAATACATGAAAAGATGCGCAACATCACTAATCATCAGGTAAATGCAAATCAAAATCACAATGAGATTACCACCTCCCACTTGTCAGCTTCTATTCAAAATGACAACAAATAACAAATGTTGGTATGGACGTGGAGAAAAAGGAAACTCATGCACTGTCAGTTGGAATATAAATTGTTGTAGCCACTTTTGAATACAGTATGGAGATTTTGCAATAAATTTAAAAAATAGAACTAGAAGAGAGATAAAGATGGTGGAGTAAGAGGATGCTGTGCTCACCTCCCATTAGAAACACATAAAAAATAACAACTACATATAGAGTGAGTGACTCTTGCTGAAATAGGCCTGGAGATAGCAGAACAGCTATTCTATGATGAAGGTTGTAAAGAAAGATCCACACAGAGTCAGGTAAGAAAAGGGAAGTGATCTGGTCAAGGCATGCATCCTTAGCAGGAGATATTGAAGAAGAGTGGGATAACATAGACATGGGGATCCTCACTGGGGAACAAGTGATTTAAGCCAAATAATAGGCACCCCAGCCTTAAGTCTGACACTGGGAATACCAGATCAATTAGCTGGTTTGAAAACCAGTGGGGTTTACTGGAGGGCAGTAATAAACCACTAAACTGCTATTTTCTTTTATTGAAGTATAGTTGATTTACAATATTGTGTAAGTCTCTTTTTCAGATTCTTTTCCCTTATAGGTTATTGCATAATATTGAGTACAGTTCCCTGTGCTATATAGCAGGTACTTATTGGTGATCTGTTTTATACATAGTAGTGTGTATATGTTAATCACAGCCTCCTAATTTATCCCTCCCCCCACTGCCCTTTCCCCTTTGATAACCGTAAATTTGTTTCCTGTGTCTGTGAGTCTCTTTCTGTTTTGGAAATAAGTTCAGTTGTGTCTTTTTTTCCTTTAGATTATAAGCAATATCATATGATATTTGTCTTTCTCTGTCTGGCTTCCTTAACTTAGTATGATGAACTCTATCTAGGTCCATCCATGTTGCTGCAAATGACATTATTGCATTCTTCTTTATGGCTGAGTAATATTCCAGTGTGTGTGTGTGTGTGTGTGTGTGTGTGTGTGTGTGTGTGTGTTTATGTTCACATTTATATACATACCACATCTTCTTTATCCATTCATCTGTTGATAAACATTTAGGCTGCTTCCATATCTTGGCTATTGTAAATAGTGTTGCAATGGACATTGGGGTGCACGCATCTTTTCAAATTATAGTTTTCTCCAGATAAATGTCCAGGAGTGAGATTGCAGGATCATATGGTAGCTCTATTTTTAGTTTTTAAAGGAACCTCCATACTGTTCTCCATAGTGGCTGCACCAATTTACATTTCCACTAACAACGTAAGAGGGTTCCTTTTTCTCCACACCCACTCTAGCATTTATTATTTGTAGACTATTTGATGATGGCCATTCTGACTACTGTGAGGTAAAGAACTCACTCACAGATTGCCTACTTCCCATCACAGCACAGAGACAGCAGACTGAAAATGGCCTGAGACTCTGGCCAGCTTACCAGGACCACCCCACCACACCTCCCAGTCCACACAAGGCTCCTGCTCCAAGGCCGTCTTGCTCTGGTGTTATTCTCAACTATGATAGAGGCTGATGTTGCAAATGTGAGTGCACACACTTGGAGGGAACAGAGCCAGCTCAGACTCCAGCCTTGTTTCTAACCAAGGCAGAAACATCCAGTGTCAATTCTTGCATCCCTGCACACACTCCTGATGGAGCAAAGCTAACTTCAGATTGAAGAATGCCATCACTGAGTGCCTGTCCTTGTGCACACTTGGGAGAGAACAAGGAAAGCTCAGTGGTATGGCACCAACACCTCCAACCCTGAACCAGACTCTAACCAAGGTGCACACACCAGGGGACAGGTAAAACCAGCACAGAAGTGCAGCCCCAAGCACTCAGGCCCCCGTCACTTCTCCACCCAAGTGTCGTGAATGATACATTTTATCAGTTGAACTTAATAGGTATAAATGGGACATTCCATCCCAAAACAGCAGAATACACAATTTTTCAAGTGCACATGGAACATTCTCCAGGACAGATCACATGTTAGGCCACAGGACAAGTCTCAATAAATATAAAAGGGTAGAAATCATATCAAAAATATTTTCTAACCACAAATGTATGAAAGTAAAAATCAATCACAGGAAAAAATGAGAAAAACACAAACATATGGAAACTAAATAACATGCTACTAAAAAAATCCCTGAGTCAAGAAAGAAATCAAAGAGTAAATTAGAAAATGTCTTAAGACAAATAAAAATAAAAGCACAATTAAAATAAATTAAAATAAAATAAAAACCCAGGGGATGTTGCAAAATTAGTTCTAAGAAGGAAGTTTACAGGGATACAGTCCTACTTCAAGAAACAAGAAAAATCTCAGGAAAACAACCTAATCTACCATCTAATGAAATATAAAAAGAAAAATAAACAAAGCCCAAAGTCTGCAGAAGAAAGGAAATAATGATGATCAGAGTGCCTACAAACCAAGGATCAGAATATAGAATCAGGCTTTTGGTCTCTAAATAAAACAGAGACCAAAAAACAATAAAAATATCCACGAAGGCCAGAGATGGTTCTTCAAAAAGATAAACAAATTTATATGCCTTTAGCCAGGCTCATTAAGAAAAAGAGAGAGGACCCCCAAAAACAAAATAAAAACAAACAGAAGAGAATATTATGAACAGTTATCTGCCAACAAATTAAAAAACCTAGAAGAAATGGATAAATTGCTAGAAATATACAGTCCTCCAAGACTGAATCAGGAAGAAATAGACAATCTGAACAGATTGATCACTAGTAGTAAAATTGAATAAGTGATCCAAAAACTTTGAACAAATAAAATTCAAGGACTGGATGGATTCTCACGGGAATTCTACCAAATATAAGAATAAGGGTTAATACTTCCTCTTCTCAAACTATTTCCAAAAATGTGAAGAGGAGGGAACACTCCCAAATTCATTCTACAAGGTCACCATTACCCTGATGCCAAAAGCAGAAAAAGACACTACACAGAAAGAGAAAATTACATGCCTTTTATCCCTGATGAATATAGATGCAAAAATCCTCAACAGAATATTAGGAAACAGAATTCAACAATATATAAAAAAGAGTCATACACCATGATCAAGTGGGATTTATTCCAGGAATGCAAGGATAATTCAGTGTCTGCAAATCAAACAATGTGATCCACAAATCAAACAAAACAAAGAATAAAAATCACATGTAATCTCATTAGACACAGAAGCAAGCATTTGACAAAATTCAACACCCATTCATGACTTAAAAATAGAAACTCTACAAAGTTGGTGCAGAGATAACATATCTCAAAATAATAAAGGCCATTTTTGACAAACCTATACCTAACATCAATCTCAATGGTGAAAAACTGAAGGCCTTTCATCTAAAACTAGAAACAAAATATGGGTGCTCACTCCCACCATTTTTATTTAACATAGCATTGGAAGTCATAGAAATCAGAAAAGAAAAAGAAATCAAAGGCATCCAAATTGGAAGAGAAGTAGTAAAGCTATCACTCTTTGTAGATCACATGATACAATATATAGAAAATCCTAGTTCCTCTATGAAAAAAACCTATTAGAACTAATAAATGGATTCAGTAAGGTTTCAGGAAAAAAGGTTAAAATATAGAAATATGTTGTTTTCTATACACTGATAATGAACTTTCAGAAAGAGAAAGCAAGAAACCAATCCCATTTACCATCAAATACAAACAAATGAAAACTTAGCACTAAACTTAATCAAGGAAGTTAAAGACCTCCACTCTGAAAACTACATGACATTGATGAAGGAAATTGAAGACAATACAAATAAATGTAAAGATACCCTGTGTTCAGGGATTGGAAGAATTAATATTGTTAAAATTTCCATACTACCCAAAGCAATCTACAGATTTAATGCAATCCTTATCAAAATACCCATGACATTTTTCACAGAACCAAACAAATAATCTTAAATTTTGTATGAAATCAAACAAGACAACAAATAGCAAAGCAATCTTAAGAAAAAAGAACAAACCTGGAAGCATAACCATTTCTGACTTCAGACTCTAACATAAAGCTATGGTAACCAAAACAATATGATTCCAGCACCAAAACAAACAAATAGATCTATGGAATAGAATATAGAGCCCAGAAATAAACCCACCCACACATGGTCAATTAATCAGCAACAATGGAGGCAAAAACATACAATTTTGAAAACATAGTCTCTTCAAAAATGGTGTTGGGGCTTCCCTGGTGGCAGAGTGGTTAACAATCTGCCTGTCAATGCAGGGGACGTGGGTTCGAACCCTGGTCCGGGAAGATCTCACATGCTGCAGAGCAGCTAAGCCCGTGCTCCACAACTACTGACCCTGTGCTCTAGAGCTCAAAAGCCACAACTACTGAGCCTGCACACCACAACTACTGAAGCCCGCGCACATATAGCCCATGCTCTGCAACAAGAGAATCCACTGCAATGAGAAGCCCATGAACTGCAACAAAGAGTAGCCCCTGCTCGCCTCAACTAGAGAAAACCCATGCACAGCAACAAAGACCCAATGCAGTCAAAAATAAATAAATAAAATAAATAAACTTATTAAAAAATGGTGTTGGGAAACTGGACATATAAAAGAATGAAATTGGAACATTTTCTCACACCATATACAAAAATAAAATAAAAATGGATTAAAGGTCTAAATGTAAGACAAGAAACCATACAACTGCTAGTAGAAAACATAGGCAGCACACCTTGACATAAGTCTTAGTAATATTTTTTGGATTTGTCTCCTCAAGTAAGAGAAACAAAAGCAAAAATACACAAATGGAACCTAAATAAACTTAAAAGCTTTTGCACAGCAAAATAAACCATTAACATAAAGAAAAGACAACCTACTGCATGGGAGAAGATATTTGCAAATGAGTTAATATTCAAAATATATAAAGAGCTCATATAACTCAATATTAATGAAACAAACAACCCAATTAAACAATTGACAGGAGATGTGAATAGACATTTTTCCAAAGAAGACATACAGATGGACAACAGACACATGAAAAGATGCTCAACATCACTCATCATTAGGGAAATGCAAATCAAAACAAAATGATAGGGGCTTCCCTGGTGGCACAGTGGTTGAGTGTCTGCCTGCCAATGCAGGGGACACGGGTTCGAGCCCTGGTCCAGGAAGGTCCCACATGCCGTGGAGTGGCTGGGCCTGTGAGCCACAACTACTGAGCCTGCGTGTCTGGAGCCTGTGCTCAGCAACAAGAGAGGCCGCGATGGTGAGAGGCCAGCGCACCATGATGAAGAGTGGCCCCCACTCACCGTAACTGGGGAAAGCCCTCACACAGAAACGAAGACCCAACACAGCCAAAAATAAATAAATAAATAAATAATTTTAAAAAATGATATATTGGTTTAGATCTGTCAGAATAAACATCATGAAAAAGACAATGTATAATAAATATTTTTGAGGATGTAGAGAAAAGGCAACCCTTGCGGAAATGTAAATTGTTAGAGTCTTTATGGAAAACAGTATAGAGATTTTCAAAAAATTAAAAATAGCACTACCATTTGATCCAGTAATTCCACTTTTGGGTATATATCCAAAGAAAACAAAAAGACTAATTTGAAAAGATATACGCACCTCAATGTTTTAGCAGCTTTATTTACAATAGCCAAGATATGGAAGCAACTTAAGTGTCCATCAACAGATAAATGAATAAAGAAGATGCAGTGTAGATATAGCTTTACACAGGAATATTACTCAGCCATAAAAAAGAAAGAAATTTTGCCTTTTGAAACAACTTGGATAGAGTTGGAGAAAATTATGATTAGTGAAGTAATTCAGAGAAAGACAAATACCATAAGGTTTTGCTTACATGTGGAATTAAAAAGTAAAACAAACAAATGAATATAACGAAACAGAAACAGATTCATAGTACAGAGAACAAACTATTGGTTACCAGTTGGGAGTGGTATGGAGAGAGGGTCATGATAAAAGAAGGGGATTGAGAGGTACAAACTGTTAGGTTTAAAATAAATAAGACACAAGGATGTAAGTACAGGACAGGGAATACTGAATCTAAAGATTCAATGCTATTCCCATCAAAATCCAAAAGGCATTTTTACAGAAATAGAAATAAGGTCCTAAACTTTATATGGAACCACAAAATGACCCAGAGGTGCCAAAGCATTCTTAGAAAGAAGAATGTTGGAGTCATCACACATCCTGCTTTTAACATATATTACAATGCTACAGTAAGCAAAACGATATGGTCTTGGTATAAAGAAACGCATGTAGATCAATGGAACTGAATAGAAAGTTCTGGGGGTGGTCAAGATGGTGGAGTAGGAGGATGTGGAGCTCACCTCCCCTACAATCACATCAAAAATATATCTACATGTAGAAGAATTCTCACAGAAAATGCTAACTGGAAACTGGTAGAAGAATTCTTATGCAACCAAACCTGCAAGAAAGATCTCCATGTAACCTGGAAGGACAGGGGAAAAAAGGCATCAGGTTGGGAATTGTGACCCTGGGAGGCATCTGTACGGAAGAGAAGGACTGCATTGGTGGACCCTTGCCCCGGGAGTTAGCAGGGCATCCAAGTTCTCGGGCCCTTCACAGAAGAGACAGGCTCTCTTGCTTGCTGGGAAATCTGCTGAGACAGATAGAAGGGCTGAAGAAGCATAAATTCTACTTGCAAGGAGTATCTGCATGCTGATTTAATGACATCCAAGGCTGAGAGAACCTAGTACTGGCGACTGCTGCTTTACTGCACTTCTCAATCCAAAGGGCTGAACACCCTGGCCCCAATCACTGCACACCAAGCCTGGGGTAAGATCTCTGCAGAGATTCGGTCTAGCTGCACAGAGACAGATTGAGGTTCAGAGTTGTGATCCAGGTGGAGCTACAGAGGCCATAGTCAGTTGGGTGCACAGAGCAATGGATATAACAATGGGGGATATCAGCATGCATATGGGGGGGTTCCCACAAAAGCGTGCAGTGGCTAAGCACTGAATCTCGGGCAGACGGGCCCTGGAAGAGGACTCATCTAGCTAAGCAGAGGCAGCCCAGAGGGTCTGTAGTGTGGCCCAGGTTGGGTGGTGATGACCAGTGTCAGTGTGTGCAGAAATACACAGAACTTCCTCTCTCAGTGAGAATGCTTCAGCTCCTCCCACTCCATAGTGCAGCTTAGCACTAGATCTGGGTTAAATAAGTCCTGAGATAATCCTGCCACAGAGGCAGCCAAGATACTAGGTGGCAATGCAGCCACCTCAATTCCTGCATTCACAAAGCCCTGACACCCCCAGCCCCAGCCAACTCCACACCACAGCCTAGCACTAGATCTTGGACAAACAACAGAGAAAGACACAAACGTGCGCTGTTTCTGAGCAGAACTGAATATGCCTACATAGAGAACACATAGATTAAAAACAATTTAAAAATTGTAAAAGTAGTTACAACTACAATTAACAATAAAAGGATGAGCATGAAGATGTAAAACGGGACATAAAATCACAAAATGTGGGGGAGGGGAGTATAAAAATGTATATATTTTAGAATGTGTTTGAACTTGAGTAACTATCAGATTAAAGCAAGTAGATACAGTTATGGGTCAACATAGTTGAACTCCATGGTAACCACAAATAAAAAGTATACAATAGATTCACAGAAACTGGAAAGAAAGGAAATCAAGCCTATTACAAAAGAAAATCATCAAAAAACAAAAGGGAAAAAAAAGAAGGAATGAACAGAGAAGAACTACAAAAACAACTTGGAAACAAGGATTAAAATGACAATAAGTACATACTGATCAATAATTAGTTTAAATGTCAATGGACTAAATGCTCGAATCAAAAGACATAAAGCTGCATATTGGATAAGAAAACAAGAACCTACAATATGCTGTCTAAAAGAGACTCACTTCAGGGTGAAAAACACACAGACTGAAACTGAGGGAATGGAAAAGATATTTCATGTAAATGGAAATGACAAAAAAGCAAGGGTAGCAATATTCATATCAGACAAAATAGAGTTTAACACAAAAGCCATAAAGAAGACAAAGAAGGGCATTATATAAAGATGAAGGGATCAATACAGAAAGAAGATATTACACTCATTAATATATATGCACTGAATGTAGGAGAACCTGAATATAAAAACAAATACTAAGAGACAAAAAGGGGAAAATTGGCAATACAATAATAGTAGGGGACTTTAACACCCCATTGATATCAATGGACAGATCATCCATACAGAAAATCAATAAGTCAACAGAGGTCCTAAATAACACAATAGACCAGTTGGACTTAATTGACATCTACAGGATACTACATCCAAATAATAATAATAACAAACATTCTTTTCAAGCATACAATGGAATATTCTCTAGGGTAGACTACATACTAGGTTACAAAGAAAGTCTCAACAAATTCAAGAGGATATAAATTATTTCAAGCATCTTTTCTGATTACAATGGTATGAAACTAGAAATCAGCCACAGAAAGAAAAACAAGGAAAGAACAAACATATGGAAGTTAAAAAACATGTTACTAAAAAGCCAGTGGGTCAACAATTAAATCAAAGAAGAAATCAGAAAATACCTTGAGAAAAATGAAAATGAAAACATAACATTACAAAATCTATGAGATGCAGCTAATGCAGTTCTAAGAGGGAGGTTCAGAGCGATCAAACCTTCCTCAATAAACAAGAAAAATCTAAAATAAGAAACCTAAGCTACCACCTAATAGAATTAGAAAAGAGAATAAACAAAGCAAACAGAAGGAAGGAAATAATAAAGATCAGAGAGGAAATAGATAAAAAATAGAAAAGATCAGTAAAACCAAGAGGTGATTTTTTGAAAAGATAAACAAAATTGAAAAACCTCTAGTCAGGCTCACCAAGAAGAAAAGAGAAAGAACCCAAATTAACAAAACAAGAAATGAAAGAAGAGAAATAACAACCAATACTGCAGAAATACAAAAAAATCACATGAAAATATTATGAACAGTTGTATGCCAAAAAATTGGAAACCTAGAAGAAATGGACAAGTTTCTAGAAACATACAGCCTTCCAAAACTGAGTCAAGAAGAAGCAGATAATTTGAACAGACCAATCACTAGATGTGAAATAGAATTTGTAATAAAAAAAAAAAATCCTTGCAACCAAAGCCCAGGACTGGACAGCTTAACTGGAGAATTCTACCAAGCATACAAAAACTTAGACCTATCCTTCTCAAGCTATTCCATGAAAATGAAGAGGAGAGAACATTCCCAAATTCATTCCATGAAGTCGCAATTAGCCTGATAACAAAAAAAGAAAAAAACACTACAAAAAAAAGAAAATTACAGGCAAATCACTTTTATGAATATAGATGCAAAAATTCTTAACAAAATATTAGCAAACCAAACCCAGCTATACATAAAAAGGATCATACACCATGATCAAGTTGGATTCGTTCCAGGGTTACAAGGATGATTCAGCACATGAAAATCAATCAATGTGATATACCACAGTAACAAAAGGAAAGACATAAATCACATGATCGTTTCAATTCCTGCAGAAAAAGCATTTGACAAAATTCAACATCCACTCATGATAAAACTCTTACCAAAGTGGGTATAGAGGGAACATATCTCAACGTAATAAAACCCATTTATGACAATTCCAAAGCCAACATAATACTGAACAGTGAAAAGCTGAAAGCCTTCCTGGTAAATTCTGGATCAAGGCAACGATGCCCACTCTCACCACTTCTATTCAACATAGTATTAGGAAGTCCTAGCCATAACAATTGGACAAGAAAAAGAAATAAGAAGTGTCCAACTCAGAAAGGAATAGGTAAAACTGTCACTATTTGCAGATGTCATGATCTTCTATATAGAGAACCCTAAAGTTGCCACACAAAAACTATTAGAATTTAGCAAAGTAGTAAGATACAAGATTAGTTTAGAGAAATCTGCTGCATTTCTTTACACTAATAATGAAACACCAGAAAGAAAAAGTTTTTTAAAAATCCCATTTAAAATCACATTTAAAAAAAATACCTAGTAATGAACTTAACCAAGGAGGTGAAAGATTTATATGCTGAAGATGATAAAACACTGATAAGAAAATTGAATATGATTCAAATAAATGGAAAAAATATTCCATGCTCTTGGATTGGAAGAATTAATATTGTTAAAATAGTCACACTACACAAAACCATCTGTGGATTTAATACAATCTCTGTCAAATTACCCATGACATTTTTTACAGAACCAAAACAAATAATCCTAAAATGTATATGGAACCACAAAAAGAAAGAAAATTGAAACTGTGTCAAGTAACTTTTCTGACCACAACACTATGAGGCCAGATATCAATTACAGGAAAAATTCTGTAAAAAAATACAAACACATGGAGGTTAAACAATACACTACTAAATAACCAAGAGATCACTGAAGAAATCAAAGAGGAAATCAAAAAATACCTAGAAACAAAAGACTATGAAAACACGATGACCCAAAACCTATGGATTGCAGCAAAAGCAGTTCTAAGAGGGAAGTTTATAGCAATACAATCCTAACTCAAGAAACAAGAAACACATCAAATAAACAACCTTACCTTACACCTAAAGCAATTAGAGAAAGAAGAGCAAAAAACCCCAATGTTAGCAGAAGGAAAGAAATCATAAATATCACATCAGAAATAAATGAAAAAGAAATGAAGGAAACAATAGCAAAGATCAATAGAACTAAAAGCTGGTTCTTTGAGAAGATAAACAAAATTGTCAAACCATTAGCCAGACTCATCAGGAAAAAAAGGAAGAAGATTCAAATGAATAGAATATTAGAAATGAAAAAGGAGAAATAACAACTGACACTGCAGAAATACAAAGGATCATGAGAGATTACTACAAACAATTAAATGCCAGTAAAATGGGCAACCTGGAAGAAATGGAAAAATTCTTAGAAAAGCACCACCTTCTGAGGCTGAACCAGGAAGAAATAGAAAATATAAACAGACAAATCACAAGCACCATAATTGAGGCTGAGATAAAAATCTTCCAACAAACAAAAGCCCGGGACCAGACGGCTTCACAGGCGAATTCTATCAAACATTCAGAGAAGACTTAAGAACTATCCTTTTCAAACACTTCCAACATAGAGCAGAGAGAGGAACATTCCCAAACTCATTCTATAAAGCCACCATCACCCTGATTCCAAAACAAACAAAGATGTCACAAAGAAAGAAAACTACAAGCCAATATCACTGATGAACATAGATGCAAAAATCCTCAACAATATACTAGCAAACAGAATCCAACAGCACATTAGAAGGATCATACACCATGATCAATTGGGTTTTATCCCAGGAATGCAAGGATTCTTCCATATATGCAAATCAATCAATGTTGTAAACCATATTAACAAATTGAAGGAGAAAAACCATTAGATCATTTCAATAGATGCAGAAAAAGCTTTCAACAAAATTCCACACCCATTTATGATAAAAAACCATCTAGAAAGTAGGCATAGAGGTAACTTACCTCAATATAATAAAGGCCATATATGACAAACCCACTGCCAACATCATTCTCAATGGTGAAAAACTGAAACAATTTCCGCTAAGATCTGGAATGAGACAAGGTTGTCCACTCTCACCACTGTTATTCAACATAGTTTGGGAAGTTTTAGCCACAGTTATCAGAGAAGAAAAAGAAATAAAAGGAATACAAATTAGAAAAGATGTAAAACTGTCACATTTTGCAGATGACATGGTACTATACATAGAGAATCCTAAAGACACTACCAGAGAACTACTACAGCTAATCAATGAATATGGGAAAGTAGCAGGATACAAAATAAATGCACAAAAATCTACTACATTCTTATACACTAACAAAGAAAAATCAGAAAGAGAAATTAAGGAAACCCTCTCATTTACCATAGCAACAAAAAGAATAAAATACCTAGGAATAAACGTACCTAAGGAGACAAAGGACCCTTATGCAGAAAAGTATAAGACAGTGATGAAAACATTAAAGATGATACAAACAGATGGAGAGATATACCATGTTCTTGGATTGGAAGAATCAACATTGTGAAAATGACTATACCACCCAAAGCAATCTACAGATTCAGTGCAATCCCTATCAAACTACCAATGGCATTTTTCATGGAACTAGAAAAAAAATTCACAATTTGTATGGAAACACAAAAGACCCCGAACAGCCAAAGCAATCCTGAGAAAGAAAATTGGAGCTGGAGGCATCAGGCTCCTGGACTTCAGACTACACTACAAAGCTATCAAGACAGTATGGTACTGGCACAAAAACAGAAATATAGATCAATGGAACAGGATAGAAAACCCAGAGATAAACCCACGCACATATGGTCACCTCATTTTTGATAACGGAAGCAAGAATATACAATGGAGAAAAGACAGCCTCTTCAATAAGTGGTGCTGAGAAAACTGGACAGCTACATGTAAAAGAATGAAATTAGAACACTCTCTAACACCATACAAAAAAATAAACTCAAAATAGATTAAAGACCTAAGTAAGTCCAGACACTATAAAACTCTTAGAGGAAAACATAGGCAGAACACTCTATGGCATAAATCACAGCAAGATCCTTTTTGACTCACCTCCTACAGAAATGGAAATAAAAACAAAAATAAACAAATAGGACCTAATGAAACTTAAAACCTTTTGCACAACAAAGGAAACCATAAACAAAATGTACACACAACACTCAGAATGGGGGATCATATTTGCAAATGAAGCAAGTGACAAAGGATTAATCTCCAAAATTTACAAGCGGCTCATGCAGCCCAATTAAAAAAAAAAAAAATCCAAAAATGGGCAGAAATCCTAAATAGACATTTCTCCAAAGGAGATATACAGATTGCTTAGAAACTCACGATAGGATGCTCAACATCACTAATCATTAGAGAAATGCAAAACAAAACTACAATTAGGTATCACCTCACACCAGTCAGAATGGCCATCATCAAAAAATCTACAAACAATAAATGTTCACGAGGGTGTGAATAAAAAGGAACCCTCTTGCACAGTTAGTGGGAATGTAAATTGATACAGCCACTATGGAGAACAGTATGGAAGTTCCTTAAAAAACTAATTACCATATGACCCAGCAATCCCACTACTCGGCCTATACCCTGAGCAAACCATAATTCAAAGTGAGTCATGTACCACAATGTTCACTGCAGCTCTATTTACAATAGCCAGGACATGGAAGCAACCTAAGTGTCCATCAACAGATGAATGGATAAAGAAGATGTGACATGTATACACAATGGAATATTACTCAGCCATAAAGAGAAATGAAATTGGGTTATATGCAGTGAGGTGGATAGACCTAGTGTCTGTCATACAGAGTGAAGTATGTATGCTAACACATAAACATGGAATCCAAAAAATAATAATTTCTGAAGAACCTAAGGGCAGGACAGGAATAAAGATGCAGACGTTAGAAAATGGACTTGAGGACACGAGGAGGGGGAATGGTAAGCTGGGACGAAGTGAGAGAGTGACATGGACATATATACACTACCAAATGTAAAATAGATAGCTAGTGGGGAGCAGCCGTATAGCACAGGGAGATCAGCTCAGTGCTTTGTGACCACCTAGAGGGGGGGATAGAGAGGGTGGGAGGGTGATGTAAGAGGGAAGATACATGGGGATATTTGTATATGTATAGCAGTTTCACTTTGTTATAAAGCAGAAACTAACAGACCAGTGTAAAGCAATTATACTCCAATAAAGGTCTTAAAACAAAAAAGAAGAGTTGACATATATATACAACAAAATATTACCCAGCCATAAAAAATAATGAAATATTTTAATGTGCAGAAACATGGGTGGACCTAGATAATATTATACTTAGTTAAGAGAGTCAGAGAGATAAAGACCCATAGTATATGATATCAGTTATATGTGGGATCTAAGAATAGTTCAAATGAATTTTTCTCCAAAACATAAACAGACTCACAGACCTAGAAAACAAACTTATGATTACCATAGGTGAGAGGGAGAGAGAGAGAGCGACAAATTATGGATATGGGATTAACAGATACAAACTACTATACATAAAATAGATAAGCAACAAGGATTTACTATATAGAATAGAGAATTATATTCAATATCTTGTCATAACCTGTAGTGGAATATAATCTGAATAAAATACCTGAATCACTTTGCTGTAAACATGAAATGAACACAATATTGTAAATTAGCTATATTCCAATAAAAGAGAAAGCTCAGAAATAAACCTACACACGTATGGTCAACCAATCTTTGACAAGGGTTCCAAGAACACACAAAGCGTAAAAATTAATCTTTTCAACAAATGGTTCTGGGAAACCTGGAGAACAACATGCAAAATAAATGGACCCCTACCTACCACTATACACAAAAATCAACTCAAAATGAATAAAAGACTGAAATATAAGACTTGAAACTGTGAAATTCCCAGAAGTAAACAAAGGGAGAAAGCTTCCTGGTATTATTTTGGCCATAATTTCTTGTTTATGATATCAAAAGCACAGGCAACAAATTCAAAAATAGAGAAGTGGGACTACATCAATCTAAAAAGTTTCCATACAGCAAAAGAAAAAGAATGAGAAGGCAATATCCAGAATGTGAGAAAAGATTTGTAAAGTATCTATCTGAAAAGTGGTTAATTTCCAAAATATGTAAGGAACTGCTATAATTCAATATCAAAAAATCCCAAATAACCCCAATGAAAATGAGCAAAAGACTTGAACAGGCATTTTTTCAAAGAAAACATAGAATTGGTTAAGTTATATACATGGAAGGAGCTCAACATCATTAATTATCAGGGAAATGCAAATCAAAGTTCTCTGAATGTATGGTCATATGTTCATTGTACTTGAAGGGGGTGATGGATTCTAATGTGTCTGTAGAACTGGCTTCTTCTTCTTGGGATATTTGCAGACAAGATCATCAAACTCTTAGTATTACATAGATCGTGCATTCATAAACATTGATGGAGCTTCGACTCAGTGTCAAGACACTGTGTTAGGTTCTGGGGATAAAATGTTCAACAAGACTGGGTCTCTACTCTCAAAGAAATCCTTACCTAGTGGTTAGACAGACAAAGAAACAAAGAATTAAGAAGTGTGATAAGAACAATGCTGGAGATCTGCATGTGTCGTTATGTATGGTTCACTCTTACACATTATCTTTGCTCAGTGGCTGTCCAAAATTTTGCACACCTCCAAAGATTTATATCTCACTACCTTTCTAGGAACACGCCTCTATACAGCTGCCAACTAGCTCCCCAAGTCCTAGCAATGCAGAAAATGTTTCATAGCAGCTAAACACTGAGTGAAATTCAAAGAAAGAAAGCCAAAAGAGCAGCTCAATACAATAGAGCTCTGAAAGTTCACCAAAAAGGGCAAGTTTAAAGAACCAAAAAACAGCGATTCTTGAGATTATTATAGAGCTGGTAAAAATAATGAAGCAGTTTTATGTACATACTGACATGAAAAGAGCTTTAAAATATATGGTTAAGTGAACGAATCATGTTATAGAAGAATACACATGCTCCTGGAACTATGGTGCAGCTCTCCAACTCATGTCTTTAGTCTCTGAACACTTTGCTCTGGGTTCCAGCCTGGATTTGCAGGCTCTATGATGACCTCAGCCATATTTCTCACTGCTTCCCTCTGAGTCAAGGCCCTCAGAGGAGCCCAGCTATCATCCAAAACCTTATCTTCCATGTCTCCTCCCATGTCACATTTCATCTGAATGTACTCAGAGGATAAAGAAGGGAGATAACTAGACAGGAGTTAGAAGACTTGTTTCAGGGAGTTAATACTGCTACTGACTCACCATATAACTCTGAACAAATCTTTTCTTTCCCTTCTGTGGTCTGTTTCCCTTTTTGTATAATGAGGTGGTTGGGTTAGATCAGTGTTTTGAAACATTTTTGACACAATGGATGCTTTTATTCAAAGTTTACATGAAAAATAACTGTAAGATAGAAATAAGTGATATTTGATTTAATATATATTTTATAAATGAAATGTGGTGTTTACATACAAATTCAATAATGAAACCACAGATTATGTGGATGATCACAAACATTTAAAATCAGGATTTATAGATAGCAGTGGTATATTAACCTACATAACCAATGTATTCCTGCAATCTGTTTTGTTTAACTTATCCAGTGGAGCACAACTTATGCACCAGTCACTCTACTAGATGCGGGGAATATAGTGGAACACAAAACAGACATGGCCCTTATGCAAATGAAATTTACCATCTAGTAGAGAAGGCAATCTCACAAAAAATGCTAAGAGGCTAGATTTTATGTTGTGTTCTTATCACAAAACAGTAATAATAAATGAAGAGAGAGAGGGAAAATCTTGGAGGTGATGAGTATATTTGTAGCATAGATTGTGGTAATGATTTAACAGATGTATACTTATCGTCAAATTCATCAAGTTGTATACATTAAAAATTAACAGCTTTTTGTATACCAATCATGCCTAAATAAAGTGTTTTTTTTCATTTTTTAAAAAATATTTAAATCAAAAGTTTATTAAATATAAAAACAGAATAGATACAGTAATTTATATAGATTTGAGCATATTTGGGGAAAAAAATTCCTGTTAGTAATTGTAGGTGCTCATCTTATGCAGTAAATAAACACTAAGCTTCACAATATGAAATCATCTATATTAAATCTATGTGTCCAAATGTTTAAAAAACAAAACGATGGAACAGGGAAATGACATGAGGCAATATCTTCTTTTTCTTGTTTTTTGTGTTTTGTTTTTGTTGTTTTTATTTTGTTTTGTTTGCTGTGCTGCAAGACTTGCGGTATCTCAGTTCCTTGACCAGGGATGAAACCTGTGACCCCTGCAGTGGAAGCACAGAGTCCTAACCACTGGACTGCCATGGAATTCCATGAGCCAATGTCTGAACGAGAAGAGCCAGCCAAGTAAGAACCTGGGGAAGAGTATTACAAGAAAGAGAGGAATAATACTGAAGCTCAGAAAATGAGGGGCTAGTGGACTGAGATGAAGCTGGAGAAGGAGACAGGAGCCAGGGTTGTGGGCAGAATAAGGATTTTGTTTTCTGCCTCAGGACCTTTGCACTTGCTGTTCTCTCTGCCTGGAATAGATATCTGCAGGCTTCACTCTTCATCTCCTTAAGATATTTGCTTAAATATCATCTTTTTAAGCGAGAACTTTCTTGATCTTCCTACTTATAATTGAAATGACATTTTTGCCAGGCATCCTTAATCCTTCTCTTCTGCTTTATTTTTTCTGTACCGTTTATCACCATCCGAGATAATATATATTTTACTTATTCATCTGCATACTGTCTATCTCCTTGTACTAGAATACAAAATCCCTGAATGTCATGATTTTTTGCTGTGTGGTTCAATGCTGTATCCCCAGTGTCTAAATGCCTAACAGAATGGATGTTTGTGGTAAAGAGAACTGTAAAATGGCTCTCAAGATTCCTGTCTTTTTGTGTGCAGTTATTCAATAAAACACTAACCTGGGTACTGCTGTGAAGGGATTTTATAGATGTAATTACTGTCCCAGATTAGTTTGCACTAAGATAGGGAGATTATACAGGTAGACTTGATATGAGCCTTTAAAAGCAGAGTTTTCTTCAACTAGTGGTAGAAGAGAAAGCCAAAGTTTTAAAGCACAAGAAGTACTTGATGTGCTGGTGCTGGCATAAAATGGAGGAAGTTGAGAGTGGCCCCTGGCTGACAACAGGGAAGAAAACAGTCCTACAACAGTCCTATGATGACAAGAAACTGAATTATTCTGAAAATGAGAATGAACTTGGAAGTGAATTTTTCCCCAGAACCTCCAGATGAGAACTCAGCCCAGCTGCCACTTCCAACTTTATGATACTCTGAGCAGATAACCCAGCTGCAGAGTCCCCGTACTTCTAACCTGAAGAATGGTGAGATAATAAATGGATGTGGTTTTAATTCTCTAAGTTTGTGGTAATTTATTACATACAACAGAAAATTAATAAAGCACTTAGTAAATTTTTGTAAAAAAAAATGAATTATCCTGAGGGTAGTGGGAAATCGCTGAAGAATTTAAACAGGGGAGTGACATGAAAAAAAAAAAGTTCTAAAATGTTCATTTTGGCTACTGTATAGAAAAGGGGTTAGAGCAAAGGCCAGAGAATGGAAATTTGAATTTCTAGCATGGCTCTTGGAACAGAGGTGCCACCCTTCCATCTCCATCACTGTCTCCTAGGAGTAAAGTAGCTTATGAACATGGTACTTATGTATCCTCTGCACTCTAGCTCTTTGCTTGCAAAATATAGCAAAAGTCACGTTCAGTCGAGGTATATTTATTGAACACATACTGTGTTCTAGGCACTACAGTAGACAACCAAGACAAAAGTCATGAACTTTATATTCAAGTTGGGGAAGCTGACAATAAACAAATGGATATAAAATAAAACTTTAAGTAGTAATATAAGAGAAGTCCAAGAAGAAGGAACAGATAGTGCAAAGACATTAAAGAATGCATGAGCTTGATGGGATCAAAGGATGAAATTTAAAAATCTACTGTACTTGGCATACAGTGAATGAGAGAGAGAGTGGTATGAAATGGAGATGTGTTCAGAATCCAGATACATTGAGTCTTTTTGGTCATGATAAAATATGTTGGAGCAAGAGGTGGTATTCCCAGAAAAGATATAAATATGTAAAAGATCACTACGTGTTTGAGATGTGGCAAAAAGTCTGGTGTGCCTGGAACTTAGAGGAGAAAGCCGAAGGTGAGATGCACATACTTCTTGTTCTTTATGAAGAACATAAATATTCTGATCAGAAGATATCTTTTTGCTTGGCCCAGTGGTTCTTCCAGGGAAGGTGCAGTGGCATAGAGTCATCCTGAAAAGGCCTTCATTTCAAGGAAATGTCATGAGAAAGCTGAAAGCTAAAGGTCATTCAGAAACAGAGCTCATGTACTGAGAATGTTGCTCAGGACCTCAGGGGACCTGGGATTGGAAGATCCTTCTCCTTGAGTCACAATAACAATCTGGGGGAGATAAGAAAAATATCTTGGAGGTATAGGAGATCCTCATACATGAGAAGACCCCTGCAGACCAAGATTCTTTGAAAAGCTGCAGTGATAAAGTTGAGGGACTTGATGCACGTTCTTTCTGCAATGAAACTCAGGATTTTAGTGCAAAGGTAAACTTGCAAATATATGCCAACAAAGATATGCGAGATGATTTTCATCTAGAAGCAGAATAAAAATAATCCCATTCCTTGAGATTTGCTTTGAAAGACAGAGGAAGCTCTGCTTTCCCCTTATATCAGCTTTGGACCCACAGGCCTAGGCCATAAGCTTGAGAAACACTTTTGTGTCATAAAGACTCCTGAGAAAATAGGAATCTCAGGTTCTCAGACTTTATCACCACCTAAAATGTGTCTGGAACCTTTGAAACCTTGACAAAATCTTCAGTAGGTTTAAATCCACATTTGGGAGTGAGGTGGGAAGTAGAACTTGAAAGCAACACAGCAGAGATTAGCAGTAGATTGGGAAAAGTAGTAAAGAGAGAGCAAGAAAAGACCATCTTGGAGTAGGGTAGTGGTCTGAAGTGAGAATGCTGGCTGAGCCAATCAGAAGAAAAATGACCAGAAAATACCAGTGCAACACGTGTTCATTCCTAAGCAAATACCAGAAATAACCTGGGGAGGAAACTCTGGTAAGAGACGTGACTTCCTGTGGTAGTTGATGTACAGGCTGTTTGAGCTTTAAATGAAAGTGAAATTGCTGAAGAAGACCAAAGAACTTGAGTCTGTTGAAATCATGTCTCCATTACCTGGTGACAACAACCCATGTAGTAGTCAAGGACAATGGGTTTCAGAGTGTTCACTAACTTGCCTAAGGACACAAGCTGTGTGACACAGAAGATGAGGCTAAGATTTGAACCCAGACCTACTTGGCTCCAAAGCATAGTTTCATTGATCCACTATATCAGACTATAATAGCCAAAAGTAAATGTAAAAATTTAAGATTGTGACGGAAGAGTATAGTCTAATGTGGAAACTGATCATTGTCTTGGAGCCTGAAGTGGCAGGGACTTCCTTTCTTGCTGTTGCCACCATCTGGAGAGGGGTAGGCTATTTTCCACACTACTTACCAGGTGATTTGCCATCTTAGTATCATACCCTTGCCCTGAAAAGTTCATATTGAACTTATTCTAGATTCAGCTATATTGAAAAATAAAATAAGACCACAGTAAAAAAAAAACAACTAGACTCCTTGAAAGGTAATAGTTGTAAGAAGAGATCCTGTTCTGATTCAGGATAAAACTTCAGAATATGGTAAATTTTCACATTCTCCCTCATCCAACCCTAGTATGTGCCCCAATTGAAGATAATTATTTAAATGCAGTTGAACTGAATAACACATGGGCTGCAATTTCCTTAAAATCTATAAGTATGTCTTTCCCATGCTCCAACCACAGAGAAAAGGACTGGGGGCAAAATAGAGCATGGCTAACATTGAACCCCAAGCATGTGGAAAAATAGGTCATGATGTTCTGCAAACACCAGAGCTGGCCTGAGTTATCTGCCATTTATTAATTAATAATATTGTAATTCTTATTAATGATAACAATAGCAACATATTATTGTGGGACTTCATCCTGGAAGACTTGAAGCCCTTTATGAGAAACCTCTATGAATACCCATGCTCCTTTTTTTAGCATGGGTTCCTCCAGCCCCTAGGATCCAAGAAAGTTTTTTAGACTGTCACAGGACTCTGGCTACCAGCCCTTAGTTTGCAGCCCAGCTGAAATTCCATAGACTCCTTTGAGGGTCAGGAGAAATCTTGGCTCCCTCAAGCATGGGAAGAACGCTGTTAAGTGTGAGTTCTGAAGCAGGAGTATTACAAGCCTCTCTTTGAGACTTTGGCTGACCACTATTATTTTGTTTCTTGCCAGGAGGCATGAAAACAGCTTTTTATTATCTGCTTCCTCCCACTAGAATATAAGTACAGCAGAGAAGGAAAGCATCTGCCTTATTTAGGGCTCTATCTCCAGTTCCCAGAGCACTGGCTGGCACATACTAGTAACATTTATTTTATAAATATTATAGTAAATATTAGATCTAGTTCTGCATGTAAGGAGCCTGGAAATCTCCAATCTGTCTTAATGAGCAAAAAGTTTGAACACACTGAAAAATCAACAGCTCTTCTTGAATCTGTAAGAGGGGAGGACACAGTGAAAACTGCTGTCAGCAACATAGAAGGGAAAGACAGGCAAATATAGAGAGTCATGGCTTACCAAAGCAGAGACTCGCAAGCACAACTCACAGGACCCATTGCCAACATAGGAAAACTGGAATTGTAATCAACAATTTGCTGACGGCTCAGTGTGGACAACTCTTAGAGTTAAAAACTTCAAGAGGACCTGGGGACAGGGAGGATACAATTTTGTGAAATTCACTTCCAGGAACTCAAGCAGGTTTTCACAGTAAATAATGGAGAAAAATCCCCCAATAGAACAGAACTGAAATCCTAGAAATAAACCCACACATATATGGTCAACTAATATTTGACAAGGGAGCCAAGAATAGTCGATGGGGAAAGGATAGTCTTTTCAATAAATGGTGATGGGAAAACTGAATATCCACTTGGAAAAGAATGAAATTTGACCCTATCTTACACCACTCACAAAAAATTAACATGGATTAAGGACTTAAACATAAGACCTAAAACTATAAAACTTCTAGAAGAAAACAATGGAGAAAAGCTCCTTGACATTCATCTTGGCAATAACTTCTTGGATATGATACCAAAATCATAAGAAACAAAAGCAAAAATTAACAAATCAGACTCCATCAAGCTAAAAAGCTTCTGCACAAGAAAAGAAACAATCAGCAAAATGAAAGTGTAAGCTATGGAATGAGAGGATAAAAATTGCAGAGCCTATGTCTTATAAGTGGTTTCTATCCAAACTATATAAGTAACTTATACAATTCAATAGCAAAACAGCAAACAACTTGATTTTTTAAATGAGCAGAAGACTTAAACAGACATTTTTCCAAAGAAGAAATAAAAATTGCCAACAAGTACAGGAATAAGTGCTCAACAACACTAATCGGGAGAATACAAATCAAAACCACAATGATATATCATCTCACAACTGTTAAAAAGGCTATTATCAAAAAGACAAGAGATGACAAGTGCTAGTGAGGATATGGAGAAAAATGAACACTTGTGCTCTCACTGTTGGTTGGAATGTAAATTGATACAGCCACTATGGAAAACAGTATAGAGATTTCTCAAAAAATTAAAAGTAGCACTGTCCCACTTCTGGGTATAAATATGAAGAAGATGAAATGACTATCCCAAAGAGCTATCTGCACTTCTGTGTTTATTGCAACATTATTCACAATAGCCAAGACATGAAGCAACTTGTGTCCATTAACAAATAAATGGATATAGATAGATAGATTACATATATATATATATATATATATATATATATATATATATATATATATATATATATATACAGCCGTGGAATATTATTCAGCCATAAAAAGAAGGAAATCCTACCATTTGTGGCAACATGGATGGACCTCGACAGCAATATGCTAAATGAAATAAGTCACCCAGAGGAGGACAAATAATGATCCCACATATACATGATATCTAAAAACATCAAACTCATAGAAACAGAGAGTAAAATGGTGGTTACCAACAGCTGAGGCATGTGGGAAATAGGAAGGTATTGGTCAAAGAGTAGAAACTTTTAGTTATAAGATTAGTAAGTTCTAGGGATGACTATAATTAACAGTACCATACTGGATAATTTAAAGTTGCTATGAGAGTAGATCTTTAATCTTCTCATCATAAAAACAACAATAAAATGGTAATTAGCTGGAGTAAAGAATGTGTTAACAAACCTTTTGTTATATATATGTATCAAATTATTACAATATGCACCATTAATTTGCAATGTTATATGTCAATTATATTTCAGTACAGCTAGACGAAATAATCCCCTCCTGTTACTAGCAAAAGAAGGGGAAAACAAATTGTTTCAAAATATACCAGAGCACTTTGTTCTTCTTAACAAGGCCTGCCCTCAGGGAAACCTATCTAAACCACAGCCTAACCTACTAGCTATTGTCAGAGCCTAACTGACCAAGGGAAAGGGAAATATCCAACTCCAGTCAACTCTAGCCATCCTGTCCCACCTAAGCGGGGGGGGGGGGAAACTGAGATATTAATGGAGTCCACAATCCAGAGGCACAGGCTCACAAAATACTGAGATCTACTCATAGGACTATAGAACACTTCCCCAGCCCCACGTCTTACCATCACATTATTGAAATGACTTACAGTGATGATGCAAGGCATGAAAGAGAAAAGAATTAGGGTTATTTTGTTATTATAAGGTACTCACACTACCCATGAAGTGTCATGGCATTATTTGAAAGTGGACTTGGATTAGTTGTCAATATATATTGCAAAGTCTAAGGTAACCACTAAAAAATTCTAAAAGTCATATGGTAAATACGGAGAGAAAAATGGAATCATGTGAGATGATTAGTTAAAACGACAAAAGGCAGAAAAAAAGTGAGACACAAATAGGAACAAAGAACAGGGCAATGGAAAGAAAAACAGTAACAAATATTTTAGATATTAATCCAGTTATATCAATAGTTATTTTGAATCTCAGTAGTCTTACTGCACCATTTAAAAGACAGAGGTTGTCAGAGTAAAAAAAGACTCAACTATATGCTGTGTATAAGACACCCACATTAAATATAAGGACATATGTAGATAAAAAGAAAATTTAAGGAGAAAAATATATCATGCTAACACTATTCAAAAGGATACAGGATTTGGAACAACATGGATGGACATGAAGGATACTGTACTTAGTGAAATAAGTCATACAGAGAAAGACAAATACTGTATGTTATCACTTATAGGTGAAATCTAAAAAATAAAACAAATGAATGAATAAAACAAAATAGAAACAGACACAGATATAAAGAACAAACTAGTGGTTACCAGTGGGGAAAGGGAAAGGGGAAGGGGCAAGACAGGGAATAGGGGATTAAGAGTTACAAACTACTATGTATAAAATAAATAAGAATATTAAAAATAAATAAATAAATAAGATACAAGGATATATTGTACAGCACAGGGAATATAGCCAATATTTTATAGTAACTTTAAATGGTGTATAATCTATAAAAATACTGAATCACTATGTTGTACAACTGAAACTAACATAATGTTGTAAATTAACTATACTTCAATTTTTAAAAAGGATACGTGAGTAACTTTATTAATTTAAGACAGATTTTCTTTCCTTCAAAGAAAGGAAAGTTACCAGGGATAAAGAAGGGTGCTACATAATGATAAAGGGATCAATTCTCCAAGAAGATATAACAGTTTTTAATGTGCCTGGTGCCTAACAACAGAGCACCAAACTACATGAGGGGAAAACTGGTAGATCTGCAGGAAAAAATAGATGAAGCCACTATCATTGTTGGAGACTTCCACATCTCTCTGTCAGAAATGGACAGATTCAGCAGCAAAGCCATAGTTTAACTCAACAACACCAACAAGCAGTTGTATATTATTGACATCTCTAAGCTACTTCACCCAACAACAGCAGAATACAAATTCTTCTCAGCCCACATGGTATATTCACTAAGGTAGACCATATTCTGGTGATAAGAAACACTTTAACATATATAAAATAATATAAATCATACAATATCTGCTCTCAGACCACAGTGGAATTAAACTAGAAATCAATAACAGGATGATAACTGGACAATTTCAAAATATTTTAAAACCACACATAAATAATACATGGATCAAAGAAGAGATCTCAACAGAGATTTATAAATATTTTAAGATACATGAAAATGAATACACAACTTAAAAATGTTCGTAGATTCCAAAAAAAAGCAATATTTATAGGGAAATTTATAGTATTAAATGCATATATTAGAAAAGAAGAAAGAGCTACAGTCAATAATCTAGGTTTCCACCTTAGTAAATTAGGAAAAGAAGAGCAAATTAACTTCAAAATAAGCAGCAAAATATAACGAGAAATTAGAGCATAAATCAATGAAACTGAAAACAAGAACTCAATAGAAAAAAATCAATTAAGTCAAAACTTGATTCTTTGAAAAGATCAATAAAATCAATAAGCATCTAGCCAGGCTAATCAAGAGAAAAATAGAGTGGACACAAATTATTAACATCAGAAATGTAAGAGAGGACATTGCTACAGATCCTATCAAATTTAAAAGTATAATAAAGTGATACTAGGAACAACTCTGTGTTCTCAAATTTGATAACCCAGATGAAATGGATCAATTCCTTGAAAGAGGCAATTTCCTGAAATTCAAAAAGAAGAAATAGAGAATCTGAACAAGCCTATATTTCTTAAAGAAACTGAATCACTAATAACATTCCAAAACAGAAACCACCAAGCCCAGATGTGTTCACTGGCGAACTCTTTAAGGAAGAAATTACACCAATACTCTTGATCTCTTTCAGAGGACAGAAGCAGAGAGAATACTTCCTCACTCATTCTATGAGGCCAGCATTACCTTAATACCAAAACCAACAAAGACATTACAAGAAAAAAAAAAAAAACTACAGACCAATAACTCTCATGAATATGGATACAAAAATCCTAAAAATAATTAATAAATCACATCAAATAATATATAAAAATAATTGTACACCATGACCAAGAGGGATATATGCCTGGTATGTAAGGCTGGTTCAACTTTTGAAAATCAATTAATGCAATCTATCAAATCAACAGTATAATAAAAGAAAACTCACATGATCATATCAGTAGATTCAGAAAAAGCATTTGACATAATCTAAGTTATTTGTGATTAAAAATAAAACAGTAAACTTGGATAGAGAGGAACTTCATCAACTTGATGAAGAATATCTATAAAAAATCTACGATTAACATCATATTTAAAGGTGAGATACTAGACACTTTCCCACTATGATTAGGAAAAAGACAAGGATGACCTCTTTGACCACTCCTTTTGAACATCATACCAGAAAGACTAGCTAATGCAATAAGAAAAGGAAAAGAAATAAAAGTTATACAGGTATGGAAGAAATAAAGAAAACTATCTTTGTTCATAGATTGCATGATTGTCTATGCAGAAAATTCAAAAAACACTCCTGGAACTAATAATTAATTGTAGCAAGGTGTCAGGATACAAGGCTAATATACAAAAGTAAATTGCTTTCTATACCAGCAATGAACAAGTGGAATTTGAAATTTTTAAAAATACCATTTAAATTAGCACTCCCCAAAACGAAATACTTAAGTATCAATCTAGCAAAATATGTACAAGATCTATATGAGGAAAATGACAACACTGTTGAACATAATAAAAAAAAAAACTAAATAAATGAAGAGTTATTTCATGTTCATGGCCAGAAAGACTCAATATTGTTGAGATGTCAGTTTTTCCCAACTTGATCTATAGATTCAATGCAATCCCAAACAAAATTCAAGCAACTTATTTTTTGGGTATGGACAAATTGATTCTAAAATTTATATGGAGGGGAAAAGAACTCAGAAGAGCCTACACAATATGAAGGAGAAAAAGTTGTATGACTGACACTACTCAACATCAAGACTTACTATAAATTTACAGTAATCAAGACAGTGTGGTATTGGTGAAAGAACAGATATATAGATAAGTGGAACAAATTAGAGAGCCCAGAAATAGACTCACGTATTGCAGTCAACATATTTTTGACAACTGGGCAAAGGCAGTATAATTGAGTAAAGATAGTATTTTCAACAAATGGTGCTGGAACAACTGGACATCAAAAAGCAAGCAACTGGACATTAAAAAAGTATATCTAGGCCTTACATTATTCACAAGAATAAACTAGAAATGGACCACAGGCTTAAATATAAAATGAAAAATTATATAACTCCTAGAAGATAACAAAGGAAAACCTAGATGACCTTATGTATGTCAATGACTTTTTAGATACAACACTTTAAAGGCATACTCCATGAAAAAAATAATTGATAAGCTGGACTTCATCAAAACTAACTCTTGTTATCTGCAAAAGACACTGTCAAGAGAAAGAGAAGACAAGTCACAGACTTGGAGAGAAGTTTGCAAAAGACACATCTGATAAAGGACTATCATCCCAAATATACCAAAAAAATATTGGGTTGGCCAAAAAGTTCGTTCGGGTTTTCTGTACGATGCTACCAAAAACCCGAACGAACTTTTTGGCCAACCCAATACTTAAAACTCATCTAACAGAAAAAAGTCCTAACAGAAAAATGGGACAAAGACCTTGAGAGACACCTCACCAAAGAAGATATACTGATAGCAAATAAACATATGAAAACATGCTTCACACCATATGGCACAAGGGAAATGTAAAGTAAAAGAACAATGACACCACTACAAAATTACTAGAATAACCAAAATCAAGAACACTGACAACAACAAATGCTGACAAGGATGTGGAGCAACAGGAACTCTCATTTATTCATTATGGGAATGCAAAGTGGTACAGCCAGTTTGGAAGATAGTTTGATGATTTCTTACAAAGCTAAACATACTCAAGAAAGATGGCAAATAGGTCACTCCTAACTTCATTCCCCCCACAAAAAGAACAACCAACAACTATTCACGACCAAGCCAACACTGAAAAAATCCTAGAAAACAGGGATAAGGCGGAAGCACTCCCCTGGACCACAGAGGCAAATACATTTCATTAGAAGGCTAAGAAGAGTGGCTATATGCCAATGGCACTGCCCCTCCCCAAGGCCAGTGCAACTCCACATCAAGAGGTCTTCCCTGAGCCTATAGGTTCTCCAGTGAGAAAAGAGAGCCCAGGGTGAGATATCCAGCTCTCCCAGCATTGTGTGTTTTGCAAGCCCCCACTCCAGTCTCTACCCATGGGAATTGTGGAAGAATCTGTGGGAATTGACTTCTGGGCATCTAATTGTGACAGAGAAGGGAGAAGGGGCTTGCAACAACCAGCACTTTGATCTTGGAAGACTAAGTTCTTACCTTCAATGTCCAAGTAGTAGTCCCAAATGGCAGGTTTGCTCATCTGCAGAGCCAAGATAGTGGTACAGTGTGAACAGGGAATTTGGCATGGTGCAGGTCTGCTTAATTCACGTCCTCAAACTAAGAGCCTTTCTCACCCTGGAGCCTGGTCTGCCCCTGCCAGGACAAGGAAGCCTTGCCCACTGCTAAGTGTAGTTCCTAGCCCTGCCTGGACAGAACAGATGGGAGATGTGTAGCTCAGCAAAACGTAGCATAGAATACAGCAGGCAGAGCTGATCATTTGCATAACAAAGCCAGTGGCCCCATTTAGCAAGGGAACTTGGTGAGTGAATTAAAACTCCTAGAGGAAAACATACACGGAACACTCTTTGACATAAATCGTAGTGATATTTTTGACCTGTCTCCTAAAGCAAAGGAAATAAAAGCAAAAATAAACAAATGAGACCTAATTAAACATAAAAGCTTTGCACAGCAAAAGAAACCATCAACAAAATGAAAAGACAACCTACTGAATGGGAGACAATATTTGCAAATGATATGACTGGTAAGGGGCTAATATCCAAAATATATAATGAGTTCATACAACTCAACATCAAAAAACCCAAACAACCCAATTAAAAAATGGGCAGAAAACCTGAATAGACCTCTTCCAAAGAGGTCATGAATATGGCCAAGGCACATGAAAGGATGCTCAACATCACTAATCATCAGGGAAATGCCAATCAAAACTACAATGAGATATCATCTCACACCTGTCAGAGTGGCAATCATCAAAAATAACACAAATAACAAATGTTCATGAGGATGGGGAGAAAAGGGACCCCTAGTACACTGTTGGGGAGAATGTAAATTGATGCAGCCACTATGGAAAACAGTATGGAGGTTTCTGAAAAATCTAAAAATAGAACTACCATATGACCCAGCATTTTCATTCCAGGATATATATCTAAAAAATAAAACCAAAAAACATTAATTTGAAAAGATATATGCACCCTAATGTTCATGGCAGCATTATTTACAATTGCCAAGATATGGAAGCAAGCTAAGTGTTCATTAAGAGATGAATGGGGAGGGGGTTTCGGAAGATGGCAGAAGAGTAAGACGCGGAGATCACCTTCCTCCCCACAGATACATCAGAAATACATCTACACATGGAACTGCTCCTTTAGCACACCCACTGAACGCTGACAGAAGACGTCAGACCTCCCAAAAGGCAAGAAACTCCCCCACGTACCTGGGTAAGGCAAAAGAAAAAAGAAATAACAGACAAAAGAATAGGGATGGGACCTGCACCAGTGGGAGGGAGCTGTGCAGGAGGAAAGGTTTCCACACACTAGGAAACCCCTTAATGGGCGGAGACTGTGGGTGGCAGAGGGGGGAAGCTACGGAGCCACGGAGGAGAGCACAGACACAGGGGTGCGGAGGGCAAAACGGAGAGATTCCTGCACAGAGGATCGGTGCCAACCAGCACTCACCAGCCCGAGAAGCTTGTCTGCTCACCCGCTGGGGTGGGCGGGGGCTGGGAGCTGAGGCTCGGGCTTCGGAAGTCAGACCCCAGGGAGAGGACTGAGGTTGGCGGCGTGAACACAGCCTGAAGGGGTTAGTGCACCACAGCTAGCTGGGAGGGAGTCCGGGAAAAGGTCTGGGGATGCCGAACAGGCAAGAGACTGTTTCTTGCCTCTTTGTTTCCTGGTGCGGGAGGAGAGGGGAATAAGAGCCGTGCTAAAAGGAGCTCCAGAAATGGGCGCGAGCCACGGCTATCAGCTTGGACCACAGAGATGGGCATGAGACGCTAAGGCTGCTGCTGCAGCCACCAAGAAGCCTGTGTGCAACCACAGGTCGCTACCCACACTGCCCCTCCCGGGAGCCTGTGCAGCCTGCCACTGCCAGGGTCCTGTGATCCAGGGACAACTTCCCCGGGAGATCTCACGGCACGTCTCAGACTGCTGCAACGTCACGGTGGCCTCTGCCACTGCAGGCTCGCCCCCAATCTGAACCCTTACCTCCCCCCGGCCTGAGTGAGCCAGAGTCCCCGAAACAGCTGCTCCTTTAACCCCGTCCTGTCTGAGAGGGAACAGACGCCCTCAGGCGACCTACACGCAAAGGCGGGGCCAAATCCAAAGCTGAACCCGGGGAGCTGTGCGAACAAAGAACAGAAAGGGAAATCTCTGCCAGCAGCCTCAGAAGCAGCGGATTAAAGCTCCACAAACAACTTGATGTACCTGCATCTGTGGAATACCTGAATAGACAACAAATTACTCCAAATTGAGGAGATGGACTTTGGGAGCAAGATATATTATTTTTTCCCCTTTTCCTCTTTTTGTGAGTGTGTATGTGTACGCTTCTGTGTGAGATTTTGTCTGTATAGCTTTGCTTTCACCATTTGTCCTAGGGTTCTGTCCATCCGTTTTTTTTTCCTTTACTGGAAAAAACATTTTTTTCGTAATAATTATTTTTTATTTTTTAATTTAGGAACTTTATTTTATTTTATCTTACTTTATTTTATTTTATTTTAACCTCTTTCTTTATTTCTTTCTATTTTTTTCTCCCTTTTTTCTGAGCCATGAGGATGAAAGGCTCTTGGTGCTCCAGCCAGGCATCAGGGCTGTGCCTCTGAGGTGGGAGAACCAATTTCAGGACACTGGTCCACAAGACACATCCCAGCTCCACGTCATACCAAATGGCAAAAATCTCCCAGAGACCTCCATCTCAACACCAAGACCCAGCTTCACTCAACGAACAGCAAGCTACAGTGCTGGACACCCTATGCCAATAACTAGCAAGACAGGAACACAGCCCCATCCATTAGCAGACAGGCTGCCTAAAATCATAATAAGGCCACGGACACACAAAAACACACCACCAGACGTGGATGTGCCCACCAGAAAGACAAGACCCAGCCTCATCCACCAGAACACAGGCACTAGTCCCCTCCACCAGCAAGCCTACACAACCCACTGAACCAACCTTAACCACTGGGGACAGACACCAAAAACAACAGGAACTACGAACCTACAGCCTGCGAAAAAGAGACCAGACACACAGTAATATAAGCAAAATGAGAAGACAGAAAAACACACAGCAGATGAAGGAAAAGGTAAAAACACACGAGACCTAACAAATGAAGAGGAAATAGGCAGTCTATCTGAAAAAGAATTCAGAATAATGAGAGTAAAGAAGATCCAAAATCTTGGAAATAGAATAGACAAAATGCAAGAAACATTTAATAAGGACCTAGAGGGGGCTTCCTTGGTGGCACAGTGGTTGAGAATCTGCCTGCTGGTGCAGGGGACATGGGTTCGAGCCCTGGTCTGGGAAGATCCCACATGCTGCAGAGCAGCTAGGCCCATGAGCCACAACTACAGAGCCTGCGCATCTGGAGCCTGTGCTCCGCAACAAGAGAGGCCACGATAGTGAGAGGCCCACGCACTGCGATGAAGAGTGGCCCCCGCTTGCCACAACTAGAGAAAGCCCTCACACAGAAACGAAGACCCAACATAGCAATCAATCAATCAATCCATCAAAAAATCTTAAAAAAAAAAAAAATAAGGACCTAGAGGAACTAAAGAGGAACCAAGCAAAAATGAAAAACAGAATAAATGAAATTAAAAATACTCTAGAAGGGATCAATAGCAGAACAACTGAGGCAGAAGAACGGATAAGTGACCTGGAAGATAAAATAGTGGAAATAACTACTGCAGAGCAGAATAAAGAAAAAAGAATGAAAATAACTGAGGACAGTCTCAGACACCTCTGGGACAATATTAAACGCACCAACATTCGAATTATAGGGGTCCCAGAAGAAGAAGAGAAAAAAAAAGGGACAGAGAAAATATTTGAAGAGATTGTAGTTGAAACCTTCCCTAATATGGGAAAGGAAATAGTTAATCAAGCCCTGGAAGCACAGAGAGTCCCATACAGGAAAAATACAAGGAGAAACACGCCAAGACACATATTAACCAAACTAGCAAAAATTAAATATAAAGAAAACATATTAAAAGCAGCGAGGGAAAAACAACAAATAACACACAAGGGAATCCCCATAAGGTTAACAGCTGATCGTTCAGCAGAAACTCTGCAAGCCAGAAGGGAGTGGCAGGACATATTTAAAGTGATGAAGGAGAAAATCCTACAACCAAGATTACTCTACCCAGCAAGGATCTCATTCAGATTTGATAGAGAAATTAAAATCTTTACAGACAAGCAAAAGCTGAGAGAGTTCAACACCACCAAACCAGCTTTACAACAAATGCTAAAGGAACTTCTCTAGGCAAGAAACACAAGAGAAGGAAAACACCTACGGAAACAAACACAAAACATTTAAGAAAATGGGAATAGGAACATACATATCGATAATTACCTTAAATGTAAATGGATTAAATGCTCCCACCAAAAGGCGCAGACTGGCTGATTCGATACAAAAACGAGACCCGCATATATGCTGTCTACAAGTGACCCACTTCAGACCTAGGGACATATACAGACTGAAAATGAGGGGATGGAAAAAGATATTCCATGCAAATGGAAATCAAAAGAAACCTGGAGTAGCAATTCTCATATCAGACAAAATAAAATTTAAAATAAAGACTATTACAAGAGACAAAGAAGGACACTACATAATGATCAAGGGATCGATCCAAGTAGAAGATATAACAATTGTAAATATTTATGTACCCAACATAGCAGCACCTCAATACATAAGGAAAATACTAACAGCCATAAAAGGGGAAATGGAGAGTAACACAATAAAAGTAGGAGACTTTAACACCCCACTTTCAACAATGGACAGATCATTCAAAATGAAAATAAATAAGGAAATACAAGCTTTAAATGATACATTAAAGAAGATGGACCTAATTGATATTTATAGGACATTCCATCCAAAAACAACAGAATACACATTTTTCTCAAGTGCTCATGGAACATTCTCCAGGATAAATCATATCTTGGGTCACAAATCAAGCCTTGGTAAATTTAAGAAAATTGAAATCGTATCAAGTATCTTTTCCGACCACAACGCTATGAGACTAGATATCAATTACAGGAAAAGATCTGTAAAAAATACAAACACATGGAGGTTAAACAATACACTACTTAATAACGAAGTGATGACTGAAGAAATCAAAGGGGAAATCAAAAAATACCTAGAAACAAATGACAATGGAGACACGACGACCCATAAACTATGGGATGCAGCAAAAGCAGTTTAAAGAGGGAAGTTTATAGCAATACAAGCCTACATCAAGAAACAGGAAACATCTCAAATAAACAACATAACCTTGCACCTAAAGCAAATAGAGAAAGAAGAACAAAAAACCCAAAGTTAGCAGAAGGAAAGAAATCATAAAGATCAGATCAGAAATAAATGAAAAAGGAATGAAGGAAACAATGGTAAAGGTCAATAAAACTAAAAGCTGGTTCTTTGAGAAGATAAACAAAATTGATAAATCATTAGCCAGTCTCATCAAGAAAAAAAGGGAAGAAGACGCAAAACAACAGAATTAGAAATGAAAAAGGAGAAATAACAACTGACACTGCAGAAATACAAACGCTCATGAGAGATTACTACAAGCAACTCTATGCCAATAAAATGGACAACCTGGAAGAAATGGACAAATTCTTAGAAATGCATAACCTGCTGAGACTGAACCAGGAAGAAATAGAATATATGAACAGGTCAATCACAAGCACTGAAATTGAAACTTGTATTAAAAATCTTCCAACAAACAAAAGCCCAGGACCAGATGGCTTCACAGGCGAATTCTATCAATCTTTTAGGGAACAGCTAACACCTATCCTTCTCAAATTCTTCCAAAATATTGCAGAGGGAGGAACACTCCCCAACTAATTCTACAAGACCACCATCATCCTGATACCAAAACCAGACAAAGATGTCACAAAGAAAGAAAACTACAGGCCAATATCACTGATGAACATAGATGCAAAAATCCTCAACAAAATATTAGCAAACAGAATCCAACAGCACATTAAAAGGATCATACACCATGATCAAGTGGGGCTTATTCCAGGAATGCAAGGATTCTTCAATATATGCAAATCAATCAACGTGATACACCATATTAACAAATTGAAGGAGAAAAACCATATGATCATCTCAATAGATGCAGAGAAAGCTATCGACAAAATTCAACACCCATTTATGATAAAAGCCTTGCATAAAGTAGGCATAGACAGAACTTTCCTCAACATAATAAAGGCTATATATGACAAACCCACAGCCAACATCGTCCTCAATGGTGAAAAACTGAACCCATTTCCACTAAGATCAGGAACAAGACAATGTTGCCCACTCTCACCACTATTATTCAACATAGTTGTGGAAGTGTTAGCCACAGCAATCAGAGAAGAAAAAGAAATAAAAAGAATCCAAATCGGAAAAGAAGAAGTAAAGCTGTCACTGTTTAAAGATGACATGATACTATACATAGAGAATCCTAAAGATGCTACCAGAAAACTACTAGAGCTAATCAATGAATTTGGTAAAGTAGCAGGATACAAAATTAATGCACAGAAATCTCTGACATTCCTATACACTAATGATGAAAAATCTGAAAGTGAAATTAAGAAAGCACTCCCTTTTACCATTGCAACAAAAAGAATAAAATATCTAGGAATAATCCTACCTAAGGAGACAAAAGACCTGTATGCAGAAAATTATAAGACACTGATGAAAGAAATTAAAGATGATACAAATAGATGGAGAGATATACCATGTTCTTGGATTGGAAGAATCAACATTGTGAAAATGACTCTACTACCCAAAGCAATCTACAGATTCAATGCAATCCCTATCAAACTACCACTGGCAGTTTTAACAGAACCAGAACAAAAAATTTCACAATTTGTATGGAAACACAAATGACCCCAAATAGCCAAAGCAATCTTGAGAACGAAAAATGGAGCTGGAGGAATCAGGCTCCCTGACTTTAGACTATATTACAAAGCTACAGTAATCAAGACAGTATGGTACTGGTACAAATACAGAAACATAGATCAATGGAACAGGTTAGAAAGCCTAGAGATAAACCCAAGCACATATGGTTACCTTATCTTTGATAAAGGATGCAAGCATATATAGTGGAGAAAATACAGCATCTTCAATAAGTGGTGCTGGGAAAACTGGACAGGTACATGTAAAAGTATGAAATTAGAACACTCCCTAACACCATACACAAAAAAAAAAAAAACTCAAAATGGATTAAAGACCTAAATGTAGGGCCAGACACTATCAAACTCTTAGAGGAAAACTTAAGCAGAACACTCTATGACATAAATCACAGCAAGATCCCTTTTGACACAGCTGCTTGAGATATGGAAATAAAAACAAAAATAAACAAATGTGACGTAATGAAACCTAAAAGCTTTTGCACAGTGGAGAAACCATAAACAAGACCAAAAGACAACCTTCAGAATGGGAGAAAATATTTGTAAATGATGCAACTGACAAAGGATTAATCTCCAAAATTTACAAGTAACTCATGCAGCTAAAAAACCAAAAAACAAACAACCCAATCCCAAAATGGGCAGAACACCTAAATAGACATTTCTCCAAAGAAGATATATAGATTGCCAACAGACACATGAAAGAATGCTCAACATCATTAATCATTAGAGAAATGCAAATCAAAAGTACAATGAGATATCATCTCACAGCGGTCAGCATGGCCATCATCAAAAAATCTAGAAACAACAAATGCTAGAGAGGGTGTGGAGAAAAGGGAACACTCTTGCACTGTTGGTGGGAATGTAAATTGATACAGAGACTATGGAGAACAGTATGGAGGTTCCTTAAAAGCTAAAAATAAAACTACCATATGATCCAGCAATCCCACTACTGGGCATATACCCCGAGAAAACCATAATTCAAAAAGAGTCATGTGCAAAAATTTTCATTGCAGCTCTATTTACAATAGCCAGGACATGGATTCAACTTAAGTGTCCATCATCGGATGAATGGATAAAGAAGATGTGGCACATATATACAATGGGATATTACTCAGCCATAAAAGGAAATGAAATGGAGTTATTTGTAGTGAGGTGGATGGAGTTAGAGTCTGTCATACAGAGTGAAGTAAATCAGAAAGAGAAAAACAATTACAGTATGCTAACACATATATATGGTATCTAAGGGGAAAAAAAAAAGGTCATGAAGAACCTAGTAGCAAGATGGGAATAAAGACACAGACCTACTAGAGAATGGACTTGAGGATATGGAGAGGGGGAAGGGTAAGCTGGGACAAAGTGACAGAGTGGCATGGACATATATACACTACCAAACGTAAAATAGATAGCTAGTGGCAAGCAACCACATAGCACAGGGAGATCAGCTTGGTGCTTTGTGACCACCTAGAGGGGTGGCATAGGGAGGGTGGGAGGGAGGGAGATGCAAGAGGGAAGCGTTATGGGAACATATGTATATGTATAACTGATTTACTTTGTTATAAAGCAGAAACTAACACACCATTGTAAAGCAATTATACTCCAATAAAGATGTTAAAAAAAAAGAGGTGAATGGGTAAAGAAGATGTTGTATATATATACAATGGAATACTAGTTACCTATAAAAAAGAATAAAATTTTGCCATTTGTGACAACTTGGATGGACTTGGTGGGTTTTATATTAAATGAAATACGTCAGACAAATAAAGACAAATACTCTATGATATCACTTATATGAGCAACCTAAAAAATACAACAGACTAGTGAATATAACAAAAAGGAAACAGATTCACAGATATAGGGAAAAAATGGTGGTTACCAGTGGGGAGAGGGAAAGGTGAGGGGGAATATGGGAGTAGGGGACTAAGAGGTACAAACTAGTATGTATAAAATAAGTTATAAGGATATATTGTACAACAGAGGAAATATAGCTAATATTTCATTATAAATATAAATGGAGTATAACATTTAAAAATTGTTAGTCACTATATTGTATACCTGTAACTTATATAATATTGTACATCAGGGGTCCCCAACCCCTGGGCTGCAGACCAGTACCAGTCTGTGGCCTGTTCGGAACCAGGTCACACAACAGGAGGTGAGCAGCGGGGGAGTGAGCAAAGCACGAAGCTTCATCTGCTACTCTACATTGCTCACATTGCCGCCTGAACCATTGCTCACATTATCACCTGAACTATCCACCACCCCCCACCCCAGTCCGTGGAAAAATTGTCTTCCACAAAACCGGCCTCTGGTGCCAAAAAGGTTGGAAACTGCTCTTTTACATCAACTATACTTCATTTGAAAAGAAAAAAAAAGCACAAGCAAAGAGCCTTGTCAGTCTGGAGTCATTTTCCTTGTCCTACGTTGGCAGGGGAGCTAACGCAAATCCTCACACATATCTGAGTGTAGCTCGTGACCCCAACCAACCAAAAAGATTGGCCAGACCACTTAGAAAGCTGTGTAGCCCAGCAATCTTTAGCAGAGAGTTCAGAAGACAGAGATGGTTGTCTGCAGAGAAAACCAGTGGCCTTGTTTCACCCAGGAACTTGAGGCATGGGAAGGTTTGAGTCAATACCACAAACAAAGGGCCTTTTTGTACCTGGAGCTGGTTATAATGCTCTACCCAGGCAGGGAAACTAATTTGTAGTTGCACCTATTGTTGAATACACCCTTTCATCCACCCATATAAGTAACTTAACCAGTACACATGTGAAGCTGTCTAGCCCATCCAACAGTCTTGCTTACAGTGGCACTTGAACAGAGAGTACAACCTGTGGCTTTCCCCATCTGCAGAACAAAACTGGAAGCTCCATCTAGCCAGGGAATTCAATCAAGTCAAGCCTGATTCAAGCCCACAAACAAAGACTGTGATGGTTCTGGGGCTTGTTCTGGTGTCCCGCCAGTGCAGAAAGCTAATTGTAGTACCCAACCCAAATTGTCTAGTAAGCTGCAGCAGAGATCCCAGGCAACTGTGGAGCCCATCCTTCAGCCTCACTTGGGCAGGAAACCAAGCTAATAGTTTTATCCACATTTTCCTAGTCAGTGGCACCCCCCCAACCCAGAGGTCAAGCAATGACCTCTTGCAACAATAGAACCTGATAGTAATCCACACCTTCCAAGGATGTGAATAGCTGAAACATCCAGAATTCCAAACAAAACTGGTGAAGAACTGTCTCTGACAAAGTGGACCTGTAAATTCTGGAAGAGGAGACTGCTTATTCAACTGTGCAGATACCAATGTAGAAATTCAAGAATAATGGAAAACGTGGTAAACATGAAATCATCAAAGAATACTAATTAAGGTTTAATAACTGACCCTAAAGAAATGGAGATCTATGAACTGTCAGACAAAGAATATAGAATAATCCTGTCAAAGAAGTTTAGTGAACTACAAGAGCATGCAGACAACTAAATGAAATTAGGAAAACAACACATGACTTGCCCATGCAGAAGAGAAAATCAATGATGCAGAAAACATAATATTTGAAATTATCCAGCCAGAGGAGCAAAAAGATACAAAAATGAAACAGAAGAGAGGAAAAGGCCTACAGGATTTTGGGGACAAAATTAAGAGAACAAATATCCGTATTATAGAAATTCCAGAATGAGAAGGGAAAAGGACAGAAAGTATATTTAAAGAAATAATAGCTGAAAACTTCCTAAATCTGGGAATAGATATAGACATTAGATCCATGAGGATCAAAGGACTTAAATTAGGTTGAACCCAATTAAGGGTATACAAATACATATTATAATTAAATTGCCAAAATTTAAAGACACAATTTAGAAGGTAGCAAGAGAAAAGAGAGAAGTTATATATGAGGGAACCCCCATAAGACTATGGACTGATTTCTCAACAGAAATTTTTCAGGCCAGGAGAGAATGAGATGATATATTCAAAATGTTGACAGAAAAATCTGTCAACCAAGATTCTATATGCAGAAACTGTCCTTCAGAAATAAAAGAGAGATAAAGCCTTTCTTAATAAGCAAAGGCTGAGGGAGTTTATCATTACTAGACCTGTCTTTTTTTTTTAACATCTTTATTGGAGTATAATTGCTTTACAATGGTGTGTTAGCTTCTGCTTTATAACAAAGTGAATCAGTTATACATATACATATGTTCCCATATCTCTTCCCTCTTGCATCTCCCTCCCTCCCACCCTCCCCATCCCACCCCTCTAGGTGGTCACAAAGCACCAAGCTAATCTCCCTGTGCTATGTGGCTGCTTCCCAGTAGCTATCTATTTTACATGTGATAGTGTATATATGTCCATGCCACTCTACTAGACCTGTCTTGCAAGAAATGCTAAAGGGAGTTCTTTGAGGGCAAGTAAAGGGATGCTAATTAACTTCATAAAAAATAAGAAGAAAGCATAAAACTCTCTCATAATAGTAAATATATAGTGAAAGTTAGATTCTATAATGTGGTAATGGTGGTGCATATTTCATTTACAAATCTAGCTTAAAAGTTAAAAATCAAACATAGTAAAAATAACCCTAACTAGAATAATGTTATTAGATACACAACATAAAAACTATGTAACTTGTAGCATCAGTAACCTAAAACGTGAGGCAGAAGATAAGTAAAAGTGTAAAATTTAAGAAATCAATTGAAGTTAAGTTCTTGTCAGTTTAAAATAGAGTGTTATAGTTTTATTTATTTTATTTTATTTTATTTTTTCAAACATCTTTATTGGAGTATAATTGCTTTACAATGGAGTGTTAGTTTCTGCTTTATAACAAAGTGAATCAGTTATACATATACATATGTCCCCATATCTCTTCCCTCTTGCATCTCCCTCCCTCTCACACTCCCTGTCCCACCTGTGTAGGTGGTCACAAAGCACCGAGCTGATCGCCTTGTGCTATGCGGCTGTTTCCCACTAGCTATCTATTTTACGTTTGGTAGTGTATATATGTCCATGCCACTCTGTCACTTTGTCCCAGCTTACCCTTCCCCCTCCCCATATGCTCAAATCCATTCTCTAGTAGGTCTGCGTCTTTATTCCTGTCTTGCCCTTAGGTTCTTCATGACCATTTTTTTTTTAGATTCCATATATATGTGTTAGCATATGGTATTTGTTTTTCTCTTTCAGAATTACTTCATTCTGTGTGACAGACTCTAGGTCCATCCACCTCACTACAAATAACTCAGTTTCGTTTCTTCTTATGGCTGAGTAATATTCTATTGTATATATGTGCCACATCTTCTTTATCCATTCATCTGTTGCTGGACACTTAGGTTGCTTCCATGTCCTGGCTACTGTAAATAGAGCTTCAGTGAACATTTTGGTACATGACTCTTTTTGAATTATGGTTTTCTCAGGGTATATGCTCAGTAGTGGGATTGCTGGGTCGTATGGTAGTTCTATTTTTAGTTTTCTAAGGAATCTCCATGCTGTCCTCCATAATGGCTGTATCAATTTACATTCCCACCAACAGTGCAAGAGGGTTCCCTTTTCTCCACACCCTCTCCAGCATTTATTGTTTGTAGATTTTTTGACGATGCCATTCTGACTCGTGTAAGATGATATCTCATTGTAGTTTTGATTTGAATTTCTCTAATGATTAATTATGTTGAGCATTCTTTCATGTGCTTGTTGGCAATCTGTATATCTTCTTTGGAGAAATGTCTATTTAGGTCTTCTGCCCATTTTTGGATTGGATTGTTTGTTTTTTTTTGATATTGAGCTGCATGAGCTGCTGGTAAATTTTGGAAATTAATCCTTTGTCAGTTGCTTCATTTGCAAATATTTTCCCCCATTCTGAGGATTGTCTTTTCTTCTGGTTTATGGATTCCTTTGCTGTGCAAAAGCTTTTAAGTTTCATTAGGTCCCATTTGTTTATTTGTGTTTTTATTTCCATTTCTCTACTAAGTAGGTCAAACAGGATCTTGCTGTGATTTATGTCATAGAGTGCTCTGCCTATGTTTTCCTCTAAGAGTTTGATTGTGTCTGGCCATAAAGGCCATATATGACAAACCCACAGCCAACATCATCCTCATTGGTGAAAAACTGAAACCATTTCCACTAAGATCAGGAACAAGACAAGGTGGCCCACTCTCACCACTATTATTCAACATAGTTTTGGAAGTTTTAGCCACAGCAATCAGAGAAGAAAAAGAAATAAAAGGAATCCAAATCAGAAAGGAAGAAGTAAAACTGTCACTGTCTGCAGATAACATGATACTATACATAGACAATCCTAAATATGTTACCAGAAAACTACTAGAGCTAATCAATGAATTTGGTAAAGTAGCAGGATACACTATTAATGCACAGAAATCTCTTGCATTCCTATACACTAATGCTAAAAAAATCTGAAAGTGAAATTAAGAAAACACTCCCATTTACCACTGCAACCAAAAGAATAAAATATCTAGGAATAAACCTACCTAAGGAGACAAAAGACCTATATGCAGAAAATTATAAGACACTGATGAAAGAAATTAAAGATGATACCAACAGATGGAGAGATATGCCATATTCTTGGATTGGAAGAATCAACATTGTGAATATGACTCTACTACCCAAAACAATCTACAGATTCAATGCAATCCCTATCAAACTACCAATGGCATTTTTCACAGAACTAGAACAAAAAATTTCACAATTTGTATGGAAACACAAAAGACCCCGAATAGCCAAAGCAATCTTGAGAAAGAAAAACGGAGCTGGAGGAATCAGGCTCCCTGACTTCAGACTATACTACAAAACTACAGTAATCAAGACAGTATGGTACTGGCACAAAATCCGAAATATAGATCAATGGGACAGGATAGAAAGCCCAGAGATAAACCCACGCACATATGGTCACCTTATCTTTGATAAAGGAGGCAAGAATATACAGTGGAGAAAAGACAGCCTCTTCAATAAGTGGTGCTGGGAAAACTGGACAACTACATGTAAAAGAATGAAATTAGAACACTCCCTAACATCATATACAAAAGTAAACTCAAAATGGATTAAATACCTAAATGTAAGGCCAGAGTGTTATAATTTTAATATATTTTATGTAAACCTTAGGGTAACCATAAGAGGAAAACCCATAGTAATAACACAAAAAACATGATAAAGAAATCAAAGCATACTGATACCAAAAGGCATCAAAACACAAATTAAGAACACAGGAGAAGAAACAAGGAACAATGGATCTACAAAACAGCCAGAAAGCAATTAAGAAAATAGCAATAGTAAGTTCTTATCTATAAACAATTTATAAATATAAATTGATTAATTTCTGCAGTCAAATATATAGAGAGACTGAATGGATTTTTAAAAACAGACCTAACAATACGCTGCCTACAGGAGCCTCACCTTAAAGACACACATGGCTTGGGAGTGAAAGTATGCAAAAGATATTTCAAGTAAATATTAACCACACAGAAAAAACAAAACAAAACAACAACAACAAGAACAAAAAAAACAGGGGTAGCTATCCTTATATCAGGAAAATTGGACCTTAAATTAGAAATGGTAAAAAGAGACAAAGAAGGTCATTATATAATGACTTAAGGTGTCATTCTGTCAAGAAGATCCCAGAATTGCAAATATTTGTGTGCTCCACATTGGAACACCTAGACATATAAAGCAAAATTGAACAGAGCTAAAAGGAGAAATATATGACAATACAAGAATAGGTGCAGAATTTAATAACTTACTCTCAATAATGAATAAGTCTTCCAGAAAAAGAATCAATAAGGGAACAGAGAATGTGAACAATGTTATAGATCAAATGGACCTAACAGACATATATAGAACATTCTATCCAACAACAACAGAATACACATTCTTCTCAGGGACACATGGAACATTTTGTAGAATAGACGATGTGTTAGCCCACAAAGCAAGTATTAGCAAATTCAAGAAGATTGAAATCATATCAAATATCTTCTCTGACCACAATGGTATGAAAGTAGAAAGTAATAACAGGAGAAAAATTGGAACAATTTCAACACATGGAAATTAAACAACCAATGGATCAAAATAGAAATTACAGGGGTGATGAAATAGTATATTGAAATTAACAAAAATGGAAGCACAATACCAAGATTCATGGGATGCAGCAAAAGCAGATCTAAGGGGAAATTCATAGCAGTAAACACCTATATTAAGAAACAGAAAAGATCTCAAACAACCTAACTCTAAGCCTCAATGAACTAGGAAAAGAAGAACAAACTGAACCCAAATTTAACAAAAAAGAAGAAAATAATAAAGATTAAGCAGAAATAAATGAAATAAAAAATAGGAAAATAATTGAAAATACTAACAAAACTAACATCTGTTTCTTTGCAAAGATAAATAAAATTGACAAACTTTTAGCTATACTAACTCAACTTGAGAGAGGGCTCAAATAAACAAATTATAAATGTTAAAAGAGATGTGACATCTCGCACCACTGTAATACAAAGGATCATAAATAACTGTGTGCCAAAAATTTGGACAACCTAGTTGAAACGGAAAAATTTTTAGAAACATACTAGTATTGAACCAGAAAGATATAAAAAATCTGAACAGACTGATTACCAGTAAAAAGATTGAGTCAGTAATCAAAAATCTCCCAATGAAGAAAAGCCCAGGACCAGGTGGCTTCACTTGTAAATTTTACCAAACATTTAAAGCAATAACATCAATCCTTCTCAAACTCTTCCAAAAATCAAAGAGGAGGGAACACTCGCAAACCAAAACAAGAAAATAAAAATACAGGCCAATATCCCTGATGAATATGATGCAAAATTCTCATTTAACTTCTATCAAACCAAATTCAGCAGTGCATTAAAAGGATCATTCACCATGATGAAGTGAGATTTATCCATGAGATGCAAGAATGGTTCAACATATGAAAATTAATAAATGTGATACATCACATTAATAGAATGAAAGAAAAAAATCAAATGATCATTTCAATAGATAAAGATAAAGCATCTCAAAAAAATTCATCTTCAGGTCATGATAAAGACTCAACAAATTAGTTATAGAAGGAATTTACTCCAACATAATAATGACCATATATGACAAGTTCACAGCTAACATCATAGTCAATGGTGAAAGTTTGAAAGCTTTTCCTCTAAGATAACAAACAAGACAAGGGTGCTCACTCTCACCACTCCTATTCAACATAGTACTGTAATTCCTAGCCAGACAGATCAAGAAATAGAAATAAAAGGCATCAGAATTGGTAAGGAAAAAAATAAAATTGGCTGTATTTGCAGATGAAATAATTTTATATATAGAATATCCTAAAGACTCCCCCCAAAAACCTGTCAAATCTAATCAACAAATTCAGTAAACTTGCAGGATAGAAAATTAATACACAAAAATAGCTGGCATTTTTATAACTTGACAATGAATTAACTGAAACTGAAAAACATCCCATTTACAATACCATTGAAAAACAATAAAATACTTTGGAATAAATTTAACCAAGGTAGTTAAATATCTGTACCCTGAAAAGTTATAAGACATTGATGAAAGAAATTGAAGAAGACACAAATAAATGGAAAGATATTCCATGTTCAGGTATTGGAAAAATTAATATTGTTAAAATTTCCATACAATCCAAAGTCATGTATAGATTCAATGCAATCCCTATCAAGATCCAAGGGCATTTTCTACATGAGTAGAAAAAATCCTAAAATTTATATGGAACCACAAAAGATCTCAAATAGTAAAAGCAATCCTAAAAAAGAAGAACAAAATGAGAGGAGGCATCACAGTTCCTGATTTCAAGTCACATTATAAAGCAACAGTAACCAAAACTGTATGTTACTGGCATAAAAGCAGACAAAAAACCCAATGCAATAGTACTGAAAGGCCAGAAACAACACCATGCATTATACAGCCAACTAATATTTGACAAGGGAGCCAAGAACACTCAATGGAGAAATGACAGTCTCTTCAATAAATGGAGATCGGAAAATTGGATATTGTCATTAAAAAAATGAAACTAGACTCTTATCTTGCACCATTCAAAAAATTTAATGCAAAATGTATTAAAGATGTAAATGTGAACTGGAAAACATAAAACTCCTAGAAGAAAACATAGGAAAAAAATTTCTTGACATGGGTCTTGGACATGATTTTTGGATAATGCCTAAAGTACAAACAACAAAATAAAAAACAAACAATTGGAAACCAAAAAGTTTCTGCCCAACAAATGAAATGATCAACAAAATGAAAAGACAATCTACAGAATGGGAAATTATTTGCAAACCATATCTAATAAGGGGTTAATATCTAAAATATATAAAAACTCACACCATTCAATAGCAAAACAAACAAATAATCCAATTTCAAAAAATGATCAAGGGATCTTAATAGCCATTTTCTGAAAGAAGTTATACAACTGGCCAACAAATACATGAAATGTTGCTAAACATCACCAATCATAAGGTAAATGCAAATCAAAACTACAATGAGATATGACCTCACATCTGTTAGAATGGCTATCATCAAAAAGGCAAGGGATAACAAATGTTGGTGAGGATGTGAAGGGAAGGGAATCCTTATACACTGTTGGTGGGATTGGAAATTGGTACATCCACTATGTAAAACAATATGGAGGTTCCCCAATAATTAAAAATAGAATTACCGTACGATTCAGAAATTCCACTTCTGGGAATGTATCCAAAGGAACAAAAACCCTTTGTCAAAAAGACATCTCCACCCATGTTCATAGCAGCATTATTCACAATAGCAGAGACATGGAAATAACCTATGTGCCAACTGATGGATGAACGAAGAGGTAAGTTGTGGTATATACAATGGAATATTATTCAACCATAAATAAAGAACAAAATCCTACCACTTGCAACAATATGGATGAACCTTGTGGGCACTATGGTAAGTGAAATAAGTTTGACAGAGAAAGACAAATACTACATGATCTCACTTATAAGTGGATATATATATATATATATATATATATATATATATATATATATATATATATATAAAGAGATCAGATTTATGTTTACCAGAGGCAGGAGTAAGGGGAGGGAAAATTTGATGAAAGTTGTCAAAGTGTACAAACTTCCAGTCATAAGATAAATAAGTACTAGGGGTGTAAGGTACAACACAATGACTATGGTTAACACTGCTGTTTTTGAAAGTTCTTAAGAGAGTAGATCTAAAGAGTTCTCATCACTAGGGAAATAAAACAATTTTTTCCCTTTGTTTTGTATCTATATGAGATAATGGATTTTAACTAAACTTATTGTGTTAATCATTTTACAATATATGTAAGTCAAATCATTATGCTGTACAACTTAAAGTTTTTATAATATTGTATGTCAATTACATCGCAAAACAACTGGAAAAATAAACATACTCTTACCATATGATCCAGCAACTGTATTTCTTGATATTCACTTAAATGAGCTGAAAACTTATGTCCATAAATAACCCTGCACACAGATATATACAGCAGCTTTATTCACAATTGCCAAAACTTGGAAGCAAGCGAGATATCCTTCAGTAGGCTAATGGATGTGTAAACTGAAGTGCATCCAGCCAATGGAATATTATTCAGCACTAAAAAGAAATCAGATATTAAGCCATGAAAAGACATGGAGGGACCTTATATTCATAATACTTGGTGAAAGAAGCCAATCTGAAAAAGCTACATACTGTATGATTCCAATATATGACATTTTGGAAAAGGCAAACTATGGAGTCAATAAAAAGATCAGTGGTTACCAGGGGTTAGGGTGGGGGAAGAGCTGAATAGGTGAAGCACAGAGGACTTTTAGGGCAGTTGAAATATTCTAAAATAGTATAATGATAGATATATGCCATTATAGATTTGTCCTAACCAATAGAATGTAAAACACCAAGAGTGACCAGTAGTGTAAACTATGAAAATTGGGTGATTATGATGTGTCAACGTAAGTTCATCAATTGTAACAAATGTACCACTCTGGTACATCTACTGATAATGAGGGAAGCTATGTGTGGTTGGGAGTAGAGTGTATATGAGAAATCTATATGCCTTCATATCATTGTTGCTGTGAGTTTAAAACTGTTCTTAAAAAATAAACTCTTGAAAAATATACAGTATAGTAAATATTTATTAAATAAATTAATACAGTAGGAGTAGAGCAGAGCAGGAGAAAGGCTAGCTGTCTTAGGAATCAGTGCCCTGGGATCAGAGTGGGGTCACTCTGAGAGGCATTCAGGGCAGACAAACAGAACTGGGTAAGGAAAGCTGACTGCGAATTGAGTAAATACGAAATTCCAAAAACAGTTAATTACCAACATTGTTAATTTGGGTCTGTTTTCTACTGGTCAGGCCCACATCAGGGTAATAGCTCTGGACCCCACAAAAGCAAACTGAGACCTGTCAAAAGGGAAGTGAGAAGTCTGGTGAAGTGTACTAGTCTGCTTAGTCTGCCATAACAAAATACCACAAACTGAATGGCTGAAGCAACATAAATTCATTTTCTCACAGTTCTGGGAGCTGGAAGTCCATGATCAAGGTCCATGATCAATTTGACTTCTAATGAGAACTGTCTTCCCAGATTGTAGATGGCCATACATGGCCATTCCTTAGTGTGTGTACACAGGGAGAGAGAGGGAAGGAGGGGGAATGGAGGGAAGGAGAGGGAAAGGGAGAGGAAGAGAGAAAGAGAAACCTCTTAAAAGGACATTAATCCTATTTTATCAGGGCCTCACCCTTATGAGCTCACTTAACTTTATTTACATTCTTACTTTTAATATAGCCACAGTGGGGGTTAGGACTTCAACATATGAAGTTTGAGGCATACATTTAGTTCATGACAGCAGGAGTTTAGAAAACAAATCTAATGAGGAGCAGTTGAAGCTTCTGGGGCTGTTTGGTCTTGAGAAGAATTAAGGGGACTTAGTCTCAGACAGCAGATTTCTGAAAGGCTATCAAAAGGCAGAGGGAGCAAATGTTTTCAGTGCATTCTCAGGGGAAGACTTTAGAAAGCCACAGGAAAGATAGATTTTATCAGCTCAACAGAGCTATCATTGGGTGGTATCAGCTGTCTCAGAGGGAGTGAGCAAATCATCCATGGAGGTAAGAAGGCTGGTACTGACACACAATTTGGGAGGGATATAGTATAAGCTGGGCTTGCATGAGTGAGCTAAAATATCACTTCTTGCCCACAAATTCGGAAGTAACAGTATGAGTATACTTCCAAACTGTGACTCATCTTTTCTTAACATCCAGTTTCTCTGGGTACAGAAAAGTCAGTGCATCCATTTTATATCTCCCACTTCACCAATTTTTCCCACCAGAATGTCAGCCAAGCCAGGCCTAGCTTAGCTTAGGCAGGGAGTGAAGGAGCTAGTACCTGCATAGCCCGAGTCTAAAAAAGAAAAATGATCAGCAAACCTCAAAGAAATAGCTTTTTGTTCTTTCTTACTTTCTGTTCCCTTATGCTAATTTTTAGTCAGAAGCTGTGGATGCCAGAGCTATGTGGAGGCTTTGACTAGTGTAGTGAAGCATGTCAACTGAGTGAAATAGGTAAGGAGGAGACAGCCTGAAGCCTGGGGTTTTATAGATTTCCTTCCAGGGCTGGACTGAAAGTGGCTCTGGCTTTACCTGTTCAGAAAGCTGGCAGGAAGTACTGGAGCTTAAAGGCTGAGTAGCAGTGGGCAAAGAGAGAGAAGAATGGCTTAGTAACACTGACTGGACTCAGCAATATCTTGGATCAGCTCTGAAATTGCCAATGGTTCTTTATGGCCAAGATAAAAGAATCTCAACTGTGTGGAAAAGGTTGTTTCTTTATATTGTGGATTTCTTCCTTAAGAGCTATGGTTCTGAAATGTGAATAGACATAAGAATTCCATAGAGTGCTTGTTAAAATGCAGATTCCCAGCTCCTCCAGATCTACTGAATCTGAATCTTTGGGAGTGGGTCCTGGGTATTTGCATTTTAACAAGTTCTTTAAGAGATTCAAAAGTACACTCAATTTGGAGACTCGCTGATTGAGGTATTAAAAGTAAAAGCGGTGTTTGAAAAATAAGAAACAAATACAGCCTATATTGAGTTTAGAGGAAAACCTTACATGAGACAGTCAATAGAAGACATTCCTATTCATGGCTTAGAACTACCTTGATGGCATTTGCTGCTGTTGCTTTAACTGAGGGCTGTGATGCACATTTAAAAGTTAATATATTGTGGGAAACATATTCAAACTTAATTTATATATCAACATCTTAGCTTCTTCAAAATTAATATGTTTAATTATGTTTTTATAAACTGAAATATTAAAATTAGAAATTGACACATCAAATAAAAAGCAGTGTTGGGGAGCTGGAGAGAGGGCTGCAGAAATGCTAGGATGTACTGGTAAAACCCAGTCTACAGTGGTGTTTGGCCACTTTTCAGAGTGCTGGATCCTGTTGGAGGTAGTCAAGAAGCAGGGAGGAAGCACTATTTTAACACTTCCCAAAAGAAGGCAAGAGGTCTGAAACGTCAGTGCCTCATGGGGGTGGTTCTCTGAAGTAGTGGTGGTAGAATACAGACATTTTAGAAATAGGGAGAAGATCGTGACATGGAAACTAACTCATGTGGCATTGAAAATTAGAAATTATGCAATAAGTTCCTTACTCTTGTTCTCAAATTCTCCAGAAGCTATTTCATCCATGTGGCCATAAAGACCTGTCCATTAAATCAAAAAAATAAAGGAATCCCATCTTGCACACATTCAACTGTCAAAAATTTAAAAGTCTGACAATACTATTAGATAATTTGTTTGATGTTCACACAAACAGCTGTGAAAATGAATGTACTAGTTATGTGCAACATGAATAAGTTACAGTGACAAACATGTTGAGTTAAAAAAAAAGCATGTCCATTAAACCAACTTTCTATAATTTTTTAAGAAGTATAGCCAGGACACGGAAGCAACTTAAGTGTCCATCAACAGATGAATGGATAAAGAAGATGTGGCACATATATACAATGGAATATTACTCAGCCGTAAAAAGAAATGAAATTGAGTTATTTGTAGTGAGGTGGATGGACCTAGAGTCTATCATATAGAGTGAAGTAAGTCAGAAAGAGAAAAACAAATACCATATGCTAACACATATATATGGAATCTAAAAAAAAAAATGGTCATGAAGAGCCTAGCAGCAAGATGGAAATAAAGACACAGACCTACTAGAGAATGGACTTGAGGATACGGGGAGGGGGAAGGGTAAGCTGTGACAAAGCGAGAGAGTGGCATGGACATATATACATTACCAAACGTAAAATAGATAGCTAGTGGGAAGCAGCCGCATAGCACAGGGAGATCAGCTCGGTGCTTTGTGACCACCTAGAGGGGTGGGACAGGGAGGGTGGGAGGGAGGGAGACGCAAGAGGGAAGAGATATGGGGACATATGTATATGTATAACTGATTCACTTTGTTATAAAGCAGAAACTAATACACCATTGTAAAGCAATTATATTCCAATAAAGATGTTAAAAAAAAAGAAGTATAATAGTATATTGTTTAAGAGGACTTCTAGAATGACACAGTAAAGAGCTTGGTGGGCCTTTTCAGCAATACAACAATTTAACTGGTGAAAATCATTTTAAAATTTGATTAATAAATTTCTCTTAAATAGTCCTAAGAATATACAACAAAATAGAGAAAGGTTTTTCAGGGAAATCTTCCAAATTTTGGTAATAATAAGAGTCTGGTATTTGTACCACAACTGTCTCTTACCACCTAGCTTAATCCTCTAGCTCCATTTTACAGAAACCCCACCCTACATACTCTATGCTAGACATGTACTGCCAAGAAGGTGGGAGTTTTCTCTCTTTCCAGTTCCCAGACTGAGGCTATAGTTTCATCTTGGCAGGGGCAGGTTATCAGTGGCATTTCTCAGACCAATGACCTAAGTCACTGAAGCTCTGTTTCAGCCAGGCATGACAGAGAATTAGGTCTGTCTTTCCCCACCCGTTCTTCACTCATAAGATGGGAGCTCTATCCCAGGCAGAGAATATTGGGGCCCTGATCATCCCTCCCTCCCCACTTTGCTCATAGAATGAAGGTTCCACACTGGGTGAGGCAAGCTGAGAAAATCAGGGGCTAACATTGCCTCTCACAGCAGTGCCTATTTATAGAGCAGAGGTTTCACTCTGGGAAAAATGTGTGTCCACCCCCAGCCCTAGAGCAGTAGCACAGAATTTTTGCCCAGGGATAAAGGCAAGCCATAAGAACAAAGGGTTTACCAGCTTTGCTTGAGGAGACTGACTTTATTTAAAACAGAGAGGGGAGAAGTCCATGTCTATGAGCATATTCAAAAACAATGGAGATCTTGGTGAAGAGCAATTAGATCCCTGATGAAAAGAAAAATAACAGAACAGTCAGAAGTTTAATATTGAGAACCAGAGAAAGAGACAAATAAGAAAAACCCTCCTGGGAGCACAGTTAATTCTGACTGTGGAATGGCTGTGTGTATGCTCTAAGCTGCACCCACACAAGAGCAATCAGAGAGGGACATGACGCCCACTTGAAAGCATTCCCCAGCCACACACTGACCCATTAAGATAGTGCAAAATCTTCATTGGGGCTTAAAAACAACCTGTAATTAAACTTTGAATGAACAATAAGATACTCTGACCTAAGGGGTACTCCTAGAAAGTCAGGTCTAAAAATACTATCACACTCATCCCTGACAGTCTGGAAGGTATGTGTGCAAGCCCATGGCTGTACCTGTGCCCTCTCTGGAGCAATAAGAGAGAGAACCTCCAAGCTACAGTTCCCTTGCTGAAGTTGGGGCAAAAAGTAAATTCTCTGAACTGTGATAGAAGCCTCCAGGCAACATACACACATATCAAATAGTAAAGGATAGAAATTTAAATGACAAGGTAGCTTAAGCACAACCTATGACCAACAAGTAATTTAGGTTGGTTCGGGGACAAACCTTAGGTAGCTAAGCTAAAAAAATTAAAAGGAGAAAAATTCTGAGCAGAGATATCAGAGGCAGTATGCTGCAGGAGAAATGGAATACGCAAAATTAATTCAGCCTAGTCAATAAGCAAATAAACAAACAAGTAAACAAAACCAACAACAATTCAGGGCTGGGCTATGGGGGAGAGGTATCAGTATACAGAGTTGGTTACATATACTGTCAAAAACACCTGTTTAAGTAACAACAAAAATTACATGAGAAGGAGCAGGATTAGAGTGCCCTATACACAAAGGAAAAAGGCAGGCAATAGAAAATATTTTTATGGCAAACAATGCAAAGACTTCAAAGCAGCTCTAATAAATGTATTCAAAGAACTGAAGAAAACCATATGTAAAGAATTAAAGGGGGGCTTCCCTGGTGGCGCAGTGGTTGAGAGTCTGCCTGCCAATGCAGGGGACACGGGTTCGAGCCCTGGTCTGGGAAGATCCCACATGCCGTGGAGCGACTACGCCCGTGAGCCACAATTGCTGAGCCTGCACGTCTGGAGCCTGTGCTCCGCAACAAGAGAGGCCGCTACGGTGAGAGGCCCACGCACCGTGATGAAGAGTGGCCCCCGCTTGCCACAACTGTAGAAAGCCCTCTCACAGAAACGAAGACCCAACACAGCCATAAATGAATAAATAAATAAATAAATGAATAAATAATAATTAAAAAAAAAGAATTAAAGGAAGGTATAATGATAATGTCTCAACAAATAGAGAATGTATATAAAAAGAAGGAATTAAAAGTTTAAAATAAAAATTCTGTAGTTGAAAAGTACAGTAACCAAAATGAAAAACTCACTAACAAATTTACTATCAAATGGGATCCAGCAAAACATAAAAATAATTATGTATAATGACCAAGTAGGATTTATACGAGGAATGCAATGTTGGTTTAACATCTGAACAGCAATTAATGTAATACATTATACCCATAAGATAAAAAACAAAAATTGCATGATCATTTTAGTAGATGCAGGAAAAGAATATCATAAAACCAAACACACTTTTATGAAAACACTTGACAAAGTAGTAAAATAGAAGGGTATATCTTCAACTAGGTAAAGGGTATCTATGAAAAATCCAAGATAACATTATATTTTATGATGAAAGAGTGGATACTTTGATCTAAAATCAGTAACCAGACAAGGATGTCCATGCTAACCACCTCCATTTAACATTGTATTGGAAGTTCCAGCCAGAGCAATTAGTCAAGAGAAAGAAATAAAAGCATTAAAAATGAAAAAGAAGAAATAAAACAATTTCTAGTCATAGATGACATTATCTTGTATACAGAAAATGCTGAAAAGTTCACCAAAAAGCTAACACAACTAATAAAAGACCTCAGCAAAATTATAGGATACAAGATCAACATAAAAAATGAATTGTATTTCTACAGATTTGCAATGAGCCGTATGAAATGAAGTGACGTGAACAATTCCATCAAAAAGCATCAAAGCATACACTTACAAGAAAATAACAGAAACAGGAATTAAGGAGATAATCCAATTCACTATCCTATCAAAAAGAATAAAATACCTAGGAATAAACCTACCTAATGCGGCAAAAGAACTGTGCTCTGAAAACTATAAGAGGCTGATGAAAGAAATCGAAGATGACAGAAACAGATGGAAAGCTTTACCGAGTACTTGGATTGGAAGAATCAATATTGTTAAAATGACCAAACTACCCAAGGCAATCTAAAGATGCAATGCAATCCCTATCAAATTACCAATGGCATTTTTCACAGCACTAGAACAAAAATCTGAAAAAGTGTATGGAGTCAAAAAAGACCCCGAATTCCCCGATTCCAAAACAATCTTTGGAAAGAAGAACGGAGTTGGAGAAATCAGGCTCCCTGACTTCAGACTATACTACAAAGCTACAGTCATCAAAACAGTATGATATTGGCACAAAAACAGACTTATATATCATTGGAACAGGATAGAAAGTCCAGAAATAAACTCACACACTTATGGTCAATTAATATACAACAAAGGAGGCAAGAATATACAATGGAGAAAAGACAGCTTCTTCAATAAGTGGTGCTGGGAAAGCTGGACAGCTACATGTAAAAGAATGAAATTAGAACACTCCCTAACACCATACACAAAAATAAACTCAAAATGGATTAAAGACCTAAATGTAAGACCAGACAGTATAAAACTCTTAGAGGAAAACATAGGCAGAACACTCTTTGACACAAATTGCTGTCATATTTTGTTTGGATCCATCTCTGAGAGTAATAGAAATAAAAACAAAAATAAATGAATGGGACCTAATTAAACTCAAAAGGTTTTGTACAGCAAACGGAACCATAAACAAAATGAAAAGACAACCAACTGGGAGAAAATATTTGCAAATGCCACAACCAACAAGGGATTAATCTCCAAAATATACAAACAGCTCATGCAGCTCAATACCAAGAAAACAAACAACCCAATCAAAAAATGGGTGAAAGAGCTAAATAGATATTTCTCCAAAAACAAAAAATACTGATGGCCAACAGGCACATGAAAATATGTTCAACATCTCTAATTATTAGAGAAATGCAAATCAAAGCTATCTCACACCAGTCTGAGTGGCAATCATTAAAAAGTTTACAAATAATAAATGGAGGAACTGTGGAGGAAAAGGAAGCATCCTATACTCTTGGTGAGAATGTAAATTTGTTCAGCTACTATGGAGAACTGTATAGAGGTTCCTTATGAGGTGAAAAATAGAGTTACCGTATGATACTGCAATCCCACTCCTGGGCACATATCCAGAGAAACTTATAATTCGAAAAGATACATGTTGCTTAATATTCATAGCAGTACTATTTACAATACCTAAGACTTGGAAACAATCTAAATGTCCACTGACAGATGAATGGATAAAGAAGATGTGGTACATATATACAATGGAATATTACTCATCCATAAAAATGAATAAAATAATGTCATTTGCAGCAACATGGATGGACCTAGATATTATCATACTAAGTGAAGTAAGCCAGACAGAGGAAGACAAATATCATATAATATTACTTATTTGTGTAATCTGAAAAAATGATACAAATGAACTTATTTACAAAACAGAAATAAACTCGCATACATAGAAAACAAATTATGGTTACCAAAGGGGGTGGGAGGGGGAGAGATAAATTAAGAGGATGGGATTAACATATATACACTACTGTATATAAAATAGATAAAGAACAAGGACCTACTGTCAAGCACAGGGAAAAACTGATATTCAATATCTTTTATTTTTATTTATTTATTTTAAAAATTCTTGATAGGTTTATTACAAAAAAATAAAACTTTAATTTTCCATGGTTTAAATTACAGGATACTAAATACAGATTAGTTTTACTATTTTTTTAACATCTTTATTGAAGTATAATTGCTTTACAATGGTGTGTTAGTTTCTGCTCTATAACAAAGTGAATCAGTTATACATATACATATGTTCCCATATCTCTTCCCTCTTGCATCACCCTCCCTCCCACCCTCCCTAACCACCCCTCTAGGTGGTCACAAAGCACAGAGCTGATCTCCCTGTGCTATGCGGTTGCTTCCCATTAGCTATCTATTTTACGTTTGGTAGTGTATATATGTCCATGCCACTCTCTCACTTTATCATAGCTTACCCTTCCCCCTCCCCATACCCTCAAGTCCATTCTCTAGTAGGTCTGTGTCTTTATTACTGTCTTGCCACTAGGTTCTTCATAACCTTTTTTTTCCCCTTAGATTCCATATATATGTGTTAGCATACTGTATTTGTTTTCCTCTTTCTGACTTACTTCACTCTGTATGACAGAATATAACTCCATCCAGCTCACTACAGATAACTCAATTTTGTTTCTTTTTATGGCTAACTAATATTCCATTGTACATATATGCCACATCTTCTTTATCCATTCAACCGATGATGGACATTTAGGTTGCTTCCATGTCCTGGCTATTGTAAATAGAGCTGCAATGAACATTTTGGTGCATGACTCTTTTTGAATTATGGTTTTCTCAGTGTATATGCCCAGTAGTGGGATTGCTGGGTCGTATGGTAGTTCTATTTTTAGTTTTGTAAGGAACCTCCATACTGTTCTCCATAGTGGCTGTATTAATTTACATTCCCACCAACAGTGCAAGAGGGTTCCCTTATCTCCACAACCTCTCCAGCATTTATTGTTTCTAGATTTTTTGATGATGGCCATTCTGACCGGTGTGAGATAATATCTCATTGTAGTTTTGACTTGCATTTCTCTAATGATTAATGATGTTGAGCATTCTTTCATGTGTCTGTTGGCAATCTGTATATCTTCTTTGGAGAAATGTCTATTTAGGTCTTCTGCCCATTTTTGGATTGGGTTGTTTGCTTTTTTGTTATTGAGCTGCATGAGCTGCTTGTAAATTTTGGAGATTAATCCTTTGTCAGTTGCTTCATTTGCAAATATTTTCTCCCATTCTGAGGGTTGTCTTTTGGTCTTGCTTATGGATTCCTTTGCTATGCAAAAGCTTTTAAATTTCATTAGGTCCCATTTGTTTATTTTTGTTTTCATTTCCATTTCTCTAGGAGGTGGGTGAAAAAGGATCTTGCTGTGATTTATGTCATAGAGTGTTCTGCCTATGTTTTCCTCTAAGAGTTTGATGGTGTCTGGCCTTACATTTAGGTCCTTAAACCATTTTGAGTTTATTTTTGTATATGGTGTTAGGAAGTGTTCTAATTTCATACTTTTACATGTACCTGTCCAGTTTTCCCACCACCACTTATTGAAGAGGCTGTCTTTTCTCCACTGTATATGCTTGCCTCCTTTATCAAAGATAAGGAGACCATACATACTTGGGTTTATCTCTGGGCTTTCTATCCTGTTCCACTGATCTATATTTCTGTTTTTGTGCGAGAACCATACTGTCTTGATTACTGTAGCTTTGTAGTATAGTCTAAAGTCAGGGAGCCTGATTCCTCCAGCTCCATTTTTCGTGCTCAAGATTGTTTTGGCTATTCGGGGTCTTTTGTGTTTCCATACAAATTGTGAAATGTTTTGTTCTAGTTTTGTGAAAAATACCCGTGGTAGTTTGATAGGGATTGCATTGAATCTGTAGATTGCTTTGGGTAGTAGAGTCATTTTCACAATGTTGATCCTTCCAATCCAAGAACATGGTATATCTCTCCATCTATTTGTATCATTTTTAATTTCTTTCATCAGTGTCTTATAATTTTCTGCATACAGATCTTTTGTCTCCTTAGGTACATTTATTACTAGATATTTTATTCTTTTGGTTGCAATGGTAAATTGGAGTGTTTTTGTAATATCACTTTCAGATTTTTCATCATTAGTATATAGGAATGCAAGAGATTTCTGTGCATTAATTTTGTATCCTGCTACTTTACCAAATTCATTGATTAGCTCTAGGAGTTTTCTGGTAGCATCTTTAGGATTCTCTACGTATAGTATCATGTCATCTGCAAATAGTGACAGCTTTACTTCTTCTTTTCCGATTTGGATTCTTTTATTTCTTTGTCTTCTTTGATTGCTGTGGCTAACACTTCCAAAACTATGTTGAATAATAGTGGTGAGAGTGGGCAACCTTGTCTTGTTCCTGAACTTAGTGGAAATGGTTTCAGTTTTTTACCATTGAGGACAATGTTGGCTGTGGGTTTGTCATATATGGCCCTTATTATGTTGAGGAAAGTTCCCTCTATGCCTACTTTCTGCAGGGCTTTTATGATAAATGGGTGTTGAATTTTGTCGAAAGATTTCTCTGCATCTATTGAGATGATCATATGGTTTTCCTCCTTCAATTTGTTAATATGGTGTATCACGTTGATTGATTTGCGTATATTGAAGAATCCTTGCATTCCTCGAATAAACCCTACTTGATCATGGTGTATGATCTTTTTTATGTGCTGTTGGATTCTGTTTGCTAATATTTTGTTGAGGATTTTTGCATCTATGTTCATCAGTGATATTGGCCTGTAGTTTTCTTTCTTTGTGACATCTTTGTCTGGTTTTGGTATCAGGGTGATGGTGTCCTCGTAGAATGAGTTCGGGAATGTTCCTCCCTCTGCAATATTTTGGAAGAGTTTGAGAAGGATAAGTGTTAGCTCTTCTCTAAATGTTTGATAGAATTCGCCTGTGAAGCCATCTGGCCCTAGGCTTTTGTTTGTTGGAAGATTTTTTAATCACAGTTTCAATTTCAGTGCTTGTGCTTGGTCTGTTCATATTTTCTATTTCTTACCGGTGCAGTCTCGGCAGGTTGTGCATTTCTAAGAATTTGTCCATTTCTTCCAGGTTTTCCACTTTATTGGCATTGAGTTGTTTCTAGTAATCTCTCATGAGCGTTTGTATTTCTGCAGTGTCAGTGGTTACTTCTCCTTTTTCATTTCTAATTCTATTGATTTGAGTCTTCTCCCTTTTTTCTTGATGAGTCTGGCTAATGGTTTATCAATTTTGCTTATCTTCTCAAACAACCAGCTTTTAGTTTTATTGATCTTTACTATGGGTTCCCTTATTTCCTTTTCATTTATTTCTGATCTGATCTTTATGATTTCATTCCTTCTCCTAACTTTGGGGTTTTTTTGTTCTTCTTTCTCTAATTGCTTTAGGTGCAAGGTTAGGTTGTTTATTCGAGATGTTTCCTGTTTCTTGAGGTAGGCTTGTATTACTATAAACTTCACTCTTAGAACTGCTTTTGCTGCATCCCATAGGTTTTGGGTCGTTGTGTCTCCATTGTCATTTGTTTCTAGGTATTTTTTGATTTCCCCTTTGATTTCTTCAGTGATCACTTCGTTATTAAGTAGTGTATTGTTTAGCTTCCATGTGTTTGTATTTTTTACAGATCTTTTCCTGTAATTGATATCTAGTCTCATAGTGTTGTGGTCCGAAAAGATACTCGATACGATTTCAATTTTCTTAAATTTACCAAGGCTTGATTTGTGACCCAAGATATGATCTATCCTGGAGAATGTTCCATGAACACTTGAGAAAAATGTGTATTCTGTTGTTTTTGGGGGAATGTCCTATAAATATCAATTAAGTTCATCTTGCTTAATGTATAATTTAAAGCTTGTGTTTCCTTATTTATTTTCATTTTGGATGATCTGTCCATTTGTGAAAGTGGAGTGTTAAAATCCCCTATTATGATTGTGTTGTGGTTGATTTCCCCTTTTATGGCTGTTATTATTTGCCTTATATATTGTGGTGTTCCTATGTTCGGTGCATAAATATTTACAATTGTTATATCTTCTTCTTGAATCGATCCCTTGATCATTATGTTGTGTCCTTCTTTGTCTCTTGTAATAGCCTTTATTTTAAAGTCTATTTTGTCTGATATGAGACTTGCTACTCCAGCTTTCTTTTCGTTTCCATTTGCATGGAATATCTTTTTCTGTCCCCTCACTTTCAGCCTGTATGTATCCCTAGGTTTGAAGTGGATCTCTTGTAGACAGCATATATACAGGTCTTATTTTTGTATCCATTCAGCCAGTCTGTGTCTTTTGGTGGGAGCATTTAATCCATTTACATTTAAGGTAATTATCGATATATATGTTCCTATTCCCATTTTCTTAAATGGTTTGGGTTTGTTATTGTAGGTGTTTTCCTTCTCTTGTGTTTCTTGCCTAGAGAAGTTCCTTTAGCATTTGTTGTAAAGCTGGTTTGGTGGTGCTGAACTCTCTCAGCTTTTGCTTGTCTGTAAAGGTTTTAATTTCTCCATCACATCTGAATGAGATCCTTGCTGGGTAGAGTAATCTTGGTTGTAGGTTTTTCTCCTTCATCACTTTAAATCTGCTCTGCCACTCTCTTCTGGCTTGCAGAGTTTCTGCTGAAAGATCAGTTGTTAACCTTATGGGGATTCCCTTGTGTGTTATTTGTTGTTTTTCCCTTGCTGCTTTTAATATGTTTTCTTTATATTTAATTTTTGATAGTTTGATTAATATGTGTCTTGGCGTGTTTCTCGTTCGATTTATCCTGTATGGGACTGTCTGTGCTTTCAGGACTTGATTAACTATTTCCTTTCCCATATTAGGGAAGTTTTCAACTATAATCTCTTCAAATATTTTCTCAGTCCCTTTCTTTTTCTCTTCTTCTTCTGGGACCCCTATAATTCGAATGTTGGTACGTTTAATGTTGTCCCAGAGGTCTCTGAGAGTGTCTTCAGTTCTTTTCATTCTTTTTTCTTTATTCTGCTCTGCAGTAGTTATTTCCACCATTTGATCTTCCAGGTCACTTATCCGTTCTTCTGCCTCAGATATTCTGCTATTGACCCCATCTAGAGTATTTTTTATTTCATTTATTGTGTTTTTCATCGTTGCTTGGCTCCTCTTTAGTTCTTCTACGTCCTTGTTAAATGTTTCTTGCATTTTGTCTATTCTATGTCCAAGATTTTGGATCATCTTTACTATCATTATTCTGAATTCTTCTTCAGGTAGACTGCCTATTTCCTCTTCCTTTGTTAGGTCTGGTGTGTTTTTACCTTGCTCCTTCATCTGCTGTGTGTTTTTCTGTCTTCTCATTTTGCTCTTCTTACTGTGTTTGTGTTCTCCTTTTCGCAGGCTGCAGGTTCGTAGTACCTGGTTTTTTTGGTGTCTGTTCCCATTGGGTAAGGTTGGTTCAGTGGGTTGTGTAGGCTTCCTTGTGGAGAAGACCAGTGTCTGTGTTCTGGTGGATGAGGCTGTATGTTGTCTTTCTGGTGGGCAAGTCCACGTCTGGTCTTTTGTTTGGGGGTGTCTGTGGCCTTTTGATTTTAGGCAGCCTCTCTGCTAATGGATGGGGCTGTGTTCCTGTCTTGCTAGTTGTTTGGCATGGGTTGTCCAGCACTATAGCTTGTTGGTCGTTGAGTGAAGGTGGGTCTTGGTCTTGAGATGGAGATCTTTGGGAAATTTTCGCTGTTTGGTATTACATGGAGCTGGTAGGTCTCTTGTGGACCAATGTCCTGAAGTTGGCTCTCCCACTCCAGAGGCACAGCCCTGATGCTTGGCTGGAGCACCAAGAGCCTTTCATCAACACGGCTCAGAATAAAAGGGAGAAAAAATAGAAAGAAAGAAAGGAAGAGGATAAAATAAAATAATATAAAATAAAATAAAGTTATTAAAATAAAAAATAATTATTAAGGAAAACAAATTTTAAAGTAAAAAAAAAAAAAAAAAGGACAGACAGAACCCTAGGACAAATGGTGAAAGCAAAGCTATACAGACAAAATCTCACACAGAAGCATACACATACACGCTCACAAATAGTGGAAAAGGGGAAAAAATAATACATCTTGCTCCCAAAGTCCACCACCTCAATTTGGGATGATTCGTTGTCTATTCAGGTATTCCACAGATGCAGGTACACCAAGTTGTTTGTAGAGCTTTAATCCACTGCTTCTGAGGCTGCTGGGAAAAATTTCCCTTTCTCTACTTTGTTCGCACAGCTCCTGGTGTTCAGCTTTGGATTTGGACCCGCCAGTGCGTGTAGGTCGCCTGAGGGCATCTGTTCATCGCTCACACAGGACGTGGTGAAAGGAGCAGCTGCTTTGGGGGCTCTGGCTCACTCAGGACGGGGGAAGGATGGGTATGGAGTGTGGGGCTGGCCTGCAGCGGCAGAGGCCAGCGTGACGTTGCAGCAGCCTGAGACGTGCCGTGCTTTCTGCCGGGTAACTTGTTCTTGGATCACGGGACCCTGGCAGTGGCTGGCTGCACAGGCTCCCGGGAGGGGCAGTGTGGAGAGTGACCTGTGCTTGCATACAGGCTTCTTGGTGGCTGCAGTAGGAGCCTTAGCGTCTCTTGCCCGTCTGTGTGGTCTGTGCTGAAAGCTATGGCTCGCGCCCCTCTCTGGGGCTCGTTTAGGCAGCGCTCTGAATCCCCCCTCCTCGCACACCAGGAAACAAAGACGCAAGAAAATGTCTCTTACCTGTTCGGCAGCTCCAGACCTTTTCCCGGACTCCCTCCCGGCTAGCTGTGGCGCACTAATCCCTTCAGGCTGTGTTCACGCCACTAACCCCAGTCCTCTCCCTGCGATCCGACTGAAGCCCATACCTCAGCTCCCAGCCTCCGCCCACCCCGGCGGGTGAGCAGACAAGCCTCTCGGTCTGGTGAGTGCTGGTCGGCACCGATCCTCTGTGCGGGAATCTCTCCGCTTTGCCCTCCACAACTCTGTTGCTGTGCTCTCCTCCGTGGCTCCGAAGCTCCCCCACTCTGCCCCCCGCAATCTCCGCCCACGAAGGGGCTTCTGGTGTGTGGAAACCTTTCCTCCTTCACAGCTCCCTCCCACTGGTGCAGGTCCCATCCCTATTCTTTTGTCTCTGTTATTTCTTTTTTCTTTTGCCCTACCCAGGTACGTGGGGAGTTTCTTGCCTTTTGGGAGGTCTGACGTCTTCTGTTAGCTTTCAGTGGGTGTTCTATAGGAGCAGTTCCATGTGTAGATGTATTTCTGATGTATCTGTGGGGAGGAAGGTGATCTCTGCATCTTACTCTCCACCATCTTCTCCTCTCCCCTCAATATATTTTAATAACCATAATCATATGGTATTTCTCTTTTGCTTTCTTAGTTGCTTCACTTAGTATGATAATCTCTAAGTTCATCCACGTTGTTGCAAATGGCATTATTTCTTTTTTATGGCTTAGTAGTATTCCATTGTATATATGTACCACATCTTCTTTATCCATTCCTCTATTGATGAACATTTAGGTTGCTTCCATGTCTTGGCTATTGTGAATAGTGCTGCTATGTACATAGGGGTGTATGTGTCTTTTTGAATTGTAGTTTTGTTCAGATATATGCTGAGGAGTGAGATTGCTGATCATATGGCAACTTTAATTTTAGTTTTTTGAGGAACCTCCTAAATTAAATAAAAATCTCTAAAAATTAGCAATATTGAGCATCTTTTCATGTACCTATTGGCCATCTGTATGTCTTCTTTGGAAAAATGTCTCTTTAGGTCTTCTGCCCATTTTTTGTTTGGGTTGTTTTCATTGTTGTTGTTGAGTTGTATGAGCTGTTTGCATATTTTGGAAATTAAGCCCTCATCAGTCACATTATTTACAAACATTTTCTCCCATTCTGTAGGCTGTCTTTTCATTTTGTTTATGGTTTCCTTTGCTGTACAAAAGCTTTTAAGTTTGATTAGATCCCATTTGTTTATTTTTACTTTTATTTCTATTGCCTTGAGAGGCTGACCTAAGAAAACATTGGTACAATTTATATTAGAGAATGTTTTGCCTATGTCCTCTTCTAGGAGTTTTATGGTGTCATGTCTTATATTTAAGTCTTTAAGCCATTTTGAGTTTATTTTTGTGTGTGGTATGAGGGTGTCTTCTAACTTCACTGATTTAGAACAACTGATTCCAACTTTCCCAGCAGCACTTGCTGAAGAGACTGTCTTTTTTCCATTACATATTCTTGCCTGCTTTATCAAAGATTAATTGACTGTAGGTGTATGGGATTATTTCAGGGCTCTCTATTCACTCCCCTTGATCCATATGTCTGTTTTTGTGTCAATACCACACTGTTTTGATTACTGTAGCTTTGTAGTATTTTGTGAAGTCTTGGAGGGTCATGCCTCTTGCTTTGTTCTTTTTTCTCAGGATTACTTTGGCAATTCTTGGTCTTTTATGGTTCCATATAAATGTTAGGATTATTTGTTCTAGTTCTGTGAAAAATGTCATGGGTAATTTGATAGGGATAACATTGAATCTGTAGATGGCTTTGGGTAATATGGCCATTTTAACAATGTTAATTCTTCCAATCCAAAAGCATGGGATACCTTTTCATTTCTTTGAATTATCTTCAGTTTCCTTTATTAATATTTTATATTTCTCAGCATATAAGTCTTTCACCTCCTTGGTCAAGTTTATTCTTAAATATTTTATTTTTTGGATGCAATTTTTAAAAAGATATTGTTTTTCATTCCCTTTCTGATATTTCATTATTAGTGTAAAGAAATTCAACATATTTCTGTATGTTAATCTTGTATCCTGCTACTTTGCTGAATTTGTTTATCAGTTCTAGTAGTTTTTGTTTCGAGATTTAGTGTTTTCTATATATAATATCATGTTATCTTCATATAATAAAAATTTTACCTCTTCCTTTCCACTTTACGTTTTATATATTTTTCTTGTCTGATTGCTGTGGCTAGGACTTACAATACTGTGTTGAATAGAAGTGGTGAGAGTGGGCATCCTTGTCTTGTACTGGATTTTAGTGGGAAAGCTTTCAGCTTTTCACCATTGAGTATTTTATTGGCGGTGGGTTTGTCATAAATAGCTTTTATTATGTTGAGATATATTCCCTCTATACCCACTTTGGTAAGAGTTTTTATCATAAATGGATGTTGAATTTTGTCAACTGCTTTTTCTGCATCTATTGAGGTGATCATATGGTTTTTGTCTTTTGTTGATGTAGTGTATCACATTGATTGATTTGCATATGTTGAACCATCCTTGTAACCCTGGGATAAATCCAACTGGATCATGATGTATGATATTTTTATGTGTTGTTGGATTCAGTTTGCTAATATTTTGTTAAGAATTTTTGCATCTACCTTCATCAAAGGTATTGGCCTGTAATTTTCTTCTTTTTTAATGCCTTTGGTTTTGGTATTGGGTGATGGTGGCTTCATAGAATGTCTCTGTGAGTGTTTGCGCCTCTTCAATCTTTCGGAAGAGTTTGAGAAGGCCCAGTATAAGTTCTTCTTTGAAATGATTTCTATACTCTTAAATTTGCTGAGGCTTGTTTTGTGCCCTAGTATGTGGCTAATCCTAGAGAATGTTGCATGCGCACTTGAAAAGAATGTATGTTCTGTTCTTTTTGGATGTAATGTCCTGAAAATATCAATTAAGTCTAACTGTTCTATTGTATCATTCAGAATCTCTGTTATCTTACTGATTTTCTTTCTAGAAGATCTGTCCATTGATGTGAGTGGGGTGTTAAAGTTGCCTACTATTATTTTATTCCCATCAATTTCTCGCTTTATGTCTGTTATTATTTGTTTTATGTATTTGGGTGCTTCTATATTGAGTGCATATATGTTGATGAGTGTAATATCTTCTTGTATTGATCATTTTATCATTATATAGTGTCCCCTTTTATCTTTCTTTATATCCTTTGTTTTAAGGTCTATTTTGTCTGAAATGTGTTCTGCGACCCCCACTTTCTTGTCATTTCCGTTTGCATGAAATATCTTTTTCCATCCCCTCACTTTCAATCTATGTGTGTCTTTGCCCTAATGTGGGTCTCTTGTAGGCAACATATTGTAGGCTCTTGTTTTTTTTTTTTCAATCTGCCACTCTATGTCTTTTGATTGGAGCATTTAATCCAATAACATTTAAGGTAATTATTGATAGATATGTAGATATGATAAGTAGATATTGATAGATATGTATTAATTGCCTCAATGCTTGTTTTCCACTTGATCTGTCTTTCTTCTTTGTACCTTTCTTTTTGTTTTTTCTTTTCTGGTTTGACTATTTCCTTTTATATTATGCTTGTGTTCTCTTCTTTTTGTTTTTTGTGAATCTATAGTATGTTTTTGATTTGTGGTTACCCTGTTTTTTAAGTATGTTAACCCCTTCCTATATCTACTTGCTGTAGACTGATAGTCATATAGGTTCAAACACATTCTAAAAAAACCCTACATTTTCTTACTCTCCTCCTCCACATTTTATGATTTTGATGTTCTCTTTTACATCTTCATATTTATCCTTTTGCTGTTCATTGTGGTTATCACTGCTTTCACAAAATTTTGTTTGTTTTTAATCTGTATACTGTCTTATTTAAGTGATTTATTTTTCAATTGTGATTTTCTCTTTCCTATAGTTTTCCTATAGTTTATTACTTATTTTCTAATTAGAAAAGACCTTTCAATATTTCTTTTAGGATAGGTTTAGTATTGCTGTATTCTTTTTGTTTTTGCTTGTGTGAGAAATTCTTTATCTCTCCTTCTATTCTAAATGATAATTTTGATGGGTAGAGTATCCTAGGTTGCAGACCTTTCCCTTTCATGACTTTGAATATATCTTGCCACTCCCTTCTGTCCTGCAACTTTTCTGCAGATAAATCTGCTGATAGCCCTATGGGGGTTCCCTTGTAATTAACTCTTTGTTTTTTCTCTTGCTGCCTTTAGAATCCTCTCTTTATCTTTAACTTTTGCCATTTTAATTATAATATGTCTTGGTATAGATCTGTTTGGGTTCATCTTGTTTGGGACCCTCTGTGCTTCCTGTACCTGGATATCCATTTCCTTCTTTTGATTTGGAAAATGTTCAGCCATAATTTCTTCAAATACATTTTTCATCCCCTCTTCTCTTCCTTCTCCTTCTGGAATCCTTATTATGTGTATATGGGCATGTTTTATATTGTCCCATAGGTCTCTTACATTGCTTTCATTTTTTTTTTCATTTGACTTTCTGTGTGTTGTTCTCCTTGGGTGATTTCCATTATTCTATCTTCCAGATCATTTATTCATTCTTCTGCATTATTCAATCTAGTATTCATTGCCATTAGCTCAGCTTTCATCTTTGCATATGAGTTTTCAAAGTTTTCCTGGCTCCTCTTTATAGTTTCTAGTTCCTTTTTACAGTAATCTGCATTTCTATTAACAGCCTTTCTTAATATCTTTGGTATTTTCATTATCTCCTTTTTGAACTCAGTGTCTATTAGACTGAAGAGTTCTCTTTCACTGTTTATACTCTTTCAGGGGAGTTCTCTTGATCTTTTAAGTAGGAGTGGTTCCTCTGCTTCCTCATTTTACTTATATTTTTCTTCCTCTGTGAGTTTAGGAGAAACAATGATCTACTGTGGTCTTGGAGGGCTATTTTTATGTGGAAGCATCCCTGTGTAGCCTGAGTGGGTTTAATATTTTTGGTGTGAGGGCTGTTTTTAGTGTGGATGCCTGTCTCTTTCCTTAGTGTATTCTGGCCATTATTCCCTTGATAAGGGATGGAACTGGTGTTGTGGTGACCGGGGCCTGCACTGGATGTTGAGCGAGGCCTCTTCTTTGCTCTGTGGTTGTCACAGCCCTGTTGGGACCAGGGACTGCTCCCTAGTTGTTGGAGTAGAAGCACCCAGATCTGTTTCTGAGCTGTGTTTCTGAGCTATGGTGTGAGGTGAGCAGGATTGGAGCACTGCCATTGGGAGAGCAGCCCCTGAGTATTCTTCTGCCAGAGCTGTCCATTGGGTAGTGTGCTATGCTGTGTCACCTGTCACCTGTCATGCAGGCTTGCAAAGTACAGTGTTGTTGGCACTGCCCTTGACCCAGCCTCAACTGTGGGAATGTCAGCAATTGGCCTTGATATTCCTAAGACATTTTTTTCACAAAGCTACCAACACAGATCCACTGAAGTCAGGTCCCAGGACCATAGTCGTTGCTCACCTGGACCCACTGTGGGAGCTATGGAGGCAGCCCAGATCCTGGCCCAGCCCAGCTCCCACATGCATACACCCACAAAGCCCACAGCTGCTAAAGCCAGACCCATCCTAACCACAGGAGCACCCATTGTCTGCTCAGATATCCTGCAGGCACTGGGTTTACAAAGCCGGCGGCAGTGTTGGTAAATCCATGGCTTGCACAGCAACAGGGAAAGATTTCAACACTTTTTCCTAAGTTGTGTGGCTCCTGGGGCTCACTATGATTTCAGTCTCACCTCTGCATGTGGGCAATCTGCTGGCACCTGCTCCCAGAGACCGCTGAGGTGGTGGCTGGTGAATGCACCCCTGGAGCCCATTGAGGCAGTACCCTATTGAGCACACAGAGTAAGACTGTGTAGAGTAAGAGGCTGACACAGCAGACCCCGCACCTCCCTTCATGTGCCACTTAACAATGGCATTTCCCTTCTATGTCAGGCCTGGGCTTCTTCTCTGTACACCCCTGATTGCGGCAGTACCACAATCCAGTCCCTTCAAGGCTGCCTCAGAGTAGCCAACCCCAGTCTTCTCCCTGGGTTTGTCCTCTAAACCCCAGGTTTCAGCACCCAGACCCCACCTGTACTGGCAGACATGCATCTCAGGCTGGGGTGCACAGGAAAGTGGCATGGACTTTCTGTGTAGGTCTCACTCTGTTCTGCCTGCCACACACTTGTTGTAGTGCTCTCCTCCGAGCCTCTGAATCATCCTTTCTGTCCTGGCTGATCTCCCCACTGGTAAGGGGACTTCCCAGGGTGTGGGAACTTTTCCTCTTTAACAGCTCGCTTCAAGGGGTGAAGGTCTGACCCTGCTTCCTTTTATTTCCCTTTCATCCTACCTGGTTACGTGGAGATCTTTCTTGTCCTTTGAGGAGTTTGAGGTCTTCTGTCAGCATTCAGCATGCACTCTGTGAGAACTGTTTCATATGTAGATGTATTTTTGATGTATTTGTGGGAGGAGGTGAGTTCCACATTTTTCTACTCCACCATCTTGATTCCCTCCCTTGGTGGTCTTTTTGATGATAGCCATTCAAACAGGTGTGAGGGGATATTTATTGTAGTTTTGATTTTCATTTCCCTGGTGGTTGATGTTGTTGAGTATCTTTTCATGTGCTTATTGGCCATCTGCATGATCTCTTTGGAAAAATGTCTATCCATGTTTTCTGCCTATTTTTTAATTGGGTTTTTTTAAAATGTCAAGTTGTATGAGCTATTTATACATGTTAGATATTAACCCCCTAACAATCATATCATTTGCAAATATTTTCTCCCATTCAGTAGGTCATCTTTCATTTTGTTGATGGTTTCCTTTGCTGTGTAAAAGCTTTTAAATTTAATTAAGTCCATTTGTTTATTTTTGCTTTTTATTTCCTTTGCTTTATGTGACAGATCCAAAAAATATATTGCTACAATTTACGTCAAAGAGTGTTTCATCTGTTTTCTTCTAGGAATTTTATGGTTTCTGATCTTACATTTAGGTCTTTAATCCATTTATTAAAGTTTATTAATACATGGATTATTAGCTTATTTTTGCTACCCTTGTTTTCTTTTCATTTTCATTTGCTTGGAATACCTTTTTCCATTGCCTCACTTTCAGTCTGTTTGTGTCTTTAGATCTGAAGTGAGTCTCTTGTAGGCAGCATATATATGTGTCTTGCTTTTGTATACATTCAGCCACACTCTGTCTTTTGATTGGAGCATTTAGCCTATTTATTTTTAACATCTTTATTGGAGTATATTCAATCTATGCTCTTGTTCTCTATTATCTAAAGGGGGGAAAATGTTCATTGCAGCTTTATTTACAATAGCCAGGACATGGAAGCAACCTAAGTGTCCATCATCGGATGAATGGATAAAGAAGATGTGGCACATATATACAATGGAATATTACTCAGCCATAAAAAGAAACGAAATTGAGTTATTTGTAGTGACGTGGATGGAGTTAGAGTTTGTCATACAGAGTGAAGTAAGTCAGAAAGAGAAAAACAAATACAGTATTCTAACACATGTATATGGAATCTAAGGGAAAAAAAAAGTCATGAAGAACCTAGTGGTAAAACGGGAATAAAGACACAGACCTACTAGAGAATGGACTTGAGGATATGGGGAGGGGGAAGGGTAAGCTGTGACAAAGTGAGAGAGTGAGATGGACATATATACACTACCAAATGTAAAATAGATAACTAGTGGGAAGCAGCTGCATAGCACAGGGAGATCAGCTCGGTGCTTTGTGACCACCTAGAGGGGTGGGATTGGGAGGGTGGGAGGGAGGGAGATGCAAGAGGGAAGAGATATGAGAACATATGTATATGTATAACTGATTCACATTCTTATAAAGCAAAAACTAACGCACCATTGTAAAGCAATTATACTCCAATAAAGATGTTAAAAATAATAAAAATTTAAAAATTTAAAAAAATTAAAAAAATAAAGGGGGGAAATATATAGTAACCACATAGGGCATTTTCATGGCAATGAAACGTGAAAATTCACATAAAGCAATTAGTATAATCTTTCATATTTAGTAAATGTCCAATATGTCTGAGCTGAAAAATATGCATATAACTGCTATATATCATTATCACATAAACATGGACAAAGAATACATTAAAGGTGTAGATCAGGTTTAAAAAGAGAATTATCTGGCTGGTATATGAAGAAAGGAAAAAGGAAAAGGTAACTAAAAAGACAACTACACCAGAAAAACAATAGATACAATATGAAATATTTATGAATTATAAAATTATGATATAATTATGATTATCAATACTTCTCTGGTTTGTTGAGTCAACCAATCCCTAACTAGCCAGATTCTTTTCTGCTTAAGTCAGCCAGAGCTGGTTTTTGTTGCTAGCAAGTAAGAATCTTGGCTGATATATAAATTCTTGCTTTTTTACACCTATCAAATTTTGCATTATTTTATGATAAATACAATTTTACTCACTATTGACAGTTTTTAAATTCCTAGACTGCAATACCTAGAGTTTAGATGTCACTTATTAAAATGTGTGTATATATGTATATACGTATTTACCTTTTCCTGTTTATTGAGATTTAAGCTTAAGATCTCTTCTAAACACAGTTTAGAAGAATATTCTATCATTTACTTTTCATTTTCCTATCACTTCAGTGAGGGTCAAACAAATTAACGAGACAAGCTTTGACATATATAATCAAGATTTTTAAAAGTTTTTAAACCAGCAGTAATAATTTCCATGAATCAATAAAACAGTTAACTACTCCAAGCTACTAACTTAATTAAATAATTAACTTAATAGCACAAGAACAAAACTAAAGAGATTTAAAAAAATTATTTTTAAAATAATCATGTTAAATTTATAACAAAGGTCTCTGAATAAATGACAAATGTGGATCACCTATCTTATGTGAGCTCAAGAATTATAACAATCTGTGGGTCATGTTATGAGAGATTCTTATTACACAGTATAATGTGAATAGTTAAAATTCATTTAAAGTGCACTGAATTTAGCCTCTTGTCCTTGAAATAATGTCAGAAAGTTTCTATCAAATCCATACCTATCAAGTGATTTTAATAATGGTAACCATAGCTCTATTCCAGGCAATAATTAGATGTCCTTCAGTTTATTTTCTTAATTTCTGAATAAATGATTTCAGCATTGCAACTTCCTTTGAGAGACACTTGTAGATTAAGACATGTTTGGGGATGTGAGTGCAGAGAGTTAGTCTCTACAATGTCTAACAACCCACTTCCCATACAACTACACACAAAAATGCAAGCATAGGTTTAAGACAAGTCTTCTAGCCCCATACTTCTTCAAATAGCTTGTCATCACTAATTTATAGAAATTCCAAAGTAGCCATAGTTGAATTTGTGTGGTTAAATATAGCATGTATAATGGCAGTACATGTTAAACCAAAATTTTCATAAACTTCCTAAATAACTTCATCTCATTTCTTTTTTTTTAACAGTTGTTTAACTTTTTATTTTATATTGAAGTATAGCCAATTAACAATGTTGTGATAGTTTCAGGTGCATAGCAAAGTGACTCAGCCATATATGTACATGTAACCATTCTCACCCAGACTCCCCTCCCATGCAGGCTGCCACATAACATTGAGCAGAGTTCCCTGTGCTATACAGTAGGTCCTTGTTGGTTATCCTTTTTAAATATAGCAGTGTGTACATGTCAACCTCAAACTCCCTAACTATCCCTTCCCTCCATCCTTCCCCCCGGTAACCATAAGTTCATTCTCTAAGTCTGTGAGTCCATTTCTGTTTCATAAATACATTTATTTGTATCATTTCTTTTTAGATTCAGCATATAAGCAATATCATACGATATTTCTTTCTCTGTCTGACTTACTTCACTCAGTATAACAATCTCTAGGTCCATCCATGTTGCTGCAAATGGCATTATTTCATTATTTTTTATGGCTGAGTAATATTCCATTGTATATATGTATCACACCTTCTTTATCCATTCTCTGTTGATGGACATTTAAGTTGCTTCCATGCCTTGGCTATTGTAAACAGTGCTGCAATGAACATTGTGGTGCATGTATCCTTTTGAACCATGTTTTTCTCCAGATATATGGCCAGGAGTGGGACTGCAGGGTCATATGTTAGCTCTATTTTTGTTTTTTAAAGAACCTCATACTGTTCTCCATAGTGGCTGTACCAATTTACATTCCCACCAACAGTGTAGGAAGCTTCCCTTCTCTCCACACCCTCTCCAGCATTTATTGTTTGTGGATATTTTGATGATAGCCATTTAGACTGGCATGAGGTGATATCTCACTGTAGTTTTGATTTGCATTGCTCTAACCTTTAGTGATGTTGAACATCTTTTCATGTGCCTCTTGGCCATCCTTATGTCTTCCATGGAAACATGTCTATTTAGGTCTTCTGCCCATTTGTTGATTGGGTTGTTTGTTTTAATATTAAGCCACATGAGCTGTTTGTAGAATTTGGATACTAATCCCTTGTCTGTCACATCATTTGCAAATGTTTTCTCCCAATCTATGGGTTGTCTTTTCCTTTTGTTTATGGTTTCCTTTGCTGTGCAAAAGCTTTTGAGTTTAACTAGGTCCCATTTGTTTATTTTTGTTTTTATTTCCATTGCACTGGGAGGTGGATCAGAAAATATATTGCTGGGATTTATGTCAGAAATTGTTCTACCTATATTTTTCTCTAGGAGTTTTTTAGTTTATGGTCTCACATTTAGGTCTTCAATCCATTTTGAGCTTATTTTTGTGTATGGTGTTAAAGAATGATCTAATTGCATTTTTTACATGTAGCTGTCCAGTTATCCCAGCACCATTTGTTGAAGAGACTATCTTTCCACCATTGCATAGTCTTGCCACATTTGTCATAGATTAATTGATCATAGGTGCATGGGTTTATTTATGAGCTTTCTATCCTGTTCCATTGATCTATAGTTCTATTTTTGTGCCAGTGCCATACTATTTGATGACTATAACTTTGTAGTATAGTCTGAAGTCAGGGAGCCTGATTCATCCAGCTCCATTTCTCTATCTCAAGATGGCTTTGGCTATTCAGTCTTTTGTGTCTCCATGCAAATTTTAAGATTTTTTGTTCTAGTTCTGTGAAAAATGCCATTGGTAATTTGATAGGAATTGCATTGAATCTGTAGATTGCCTTGGGTAGTATAGTCATTTGACAATATTTATTCTTCCAATCCAAAAACATGGTATATCTTTCCATCTGTTTGTGTCTTCTTCTATTTCTTTCATCAGCATCTTATACTTTTGTGCATCTATTGAGATGATCATATTGTTTTTATTTTTCAGTTTGTTAATGTGGTGTATCACATTAATTTATTTACATATATTGAAGAATTCTTGCATCCCTGTGATAAATTCCACTTGATCATGGTGTATAATCCTTTTAATGTATTGTTGGATTCCAATTGCTAGTATTTTGTTGAGGATTATTGCATCTATGTTCATCAGTGATATTGGCCTGTAATTTTCTTTTTTATTGGTATCTTTGTCTAGTTTTGGTATCAGGGTGATGGTGGCCTCATAGAATGAGTTTGGGAGTTTTCCTTCCTCTGTAATTTTTGGGAACAGTTTCAGAAGGATTAGTGTTAGCTCTTCTCTAAATGTTTGATAGAATTCGCCTGTGAAGCCAACAGGTCCTGGACTTTTGTTTGTTGGGAATTTTTAAATTACAGTTTCAATTTCAGTGCTTGTGATTGGTCGATTCATATTTTCTAATTCTTCCTTGTTCAGTCTTGGGAGACTGTACCTTTCTAAGAATTTGTCCATTTCTTCCATGTTGTCCATTTTATTGGCATACAGTTGCATATAGTAGTCTCTCATGATCCTTTGTATTTCTGTGGTGTCAGTTGTCACTTTTCCTTTTTCATTTCTTATTTTATTGATTTGAGTCCTCTCCCTTTTTCCTTGATGAGTCTGGCTAACGGTTTATCAATTTTGTTTATCTTTTCAAAGAACCAACATTTAGTTTCATCGATCTTTGCTATTGTCTTCTTTGTCTCTATTTCATTTATTTCTGCTGTGATCTTTATGATTTCTTTCCTTTTACTAACTTTTGGTTTTGTTTGTTCTTCTTTCTTTAGTTTCTTTAGGTGTCAGTTTAGATTGTTTATTTGAGATTTTTTCTGTTTCCTGAGGTAGGAGTGTATTGCTATAAACTTTCCTCTTAGAACTTCTTTTGCTGTATCCCATAGGTTTTGAATCATTTTGCTTTCATTTTCGTTTGACAGTAGGTATTTTTTTATTTCCTCTTTGATTTCTTCAGTGATCCATTGGTTGTTTAGTAGCATATTTTTTAGCCTCCACATGTTTTTGTTTTTTTATAGTTTTTTTCTTTTAGTTTATTTCTAATCTCACTTTGTTGTGGTTGGAAAAGATGCTTGATATCATTTCAACTTTCTTAAAAATACAGAGGCTTACTTTGTGGCCAAGGATGTGGTTAATCGTGGAGAATGTTCCATGTGCACTTGAGAAGAATGTGTATTCTTCCACTTTTGGATGGAGTGTTCTATAAATATCAATTAAGTCCAGCTGGTCTAATGTGTCATTTAAGGTCTGTGTTTCCTTATTGATTTTCTCTCTGGATGATCTGTCCATTGATGAAAGTGGGGTGTTAAAGTCCCCCACTATTATTGTGTTACTATCAATTGCTCACTTTATGGCTGTTAGTATTTGCCTTATATATTGAGGTGCTCCTATGTTGCATGCATATATGTTTACAATTGTTATATCTTCTTCTTGGATTGATCCCTTGATTGTTATGTAGTATCCTTCTTTGTCTCATAATAGTCTTTATTTTTAAGTCTATTTTGTCTTATATGAGTATTTCTACTTCAGCTTTCTTTTGATTTCCATTTCCATGGAATACCTTCTTCCATCCCCTCACTTTCAGTCTGTATGTCTCCCTAGGTCTGAGTTGGGCCTCTTGTAGACAGAATATATATGGGTCGTGTTTTTGTATCCTTTCAGCTAGTCTTTTTCTTTTGGTTGGCACATTTAATGCATTTACATTTAAGGTAATTATCGATATGTGTGTTCCTATTGCCATTTTCTTAATTGTTTTGGGTTTGTTTTTGGAGATCTTTTTTCTTTCCTTCCTCTTTTGTTCTCTTCTCTTTTGGTTTCATGACCATCCTTAATGTTGTGTTAGTGTTGCTTTTTTTCTGTTTCTGTGTGTCTATCCATTGTAGATTTGGGGTTTGCTGTTCCCAGGAGGTTTTGATGTAGCAGTCTATATATGTACTAGGTTGTTTTAAGTTGCTGATCTCTTTCTTGCCTAGAGGAATTCCTTTATAGTTTGTGGCAACACTGCTGTGGTGGTGCTGAATTTTCTTAGCTTTTGCTTGTCTGTAAAGCTTTTGGTTTCTCCATCAAGTCTGAATGAGAACATTTCTGGGTGGAGTGTTCTTGGTTATAGTTTTTTCCCTTTCATCACTTTAAATATATCATGCCACTCCCTTCTGGCCTACAGTGTTTGTTTGAGCTGCAAAATCAGCTGATAACCTTATGGGAGTTCCTTTGTATGTTATTTGTTGTTTTTCCCTTGTTGCTTTTAATATTTTTCCTTTGTCTTTTATTTTTGTTAATTTGATTACTATGTGTCTTGGCATTTTCCTTCTTGGATTTATCCTGCCTGGGACTCTCTGTGTTTCCTGGACTTAGGTGGTTATTTCCTTTCCCATGTTAGGGAAGTTTTTGACTATTATACCTTCAAATATTTTCTCGGTTCCTTTCTCTCTCTCTTCTCCTTCTGAGACCCCTATAATATGAATGTTGGTGCATTTAATGTTGTCCCAGAGGTCTCTTAGGCTGTCTTCATTTCTTCTCATTCTTTTTTCTTCATTCTGTTCCATGGCAGTGATTTCCACGATTCTGTCTTCCAGGTCACTTATTCATTCTTCTGCCTCAGTTATTCTGCTATTGATTCCTTCTAGTGTAATTTTCATTTCTGTTGTTGTATTGTTCATCTCTGTTTGTTTGTTTTTTAATTCTTCTAGGTCTGTTTTAAACATTTCTTGCATCTTCTTGATCTTTGCCTCCATTCTTTTTCCGAGGTCCTGGATCATCTTCATGATCATTATTCCGAATTTTTTTTTCTGGAAGGTTGCCTATCTACACTTCATTTAGTTGTTTTTCTTGGCTTTTATCTTGTTCCCTCATCTGGGACATAACCCTCTGCCTTTTCATTATATCTATCTCTCCGTGATTGTAGTTTTCATTCTGCAGGCTGCAGGATTGTAGCTCTTCTTGCTTCTGCTCTCTGCCCTCTTATGGATAAGGCTGTCTAAGAGGCTTGTGCAAGCTTCCTAATGGATGGGACTGGTGGTGGGTAGAGCTGGGTGTTGCTCTGTTGAGCAAAGCTCAGTAAAACTGTAATCTGCTTGTCTGCTGATGGGTGGGGATGAGTTCCTTCCCTGTTGGTTGTTTGGCCGAAGGTGACCCAGCACTGGAGCCTACAGGCTCTTTGGTGGCACTATTGTTGGACTCTGGGAGGGCTCATGCCAATGAGTACTTCCCAGAACTTCTGCTGCCAGTGTTCTTTTCCCTGCGGTGAGCCACAGCTACCCCCCACCTCTGCAGGAGTCCCTCCCACACTAGCAGGTAGGTCTGCTTCAGTCTCCTATAGGGTCAGTGCTCCTTCTTCCTTCCTCCTCTTGCACACAAGACTTTGTGTATGTCCTCCAAGAGTGGAGTCTCTGTTTCCCCCAGTCCTGTCAAAGTCCTGCAATCAAATCCCGCTATCCTTCAAAGTCCAATTCTCTGGGGATTCCTCCTCCTGTTGCCAGACCCCCAGGTTGGTAAACCTGACAAGGGGCTCAGAACCTTCACTCCAGTAGGTGGACTTCTGTGGTATAATTGTTCTTCAGTTTGTGAGTTTCCCATCCAGCGGTTATGGGATTTGGTTTTATCATGATTGCATTCCTCCTACCATCTCATTGTGGCTTCTCCTTTGTCTTTGGATGTGGGATATATTTTGTGGTGAATTCCAGTGTCTTCCTGTTAATGATTTTTCAGCAGTTAGTTGTGATTCTGGTGTTCTCACAAGAGGGACTGAATGCATGTCCTTCTACTCTGCCATCTTGAACCAATCTCCTACAGTTGCTTTTAATTACCACTCAGTGTTGATTGCAGTTATCATCTCCTTCCACTGGTAATGTCATCCTTCTTGCAGTTCCTCAAAGGCATCCTTCTCTTCTTAGCTGCAGTTCCTTTTCACATGTTCTCTCCAAACTGAAATGCTTTTCTTACTCTTCACAGGTCTTGTTCCTGCTCCTCCTTTAGGTTCCAGCTGAAATGTTACAACAGGAAAGAGGCATTTCTTGATACCCTGTCTTAATCGGCACAAACTGCTGTAACAAAATGCCACTGCCTGGGTGGCTTAAACAACAGACATTTATTTTCTCAGAGTTCTGGAGTCTAGGAGTCTGAGATCAGGGTGCTAGCATGGTTGGGTTCTAGTGAGGGCTCTCTTCCTGGCTTGCAGCCTGCCACCTTCTGGAATGTGCCCTCACGTGGCAAAGAGAGAGAGACCTCTTATTTCTATTTATAGCTTCAGAGGAAGTAATGGAAAGCATTAAAAATGCAAGAGTAGGGCTTCCCTGGTGGTGCAGTGCTTGAGAATCTGCCTGACAATGCAGGGGACATGGGTTCGAGCCCTGGTCTGGGAAGATCCCACATGCTGCGGAGCAACTAAGCCTGTGTGGCACAACTACTGAGCCTGCGCATCTGGAGCCTGTGCTCCACAACAAGAGAGGCCACAATAGTGAGAGGCCCGTGCACCACGATGAAGAGTGGCCCCCGCTCGCCACAACTAGAGAAAGCCCTCACACAGAAACGAAGACCCAACACAGCCAAAAATAAATTAATTAATTAATTTTTAAAAATGCAAGAGCAAATTCAGAATATTGTCCAAAGTTATAAGAATAATTCTCACACATCTGTATTATCTTTCTTCTTTGGGGAGAATTTTATGGCTCAACTATGTCTGTTAGAAAAGAAGTTTAAATATATGTCCATTTTTAGGAACCTCTTCAGTTGTTGGAAGCAGTTGGAAAGAGACTGAAATATATTAGGAGGTTAAGGGGTGAATGAGGTTTTAGTGTGGGGGACACAGAGAGTTAACATATTATTGAAAATAGTGAATGAAGCTGGTGCATTTATTCATTGTTTTATGCCTGGAAAATATGAGGGACCACCTTAAAAAACATAAAATAAATAGCATCAAACATAATAAACAACTTAGGAATGAGTTTAGCCAAAAAAACTTCAAGACTTGTAAACTGAAAGTTACAAAATTGAAAGAAATTAAAGACCAAAACAAATAGAAACATATCATTTGTTCACAGATTAAAACACTTAATATTGTTAAAATGCCAATACTCACCAAATTCTTCTATGGAGTCAATGAATTTCCTATCATAGTCCTAGCTCTTTATTATGATTATGATTACTCTGGTTATTTTAATGATTATTTTGGTTATTTAAAAAGATATCTATGGACTAGTACTCTACTATAATCACCTAAAATTCTTTTCCAAAATTCAGATGCTCTGACTTCATCCAATATCTACTCTATGAAAATCTGTGAAAATGTATCTCAAGCATAGATATGGAGGTTGTTATGATATCTTAGCATAACCAACAGTCTATCAGAGAAGACAATCACTGAGGACATAATTATAAGTACATTGAATGTTACAAAAAAGAAGTAATGAGTGAACCTATTCCAGCTGGTATGTATTGGATGTGAATTTAGAAAACTACAGTTTTGGATTAACAATGTTATTTCTCAGGCAATATGATACTTAGCAGCAATATATTCTTCCTCATGTTCATCATTATTATCATTCTTGTCATCTTCCTCAAATCTTTCTTTTCCAATTCAGTCCTGGATGCCACTACTCTCCCTGGTTAAGGCCCTCACTATCTCACTATCCATCATCATGATGACTGCAATTGCTTCCTTGTTTGGGTCCCTCTAATTCCTTTCCCACATCTGCCATGGGATTGTTTTCTGTTCTTAAACAAAATTTAGGTCTTTTTACTCCTCTGCTTAAACTTCAAAAGTTGTTTCCTATTATTCTTAGGATAGAGGGGGGCAAGGTTTTCAACCTGATATACGAGAGCCTTCATGAGCTGGGGTTACTGAAAAAGACAAAAATTTCAAAAGCTTAAGTAGCTTCTGAATTATGAGAATGAGTAAGTGTATTACTTCTTCAGGAAGTCTCCTGATATTTCCACCCATCCCCAACACATACCAACTCTGCACTCATTTTAGTACTCAGTACACTTGTAATTACTTGTCTGGTATCAATCTTGCTGATAACTGTAAGTTCCATTAAGCCAGAGACCCTGTCTATTTTGTTGCTACTTTATTCCCAATGCCTACTTTAGTATTTTGTCCTTTAATATTTATTTTTTGCTTAAATTTGTAAATGTGTATATTATCTCATTTAAACACTATGAAGTAATTATCACAATTTATAGGTGAGATAACTGAAAGTTAGAGAAATTAAGTAACTTGCCCAAAGGCTCAAATCCAAGTATTTCTTACTCTGGAGCTCAAGTGCTTAATCCCTAAACTAAAGTTTCGAACCAGAGTGTCATAAATGAGTTTCAGGTCTAATAAGATATTGCTCTGTATGGCTAAGGATACTAGCCCTTGGAGAGGCCTAGAGGGTTCTGTGCCAAACAAATCCCCTTGGGCTTGCTGCCTCTGGCTTAATTTCTTTACTTCAATGTGCCATTCATATATCTTATTTTCTATGAATTCATAATGTTAAAAAGATTGAAAAGGATTGCCTAATATAATAAAATAAGCAAACTTTAGCAAAAAGTAAACTTTTAGCCTATATAAAAATTTAGCTTTCATTTCATAATACATATATATAATTATACTTTGACCTGTTTATGTTCTAGATTGAGATTCTTAGGGGCAGAGAATATTTGTTATATATTTTAAGATTCCTTTTAGTACTTACAACATAGACTGGCTCTAATTCAATTAGAATATTTGTTGGAAGACATGTTAGAATTACAGACATGAAAAGAGCTTTAGCAATTATGAAGTCTAGTGTTTATCAAATTTTCAACACACTAATGTGCAATTGGTACAAATAAAAGTCATCTTTGTAAGATAAAGTACAGGTTTTAAATTAAAATATAATATAATTTAAAATTAAGAATAAGTAACAGCAGTGAGAAAGGTGAAAATTTTTATAGTCTTAAACCGAAGTGTCTATAGTTGGTTTGATGATGGATAGCTTGATTTATAGGTCAGATTCTACAATTTTTATTTGTTTCTGCCAAATTAGAAAATACAAACTCACCATCATAATTTACCAAGAAAGCAGCAGCAATTATTTAGTGACTATTTTAGATATTTCTGAAGATTTTATTGAACATAAACCCAGACTTAACTCTCATGGACTCAGATGAAAGTTGAATGTTTCAACATAGAACATAGAGGTGAGTGGTGCCCTAATTCATTATTTTCTGAAAATAATTTCTTCATGTTTTGTTGTAGCACTTGGAAGGGATTTGACCATACTCATTTATTTTTCTAATAAGTGATGAAAACCATCAAGTAGTACATGAGAGTAAATATCTTGCTGATGGAGCTACTTGGATACTAGTTTACCCTTCTTAAGAAAACCTGATATCTCATCTTCAACACTAAAAGTTGTTATCTTTTGGACTGAAAGTGACACATTTGGGCTATTCAAAATACTGGGTATTTTCCTGGGCTATACCAGTTAAGAAATTCACTTGATATCATTAAAATTACCATTATTAATGTCATGTTTTTAATCTCATCTTTGATTGTAAAATTTTTGTGAACACTTTTTTCCTCGGCAGCTAGCGTATTTCAAAGTGGAAAATCAGACTCTTCTAACTGCTGCTCATTTATTCGCACAGCAAATTGACAAGACGTACACTCAATGGTCATAATTTGAACATGTATACAATTTTCACCATTCAGTATGTCATTCAAAGCTGAATCAGAAATAAGAGGCGTGTAGTTGACTACCAAATATTCTCAAAAATAAAGCAGTTTGCCTACTGGCATTCAAAGGAACCCCTCTTACTTGTGTGCTTCCTTACTACAAAAAGTTGGCTCTCTATAAATACTAATATCAGTAACTTTTTCAGTCTGTACAAGAGCTCACTAAAAACTAACAAACAAAATAAAATCAGTAACTGAATAAACCCCAACAATAAAAAAACAAAACAAAAAATCTCTTCTTACTTTTCATTAGGTTTTCAATCACAAACAAAATATGATACTGCACTTCTGTATCATATATGCATCACCTTATACTAAGAATTGTTCCAGACTCTGCACATCAGTAGATTTGTTCAATTATAAAGAAGAATAATGCAAAAGCACACAGAAGATTGTGAGTGATCTTCCACATCACATGCCATCACCCAACAGTGACCAGATTTTAAAGAGGGTTTGCCACGTACTCATTCTGCTTTCTCTTTGAGACTATTATTTTATATTAACATTCCAGTTGGTTTTTTCCTGGTAATAGTATCATCTATTATTGTTATGTATATTTCATCTTTTTTTAACATCTTTATTGGAGTATAATTGCTTTACAATGGTGTGTTAGCTTCTGCTTTAAAACAAAGTGAATCAGTTATACATATACATATGTTCCCATATCTCTTCCCTCTTGCGTCTCCCTCCCTCCCACCCTCCCTCTCCCACCCCTCTAGGTAGTCACAAACCACCGAGCTGATCTCCCTGTGCTATGCGGCTGCTTCCCACTAGCTATCTATTTTACGTTTGGTAGTATATATATGTCCATGCCACTCTCTCACTTTGTCACAGCTTACCTTTCCCCCTCCCCATGTCCTCAAGTCCATTCTCTAGTAGGTCTGTGTCTTTATTCCCGTCTTACCCCTAGGTTCTTCATGACTTTTTTTTTTTTCTTAGATTCCATATATATGTGTTAGCATATGGCATTTGTTTTTCTCTTTCTGACTTACTTCACTCTGCATGACAAACTCTAGGTCCATCCACCTCACTACAAATAATACTCAGCCATAAAAAGAAACGAAATTGAGTGTCCTTTTACTTTTGATCTCTAAATTTACAGAAAAAATGTACTTCAAGGTATTGTTTTGCACTTGTGTTGGGAATGGTTTACTAGGGAGATTATTGGGCTTTATTTGAAAATTGTGCAAAATCTTGTATGGCTTCATGCCACTACTTTACAAAGTTTTATAACTCACACTGAGAAATGAGAAAGAATGTATTACCAGTTCAATAAAATACAATTTTTGGATATCCATATAGTTTTCTGGTCACACTTTTCTTTTATAACTGCTTGAGTTGTATCAATACACATATACTTTTTCCAAACAGTACAGTTTTCAGTTTTAGATTTATATTGTAGTCCTGTTTATTATTCACACTCAAGTCATTATACTGAGTTGTAAGTTTATGTTACTATCTGTGTTCTGACTTGTATAATTTTCCTATTGCTACTGTAACAAATTATCACAAAATTGTTAGATTAAAAGAACACAAATGTTTGTTTGGAGAGATATGTTTTGGAGATCAGAAGTCTGAACTGAGTCTTACGAGGCTAAAATCAAGATGCTGGAAGTGTTAAATTTCTTTCTGGAGTATCTAGAGGAAAATCTGTTCCCTTGCCCTTTGCAGATTCTAGAAGCCACTCACATTCCTTGGCTCATATCACTGTCCATTTTCAAAGCCAGCAGCATCAGGCCAAGTCCTTCTCACACTACCAACTCTCTGGTTCTACTTCTGCCTCCATCTTCCACTCATAAGAGCCATTGTGATTACATTGGACCCACATAGATGATTTAGGATAATCTCTCCATCTCAAGGTCAGTGGATTAACAACTTTAAGTCCATCTGGGACTTAAACTTAATTTGACCTTGAAACATTCGGAAGGAAATATTGAGTTCTAAGGGTAGAATAGAAATTTTTTCATTGAGGAAGGACTGTTCCAGTCCTAAGCAATAGTATTTTCTGTCTCAAGACTAACAACGGGAAAACATTAAAGAGTTTTTAGCAGGGAGGTGACATGACCATCTTTGTGCTTTGCAACAATTGTTCTGGCAGCAGTGTGAAGAATGTTTTGGATGGGGCCAAAGGTAGAAGCCAGGAGACCAAGCAAGAGATGACAATAGCTTAGACTAGGGTGCTGGTGAAGTTGAGAAGTGGAGGACGCAGTAGTGGAGCCTAGAAATAAACCCATATTTGACAACTAATACCTTACAGCTAATATTTGACAAGAATACTCAGTGGGATAAAAATTGTTGCTTCAGTAAATGGTGTTGGGAAAACTAGGCATGCAAAAGAATGAAACTGGACATTACACCACTCACTTAAACTAACTTGAAATGGATCAAAGACTTAAATGTAATACCAGAAACCATTAAACTCATGGAAGAAACATAGGGAAAAAGCTTCCTGACATTGCTCTTGGCAATGACTTTATGAATATGACACTAAAAGCACAAGAATAGGAAAACTAAACAAGTGTGCCTACATCAGACGGAAAATCTCCTGCACAACAAAAGAAACAATCAACAAAATGAAAAGGCAACCTACAGAATGGGAGAAAATATTTGCCATCTATCTATCTGATAAGGAGTTTATATTCAAAATATATAATAACTCATGCAACTCAATAGCCAATAAATAATCTGATTAAAAACTAGACAGAAGACCTGAATAGACATTTTTTTTCCATAGAACATCTACAAATAGCTACCAAGTACATGAAAAGGTACTCAACATCACTAATCATCAGGGAAATGCAAATCAAAACTGTAATGATATATCCCTTCTCACTTGTTAGAATGGTTATTATCAAAAAGAGAATAAGCAACAAGTGTTGGCAAGGATGTGGAGAAAAGAGTACCCTTGTACACTCTTGGTGAGAATGTAAATTGGTACAGCCATTATGGAAAACAGTATAGATGTTCATCAGGAACTTAAAAATAGAATTGCCATATGATCCAGCAATTCCACATCTGGGTATATATCCAAAGGAAATAAAACCACTATCTTGAAGAGATATCTGCAACCCCATGTTCACTGCAGCATTATTTATACTAGTCAAGACATAGAAATGACCAAAGTGTCTGTGATGAATGAATGGATAAAGGATATGTGAGATATATATATATATATATATATATATATATATATATATATATATATATATATATATATATAACACTAATTAAATGTTATACATATTAATATAGATTATATATTTAATATAAATTAAATATAAATATATATTTAAATTTAATAAACAAAACTCCATTAGAGTTGGGAGACCAGAAAGGGGAGCTCTCATACACTGAAAAGATAAAATAACCCAACAGGAAGAAGAAAGACTGTTTTTCTTTCTTGGCAAGGACTCAGCCAATGAAAAGCCACAGACGTTTTGTTTACTACAGCCCTCCCAACTTTTTTTCCTCTCTATAAAAATGTTCTCCTTTCCTTTGCATGCAAGGACTTGTGCATGGCTGCCATGGTTGCAGACTCCCAAATTGCAATTCTCTGCTGATCCCAAATATCTGAGAAATATCTGGCAGTCTGCTTCAGGTTAACATTTTTGGTGGCCTGTACAGAGACCAGAGAAGACTCCTGAGAGCTCTGGGGCTGGTGAGCAAACAGGTGAAGTACCCACACTCTGGAGTTTAAAGGTGTGTCTTTCTCCTGGATGTGAGTTCAGGACCTCTTTGTGTTTGAAGCTCTCCAGGCTTTATTTGGGATCTATTTAAATGTTTTGTCTTTCTGATCAAGGCCTTGTTTTCTGTATGCAACTATTCATTTGGCACTTTGGTCTGATTTGAAATCAGACTATTTCACTGAAACTGGCTAGTCTTCACCCTATTCCCTTTGGAACAGGGGCTGCTTCTCCTGAAGCTGGCTAACCTTCTACCCATTTGTTTAAAAACAGGGGTTGTTTCTCTGAAATGGTGCCGAGTTTTTCAGCCTTCAGCCTATTTCTTGGGAAAGGCTATTCTCCGGAGACTGGCTAAAAAACAAAGCCTTCTCTCTGGCTTTTCTGATACCAAGCTATCTCCTTAAAACTGGCTGAGATTGGCTTGCAAGCTGTTTGAATTAAGCCATTTGTGCTATAAGCTGTTTAAGCTGTTTGAAAATTGTTCTTTAGAGGAAAAACCTCTAGGAAGTGGGATCCCAGTTATCTAAGTATCTTGAGGGTGCCCCCTACAGGGACTCTAGCTGATTTTATGTTTAGAAACAGTTACTTCCTTATGTCCACTTCTAACTAAATGGACTGACTTGACCAAAAGCAATTTAGAGTATCAATGACCTTTATGGGGAACTTTTGAAATCCCCAATTTAATTTTCTTAAAACTGAATTGGACTAGAATGGCTCAAAAATTTCCAGAACTGAGAGGAATATATTTTTTGATTGGTATTTTAGAGATTTCCCAGCATTATTAGGAATCTAAAATTGCTTGTCTGCAAAATAAGTTTTAAGATTACCTGAGGAAACAAATGATTAACGAAAGATAAAATGGCACCCAAAGCCTCAGGTTCTCCTTCCTTGGCTGTTTTGTCCCAGGCCCTGCCTCCAACTCAACTTGTCTCTCTCCCTTAGCTTCTGACCAGACTCCAGCTCCCCATCTTCCTCCTTTCCTTCTACACTGTCTATGCCTCCACTATACCTTCAAATCACCCATACTAATTTTCTCACCAAACTTCCACTTTTCTCTCAAACTCTCCCCATTCCCCTTTCCTCTGAACTTGTCGAAACCTAGCCCTTTAAAATTAAAACTTCGGAGGATCCAGAGGCTAAACCCTTCATTTCTTATACTCCCTAGACTGAACTGCGAGCTGTAGACAACCAAAGATCCTGACAGATTTGCTGAGGAATTTAATATAGTCATTCAAACTTATCCACCTGGTTTCTCTGACTTAGATAGCTCATATGCTTGTTGGCAAATGCCAGGCCCAGCATTGGATGAAAACCACTAATTAAGAAAGTCTTAAAAGGACTCTAGAAGTACAACTGGGAAACCAATCTGCTGACTTATATGATCAGGCCCAGACAATCACTATGTGACACTATCAAGCAATTCCTAGGACTTTTCAAAGACTCTTGAATGGAACAAAATTCAGGGTTGCACACAAAAATATGACAAACCTGTACATGAATTTTATGTTTGACTTCAGATTGCTTTTATTTAAAAAAAATTTTTGACAACCTCCTTTTTAAAAATTTTTATACAATTTTTAAAGGTTACACTACATTTACAGTTATTACAAAATATTGGCTATATTCCCGGTGTTGTACAATACATCCTTGTAGCCTAGCTTACACCCAATAGTTTGTACCTCCCAATCCCCCACCCCTTTATTGCCTTATGCAAAGTGAAATAAGTCAGAGAAAGATAAATACTGTATGATATCACTTATATGTAGACTCTATAAAATACAATAAACTAGTGAATATAACAAAAGAAGAAGCAGACTCACAGATATAGAGAACAAACTAGTGTTCACCAGGGGGGAGACTTCAGATTTTTTTTTATACTGTAGTTTTATTTTGTTTTATTTTATTTTTTAACATCTTTATTGGAGTATAATTGCTTTACATTGTTGTGTTAGTTTCTGCTGTAGAGCAAAGTGAATCAGCTATACGTATACATATATCCCCATAAACCCTCCCTCTTGCGTCTCCCTCTCTCCCTCCCTATCCCACCTCTCTAGGTGGTCACAAAGCACCGAGCTGATCTCCCTGTGCTATGTGACTGCTTCCCACTAGCTATTTTACATTTGGTAGTGTATATATGTCCATGCCACTCTCTCAATTCGTCCCACCTTACACTTCCCCCTCCCTGTGTCCTCAAGTCCATTCAGAAGAGGTGAGAATAGTGTTTGCTTTGGGTTTGTCATATATGGTCCTTATTATGTTGAGGTAGGTTCTCTCTATGCCCAGTTTCTGGAGAGGTATTTTTTTTTAATCATAAATGGGTGTTGAATTTTGTCGAGAGCTTTTTCTGCATCTGTTGAGATGATCATATGTTTTTTGTTCTTCAATGAATTGATGTGGTGTATCACACTGATTGATTTGAAAATATTGAAAATTCCTTGCAACCCTGGGATAAATTCCACTTGATCATGGTGTATGATCCTTTTAGTGTGTTGTTGGATACTGTTCACTAGTGTTATGTTGAGGATTTCTGCATCTACGTTCATCAGTGAAACTGGCCTGTAATTTTCTTTTTTTGCGACATCCTTATCTGGTTTTGGTATCAGGGTGATAGTGGCCTCAGGAGTGTTTCTCTCTCTGAAATTTTTTGGAAGAGCTTGAGAAGGATACGTGATAGCTCTTCTCTAAACGTTTAATAAAATTTGCCAGTAAAGCCATCTGATCCTGGACTTTTGTTTGTTGGAAGATTTTTAATCACAGTTTCAATTTCAGTACTTGTGATTTGTCTGTTCATATTTTCTATTTCTTCCTGGTTCAGTATTGGAAGGTTGTACTTTTCTAAGAATTTGCCCATTTCTTCCAGGTTGTCCAATTGATTGGTGTATAGTTGCCTGTAAGAGTCTCTTATGATCCTTTGTATTTCTGTGGTGTCAGTTGTAACTTCTTTTTCGTTTTTAATTTTATTGATTTGAGTCCTCTCCCTTTTTTTCTTGATGAGTCTGGCTAAAGTTGGATCAATTTTGTTTATCTTCTCAAAGAACCAGCTTTTAGTTTTATTGAAATTTGCTATTGTTTTCTTTGTTTCTATTTCATTTATTTCTGCTCTGATCTTTATGATTTCTTTCCTTCTACTAATTATGGGTTTCGTTTGTTCTTATTTCTCTAGTTCCTTTTGGTGTAAGGATAGGTTGTTTATTTGAGATTTTTCTTGTTTCTTGAGGTAAGATTGTATTGCTATAAACTCCCCTCTTAGAACAGCATTTGCTGCATCCCATAGGTTTTGGGTTGTCGTGTTTTCATTGTCAGTTGTTTCTAGGTATTTTTTAATTTCCTCTTTGATTTCTTCAGTGATCTCTTGGTTATTGAGTAATGTATTGTTTAGCCTCCATGTGTTTGTATTTTTTACAAATTTTTTTCCTGTAATTGATATCTAGTCTCATAGCATTGTGGTTGGAAAAGATACTTGATATAATTTCAATTTTCTTAAGTTTACCAAGGATTGGTTTGTGACCTAAGATATGATCTATCCTGGAGAATCTTCCATGAGCATTTGAGAAGAAAGTGTATTCTGTTGTTTTTGGATGGAATGTCCTACATATCAATTAAGTTCTTCTTGCTTAATGTATCATTTGAAGCTTTTGTTTCCTTATTTATTTTCATTTTGGATGATCTGTCCGTTGGTGAAAGTCGGGTATTAAAGTCCCCTATTATTATTGTGTTACTGTCGATTTCCCCTTTTATGGCTGTTAGCATTTGCCTTATGTATTGAGGTGCTCCTATGTTGGGTGCATAAATATTTACAATTGTTATATCTTCTTCTTGGATTGATCCCTTAATCATTATGTAGTGTCCTTCTTTGTCTCTTGTAATAGTTTTCATTTGAAAATCTATTTTGTCTGATATGAGAATTACTACTCCATCTTTCTTTTGATTTCCATTTGCATGGAATATCTTTTTCCATCCCCTCACTTTCAGTCTGTATGTGTCCCTAGGTCTGATCTTTTTGGGTCTTTTGTAGACAGCATATATACAAGTCTTGTTTTTGTATCCATTCAGCCAGTCTATGTCTTTTGGTTGGAGCATTTAATCCATTTACGTTTAAGGTAATTATCGATATATATGTTCCTATTCCCATTTTCTTAATTGTTTTGGGTTTGTTATTGTAGGTCTTTTCCTTCTGTTGTGTTTCCTGCCTAGAGAAGTTCCTTTAGCATTTGTTGTAAAGCTGGATTTGTGGTGCTGAATTCTCTTAGCTTTTGCTTGTCTGTAAAGGTTTTAATTTCTCCATCAAATCTGAATTAGATCCTTGCTGGGTAGAGTAATCTTGGTTGTAGGTTTACCTCTTTCATCACTTTAAATATGTCCTACCACTTCCATCTAGCTTGCAGAGTTTTTGCTGAAAGATCAGCTGTTAACCTTATGGGGACTCCCTTGTGTGTTATTTGTTATTTTTCCCTTGCTACTTTTAATATTTTTTCTTTGTATTTAATTTTTGATAGTTTGATTAATATGTGTCTTGGTGTGTCTCTCCTTGGATTTATCCTTTATGGGACTCTCTTTGCTTCCTGAACTTGACTGACTATTTCCTTTCCCATATTAGGAAATTTTTCAACTATAATTTCTTCAAATATTTTCTCAGTCCGTTTCTTTTCCTCTTCTTCTTCTGGGACCCCTATAATTCAAATGTTGGTGCATTTAATGTTGTCCCAGAGTCTTTGAGACTGTCCTCAATCTTTTCATTCTTTTTTCTTTATTCTGCTCTGTGGTAGTTATTTCCATTATTTTATCTTCCAGGTCACTTATCCATTCTTCTGCCTTAGTTATTCTGCTATTGATTCTTTCTAGGGAATTTTTAATTTCATTTATTGTGTTGTTCATCATTGTTTCTTTGCTCTTTAGTTCTTCTAGTTCCTTGTTATATGTTTCTTGTATTTTGTTCATTCTATTTCCAAGATTTTGGATCATGTTTACTATCATTACTCTGAGTTTTCTTTCAGGTAGACTGCCTATATCCTCTTCATTTGTTTGGTCTGGTGGGTTTTTACCTTGTTCCTTCTTCTGCTGCATATTTCTCTGTCTTCTCATTTTGTTTGACTTACTGTGTTTGGGGTCTCCTTTTCCGAGGCTGCAAGTTCTTACTTCCCATTGTTTTTGGTGTCTGCCCCCAGTGGGTAAAGTTGGTTCAGTGGGTTGTGTAGGCTTCCTGGTGGAGAAGGCTGGTGCCTGTGTCCTGGAGGATAAGGCTGGATCTTGTCTTTCTGGTGGGCAGGACCATGTCTGGTGATGTGTTTTGTGGTGTCTGTGAGCTTAGTATGATTTTAGGCAGCCTCTCTGCTAATGGGTGGGGTTGTGTTCCTGTCTTGTTAGTTGTTTACTATGGGTTGTCCAGCATTGGAGGTTGCTGGCCGTTAAGTGGATCTGGGTCTTAATGTTGAGATGGAGATCTCTGGGAGAGGTCTTGCTGATTGATGTTATGTGGGGCCAGGAGGTCTCTGGTGGTCCAATGTCCTGAACTCAGCTCTCCCACCTCAGAAGCTCAGGCCTGACACCTGGCTGGAGGACCAAGACCCTGTCGGCCACACGGCCAAATTCTCAAAGCTGGACAGGAGAAGTGCTGGAAGTAATTCATATGCCTGTGGTTTTGCTTGACCAGGTTAATACATCCTGTGTGGAGGCCATTCTCCAAAATGGACAACTGAGGAGAAGAGGAAAGTCACTCGCTCAACAAATAATAAGTTCAGAATACATACTGGTTGCCAAAATTCTTAATCTTCAACTCCAGCAAGCAAAAGCTAAACAAGACCAAAACTTCCTAGTTTCTGCTATTATTGGAAAAGCAATTGTCACAAATGTAAACACTTTGGGTACCTTTGTCACTCTAACCAGGTTTTCCAAAGTCCTCCCACTCCTCAACAATGAGGCCCCAAGGAACTATAGTGGTTTATCCCAATCTTCCCTGTTAATTAGTTCAGAAAATATTGGGGTGGCCAAAAAGTTCATTTGGGTTTTTCAATATGACATTATGGAAATATATATACCTGAAACAAACAGACTGCTATATATTTCTCCAGCAAAGATGAATTTTTTCAGGATTAACAGAGAATTAATTGCAATTCAGGAATCTGCAACAATGGCAAGCAGTGTGCAAGTCTCTGAATGGCAAGGGAAAGAGAATGCTTTTACAGAGAGGAAAATGAGGTTGGGGAGGGCTACAGTAAACAAAGAGTCCATGGCTTTTCATTGGCTCAGTCCTTGCTGAGAAAGAAAGGGAATCTTTCCTCTTCCTGTTGGGATCTTTTATCTTAGCAGGGTGTGAGAGCTCCCCTTTCTCTTCCTCCAACTCTATTTCATGGAGGCACTTTTAATTAATTTTTGTTACGTTTTCCTCTTTCGATCAATATCTTTCTTTGAAAGCACCACTTTTTTTAGTTTCAGCAGCTTTTTGTTCCTCAGTGTCAGGAAGGTCCTTTCCTGGGTGTAGTGTCTCATGTCAGAGGGAAAATGCACAAATTGGAAACCTATTAAGGTCATACTCAAATAACAAACAGGGGTAGGAGGGAAAACTCTCAGGAACTTTTATCTAAAATTCATGTTATCAAGATCATAGACATTGTAGATCATTTGAAGTATTATGTCACCATCAAAGTTTTGGTGACTAACTCCAACAGGCCTGGTCCAGATATCCTGGGAAAACTGTCTCATCACATATTGTCTGCTTCTATTCTGGGAATTCTTTACTTTCAGGTCACCAGATGATGTGCAGGTCCAGTCAGTGTTCAACACTTTCTTTAGGTGTGTCACTTGAGTCCAAGAGTTTACTCCTTGGAGTTTGGCAGCAAAAGGGTTGGTTAGCAGTACTTGACAGAGGCCTTTCCACTGAGGTTGAAGATAATTCTTCTGAAGGAGTCTTTTCCAATAGATAAAATCTCCAGGTTGCAAGGTGTGATGCTTAAGGTGCTTGTCTCCCAAGGATGCACAGTGAGAATATTTATCTCATTATTTTTAATGGAAGAAATTAAGCCTTTGCAATATTAGAGTATCTTTTCTTTTATCAGTTGTGGGTCAAAAGAAGCAGGAGCCAAATGCATTTGGCACCCTTTGACTCTCTCAAAGAGGGAGAATTAATGAGTTCCAAAAGGAGTGGATCCGAGATTTAGAAGGAATGGCAATGATTTTTGCTAAGGTATTTGGAGGGCCTCTGTAAATTTTGCCAATTGAGTCTTAATAATACTGTTAGTTCATTCAACTAGAGGATTTAGGGTGTAAGCACAGTGAAAGTTTTGTAAAACCAGCCAAACAACACTGACTTGCCAAAGCACCTGGCCAGTAAAATAAGTGTCTCAATCAATTTGAATTTTGAGAGGAGTTCCCCAGGTAAGTATAATCTTTTTCAAAGCATTTAAGCCACAGAAGAGGTAGTAACCTGTCGGTAAGGGAAAGCATCACACAGTGTGAAAATGTACAGACCATGACTAAAACATATTTATATACATTACATGGAGGAAGTTGTATGAAATATATTCGCCAGACTTCAAATTGTCCATTCGGCAGTTTAACATGTCTGGGAGAAGTACAAACAGGCTTCTCTGGGTTCCACTATATATATATATATGTATTTATGTATGTATGTATATATGTATTTATGTATGTATGTATATGTGTATATATATATACACACACATATATACACATATATACACATATATACACACATATATACATATATATACTATATATATATATATATATATATATATATATATATATAGTATATATATTTGTTTCAGGTATGCATATAATTCAGCCATAAAAGAGAATGAAATCCTGCATTTTTTTAACAACATGGATAAAATCTGTTGGCATTATGCTACATGAAATAATTCAGACAGAGGAAGACAAATACTGTATGATTTCACTTAGATATGGAATTTTTTTTAATTTTTATTTATTTATTTATTTATTTATGGCTGTGTTGGGTCTTCGTTTCTGTGCGAGGGCTTTCTCTAGTTGTGGCAAGTGGGGGCCACTGTTCATCGCGGTGCGCGGGCCTCTCATTATCGCAGCCTCTCTTGTTGCGGAGCACAGGCTCCAGACGCGCAGGCTCAGTAATTGTGGCTCACGGGCCTAGTTGCTCCGCGGCATGTGGGATCCTCTCAGACCAGGGCTCGAACCCATGTCCCCCACATTGGCAGGCAGACTCCCAACCACTGCGCCACCAGGGAAGCCCCCATATGGAATTTTTAAAAGCTTAATTTAAAGAAACATAAAGTAGATTGTTTGTTGTCATGGGAAAGGGTTGGAGGGTAAGGAATATGGCAAGATGTCTGTCAAAGGATACAAACTTCCAGTTATAAGATGAATAAGTTCTGGGGATCTAATGTACAGCATGGTGACTATAGCCCACCCTAAGGAAGGCAACCTTAAGTATTTGTCCTGAAAAGAGAAAACAAATGTTACATTAGGTCTGTACCATTGAAGTTAGAAGTTTGTATCTTCCAGTTTCTAATGGAAAAACTGGAAGTAAACTAGTGAGGAGAGAGATGGCTTATAAGGGCTCAATGGGGACTTAGAGATGACAACCATGTCTCTCTTTCCCCCACTACAGGCAGTAGCCTAAAGCAGACAACAGCTGGGAGAAAGGAGAACTTAATTTTGAATGAAGTCAGAGCTCTTTAGTATTATGCTGGAAAGAGCATATTAATTATTAAATGAGACTATTATTGTAACTAAAATTGAATGAGGCTTTTTATTACCTAAGAATCAGCAGATAAGCTATGGAACCTGCACAAGGTTTGTTTCAATACCAGAGAAAGAACTACCCTGACACAATAGGTTCAAATGGTCAGAGGGAATAAAGACCTAGGTTGTTTTCAGATTGCACTATGAGAGTTCCTCTTGTCCAATATAACAGAAATTTTTGTGAGTTATGGGTATCATGAAACACAAAGATAGCTGCAAAAATGTAAATTTAACAAACATAAATGATATGGTTATTTAAAAATATTGGCAGATTTGTTAATACTCCTTCCATGAAGAGGTTGAGTCTGTCCCTTCTCATTGAATATGAGAGGGAACTCTGTAACCAAAATGTCCAAAGGAATATGTTGGAAATGACATGTACATGTATCCAGTCCCAACTCTTAAGAGAGTAGTAGATTCCACTTACTGTCTCTTGGATTGCTTGGCCTGTAACCCTGAGCTGCCCTGTGTATTAGTTTCCTAGGTTTGCCATAGCAAAGTACGACAAACTGGGTGGTTTTAAAGAAACAGAAATTTATTATTTCACTGTTCTGAAGAGTAGAAGTCCCCAGTCAAGGTTTTGACAAGCCCATGCTCTCTCTAAAGGTTTTAGGGTAGAATAGGTTCCATGATTTTTTCTTAGTTTCTGGGGTTGCCAGAAATCTTTGGTGTTCCTTGGCCTGTAGACGCATCATTCCAATCTCTGCCTCCTTCATCACATGGAGATTATACCTGTGTGTCTGGGTTTCTGTGACTCTTCTTCCCTTCTTATAAAGACACCAGCCATTAGAATAGGGTCCACTCTATTCCAGAATGTCTTTTTCTTAAATAATTACATCTGAAACTACCCTATTTCCAATTAAAGTTGCACTCTGAGGGCCTTGAGATTAGGACTTTAATATAACTTTTGGGGGGACAGAATTCAACTCATAATACCACAAACATTTCTTTTTTAACATCTTTATTGGAGTATAATTGCTTTACAATTGTGTGTTAGTTTCTGCTTTATAACAAAGTGAATCAGCTATACATATACCTATATCTCTATATCTCCTCCCTCTTGCATCTCCCTCCCATCCTCCCTATCCCATCCCTCTAGGTTTTCACAAAACACCAAGCTGATCTCCCTGTGCTATGTGGCTGCGTCCCACTAGTTACTTATTTTACATTTGGTAGTGAATATATGTCCATGGCACTCTCTCACTTCGTCCCAGCTTACCCATCCCCCACCCCGTGTCCTCAAGTCCACTCTCTACATCTGCATCTTTATTCCTGTCTTGCCCCTAGGTTCTTCAGAACCATTTTTTTTTTTAATTCCATATATATGTGTTAGCATACGTATTTGTTTTTCTCTTTCAGACTTACTTCACTCTGTATGATAGACTCTAGGTCCATCTACCTCACTACAAATAACTCAATTTCATTTCATTTTATGGCTGAGTAATATTCCATTGTATATATGTGCCACATCTTTATCCATTCATTTGTCAGTGGACACTTAGGTTGTTTCCATGTGCTGGCTATTGTAAATAGAGCTTCAGTGAACATTGTGGTACATGACTCTTTTTGAATTATGGTTTTCTCAGGGTATATGCCCAGTAGTGGGATTGCTGGGTTGTATGGTAGTTCAACAGCCTCTTCAATAAGTGGTGCTGGGAAAACTGGACAGCTACATGTAAAAGAATGCAATTAGAACACTCCCTAACACCATACACAAAAATAAATTCAAAATGGATTAAAGACCTAAATGTAAGCCCAGACACTATACAATTCTTAGAGGAAAACATAGGCAGAACACTTGATGACATAAATCACAGCAAAATCCTTTCTCACCCACCTCCTAGAGAAATGGAAATAAAAACAAAAATAAACAAGTGGGACCTAAGGAAATTTAAAACCTTTTGTACAGCAAAAGAAACCATAAACAAGATGAAAAGACAGTCCTCAGAATGGGGGAAAATATTTGCAAATGAAACAACTGACAAAGGATTAATCTCCAAAACTTACAAGCAGCTCATGCAGCTCAATATCAAAAAAACAAACAACCCAATCCAAAAATTGGCAGAAAACCTAAATAGACATTTCTCCAAAGAAGATATACAGATTGCCAACAAACACATGAAAGGATGCTCAACATTACTAATCATTAAAGAAATGTAAATCAAAACTACAATGAGGTATCACCTCACACCAGTCAGAATGGCCATCATCCAAAAATCTAGAAACAATAAATGCTGGAGAGGGTGTGGAGAAAAGGGAACCCTCTTGCACTGTTGGTGGGAATGTAAATTGATACAGCCACTATGGAGAATAGTATGGAGATTCCTTAAAAAACTAAAAATACCACAAACTTTAAGAACTTAATTTATATTAAGAACGTAATAAGATTCCTGGGAAAATTCCAATTAAACTTACATTTTAAATTTGGGAAAGTCATATAAAAAATTTTTAATTGATTTTTTTTCCCTGAAACCATCATATTGCCCATGGACTACTTGATAGAATTCTGTAAACAACCAGTGGTCAGTGGACCATTATAAAGATGAAGATGGATCCACACTTATCAAGAAAGAGACTAACTCAAGGTTTTACAAGTCAGTTAGTGGCTGAGCTGGCACTATAACTTAAGTCTTCTGACTCCTGGGTCAGAGCACAAATTTGCCATACCTATAGAACTACATATCCTGGATTCTATGGAACAATTACTATTATCAGGTTATGTGTCACACAAAAGGTCTGTTTGATATTGAAAATAATGATCTCCTGTGCTATATCATGGCCATATATGTGGGAAATTTTACTGAGTAAAAAGTTACCAAATATGGGTTATATGAATAAGGTATTAATAAACAGAAATCAGTGAATTAGAATTAACTCAAGTAGTTTAGCTTTTCTCCTTAAAGTCTTGTTGCAACGTAACCTAAAATTAAACTTTGAATGATACTCAGAGGATCAAAAAGAAAACTTACGGCATATTTCTTCAAACTTAATCCTTTTCCAGTGTTTAGCATCTCTCTGGACGGTAATACTGAAACCTTGAACTCATCATTGTTATCTCTCTTATTCCTTGCTACTCCTCCATTCAATCCATGAAGTAGTCGTCTTAGTTTATCTCCTATATATCTAGCTATTCTCTTCACTTCTCTTTATATATTACCACTATATCCTCAGCTTCCCGACTCCAACAGCACCCTACTCTAAGCTATTGTCATCATTTTGTCTAATCACCTTTCATTTGGCCTCCTTCAAAACATTTTCTACACTGCTGCCAGAAGAATTTTTGCATAACACAAAAATGGTCACATCACCTCATGCTAAAAACCCTTTAATTGTTTTTCCATTATTAGTCTTAGGATAGAAAATGCTGTTGCTTAGTCCTGGAATGCTACTTCCTCAACAAAGGGTTTTCTATTCTTACTTTAGAACTCAATATTTTTTTCCTGACTTTTTTTATTAGGTCAAATGTTTTATACGCACTTATGACACTGTTTTCCTTTGCCACTCTTGTCACATTTTTAATTTTGTATATTTTTTGTGGTTATTTGATTATTTGTCTCCTCACTAAAGTCCATGAAGATAGCCACCATTTTTGATTCCCTCATCGGTATATACTTGTCTTAATCTACTTGAGTTGCCATAATAAAATGCCATAGACTGGGTGGCCTAAACAATAGAAATTTATTTCTCAGAGTTCTGGAGGCTTCAAAGTCCTATACCAAGGTGCCATCAAGGGAGCTTTCATTCACAGGCCTCTTCTCTTAGCTTGTAGGTGGCCACTATTTCACTGTGCGCTCACATGGCCTCTTCTGTATGCATATGTGGGGAGGGAGAGAGCAAGCTCTCTGGTGTCTCTTCTTATAAGGGTACTAATCTTATCATAAGGGCCCTTCATGTCCTCATTTAACTTTATTATTTTTTTTAAATTTATTTATTTATTTATTTATTTATTTATTTATTTATTTATTTATGGCTGTGTTGGGTCTTCGTTTCTGTGCGAGGGCTTTCTCTAGTTGTGGCAAGTGGGGGCCACTCTTCATCGCGGTGCGCGGGCCTCTCACTATCGTGGCCTCTCTTGTTGCAGAGCACAGGCTCCAGATGCGCAGGCTCAGTAATTGTGGCTCACGGGCCCAGCTGCTCTGCGGCATGTGGGATCTTCCCAGACCAGGGCTCGAACCCGTGTCCCCTGCATTAGCAGGCAGATTCTCAACCACTGCGCCACCAGGGGAGCCCCTCATTTAACTTTAATTACCTCCCTAAGTACCCATCTCCAAATACCATCACACTGCGGGTTAGGGCTTCAACATATGAATTTGGTCAGTGAGGCATAAATATTCAGTCCATGACAATATCCTTCAGCCATTACAGGGTCTGGCACACAAAAGCCCTTATAATTATCTGTTGCAAGAATAAATGAATGGGAATTTAGTTCTGACATGACTGCATGAGGAGCTCTGTTGACCTGCTCTTTAGTGAAAGTGGTGAAATCAGTGAAAAAAAAAAACATTTAAATCTTGTGGAAATAGTCCTAAGGTCAAACAGCAAATGAGGAAACATCTATTCAAGAAAATCTATGAAAATATGGTAAGAAAGGCAAGAGTATTTGAACCAAGAATGCTCCTTCCCTCCTTTCTCTCAGCTCATTGAGGCAGTGACTGCACTCCAGACTGCTGTAGCCAAAAACACAGGGCACCCTCTCTCCTCAGCTCTGAACCAAAGGGCTTTGTTCCCAGAATGAGCAGGACTTCAGTATTTTTCATCCTGTTTCCAGCAGCCTGTTGTTGAGTCTGTTTGAGAGGTGGGGGTCCCCATTCTTTAATCTGACCCCCACTTATAGAATGTGGCTGTCCCTTGGGTGTGGCACACTGAGAATATTAGGTCCCTGATAGACATTCTTCCAGCTCATGAGGTAGTGGTTCCACCCAAAGACAGAGAAGCCTGGATAAGTCCAGGCTGCTGGACACCCTATTCCTCCACCCCCACAAAATGGTCAGCTTCTAGAATAAGGGTGTCATATAGAAAGAAGCATATCATTTTCCTCACTCTCATCTCCAGAGCCTTGGCTCAAATATTTTGTCCAGGGGAAGAAACAGGCCATAAAACAGGTAGCTCCTAATCTCTTTCCAAAATAACTGACTTAACCTGTAACAAAACATGGAGAACTTTATTTTTTTAAGTTTTTATAGGAGTATAGTTGATTTACAATGTTGTGTTAGTTTCTGCTGTACAGCAAGGTGAGTCAGATATATATAGATATATAGATAGATAGATAGATAGATAGAGAGATATATATCCACTCTGTCTTAGATTCTATTCCCATATAGGTCATTACAGAGTATTGAATAGAGTTCCCTGTGCAATACACTCGGTTCTTATTAGTTCTCTATTTTATATATAGTAGTGTGTATATGTCAATCCCAATCTCCCAATTTATCCTTCCCACCCTTTCTCCCCTGGTAACCATAAGTTTGTTTTCTACATCTGTGAATCAATTTCTGTTTTGTCAATAAGTTCATTTGTACCATTCTTTTTAGATTCCACATATAAGAGATATCATATGATATTTGTCTTTCTCTGTCTGACTTACTTCACTCAGTATGGCAATCTCTAGGTCCATCCATGTTGCTGCAAATGGCATTATTTTGTTCTTTTTTATGGCTGAGGAATATTCCATTGTATATATGTGCCACAACTTCTTTATCCATTCCTCCATTGATGGGCATTTAGGTTGCTTCCATGTCCTGGCTATTGTAAATAGTGTTGCAATGAACATTGTGGTGCATGTATCCTTTTGAATTATGGTTTTATCTAGATACATGCCCAGGAGTGAGATTGCCAGATCATATGGTAGCCCTATTTTCAGTTTTTTAAGGAATCTCCATACTGTTCCAAAACATGGAAAACTTTAAATCTGAGGGCACTTTCAAGAAGAGTGGAGATTGTGGTGAAAGGCAATTAAGAGGATTCATGGACTAAGGATTCATAATTAAGATACAGACTAGAATGTAGGTCAGATAGCTTATGGTAGAGAACCAGGGAATAAAGCAGGTGAGAGAAATCCTGCTGAGATCAAGACAAACATCATTTCTGGCCTCAGAAAACAATTCCAACAAAGGAGCTACAATTTGAATTGTTTAGTTTGTAGAAAAATTTATGCCCCAAGATATTGTCAGAAACAATAGGGCAATCATTCAGCAGCTAGTGGAGCATAACTGCAGGAGGTGGTCAGGGTAAGAGTAGAAAAGAACCCTACAAGTACCACTGTCATCCCAGACTGGCAGTGCACATACTCAAAGCTGTGTAACTCTGAGGAGCAACATCAGAGACTTAATACTGTGGGGAGAAATAGAGCTCACTTAAATAACTCAATCACTGAACTAATAAGCAAGAAGATAACAAAAACAAATCCCAGAAGGAGGAGCAGTGCCCAGAGGTGCTACAATATATTGTTTAAAATGTCCAATTTCTGAACAAAAATTATAAAGTATGAAGACAAACAGAAAGTATTTGCTACATTCCAGTAAAAAGCAGGCAACAAAAACTACCTGGGAGAGAAATCCAATGTTGGATTTAACGTGAAAAGATTTTAATGTGGTCATTATAAATATATTCACAGAACTAAAGAAAAGCGTCATTAAAGAAGTTAAGAAAGGTCACATGACAATGTTGCATAAAATAGAGAATATCACTAAGGGAAATTTTGAAGAAGAACCCAGTGGAAATTCTGGAGTGAAAACTAAAATAACTGCAACAACAACAACAACAACAACTAGTTGTTGGAGTAGTCCAATGGAGTAGATTTGAACTAGCAGAAGAAAGAATCAGGAAACTTGAAGATATATCAATAGAGATTACATGATCCGAAGAATAAAGAGAAAAATAATGAAGAAAAAACTGAACAAACCCTCAGATAAATGTGGGACACCATTACAGACACCAACATATGTGTAATGGGTGTACGAGAATGAGATAAAAGATAGAAAGGAAAAGAAAACATATCAAAAAATAATAATTGTAGTGGTAGAGGCCTTCCTCAAGAAGCAAGAAAAATCTCAAATAAACAACCTAACCTACCACCTAAAAGAATTAGGAAAAAGAAGAACAAACAAAATCCAAAGTCAGCAGAAGGAAGGAAATAATAAAGATCAGAGAGAAGATAAATAAAATTGAGATTAAAAACATAGAAAACATCAATTTAAAAATAGTTGGTTTTTTTTTTTTAAATATTTATTTATTTATTTATGGCTGTGTTGGGTCTTCGTTTCTGTGCGAGGGCTTTCTCTAGTTGCGGCAAGTGTGGGCCACTCTTCATCGCGGTGCGCGGACCTCTCACTATCGCGGCCCCTCTTGTTGCGGAGCACAGGCTCCAGACGCGCAGGCTCAGTAATTGTGGCCCACGGGCCCAGTCGCTCCGCGGCATGTGGGATCCTCCCAGACCAGGGCTCGAACCCGTGTCCCCTGCATTGGCAGGCAGACTCTCAACCACTGCGCCACCAGGGAAGCCCCGGGTTTTTTTTAAGGATAAACAAAGTCAACAAACCTCTAGCCAGACTCATCAAGAAGAAAAGAGAGAGGAGCAAAATAAACAAAATAAGAAATTAAAGGGGAGAGATAACAAGTGATACCACAGAAATACAAAAATTATAAGAAAACACTATGAACAGTTAACAAATTGGAAAACGTAGAGGAAATGGACACATTTCTAGAAGAATACAGCCTGCCAAAATTGAGTCAAGAAAAAACAGATAATTTGAACAGACTGATCACTAGAAGTGAAACAAAGTCTGTAATAAAAAAAAAAAAAAATTCCCTGCAAAAAAAAGTCCAGGATCAAATGACCTCACTGGGGAATTCTACCAAACATACAATGAAGAACTTATACCTCTTCTTCTCAAAGCATTCCACAATATTGAAGAGGAGGGAACATTCCTAAAGTAATTCTATGAAGCCACCATAACCCTGGTAACAAAACCAGACAAAGGCAAAAAAAATAAAATAAAATAAAGATTACAGGTCAATACCTTTCATGAATATAGATGCAAAAATTATCAACAAAATATTAGCAAACCAAATCCAACAATACATAAAAAAAAAGATCATACACCATGATCAAGTTGGATTCATTCTAGGGTCATGAGAATGGTTCAACATATGCAAATCAAACAATGTGATACTTCGCATTAACAAAAGAAAAGACAAAAAACACATGACCATCTCAATAGATGCAGAAAAAGTGTTTGATAAAATTCAATATCCATTCATGATAATAACTATCACCAAAGTGGGTATAGAAGGAACATATCTCAACACAACAAAAGTCATTTATGACAAACCCACAGCCAATAAAATACTCAACAGTGAAAAGCTGAAAGTCTTCCTGCTAAATTCTGGAACAAGACAAGAGTGTCCACTCTCACCACTTCTTTCAACATAGTATTAGAAGTTCTAGCAATAGCAAACAGACGAGAAAAAGAAATAAAAGGTATCCAAATCAGAAAGGAAGAGGTAAAACAATCATTATATGCAAACGACATGATACTCTATATAGAAAACCCTAAGATTCCACACAAAAACTATTAGAACTAATAAATGACTTCAGCTAGGTAGCAGGGTACAAAATTAATTTACAGAAATCCATTGCATTTTTTACACTAACAATGAAATATCAGAAAGAGAAAACATTTTTAAAAATCAATCCCATATAAAATTATGTCAAAAAAATAAAATAGCTAGGAATAAACCAAACCAAGGATGTGAAAGACTTATACCCTGTGAACTATAAAATATTGATAAAGGAAATTGAAGATGATTCAAAGAAATGGAAAGATATCCCATGCCCTTGGATGGGAAAAATTGATATTGTTAAAATGGTCATACTACACAAAGCAATCTGCAGATTAAATGCAATCCTTATCAAATTACCCATGACATTTTTCACAGAACTAGAACAAATAATCTTAAAATTTATATGGAACCACAAAATACACAGAATTGCCAAAGCCATTTTGAGGAAAAAAGAAAAAAAGCTAGAGGTATAAACATCCCAGACTTCTTACAATACTACAAAGATACAGTAATAGAAACAGCATGGCATTGTCTCAAAAACAGAAATATAGACCAATGGAAAAGAATAGAGAGACCATAAATAAACCCACACGCCTACAGTCAATTAATTTTAGACAAAGGAGGCAAGAATATACAATGGGGAAAATACAGTCTCTTCAACAAGTGGTGTTGGGAAAGCTGGACAGCCACATGTAAATCAATAAAATCAGAACACTCCCTCACCATATACAAAAATAAACTCAAAATAGTTTATAGATCTAAATATAAGACATGACATTATAAAACTCCTAGAAGAGAACATGGGCAAAACATTCTCTGATATAAATGGAAGCAATATTTTTTAGATCAGTCTCCTAAGGCAAAAGAAATAAAAGCAAAAATAAACAAATGGAGCATAGTCAAACCTAAAAGCTTTTGTACAGCAAAGGAAGCCATAAACAAAATGAAAAGACAAGATATGTACTGGGACAAAATATTTGCCAAGGATGCAACTGACAAGTGATTAATATCCAAAATATACAAACAGTTCATACAACTCAATATCAAAAAAAATTTAATAAATAACCCAATTGAAAAATGGGCAGAAGACCAAAATAGACATTTCTCCAAAAAAGACATACAGATGACCAACAGGCACAAGGAAAGATGCTCAACATTACTAATTATTAGAGAAATGCAAATCAAAACTACAATGAGGTATCGCTTCACACCAGTCAGAATGGTTATCTTCAAAATGTCTACAAATAATAAATGCTGGAGAGGGTGTGGAGAAAAGGGAACTCTTGTACACTGTTTGTGGGAATGTAAATTAGTGCAGCCACTATGGAAGAAAGTATGGAGGTTCTTTAAAAAACTAAAAATAGAGCTACCTTATGATCCATCAATCCCACTCCTGGGCATATATGTAGAAAAGATGAAAACTCTGATTTGAAAAGATAGATGCACACCAATGTTCATATCAGCATTATTTACAATAGTCATGACATGGAAGCAACCTTCATGTTCATCAAGAGATGAATGGATAAAGAAGATACGGTATACATATATACCATATACATATACAATGGAATATTACTCAGCCTTAAATAAGAATGAAATATTGCCATTTGCCATTTATAGCAACATGGATGGACATATAGAATATCATACTAAGTAAAGTAAGTCAGACAAAGACAAATATTAATCACTTATATGTGAATCTAAAAAAATAATACAAATGAATTTATTTACACAATAAAAACAAACAGAGAAAACAAACTTATGTTTACCAAAGGGGAAAGGTTGGGGAGGGATAAATTAGAAGTATGGGATTAACAGATACACACTACTATATATAAAATAGATAAACAACAAGGATTTACTATATATCAGGGATCTATATTAAATATCTTGTAATAACCTATAATAAAATAATCTGGAAAATATACATATTTATAACTGAATCACTTTGCTGTGCACCTGAAACTAATACAATATTGTAAATCAACTATACTTCAATATAAAAGAAATAATAGCTGTAATGTCAAATTTATTGAAAAACAATAACCTACATTTTCAGGAAGCTCTACAAACTCCAAATAAGATAAATGCAAAGAGACCCACAAAAAAGCATAAAATAGTAAAATGCTGAGGAGATAATCTTGAAAGCAGCAAGAGCAAAATGACATATCACTACAAGGGAGATCCAATAAGATTAGCAGTTGAGCTCTCAGCAGAAACAATGAAGGCCAGAAGACAGTGAGATAGCATATCCTTTGAGCAGTGTTTAAAGAAGTAAACCATCAACCAAAAATCCTATATCCAGCAAAACTATTGTTCAAAAATTAAGGTAAAATTAAGACTTTCACAGATAAACAAAAACTGAGATAATATGTCGCTTGAAGACCTGCCTTACATGAAATACTAAAGAATGCTCCAAAGGCTGAAAACTAGTGACCCTAGATGGTAATTGGAATCCATATGCATAAAAATTAACAGTAAAAGTAATTATATAATCATAAAAAACACTACAAATGCATATTCTTTTCTCCTTTTTTTCTCTTGACTGATTTTAAAAAGCAATTGTATAAAATATGTATAGAACACATTCTTGGACCTCTAACTATAGAAAAGTAATGTATGGGTAATGCATTTGCCAATAATAGAATAAAGGAAGTATATGGAAGAAAAGCTGTAATGGGCTAAAAAAATGACAACAGATATAATAAAATAATAATTATAAGAATGTACTGTTGGGTTTATTACATTAATAAATGTAATAATTATAACAATAATACCCCAAAACTGGTTAAGAAAGAATAGAGCAGTGCAGGAATTACATTTCTATATATGTATTACTAGAATTATACAAGTATAAATCTGAAGCTGATTCTGATAAGTTAAGATGTATATGATAAACCTAGGGCAATAACTAAAAGTAAACTTGAAAATATAGTGAGAATTATTCATGTAATTAACATGCTACTTTAGAAAATATTATTCAATGCAAAACAAAACAGTAAGGAAGGAATAAAGGAACAAAAAAGACATATAGACAACAAAAAGTAAAATGTCACACAGAATTCCAAATATATTAAAAATAAATATGAATGTATTAAACAATCCAAACAAAAGGCAAAGACTGTCAGACTGGAAAAAAAAAGTTTCAACTATATATTGTATACAGAACACATACTTTAGATTCAAAGGCAAACAAATTGAAATTAAAAGAATAGGAATATATATACCATGCAAACAGCAACCAAGGGAAAGTTGGAGAGACTATGTTAATGTCAGATGAAATAAAATTTAAAAAAACGTTACTAGAGATAAATTAAGCTATTTTATAATGATAAGAGTGTCAACTTATCAGGAATATATACAATTATAAACATATATGCACTAAATAAGAGCACACCAAAATACATGAAACAATAATTGACAGAAATGAAGAGAGGAATAGACAATCTAACTAAAATATTTGGAAACTTCAGTACTCTACTTTCAACAAATTATAAAACAGCTAGACAAGGTCAACAAGAAAATAGAATACTTGAATAACACTATAAAGCAATTAGACCTAACACATCTCTAGAATACTCCACCCAGGAGCCCAACAACAACAGAGTACACATTCTTTTTAAGTGCACATGAAACACTCTCAGAAATAGAGCATATGCTAGACAATAAGCCCTCAATAAATTTGAAAACATAACATAATACAAAGTATCATCTCTGATCCAAATGGAAAGAAATTAGAAGTCAATAATTGGGAAAAACTGGGGAACTTCATAAATGTTTGGGAAATTAAATAACACACACCTAAACAACAAATGGGTTAAAGAAGAAATCAAAAACAAAATGAGAAAATACTTCGAGATGAATGAAAAAGAAAGCACTACATACCAAAACTTATGGGATATAGTTAAAGCAGTGCTTAGAGGGAAAATTATATCTGCAATTGCCTATGTTAAGAAAGAAGAAAGACCCCAAATTAATAAGCTAACCTTCCACCGTAAGTCATTGGAAAAATAACAGCAAACTAAACCTAAAGCAAGCAGAAGGAATGAAATAACAATGATTTGAGTGGAAATTGATAAGATAGAAAATGGAAAAACAATAGAGAAAATCAATGAAACCAAAAGGTGCTTCTTTTTTTTTTTAAACACCTTTATTGGAGTATAATTGCTTTACAATGGAGTGTTAGTTTCTGCTTTATAACAAAGTGAATCAGTTATACATATACATATGTCCCCATAATGCTTCCCTCTTGCATCTCCCTCCCTCCCACCCTCTCTATCCCACACCTCTAGGTGGTCACAAAGCACCGAGCTGATCTCCCTGTGCTATGCAGCTGCTTCCCACCAGCTATCTATTTTACGTTTGGTAGTGTATATATGTCCATGACACTCTCTCACTTTGTCCCAGCTTACCCTTCCCCCTCCCCATATCCTCAAGTCCATTCTCTAGTAGGTCTGCATCTTTATTCCTGTCTTGCCCCTAGGTTTCTCATGACCATTTTTTTTTAGATTCCATATATATGTGTTAGCATACGGTATTTGTTTTTCTCTTTCCGACTTACTTCACTCTGCATGACAGTCTCTAGGTCCATCCACTTCACTACAAATAACTCAGTTTCATTCCTTTTTATGGCTGAGTAATATTCCATTGCATATATGTTCCACACCTTCTTTATCCATTCATCTGTTGATGGACACTTCAGTTGTTTCCATGTCCTGGTTATTGTAAATAGAGCTGCAATGAACATTTTGGTAAATAATTCTTTTTGAATTATGGTTTTCTCAGGGTATATGCCCAGTAGTGGGATTGCTGGGTCGTATGGTAGTTCTATTTTTAGTTTTTTCAGGAACCTCCATACTGTTCTCCATAGTAGCTGTATCAATTTACATTCCCACCAACAGTGCAAGAGGGTTCCCTTTTCTCCATACCCTCTCCAGCATTTATTGTTTGTAGATTTTTTGATGATGGCCATTCTGACTGGTGTGAGATGATATCTCATTGTAGTTTTGATTTGCATTTCTCTAATGATTAATGATGTTGAGCATTCTTTCATGTGTCTGTTGGCAATCTGTATATCTTCTTTGGAGAAATGTCTATTTATGTCTTCTGCCCATTTTTGGATTGGGTCTTTTGTTTCTTTGTTATTGAGCTGCATGAGCTGCTTGTAAATTTTGGAGATTAATCCTTTGTCAGTTGCTTCATCTGCAAATATTTTCTCCCATTCTGAGGTTTGTCTTTTCATCTTCTTTATGGTTTCCTTTGCTGTGCAAAAGCTTTTAAGTTTCCTTAGGTCCCATTTGTTTATTTTTGTTTTTATTTCCATTTCTCTAGGAGGTGGGTCAAAAAGGATCTTGCTGTGATTCATGTCATCGAGTGTTCTGCCTATGTTTTCCTCTAAGAGTTTGATGGTGTCTGGCCTTACATTTAGGTCTTTAATCCATTTTGAGTTTCTTTTTGTGTATGGTGTTAGGGAGTGTTCTAATTTCATTCTTTTACATGTACCTGTCCAGTTTTCCCAGCACCACTTATTGAAGAGGCTGTCTTTTCTCCACTGTAGATTCCTGCCTCCTTTATCAAAAATAAGGTGACCATATGTGTGTGGGTTTATCTCTGGGATTTAAAAAACTGACAAAACCTTTTACCAACAAAATTGACAAACCTTTGTTAGTCTGATCAAGGAAAAAAGAACATTCAAATGGCTGGAATCAGAAATGAAAGAGGGAAATTACTACCAATGTTATAGAAATAAAAAGGATTTTAAACGAATAATATGAACAAATGTCTTCCAACATATCATATAACTTTTATGAAATACAGAAATTCCTAGAAAGACACAACTACTAAAACTGACTCAAGAAGATGTAGACAATCTGAATAGACCTATATGAGTGAATATGTTAAATCAGTAATTTTAAAAAGTACCCACAAAGAAAAGGTATGGCCCAGATGTTTTCACCTCCAAATTATTCCATATTTATTCAATGAAGAATTAATATCAATATTTACAAGTTCTTCCAAGAAATAGAAGATGAAAGGTTACTTCTCAACTCATTTTATGAGGCTAGTATTACTCTCATACCAAAAGCAGACAAAGACATCACAACAAAAGAAAACTATTAGCCAGTATATCTTATAAAGATAGATTCAAAAATCCTCTGCAAAGTACTATCCAGTTGAATCTAGCAACATAAAAAGGGAATTATACACCATGATCAAATGGGATTTATCCCAGGATACAAGTTTACTTTAACATCTGAAAATCAATTAAAGCAATCATCATATCAGTAGAACAAAAACCAAAATTCTAATGATAATCTCGGGACTTCCCTTGTGGTCCAGTGGGTAAAACTCCACACTCCCAAAGCAGGGAGCCTGGGTTCCATCCCTGGTCGGGGAGCTAGATCCCACATGCATGCCACTACTAGGTATCTGCATGCTACAACTAAACATGCCACAACAAAGATCCCGCATGCTGCAACTGAGACCCAGCACAGCCAAAATAAATAGATTAATAAATAATAAATAAATATTTAAATAAAATGATAATCTCAATAGACACATTAATGCATTTGACAAAATCCAACATCCTTTCATGATAAAAACACTCATCAAAGTAGGAGTAGAAGAGAGCTTCCACAAGCCTGTAAAGAACATCTACAAAAGCCTACAAGTAACATTATACTTAATGATAAAAAAAAAAACTGGATGCTTTTTTCCTTAAGGTCAGAATACTTACTCTTGCTACTTCTATTCAACATTGTACTGGGAGTTCTAGCCAGGCAAATTAGGCAAAAGAAAGAAATAAAACATACAAATTGAAAAGGAAGAATTAAACTATATTTTCAGAAACATGATTGTATATATAGAAAAATTTAAGGAATCAACTAAAAACAGTATTAGAACTAATAAACAAGTTCAGAAAGTTTCAGGATACAAGATCAATAAACAAAATTTGGTTATATTTATATTGCAATAAAACATCCAAACATAAAAGGAAAAGAAAAAAATTACTCACGATGGTGTCAAAAAGAATAAAATACTTAGGAATAAATTTAAAATTATAAATGTATTAATTTCAGAACATTACTCTGAAAACTACAAAACGTTCTTGAAAGAAATTAAATAACATCAAATAAATGGAAAAACAATGTGTGTGCATGGAACAGAAGACTTAACATTGTTAAGATGGCAATATTTCCCAAACTACACTACAGTTTCAACACAATCATTATCAGATTCACAGCTGAGTTATTTGTATAAATTGACAAGGTGATTCTAAAATTCATATGGAATTGCAGGAACTCGAAATAGCCAAAATAGTCTTGAAAATGAGAATGAAGTAAAAGCAATCACACGTCCTGATTTCACAACTTACTACAAGGCAATTGTAATCAAGACAGTGTGGAAGTGACAAACGGATAGACATATTGATGGATGGAATAGAATTGAGAGTCCAGAAATAAATTGATACATCTATGGTCAACTGATTTTCAACAAGGATGCCAAGACCGGAAAGAATCTTTTCAACAAATGGTGGTGGGAAAAATGGGCAGCCACATGTAAACAGATGACATTGGAACTCAAAATGGATCAAAGACCTAAATGTAAATGCAAAACCTGTAAGACTCTTAGAAGAAAAAGTAGGGGTAAATCTTCATGACCTTGGATTTGGCAAAGGGTTCTTAGATATGACACCAAAACATGATGATACCAAAGCACTAGTCACAAAAGAAAAAGATTAATTGAATGTTTTATTGGCATATAGTTGGTTTAAAATGTTGTGTTAGTTTCAGATATACGGCAAAGAGATTCAGTTATACATGTACATATATTCATTCTTTTTGGATTCTTTTCCCATATAGGTTATGAGAGATAATTGAATTTTATCAAAATTTAAAACTTTTGTGTTTCAAAACACACCATCAAGAAAATGAAAAGACAACCCAAAGAATGGAAGAAAATATTTTTAAACCATATATCTGATAAGGGACTTGTGTCTATAATATATAAATATTTTAGGTTGATTTCAGCCTATTGGTAGTGATGTTACCTGCTAGAAATGCCTGGGGGCACTCACCTGGGCCCATACTACTTGTGGGTGAGACCCCACAGACATTTTCCAGATCAAAACCAATGTTGTGGCTGGACCTGCCCTTGTGGTTCTTGTGACTGTTAAACACACCTCAGCACCAACCATCAGGAAACTTTGAAAAAAATGAGGTTTATTACTCACAGGTTCTGCAAGGTACACAGCACACATGGGGCCACACAGCATGGTCATGGGGAGAGAGAGAGAGAGAGAGAGAGAAACCTGGCATTCTGCCTTTATTAGGGTCAAGAGTGGGGTGCGTAGGGTTTTACAAGTTCACTCTTGGTGCATTTAAAACATTAGAGTGGGAATTAAAGCATGACAAGAGAAGAGTAAGCAGACAGTCAAACAGTCAGTTATCTAGGTCAACCAGAGAATTCTAAAATGGGGGGAATGTCTTGGGTAGGGTGGAACTGATTTTCAACAAGTTGTGTAGACAATGTGGTAATTCAAGATGGATGTCTTTGAAGTGGATGCCTAGACAATCAAAAGCTTAATGTCAGGCACTTACATTACAATAAAAAAAGCTAATTGTCACGTGTTTACAAATACAATAAGGAACTCTTACAACTCAGTAATAGAAAGATAAATAACCAAATTAAAAAATGGGTGAAAGATCTGAATACACATTTCTCCAAAGATATATCAGTGGCCAATAAATACACGAATAGATACACAACATCATTAGTCACCTGGTAAATACAAATTAAAGTGTAACAAGATACCACTTCACACCCACTAGAATGAATAGAATAATAAAAACCTCAGAAATAACAAATATTGGCTAGGTTGTGGAGAAATTGGAACTCTCATACACTGCTGGTGGAAATATAAATAGTACAGCCACTTTGGAAAATAGTCTGGCAGCTCCTCAAATGGTTAAACATAGAGATACCACATGACTCATTAATTCCATTCCTAGGTCTATAACCAAAAGAAATGAAAATATATGTCCAGACAGAAATTTGTTAATAGCAACATTATTGATATTAGACAACAGGTGGAAACAACCCAAATGACCATCAACTAATGAATAAAGAAAATGTGGCATATCTGTACAATGGAATATTATTTGGTCATAAAAAGGAATGAAGTACTAATACATGCTATAACATAGATAAATCTTAAAAACGTGTTAAGTGAAAGAAGTCAGTCACAGAAGAGCTCATACTATATAATTTCATTCATATGAAACTCTAAAATAGGGAAATCTATAGAGACAGAAAATAGATTAGTGGTTGCTTAGGGATGTAGGCTGTGGGTGTAGGTGCTAGGTGGGCAACAGTTAAAGAGTTCAGGATTTCTTCTTGAGATGATGAAAATGTTCTAAAATTGACTGTGGTGATGGTTGTATATATCTGTGAATATATTCAAAAACATTGAATTGTATATTTTAAATGGATGAATTGTATGGTATGTAAATTATGTTTCTATAAAGATGTTTAAAAGAAATAATTAATTAATAATTGAATAGATTTAGGTAGTTGGAGATGAATATAAGTTCAACCCCTCACCAAATAACACAAAATCTGAATTAATATGTTATGCATGAATGAGGTATTTATTATCATTACAAAGCTATGAACCAACAAGTACCAACTAATTTAACATTAACTACCTAAGTGCCTAGAGATAAGAGTCCTAAAAATGGATCTGAGCCTGGTTGGAGTGATTAGGAGACTCAGTTTCAAGAACTAATCACTGTTAAAACAATAAGCCCATGGGTAGAAAACGCATTAAAAGTGTATGGTTTGTGAATGATCAAAGGGCCACAGAACAAATGTGAAGACAATAACAAATGAGGCAAGAAACCAAGATTGAAGAACTTAGGGCTATTTACATCAAGTCCACTAGAGAGTTTGTCTAAGCCAGTGGTTCTTTACCCTGGCTGCACATGGGAATCATCAGGGGAGCTTTTAAGTCAGAATCTCTGGAATGGGGCCTAAGCCTTGGCCTTTTTAAAGTTTCCTGTGTGAGTCTAATGTACTGCCAGAGTGGAAAACTACTGGGTTAGGCCAAGAAAAACTGAATATGACCAAGAGAGAAGAGACCAAGGGAGGAATGCCCACCTGGAGGATTGATCCATTTAGGTCCTTTGGTGAGTTCTGGAGGTTGTAGGGAGTCAAACACCTGGGTGTGGAAAGTAGGGTTATTCTAAAACCTAAGATGTCAGATCTAAAAGGGCCCTTAAATGATTCTCAAATCTAACTCCTGCTCCCTCTTCTCCACGCAGTGTATATGTGATACATATATACAGAGAAGGGAAAGGACGTGCCTGTGGAGACAGTGAATCACTGACTGATCCCAGGTCTTCTGACCCCAAATTAGTGTCCTTTACCATGCCCCACTGCCTTCCCACTTTATAGTCTGAAACTAGGTTTAAAAGGCAGGCAGTTCTTAAATGGCCTATTAATGCATTCAGTCCTTTCCCCAACTCTCTTTCCAAACCTGCCTAAGGGCTTCAAATCTTTATCTTAAATACTGCTCTTTAGAAGCTATGTTACATAATCAGTTCAGCAATAAACCTTTCAAGTTATACGACTTTTAGTCAAAGCAAATCTTTTGGCCTTGTTTTCCTGCCAAGATTCATGACTCCTGCCTGTCTCATCCTATGAGCATAATAATAAATATCCTTTGCTGAATGCCAACAAGCTGGGCACTCTAAGGCACTTGGGACTTGGGAGCTGGTGAAAGAGTTGTAGCTTGAGCCTAATGCCATCCTTTTCTTATCCTGAGTTTTCACACCTCTGAAGACCATAAACACTCTCCACTCACACCTAATCATCTCCCAAAAGTCTACTATGGCCATGTTTGATGTAGGAAATTTGTTCTATTTTATCAGCCAGCTGAAATTCTCTCTTTGCTTGCCCAATGTTATTCCTTCCTGTTTTCCCAGTGTGCTGTTATATGTATGTGTTGGTGTTGGTGCCTATTATAAGTATAACTTAACTCCTTGGTGAGCTGGCCAAAGTCTTCCTGCTTGAATCACAACTTCCTCATTATCCATGTCTCAGTCTTCCCTTTCCCAAGCTAGACTACGCTTCCCAGTTCACAGTTGCCTCTACCAGCTCAGTTCACAATTTCCTCTCCCAGCCCATGAGCTGACACTGACCTACAAAGAAAGAGTAATGGGTCTATTTATCTTGACACTATTTCCTCACTACTGGAAGCAGAATACATATTTCAGATTACAGGCAAAGTTGCATAGCAAATCCTGGGTTTTCTCCTGCCCAGAAGTAGTGCTTCAGGGTAGAATGGTCAAGAGATAGAGGGAACTATGGACTTACTCTGCCACAACCTTAGCTCTGGTGGTTTTATATCATATCCTCCAACATTTTTTCTGGCTTTACTCCAATTCCCTTTTTCTGGGGTTTTGTGTGGTAGTCAATTGCCCAATGAAGTTTCAGAGGAATCAGTTCTAACACTTGAGAATGTCCTGAGCCCACTGCACACAAGTGCTCTTCAGGGGTGTCATAAATGATAGACCGTTCCAGTGTCTTCCATCCTGAGTACACAGAAAACAGAGAAGAAGGAACTGGGTATGGTCATCAGATGCCATTGGAAGAAGGCCAGAATAGTTGAGATGCTAAAACAGGATGCAAAGGATTCCCATAACCTTCCTTTTGCTTTGAGGATTTCCCAGTGTTTTTGAGGCACAGCCAAAATGGCACCACCTCTAATTCATTGGTTTCATATTTCCAATGGTAATTCTGTCATCTGAGTTCCTCATCAGCTCCACCTGGCCATAAGTAGAAATAACATGCATGGGACTTGGCGAACAGACGTGTGGTTTTGCCTCCTGATTCTAGGTAAACTTTTGCAGATTATTAAACTTTTCTAAGCCAGTTTCCTCGTATGAAAAAAGGCAATATAAAAAAATAAATTAAAAAAAATAAAGCATAAATAAAATAAAAAATAAAGCGTAAAAAAAGGCAATATAATACATAGCTTACAGAGCTGTTTTGAGAATTCAATGATATAACTTTGATGTGAGAATAAAATATCTGCCATAGAGCAGGGATAAAAGATAAATAATAATTTTCTTATTTTTGTCTTCTCCTCCCTCTCAGGAACTGTTTCTGTGGCATCTGCATCCTGAATAGGTTGTAACCTGGCTGGGTCCTTGCCCCCAAGACTCTGAGTTGGGTCCAAGAGCTGAGGAGGTAGTAATAATAGCTAAATTTTACAAAGAGTTAGCTTAGACACTGAGCTATGTGTTTTACATGTATCATCTCATTTAATCCTCACAACTACCCTATGATAAAAGTTATTACCCCCATTTTACATATAGAACAACTGAAGTATAGAAAGGTTCAATAACTTTCCCAAGGCATACAGATAATAAGTGATAGAGCCAGACTTTGAACCAAAGCTGTCTAACTTTAGAGAGTCTTTACACCTAACTGCTACATCAGATGTCTGGTAACACTAGACTTGGCTTGAGTGAAGCAAGAACCAACTTAAAACTCCCATTCTTTCATATCAGAGCCTGTCCAGAGAAGCAGAGACCAGAGCCATCCTGTCTAAGGGCTGCAAATACCCACTGCTGCAACTTTTTCCCTTTACCTTTGTGTCCAATGACTTAGTCCTGTGAAGAGAGCAACATTGTGTAATTCTCTGGCAGTGGAGCGTGATCTGTAAGAATTCCTCAATGTACTTTGCCCCAAACACAAGCTGCAGCTACCACTTTCCTACTGTAGCAGCCAAAATCCCTCCCTGGCCTGGAAGATAGCACCATTTCTCTAGCTGTCACTATGTAGGTTGAAGCTTGTGTTCCAAGTTGAAAATGTATTTGATTGGGTAGAAACCTCTTTAGTGGACTAAGGACCTTGAGTGCAGAAAGTGTGGCTGCCAGGCCAGACAGTGGCCTTGCACAATTCAGTCCTAGGTACAGCAAGCAACTACCCATGGGCGAGTGGGTGGTGGGTAGGGGGACTCCTCTCTGCAGGCACCATGAGCACCCAGGTAGTAGCACCCCTTTCACAGTCATATCCTCTAGGGCTAATGTGTTGGTTCCTGCCCCTATCCACCCCAAGGCTGCTGGCAGGGAAGGCTGTGAGGTTGACGTCATGTAGCGAGAATCTTCATTAGACCTGGCCTGACTGAATGTGCTACTGACTGATTTACTGTGTGATCTTGAACAAATCACTTTTCCTCTCTGAGCCTCTGTTTTTCTCATCTGTACAATAAAGGAGTTGGAATAAATCAGTGGTTTTCTAATTATTTTAAGCAGCAATTACCTTTCCCCCCCCCCCAAATGTAACAGTAAGTCAAAGCCTGATATATAAAGCAGAAAAACAGCAGAGTTGCTCTTGTGGACTGAGGATAGTAGGAATGACAGGGATGTTAGGGACAGCAGTGGTTAAGGGAAGGGGATTCTGCCCTGGAGCCCTACCTGCTTATACTCACCTTCACACCCCCATGGTAGCCCCTGAATCACCTTGGGGGAACACAATTTGAAAACTTCTGATCTAAATAGTCTTGAGGTCCCCACCTAAATAGGATGGTGGTAGGGAAAAATGGGGGTAACTGGGAACAGGGAAGAGGAAAGAGGCTTAGGTAATACTAAAACCACCCTTCTTGATATTTCACAGAAAAAAAAATCCAGGAACATTGGTGGATTGTCACTTAAGTGAAGTCAAGAGAATGGCTCCCCTCCCCACAACACCTACTTCTATGGATCAGAATGAGAGAGGGGAATTGAGAGTCACAAATTCTAACTGGGAACGGCATAGCCAGCTTTAGGAATCAAGACTTGCTGAGTCCTCATCAGAGTCCAGCCTTGACTTGCTGTGCAACCTTTGTCAAGTAAATCTCCCTCCTTTTCCGCATCTGTTTCTGTCTTTCTGACACTAGAAGGGCAACACCAATCAACATGGGCAGGCTCAGGCAATTCTGACAGAAATGTTGGCTGTGGGAGCAGAAAGCCTTTCCTTTGTCTTTACTCCATGTCCCATTTTTGAACCCCTCAGCATCCTCCCTCCCTCAAGTAGCCCTGTGAAGTATCATCAATTTTTTTTTCTGGGCTATTCCCAGGGCTGGTAGGAAAAAAAATATATGTCTCCTTCCAATTTGGGATGCAAGCCTTAGGCCTTGAAGTAGGGAGCAAGTTGAAATGACAGAAAATGACACACTTCTACAATGGGTGGGGCTCTGCCCTCTTGAAATGGGCTTGTGGCTTAGAAGGGCCCTCAGACAAATATGAGTACTACTTAAGGTCCTGTGTGAGAGGGTCCCCAAGGTAACAAGGACAGGACATTTTAAGGCACCCAAGGCAGCACAGGAAAATCAAACCTGGTTCCTCTTCTCTCTAACTGGAGCTCAGAGGGACTATAACAGACCTGTTTCCCACAGATTTCCCTTGTATTGGGTTGGCCAAAAAGTTCGTTTGGGTTTTTCCATAAAATGTTACGGAATAACCGAACAAACTTTTTGGCCAACCTAATACTTTGGTCCCAGAAGGAAATAGTACATGCATACAAATTAGAATACAGGGAAGATTTATAAAGAGACTATTTACAAAGGTGTGAGTAGAGTGTAGGGAAACCCCAAGGCCTAGTGCAGTACTCACAGTGGGGCTTTGTCCCACTCTTAAGCCTGAAAGAGTGAGAGGAGGGAGTTACTGAAATTTGGAAGGTAAGTGTCTTGTGGAGAGGGTTGTCAGGAAAAGAGCTGTTATCTTCAGTTGAGAGGTACAGCCAGCTCAAGGTGACACAGCAGGGAGGGAGCTGGGAGAATAAAGACCCTGACTCCATTTTTCTCCCTCCCTCCAATCTTCTGACAGGTTTCCCCTTAACCAAACACAGTTGCAAACCAGAGGGCACTTAAACTTGTTAATGTACATGTCAGCCTCCTGGGCCAGAGAGCAAGTTGGAGGAGCATGAAGAGTGCATGTGGATAAAAAAAAAAAAAAAAAAGTGCATGTGGAGAGGCAGAAGTTTGATGAGTGCAGCTCCCCACACCAATTTTCCCCTGCTAAAAAATCTATTCTAGTTCTCTCTTTATCTCCATTCTTACATCATTTCAGATCCCAATACTCTGATTTCAGAGACTTCCTGCTCCAACATCCAGTCTAGAACTTTCTAGTCTCAGAAGCGTTTGGAATCAGAAATATCCTGGCAGAAAACTTTGACTCCAGAACTCCACTGCTTCAGAACCTTTTTAGAAATCTTTGTCCTGAAAACCAACTTGACCCTGAAATACTCTTTCCTATTAATTTATCTGGAGTATAAGCAGCATGGCTGAATTATTTCAGCTTCAGGGCTGGTACTGGGTCTCTTGCTCCTCTGTGCACCACGCAGACAAGCTGTTGTCACTCTATAAATAATAAAGAAAGATGAGTGCATAAAGCAGAGGTTGGCATTTCTCACTGGTCAGATCAGCAAGGCAGGGTAGGAGATGCCTGGAGGATTAGGGAAGGAGAATTGGTACCAAGTGATAGGGAAATGCTGATATGGCTAAATGGAATTACCTCTATCTACCTCATTGCTAGGTGAGATAGGAAAGGGGCCAGAGACATCATCTAAAGCCTAGCCTCAACCTCCCAGATGGTTCTCAGAAGCAGAGGTTTACAGTTTCAATCCCTTATGCAGACTGTTTTCACCCAAAATGTGTCCACTCTACTGTGGCGGCAGATAGTCACAGGGGCAATAGCACTGAATTTGACATCAAAATGTCTAGGTTCAAGTCTCTGCATATTAATTGCTATGTGAACTTGGGCCACTTTTCTCTCTCTGTCCTTTAGTTCATGTGTCTAATAGGGATAAAAGTCCCTTTCCTGCCTCCTTTCCCAGAGTTGTTCCTGAGGGCCCAGAGAGATCATGGCTGGAAAATCAGCTTTTTATGCACTGTAAAATTCTGGGTCCACGGTGCCTCTACAGTGAGTGTGTATGAGTGAGTGAGTGTCATAATGGCTATGAACGAGAGACTTTCAGCATGTCAGAGTGTGAAATTGTGTATGCATGATTGGGTGTGAGAAAGTAGAGGAAGAAATAATGAGAATGTGTGAAGGGATATATGTGAGAGAATAGGTGAAAAATGAATGTGTGTATATTTGTGTGAGAGCTATCTTGTTTGGAAACACATGAAAGAGAATGTGAGAGAGAAAATATGAATATTTGTGGGTTTGTGAGATTCTGAGAGTTTCTGAGAGAGTGACTGTGGATGCTAGTGTACATGTATACATGGATGTGAATGTATAGGATGAGCTATATGATATTGCCATTTTTATAGGTTCACAATGCTTTAACATTGGCAATCTCATATGGTTCAGCCTACTGTGTAAGTAAGATTACATGTGTATTTGGGGATATATGAGTGAATTGTGTGTGAACAAACCAAGGTTCATATTTGTGAGCGAATAAATGTGTATATTCAAGCAAATGTGTATTTGTGTGTAAATGAATTGTGTGTGCAATCTAATGTGTATGTTTTTTAGTAGAGCATTGTGAATGTGAATATACATGCATGCATGTGAATGTAAGTGTTTGGAAGGACGGATGAGATTTAATATTATTGTGCATATGAGTTCAAGTGTGTATGTGTGTGTGTGTGAGAGACAGAGAGAGAGGTTGAACACAGAGAACATACCTAGATTTTGGACTTTGTACTAGTGAATAAATACCCTCCCCTCAACTCATAACTTTCCAGAAAAACAAGCTTTCTAATCTGAAATTTTCCACACAGACTTTCCACTCCAAAAGGGTACATTTTACTTTTTTCTCTCTCTCTTTGCTTCAAGCCTCGCTCCTAGCCATTTTGGGCCGAAGAGAGGAGTAAGTGCCCAGCTCTACTCAGAGAATAATTGGGAACATTTTGCTACACACAAAAAACTGGAAAATGACTGGCGTGTGGGACTGAAACTTGGTACGGGTTGTAGACTGCAAGACAAAGGGCCCCTCAGCTACTTTATTTGTTCTCTTTAAAAGTAGCCCTAAGTGACTGAAATATTGTTCGCCACCACAAGCAGTATGAAATTTCACCACCAGCTGGAGTTACGTAACCATCTCCATGGCAACCAAAGTCCATAAACTTGCAGTATCACTGTTGGCTGGTTACATAGCAGTGGTTTTAGTTCCCCCAACACCCCTCCCCTTCATCCCTTTCTTGGTTGTTTTCTCTTTTAATCCCCCTCCTCCTACTTTTCTTTCCTGTCAAAAGCAAGAAAATTAAATGTTGAATAAAACGAGGGAAAGCTGAAGCTTCTTAAGCAGTGGGTGCACATGAGGCAAGTCTTCTCTAAAGAACGTATAGGTGCTCAGCTCGCCTGCAGACAAGCTTACACCAGGGAAATTACTGCCTCCCACTGCTATACCACAACCCACAGACACACACACTCTATAGTGGCTACTGTTCAAAGGAAATCAGGCAGGCTAAAGAGACAGAAGTCAGTGAGTCTAAAAGAACGCCTGAAAACTCAGCCTCCCAGGACTCCTTCTTTTGAGTATTCCTAGGAGCCCAGGGGTAATGACAGCATGGTGGAGATAGTGGTAGTAGATGTTTCTGAGATGAGAGAATGAGGTTTGGGAGAATGGGGATACAATCTTCCTTAGGCAGTATCACTGCTTTTCCCAGAGCTTGGGGCTAGACTGCGTTCTCACTCTGATCAAGAGACAGGCTCTGAGGTCAAAAGTGCAACACTAGACATCAGTATTTATGCGTTCCAAGACCTGGCTCCATCTCTTAGTAGCTGTATGATCACAAAAACCTAACAGAATCTCAGGATCGGTGGATATTTGAAAAAGTGTGATATTATCCTCTATTTGAACACTTACAGTGATGGAAATATCTTTACCTACTCACTCTTTCTCGACAGTGGTGGTTGCAGAATTTTAATATAAAGGGGAATTAGGGGAGGTGTGGTCTGGACAAGTGCATTACACAGTTTATGTGTATTTGGGTTGTCTTTTAAAGGTTAATGGAGATTATAGCAGGGGGGAGGGCCAAAGGCCTCCCCAAACCTATCCCTTGGCAAGCAACTCTTTCTCTTCAGATTTTATTTCTGTTCAGAGCTCTGTGTATATGTGTCCATACATGTGTGTCCAGCTGTCAAAAGTCCCTGGTGTGGGGAGATAATATTAAACCTTGAGGAAGCCTGAAGTTGGGACAGTGTCACCAAGACTGGACTGCTCTTATGAGCAAGCTGGAAAGACTGATCAAAAAGTAGAGAATGGGGACTTCCCTTGTGGTACAGTGGTTGAGAATCTGCCTACCAATACAGGGGACACGAGTTTCCATCCCTGGTCCGGGAAGATCCCACATGCCGTGGAGCAATTAAGCCCGTGCACCACAACTACTGAGCCCACGTGCCACAACCACTGAAGCCCACACGCCCTAGAGCCCATGGGCCTCAACTACTAAGCCCATGCTCTGCAACTACTAAGCCCACGTGCCACAACTACTGAGCCTGCACGCCTAGAGCCCGTGTTCTGCAATAAAAGAAACCACCATAGTGAGAAGCCCATGCATCACAATGAAGAGTAGCTCCCGCTCACCACAACTAGAGAAAACCCACATGCAGCAACGAAGACTCAACGTAGCCAAAAATAAAATAAAAAATAAAAAAATAAATTAAATTAAATTACATTTTTTAAAAAAAGTAGAGAATGATGGTAAAATATCAAGGTCATCAGCCTCAGCAAGAATGGAGTTGGACCAATCAAAGGGTGATGAATAAGAAAACTGTCATTCCTTGAGTATCTAAACTGTGTGCCAGACATGGTGTTAAATGATTTCATACACATTTATCTCATTTAATCCTCACAACACACTGTCCACCCCTTCCATATCCCCTACCCAATGTAGGTGCTATAATCCTTTTTCACAGAGAGTAAAATGGAGAGTAGGAGCAATTTGCTCAAATCCACATGACTGTAAGTGACAGAGCTGGGATTCAGTCCCAAGAATGTCTGCCTCTAAAGGGGACTGTCTTCTGTTTTTTGAGGCAGTAAGCTTTACTTGAGTCTAAGCAATGACCCGAGGTTCCACCCCTCACATCTGAGATCAATCTTGCTGACGTGTGCTCTTGGGCATAGGAGTTGATGCTGGGCTAGCAAGTGAGTCAAGTACATTTCCACTACTGTGGGCCCATAGCATCAACAACACCCATTGCCTTGCCATTAACTCACTGTGTGATGATAGGTAAATCCCTTCCTACACACTAGGTCTCAATCTTCCCATCTGTAAAAGTAATTGTGGTGAAAGCTAAATGATATCATTTTAGCACCATGCCTGGCACCTAATAAGAACTCAACAGGTAGTAGATTAGGAAAGAGTTGGGCTGGGTGATCTTCCTTTTGGAATAATTTCTGAATTTGTAACTCTTCTCCTCTTGCCAGGAAAGGAGGGTAACCTGCACTGACTAGCATAGCATAGCATTTTAGAGCACTTTCAGCCTTGAGGTAGCAAAATAGTTTCCTTCAACAAACTTTAGCTAAATACCTCCTCTCAGCCACAGATTTTAACAATGGGCTAGATGTTGGGGCTTCAATGATGCATAATGTATGGGCCTTTCTTTGTAGGGGTTTCCTGAGAGAATCAGGATGGAGAGAATGTTCAAGAATAGATCAGGGGAACAGGGCAGCCACAGAAGCTCTAATTGACCCAAGAGGATAAAAACTTAATCAGGGCACTATGGGAGAGAACAGAGGCAGCTTGAGGAGGCATTGGAAGTGTGTGGTGGAAACCAGGCGTGGTTTAAAGAGTAGCAGCAACAGAACTCATTACAATGGTCTACAAGACCCCTTATTATCTCCCCCCCTCCACCTCTCTTGGCTTCATCTCCCACTACTCTTCACCTTGCTCACTCCAGCCACTCTGGCTTCTTTGCTGTTCCTTGAACAATTCAGATACACTATGATCTTTGCACTTGCACTTGCCATTTTCTCTTCCCTCATATATTCACATGGCTCACTCTTACCTACTTCTGGTCTACACTCAAATCTCACTTTCTCAGGGAGACTTTCGTTGGCCATCTTATCTAAGTTTATATCCACCTTCCCATTATTTCTTATCTATCTGTCCTCCTTTATTTTTCTCCTGCTTAGCCCTTATCACTATGTAACATATTATATATTTTACTTATTCTCCTTGTTTCTGTCATCCTCACTAGTGTGTAAGTGCCAGGGATTACTGTCTGATTTCTTCACCATGTTATTCCTAGTGCCTAAGACGGTGCCATGTACATGGTAGGGGCTCAATAAATAGTGATTGAACGAATGAATAGTAAGATTTACTAAATGTGGAATGAACTATTAATTCCATTTTAAGGAGTCAAGGATCCCTTTGAAACTCTAATAAAAATATGGATCCTCTCTGCAAAATAGTGCATATAATCCTCCCCCTTGTTTAATTACCAGCTCTTTGGAATCCACAATCTCATTGCATTCCCACAAATACCCTATGAGGCAGGCATTTTATCTCTATTTTGCTCATAAGGGCAGTGCAACTCAGAGAAGTGAGCTAAGTTACCAAAGACTATGGAGTAAGTGGTAGATCAGGGACTCTGACCAAATTCTCCAGTGCTCTGGTCACTGCCATTTGCTACCCTTAGGCTCATAATGTGCTTATCTTGTACAAAGCTTGGGCTAGGAAAAGCCACTGTGGTAGATAGCTTCTAAGATGGCATGATCCTGCCTCCTGGTATTTATACCCTTCTGTAGTTCCCTCCCCTTGAGTATGGACTGAAGCTAGCGATTTACTTCTAATTAAGAACACAGCAAAAGTGATGGGATGTCACTTCTGAGGTCAGGTTATGAAAGACCATAATTTCCATCTTGCTATCCCTCTCTTGCTCTCTTACTTGCTCTATCTTTTGAAGCAGGCTCCTATTTTGGGAGGTGCTTTATGGAGAGGCCTATGTGGCAAGGAACTGAAGAAAGCCTCTGTTCAACAGCTAGCAAGGAACTGAGGCCCTCAGTCCAACTGCTCATAAGGAACTAAATCCGGCCAACAGCCACATGAGTAAGCTTAGAAGCTGATCCTCCCCCAGTTGACCCTTAAGATGACTGCAACCCCAGCTGACCCTTTGACTGTAGACTGTGAGAGACCCTGAGCCAGATGCACCCAGATAAGGCATGCCTGGTTTCCTGAACCACAGTGAAATAATAGCTGTGCATTTTTTAAGATGTTCAGTTTTTATATAACTTGTTATGCAGCAACAGATAACTAACAAAACGTGAAACACAAAGTGGTCTACACCACATTGTCTTCACTGCCTTAGCTGCCACACCTTCCTCCCTGGTTCTCACTCCCAAACCCTTTTTTTCACCCAACTCGTTGGTAGTAATAACCCATTTGGGGCTATAAGGGGCTAGAGCTTGAAGAGTAACACCAAGATTGTGAAGATTGTGGTAGTTGGAAGAGTTTGGTATTTTTTAGCTGAAAGAAAAATCGTCTTATTCACAGCTTGATTTATTTCAGGCCCTGGGCGTCTATGACCATGTTAATTTGTAAGACTGATTAAAATTGTGGTTTACTGATAAGACTTCTCATCTGGAGGTCAGGACACCTAGGTTATGCCAATCAGGCAGTCCACAATGTTTCTCAACTGCAATCTTTGAGCCTGGCATTATGCTTGGTATTGAGGAAACTGTGGCAAACAAATTAGACCCAGTCCCTGTCTTCACAAGACTTCCAGTGTAGTAGTTATATTCCTGGATTGGCCACTCACAGTGGACCCATAGGCAATTCCTTTCTCTCTGCCCTGTTTTCTCGTTGGTAAAATGGGTGGCAGCTGGTATACATAGGATGTCTCTTTCAGCTCTACAATACTGCGTTTTTGTAAAAAGGCAAGGCCAGTGATCAAGGGAGCTGCTTCCTGGCTGGTTGGTTACCCAGGATCATCAAGGTTAAATGATGTGTCCAGGGTCATATGGGCAAATGGTGGCAGTGTTCCGAGCTGCCTCTCAAAGTTACATAAACATTTATAGCACAAAGAAGAAAATCTGTTCCATAATGCTTGCTTAATGACACTCTGTTCCCAGTAAACAAAAAGGATGAAAGACAAGAAATTGTTAATGTTTTTAATAACCGAATAATATTTAAATAACAGACAGTAATTATCTTATTAAATCTAAAAGAAGAACAGCAAAGTGAACTCTCCTGGAGCTCTACTCTTGCTGAGACATCTAGAGGCTCTAAGAAGTCAAAGATTATCTGCTCCAGTGGAATCCAGTTTATGCTGAAAGAGCATTATTTCCTAGAGGTGATAGGTCTGGTTGGGCTGAGTGTAGGGGTGAGAGAATAAAACCAAAGCTGTTGCTTGAGAAAATGTCTCTAGAATGGAGAAAGGAATTCTGGGCTTTTAGAGGACCAGAAGTAGGCAAAAGAAAGGGAAATCTCTTTGTACAGATAAGAAGGTGCATAAAGGAGAATGACTTACCCAAGATCACTAACATCTTTTTAGTGGCAAAGCTTATATTATAATCTGTGCCTTTCCATGACACGACCCTTCACATAACCAATTTCATCTGAATAGATGGTTTCCAACAGTTAGGAGCACAGACTCTCAAGGCAAATGACCTGGGTTCAAATTTATTGTCTATCACTTACTAGCTGTGTGACCCTGAGTAGGTTAATTTACCTCTTTGCACCTCTATTTCTTCATGTGTAAAGGATGATAATATAACTCACCTCATAAGGTTGTCAGGAGGATTAACTGAGTTAATATCTGTAAAGCACTTGGAGCAGTGCTTGCCATAAAGTAAACACTATAAAAGTATTTGTTAAATAAAACAAGGTTTTCGCTTAATTTTAAACAAATCCAATAGCCTAAACAATCCAGTAGCAAGGGGAAGACTTTCTTAGAGGTCCCCATCTCTCTTTTCTGAGGCTTTCCATGTATGGCTTCCCTTCAAGCTCCCACTCCCCATCAGGCACCACACTCCTCAGGTTCCCAGTACCCTGGTGCTCTCTCCCTAACTTCTCTGATGACAAGAAGTGATCAGTCCAAAGAACTCTCACATTCATTGCTTCATCAGATGAGCATAACAACTCAGAGATAGAGCAATGATTTTATTTTCATTTTAGAGATGAGAACACAGAGGACCAGGAACTTGATGTGAGTGGTATGACTCTCTAGGTTTAACAGGGTGCTATGGTTCTAATCCAAACCTCATTACTTTTTTTTTTTTTTATGGTTGTGTGTTTGTTTTTTTTTTTTTCTAACATCTTTATTGAAGTATAATTGCTTTACAATGGTGTGTTAGTTTCTGCTTTATAACAAAGTGAATCAGTTATACATATACATGTATCCCCATATCTCCTCCCTCTTGCGTCTCCCTCCCACCCTCCCTATCCCACCCCTCTAGGTGGTCACAGAGCACCAAGCTGATGTCCCTGTGCTATGTGGCTGCTTCCCACTAGCTATCTATTTTACATTTGGTAGTGTATATATATCCATGCCACTCTCTCACTTCGTCCCAGCTTACCCTTCCCCTCCCCATGTCCTCAAGTCCATTCTCTGCATCTGCATATTTATTCCTGTCCTGCCCTTAGGTTCTTCATTACTTACTATTATGTGACCTCAGGTAAACACCTTCCCATCTCTGTGCCTCAATTTCCTCATCCACTCAATGAGGTGGTTAAATGAAATTATCTTACACACAATCTGGTTCAAAGGTCACACAACTTGTTTGCAGTAGAGCAGGAACTGACTTCTTGCTAAGCCACTCCTTGACATTCCCTTGATGCCACTTTTTTTCAAATGAGTAAAGAATTTGAAAGAGTTCATAGAATACACTCAGCCCATTTGCCCTTCTACATCCCTTTCCTTTACCTAGCACTATGGGGTTAAGCATATTCTAAGATTGTAAATTGTCAGAGCAGAGAGGGCCTTTGGAGACATCTTCAGATCACTGGCTCTGAAACCAGAATGCACATACCTCAAAGGTCCTCCCCAGTGCACTGGAGGTAAATGGACTATAGGGCCACTCTCTCCTGGTGAATTGGCTTTACTAGAAGATTTGGAATAATTACATTAAAACAAAGACATATTTGTTATGGAATGGAATGTAAAAAATACAGATGAGCTTTTTAAGGTATACTAAATCTGTGAAGAATTTGTACTTTGACTGGAAAAAGTGTAAGTTGAATTCTTCTAAATCATCATATTGCAGTTGGTGAAACTGATATCCAAAGAGAGGAAGAATCTTCCTCCCCAAGATCACAAAGAGACTTAATAACAAAGAAATGACTTGAATCCAAATTACCGGCACCCCAGACAATTCTATTTTCTTCCATCTGGCCCCTCCTCTTGCTTCAGACCCTAGAAGAGAGGAGAGAACCAAGGAATAGCTGAAGATTGTTCCTTGGTGGGTTAAGAAACACCTCACTAATATGGACAAGTTGCTTTACTTCTCAAGACTACAGTTTCTTCACCTGCAAGAAGCTGACAAGAGAATACAATGTATGGATAATAACTTGGGCTCTGAATTCAGGATTCCTAGGTTTAAATCCTAGCCCTGTGACTATCTAGCTGTCTGACCCTGGACAAGTTTCTTAATTTCTCTGTGCCTCAATCTCAAAGAAAAATAAGGAGAAAAATAGCACCTATCTCATAAGGTTCTTGTGAGAATTTAGTGAGTTAATAGAGGAAAAGCACTTAGAACAGTGCTAATTATTTAATTTTTATTGTTAAAACTGAAAAACCATGGGGCTAGGCTTACAGTATTACTGCATCCTGAAATACCTCTGTGAAACCTCAAATGTATAGAGCATAGTTTATAACCCACAGGCCACTGCAAATGTATTCCAGATTTGGGTGGTTGGATATAGGATGTGTGACAAGCTGAGAACCTTTCAGAAAAAAAAAAAAAAAAAAACATCCAGAGTGTCCTGATATCTAAATAGATTGTAGGCCTTGTATGAGTTCCTCAAAGGGCTGAAGTGGTGTCTTACATGGGCATTGAAGTATGTGCTCATATTTTCTTAAAAAAGACTGAATTCCCTCAGGGAAAACGTCTGACTCTTTGGGACTCTCTTGATGCCAGACACAGAGAAAAACACAGTAAGATGACTACTGGAAATTGTTCTAAATGTGGGATATGGACCTTGAGAGAGGCAGGTTCTCATACAAGGAATTTGTTACCCTTGGCAGTGGAGAGGCTTAGACCGAGTAGTAGGGGAATTGCTGAAGTCAGGCACTGGGGTCCTGGCCTTCCCTAGGGAAGAGGGCTCCTCACCAGTCACCTAGGGTTTAGCTATCTGGTTGTCCCATTTCTATGGCCTCACCAAGGCCTTTTGGAGCTTTCCCTATTTCTCTCTGTAGGTGCTTATTATAACTTTTACCCCCTTTTATAAGGCAAACTTTGAATAAGTTGCATAAGCCATAGCCCCCCTCAGGTCCCCTGGGTCTCTGAATTATGACATTATGACATTCACCAGGTAAGTATATCACCAAGTATGTATCTTAATTTTAACTTATCCTGGCCCATTGGCCTTTTGAGACAGTTGTTTTAAGGTTGTACTTCATGAACCCTAAAATATTCTATGGAGGTATCCTAGGAGTTACATAGAAGGGATGGTTCCCCCACTGCACGCAGAACAGCTCCACTTTGACCTGTTTTCTATACTGTGGGTCCCTGTTGAATTTTATTTGTGGTAAAAAAAAGTTCTATTGTTAAAATCAGGTTGAAAACCCCTATCATAAACTGCTGAAATTATTTCAATAGTACAGAAATGTCAATATGTTGGCAAACAAAGGACATTTCTTTGAGTTTTACTTCAACTAGTATCAGACTGCAGATCTTGATCTTTGAGGCAAGAAAAAACAAAAAACAAAAAACAGCCATCATGCATGGAGGGGAGTTGATTCCTGCCTTCAGGGAGCTGAGGTTCAAATTAAGAAGGCAGAGCAAACAGCCTGGAATCACCTGAGCCCTTAATATTTCAGATTGGTTCTGATTTTAGGAACTCAGAGGAGATAGATCCTAAGGAAGAAGAAGTGAAATTGTACTGGTATCTGAAAGATGAGAAAGTAGGCTGGCTATAGGCAAAAACATGAGAGACAAGTAAAGAGGCAGAGATTGGAGTGAGGATAGTATTGGGAATGTGAGAGATCATGGAGGGAGTGGGCTCTGTAAGGAACCAGGACTGAGGATCAAGCGTGGTTCATACTGGGGACCAATGAGAGAGAAGGTCGCTGGAGCCAGGATGGGGAGACCCAGGAATGCCAAACAGAAGAATTTGGAATCGATGCACCTTCTGACCATTTACAGGGTAGGTAGGGTAGGAAAGGAGGCATTGAAGGAAACAGCACTAGCATGAGGACTTAAATGGTGATCCAGGTGAGGACTACTCAAAGACTGCCTTGGAGACAGAGACCCACTTGTTACAAGCTCAGTGCTTATAGCTCTAGTCATCATTCTTTTGCCTTTTATTATTGCGGGCAAGACCCATATCTCCATCTCTCATAGCACCTCGCATGGCCTTGTACGTATAGTAACTGTTCAAGTAATGTTTGTGGGCACAAAATGAAAGCTATTTAAAAGGCAAAACCAAAAGCCTTTCATGGCTAATGAATGTTGGGAGGTGTCTGTATTTACTGTCCCTACCATCTCTCTAGAGCTTTCCCATACCTCAAACAGTCTGCACAACCCCTCCTCCCATAAGCTCACTAGACATGCTTCATTCTCCTCATTTTGTAGATGGAAGAATAAAGTTTCAGAAAATAAAGGGACTTGCCCAAGATAACTGAGATAATGGCATAGGTGTGAATGAAGCCTAGGGCTTCTGATGGCAAATCCATGGGTCTTCCTGAACCTTTGGTCTATTTGGAAACACAGGTACTAAGAACCACCTCCAATTCTCTGTGTACTGTCTGGTCAAGTATCTAGACCCTCTCTTCCCTCAGCTAAGAGATGATGAATAAATAGACTTAACTAAGGTGAAGTGGTAGAAACACTGGAATTGGAGTCAAAGGTTCTGGTTTCTAGTATGAGTTCTGCCATAGCTCCAGGTTCCCAATCTGTAAATTAGGCACCCTGGAGAGCTTTCCTGAATGGTTCATGCTCTGAGGCCAAGAAGCATGCATCTATCTCCCTAGCCTCCTAAGGTAAGCCAAGATTGAAATGCCCTCAAGCCTGATTATTTCCACATATTCCCGTATCTCCCAATGAGCTAGATCAACTTGTCAGAAGGAGGTCTGGAGACCTAGGATCATGGCAGCTTTTTTAATGATTGAGTGATGCCTTGAATCACGGGGCTTGGCTGGCTCTGGTATATTCATCACACACTTTTATCAAAGGTGTCCCTTTTCCTACTTAGCAAGGTGTCTCCTAACCAGTAAGCTCCTAAATTCTGCTCTTTGCCTTGCTCCCTTACTGTGTTTATGCATTATTCTTAGATACCCAGAGACAATTCTGATTGGCACATCCTTGCTCATAAATCTGGGAGATCAGATGATATATTTTATTTATAAGTGCTGATCCAAAGATGGGCAACTTAAAATGACTGCAGCAAATAATTAAAATCAAAATGATGAACTCCCTTGTCCTTTCCTGTTAAATAAATACTTGCCTAGGGATATTATTACTGGGTAAGAAGAAGATGAAAACATCACCTTGCTGAAAGCTTGCTTGATGGGGCCTCATTTCTGTAATTGATTTTTCCCCAACCCAATTTCCTACTGTGTCTGCCTCCCCTTTCTCATTAGGGTAGATGACATGTGCTCATCACAAATCTGTGAGGACAGATGACAGGCCATGTACTTCAGTCTACTTCTCCTCTCTTCTATCCCTTCAAAAATCTACACCATGAGGAGTTATGTTCCTCACATCTCAAGCTGAGTAACTGAAGTCCCAACTTCCCAGAAGTGTCTCCCCCCAACAGAGTTTTTCCCTTTTGGACCACTAATGCAGCCACATGTTGTGATGGAAAGAGAAGATCTTCAGAGGTACTAGGATCTAGATTCAAAATTCCATTCACTAGTAGTTGAATCTTAAGGAAGTGACTTTTCTGTAAGTCTCAGCTGAGAATTAGTAGAGGATTACAGCTAAAAGCTCTTGCTATAAATTTACACTGGGTTCAAATTCTTTGTGAGTTTGGGCAAATTGCTTCACCTCTCCATGCCTCAATTTCCTCATTTGTAAATGAGTATCATAATGGGATAAGCCTTATAGCATTGTTGAGAGGATTAAATGAGATAATCTGTGGTATGGGCTCAGCCTAGTGCTTTGAATAAAGCAAGTAATGGATAAATGTTAGCCATTATTACTAATAATAAAATCAGGCAGACAACAAAAACATTGCTGTGGAAAGATCACTGTGTTTAAAAAGGCCTGGCACTAAGTCCCAGCTCTGTTACTCATTAGCTAGTTGAGACCTTGATGTACCCTTAACCTCTCTCAACCTCAAATTCCTCGTCCATAAAATAGGGCTAATAATAGTGTCTATTACACCAGGTTATTGCAAGAAGGGCACAAGATCAGTAGTTATTAAAAATGCCTTGCATTTAAGTCTTGTCAGCCAACATTCTTGGAACTTCTACTGTGTAACAAACTATAGGCTCAGGGCCGGGAGAAAGACAGTAACATTATGGTCACTGCATTTAAGATCTCATGGTCTAACTGTGGCAAACAGTCCCATAAACAATAACTGAAGTACAAAATGTGAGCCATCATTATAGAAATGTGTACAAGTTCCAGAACTTGTGAAAATAAGTGAATGCCTAGATCAAGGAAATGGGAAAGTTAGGTGGCAGTAGTTAGAAAAGGCTTCCTGGAGGAGGTAATGCTTGAGATGGCTTTTGAAAAGAGAAGAGGAATTTTCTTAATGAACATGATAGGAAGGGCATTCCAGACCAAGGCTAAGGCAAAGAGATATACAATCACCTGGCATAATTTGGCAATGCCGCACCTATTTCATTCTTTCAGAATGCAATTTTAAGAGGAAGCAGTAAAAAATGAGGCTGGAGGGGCCTGATTAAGAAGAAAAAATATATAACCTTAAATAATGCCCTAATAAGGAAAGTTTGTGCTTTTTAATTAATATTTTAAAATAACATTTATGTAATACTTACTATGCACTAACTACTATTCTAAGCACATTACAAATATTAATTCACTTAATCCTCAAAAGAATACTGTTAGATAAGTACTATTACTGATGCACACAGAGATTAATTAACTTGTCTAACATCTCATAGATAGTAAGCAGCAGAGCCAGGATTTCTACCCAGGAATTCTAGTTCCACAGTCCATACAGAGGTGAGGGCTAAAAAATAATCTCTTTGTTGTACCCCCACCTAGGCCACCTACTCCCATACTCTCAGCTAGATCCGAGATTGTATATTTATGTGCTCTTGCTCCATATGGGCTTGTCCATTTGTCTCTCAGGGCTCAGACCTTCTTGATGATATCTCTGTGGATCTCCTGGAGCTCCAGGAATTGGTCTCTTCTTTAGCATTTGTGATGATAACATGACACACTTTCTGCTTGGTTTTATGAACTGAATTAATAATTGTCTGATGATACTAGACATCACCTCACTGATGTCTCAAAAAACTGTGGCATTCACCCCATGAGTTGCATGAATGAAGGGCAATTGTGATGCTAGCAGCAGGTAAGCTCTGAAAGCTTCAGTATCTTTTCTGATCCCATCCAGCCACGTATACATAGCCACTTCTCTCCCACCCCAAATGGTCTGCAGATGCCATGGGTAGGGGAAAGCTACTACTCAGTATGCCTTTTTTTACTTCAGGTTGTTTATCTGCCTAAGCTGGCATCATAGTAATCACCTATATTTTTACTGGCCTTTACATTCCCTGAAGCCCTTTCACATACATCAGTCATCTGATTTCTTCTTCCTTGAAAAACCTTTAAAGTCAGTATTAACCTTCTTTTTTTCAAATGATGAAACTCAAATTCAGAGAGGGAAAATGACTTGCCCAAGGTCACAAAGCTAGTGAGTGCCAGGTACTCACTGCACAACTGTAAGTGTCCAAAAGCTTCTGCTTATTCTACTGCCAAAATGATCATTAAAATAACCTAGATCAAGGACATCTGGTCCAGGAGCCTGAAATGGGGAGTGAGGTTGGAAAGCTTTGATGGATTCCATGAGGTACTTAGGATTGCAAAACTTCTGACCGCAGTCAGAGGAAACCCTCAGAGACCCTTAGAGGCTATCTTGCTGGAAGGGTCATGGCTTCAAGACCATCTGATTGTCTGAATTACCCCCACCATTGATCCATCACTGTCAGTATTTCAGTTTATTAGCTAAAGGGTTAGGTTTGTCTGAGGAAAGTTGTTCTTCCAGCCCTTTACTCTCACTTACACAATGAGTCATTCTTTATCACTACTCTTCCCCAGACAGGCGTTCTTCCATTACTTGCTAGCTCTGGGTGCAACCCCCAGCTACAGGTCAAACTGCGCTCCCTATAACTACTTAAATGCTAATCTGATACTTCTTTTTCTTCACCTGGATTCTGCCTTTCTTCAACATGCTCCCACACCTAAGCCTTTCCTATGCCTGGAGAGAGAAACTTTAAAAGCCTTAACATTTTTTCCTCAATATAGTCAAACATGCCTATCTTTTCCCTCATAGCATCTGAGTTTTCTATCTTGTTTAAACACCTTCTTCTTAAGAAGGTCTCCGCCACTCCAAGATTATGCAAATATTCTCTCTGACAAAAGATAGAAAAATCAAAGTCAAAAAACAAAGAATAAACTGGGAAAAACATTTGCAACTCATATGACAGATGAAGGGTTAGTGTCCTTATTAGACTTAACTGTTTTCAATCCAGAAGATTTTTATTTTCATGTTATCGAGTCTATTGGTTTTTGTCTAATGGTTATTGACCTATAGTAAAGTCCATGATCTTTTAACCATTCAATGAACAAAGCAAGTTGCTTTTATCCATGAGGGTAAAATTAGATAATGTTTGTAAAAACTTATGCATGATATGAGTCTCTTCGTCTAGGGAAAAAAAAGAGCTGTACATATGTGTATATTTGTTTAAACAAGTAGTAAGAGTATGGAAAAAGCTGTGGAAGGAATTATGCCAAACTGATAATATCAGATATCTTCTGAAAATGGGATAGCAAGAGACTTGAAGGAAATAATTAACTTTTTTGTTATATGTCTGTGTTTATCACTTGTTACAATGATATGGAATTGCTTGTTATTAAAAAAAAAGTAACCTACATTCTACCCCTTCATACTTCCTTTGATGCCATTTAGCCCTGAATTTTGTGTGTGTGTCAGGGTGTTAAGAGTAGAGAACTGAAAAGGAACAACAAACTAGCTTCTAGAAACTCAGACAAGTTAAGTAACTTGCACATCTAATAAGTAGAGTTAGGGTAAGACCTTAAAAAACTGAAATAAAGTAGGGAAATAAAGTAAGCACCCCTGGAAACTTCTAAAGGCCAGGTGATTTAGCAGTCAGCCTCCAGAAAACTTCAGTAAGATCATCTGGGATTTTTCCTGAAAGTGAAAACCCTGTGTCCTCTTCCTATATCAGCACCTCCCCAAGACTGGTTATCATGACCTCAAGAAGGGTAATTGGCCCCAAGAAAGTCCAATTTGCTTCCTGTTTTCTTGGTTGGATCACACAAACCAGGGTAGTAAACACACAGATAATTGGTCCAAGGGTGCTGCCTCTTCTCTCTAGAAATCCGTCTCCCAAAAGCACCACTTTCTACTGCTCCCCTGCTCAAGAAATGTCAGTGGCTCCCAATGCCTTCCATATTAATTCTAAACACATTCTGGTCTTTGGCATCTTCAATAAGGTGCTCTAGCTCCACTCAACATTGAATAGTGGCTTGGCTTTAATCTAGAAGAGTGTAGTAGTTATGACTAGGATCCCAGACATAAGAATTTTGCATTGGAATCCTGTTTCTATCACTTATGAGCTGTACAACCTCTAGCAAATGATTTAATCTCTCTGTCTCTCAGTTTCCTCATCTATAAAATGGTGGTGAAATAATGCCTCCTTTACAGGATTGCTCTGAGAAGGAAATTATTATTATTATTATTATTATTATTATTATTATTATTATTATTATTATTATTAATTATTCTACTTGTCAGAAAATAATTTCCATGAAGACAAGCATCTCAGCTAGCAAAATTTACTCATGACCTCTTTCTCCACGAAGTTAAAGGAAGGACAAATTTATGGAACTCAGCTCTTTAGGAAATTTGCAAGAAGTTTTCCAGACATCTAAACCAACACAAGTTCACACACACACACAGAGAAATGCTTACAAACACACTCAGTTTCCTGCATATAGCCATATACAAAAGCCCCCCTTCCCCACATACCCGTGTGTATATAGACACACATTCTTGCTGAGGGTTAGAGTACTTGATAAAAAAACCCAAAATGTCCGGAATATTAAAAAAATCTCATTGCTGTGCTGAACAGACAGACTCTCAGATGCTGCTTATACCATTGTAATAAATATGAATATAATGAAAGGAAAGAAAAAAGCTGCAGACAAAACTTCCCGGCAAGAGCTGTCTGAAGGTACTCCCCATGGAGACAATGAGTCAGGCACTGCAGTGATATGCCAGTCTTTCCTTTTTATTTAGGCATCTTGCAGGATGTTTTTAAGGCAAACTAGATAGACAGATTGTACCTATTGCCAGGGTGAGGGGAATTGAGAAGGAGGCTTCTGGGGCTGAATGCTCTGACCTGCCTGTGGTCAGAAAGCCCCTTAAACTTGTCTAACCCAAAAAAATTAACTGTGAGCTTCCCGGGGCTAGAGAGATGGAACGTGAGGGACCTGGCTTTTTTGTTGGGAAAGAGGAGCCTAGGCTGGTCTCTTTTATTTATTTTTTTATTTTTTTAATTTTTTTAACATCTTTATTGGAGTATAATTGCTTTACAATGGTGTGTTAGTTTCTGCTTTATAACAAAGTGAATCAGTTATACATATACATATGTTCCCATATCTCTTCCCTCTTGCGTCTCCCTCCCTCCCACCCTCCCTATCCCACCCCTCTAGGTGGTCACAAACCACCGAGCTGATTTCCCTGTGCTATGCGGCTGCTTCCCACTAGCTATCTATTTTACGTTTGGTAGTGTATATATGTCCATGCCACTCTCTCACTTTGTCACAGCTTACCCTTCCCCCTCCCCATATCCTCAAGTCCATTCTCTAGTAGGTCTGTGTCTTTATTCCCATCTTACCCCCAGGTTCTTCATGACTTTTTATTTATTTTTTCTTAGATTCCATATATATGTGTTAGCATACGGTATTTGTTTTTCTCTTTCTGACTTACTTCACTCTGTATGACAGACTCCAACACCATCCACCTCACTACAAATAACTCAATTTTGTTTCTTTTTTTGGCTGAGTAATATTCCATTGTATATATGTGCCACGTCTTCTTTATCCATTCATCTGTTGATGGACACTTAGGTTGCTTCCATGTCCTGGCTATTGTAAATAGAGCTGCAATGAACATTTTGGTACATGACTCTTTCTGAATTATGGTTTTCTCAGTGTATATGCCCAGTAGTGGGATTGCTGGGTCGTATGGTAGTTCTATTTTTAGTCTTTTAAGGAACCTCCATACTGTTCTCCATAGTGGCTGTATCAATTTACATTCCCACCAACAGTGCAAGAGTGTTCCTTTTTCTCCACACCCTCTCCAGCATGAAATCCCTATCAAACTACCACTGGCATTTTTCGCAGAACTAGAACAAAAAACTTCACAATTTGTATGGAAACACAAAAGACCCCGAATAGCCAAAGCAATCTTGAGAACGAAAAATCGAGCTGGAGGAATCAGGCTCCTTGACTTTAGACTATACTGCAAAGCTACAGTAATCAAGACAGTATGCTATTGGCACAAAAACAGAACTATAGATCAATGGAACAGGATAGAAAGCCCAGAGATAAACCCACGTACATATGGTCACCTTATATTTGATAAAGGAGGCAAGAATATACAGTGGAGAAAAGACAGCCTCTTCAATAAGTGGTGCTGGGAAAACTGGACAGGTACATGTAAAAATATGAAACTAGAACACTCCCTAACACCATACACAAAAATAAACTCAAAATGGATTAAAGACCTAAATATAAGGCCAGACACTATCAAACTCTTAGGGGAAAACATAGGCAGAACACTCTATGACATAAATCACAGCAAGATCCTTTATGACCCACCTCCTAGAGAAATGGAAATAAAAACAAAAATAAACAAATGGGACCTAATGAAACTTAAAAGCTTTTGCACAGCAAAGGAAACCATAAACAAGACCAAAAGACAACCCTCAGAATCGGAGAAAATATTTGCAAATGAAGCAACTGACAAAGGATTAATCTCCAAGATTTACAAGCAGCTCATGCAGCTCAATAACAAAAAACAAACAACCCAATCTAAAAATGGGCAGAAGACCTAAATAGACATTTCTCCAAAGAAGATATACAGATTGCCAACAAACACATGAAAGAATGCTCAACATCCTTAATCATTAGAGAAATGCAAATCAAAACTACAATGACAAAAAAAAAAAAAAACTACAATGAGATATCATCTCACACCGGTCAGATCGGCCATCATCAAAACATCTAGAAACAATAAATGCTGGTGTCTTTTAAATACCTGAGGGGCAGCAATTGCCCAGAGGATCAACTTTTCCTGGAATTCTTATAAGAATCCCCCTGCCACTCCCCAGGCTGAGATCCCATAACCCCCGTGCTTACCTCTACCATGACACTTGTCACTCTGCTGTAACACTGTATCTACTTTCTTTTATTTTTTTTAATTATTTATTTATTTATTTTTGGCTGTGTTGGGTCTTCGTTTCTGTGTGGGGGCTTTCTCCAGTTGCGGCCAGCGGGGGCCACTCTTCATTGCGGTGCGCGGGCCTCTCACTATCGCGGCCTCTCTTGTTGCTGAGCACAGGCTCCAGACGCGCAGGCTCAGTAATTGTGGCTCACGGGCCTAGTTGCTCTGCGGCATGTGGGATCCTCCCAGACCAGGGCTCGAACCCGTGTCCCCTGCATTGGCCGGCAGACTCTCAACCACTGCGCCACCAGGGAAGCCCTGTATCTGCTTTCTTTATCATTTAAACTCAGGGCTTAGCATAGTTCCTGACATATAATAAGCACTTCACGTATAACTATATATATATAATTGGTGACTGCCTACCTGACTGTTTACTTTTCTACTCTCCCACATGACTGAGATTATGTATTCCCACGGTACTCTGTATTCCCAGGACCAGCACAGAATTTAGCACATAGTAGGTGGTCAATGTTTATAGAATCAAGATGACTTAGTTCTCTTGTAATCTGAGGACTACCTTATGTCTTAATTTCCTTATTAGGAAATATTGGAATAATAATATACCTTTTACATAGAATTTCTGGGAGGAGTGAAGAAGTTAATATATGAAAAATGCTTGATCTAGTAACTGGCACAAATGTTGCTGTTGTTGTTATTATTATTATTATTATCACTTCCCTGATGATGGGAACAGGTCCATCAGACTGTATGAGTCTGGGTCAAGATCGGCCTTGGGAGTCAGGTGGGGGCAGGGGAGGCAGCTGTATCTGTAGGTTTCTCTCTCCTTGTCCCATCACACTGCTTCCACTTAGATACTCTATGCTTTAATACTGAACTTAGATACTCTGTGCAGTATTAAAGCTGCAGCTGAACTCAGAGGGCATGCCCACAACTCTGAGAACAGGGTCAACTCACATTCAACTCTGGGATGTGACTTAGAGCCTGACCAGATGAAACTCTTAGGGAGTGTTTGGCCAGTTGACCTGAACGGTAGCCACAGAATACCAATTATTGTCTGGAAGCTTCCTTTTCTTGCTGGAATGGCTTTTTCTCCACCTCTTCCACCTCCTTAGCTCTCCTCCTTCCCAACATGATGGAAGGCAGACATAAGAATTTCATAGCAGAGGAGTGAGAAAGACACAGGAATTTGCTTGCTGGGTTGATGGTCTTCCCTTGAAAAGGGGGTGAGGTGCTAATGCAACCTGCTCAGGCTACCTCCAACTTCTTCTATCACCTAACACTCTAAGGACATATTAGTTGTGGAGATTGCTGTGGAGATACTGGTAGACGTGCTAGGCTCAGAGGCAGGGAGATGGGGGAATCAAACCTGGTTCTAGCACAGATCCATCATGTTACCTAAGTCCAGGCCCTTCCCCTGAATATGGGAATAAGATTGTCACATTACTATAGCCCTTTACAGTTTACAATTCCCTTCTACATCCATTATCTAATTTTAAGGTTCAACACAGCTTTTTGAAGAGTGCAAAGCAAAGGTTATTATTTAAATCTTTTAGGAGGAGCTTATATTCTTTATCTACATGATTCTCAGAATCCATCAGCCCCCTCTGTGGGAAAAAATAAAATATACTTATATATGTTTCCAGAAGTCTGCTCCTTCTTTGGCCTGGCATCCTCAAATTCCTCAATTCAAATAAACCTTGGGAATGAAGGTCATAGGACTTTGGGTCTACTTTTTCTCTTCCCTCAACCTTAGTTCTCCAAGAAGCCTTTCCTAACTACTTATTGAGGTACAATATAAAGAATAAATGGGGCATAGAGAAGATTGGGCTTCAGTCAGTTACTGTGATATAACAGCTCAGAGCTTCAGTGTCCTCATCTGAATGGAGGACAACACTGCTTGTGCTACAGAGTTGTTTGAGGATTAGAGAGAAAGTAAGGATAGCATCTAACTGAAGCCAGAAATGATGATGGTTTTCAAGATATTCAAGCCAATCTATAGTCTCATGAATGTAACCCAGTGAAAGAAGTGCCTAAACAGGAAGAGGACCTTTCTCGGGAAACATTTCTGGCATTTCTTCATTTCAAGACAAAGTAATAAGGAAGTATGTATTGAGTTCCCACTGGGGGCTTAATGGGCTGCTCCACTGGTAGACAATATCATAACACGAGATAGCCCAATTGATGAGAAAGTATTGAAAAAAGGAGAATAAAATTAGGTATTCCCTGAATTATGAACTCCAGATTTATAAACACTTATCAATTTACATGAACAAATAAGGGTGAAAGGAAAGTTACACGTACATTGAGTGCCAGATACATTATCCAATTTGACCCTCACAGTCTTGGCTGTAGGGTGGAGGTAACTTCTGTAGGATAAAAATTTAAGACTTTTAACTCCGGAGCCTTATTCTAGTACTACACTATGTTTTTATCTGTCTTTCGCAAGGGTGGCCATGGCTCTTCTTCTTTAGATCAGTGGTCGGCAACTTTTTTTCCATAAAGAACCAGATAGGAAATATTTTGGTCTTTGCAGGCCGCAGGTGATTTACTCTCCTCCCCCTCCCCCGCCCCTTCATCTCTCTCCTCCCTCACCCCTCCCTTCCCTCCTCTTCCTCCTCCTTCTTCTTCTTCCTCTTTCCCTTCCCCTTCTCCTTCTCCTCCTCCTCCTCCTTCTTCACCTTCTTCTTCTAACATTTAACAGCTGTTCTTTGCTTATGATCTTTGGCCCATGGGCTTTAGTTTATCTACCCCTGCTTTAATGCCCTGACTTGCTATTTCCTTCTTATGGTGTTGGATGGCCACTGGCCTAGGGTCTGGTGCCAGAAGTGGGAAGCAGCAAAATAGAATGTAATTATGGATGTGTACGTTCACTTTTACCTATTTTTTTGGAGAAAAGACAAGCAGAAAAGCCATACATGTGCATATTTCATATATTAACTGATTACCGACTGCTTATCATATGCCAAGCACTGTGCCTTACCTTATTAAATTTTACAACGTCACTCTGAGGTACAAATTATCACCCTCTTTTATGGTAGGAGAAAATGAGTCTCAAAGGAATGAAGTAATTTGTCTAAAGTCACCCAGCCAGGAAATAGCAGAGCCAGGATTTGAATCCAGGTGTGTCTGACCCTGGAATCTATGTGCATTATCATTGTGCAATTCCACCAAGTATTTGCTACACCTTACATTAAAAAACACTTAGACTCTATGGTGTGCCATAATAGAAAAAAATGAGGACCAGGGAGAGGATGAGCCAGACTCTTGTGACAAGTATAATTAATCACCGTATCTTGAGCTTCCTGGCAGTGAAGACATAATTAGCAACGTTAATAGTTTGTGCAGAAACAAAGTTTTTTATATGACCGAATTATAAAATGAAAATACTATTATTGCTTCTGGGGTTCAGTTCTATATGGGTTAAATATATTGTTGCAGGCTGACTTTGTGTCTGCTCTGTACCAGGCACTACCTTCAGGGCTGAAGATAACTAAGATACAGTCTGGAATCCTTGGGAGGTCAAAATCTAGGGAGGAAGATCAGTCAATTTCTGACTCTAAAACATGGCAGACAAGTAATTGCTCCCTAGAGGTATAAGCAAAATAGAATGAAAGTTCATTTGCTAATTTCTCCTATGTGTACTGTTCTTCACAGATTACCAAGTTCTGACACATTATTCTCTCATTTACTTGTCACAGCAGCCCTGGAAAATAGTTTCTACCACTCTTGTTTTACAGTTGAGAAGACTGAGGCCCTGGGAAGTGAAGCAATTTACCTAAGGTCCTGGTTTAACTCTAGTTCTGTGCACCTGCCATGCCCTACTGTCTTCCTTAGAAAAATATAGAAGCTATCAATTTTCTCTAGTAGATCAGGACCTTCTGAGTCTTAAGAAGATTGTGGAGGAGAGTCTGTTCATAAAAGAGGAAGCCAGAGCTTGTAAGGCCCACTCTGGGCCCTGAAGGTAGGGCTGAGCCTTAAAAGTCAATGGAAATGCTAGTCTTAAATACTATAAATTAGGTTAGTTATAAGCCCAGAGGAACGTTAGATATTTTATAGTGTAGTGACTACCTTCTACCACCACCACATACTCCCACCCCATTTTATGGATGATGACACCGAAGTTCAGAGTAGGATCTATAACACAGGCCTCTGGACTCTTAATCTCAGGTCCCTCACTTGACTCAATCCTTGGCTTCCCTTTGCTGTGAGACCTTTTTGGGTGCAGGCCTGCCTGGACTCTTGCTTTTCTGGCTGGATTTCCACTTCTAACCCTCTACCCCTACCCCACCTGTCATCATGTGCCCTTTTGTTCCTTGAGAAATACATAGTCTTCAAGGCCATTCAAGGACTCCCTGTCCTGGATTACTGGTGGCCTTGATAACAGAAGAGAAAAAAAAGCAAAATTCATAGTGCCTGAGCACAGTCCCACACCAGGCCCTGTGCAATACAATCTCATGTGGTCCTGCCTCAAAATCCTGTAAGGATAGGGACTACTCTCCACATTTTACAGATGAAGAAACTAAGTTTTCAATTTATAAAGGGACTTCCTTAAGGGAAGACAGCTAGTGAGTAATATAGTGAAGGTTTGAACTCAAGTTTTTCTGATCCTAAAGGTTTTTCTACCATTTTAGACTGGAGGAACTCTGTTCACTCCATCCTCATCAGTCATGGAAGGAAGGCAAGGCGGGGATTCTCGTCCCCATCTTATAGCTCTGCTGTCCAACATGGTAAGCAGTATCCACACATGGCTATTTATATATAAATGAATTAAAATTAAACACAATTTAAAATTTAGTTCTTCAGTTGCACTAGTCATAGTTCAAGTGCTCAAAGCCACATACAGCTAATGACTGCCATATTGGATAGTGCAGAAATAAAACTTATTGAAAATTCTATGAGACAGTTCATGTGACCACGAAAGCCACATGTAGCTAGTGCCTATAATATTGGAGAGTTCAGAATACAACTAATAGAAATGAGGAAGAATTCTATTTTTATTGAATATTGTCAAGATAGCTGTGGCATATGCCAAATTAACAAACTGATTAACAAATCAAGGTCTCTGTGGTTCCGCCTTAATACATGGATGTGGATCGGATATTCCACACATCAGCAGTTTACATATCAATGGACAATGGGATAGAAAAGAAACTGCTCTGGCCCTGGAAGCCATAGGTCCAAGTCCCAGCTTAGCTTCTGACTCTGTGACCTTGAACAATTACTCTCTTCTTTCTTGGCCCTTGGGTCCTTGCTTAGCACAATGAAGTGTTTGAAGTCAGAGGACCTTAAAGACCTTATGTTCTGTGAGCCTGTGAATCAATGACCATATTTTAACTAAATTAATTTTCACATCTCTGTGAAAGCAGACTCGTGGAAAATGCTGCCAGGAATTTGGATTATGAAATGCCAGCCTCTCTGTACTAAGTGCACAGAGAGAGAGAGTGAAGAGTAAGAATAGGCATTTATTCCTTGGCTTACACAGAGCCTTTGGTATGTGTGTTTGCTCATTCCTTGTCCATGTGTCTGTCTGTCCTTTGACAATCTGTCTGCCTTCTGTCACTGGCTCCTAGATGGGAAGGTTGGGGGCTGTAGCTATGTAATACCAGCCAAAACAGTTTAAAAAAAAAAGACAATCTTTGCTTTGGCAAGTTACCCCTTCTGAAAAAAAAATGTAATATTTTGATTTATTCAACAAATAATTATTGAGCACTTATAATGTGCCAGACTTTGTACTGGTGAACAAAATTTGATCCAGCACCGAACCGTCCCTCCCTAAAGGGAAGACCTTTGGCTTCTTTTGAGCCTTACAAGCTGGAAACTTATGGAGTCTCTGGCTTTATATTATGCCAACACAGATATTTCAGGAAAAAAAAGGGAGAAGATTGTGGCTTTTGTATCACTTGGCTACTCGAGTAGTCCATGAAACAAAAAGGTTTTGAGAAGAACTGATAGAATTCATGAGCTCTTTGACATGCTGAAGACCAGGCTTTGAGTCAGAGAAACTCCGTGGATACAATGTTGGGAAGCAATGTTTCCCCTTCATTTCTCCATCCTCCCAGGTGCACATCCATATTTCCTGAGCTTTCTTGTTTCACCCGAACCCTTTGTCCTCTTCCCATTTGTGCAAACTTCCTCTCACTTTCCCAGGGCTTTGCTTTTCTAATCCTCAGGGGAGGAAAATAAAGCTCACAGTTCTGGATTAGGATCCAGATCTGTCAAGCACAGTGCTAGAGGCTTTCATGTTTGCCTTTTCACTGTGTGCACCACAACCCTCTGAGTTTTTAGTTATTCACTCTACTTGATAGATGATGAAATGGAAGCTTAGAAAGAGTACATTCTTACCCAAGACACACAACGCTAGCACACTCCAACCCTGGGACTCATTTCTTCTATCCTTATGGCTCCTGTTTTTGTTGAGGTGATGTAAAACCACTGCCTTACCTAATGAGGTTCTCAACATAGCCAGGGCACAAAGTGGCTTAACCTATTTATCAGTGCAGGTCTGTTTATTCTGCAAATATTTGTGATGCATCTACTGAATAGCAGCTCTTTGTGAACTACTGCATGAGTGTAGCCATTTAAGAGTATGGATTCTAGAGGCAGCCATCCTGGATTTGAGTCTTGGGTCCATCAATTACTTGCTGTGTGAACATGATGACAACCTCAACAGTGCACAGATGAATCAGACAGGGCCTTGTTCTCCAGGTCTCTGAGATGAGAATTGCAGCTCTGGCCTGGTACATAGCAACTGCTCAATAAGGATTAGCTATTATTATTTTTTATTTATTCATTCAACAAGCAATTATTGATGCTCACTGTGTAGCAGGCTGTGTTTTTGTGGTTTGTGAGGACCACTGTTTTTCCTGAATCTCAAAGTGAGACGGAAGAAGTCCACACACTCAAAAAGTCTCAAAATGTGATACAGTCAGAAATGAAGAGGTTCTTGGTGATTAACTAGTCCCAAATTCTCTAAATGTACAGAAAGGGATACTGAGGCCCAGAGAGAGGTAGAGCCTTGTCCAAGGCTATATGGCCAACCAGTAGCAGAGTTAAGACTGACTTACTGTAAAATGGAAGCCCAGAGAGATCAAAATAGCTATTGAAAACTGTAAAACAATTCTGAACCCAACAGCAGTCAAAAGACTCAGGTCTTGTCTTAGATGTCTGTGTTTTCCTTTGCCTTGACTTGCTGAATCCATTTCCCTAGTCAAATCTTACCACCTGCCACAGCCCCAATTTAGGCTACATGAGTCACTCTTAGCCAGTGAGCTTAGTTGATTTCTTTCCCATCCAGTTCTATCAGTTTCCTGTGAAGTACTTCTGTTTTCCCAGGTGTGCCCACTAGCCAGAACAGAAAATAAACAGCCACTGTAACAACTGAGCAATAGCAGTGGGAGTGGTGGCAACTCCAGATATTAGCTAATTAGCTTCTAATTTTGCTCTACAAAAATAATGCAAGGATCATGCTGCCTTTGGTCCATGCTAAAGGAGGAAATGGAGTTGAAAGGTATAGCTATTGGCGTGTCTGAAAGACAAGCATAGGTTTTATTTACCTGCTCTATTAAATGCCCAGCTTTCCCCCAGGTGGTGCTATCAATGCCTGCCCTCTCCAACATTCTACAACTGAATACTTTCTTATCTGATATACTTACCTCTCTTGGGTTCCATTTATTCAAGGCCTTGCCAAGCAACTTAATTGGTCTGAGAAACACATTTGTATTAAAATATTAATGATAAATTATTATAATTAATTTTATATATTACTAATGATAAATAAATGATAAAAGGTGACTCTAGTCTTCTCCTCAACATGTCTTTGAATAAGGGTTCTCCATATATATAATGCCTTATCATCATCATCATTAATCTTCATGTTGGTATTGAAATGCATAAGAGTTAAGACACTGGAGTTCAAGTCCTGGCTCTCCTATCTCCCAACTATGGGCAAGTTATTTAACTTTTCTGGGTCTAAGTTTCTTTATAGTACTTACTACCTCACATTGATGATTTAAGGATTAAGTAAGGTAATATATATGTATAGGTAAAATTCCTGGAATACAGTAGACACCCACCTAATACATAAGTCTCTTGATTTCTGATTTCAAGTTTGTATTCCCACTCTGTGATCAAATATTTTTAAATTTTTTTTATTGTATAAAGTATACATAACATACAATTTGACATTTCAACCATTTTAAGGTATAAAATTCAGTGGCATTAAGTATATGGGGTCAACTTTAAAAGACAGAGGACAGAATGGCCATCATCAAAAAATCTACAAACAATAAATGCTGGAGAGGGTGTGGAGAAAAGGGAACACTCTTGCACTGTTGGTGGGAATGTAAATTGATACAGCCACTATGGAGAACAGTATGGAGGTTCCTTAAAAAACTTAAAATAGAACTACCATGCGACCCAGCAATCCCACTACTGGGCATACAACCTGAGAAAACCATAATTCAAAAAGAGTCATGTACCACAAGGTTCATTGCAGCTCTATTTACAATAGCCAGGTCATGGAAGCAACCTAAGTGTCTATCGACAGATGAATGGATAAAGAAGATGTGGCACATATATACAATGGAATATTACTCAGCCATGAAAAGAAACGAAATTGAGTTATTTGTAGTGAGGTGGATGGTGTTGGAGTCTGTCATACAGAGTGAAGTAAGTCAGAAAGCCAAAAACAAATACCGTATGCTAACACATATATATGGAATCTAAGAAAAAAAAAATGGTCATGAAGAACCTAGGGGCAAGATGGGAATAAAGATGCAGACCTACTAGAGAATGGGCTTGAGGATATGGGGAGGGGGAAGGGTAAGGTTTGACAAAGTGAGAGAGTGGCATGGACATATATACACTACCAAACGTAAAATAGATAGCTAGTGGGAAGCAGCCGCATAGCACAGGGAGATCAGCTCGGTGCTCTGTGACCACCTAGAGGGGTGGGATAATGAGGGTAGGAGGGAGAGTGACGCAAGAAGGAAGAGATATGGAGATATATGTATATGTATAACTGATTCACTTTTTTATAAAGCAGAAACTGACACACCATTGTAAAGCAATTATACTCCAATAAAGATGTTTAAAAAAAAAAAGACAGAGGAAAAAAACAGTCAAAAAGCTCAGCAACTTTTTACAAAATCTGTTTCCAGAATATGGGCTTTGTCATTCTTAGCACACATTCAGCACAGTCTTTGACACCCTCTCCAGTGTCCTCCCCAGTCCTGGATCATAACAGCAGGGATTCAGAACAGATTCTGCCTATCCCAGTCATCATAGAGGGAGAAGGAAGTCTGGAAATCTGCGTTTCAATTTGAGCAACTTCCTGTGACTTACCCCTCCCTCTCTCTACCCATCCTCGATATTCCCATATCTATTATTGTAGGATTACACTAGATGTTCTGGAGAATTCCCTCCAGATTAGACACTCTTGTTGTGTAAAGGAAAGATGATAGGCTCGAGAATCACAAGGACCTAGATTTAAGTCCCAACAACACTACTTACTTAACTATATGAACTTGAGCACTGTGATGGTCAGTTTTATGTGTCAACTTGTCTAGGCTATAGTACCCAGTTGTTTAATTAAACACTAATGTAGGTGTTGCTGGTGAAGGTATTTTGTAGATATGGTTAACCTCTGCAATCAGTTGACTTTATGTAAAGGTTACCCTCAATAGTGGGTGGGTCTCATCTAATCAGCTGAAAGGCTTAAGAGCAAAAACTGAGGTTCCTTGAAGAAGAAGCAATTCTGTGTCAAGATTACAGCATCAACTCCTGCCTGAGTTTTCAGCCTGCCAGCCTGTCATATAAATTATGGACTGACCAGCCCCCACAACTGTATGAACCAATTCCTTAAAATAAATCATAAATATCCTATTGGTTCTGTTTCTCTGGAGAATCCTGATTGATACTGGCACTCACATATAAACCTTTTTTATTAGAGCACTTACTGTATGCTGAGAATTGTTCTAGGCACTGGGGATCCTTGTCCTCATGGAGTTTACAACCTACTAATGTACTGCAGGGAGGAGTACGATAAATAATAGACATAACAAATGTATAAATTATACAGTATGTTAACCTTTCTGAACCACCAGTTCCTCCTCTATAAAATTGGGCATATTCAAAATAACAAATGTAAAATGCCTAGAACATAGGAAGTTGGTAAATGGCAGCCATTATTATGAGTCCATGATTACACTATGGCTTTGAAAAATTCATTTTTAAGAGTATTTTCTGATATTCCAATTCTTCTATTACTTCTATAGTAAACATTTCCTAGATGAACAGTGTCATAACCTGATTTATAAATAACAATAAAAACTGGATTTGGAGTCAAAAGACTGGCTTTGAGTCTCAGCTCAATTAATAATTATGTGACCTTCATCAAGTCAGCTAAAGCCTCTCTGAGCCTCGTTTTTTCTGTCTACAGAAAAGAGATGATAATATTCCCTCATTAGGGTTTCATGAAGAGTAAATAATATCATAAGTTTCAGTGTTTATGACTCAAGACCAAGAATGGTGGGAGAATGTGCTCAGAAATCTCTCTATTAACCAAAACATTTAGTTAACCAGGGTAGTTCATTCCCTGCCCCTCCCCACATCCACCTCCACTCTTTTCCTCTTAAAAGGGATATTTCTATATTAGTCAATTATCAACTCAGGCTTAGTTTCTGTTCTGAAGTCAGTCAAAAGCAACCATGGTTAAGGACTGGTTCTAACTCGTAAATAACAATTGGTCATAAATCTCAAATAAAACTTTGCTTTGACATCTATGGGCATGACCTTCCCTGGACCAGGCATGGCAAAACTAAAAAGCTTTTCTCCAAACCTCTTCCAGAAGCCATCCTCTACCCTGACTTCTCAGTTGCCCCTGTCCCTCATAACCATATATTTGCTCCCTATACATCTGCGGAGCAGTTCTTTCAAGGAGTCTTCTGAGTCACAAGAATGGCACTACTCATGGAGCAGAGGCTGCTGGATAAAGGAGAACAGCTAGAGGGATTTTTTGGAAGCAGACATTACATGGAGTTAATGGAAGTCTCCTTGTCTTTGTTCATTGAGAGAAATAGAACAAGCATAATCATGGAACCACTGAAAATGGAGAGGGAAGATTTCAATGCAAATAGATCCACAATAGCTGCAAGAAGCTCAGTGATTGAGGGTGGCTACTATTATTAGCCTTCACCTGGGGAGTGTGTATGTATATCTTAATTTCCTGTCCTGTTATTCTTTAGGCGAAGCAAAACTGAGCCAATGCATCTCATGTGGTAGGTAGGGACTCAAAGACTATGAGTCTTTTCAGCTATGTGTGTGATGGAGGTAAGGTTGGGCCTTTGGCCAAAAGATAAACACATAAGGAGCACCAGAGTTATTTTAGCAATTTTTTTGCTTTGGAATAGTGGTCCTGCAATTATGCTATATGGATATTTCCAGGGATTTGGAAAATTCTAAGAACAGTGTTGAAGGATTTCTCCTATTACCTATGCTTAAGAAAGACAACAGAATTCTTTTCCGCTTGCTCTAAACTGTCATCTTCTACCCCAACTCCAATTTCACTAAAGAGATCCATGAAGTCCCACCCTTCCTCCCATGTTTTGACCTTCTGGATAATTAGGTGGTCTGGTTTGATCCCCGTCATTCCTTTCTCACCTTATTTTCTCCATACCATTGCTTCAGATTTGTGCATCTTTCCACCAGTGCTGACTTCTCACAAGGGAAAGGGGTAGGTTTGGATCCTACCATTCAAATTTCCTCTTTATTTTCCCAGGAGTGAAAGATGTGGGTCTGCTTTTTCCTCTACTTGTTTACCATAAAGTAAGCACATCTCCAAAACACAGACATACATTCTTTTTCTTAGACTTAATGTGGGCTAAACATAGATTGAAGGATGAAGAGCATGGGGCCAGACTTCCCTCTGAAACTAATAGGTCTCTAGTATTGTATAAAGGAGATTTGGGTATTTTTCTTTCATAATTCACCCTTGGGGTCTACAGAATTAATAAAATGATTCCATTGCACATTTTCCCATTAATGGCTACTTGTTTGGGGAGGTCTCCCTCTGATGAGAGAGTCCAATTACTCCTGCCAATTTACATAGTTAATTTCACCTCATCTGCCTTCTGATGAAGCGAATCCTTTTGGTTGGTTTTAGACAGGAAGTCCATGGTAATCTTCATATCCAGACCATTTAAACTATTTACAATCCTACATTCAAGCCATATGTGAAAGCCACAGTGACTAGAGCCCAAAATGCCATGAGGACTTCATGGCCTGTCAGGTGAAGGCCATGTGTTCTGTGGTGGTCAAAACTCAGAGTAAGTGTCAGGGAATGACAATACACCGAGCAGGAAAGAGAGACTCTAAGAGACAGCCTAGACAGAGAGACTAGATCTTATTCAACTACAAATATTTATTGAGCACCTACTATGTGCCAAGCACCGTTTTAGGTGTTAAGGACAAAGAGGGAACAAAATAGACAACAATATCTGCCTTTCTGGAGCTCACATCCCATTGAGAAAGAAAGACAATAAGCAGTAAAGCTAGTAAATAAGTAAATTGTATCAGATATTTGAAGAAGATAAATCATATGGAAAAGAGAAAGGTCAAAACTGGGTAAAGAGCATCAGGAGTGCTGGATGTGGAGGAAGTTTGCAGTATTAAATACAGTGGTTGGGTCTTATCAGGTTTCTTTTGAACAAATATTTGAAGGAGGGAGAGGAGTAAGCCATTAAGCTATTTGGGAAAAGAGCATTTCAGATAGAAACAGCTTTTAAGGGTAATTTAGGAGCTTGCCTGTTGTGTACAAGAAATAGCAAGCAGGCAAGTGTGGCTGACGTGGCAAGACTGAGGGAGATAACAGTAGAAGAAGGAGGCAGAGAAATAATGACAAGAAAAGGGAAGTGGATTTTTATTGTTATTTTTATTCTGAGTGGGATAGGAGTCTTTGCAGAATACTGAGCAGAGAGCCACTCTTACAGTGGATTCTTCCACTGAAGCACTGTGGGACCCTAGGCGAGAGACCTGTCCCATAAACGAGACTCAGTTTCTTCACTTGTTTAATGAATGCGGGGGGGGGGAATCAGTTATTTTCAAACCCTTTCAAGCCCAGGAAACTCCTCCCACTACCCCCCATCTCATTAACAGTGATGGAGTGTGTCTATCAAATAAAACTTTTAGTGGAAGTCTAACACATCAGTCCCCAAACTTTTTGGCACCAGGGACCCGTTTTGTGGAAGACAATTTTTCCACGGACCGGGGGCAGGGTGATGGTTTCGGGATGATTCAAGCGCATTACACTTATTGTGCACTTTATTTCTATTATTATTACTTTGTAATATATAATGAAATAATTATACAACTCACCATAATGCAGAATCAGTGGGAGCCCTGAGCTTGTTTTCCTGAAACTAGACGGTCTCATCTGGGGGTGATGGGAGACAGTGACACCCGAAGTGTGTTGCTTATGTCCAGTCTACTCCGTAATCTTGTTTTGGTTGCTGTCACTGCAGAAAACCTTGCTTCACAAATATAGGATGTTGGAAATGGAAGCAGGGTTTTCAGCGCTTTTGTGGCAATCTCAGGATATTCCAACTTGACTATCTTTAATCCAGAATACATGGAGATTTGAAGTTGTCTCAAACATATTTTTAAGGCCACTGTCATTTGTGATTTCAAGCAGTTGATCCTTTTCTAGCATGGACAAAGTCAATTCACCTGGCTTATTCACAAATGGGTTGCGGATCCATTCCTTTCCAGTTCTGGGGTATTTTGTGGTTGTGAAGTAATGCTCAAACTCTTTTGAAAGCTGAGATAGGTGATCATTCACCAGCTGGGAGAAAGAAGGCCCTGGCTCAGTCTCTTTCAAAATCTCTGTGAAATGTGATGCCAGTGGTGACTGTTTTTCTAAAAGAAATCTCTGGAGTGGCTCTCATAACTCAAAAACTCTGGCCAGTGATCTACCTTTAGAAAGCCATCTCACTTCTGTGTATAAGACCTGTGTGCTCTGCGTCCATTTCCTCACTGAGCTGCGTGAACAGATGTGAGTTAAGGGCATGCACTTTAATGTGGTTGATAATTTTAATCACATCCTGCAAAACGTTGTTAAGTTCAGATGACATTTTTCAGCTAGCCAGCATTTCTCTATGGATGACACAGTGCGTAGACTCACATTCAGAAGTGACCTCTTTGACCTGAGTAGTGAAACCAGAAAGTCGTCCAGTCGTGGCAGCCACTCCATCCGTGCATATACTGACACAAAATGACCAATTCAGTTTTCCTGGTATGCAATCATTCAAAGACTTCAATAATTCTGCAGCTGTGGTGTTGGTTGGCAACAAAAGTTCACATAACATATCCTCATGCACATCCTCCTGAAAAAATATATCACACAAAAACAAGCATTGTTGGGGGGAGGGACAAGATGGCGGAAGAGTAAGACACAGAGATCACCTTCCTTCCCACAGATACAGTAGAAATACATCTACACGTGGAACTGCTCCTACAGAACACCCACTGAACGCTGGCAGAAGACGTCAGACCTCCCAAAAGGCAAGAAAATCCCCACATACCTGGGTAGGGCAAAAGAAAAAAGAAATAACAGAGACAAAAGAATAGGGACGGGACCTGCACCAGTGGGAGGGAGCTGTGAAGGAGGAAAGGTTTCCACACACTAGGAAGCCCCTTCATGGGCAGAGACTGCGGGTGGCAGAGGGGGGAAGCTTCGGAGCCACGGAGGAGAGCGCAGCCACAGGGGTGCGGGGGGCAAAGTGGAGAGATTCCCGCATGGAGGCTCGGCGCCGAGCAGCACTCAGAAGCCCGAGAGGCTTGTCTGCTCAGCCGCCGGGGCAGGCGGGGGCTGGGAGCTGAGGCTCAGGCTTCGGTGCTAGCCAGGAGGGAGTCTGGGAAAAAGTCTGCAGCTGCCGAAGAGGCAAGAGACTTTTTCTTGCTGCTTTGTTTCGTGGCGTGCAAGGAGAGGGGATTCAGAGCGCCGCCTAAATGAACTCCAGAAACAGGCGCGAGCCGCGGCTATCAGCGTGGACCCCAGAGGTGGGCGCGAGCCGCAGCTAACAGCGTGGACCCCAGAGACAGGCGTGAGCCGCGGTTATCAGCGCGGACCACAGAGACGGGCAGGAGACGCTAAGGCTGCTGCTGCCGCCACCAAGAAGCCTGTGTGCGAGCACAGGTCACTCTCCACACCGCCCTCCCAGGAGCCTGTGCAGCCCGCCACTGCCAGGGTCCCGTGATCCAGGGATAACTTCGCCAGGAGAATGCATGGCGCACCTCAGGCTGCTGCAACGTCACGCCGGCCTCTGCCGCCAAAGGCTCGTCCTGCATCCGTGCCCCTCCCTCCCCGTGGCATGAGTGAGCCATAGCTCCCGAAGCAGCTGCTCCTTTAACCCCGTTCTGTCTGGATGGGGAACAGACACCCTCAGGCGACCTACATGCAGAGGCAGGTCCAAATCCAAAGCTGAACCCCGGGAGCTGTACGAACAAAGAAGAGAAAGGGAAATTTCTCACGGCAGCCTCAGAAGCAGTGGATTAAAGCTCCACAAACAACTTGATGTGCCTGCAACTGTGGAATACCTGAATAGACAACGAATCATCACAAATTCAAGAGGTGGAATTTGAGAGCAGGATATATTCCTTTTTCCCCTTTTCCTTTTTTTATGAGTGTATAGGTGTATGCTTCTGGGTGAGATTTTGTCTGTATAGCTTTGCTTTCACCATTAGTCCTAGGGTTAGGTCCGTCCGTGGTTTTTTTTTTTTTCTTTTTTTTTTAACTTAAAAAATTTTTTTTTGCTAATAAATTTTTTCTTAATAATTTTTTCCTTATTTTCTATTTTTAGAAATTAAAAAAAAATTTAATAAGTTTTTTCATATTTTTTATTTTAAAAAATTAAATTTTTTTCTTAATAAATTTTTTTCTTAATAATTTTTTTCTTATTTTTTACTATAAAACATTAATAAATCTAATTTTAAAAATAAAAAAAAAATTCTGAACACATTTATTCTTAATAATTTTTTTTCTTATTTTTTATTATAATAGCTTTATTTTATTTTATCCTCTTTCATTCTTTCCTTCTATTTTTTTCTCCCTTTTATTCTGAGCCGTGTGGAAGAAAGGCTCTTGGTGCTCCAGCCAGGCATCAGGGCTGTGCCTCTGAGGTGGGAGAGCCAACTTCAGGACACTGGTCCACAAGAGACCTCCCAGCTCCACGTAATACCAAACAGCGAAAATCTCTTAGAGATCTCCATCTCAACACCAAGACCCAGCTTCACTCAACGACCAGCAAGCAACAGTGCTGGACACCCTATGCCAAACAACTAGCAAGACAGAAACACAGCCCCATCCATTAGCAGAGAGGCTGCCTAAAATCATAATAAGGCCACAGACGCCCCAAAACACACCACCAGACGTGGACTTGCCCACCAGAAAGACAAGATCCAACCTCATCCACCAGAACACAGGCACTAGTCCCCTCCACCAGGAAGCCTATACAACCCACTGAAACAACCTTAGCCACTGGGGACAGATACCAAAAACAACGGGAACTACGAACCTGCAGCCTGTGAAAAGGAGACCCCAAACACAATAAGATAAGCAAAATGAGAAGACAAAAAAACACACAGCAGGTGAAGGAGCAGGGTCAAAACATACCAGACCAAACAAATGAAGAGGAAATAGGCAGTCTACCTGAAAAAGAATTCAGAATAATGATAGTAAAGATGATCCAAAATCTAGGAAATAGAATAGACAAAATGCAAGAAACATTTAACAAGGATGTAGAAGAACTAAAGAAGAATCAAGCAATGATGAAAAACACAATAAATGAAATTAAAAATATTCTAGACTGGATCAATAGCAGAATAACTGAGGCACAAGAATGGATAAGTGACCTGGAAGATAAAATAGTGGAAATAACTACTGCAGAGCAGAATAAAGAAAAAAGAATGAAAAGAACTGAGGACAGTCTCAGAGACCTCTGGGACAACATTAAACGCACCAACATTCGAATTATAGGGGTTCCAGAAGAAGAAGAGAAAAAGAAAGGGACTGAGAAAATATTTGAAGAGATTATAGTTGAAAACTTCCCTAATATGGGAAAGGAAATAGTTAATCAAGTCCTGGAAGCACAGAGAGTCCCATACAGGATAAACCCAAGGAGAAACACGCCAAGACACATATTAATCAAACTATCAAAAATTAAATATAAAGAAAACATATTAAAAGCAGCAAGGGAAAAACAACAAATAACACACAAGGGAATCCCCATAAGGTTAACAGCTGATCTTTCAGCAGAAACTCTGCAAGCCAGAAGGGAGTGGCAGGATATACTTAAAGTCATGAAGGAGAAAAACCTACAACAAAGATGACTCTACCCAGCAAGGATCTCATTTAGATTTGATGGGGAAATTAAAAACTTTACAGACAAGCAAAAACTGAGAGAGTTCAGCACCACCAAACCAGCTTTACAACAAATGCTAAAGGAACTTCTCTAGGCAAGAAACACAAGAGAAGGAAAACACCTACAATAACAAACACAAAATATCTAAGAAAATGGGAATAGGAATATATATATCGATAATTACCTTGAATGTAAATGGATTAAATGTTCCCACCAAAAGACACAGACTGGCTGAATAGATACAAAAGCAAGAGCCATATATATGCTGTCTACAAGAGACCCACTTCAGACCTAGAGACACATAGAGACTGAAAGTGAGGGGATGGAAAAAGATATTCCATGCAAATGGAAATCAAAAGAAAGCTGGAGTAGCAATTCTCATATCAGACAAAAGAGACTTTAAAATAAAGACTATTACAAGAGACACAGAAGGACACTATATAATGATCAAGGGATCGATCCAAGAGGAAGGTATAACAATTGTAAATATTTATGCACCCAACATAGGAGCACCTCAATACATAAAGCAAATACTAACAGCCATAAAAGGGGAAATAGACAGTAACACAATCATAGTAGGGGACTTTAACACCCCACTTTCATCAATGGACAGATCATCCAAAATGAAACTAAATAAGGAAACACAAGCTTTAAATGATACATTAAACAAGATGGACTTCATTGATATTTATAGGACATTCCACCCAAATACAACAGAATACACATTTTTCTCAAGTGCGCATGGAACATTCTCCAGGATAGGTCATATCTTGGGTCACAAATCAAGCCTTGGTAAATTTAAGAAAATTGAAATCATATCAAGTATCTTTTCTGACCACAATGCTATGAGACTAGATATCAATTACAGGAAAAGATCTGTACAAAATACAAACACATGGAGGCTACACAATACACTACATAATAACGAAGTGATCACTGAAGAAATCAAAGGGGAAATCAAAAAATACCTAGAAACAAATGACAATGGAGACACGACGACCCAAAACCTATGGGACGCAGCAAAAGCAGTGCTAAGAGGAAAGTTTATAGCAATACAAGCCTACCTCAAGAAACAGGAAACATCTCGAATAAACAACCTAACCTTGCACCAAAAGCAATTAGAGAAAGAAGAGCAAAAAAACCCCAAAGCTAGCAGAAGGAAAGAAATCATAAAGATCAGATCAGAAATAAATGAAAAAGAAATGAAGGAAACAATAGCAAAAATCAATGAAACTAAAAGCTGGTTCTTCTAGAAGATAAACAAAATTGACAAACCATTAGCCAGACTCATCAAGAGAAAAAGGGAGAAGACTCAAATCAATAGAATTAGAAATGAAAAAGGAGAAGTAACCACTGACACTGCAGAAATACAAACGATCATGAGAGATTACTACGAGCAACACTATGCCAATAAAATGGACAACCTGGAAGAAATGGACAGATTCTTAGAAATGCACAACCTACCGAGACTGAACCAGGAAGAAATAGAAAATATGAACAGACCAATCACAAGCACTGAAAATGAAACTGGGATTTAAAACCTTCCAACAAACAAAAGCCCAGGACCAGATGGCTTCATAGGCGAATTCTATCAAACATTTAGAGAAGAGCTAACACTTATCCTTCTCAAACTCTTCCAAAATATTGCAGAGGGAGGAACACTCCCCAACTCATTCTACAAGGCCACCATCACCCTGATACCAAAACCAGACAAAGATGTCACAAAGAAAGAAAACTACAGGCCAATATCACTGATGAACATAGATGCAAAAATCCTCAACAAAATACTAGCAAACAGAATCCAACAGCACATTAAAAGGATCATACACCATGATCAAGTGGGGTTTATCCCAGGAATGCAAGGATTCTTCAATATACGCAAATCAATCAACGTGATACATCATATTAAGAAATTGAAGGAGAAAAACCATATGATCATCTCAATAGATGCAGAGAAAGCTTTCAACAAAATTCAACACCCATTTATGATAAAAGCCCTGCAGAAAGTAGGCATAGAGGGGAGTTTTCTCAACATAATAAAGGCCATATATGACAAACCCACAACCAACATTGTCCTCAATGGTGAAAAACTGAAACCATTTCCACTAAGATCAGGAACAAGACAAGGTTGCCCACTCTCACCACTATTATTCAACATAGTTTTGGACGTGTTAGCCACAGCAATCAGAGAAGACAAAGAAATAAAAGGAGTCCAAATCGGAAAAGAAGAAGTAAAGCTGTCACTGTTTCCAGATGACATGATACTATACATAGAGAATCCTAAAACTGCCACCAGAAAACTACTAGAGCTAATCAATGAATTTGGTAAAGTAGCAGGATACAAAATTAATGCACAGAAATCTCTTGCATTCCTATATACTAATGATGAAAAATCTGAAAGTGAAATTAAGAAAACACTCCCGTTTACCATTGCAACAAAAAGAATAAAATATCTAGGAATAAACCTACCTAAGGAGACCAAAGACCTGTATGCAGAAAATTATAGGACACTGATGAAAGAAATTAAAGATGATACAAATAGATGGAGAGATATACCATGTTCTTGGATTGGAAGAATCAACATTGTGAAAATGACTCTACTACCCAAAGCAATCTACAGATTCAATGCAATCCCTATCAAACTACCACTGGCATTTTTCACAGAACTAGAACAAAAAATTTCACAATTTGTATGGAGACACAAAAGACCCCAAATAGCCAAAGCAATCTTGAGAACGAAAAATGGAGCTGGAGGAATCAGGCTCTCTGAGTTCAGACTATATTTCAAAGCTACAGTAATCAAGACAGTTTGGTACTGGCATAAAAACAGAAATATAGATCAATGTAACAGGATAGAAAGCCCAGAGATAAACCAACGCACATATGGTCACCTTATCTTTGATAAAGGAGGCAAGCATATACAGTGGAGAAAAGACAGCCTCTTCAATAAGTGGTGCTGGGAAAATTGGACAGGTACATGTAAAAGTATGAAATTAGAACACTTCCTAACACCATACATAAAAATAAACTCAAAATGGATTAAAGACCTAAGTGTAAAGCCAGACACTATCAAACTCTTAGAGGAAAACATAGGCAGAACACTCTACGACATAAATCACAGCAAGATCCTTTTTGACCCAGCTCCTAGAGAAATGCAAATAAAAACGCAAATAAACAAATGGGACCTAATGAAACTTAAAAGCTTTTGCACAGCAAAGGAAACCATAAACAAGACCAAAAGACAACCCTCAGAATGGGAGAAAATATTTGCAAATGAAGCAACTGACAAAGGATTAATCTCCAAGATTTACAAGCAGCTAATGCAGCTCAATAACAAAAAAACAAACAACCCAATCCAAAAATGGGCAGAAGACCTAAATAGACATTTCTCCAAAGAAGATATACAGATGGCCAACAGACACATGAAAGAATGCTCAACATCATTAATCTTGAGAGAAATGCAAATCAAAACTACAATGAGGTATCATCTCACACCGGTCAGAATGGCCATCATCAAAAAATCTACAAACAATAAATGCTGGAGAGGGTGTGGAGAAAAGGGAACACTCTTGCACTGTTGGTGGGAATGTAAATTGATACAGCCGCTATGGAGAACAGTATGGAGGTTCCTTAAAAAGCTAAAAATAGAACTACCATACGACCCAGCAATCCCACTACTGGGCATATACCCTGAGAAAACCATAATTCAAAAAGAGTCATGTACCAAAATGTTCATTGCAGCTCTATTTACAATAGCCAGGACATGGAAGCAACCTAAGTGTCCATCATCGGATGAATGGATAAAGAAGATGTGGCACATGTATACAATGGAATATTACTCAGCCATAAAAAGAAATGAAATGGAGGTATTTGTAATGAGGTGGATGGAGTTAGAGTCTGTCATACAGAGTGAAGTAAGTCAGAAAGAGAAAAACAAATACAGTATGCTAACACATATATATGGGATCTAAGGGGAAAAAAAAGGTCATGAAGAACCTAGTGGCAAGATGGGAATAAAGACACAGACCTACTAAAGAACGGACTTGAGGATATGGGGAGGGGGCGGGGTTAGATGTGACAGGGTGAGAGAGTGTCATAGACATATATACACTACCAAATGTAAAATAGATAGCTAGTGGGAAGCAGCCGTATAGCACAGGGAGATCAGCTCAGTGCTTTGTGACTGCCTGGGGGGGTGGGATCGGGAGGGTGGGAGGGAGGGAGATGCAGGAGGGAGGAGATATGGGAACGTGTGTATATGTGTAGCTGATTCACTTTGTTTTAAAGCAGAAACTAACACACCATTGTGAAGCAATTATACTTCAATAAAGATGTTTAAAAAATAAAAAAATTTAAAAAAATTAAAAAAAATCTAAAAGCAAAAAAAAAAAAAAAAAACAAGCATTGTTGCCTTGTTGTCAACATCTGTAGACTCATCAACCTGGATTACGTACCACAGTGACTCATTAATCCTCTCTAACATTTGTGCCTCAGTATCTTCTGCTATTTCATCAATTCGTCTAGCGATGGTGCTAGTCGAAAGAGGAACTCGTGCCACCTTTTGAACTGCAGCCTCTCCTAAAAGTTCATGACAACTGTCCTTAGCAACAGGCAGGATCAACTCTTCACCAATAGTAAAGGGCTTCTTAGCTTTAGCAATGTGATTAGCCAGTAAGAATGATGCTCTCAGTGCAGACACATTTGATGAAGTGGTGGCCTTCAATAATTGCTTCTGTTCTTTGTGTTCACATATTTTTCTTTTGAAAAATTCCAGCGGCTTGTCTTTTAATGCAGAGTGCTTGGTCTCCATGTGGCGAAGCAGTTTTGAAGGTTACATGGCTTTGTTGGATAGCTAGTCACCACATATTATACAAAGCGGTCTTGGAGAATGTGAATCACCTGTTGCAGTGAACCCATAATTTAAGTAGGATTCTTGGTATTTTCTTTTAAATGCAGCTTTCTTTTTGTTGGCAGTCTTAGAGTCTTCTGCTGTCTCATCATTGGGTCTTTCCCCCTTCTAAAAGAAGCTCTCTAGTGATGTTTGTTTTTTCACTCATTTTGGCTAAGGTTAGCTTGTGGACTTATCAAAACTGTGACTGAGACAAGTGTGCAGTGCAGGAAAGAGGTACGGATGGAAGTGGTAAATAAAATAATGGGCGGGCCATGCACAAACTAAGGTAAGTGTGGGATTCTGATTTAAAGCCTGCCAGCAGATGCAGCTTAATTGTGACTTGCCACTCACTGATAGGGTTTTGATATGAGTCTGCAAGCAATTGATTTATTATGGTCTCTGTGCAGTCAAACCTCTCTGCTAATGATAATCTGTAATTGCAGCTTCTCCCCAGCATTAGCATCACCTCCTAAGCTCCACCTCAGATCATCAGGCATTGGATTCTCATACGGAGCACACAACCTAGATCCCTTGAATGTGCAGTTCACAGTAGGGTTCACGCTCCTATGAGAATCTAATGCCACCACTGATCTGACAGGAGGCAGAGCTCAGGCGGTAATGTGAGCGATGGGGAGTGGCTGTAAGTACAGATGAAGCTTCACTGGCTTGTCTGCCGCTCACCTCCTGCTGTGTGGCCCAGTTCCTAATGGGTTATGGACCAGTACCATTCAGTGGCCCAGGGGTTGCAGACCCCTAGTCTAACATATAAAATATGCAAAAGTAGAGCTGCTCTGGCTAAAGCAAGTGGGGTGGAGGGCAGAGAGAAGATGAAACATCACTTGCCCTTCATCCCAGAGACAAATTGAGGGTATTTCTCCAAAACAGTAAGTACAGTTTTAAGTGTTGTCCCATATCTATGGTTTTCAAATTGTGTTTCTTAAAGATTTATATGCAAGAGAGGTATTTCAAAAGCTTTGCAAATACTTGGTCTGGGATTCCTTTTTAAAATATATTTTCAGCTATAATAAGAACATAAATGAATTAAACTGATGATAAATGAATTAGAAAAAAACAGACAATAAAATAATTATATGCTCATTCTTTTTGCTCATCAAAACAATTTCATTCTCATTGATTGATTTTATAAGTAAACATTATAAATTTGAACTTACAAAATACTTTTTTGCTAATAAAATACTACTTTTATATTTTCATATATACATTGGGGTTCTTTGTAATAATTATTTGGAAAAAAGAGTTTCATTACTAACCCCCCTGAAAACAACAACAACAAACCCAAACTTGAAAATCTATAGGCTTACACGATTTCTCACTGGTTACTTCCAGCTCTAACAACAAAAACAAGAGCAGCAATTTTAAAAGCTAACTTTTAGTGTGCCGGGCAATCGGCTCAGTTCTTTATATCTCTCAGACCAAGTAATCACCACAAATCCTCAGACTTACTAAGCAGATTGGTGCAAATGAGATGCAAGTAATATGCCAACAACTCCAAAGTGATACTTGTGCCCACAGATTCTAAAGGTTTCTTTGTTCTTATCCTACTAGACTCCCCATAAAGCAGGATGCCTACAGAAGGACCCCAGCTTCTGCAATGAACATCTTTGCTTTATCTTTCCTCTATATTGGCAGCTTTCCTGTCCAAGTAATATCTTCATCTACAGTCACTGATCACCAGCCAGGTTGGAGATTCGCACCTTTTCCCTCATAAAGCCCCCTGCTTTATGAGCATGACAGTCATCCTTTTCTTTCACCAGCTCATTTCTATGGAATTTGCTGCTTGCTATCAGATTGCCGCCATCTGCTTGTGCCTCCCTAACTGCCAATCTGACTGTTTCTGGTCTTACCAGGTGGGGAGCTCTGGGTCATGGGAGTAAAAGAGCCAGACTGACTGCTCCTGGGAGGCAGGGATAAGCTAGTTCTGGAAGAGAGGTAATGAGGCAGGCTGAGAAGTGGGAAGGTAGGTTGTGGTTGGTTCCAGTGATTGCATAGACCCTCAAGGGCCACCAACATAGTGATCCTTTCTGCCTACATATTCTTTTAGGAGGCATGCCCACCAATGACTTCCCATCTCAGAGCAAAAGCCAAAGGTCCTACACTATCCACCTCCTCCACCTCCTTCGCTCTCTGACCTTATCTTCTGCTACTCTCTCTCTTATTCACTCCTTTCCAACTACCTGGTTTTCTCGCTGTTCCTCAAACACACCAGATTTGTTCCCACATCTGTGCTAGGTTCCTTCCCCAGATACCCACATGGCTCATTACCTCACTTCCTTCAGATATTTGCTCACATACTTCTTTCTAGTTGATGTTTTTTGTTTGACCACTCTACTTGAAACATGCTGCCCCCACCAGCATTTCCTATCTTTTGTTATTTTATTTTTTCTTAATCACACTTTTCACCAACTTATATACTTTATATTCACTTATTTATTATCTCCCTCTTCCACTAGAATATAGGCTCCATGAGGGCAGAGACTTTGTTTTGGTCACTGTTGTATCCCCAGTAACTAGAATACTGCATGACACACAGTAGATTTTCAGTGAATACTCACTGGTTGAATGGGATGGGATTTAGATTTGAAAAACACTCAGATGCCCACTCAATTCAGCTTCTACTCTGGGTCAGTGAGAAAAGCTTTGGACTGTGTCAGAATATCAGAGTTCAAATTATGGCTCTATCACTCACTAACTAAATTAATTTCAATAAGTCATAATAACTTTTATAGATTTTGGTTTTCTCATGCTGATATGTGATCATTATAAAGATTAAATGAAAGCACACTTGGAAACCATACACCTCTAGATAAATGTGGGGTTCCTTTGTTACATAAAATCTCTATGCCTTTCCTTAACAAGATATTACCCAAGTTTAATGAGCTCCAGGGACAGGATAGCATCTGTTTCTTTATATCCTTGCCAGCACTGAATATAATAAACCTTGTTTTTGCCAATCTGAGAGGTGGAAATGGTATCTTCTTGTTTCAGTTTGCTTGTTTTTAATTATAACAATTAGGACATCATTTCCAATGTTTATTGACCATTTAGATTCCTTTGTCATGAACCTCATGTTTATACAGTTTATCCATTTTTTTTGGTTGTTGTTGGAATGATTGCCATTTTCTCATTGATGTATGAGTTTTTGAAGAGTATGAAAATTAACCCTTTATCTAATGTGTATATTACCAAATACTCTCTCTAGTTCACCATTTTTATTATCCTATTTCATCATTTCTATATTTAACTTTGTTTCAAAATTTTTTGGCCATACAGAGCAGATTTCTAAATTATTATTTTAATATGGTCGAATGTATTGATAATTTCATGTATGAGTTCTGGATTTTGTCTCTTACTAGAAAGGTCCTTACTACTCCAAGATTATAAATATATTTGCTAATGTCTTCCTAGAGAATTTTTGTTTTTTTAATGTTCTATATTTAATACATCTGGGATGTATTTTTGGTGTAGGTAATGAAGGTTTCTTTTTTCAAATAATTAGTCAGTTTTTCCAAGACCATTTATTAAACAAACACTCCTTCCACCACTGATCAGAAATATAAACTTAATAATATGTTAAATTTTCAAAAATATTTGGATCTATTTCAGAACCCTCTATTTTGTTGCACTGATTTCTCCATTTCTTTTCCAGTGCCAAACTGTTTTAATATTTATAGCTTCATAATGTATTTTTCTTAAACATCTGGTAGGGTTGACATCCTGATCTCCCTCCCTCATGGCTCATGTCCCTTATATTACTATTCTAGTTCAGAATTTTTCTGGATATTTTGCATACTAAATTTAGTACCATTTTTTTCAAATTCCCTCCAACATCCTTGCCAATATTTCTATTGTAAGTTACATTTAATATTATGTTAAAATATCAGAAAAAATAGAGTAGTATCTTTTCATTCACTTATGTCTTCTTTTATGACCCCCTTTTCTTTGTATAGGTTATGCACACTTTGTGTTTATTCCTTAGAATTTTTTCCTTTTGGTTAATATTATAAATATAATATTATAATATTATATCTTCCATCTGACTGTGTATAGAAAATCTACTGATTTTATGTAACAAATTTGTAACAAGCCATCTTACTGAATTATACTATGCTTTGAATAGTTTCTAGTAATTTATCATTTTGGGGTATACAATCCTATGAATGTATATGTAAATGAAATGAAAATAATTTTCTAATATTAATAACTTTACTTTCTTTCTCTTGTCTAATTGCAGTGGCTAACACTTCCAGAATATCATTAAATAATAATGGAGATAAGTTGCATTCATGTCCTGTTCCATTAGATGGAAATAGTTTTAAATATTGTACCATTAAGCATGATCTATGCATATATATTTTATGTATGCACATATTCCTTTTTTTAAAGAAGTCAGTAATGCTTATTAGAATTTGTCAAATGCCTTATGAAAACTATGGAGACATCACATAATTTTTCTCAATTGAGCTATTAATATGGTGCACTATATTAACATATTATTTTTTTATTTGAGTATAATTGCTTTACAATGTTGTGTTTCTGCTGTACAATGAAGTGAATTAGCTATATGTACACACATATCCCCTTCCTCTTGGACCTCCCTCCCACTCTCCACCTCCGTCCCACTCATCTAGGTCATCCAGAGCACTGAGCTGAGCTCCCTGTGCTATACAGCATGTTCCCACTAGCCATCTATTTTACAAATAGTAGTGTATATATGTCAATTCTAATCTCCCAATTCATCTGACCCTCCCCTTCCTCCCCCATGTCCACATGTCCATTCTTTACATCTGCATATCTATTCCTGCCCTGCAAATAGGTTCATCTGTACCATTTTCCTAGATTCCACATATATGCATTTATATACAATATTTGTTTTTCTCTTTCTGACTTGCATCACTCTGTATGACAAAATCTAGGTCCATCCACATCTCTACAAATGACCCAATTTTGTTCCTTTTTATGGCTGAGTAATATTCCATTGTATATATGTACCACATCTTCTTTATCCATTCATCAATTGATGGATATTTAGATTGTGTCCATGTCCTGGCTATTGTAAATAGTGTTGCAGTGAACATTGGGGTACATGTGTATTTTTGAAATATGGTTTTCTCAGGGTATATACCCAGTAGTGGGATTGCTGTGTCATATGGCAGTTCTATTTTATTTTTTAATAAATGTATTTATTTATTTATTTATTTGTTTTTATTTTTGCTGTGCATGGGCTTTCTCTTGTTGAGGCAAGTGGGTGCTACTCTTCATTGTGGTGTGCGGGCTTCTCATTGTCATGGCTTCTCTTGTTGCAGAGCATAGGCTCTACAGTGCAGGCTCAGTAGTTGTGGCACACAGGCTTAGTTGCTCCATGGCATGTGGGATCTTCCCGTGCTAGGGATCAAACACATGTCCCCCGCATTGACAGGTGGAATCTTAACCATTGCGCAACCAGGGAAGCCCAGTAGTACTATTTTTAATTTTTGAAGGAACCTCCTTACTGTTCACAGTGGCTGCATCAATTTACATTCCCACAAACAGTGTAAGAGGGTCCCCTTTTCTCCACACCCTCTCAAGCACTTATTGCTCGTAGATTTCTTGATGATGACCATACTGCCTGGCGTCAAGTGATTCCTCTTTGTAGTTTGATTTACATTTCTCTAATAACTAGTGATGTTGAGCATCTTTTCATGTGCTTTATGGCCATCTGTATGTCTTCTTTGGAGAAATGTCTATTTCAGTCTTCTGCCCATTTTTTGACGGGGTTGTTTGTTTTTATGATATTGAGCCGTATGAACTGTTTGTATATTTTGGAGATTAATCCTTAGTCAGTTGCTTTATTTGCAAATATTTTCTCCCATTCTGAGGGTCGTCTTTTTGTCTTGTTTATGGTTTCCTTTGCTGTGCAAAAGCTTTTAAATTTAATTAGGTGCCATTTGTTTATTTTTGTTTTTATTTTCATTACTCTAGGAAATGGGTCAAGAAATATCTTACTTTGATTTATGTCAAAGAGTGTTTTTCCTATGTTTTCCTCTAAGAGTTTTATAGTGTCCAGGCTTACATTTAGGTCTTTAATCCATTTTGAGTTTATTTTTCTGTATGGTGTTAGGTAGCATTCGATTTTCATTCTTTTACATGTAGCTGTCTAGTTTTCCCAGCACCACTTATTGAAGAGACTATCTTTTCTCCATTGTATATTCTTGCCTCCTTTTTCATAGATTAGGTGACCATAGGTCTGTGGGTTTACCTCTGGGCTTTCTATCTTGTACCATTGATCTATATTTCTGTTTTTGTGCCAGTACCATACTGTCTTGATTACTGTAGCTTTGTAGTATAGTCTGATGTCAGGGAGCCTGATTCCTCTAGCTCCGTTTTTCTTTCTCAAGATTGCTTTGTCTATTCGGGGTCTTTTGTGTTTCCATACAAATTGTAAAATTTTTTGTTCTAATTCTGTGAAAAATGCCATTGGTAATTTGATAGGGATTGTCTTTAATGTGTAGATCGCTTTGGGTGTTATAGTCATTTTCACAATATTGATTTTTCCAATCCAAGAACATGGTATATCTCTCCATCAGTTTGTGTCATCTTTGATTACTTTTCTCAGTGTTTTATAGTTTTCTGAGTACAGGTCTTTTGCCTCCTGAGGTAGGTTTATTCCTAGGTATTTTATTATTTTTGTTATAATGGTAAATAGGATTGTTTCTTTAATTTCTCTTTCTGATCATTCATTGTTAGTGTATAGCAATGCAAGATATTTCTTTGCATTAATTGGTAGCATCTTTAAGATTTTCTATGTTTAGTATCATCATCTGAAAACAGTGACAGTTTTACATCTTCTTTTCAAATTTGTATTCTTTTTATTTCTTTTTCTCCTCTAATTGCCATGGCTAGGACTTCCATAACTATGTTGAATAACAGTGGCGAGAGTGAACATCCTTGTCTTGTTCCTGATCTTAGTGGAAATGTTTTCACTGTTTCACCATTGAGAATGATGTTTGCTGTGGGTTTGTTGTATATGGTCGGTATTATGTTGAGGTAGGTTTCCTCTAGGCCCACTTTCTGGAGAGTTTTTATCATTAATGGGTGGTAAATTTTGTCAAAAGTTTTTCTGCATCTATTGAGATGATCATATGGGGTATTTTTATAAATTTATTTATTTTACTTATTTATTTTTGGCTGCTTTGGGTCTTCATTGCTGCACTTGGGCTTTCTCTAGTTGCAATGTGCAGGGGCTACTGTTTGTTGCAGTGCGTAGGCTTCTCATTGTGATGGCTTCTCTTGTTGTGGAACATGAGCTCTAAGCATGCGGGCTTCAGTAGTTGTGGCATGCAGGCTCAGTAGTTGCGGCTCACAGGGTCTAGAGCGCAAGCTCAGAAACTGTGGCTCACGGGCTTAGTTGCTCCATGGCATGTGGCATCTTCCCAGACCAGGGCTCAAACGCTTGTCCCCTACACTGGCAGGCAGATTCTTAACCACTGTGCCAGCAGGGAAGCCCTGTGAGATGATCATATGGTTTTTATTCTTTAATTTGTTAATATGGTGTATCACATTGATTTATTTGCCTATCATGAAGAATCCTTGCTTCCCTGGAATAATATGACCTAATCATGGCGTATGATCTTTTCAATGTATTTATGGGTTCTGTTTGCTAGTATTTTGTTGACGATTTTTGCATCTATGTTCTTCTGTGATATTGGTCTGTAATTTTCTTTTCTTGTGATACCTTTATCTGATTTTGGTATCAGGGTGATGGTGGCCTTGTAGAACAAGTTTAGGAGTATTCCTCCCACTGCAATTTTTTGGAAAAGTTTGAGAGGGTGTTAGCTCTTCTGTAAATGCTCGATAGAATTCGACTGTGAAGCCACCTGGTCCTGGAGTTTTGTTTGTTGGAAAAATTTTACAGTTTCAATTTCATGACTTCTGATTGGTCTGCTTATATTTTCTGTTTCTTCCTGGTTCAGTCTTGGAAGGTTGTACCTTTCTAAGAATTTGTCCATTTCTTCCAGGTTGTCAGTTTTTTGGCATATAGTTACTTGTAGTAGTCTCTAATGATCCTTTGTATTTCTGTGGTGTCAGTTGTAATTTCTCCTTTTTCATTTCTAATTTTATTGATTTGAGTTCTCTCCCTTTTTTCCTTGATGAGTCTGGCTAAAGGTTTATCAATTTTGTTTTTTCTTCTCAAAGAACAACTTTTAGTTTTATTGATCTTTGCTCTTGTTTTCTTCGTTTCTATTTCATTTATTTCTGCTCTGATCTTTAAGATTTCTTTCCTTCTACTAACTTTGGTTTTGTTTGTTCTTCTTTCTTTAGTTGTTTTAAGTGTAAGTTTACATTGTTTATTTGAGATTTTTCTTGTTTCTCGAGGTGAGATTGAATTGCTATAAACTTCCCTCTTAGAACTGTTTTGTTGCATCCCAAAGGTTTGGGCTCATCGTGTTCTAGTTGTCATTGTGTCTATGTGTTTTTTAATTTCCTCTGTGATTTCTTCAGTGATCTCTTGGTTATTTAGTAGCTTACTGTTTAGCTTTCCTGTGTTTGTGTTTTTTACAGGGTTTTTTTTCCTGTAATTGATTTCTAATCTCTTAGCATTGTGGCTGAAAAAGATGCTAGATATGATTTCAATTTTCTTAAACTTACCAATGTTGGTTTGTGACCCAAGATGTGATCTATCCTGGAGAATGTTCTGTGAGCCCTTGAGAAGAAAGTGTTTTCTTCTGCTTTCAGGTGTAATGTCCTATAAATGTCAATTAATTCTAGCTGCTCTATTGTGTCATTTACAGCTTGTGTTTCCTTATTTATTTTCTGTCTGGATGATCAGTTCACTGGGATAAGTAGGGTGTTAAATTCCCCCACTATTATTGTGTTACAGTCGATTTCTGCCTTTGTGGCTGTTAGCATTTGCCTTATCTATTGAGGTGCTCCTCTGTTGGGTGCATAAATATTTACAATTGTTATGTCTTCTTCTTGGATTGATCCCACGATCATTATGTAGTGTCATTCTTTGTCTCTTGTATCTGTCTTTATTTTAAAGTCTATGTCCTCTGATATGAATATTGCTACTCCAGCTTTCTTTTGATTTCCATTTGCATGGAATATCATTTTCCAACCCCTCCCTTTCAGTCTGTATGTTTCCCTGGGTCTGAAGTGGGTCTCTCATAGACAGCATATATACAGGTCTTGTTTTTGTATCCATTCAGCAGACTGTGCCTTTTGGTCAAAGAATTTAATCCATTCACATTCAAAGTAGTTATTGATATGTATGTTCCTGTTACCATTTTCTTGTTTTGTGTTTGTTTTTGTGGGTTTTTTCTTCTCTTGTGTTTCACACCTAGAGAAGTTCCTTTAGCATTCATTGTAAAGCTGAGTTGGTGGTACTGAATTCTATTAGCTTTTCTTTTCTGTAAAGTTTTTGATTTCTCCATCAATTCTGAATGATATCCTTGTGGAGTAGAGTAATCTTGCTTGTAGGTCTTTCCCTTTCATCACTTTAAATATATCCTTCACTCCCTTTTGGCCTGCTGAGTTTCTGCTGAAAAATCAGCTGATAACCTTAGAAGGATTCCCTTGTATGTTATTTGTTGTTTTTCCCTTGCTGCTTTTAATATTTTTTCTTTGAATTTAATTTTTTTTAGGTTGATTAATATACGTCTCAGCATGTTTGTCCTTGGGTTTATCCTGTATGAGACTCTCTGTGCTTCCTGTACTTGGGTGGCTATTTCCTTTCCCATGTTTTAGGGAAGTTTTTAACTATAATCTCTTCAAATATTTTCTCAGAACCTTTCTCTATCATTTCTTCTTATGGGACCCCTATCATTCAAATGTTGGTGTATTTAATATCGTTCCAGAGTTCTCTGAGACTGTCCTCATTTATTTTCATTCTTTTTTTATTTATTCTGTGCTCCATGGCAGTTATTTCCACCATTCTATCTCACAGCTCACTTATTCATTCTTCTGCTTCACTTATTTTGCTATTGATTTCTTCTAGTGTATTTTTTCATTTCAGTTATTGTGTTTTCATCACTGTTTGCTTGTTCTTTTGTTCTTTTAGGTGCTTACTAAACATTTCTTGTATTTTCTTGATCCGTGCCTCCATTGTATTTCTGAGATTTTAGATCATCTTTACTATCATTACTCTGAATTCTTTTTCAGGTCGGTTGCCTATTTCCTCTTCATTTATTTGGTCTTGTAGGTTTTTACCTTGCTCCTTCATGATGGTGTGGTAGGAGGACACAAAGTTCGCATCTCCTCACAAATAAGGCACCTACTAGGCACCAGTGGGGGACCTTGGACACCTATGTGGACAGGAGGAATCCCTGTGCTATTGGGTAGGATGTGGGGGTAAGGAGTTGGGTTGAAAAATGGAGGCAGGACAGGACCAGTGCTTGAGGGATGCTGGTGGAGAGAAGTGGTTCCCACACTTGGAGGGGCCCACTCACAGTGAGGGGATCAGCAGAGATGGGGAGAGACCTTCAGGGGGTTGGGGGATCAGAGGAGATTGCAGCCAGGGTTTCCCACACCCACTTGGCCCCAGTGAGCTTGCTGTGGTTTTGGCCCTGAACCTTCGCCCTCTGGGGCTCCCTCTAGCTGCATGGCTCCTGAGCTTAAGATCCCCTGCCAAGGCCTCTTCTGGCCATACAGGTCCTGACTGTGAGCCCCACCCCCACCACCACCAAGGCCTTCTCCATTCATGGGCTTCCTGAGCCTAAGCCCTACTCCCCCAGGGCCTTTTCTGGCTGCACAGGTCCTAAGCCTTTCCCCTCCTCCCCAAGGCCTTTTCTGGCTGTGTGGGTCCTGGATCTAAGCTTCCTCCAGGACCTCCTCCAGCCACGAGGGTCCCCAGGCCTGAGCCCCACACCCACCACAGCCCGCTGCCAAGTCCTTTTCCCAATTTTTTTTTTTTTTTTGCTATCGTGGTTCTGTTTTGCTTTGTTGTTGTTATTTCATTTTTATTTTTATTTTTTCTAATATATTTTTTTATTTTTCAAATTTTATTTTATTTTTTATTCATTTTATTTTTTGCTCCTTTTTGTTTGTTGCCTTTGTTTTCTCTTTTTGTTGTACCATGCAGCTTGCAGTGTCTTGGTTCCCAGGCCAGGGTTTGGGCCTGAGTTCCTGTGGTGAGAGTTCCAAGTCCAAACCACTGGACTATCAGAGAACCATAGACCCCAGGGAATATTAATTAATGTGAGCTCTCCCAGAGGTCTTCATCTCAGCCCCAAGACCTAGATCCACACAACTGCCTGCAAACTCCAGAGCGGGATGCCTCAGGCCAAACAACCAGCAAGACAGGAACACAGCCCTACTCATCAAAAAAAATGATATGACAGAAAAATATGTTACAGACTAAAGAGCAACTTAAAAACCTACAAAACCAAATAAATGGAGAGGAAATAGGCAAACTAAGGGATATATATTCTTTAATATTAAACAGTTATTGCATCTGTAGAATGACTCTAATTTGTCTTGATATAATTAATCCAACAATACAAAGTCTCTAATCCTTCATTCATAATTATAAAGTTCAAAACTCTCTGAAGGTCACAAAAAGCGAATCTGCCAGCAAAAGTGAATCTGACTTGATGCAAGATTATTTATAGCTTATATTTATCCTAATTAGTGTTACTCTTCATATGTTTTGCTACTTAAATATTAAAGCATTTGACTATGTGATGCTTCCCCAAACCCTAAAGGGAAGATTGCGTAATAAACAATGAAAACACTGTGTTACATTTTTACTGTCCAAAACAATTTAAACTTTGAAACACATTTGGCCTCAGCAGTTGCATACAGGGGATTACAGACATATAATATAGGATGTAGTGCAGGAGGAGAGAGGGAAGGCAGAGGAATCAATCTTTGAGCTAAGCCTTGAATGATGTGTGTAGTTTGCATGAAAAAAAAAGGAATGACATCACTGGGAGAGACATGAAAAGACTTGGTTTGTATTGAGAAAAGTGAGGTCACAGTGGCTGGAGGGTAGGGTGTGTAGAGGGAAAGAATGGTGGGAATTGAGGCTAGATTGATAAGCTTGGAACAAATTATGAAAGCCTCTGCATGCTAAGAAGTGTGAACTAAATACTCATGTTTGAAATATTTATACAGTAATTTGAGTGTGGGGATGGGGATGGAGGTAAAAGTTAGGGTCAGGCAGAGATGGGAGTTAGAGCATGGGAAGAAAGAAAATAAAAGAACATTCTCTGAATACTCAGATGACTAAAAGTGACAAACTCTACATCAGGATGGGGGAATCTCCTCTTGGGGTCCAACAATCTCAGCCATCTAAAAAAGTCTAGAACAGTCAAGATGAGAGTCACAAAATTAGATGCCAACCTATTGTTGTTTAGATGAAGCAAACCCTATCTAAACCAATATGGAAATAGGAGACACCACAGAAAAGCATTAGGGCTGAGTAAGATTTTCAAGCAGCTGGGAGTTTCAAGATGGTAGTGTAAGAGGATGCTAAGCTCACACACTTCCTCTCCAACGGATCCATCAAAAATACATCTACATTTGGAGCAATTCTCACTGAAAACAAACTGGAGATTGGCAGAAAAACTCTTCTACAACCAACGCTCTAAAGAAAGATACACACAGACTTGGGCAGGAAAGGAAGAGGATGGATCAGGTTGGTATTGCTGTGTGAGGGGACACAGAAGAGGAGAGGGATATCAAGGGTTCAGAGTTCCTCACTGAGGAGTGAGCAGTTTGAATATATATTGCACACCCTAACTCTGGGGTCCAACACTGGGAAGATGAGTCCTCTTAGCTGGATTGAAAATCAAATAAAAAATAAATAAATAAATAAATAACAGGAGGGCTGTAAGAAACCTAGACTCCACTCCTGAAGGGTGTACATTTGCTTGCTTACACCAGGTAACAAGGTAGAAGAAGCAGATTGAAACTGCCCTGGGTTCTGGCTAGTTTACCATGACTGCAGTAGCATGCAACCTGAACCTGAAGCTGTGGTGCAGCTTCCCTATTAAGACAATGGCTGCAGTAGTCAAGAAGAGTGAGCACTTGGGGTGAACATTGAGCACTTGGGGTGAGCAGAATAGTTGTGGACCCACCACAGCATCTGAGCAAGGTGGCAAAGGCTGTGGATAGGGAGCTGTCTAGAGCTCTGACAGGCAAGTAGGACAGTCCCAGTACATGTACTGGCCTGTACTGGGCATATGCCCCAGACCCTCTTGCTCCAGCTCTACTCACCTCTGGAGAAAAGGTGCCATTTCTGGGAGTGGGGAGAGAGCACACATAGAGGGAATGGAGCCAGCTTGGACCTGAACCTCAGGTCTTCTGCTCCAACTACTTGGGACCTGAGCCTGCCCTCAGTAGGGCAGTGATGACCACTGAGTAGAGAAGTAGCTCCAGCTCACACTTGGATCTGGCTTTAGCTCTCCATCTCCAACCCCATTTCACATCAAGTTGATACCTACAAGCACACCTTCAGGAAAGACATGACCCGTGCTCACTTCAGAACCAGCTCTCCCACCAAAGCCACTGGGCACACACAGACTGCATAGGGTCAGTTCCAAACAATGACATCCTTTCCAGACCATGATAGGTAACTGTTTCAAATAATTTCATATAGACAGAGAAGGTTAAAAAAAATAAGAGAGACAAAGTTGTTTCAAATGAAAGGACAAAAAAAAAAAAAAAAAACAAGAAAGAATCCAAAAAGCAACTAATGAAACAGAGATACATAATTTAGCAGATAAAGAGTTCAAAGCATTGCTAATAAAAGTGATAACTCACCTTGGGAAAGAATATATGAACACAGTGAGAATTTTAACAGGGAACTAGAAAATATAAAAAAGGACCAGTCAAAGATGAAGAATACAAAAACAGGAATAAAAAACACAAAAGAAGGAATTAACAGAAAACAGGAGACATATAATAAAAATGCAAAAGTTAAAGTTAAAAGAAAGATTTCTAAAGACAGCAAGAGAAAAAAAAAGGGGGGGTCACAAAGAACAGAAGCCCCATAAGGCTATTGGATGGTGTTTCCTTGCAAACTTCACAAACAAGAAGAGAGTGGCATAATATATTTAAAGTGCAGAAAGGGAAAAACCTACAACCTAAGATACCCTGCCAGCAATATTAGCATTCAGAATTGAGGAGAGAAAAAACACTTCTCAGACAGGCAAAAATTAAAAGAGTTCATCAATACTGAACCTACCCTAAAAGAGGTGTTAAAGGGTCTTCTCTAGGTGGAAAAGAAAAAGTTACAACACGATGTATGAATTTATAGGAAAGGAAAAATCCCACTAGTAGAAGCAAATATACACTAGAGACTATGGATCAACCACTGAACTTAAATGACTACCAGTTTAAAACAAGTAGATATAGTTATAGGTCAACATATATGGACCCCATGGTAACCACAAAAAAAACAAACAGTAGACACCCAAAAAATATAGAGAAAGGAATGAAAGCAAACAGTTAAAGATAAACATCAAACCACAAGGGAAGAAACTGAGAGAAGAAAGAACAAAGAAGAAATACGGAAACAACCACAAAACAAGTCACAAAATGGAAATAAGTATATACATATCAATAATCATTTTAAATGTCAATGGACTAAATGCTCCAATCAAAGGACATAGTGTGGCTGACTGCATTAAAAAACAAGACCCATCTATATACTCCTTACACGAGACTCACTTCAGATCTAAAGACACACCCAGACTGAAAGTGAGGGGATGGAAAAAGGTATTTCATGCAAATGAAAAAGAAAAGAAAGCTGGGGTAGGAATAATCATATCAGACACAGCAGACATTATTTTTTTGTATAACATTTTTATTGGAGTATAATTGCTTTACAAAGGAGTGTTAGTTTCCGCTTTATAACAAAGTGAATCAGTTATTCATATACATATATACCCATATGTCTTCCCTCTTGAGTCTCCCTCCCTCCTAGCCTCCCTATCCCACTCTTCTAGCTGGTCACAAAGCACCAAGCTGATCTCCCTGTGCTATGCGACTGCTTCCCACTAGCTATTTATTTTACATTTGGTAGTGTATATATGTCCATATATAAACTACCACTCTCTCACGTTGTCCCAGCTTACGCTTCCCCCTCCCCGTGTCCTCAATTCCATTCTCTAGTAAGTCTGTGTCTTTATTCACATATTGCCCTAGGTTCTTCATGATTTTTTTTTTTTAGATTCCATATATATCTGTTAAAATATGGTATTTGTTTTTCTCTTTCTAACTTACTTCATTCTGTATGACAAACTCTAGGTCCATCCACCTCACTACAAATGACTCAATTTCGTTTCTTTTTATGGCTGAGTAATATTCCATTGTATATATGTGCCACATCTTTATCCATTCATCTGTCGATGGACACTTAGGTTGCTTCCATGTCCTGCCTATTGTAAATAGAGCTGCAATGAACATTGTGGTACACGACTCTTTTTGAATTATGGTTTTCTCAGGGTATATGCCCAGCAGTGGGATTGCTGGGTCCTATGGTCATTCTATTTTTAGTTCTTTAAGGAAACTCCATACTGTTCTCCATGGTGGCTGTATCAGTTTACATTCCCAACAACAGTGTATGAGGGTTCCCTTTTCTCCACACCCTCTCCAGCATTTATTGTTTGTAGATTTTTTGATGATGGCCATTCTGACTGGTGTGAGATGATACAGCATTGTAGTTTTGATTTGCATTTCTCTAATGATTAATGATGTTGAGCATTCTTTCATGTATTTGTTGGCAATCTGTATATCTTCTTTGGAGAAAGGTCTATTTAAGTCTTCTGCCCATTTTTGAATTGGGTTGCTTTATTTTGATATTGAGCTGCATGAGCTGCTTGTAAATTTTGGAGATTATTCCTTTGTCAATTGCTTCATTTGCAAATATTTTCTCCAATTCTGAGGGTTGTCTTTTCGTCTTGTTTATGGTTTCCTTTGCTGTGCAAAAGCTTTTAAGTTTCATTAGGTCCCATTTGTTTATTTTTGGTTTTATTTCCATTTCTCTGGGAGCTGGGTCAAAAAGAATCTTGCTGTGATGTATGTCATAGAGTGTTTGGCCTATGTTTTCCTCTAAGAGTTTGATAGTGTCTGGCCTTACGTTTAGGTCTTTAATCCATTTTGAGTTTATTTTTCTGTATGGTGTTAGGGAGTGTTCTAATTTCATTCTTTTACATGTAGCTGTCCAGTTTTCCCAGCTCCACTTATTGAAGAGCCTGTCTTTTCTCCATTGTACATTCTTACCTCCTTTATCAAAGATAAGGTGACCATATGTGCGTGGGTTTATCTCTGGGTTTTCTATCCTGTTCCTTTGATCTCTATTACTGTTTTTGTGCCAGTACCATACTGTCTTGATTACTTTAGCTTTGTAGTATAGTCTGAAGTCAGGGAGCCTGATTCCTCCAGCTCCGTATTTCTTTCTCAAGATTGCTTTGGCTATTCAGGTTCTTTTGTGTTTCCATACAAATTGTGAAATTGTTTGTTCTAGTTCTGTGAAAAATGCCAGTGGTAGTTTGATAGGGATTGCATTAAATCTGTAGAATGCTTTGGGTAGTAGAGTCATTTTCACAATGTTGATTCTTCCAATCCAAGAACATGGTATATCTCTCCATCTATTTGTATCTTCTTTAATTTCTTTCATCAGTGTCTTATAATTTTGTGCATACAGGTCTTTTGTCTCTTAGGTAGGTTTATTCCTAGGTATATTATTCTTTTTGTTGCAATGGTAAACGGGAGTGTTTTCTTAATTTCACATTCAGATTTTTCATCATTAGTGTATAGGAATGCAAGAGATTTCTGTGCATTAATTTTGTAACCTGCTACTTTACCAAATTCATTGATTAGCTCTAGTAATTTTCTGGTAGCATCTTTAGGGTTCTCTATGTATAGGATCATGTCATCTGGAAACAGTGAATGCTTTACTTCTTCTTTTCTGATATGGATTCCTTTTATTTCTTTTTCTTCTCTGATTGCTGTGGCTAACACTTCCAAGACTATGTTGGATAATAGTGGTGAGAGTGGGCACCTTGTCTTGTTCCTGATCTTAGTGGAAATGGTTTCAGTTTTTCACCATTGAGAACAAAGTTGGCTGTGGGTTTGTCATATATGGCCTTTATTATGTTGAGGTAAGTTCCCTCTATGCCTACTTTCTGCAGGGCTTTCATCATAAATGGGTGTTGAATTTTGTCAAAAGCTCTTTCTGCATCTATTGAGATGATCATATGGTTTTTCTCCTTCAATTTGTTAATATGGTGTATCACATTGATTGATTTGCATATATTGAAGAATCCTTGCATTCCTGGCATAAACCCCACTTGATCATGGTGTATGATCCTTTTAATGTGCTGTTGGATTCTGTTTGCTAGTATTTTGTTGAGGATTTTTGCATCTATGTTCATCAGTGATATTGGTCTATAGCTTTCCTTTTTTGTTACACCTTTGTCTGGTTTTGGCCTCAGGGTGATGGTGGTCTCTTAGAATGAGTTTAAGAGTGTTCCTATATTTTGGAAGAATTTGAGAAGAATAGGTGTTAGCTCTTCTCTAAGTGTTTGATAGAATTCGCCTGTGAAGCCATCTGGTCTTGGGCTTTTGTTTGTGGGAAGATTTTTAATCACAGTTTCCATTTCACTGCTTGTAATTTGTCTGTTCATATTTTTTTATTTATTCCTGTTCAGTCTTGGAAGGTTGTGCATTTCTAAGAATTTGTCCATTTCTTCCAGGTTGTCCATTTTTTTGGAATATAGTTGCTTGTAGTAATCTGTCATGATCCTTTATATTTCTGCAGTGTCAGTTGTTACTTCTCCTTTTTCATTTTTAATTCTATTGATTTGAGTCTTTTCCATTTTTTTCTTGATGAGTCTGGCTAATGGTTTATCAATTTTGTTTATCTTCTCAAAGAACTAGCTTTTAGATTTATTGATCTTTGCTATCTTTTCTTTCATTTCTTTTTCATTATTTATGATCTGATCATTATGACTTCTTTCCATTTGCTAACTTTGGTGTCTTTTTGTTCTTCTTTCTCTAATTGCTTTCGGTGTAAGTTTAGGTTGTTTATTTGAGATGTTTCTTCTTTCTTAATGTAGGATTATACTGCTATAAGCTTCATTTTTTGAACTGCTTTTGCTTCATCCCATAGGTTTTGTGTCATTGTATTTTCATTGTCATTTTTTTCTCGGTAGTTTTGATTTCCTCTTTGCTTTCTTCAGTGAGCTCCTGGTTATTATGTAGTGTATTGTTTACCCTCCATGTGTTTGTATCAAAGCAGACTTTGAAACAATGTCTAGGGAATTCCCTGGAGGTCCAGTGCTAGGATTCTGTCACGCTTGATCTCTGGTTGGGAAACTAAGATCCCACAAGCTGCACAGCACGGCCAAAATAAATAAAATAAAATAAAATAAGCTTACTTAAAAAAAATTCTACAACAAAAGACAAAAAAGGGAATTATATAATGATAAAGGTATAAATTCAAGAAGAGGATATTACACTTGTTAACATATACACACCCAATACAGCAGTACCTAAATACATCAAGCAAATATCAACAGAGATAAAGGGAGACATTGACAGTAATACAATACTGTAATGGACTTACATCAATGGATATATCTTCCAAACAGAAAAACAATACTATAAAAGTGGTTTTAAATGAAACATTAGACCAGATTCACTGAATTAGATGTCCCCAGGACTTTTCACCCCCAAAACAGCAGAATATGCATTCTTTTGCACATGGTACATTCCCAAGGATAGATCACACGCTAGACTACAAGTCTCAAAAAGTTTATGAGGATAGAAATTCTATCTAGCATATTTTCTCACCACAATGGTGTAAAACTAGAAATCTATGATAGGAAGACAAATGGGAAAAACAAAGAAACAAACATATCTATGCTAAAAATCATGCTACTAAAAAACAAATGGATCAATGAAAAAATCAAAGAGGAAATCAGAAAATACCTCAAGACAAATGAAATTTAAAATACAAGTTTCCACTATCTATGTGACACAGCTAAAAGAGTTCTAAGAGGGAAGATCAGAGTAACATAAATAAAATAGAGACGAAAAGAACAAAAAATATCAATAAAACTGAGTTGTTTTTTTGAAAAGATAAACAAAATTAATAAGATTTTAGCCACAGTCATTTAAAAAAAGAGAAAGTACCAAATAAACAAAATAAGAAATGAATGAGGAGAAATTAGAAGGAATATCATAGAGATACAAAAAAATCATAAGAGAATACTACAGTCATATGTCAACAAATTCAACAACTTAGAAGAAATAGATGATGAATTTCTAGAAACATAAAATCTTCCAAGACTGAATCAGGAAGAAATAGACAATATGAACAGATTTATCACTAGTAGTGAAATGAATTAGTAATCAAATCTCCCAGCAGGGCTTCCCTGGTGGTTGAGAGTCTGCCTGCTAATGCAGCGGACAAGGGTTCGAGCCCTGGTCTGGGAGGATCCCACATGCCGTGGGGCAACTGGGCCCATGAGGCACAACTACTGAGCCTGAGCGTCTGGAGCCTGTGCTCTGCAACAAGAGAGGCCACGATAGTGAGAGGCCCACGCACCTTGATGAAGAGTGGCCCCCACTCGCCTCAACTAGAGAAAGCCCTCGCACAGAAACGAAGACCCAACACAGCCAAAAATAAATTAATTAATTAATAAATTAATGAATTAAAAAAAAAAATCTCCCAGCAAATGAAGCTTCACAGGGGAATTCTACCAAACATAAAAAAGAGCTACTTATCCTTCTCAAACTATTTCAAAAAATTGAACAGGAAGTAATATTCCCCAATTTTATTCTATGATGCCACAATTACCTTGATACCAAAACCAGACCTAGGCACTACAAAAAAAAGAGAAAATTAGAGGCCAATATATCTGATGCATATAAATGCAAATATCCTCAACAAAATATTAGTAAACCTAATGCAAAGATATATAAAAATGATCATACACTATGGTCTAGTGGGATTTTTTCCAGGTCCAGTGTTAGAACAATTGTTCAATATCTGCAAATCAAGCAATGTGATACACAATATTAACAAAAGTAAGAATGAAAATCACATGATTGCATCAATAGATAGAGTAAAATTATTTGATGAAATTCTACATCAACTCATGATAAAAATTCTCATCAAAGTTGGTATAGATGGAACATATCTCAACATATTAAAGGCCATTGATGACAAACTCAGAGCTAACATCATACTCCATTGTAAAAAATTTAGGTTTTCCTCTAAAATCAGGAACAAGACAAGTATGTCCACTCTCACCACTTCTAGTTAACATAGAATTAGAAGTCTTAGCTAAAGCAATCAGATAAGAAAAAGAAATAAAAATCATCCAAATTGGAATCTGAGAAGTAAAACTGTCACTACTTGCAGATAACATGATATTGAGTTGGACAAAACATTCGTTGGGGTTTTTCCATAAGATGTTATACCCCAGATTGGAAGAATTAATATTTTTAAAATGGCCATATTACCCAAAACCCTCTATAGGTTTAATGAAATTTTAATCCTGACATTTTAACAGAATTAGAACAAATAATTGTAAAATTCATGCAGGACCACAAAAAAACCCAAATTGCCAAATAAGTATTGAGAAAAAAGAGCAAACAAACCTGGAGGTATAAGCATTTCAGACTTCAGAATATAGAATAAAGTTACAGTAATTGAAACAGCATGATGCCAGCACAAAAACAGACATATAGATCAATGGAACAGAATATAAAGCCTAGAAATAAACCCATGCACCTATGGTTAATTAATCTACAGCAAAGGAGGCAAGAATATACAATGGAGAAAAGATAATCTCTTCAACAGGTGGTACTGCACAAGGTCTCACATGCACTGGGATGAAGCACAAGGCAGTACCTCCATAGGAACCTGGGTTAGAACTACCTAGGAGTCTTGGAGGGTCTCCTGGGGAAGATGGGGGTGGCTGTAAGTCACTGTGGGGGCAAGGGTACTGGTAGTAGAGGTCCCAGAGAATAGTACCCAACATGAGATCTTCTGCAGGTCCCCATTTTGGCACCAAGACCCAGCCCCACCCAACAGCCTGCAGGCTACAATCCTGGAATGCCTCAGGCCAAACAACCTTCAAGACAGGAACACAGACACACTCATCAGCAGACGGGCTGCCTAAACTCATACTAAGTTCACAGACACACCAAAATACACTCCTTGGCATGGCCCTGCCCAGCAGCAGGACAAGATACAGCTCTGCCCACCAGAGTGCAGGCACCAATCCCTCCACCAGGAAACCTGCACAAGCCCTTGGACCAACCACACCTCAGGGGGCAGATACCAGAGTCAAGAGGAACTATAATCTTGCAGCTTGCGGAAAGGAGGCCACAAATACAGTAAGTTAAACAAAATGAGATGGCAGAGGAATATGTCCCAGATGAAGAAGCAAGATAAAAACCTATAAGAACGACTAAATGAAGAGGAGATAATCAATCTACCAGAAAAAAAATCAGAGTAGTGATAATAAAGATGATCAAAAAGCTCAGAAAAAGAATGAAGGCACAGATGAAGAAGATACAAGAAATGTTTAACAAAGAAGAACTAGAAGAACTAAAGAACAGAGATGAACAATAAAATAACTAAAATGAAAAATACACTAGAAGTAATCAATAGCAGAATAACTGAGGCAGAAGAATGGATATATGAGCTGGAAGATAGAATGGTGGAAATCACTGCCACAAAACAGAATATAGAAAAAAGAATGAAAATAAATGACAACAGTCTCAGAAACATCTGGGGCAACATTAAACCCAATATCATTCTCATTATAGGGGTCCCAGAAGAAGAGAAAGAGAAAGTATTTGAGAAAATATATGCAGAGATTATAGTCGAAAATTTCCTTAACACGGGAAAGGAAATAAGCACCCAATCTAGGAAGTGCAGAGAGTCGCATACAGGATAAACCCAAGGAGGAACAATTGAGACACATATTAATCAAATTAACAAAAATTAAAGACAACGAAAAACTATTAAAAGCAACAAGGGAAAAGCAACAAGTAACATATAAAGGAATCCCCATAAGGTGATCAGCTGATATTCAGCAGAAACTCTGCAGGTCAGAAGATAGTGGCACAATATATCTAAAGTGATGAAAGGGAAAAACCTACAACCAAGATACTCTACCCAGCAAGGCTGTCATTCAGATTTAATGGAGAAAACAAAAGTTTAAAGACAAGCAAAAACTAAGAATTCAGCACCACCAAACCAGCTTTACAACAAATGCTAAAGGAACTTCTCTAGGCAGGAAAGAGACGAGGAACTTAAGACAATCTTGTACACATATATACAGCTATAACATAACCTCATGGGAATGGCAAACCAAAAGGCTACAATAGATACACACACACAAAAAAAGAAAAAGCAAACCAAACACAAACCAAAGAGAGTTATCAAATCACAAGGGAAGAGAACAAAAGAGGAAGGGAAGGAAAAAGACCTACAAAAACAAACCCAAAACAATTAAGAAAATGTCAATTGGAACATACATACTGATAATTACCTTAAATATAAATGGATTAAACACTCCAACCAAAAGACATAAGCTGGCTGAATGGATACAAAAACAAGACCCATAAATAAGCAGTCTACAAGAGACCCACTTCAGATCTAGGGACACATTCAGACTGAAACTGAAGGGATGGAAAAAGATATCCATGCTAATGGAAACCAAAAGAAAGCTTTAGTAGCAATACTCATAACAGGCAACATAGACTTTGAAATAAACACTGTTGAGGTGCCTTCAAGATGGTGGAGGACTAAGATGTGGAGATCACCTTCCTCCCCACAGATACATCAAAAATACATGTACATGTGGAACAACTCCTACAGAACACCTACTGAACCATGGCAGAAGACCTCAGACTTCCCAAAAGGCAAGAAACTCCCCACGTACATGGGTAGGGAGAAAGAAAAAAGGAAAAACAGAGACAAAAGAATAGGGACGGTACCTGCACCTCTGGGAGGGAGTTGTGAAGGAGGAAAAGTTTCCATGCACTAGGAAGCCCCTTCACTGGCAGAGATGGGGAGTGGGCAGGGGGGAAGCTTTGGAGCCACAGAGGAGAGTGCAGCAACATTGATGCAGAGGGCAAAGCAGAGAGAGTCCCAGAGGATCAGTGCTGGCCAGAACTCACCAGCTTGAGATGCTTGTCTGCTCACCCACTGAGGTGGGTTGGGGCTGGGAGCTGAGGCTTGGGGTTTGGAGGTCAGATCCCAGGGAGAGGGATGGGGTAGGCTGTGTGAACACAGGCTGAAGGGGGGTAGTGCACCACAGCTAGCCGGGAGGGAGCCCGGGAAAATGTCTGGACCTGCTGAAGAGGAAAGAGACCATTGTTTCATGGTGCGCGAGGAGAGGGGATTCAGAGCACCACCTAAAAGAGCTCCAGAGAAGGGCGTGAGCTGCAGTTATCAGCACAGACATGAGAGACGGGCATGAGATGCTAAGGCTGCTGCTGCAGCCACCAAGAATCCTGTGTGCAAGCACATGTCACAATCCACACTTCCCCTGCAAGGAGCCTGTGCAGCCTGCCATTCCTTCGCCTGTGCAACCTGCCATTACCTGTGTCCCGTGATCCAGGGACAACTTCCCTGGAAGAACACACAGCATGCCACAGGATGGTGAAACGTCACACTGGCCTCTGACACCCCAGGCTCATCCCGCATTCTGTACCCCTCCTTCCCACTGGCCTGAGTGAGCCAGAGCCCCCTAATCAGCGTCTCTTTTAACTCTTCCTGTCTGGGCAGGGAACAGATGCCCTTAGGTGACCTACACGCAGAGGCAGATACAAACACAAAGCTGAACGCCAGGAGCTGTGCAAACAAAGAAGAGAACAGGAAATTTCTCCCAGCAGCCTCAGGAGCAGCAGATTAAATCCGAAAATCAATTTGAAGAACACTGTATCTGTGGAATACCTAAATAGACAATGAATCATCCCAAAATTGAGGTGGTGGACTTTGGGAGCAACTGTAGACTTGGGGTTTGCTTTCTGCATGAAATTTGTTTCTGGTTTTATGTGTATTTTAGTTTAGTATTTAGAGCTCATTGTCATTGGTAGATTTGTTTATTGATTTGGTTGCTCACTTCCATTTTTCTTATATATATATGTATATTTTTCCCTTCTGTCTTTTTGTGAGTGTGTATGTGTATGCTTCTTTGTGTGATTTTGTCTGTATAGATTTGTTTTTACCATTTGTCCTAGGGTTCTGTCTCTCCGATTTTTCTTTATTTTTAGTACAGTTTTTAGTGCTTGTCATCACTGGTGGACTTGTTTTTTGGTTTGGTTGCTCTCTTCTTTATTTCCCTCTTTCTTTTTTTATTATAATTTTTTTATTTTAATATTTTTTATTTTAATAACTTTATTTTATTTAATATTTTTTCTTTCTGTCTGTCTTTTTTTTCAGCCTTTCCATCTGAGCTGTGTGGCTGACAGGGTATTGGTGTGCCAGCCGGGTGTCAGGCCTGAGCCTCTGAGCTGGGAGAGCCAAGTTCAGGACACCGGTCCACCAGAGACCTCCTATCCCAATGTAATATCAAATGGCAACCCAGAGATCTCCACCACAACGCTAAGACCCAGCTCCACTCAATGACCAGCAAGCAAGAGTGATGTACTCCCTATGCCAACAACTAGCAAGACAGGAACACAACTCCACACATTAGCAGAGAGGCTGCCTAAAATCATAATAAGTTCACAGACACAGCAAAACACACCACCAGAAGTGGTCCTGCCCACCAGAAAGACAAGATACAGCCTCATCCACCAGAACACAGGCACCAGTCTCCTCCACCAGTAATCCTACACACACCACTGAACCAAACTTACCCACAGAGAGCAGACACCAAAAACAATTGGAACTATGAACCTGCAGCCTGCAAAAAGGAGACCCCAAACACAGTAAGTTAAGCAAAATGAGAAGACAGAAATACACAGCAGATGAAGTAGCAAGATAAAAACTCACCAGACCAAACAAATGAAGAGGAAATAGTCAGTCTACCTGAAAAAGAATTCAGAGTAATGACAGTAAAGATGATTTAAAATCATGTAAAATGAATGGAGAAACTACAAGAAATCTTTAACAAGGACCTAGAAGACTAAAGAGCAAACAAACAATGATGAACAACACAGTAAATGAAATTAAAAATTCTCTAAAAGGAATAAATAGCAGAACAACTGAGGCAGAAGAACGGATAAGTGATCTAGGAAGGTAAAATAGTAGAAATAAATACTGCAGAGCAAAATAAAGAAAAAAGAATGAAAAGAATTGAGGACAATCTCAGAGACCTGTGGGACAACATTAAGTGCACCAACATTCGAACAAAAGGGGTCCTAGAAGAGAAAGAGAAAAAAAAAAGGGACTGAGAGAATATTTGAAGAGAATATAGTTTAAACCTTCCCTAACATGGGTAACGAAATAATCAATCAAGTCCAGGAAGGGCAGAGAGTCCCATACAGGATAGATCAAAGGAGAAACACGTCAAGACACGTATTAATCAAACTATCAAAAATTAAATACAAAGAAAGAATATTAAAAACAACAAGGGAAAAGCACCAAATAACATACAGGAGAATCCCCATAAGGTTAACAGCTGATCTTTCAGCAGAAACTCTGCAAGCCAGAAGGGAGTGGCAGGAAATATTTAAATGGATGAAAGCGAAAAACCTACAACCAAGGTTACTCTACCCAGCAGGGATCTCATTCAGATTCGACAGAGAAATTAAAACGTTTACAGACAAGCAAAAGCTGAGAGAATTCAACATCACGAAACCAGCTTTACAACAAATGCTAAAGGAACTTCCCTAAGCAGGAAACAGAAGAGAAGGAAAAGACCTACAATAACAAACCCAAAACAATTAAGAAAATTGTAATAGGAACACACATATTGATAACTACCTTAAATGTAAATGGGTTAAATGTTCCATGCAAAAGACATAGACTGGCTGAATGGTTACAAAAACAAGACCCGCATATATGCTGTCTACAAGAGACCTATATCAGACCTAGGGACACATACAGACTGAAAGTGAGGGGATGGAAAAAGATATTCCATGCAAATGGAAATCAAAAGAAAGCTGGAGTAGCAATTCTCATATCAGACAAAATAGACTTTAAAATAAGGACTATTACAAGAGACAAAGAAGGACACTACATAATGATTAAGGGATCAATCCATGAAGAAGATATAAAAATTGTAAATATTTTTGCACCCAACATAGGAGCACCTCAGTACATAAGGCAAAGGTTAACAGCCATAAAAGGGGAAATCGACAGTAACATATTCATAGTAGGGGACTTTAACACCCCACTTTCACCAATGGGCAGATCATCCAAAATGAAACTAAATAAGGAAACACAAGCTTTAAATGATACATTAAACAAGACAGACTTAATAGGTATTTGTAGACTATTCCATCCAAAAACAACATAATACAATTTCTTCTCAAGTGCTCATGGAACATTCTCCAGGATAGATCATATCTTGGGTCACAAAACAAGCCTTGGTAAATTTAAGAAATTTGAACTCACATCAAGTATCTTTTCTGACCACAACACTATGAGACTAGTTATCAATTACAGGAAAAAATCTGTAAAAACTATAAACACATGGACGCTAAACAATTCACTACTAAATAATGCAGAGATCACTGAGGAAATCAAAAACTACCTAGAAACAAATGACAATGAAAACATGATGACCAAAACCTATGGAATGCAGCAAAGGCAGCCCTAAGAGGGAAGTTTAGAGCAATATAATCTTATCTCAAGAAAGAAGAAACATCTCAAATAAACAACCTAACTTTACACCAAAAGCAATAAGAGAAAGAATAATAAATATCCCCAATGTTAGTAGATGGAAAGAAATCATAAACATCAGATCACAAATAAATGAAAAAAATTGAAGGAAATGATAACAAAAATCAATAAAACTAAAAGCTGGTTCTTTGAGAAGATAAACAAAATTGATAAACCATTATCCAGACTCATCAAGAAAAAAAGGGAGAAGACTCAAATTAATAGAATTAGAAATGAAAATAGAGAAGTAACAACTGACACTGCAGAACTACAAAGGATCATGACAGATTACTACAAGCAAATATATGCCAATAAAATGGACAACCTGGAAGAAATGGACAAATTCTTAGAAAAGCACAACCTTCTGAGATTGAACCAGGAAGAAATAGAAAATATAAGCAGGCCAATCACAAGCACTGAAATTGAGACTGTGATTAAAAATCTTCCAACAAACAAAAGCCCAGGACCAGATGGCTTCACAGGAGAATTCTATCCAACATTTAGAGAAGAGCTAACACCTAACCTTCTCAAACTCTTCCAAAATATAGCAGAGGGAGGAACACGCCCAACTCATTCTATGAGGCCACCATCACCCTGACACCAAAATCAGACAAAAATGTCAGTAGAAAAGAAAGCTACAGGCCAATATCACTGATGAACATAGATGCAAAAACCCTCAACAAAATACTAACAAACAGAATCCAACAGCAATTTAAAGGGATCATACACCATGATCAAGTGGGGTTTATCCCAAGAATGCAAGGATTCTTCAATATATGCAAAACAATCAATATGATACACCATATTAACAATTGACGGAGAAAAAATATATGATCATCTCAGTACAGGCAGAAAACGCTTTTGACAAAATTCAACACCCATTTATGATAAAAGCCCTGCAGAAAGTAGGCATAGAGGGAACTTACCTCGACATAATAAAGCCTGTATATGACAAAACCCACTGCCAACATCTTTCTCTATGGTGAAAAAGTTAAACCATTTACACTAAGATCAGGAACAAGACAAGGTTGCTCACTCTCACCACTCTTATTCAAATAGTTTTGGAAGTTTTAGCCACAGCAATCAGAGAAGAAAAACAAATAAAAGAATCCAAATTGGAAAATAAATAGTGAAACAGTCACTGTTTGCAGATGACATGGTACTATACATAGAGAATCCTAAAGATGCTACCAGAAAGCTACTACAGTTAATCAATGAATTTGGTAAAGTTGCAGAATGCAAAATTAATGCACAGAACCCTCTCGCATTCCTATACACTAATGATGAAATATCTGAAATAGAAGTTAAGGAAACACTCCCATTTACCATTGCATCAAAAAGAATAATATACCTAGGAATAAACCTACCTAAGAGACAAAAGACCTGTATGCAGAAAACTATAAGACACAGATGAAAGAATTTAAGCTGATACAAATAGATGGAGAGATATACAATGTTCTTGGATTGGAAGAATCAACATTGTGAAAATGACTCTACTACCCAAACCAATCTACAGATTCAATGCAATCCCTATTAAACTACCAATGACATTTTTCCAAAGAACTAGAACAAAAAATGTCACATTTAGTATGGAAACACAAAAGACCTCAAAGAGCCAAAACAATCCTGAGAAAGAAAAATGGAGCTGGAGGAAGCAGGCTCCCTGACTTCCTAGTATACTACAAAGCTACAGTAACCAAGACAGTATGATACTTGTACAAAAAAAAGAAATATAGATCAATGGAACAGGATAGAAGGCTAGGAGATAAACCCACGTGCATATGGTCACCTTATCTTTGATAAAGGAGGCAAGAATATTCAATGGAGAAAAGACAGCCTCTTTAATAAGTGGTGCTGGGAAAACTGGACAGCTACATGTAAAAGAATGAAATTAGAACACTCCCTGACACTATACACAAAAATAAACTCAATTTGGATTAAAGACCTAACTATAAGGCCAGACACTATAAAACTCTTAGAGGAAAACATACACAGAACTCTCTGTGACATAAATCCCAGAAAGATCCTTTTTGAGGCAACTCCTAGAGAATGGAAATAAAAACAAACAAACAAACAAAAACAAATGGGACCTAATGAAACTTAAAAGCTTTTGCACAGCAAAGGAAACCATATACAAGACAAAAAGATAACCCTCAGAATGGGAGAATATATTTGCAGAGGAAGCCACTGACAAAGGATTAATCTCCAAAATATACAAGCAGCTCATGCAGCTCAATACCAAAAAATAAGCAACCCAATCCAAAAATGGGCAGAAGACCTAAAAAACATTTCTCCAGAGAAGATATACAGATTGCCAACAAACACATGAAAGGATGCTCAACATCACTAATCATTAGAGAAATGAAAATCCAAACTGCAATGAGATATCACCTCACACCAGTCAAAATGGCCATCATCCAAAAATCTAGAAAAAATAAATGCTGGAGAGGGTGTGGAGAAAAGGGAACCCTCTTGCACTGTTGGTGGGAATGTAAATTGATACAGCCATTATGGAGAACAGTATGGAGGTTCCTTAAAAAACTAAAATAGAATTACCATATGACCCAGCAATCCCATTACTGGGCATATAGTCTGAGAAAACCATAATTCAAAAATACATATGCAACACAATGTTCATTGCAGTTCTGTTTACAATAGCCAGGACATGGAAGCAATGTAAATGTCCATCTACAGAAGAATGGATAAAGAAAATGTACATATATACAGTGGAATGTTACTCAGCTATAAAAAGGAACTAAATTGTGCAATTTGCAGAGCTATGGATGGACTTAGAGACTCTCATACATAGTGAAGTAAGTTAGAAAGTGAAAAACAAATACCGTATGCTAACACATACATGTGGAATTTAAAAAAAAAAAAAAAAAGGTCCTGAAGAACCTAGGTGCATGACGGAATAAAGACGCAGATGTAGAGAATGGATTTAAGGACATGGGAAGGGGGAAGGGTATGTTGGGACGAAGTGAGAGAGTGGCCTTGACATATATACACTACCAAATGTAAAATTGATAGCTAGTGGCAAGCAGCCACATAGCACAGGGAGATCAGCTCAGTGCTTTGTGACCACCTAGAGTTGTGGGATAGGCAGTATGGGACGGAGATGCAAGAAGGAGGAGATAAGGGGATATATGTATATGTATAGCTGATTCACTTTGTTATAAAGCAGAAACTAACACACCATTGTCAAGCAATTATACTGCAATAAAGATGTTAAAAAATAAATTTAATCCCTATCAAACTACCACTGGCATTTTTCACAGAACTAGAACAAAAAATTTCACAATTTGTATGGAGACACAAAAGACCCCGAATAGCCAAAGCAATCTTGAGAATGAAAAATGGAGCTGGAGGAATCAGGCTCCCTAACCTCAGACTATATTACAAAGCTACAGTAATCAAGACAGTTTGGTACTGGCACAAAAACAGAAATAAAGATCAATGGAACAGGATAGAAAACCCAGAGATAAACCCACGCACATATGGTCACCTTATCTTTGATAAAGGAGGCAAGCATATACAGTGGAGAAAAGACAGCCTCTTCAATAAGTGGTGCTGGGAAAATTGGACAGGTACATGTAAAAGTATGAAATTAGAACACTCCCTGACACCATACACAAAAATAAACTCAAAATGGATTAAAGACCTAAGTGTAAAGCCAGACACTGTCAAACTCTTAGAGGAAAACATAGGCAGAACACTCTATGACATACATCACAGCAAGATCCTTTTTGACCCAGCTCCTAGAGAAATGGAAATAAAAACACAAATAAACAAATGGGACCTAATGAAACTTAAAAGCTTTTGCACAGCAAAGGAAACCATAAACAAGACCAAAAGACAACCCTCAGAATGGGAGAAAATATTTGCAAATGAAGCAACTGACAAAGGATTAATCTCCAAGATTTACAAGCAGCTCATGCAGCTCAATAACAAAAAAACCAACAACCTAATCCAAAAATGGGCAGAAGACCTAAATAGACATTTCTCCAAAGAAGATATACAGATGGCCAACAGACACATGAAAGAATGCTCAACATCATTAATCATTAGAGAAATGCAAATCAAAACTACAATGAGGTATCATCTCACACCGGTCAGAATGGCCATCATCAAAAAATCTACAAACAATAAATGCTGGAGAGGGTGTGGAAAAAAGGGAACACTCTTGCGCTGTTGGTGGGAATGTAAATTGATACAGCCACTATGGAGAACAGTATGGAAGTTCCTTAAAAATCTAAATATAGAACTACCATACGACCCAGCAATCCCACTACTGGGCATATACCCTGAGAAAACCATAATTCAAAAAGAGTCATGTACCAAAATGTTCATTGCAGCTCTATTTACAATAGCCAGGACATGGAAGCAACCTAAGTGTCCATTGACAGATGAATGGATAAAGAAGATGTGGCACATATATACAATGGAATATTACTCAACCATAAAAAGAAATGAAATGGAGGTATTTGTAATGAGGTGGATGGAGTTAGAGTCTGTCCTACAGAGTGAAGTAAGTCAGAAAGAGAAACACAAATACAGTATGCTAACACATATATATGGAATCTAAGGAAAAAAAAAAAAGGTCATGAAGAACCTAGTGGCAAGATGGGAATAAAGACACAGACCTACTAAAGAACGGACTTGAGGATATGGGGAGGGGGCGGGGTGAGATGTGACAGGGTGAGAGAGTGTCATGGACATATATACACTACCAAATGTAAAATAGATAGCTAGTGGGAAGCAGCCGCATAGCACAGGGAGATCAGCTCAGTGCTTTGTGACCGCTTTGGGGGGTGGGATGGGGAGGGTGGGAGGGAGGGAGATGCAGGAGGGAGGAGATATGGGAACGTGTGTATATGTGTAGCTGATTCACTTTGTTATAAAGCAGAAACTAACACACCATTGTGAAGCAATTATACTTCAATAAAGATGTTTAAAAAAAATAAATAAATTTGACAAAATTAAAATTAAAAAAATATTTAATAAATATATAAAATAAAAGGGACACTCTTACAAAGGACAAGGAAGGACACCACACAATGATCAAGGGATCAATCCAAGAAGAATATATAACAATTGTAAATATTTATGCTCTCAACACAGGAGCACCTCAATTGATAAGGCAAAGGCTAACAGCCATTAAAGCAGAAGTCAACAGTAATCCAATAATAGTAGGGCACTTTAATACCTAACTTTCTTCAATGAACAGATCACCCAGAGAGAAAATTAATAAGGAAACACAAACCTTAAATGTCACATTAAACCAGATAGACTTATTTGATATTTAATGGACATTCTATCTGAAAGCATCAGAATACATTTTCTTCTCAAGTACACACGGAATATTCTCCAGCATAGGTTACATCTTGGGTCACAAATCAAGCCTTGGTCAATTTAAGAAAATTGAAATCATATCAAGCATCATTTTTGACCAAAATGCTGTGAGATTAGAAATCAATTTCAGGGAAAAACGGTAAAAAAACACAATCACATGGAGGAAAGCTATATGTTACTAAACAAACCATGGGTCATTGAAGAAATCAGAGGAAATAAAAAAAGACCTAGAGACAAATGACAATAAAAACGCGATGATCCAAAACCAAATGCACACAGCAAAAGCAGTCCTAAGAGGGAAGTTTATAGCAATATAATCTTACCTCAGGAAACATGAAAATTCTCAGATAAACAATCGAACATTACACCTACAGCAACTAGAGAAGGAAGAACAAACAATATCCAATGTTAGTAGTAGGAAAGAAATCATAAAATCAGAGCAGAAATAAATGAAATAGAGACAAAGAAAACAGTAGCAAAGATCAATGAAACTAAAAGCTGGTTCTTTGAGAAGATAAAGTTGGTAAATCTTTAGCCACACTCATTAAGATAAAAAGGGAGAAGTCTCAAATCAATAAAATAAGAAATGAAAAAGGAGAAGTTACAATTGACACCAAAGACATACAAAATATCATAAGAGACTACTGAAACCAACTATATGCCAATAAATTGCACAACCTAGTAGAAATGGACAAATTCATAGAAAGTTACAACCTTCCAAGACTGAACCAGGAATAAATACAAAATATGAACTGACAAATCAAAAGTTCTGAAGTTGAAACTGTAATTTTCAAATTTCCAACGAACAAACGTCCAGGACCAGATGGCTTCACAGGCGATTTCTATCAAATATTTAGGGAAGAGTTAACACCTGCCCTTCTGAAACTCTTCCAAAAAATTGCAGAGGACGGAAAGCTCCTGAGCTCATTCTACGAGGCCACCATCACCCTGATACCAAAATCAGACAAAGATATCACAAAAAAAAATTACAAGCCAATATTACTGATGAACATAGACACAAAAATCCTCAAGAAAATCCTAACAAACTTAATCCAACAACAAATTAAAATGATCATACACCATGATCAAGTAGGATTTACGCCAGGGATGCAAGGATGCTTCAATAGCCGCAAACCCATCAGTGTGATACACCACATCAATGAACTGAAGAATAACAGCCAAATGGCCATCTCAATAGATGCAGAAAATGCTTTTGTCAAAATTCAACACCAATTTATGAGAAAAACTCTCCAGAAAGTGGGCATAGAGGGAACATACCTCAACATAATAAAGGTCATATATGACGAACCCACAGCAAACATCATCATCAATGGTGAAAAACTGAAAGCATTTCCTCTAAGATCAGGAGAAAGACAAGGATGTTCACTCTTACCACTTTTATTCAACATTGTTTTGGAAGTCCTAGTCATGGCAAGCAGAGAAGAAAAATAAATAAAAGGAATCCAAACTTAAGAAGAAGTAAAACTGTCACTGTTTGCACATGACATGATACTACACATAGAAAATCCTAAAGATACTACCAGAAAACTACTAGAGATCATGAATGAGCTTGGTAAAGTTGCAGGGTACAAAATTAATACACATAAATCTCTTGTATTCTGATGCACTAACAATGAAAGATGAGAAATTAAGGAAACAATCCCTTTACTATTGCATCAAAAAGAGTAAAATATGTAGGAATAAGTCTACCTAAGGAGGCAAAAGACCTCTACTCAGAAAACTATAAGATACAGATGAAAGAAATCAAAGATGACCTAAACAGATGGAGAGATATAATATTTGTGTGGATTGGAAGAATCAACATTGTGAAAATGACTATACTGCCCAAAGCAATCTACAGATTCAGTGCAAGCCCTACCAAATTACCAGTGACATTTATCACAAAATTAGAACAAAAATTTTTACATTTTTTATGGAAACACAAAAGACCTCGAATAGCCAAAGCAATCTTGAGAAAGAAAAACAGAGCTGGAGGAATCAGACCCCCGACTTCAGACTATACTATAAAGTGACATTCATCAAAACAGCATGGTATTTGCACAAATACAGAAATATAGGTTAATGGAACAGGATAGAAAGTCAAGAGATAAACCCATGCATTTATGGTCACCTAATGTATGACAAAGTAGGCAGGAATATACAAAGAGGAAAGACAATGTCTTGAATAAGTGGTGCTGGGAAAACTGGACAGCTACATATAAAGGAATGAAATTAGAACACTCCCTAACACCATACACAAAAATAAACTCAAAATGGATTAAAGACCTAAATGTAAGGCAAGATACTATCAAACTCCTAGAGGAAAACATAGGCAGAAGTGTCTCTGACATAAATTGCAACAGTATCTTTTGTGGTCCACCTCCTGGAGTAATGAAAATAGAAAGAACAATAAATAACTGGGACCTAATGAAACTTAAAAGCTTTTTCACAGCAAAGGAAACCATAAAAAAAATGAAAAGGCAACCCTCAGAATGGGAGAAAATATTTGCAAATGAGGCGACCAACAACGGATTAATCTCCAAAATATACAAACAGCTCATGGAGCTCAATATCAAAAAAAACCAAAAAACAAAAAATCCCACTTAAAAAGTGGGCAGAAGATCTAAATAGATATTTCTCCAAAGAAGACATACAGACGTCCATAAAGCTCATGAAAAGATGCTCAACATCACTTATTATTAGAGAAATGCAAATGAAAACTACAATGAGGTATCACCTCACACCTGTCAAAATGGGCAGTATCAAAAAATCTACAAAGAATAAATGCTTGAGAGTGTGTGGAGAAAAGGGAACCCTCCTACCCCATTGGTCAGAATGTCAGTTGGTACAGCCACTATGGAGTACAGTATGGATGTTCCTTAAAAAACTAAAAATAGAGTTACCGTATGATCCCACTATCCCACTTCTGGGCATTTATCCAGAGAAAACCATATTTTGAAAATATACATGCACCCCAATATTCATTGCAGCAGTATTTACAATAGCCAAGACATGGAAGCAACCTAAATGTCCATTGACAGATGAATGGATAAAGAAGATGTGGTACATATATACAATGGAATATTACTCAGCCATGAAAATAGAAAGAACTAATGCCACTTGCAGCAACATGGATGGACCTAGAGATTGTCATACTGAATGAAGTAAGTCAGACAGAGAAAGACAAATATCATATGATATCACGTATATATGGAGTCAAAAAAATGGTACAAAGAAATTTATTTACAAAACAGAAGTTGAGTCACAGATGTAGAAAACAAACATAGTTACTGGGGGAGAAAGGGGTGGGGGGAGGGATAAATTGAGAGATTTGGATTGACATATATACACTATTATATATAAAATAAATAACTAATAAGGACCTACTGTATAGCACAGGGAAATCTACTCAGTACTCTGTAATGGCCTATGGGGGAAAGAACATAAAAAAGAGTTGATATATGTATGTGTTATCACTGATTCACTTTGCTGTACACCTGAAAGTAACACAACTGTAAATCAACTATACTTCAATAATTTTTTTTTTAAAGTGGTGCTGGCAAAACTGGACAGCCACATGCAAAATAATGAGATTTGAACATCCCATCACACCATATACAAAAGTAAACTCAAAATGGTTTAAAGACCTAAAACCATTGAAACTCCTAGTGGAGAACATAGGCAGAACACACTTTGATACAAACCACAGCAATATTTTCTTGGATCTGTCTCCTAAGGCAAAGGAAATAAAAGCAAAAATAAACAAATCAGCCCTAATTAAACTTAAAAACTTTTGCACAGCAAAGGAAACCAAAAAAAACCCAAAAAAACAGCCTATGAAATGGGAGAAAATATTTACAAATGATACAACTTACAAGGGGTAAATATCCAAAATATACAAACTGTTCATCCAACTCAATATCAAAAAACCAAACAAGCCACTCTGAAAATGGGCAGAAGAACTGAATAGACATTTTTGCAATGAAGACATATAGATGACTAACAGGAATGTGACAAGATGCTCAGTGTCACTAAATTATTAGAGAAATGCAAATCAAAACAATGAGATATCACCTCACACCTGCCAAGATGGCTATCATGAAATTGTCTACAAATTACACATGTAATTTGGAGAGGATGTGGAGAAAGTGGAACAACTATAAACTGTTGGTGGGAATGTAAATTGGTGCAGCCACTATAGAAAACAGTATTGAGGTTTTCAAAAAACTAAAAGAGAACTACCATATGCTCCAGCAATTCTGCTCTTGGGTATATACCTGGAAAAAACAAAAACGCTAATTAGAAAAGATACATGCACCCCAATGTTCATAGCAGCACTATTTACAATAACAAAGACATGGAATCAACTCTAGTGTCCATCAACAAACAAATGGATTATGAAGATGTGGCAGATATAGATAGATGATAGATAGATAGATAGATAGATGATAGATAGATAGATGATAGATAGATAGATAGATAGATAGAGGGTTGTCCAAAAAGTTTGTCCACGTTTTTCTGTAAGATGTAATGGAAAAACCCGAACAAACTTTTTGGACAACAATATACATTTTCAATTGGCTGCAAAACAACAGCCGTCTAATAACAAATGCTTCCCCACCCTCACCCTATCACAGCTCTGGGAGAATCATGGGTCTAACCATGGGTGTGGTGGGGGGGGCGCTGCAAAAAGCCAGGGTGAATGGGAGCAGCCAGTGAGGGGCTGGTCAGGTCCCACTCCCTGTGTGCACAGAGCCCTCTGTATATGATAGGATATTACTCAGCCATAAAAAAAAAAATGAAATACTGACATTTGCAGCAATGTGGATAGGTCTAGAGAATATTATGCTTAGTGAAATAAGTCAGATAGATAAATTCAAATACTGTATGATATCACTTATATGTGGAATCTAAAAATAAAACAAGTGAATGTATATAACAAAACAGAAACAGACTCACGGACATAGAGAACAAACTAGTTGCTACCCTTGTGGAAAGGCAAGGGGGATGGGTGAGATGGGGTATATGATTAACAAACATATACACAAACAACTATTTATAAAATAAATAAGCAAGAAGGATGTACTGTACATCACAGGGAATTATGACCATTATCCTATATTAACTTATATTAACTTATAATGGAGTATAATCTGCAAAAGTACTGAATCACTATGCTGTACTCCCGAAACTAACATAATATTGTAAATCAACTATACTTCAATAAAAATAAATTTTAAAAATAAATACAATTTTGAAGTAAAAAGAAAAAAAACACCACAATGAGATACCACCGCATACCTGTCCAAATGGCTATCATCAAAAATCTACAAATAACAAATGTTGGTGAGGATGCAGAGAAAAGGGCACCCTTGTACAGGGCAATGTAAATTGGTGTAGCCACTGTGGAAAACAGTATGGAGTTTCCTCAAAAAAACTGAAAATGTATATGTCATATGATCAAGCAATTCCACTCCTCGATATATATTCAAAGAAAATGAAAACACTAATTTGAAATGATACATGCACCCCAATGTCCATAGCGTCACTATTTATAATAGCAAAGATATGGAAGCAACTTGTGTCCATCAACAGAAGAATGGATAAAGAGGCTGTGGTCTATCTCTCTATCTATCTACAGAGAGAGAGAGAGAGAGAGGGAGGGAGGGAGAGAAGGAGAGTGGAATATTATCTATAAAAATAATGAAAATTTGCCATTTGCAACAACATAGATGAACCTGGAGGGTATTATGCTTACTGAAATAAGTCAGAGAAAGACAGATACTGAATATTATCATGTATACGTGGAATCTAAGAAATAAAACAAATGAATGAATGTAACAAAACAGAAACAGATGCACAGATATAGAGAACAAACTAGTGGTTACTAGTGGGGAGAGGGAAAGGGGGAAGGGGCACAATAGGAGTAGGGGATTATGTGGTACAAACTACGATGTATAAAATAAATAACCTACAAGGATATATTGTACAGCACAAGAAATATAGCTAATATTTTATAATAACTGCAAATGGAGTATAATCTATAAAAAATAAATCATTATGTTATACACCTGAATCTAATATAGTATTGTAAATAAAATATACTTCAATTTAAAAAATAGATTTTCAAGTGGCTAAGCTTTGAAAAACACTTCATGGAAATACTGTGCTGTACAAGACAAAATTTGACAAACATGTTTGAACATATAGCATGATAGCATTGAAAGATCATGGATACAGAATTAAAACATACCAGGGTTCAAGTTCTGTCTTTTCACCAATCTGAGTCTGAGTTCCTTCACGTGTAAAACATAGAAGTTAAAAGTATTTTATAAGGCTTTGTGAATATTAAATCTATATAAATCAAAAGAAAATTTTATATTTATTTGGGGAAACACTGTTAGCTGTATTTTCATCAAATTTGGAGAATATGTTCAGGATGATCTACCTTAAAATATAGGTTCATCATGTGCTTGAAATTCTCTTTGGTGTCACCTAGGGTGTACTTCAAAAATAGGCAGTCATTTTCCAGATAAACTAAAATCAAATGGTGGATTTTCCCCAAAAAAATGGAGAATATTTCTTAAACAGGCATATTTATATCAGCATATCTCAGTCTTTATATAAGTATACATATTTTATACATATTTATATAAGTATAGAATATATCGATATATATGTGGATGTCTTAAAATACTCTGTATTTATGTCTTAATATATATGAGAACATGTCCCTGAAATTCACTCCTCTCTCTACTCCAGCCCCATGCATGTTGTTTTGGTTTGGCCCTTTGCTGGCAGGTTTATAGATCTGAAATGCGACCTTCTCCACCAGACTCAGCCTCCTGGGAACTCTACTCCTATCACTTTCTCTCTGATTGTTCCTCTCTCTGGGAACAGTCTTGCTAGGTCAGTCTGCCTTTCCTTACCCTCCTTGGAATTCTTATAAACACAGTGTTCTACTTCTTGATACAAAATTCATCATCCTCTCTTCCTCTGAAAAAGAGAAAGTTCATAGTCTCTGAGATGCACAGCGCATTGATTAAATTAAAGCAAAGTGATGGTAGGTTAGGAGATGCTGGTGCCGATAGAGATGAGCAGGTGAAAGTTTTCCTACTGGCTTGAACCATCCACCTATGTCCCTGCTCTCAGTCTAGTGAAGAAGACACTGTAATGAATGAAACAGGTACACAGAGAAAAATGTTCTATACAATGTGATAAGTGCAAAGATGAATATAAGCACAGAGTAATATGGGACCACATTTGGGAGAACCCAGCCCAGAAGTGGTAGAAGAAACAAGAGTGGTGAGTGAATATTTCAGGAAGGACATGGAGATCACTTGAAGGATGAACAGAATTTGCCAAGTCACAAAGGACGTGGTTCAGTGTAGGGTGAGGTAGGGGCACCACAGGCATTAGGAGAACCTAAGCAAAGGCACAAATCAAATAGAAATACTAGAGTTAAAAGCTACAGTATGATGAAGTAAGAAGAGACCTGGGGGAAAGCAAGGTCAGGATAAAGGAGATACTCGAAAGACATGCCAGGCAACCCAGAAAGCAATGATGAGACACCTAAACAGGAAAATAATATAATGAAAGTTATGATGGGCAAACATACTCTGGTAGAAGTGTAGTGCATGCATTTGTGGCATGTAAGTAGACAACAAAGAACTTAATTAGGAGTCCAGGTAAGAAACTATTTGGGTCTAAACAAGCCTCAACAGAAGCTGAAGAAGTTGCAGTTGCTCCCTGTGTTATCTAGAGCCAAAAACTTAGCTGCCTGGTTAGGTGGGTACAGGATTGCCGGTACACTTATTGTGTCTTTTGCGTTTCAGATGTTATTGATATTATATGAGGATGCTTCATAATTCCATTTGTACAATTTTCTCACTTTGTGTTCTTATATCACCCATCAATCAAAGGCTTCTGGAATCTTCCCCAGTAGAGACCTCAAATGCCAAAATTCCTTTAATCTGAGGTACCCCTGTCAGTGGGGTCAGTTGTGCTCCTATGGAACTTGACTGTAAAACTAAATTAAAACAATTAGATAAAGTTGGTTTGTGCTGGCTCTGAAAACATTCCTGACCCATCCCTGGGCCTGGTTCTCTCACTAAACTCTGCTACCCATGATTGCCCTGGATTTTGGATTCCTAACTTGTTTTGACTTGGCCTTATTTTCTGATCACCCTTTCCTGGCTCTGATGATCCAGCTTTTGGAATCACCAAAGACTTTTAAACATGATTGACCCTTCTTTATTGCAAATCCTGCCTAATACTGAAACTTCTGACACTCCCTCCCTGCCCATCTCCATAGTGCCTACCAGTTGAGGAGTGAGACTGTTCACTTGGAAAAACCTGGTAGAATTTCCCTTAGCAAATCTCAAGGCATCTTTGGAGCAGTGTTTCCCAAATTGCATTCAGTAGAATACTAGAATTCTGAAAAGTATCAAAAAGTGTTCTATAGAACAGAAGATTTTATAGTCAAATATGTTTGGAAAAGCCTGAATTTTCTAGTCCTTCTGTGGTGATTCATAACAACCAACACATTTATACCGCTCTGAGGGGTCTTTTCATAAAGAAATGTGTTTAGGACTTCCCTGGTGGTACAGTGGTTGAGAATCCACCTGCCAATGCAGGGGACATGGATTGGAGTCCTGGTCCGGGAAGATCCCACGTGCCGCGGATCAACTAAGCCTGTGTGCCACAACTACTGAGCCTGCGCTCTAGAGCCTGCAAGACACAACTACTGAAGCCTGCGTGCCTAGAGCCCGTGCTCCACAACAAGAGAAGCCACCACAATGAGAAGCCCGTGCATCGCAACAAAGAGTAGCCTCTGCTCGCTGCAACTAGGGAAAGCCCGCACACAGCAAAGAAGACCCAATGCAGCCAAAAAAAAAAAAAAAAAAAAAAAGAATAAAAAAGAAATGTGTTTAATGTTTAACACAGTACTTACAAGCTTATTTGGCCAAGGAAGCATTTTGTTTCTCACAGAATATGTGTGAAAATCTTGTAGTATACAACTGTAGTGTACAATTTGGGGAATATTAGTTATACATTTGGCTTGCTTCAGTATCTTTTAAAATACCATAAGAAACTGGTATGGTGAAAATAATGAAGTTTTGGGCTCAGGCAGAAGCCCTGGCTTCCAGCCCTTGCTCTCCAATTCATTGCTTGTATTATATGGCCTTGAACAAGTCCTTTAAATTTTCCCCCATCTGTAAGGGTAACAAAGAAATACTAACAGCAGCCACAATAAAATTCTCATTTACTGAGGATTCACTACATGCTAAGTAACCGTATAAAACGCTATATAAATGTCAGTTGTTATTATAAAAAATAAAAATGTTTTTCAATTGTGGTTCAAGTCCTTTCATCCCACTTCTCTTTCCCTTAGATGACCAAGGCTTTGGGAGAAATGATATTAGTAAGCTTATTATTTAATCCAAGTGACAGAGTCAGGCTTTGATCTTTACAAGCTCAGTGTTTCTGCTTTCTTCCTTCTCTCTCATGCAGAGCTGCTCTTCCACCTTTTCTGCCTATTAATTTCCATTTGGGAAATGTAGGGCTGCTTAAGTGCCATTATTTTCTTGGTTGCATTGCCAGGTTAGAATTTTTATTGTGGTTTTATGTATTGAAGTAGCGTTTCTTCCATTTTACATTGCTTGTACTAATCAGAACCATGTCTTCAGAGGTGGCAACAGCAGGGGTGCGAGGCGACTTTCGAATATGTATTTCTAATTTTAGTTGCTTTCCAATAACTTACATTTCTCTTTTTATACACTACACACTCTTTTAACTCCATTAGAAATATTGTCTTTTAATCCTCACCATAACCCTGTGCAATAGATATCATTATAATTGCCATTATAATAGCTGACAAGACTGAGACAGGTTAATTAGCCTGCCCATGTAACTAGAAAGTGGCAGAACTAAGAAATGAACCAAAGCAATTACTGGCTTTATAAATATGCTCTCAACCACTGTGCTATATTGCTGCCTATAAGACTTTGCAGCACAGGGAGTGCCTATTCATTTCATGAGGTCCACTTCAAGTAGCTCTCCCTGAACCCTAAACCCTCCTCTGGCTAGGCTTCTAAGACTTTATGGTAGGCAGCTGGAGGGCTTGAACTCAGATAGACTTAAGCTAGAATTCTGGCTCTGCCACCTACTGTCTGTGTGATATTGGACAACTTATTTTAGTTATTTGAGCTTCATTTTCCTCAGTACAATGGGGTACATAATACTTACATTGCTAGTTTGTTGTAAAGATTCAGTGAGTTCAAGTCTGGTCCAGCACAGGTCTTTAAACATGTATTTTTCAACCTATATGACATTTGACTCATGGGGAGCAGGGCAAAGGCAATACTGTTGCCCAAGTCTAATTCCAGATCAACTAAGTCAGCATTTCTGGGGGTGGGACCCAAATAATTATGCTTTTAAAAAACCCTTAGATCATTCTTAGTGAGTATCTAGGCTTTACCACTACTGATTTGTGTGTGAGATTAATTCCAATACAGTATCATTTGTTGTGGTTAACACTGGGTTTTTTTTTTTTTTTTTACAAGTGAACCATTTTTACTTTTTTATGTTTTTAGAAATGTTCTCATGGTTTTCATTTTTTATTTTTAATTTTTAAAAAAACTTTTATTGGAATATAGTTGACTTACAATGTTGTGTTAGTTTCAGGTGTGCAAGAAAGTGAATCAATTATATATATATACAAATATCCACTCTTTTGTTGTTGCTGTTGTTAGATTCTTTCTCCATATAGGCCATTACAGAGTACTGAGTAGTTCCCTGCACTATACAGTAGGTCCTTATTAGTTATCTATTTTATAAATAACAGGGTATATATGTCAATCCCAATCTCCCAGTTTATTCCTTCCCCCTTATCCCCTGGTAACCATAAGTTTGTTTTCTACATCCATGATTCTACTTATGTTTTGTAAATAAGTTTATTTGTACCCTTTACTTATAAGAAAGACAAATATCAAGTGAACCATTTTGAGAACCTCATGCTTTCTACCTTTTGATGCTGTAGTTTTAGGAGAGTGATGCTGAAGTGTAAACAGTGGCTGGGTTGAGATCTTAGCAGGCAGGGGTTTTTACCAAGACTGGCAGACTGCATGTGTCTTTACCTCTTCCTTGTTCATGTCTTAGTTTCCATCATCAAGTTCCTGTCAGGGCTGCACCCCAGCCCAGCAACTCAATGTAGCATAAAAAAGTTGTGACTTCAGCCCCTTAGCTGGGAGTAGTCAGGTATTTCTATCACTTTCTAAAAAAGGAGAAAGCTGAGAGTCAAAAGTATGTAACTTCCAAAAGCTACACAGTGAGGGAATAGCAGAGATGAAATTGGAGCCCAGCTATGTATGACTCAGAAACTCTTGAGTTCCTTCCACTTGTGGCAGTGTACTACTTCTCCAAAAGAAAATTTGGGAGAAGAGCTTCTTGGTCAACAATCATTTATTAAGCACCTAATATATGTCTCATATTTGAACTAGGAGATTTACTTAATTTAATACTTGTGACAACTACATGAGGTAGGTAGTTTCATTGTTTCTCTTTAACAGATGAAACTGAGTCTAGAATTTTTTTCCAATCACAAAAAATTTATTATTCATATGGCTATTAGAAATTAATGTTCTCATCTATTAAGGGCATAAGCCACTCAAGGACTTAAAGGTATTGCTAAGGGTTAATCTCACCTTGCCTCTCCCCTACTTACAACTATTCACTGGCTCAGCATTGCCTTTAGGATTAGGTCTATAATCCTTTTTGTGGTCTACAGAACCCTTCAAGATTTAGCTCCTGTTTCATTGCTCTCCTCTCTTGTTTTTACATTAATATACTCCAGCCATTCTGAACAATCTGTAGTTCACCAGAATTTCTCTTTCACCTATGGGACATTGTAAATGCTGCTCCTGCTGCTTAGGATGCTTTTTCCAACTGCCTCATCTCATGTCTGATTATCTTCACCAGTTCCATCAGGTATCCAATTTATTCAATCATTCATTCATTCATTTGACAAATAATTACCAAGCACCTACCACGTGTCAGACTCTATGGAGTTCTGAGTTCTACAATAGTGAACTCAGTAGCAACATCATCACAGAGCTTACATTCTGTAGGGGGAAACATAACCCCAAAATATAAAAAGTTAAATATATAGTAGCTAATGATGCATACTATAAAGTGAAGTGAGATAGGACTTGTGTACATGGGATAAGGTTGCAATTTTAGAGGGAGTAGCCAGGGAGACCTTCGTGCATTTTAGTAAATACCTGAAGAAATTGGAGGAGCAAGCACAAACCATGATAGTATAGCTTTAAAATGTTCACAAAGTGAGCACATTCATATAATCAGAACCTATATCAAGAAACAGAGCATTACTAACATCCTGGAAGCCCTTCTTGAGCATCTTTCTAGTAATAACCTCTACATATTCTCAGAGGTGACCAATATCACAACTTCTATCACTATAGATTAGATTTTTTTTTCTGTTTTTAAATTTTTCACTAATGGAATTACACAATTTGTACTCTTTAGTGTCTGGCTTCATTTACACAACATATGTGTGTTATTCATCCATGTTATTGAGTATACCAGTACTTGTTCATTTTCATCATCATGTAGCATTCCATTGTACAGAAAATATTGTGATTTATTTATGCATGATAACTATTTTTTAATTGACAAATAAATTTGCAAATATTAACTCATATAATACTATCAGCAACTAAACAAAGTAAATACTTTCATTTTCCCCATTTTAGAATTGAGGAAACAGAGCACAGAGAGATTAAGCTACTTGCCTATGGCAACATAGCAGAATCAGAAAGAAAACCTATTTAATTTTGTCTAGATGCTTGTTTAACCCAGAATTTCAAAAACTTATCTGAGTGAAGAACTTTTTTGTTGTATGACACCTATCAAGTCTATATAACACAGTTTTGGGAATGCTGGACTCAATGGTTTGAAGGTATTTCCAGCTCTAACAATTCCAAGAGTGGCAACTAAACTGGAGGATAAAGAGCACTACGCTGGGAATCAGACCTTACTGTAGTCCTTAGTCTACCAAAACTGCCTTGTGACTTTGGGCAAATCATTTCTCCTCTCTAGACCTCAGAATTCCCATCTATACAGAAACAATTAAATACGTTTTGAAAGCCCTTACGTTCTGAGATTCATAGCATGTAACTGAGAATCACAATCTGGAAAGAAAGCAGGTAAGCAATCTGGTCTTGGAAGAAATATTATGGTTATCACAAATGATAAATCCCCTTCAGTCTTACATTAATTCCACATACTTCATCCCCTCAATCCACCAAACTAGCTTATGATTGTGAATAAAAACTGATGAGGATAAAGGCAGCAATAAGACAACTCTTCACTTGGATCCCAACTCAGCCACTTAACCATTTAAAGCAGTTTAGGGGCTTCCCTGGTGGCGCAGTGGTTGAGAGTCTGCCTGCTAATGCAGGGGACACGGGTTCGAGCGCTGGTCTGGGAAGATCCCACATGCCGCAGAGCAGCTGGGCCCGTGAGCCACAATTACTGAGCCTGCGCGTCTGGAGCCTGTGCTCCACAACAAGAGAGGCCGGGATAGTGAGAGGCCCGCGCACCGTGATGAAGAGTGGCCCCCACTTGCCACAACTAGAGAAAGCCCTCGCACAGAAACGAAGACCCAACACAGCCATAAATAAATAAATAAATAAATAAATAAATGTTTAAAAAGCGGTTTACTTTTGTTAAACTGCCTAACCTCTCAGAGCCTCTGTTTCTTCTTTTGCAAAACAGAGATAATAATTTCCCAGGAACACTATGAAATATAGTCTCTCAGTGTGTGGCTATGTGCCCATCTAAATTTTAGGCTCTTTTTCCTTAGAGGAAAAGGGGGGAAATGGAGATTGTTGGACAACCAGCAGACTCTGCCACAGTCTGCCGACTCACATACATTTCTCAATCCACATAGAATATATTCAATTCCTCCCCAAAAGAGACAACCCAAAGTTCCATCGAGTTACTGCATCTATCACAAAGTCCAGAATATTTGGGTAACTTGCAGTCATCCCCTTCAACCCCAGATATGGTTTCCCATGATCCAGTAACCTATAAACTAAAAGATATGTTATCTGTCCCTTGTCCATACCCCAAAACAACAAAATAAAAATATTTTTGTTTCCTAAAAACTCTTTAGGAAAATAAAGTGTGAAAAATGCACAACCAACACTGGTCTGTAACAATAAATGAATCTTGCTGGGCAGGAGTTGCAAAGACTCCCTGCCCTGATAGTGGAGTTACTTTCTTGGTTAGACACACGTTCTCTTCTTTGAGAGAAACTTTCTCATCCATTATTCTCCATTATCCCTGACTTTACCCTCTGCCAAGTTTTTCTTTGCATATGTACCTGCATGGCCACATCTAAAAATAACTGAAAAAGCATCAGAATCTGGGTCTTTTCCTTTCCAGTTCACATTTCATGTAGCACGTTGCACTGCCCCAGAGCTTTGAATCTGATAAGAGAAGAAGAAACAATCAGAGGTGGCAGTGTAAGAGGAGAGAAGTTTCTACGTGGCCTAAAGACAGGAAAGTCTTGAAAAGCATAGTGAGAATCTTACACTTAGTGTCTACTAAGCTCCCTATGGACCAAACACTGGGGCAGAGTAAACAAAAATAGAGTCAAAGGTATCTTATGACAGAGATAAGAGATGCCTCTACTCTTACATAATGGTCAGTTTATACCACAAAACTGACTACATCCATCACCTATTTCAAAACTTTTCCTACTGATCTTCAGACTAAATGCTATGCTTCCTTATCCTGTCATTCAAGGCTCTTATAATCTGGTTTTCTCATTTTTCTTTCCCCTTGAAAGCTTCTTCCACCCTTGCCCAAGGTATCCTATGTGGCAGCCTGGCTTTACTATTCAATATTCTCCAAATACATCATGCCTTTTTACCCGCTATTATTTCTACCAGACATGTCCTTTCCCACTTTATATTCTTTGTAAGCTCCTATAATCCCACCAATTCAAATGTCTGTCCCTCTGAGAAATTGTCCATGGTTCTTCCATTCTGATTTAAGCACTCCTACTTCCAGATCTCAACTGGAGTGCGTTTTGTAAATACTTGTTTGCAGGAACTGGATCTTATGATTACTATATTCCCCCATGCATGACAGATGCTCAGGAGATGTTTGAGGAAGGAAAAAAGAAAGAGAGGAAGAAAGGAAGGCATAAATGTGAAAATTCTGCAAGGGAAAAAAATGGACTCATTTTGCAATGTCATATATTAACAGTGGGACCTTGGGCACATTGCTTAACCTTAGGATAACTGAGTTCTTGTCTCAGCTCTAATTCTTTCTGGATGTAGGGCAAACCATTTCCCTCTTTGAGCCTTGATTTATTCACCTATAAAATGAGAGTGGACAAAACACAGTGTAAAAGATGCTTTCTTAAGATTTGATGCCTCTTTATTTCGAGAAACACTTTTTGAGTGTTTCCTCTATGCAATGCACTTTGTTATGTGTGGGGATACATAAATGAATCAGACACAATTTCTGTCCTGGAGATTGTGCCTCAGTTCCCCATCTTTAAAATGAAGGAGTTTGACAAATGACATCTACAGGCTCTTTCAGCTTGAAGAGTCCAATGATTCTGTGCATGTGAATTGATCTCTGTGTGACCTTAGGTGGATCATTTCACTTCTCCAGCATGAGTTTTCCAATTTGTAAAATTAGATGGTTGGACAATATGATCTCTAAAGGTCTCTTGAGTTCTGGTATTTTTTGGTACTACAGTTTAGATGGTAGATGTGTGCCTATAATGCCTTGCTCCTAGTATTCCTGTGCATCCCTGATTTTCATTGCTGGGGACTTTTGTGGATGAATGTGGGGTTGGGGAGAGGGGCTCATGGATGAGGGAAGGCTTCAGAGCAACCTACACTGGTTGCTTTGACTGCCTTCCCCCACCCCACTAGCTTGTGTGTCCTGGAGTGGGAATGCCCATATAGAACTGGCCATGGATGGGCTCCTTTCTTGAGGTCCAGCCAGGTCCTATCAGAGTATGGGGAGAAATGTCTAGTCAGCCATGCCAGCTTTGCTAGAAGCCAGAAAATTTTCTAAATGTGTGCTCAGCTACAAAAAGCAGGATTAGTAAATAAGGAAATGAATAAATCAAAGGAATTTGTTCTTGCTGATCAGGTATATATTCATTCTCATTCTCTCTCTCTCTCTCTCTCTCTCTCTCTCTCTCTCTCTGTCTCCTCATTTTTTATTCCTTAGAAATATTTCTAGAGTCAAGGACATGAGTGACGGTGACTGAGAGATGACCCCATCAGTCAGCCCATAGTTCTTCTCCTGGACCGCGACACAGATTGTGTGGGGCTCCCTCCTTGCCCTGTTGTGCCTTGAGGTTCAGCCAGCCTGGTTTCCTTACTGCTGTAGGCAAAGACTCCTGAATAGCTTATTCTCTAGAAAGCCTATCCTGATCGCTGGCCAAGAACACTGTGACCCCAGCAGCAAGGTAACCATGGATGGAACAAAGGAATGACTGACAAGAACTGACCTAAGCCCAGCAGCTTTGATCTAGGCAAGCATTGGCTGATAGTGAGAACTCAACTAGGGCAACTAGAAACCATGAAGTCATAGCACCACAGCATGTCCCAGCTTGAAGTAGTTGGTGGTGAACACTTAAGGGACCATGAGGTGAAGGAACACAGACTGTGAACCAAGAGACCTGGGTTAAAAATCCATCTCTCGTCATATTCAAGCTGTGTGAATTGGGCAACTCATTTCAGCTCTCTGAGTCTCATTTTGTTTTCATTTTTGTTTTTACCAATGAGCTTGGTATGAGGACCCCAGTATAAATCAAGAATAGGGGTTGACAAAATTTTAAAGGGCCATATAGTAAATATTTTAGGTGTTGTGAGGCATTTGATCTTTGTAGCAGCTACTCATTTCTGCCCTTAGAACATTAAAGCAGCCATACATAATAAGTAAATGAATGGGCACGGCTGTGTTCTAGTATAACCTTATTTACAAAAATAGGCAGTGGGCTATATTTGGCCCATATGTTATAATTTGTAGATCTCTGGTCAAGAAGGTGAAATGGTTTCCTAAAAAACAAATTTCATTTTAGGATTTATTAATAGAGTTATTTAGTTAGTATATAGTATATAGTTAGTTATTTATTAATAGAGATTTTTCAGAGCAGAGGAGGTGACATTCTTCTTTATTCTATATTGTCCAGCAAGTATTCTGTTTCCAGCTCTGGCCCTCACTCTTCAAAAATGATACAGGAAAAGTAGAGTGGGTACAGATGAGAGGTCAGTAGGGTGAAGAGGTGGCAAGGTCCCAGGCTCTGTGTAGAGTCATTGAATGAACTGGAGCTCAGCCCTTGTGACAGGGCAGACAGAAAAGACAGAGTCTGTGTGGTACCAAGGAGCTACAAGCCATAGGTGGAAGCCACAGAGTGAAAGAGTTCATTCTGCACTAGGAAAACCTTTGTAAGGAGATGTCTACTCATGAGTTCCTGTAACTGTAGGTGTCCAAGCAGGGCTTGAAAGACTGGTTGGGTGGAAATGCTTAGAAGGAATCAGGTTGGGGATTAGATAAACTGAATTTGGAGGTTTGGTCAAATCCTAAGCTTCTGTTTTGCCTGCCCTGTCTACTAGACAAAAGACAGAGAAGTGCTGTGTGAAGTTGATTTTATTCATTTATCTAACATCTGAGCACTATTTGGGGCCAGGCACTATGCTAAATTACTGGGGCACCAAAGTGCAAATCCAGGCCACTAAGCTATTAAAGAGATCATAAACTCATCACCCATAATTTTACAGAGGATTATACTGAAACGCAGAAGCTCCTGTAAAAATTAAAAGGGGTGGATTTACCATAAATATGGAAACCTATGGGCCAGCAGCAAGGCCTTAGCTCTCCCTTCCGCAGATTAAGTCTAAGAGCAGTAGAGCACAGGTGGCATTTATCTGATTTGGAGCACTCCTACACAAGCTGAGGTGATAAATAGTGCTTTACAGACTGAAATGAATCAGTTGAATAGAAGTAGCAGAAAATCAGCAACAAGTGTCCTTATTTATAACAATTCACTCCAGGGTAGCAGCCCCTGGAAGCACAATGCAGCATACTGCTCTAAGGGTGGAGCTGATCTTTAGACTCTTAAGAGGTCTCAGTTCAGTTTGACCCCAGTGGGAGTTCCTTCAGTTTCCCAATCTGTTCAGTTGCCCAATTTCATTGTATCCAAGTGTTTCTAGAATGTAGAGTACGTCTGAAAGACTTATCAGTATTCTGGGATCCAGACATCACAGCCACCCAATCTTATTCCTTGAGTTTTTTTCCTGACTCCTAGAATTATAATATAGATTGAGCATGTAAGATTTAAGCTATCCCCAAAGTCATCAAGAGGAGCCTCTCCTTTGAAAGACTCATTCATCCTTTCTATACCATGCTCCCAAACCTCTGAAAGAGGCAGCATGGTGGAAGATATGAGCTTCAAAGTCACGTAAATCTGGCTTAAAATCCTGATCAACTATTGGGTTGTCCAAAAAGTTCGTTCGGGCTTTTCCATAACACAGAAAACCTGAACGAACGTTTTGGACAGCACAATATTTACTAGCTATGTGGATCTTAGGCAAGTCACATTTACCCGCTGAACCTCCATGTCTTTCCCTGTAAAATGAGAGTAACAATATATAACTCACAGGTTTATTGCAAATATTTTAATACTACATCAAAAAGCCTAGTACAGTGCCTGTCATATAGCAAAAAATTAAATATTATCGAGAAACTGCATGCTTATTGCAGGCAGCTCTCTGGGGTTTAGTTCCAACATGGGCATTAACTGGCTGTGTAACCTTGAGCAAGTCAGATCATTAATTGGGAGTTCAGTTTTCTCACTGAGATATTAACAGTATGTATTTTCCAAGGTATATAGAAAAATAGATGAGCTAAATATATTAAATGTACCTCTCACATGGTCTATCATATAGTAGGTATTTTTGCTAATTGTTGTGAAATCTTATTCAGTCCTCTGTTCACTGTATTGGCCCCCAGGGGTTTTCATGGGCAGCTTGGTGGAGTGACTGTACTCTTCCACTTCCACAGGATGATGATCTGATACCCTAATAAGCTAAGCTTGGTTACGGTGAGGTCAGACTGTCCCAGGGATTCCTGGAAGACAGAAAAAGGCCTAGTACCCCAAGAAAGCCTACTAGCCAGAGCATGACTCTTTCCTTGGCCCATTCTTGTGTACTTATTACCTCTCCCTTTGCCCTTCTCATACATTTCCCCTCACCAGCAACTGGCATAAGTTAAAAGTTGGTGGTGAGTTGGTGGAAAGTGGGGCAGGGGAGAAAGGGAAAGTTGGTAAGAAGCTGTATCATTCGTCTATTGATGAGCATTTGACTAGGAGTCAAAGATTCTGGTTTCTGATCTACCTTCTGCTAACTTACTCAATGACTCTGGATAAGTCTCTTCCCATCTCTACCTGTAAAATGGTCTCTTCTGGCTCAGGACCTCTCAGGCTCTATTTTCTAAGAATCTGAGAAAGTACTGGACTCATAGGAAAACAACTTAAAATAGGGACATCTGATTTTGTTGGTTACTTTAAGAGAAAATTTTGGAAGTTATCTGACACTTCAATAGATACATGAATCTTTTATATGATCCTGTGGGCAGGGGGGATAGACTTAATGATGTCCTTGAAAATGCTGAGATCGATAACTTAGGCTGTGGAAGACATTTCAATTCGAGAAAGATAGAAGTCTGATAAGCATTCTGGGAAACCTGGGGCTGCCCAGGCCTTGCCCTAGATTAGGAAGGGCTAGAATGAGCCAGCAGCAGGCAAGATGCCACCACATCATTCCAGAACAGTGTTTTGTGAAAGTGACCTGGGTTTTTGCCTAAGAATGGTTTCTGACCTTCATTTAACCCCATTAAATTTAGATTCAAACCTCAGGAGCTTCATTTCCTAGCTGTGTGACCTTGGTTATTAGTTAAGAGACCTCTGAGAACTCTGAATGGAAGGAAGTAAAGTTGGCATCCTAAAACTTTAAGTAATCTTAAAACTGGTAGTTCCTAAAACTTCTAGATCACAGACCCCTTTGAGAGTTGGTCAAAAGCTATGGTCTTCCTGCTCCTTAGAAAAATATTGACTTACAAAAAATTGTGTTTTACCATGTACTCTAGTTTAAATCTCCTGCCTTAAAGAACAAGAGGAAAACAACTGAATGTATATGTTTATTTATTTTTTAAATGTGTCTATTAGAAAGGGTCATAGAGATTGAGGTGGAGAGTGGGTGGAGAGTTTGTGGAGAAGAACCTGTCTGTTATAAAAACAAAACAGAAACAAAGGGGCTGGTATGGGCACCAAATGGGGAAACGATGCACTGGTCCCCAAATTTTACATATTCTGGTTTAATTTACAAAACCATCCTAATTTTGGCCATAACTACTTCAGGAACATTTCATAAATTCATTGAACTTCCATGGCTCTGATTCTTTATTCAATGGGCAAATTTATGACTATAGAGTAACCATTTGGCAGTCTGAGGGAATATACCCAGAGACATTTTGGGATCTCAAAATCTGAGGACTTTACTAACTGATGTGTAAGTGCATGGTACACAACTGGGCCTACTTACAATTGTGTGATATGTGCCCACACCATAGTCATGCCATCTACATGATTCCAATTCATGCCAAGAACTTTTGTATGATACAACTTCATTCTCATAACCATTCTGAAATGTAGAATTTAATATTCTTGTTTCATAATTTGCACTTCTTGAGCTGTGAGCATTCACAAAGCACTTTCATATCCCTCGATCTCAATTAAACCTCATGACAGCCTTCAAAGCAGTCTAAGCATTATGTCTTGTTGTTTGTGTAGGCTCCTGCTCAGTCTGCAGGACAGATCATAGAATGACAGCTTCTGTCGCATATAAGCCTGTGTGCTCCTGTTTGCTCCTAAGCACAGTGAAAACAGGGGATTCCTTTCAAAGTCAATCTTCTAACTACCCAGAGCCTCCTTTTGAGGGTCAAGATTCTCCTCACAAAAATTTACAGAATCACAGATGAGAGAGCCTCAGGGATCACAGTCCAGGGGTTATTAACTAAGATTACATGTCAAAACCTCCTGAGGATGAGATGAGGGGTGGGGACTGACAACATCCCCCCAACTCTGACCCTCACCACCCCACCCTAATCATAAGCAAAGCCTTGCTCAGAAGGTCTTTTTCCCCATGGGCCTTACCAGAGCAGCCAGGTGGAACTAGCAAGAGGGATCCTGACACAATAAACACCTAGCCTGGGAACCACTATGCATCTCCTACAGGCAGAGATTTCCTACCAAACATGGGTCCAAGGGCCAGGAAGACTCTTTGTTCCTGTAACTTCATGATCCTGAAACTCCCCTCTCCCAAAGAGAGACAGCAAATGACCCTGCCTGGGAAAACACATTCCATCATTTGGGCAGCATCAGCACAGACCAAATGGAGACCCCACCAACACCAAAATAACACCACAAAGGCTCTGCTCAAAACCAGAGCAACAAAAGTAGAACAGGACCTACATGCTGAGCCTAAACAAGGTGACTGCCTGCTAAAACAAAATGTTTAAATAGGATCAAGAGTCCCCTAAAATAATAGACAAAATGTCCAGGATACAGATTGAAAATCACCCATTATAATGACAAGCAAGAAAAATCACAACATAAATGAGAAAACACAACCAACTGATGCCAACATAAAAATGAATCACATGTCAAAACATCAAAGATTTTAAAGCAGCCATCATAAAAGAAAACAAAAATTTAACATCTTTATTGGAGTATAATTGCTTTACAATGGTGTGTTAGTTTCTGCTTTATAACAAAGTGAATCAGCTATACGTATACATATATCCCCATATCTCCTCCCTCTTGCATCTCCCTCCCACCCTCCCTATCCTACCCCTCTAGGAAATTTTTTAATTCTCTTGAAAACATGAAAAAAAACTTAAAAATCTCAATAAAAAATATGAATCAGGAAATAAATAATAAAATGACAGACATGCTCAAGAATCAAATAAAAATTCTAGAAATGAAAAAAAATAGAAACAAAAACATTGCTGTATGAGCTAAATAGTAGAGTGGAAATGGCAGAGGATGGAATTAGTGAACTTGAGGAAAGATCAATTGAAAGTGCTCAATCTTAATAACAGAGATAAAACAGACAGAAAAACAAATGAACAGAACCTTGGGGACCCGTGGTGGGATAATAACAAAAGGTGCACCATTTGTATCATTGGAGTCCTAGAAAGGGAAGAAAAACAGAGTGGGACTGAAAGAGTATTAGAAGAAATAACGGCTGAAAACTTCTCAAATTTGACTAAAGATACAAACCTACAGATGCAAGATAATGAGAGAACCCAAACAGAAGTAACCCAAATAAATTTATGACAAGAAACATCAAAATTACACTTCTGAAAACTAAAGAAAAAGAACACTTTTAAAGTAGCCAAGAGAGAAAAGAGGCAATAACTATACGAAAAGGCCAAGATTAAAAACAATGGATTTCTCATCTAAAATCATGGATGTCAGAGAGAAATGGCATAATATTTTTAAGTGATGAAAGAAAAAAAACCCTGTCAATCATTAATTTTATATCTGGTGAAACCATCCTTCAGGAATAAAAGGGGAATAAAACGTAGTCAGACAAAGGAAAACTAAAATAATTTGCCACTAGCAGATGTACCCTTAAAGATTGGCTAAAGGAAGTTCTTCAAATATAAGGAAACATTTAAAAAAAAAAAAGAAACCTAGAGCATCAAGAAAGAACAGAGAAAGAGGAGAAATTTGAGCACAGACAATAGATTATCCTTTGCCTCATGAGTTTTTAATCATTTTTGATGACTAGAAAAAACTATAACACTATCTGATACTCAACACAATGATAATTTACAGTGAGGAAGATTTCTACTCTTCACACATCACCTAGTGATAAAATGTTAATATTAGTTAATACCAGTAGACTGATAAGATTTAGGTTAATACACAGAGCAACCACTGCAAAAACTATACAAAGTGTTAACACTAAAAAAAAAAAATAAAATAAAATAAATAAAGCACTATCAGTCAATCAATATAGATTTCTACAAAAACTGTTCAAGTAACCTACAGGCAAGAAAAGAATGAGAAATAGAGGAAACAAACAGGAAACAGTAAAAAAGCAGACTTATGTTCAACTACATCAATAATTCCCTTAAATGTAAATGTAAACCATAATGTAAACTACATACACTAACCAAAAGACAGAAACTAGCAGAGTAGATAAAAATATGACCCAACTGCATACTATTCAAGGAAACACACTTGAAAGCAAAGACATAGGGAAATTGAATATAAAAGGAAGAAACAAAATATACCAAAAAATATTAATCATAAAGAAGCAGAAGTGGCTAAATTAATATCTGATAAAATTATTTAAGAGGTGTGATGAACCTAAAGTAGTGCTAAGAGTGAAATTCATAAATCTAAATCTTACATTTATAAACAAGGTAAATTCTCAAAGCAATAATTTAAGTTCCTAACTCAAGAAACTAGGGGGAAAAAAGATCAAACTAAACCCAAAATAAGCAGAATAAAGGAAATATTAAAGATGAGAGCAGAAATCAATGTCATTGAAATCAGCATAACAATAGGAAAAAAACAATAATACAAAAAGTTGTTCCTTTGAAAAAAAATCGGTAAAATTTCTAAACCTCTAACAAAACCGACAAAAATAAGAAAGAACCAAAACATTAACATTAGGAATGAAATAGGGAATAATGCTACAGATCTTCCAACCGTTAAAAGGATAATAATGGAGTACTCAACTTTGACATCTTATAAGAAATGGATCTGTTCCTTGAAAACTACAAACTACCACATCTCAACCAAGATGAAAGAGGTTTTCTCAATAGTCTTATAACCAAAAGAAATTGAGCTCAGAATTTAAAAACTCCAAAAAAGAAATTTCCTGACCTATATAGTTTCACTGTATTATGAAACAAGCACCAATTCTCCATATTCTCTCCAAGAAAATAGAAGAGAAGAACACTTCCCAACTTATTTTATGAGAACAGTATTACTCTGATACCAAAACCAGACAAAAAATGTCAATATTTTTAAAGTAAACTACATAGATACAAAAGTGCAGAAAAAAATATTAGCAAACCACATCCAACAATGTGACCAAATGGGATTCGTTCCTGGTATGCAATGTTGGTTCAACTTTTGAAATCAATGAATGAAATCCACCATATCAATAGGCTAAAGAAGAAAAAGCATATGGTGATATCATTTAATGCAGAAAGGCATCTATTCATGATAAAAACTCTCAAGAAATTAAGAATAGGAATAATTAGACCTTGATAAAAATCATCTCCAAAATCCTACAGCTAACGTCATATTTGATGGTGAAAGACTGAGAGCTTTCTCCTATGCTCGGAACAAGACAAGGATGCCCACTCTTATCACTAATCCAACATATAAATTGGAATTCTGCCCACTTAAATAAAACAAGAAGAAGAAATAAAAGGCATAAAGATTGGAAATGTAGAAATAAAACCGTTCTTATTTAGAGATGGCATGATTTTTTTATGTAGAAATCTCAATGAATCTACAAAAGTAATAAGTGATTTCAACAAGGTTTCAGGATACAAGATCAACACACAGAAATCAAGACATTTCTACTTGCTAAGAATGACAATGGGTAATAAACCAGAATTAAAAACATTTACAGTCACTCTAAATAAAATGAAATACTTTGATATACACTTAACAAAACGTGTATAGGTTATATATAATGAAAATTGCAAAATGGTGAAAAAATCAAGAAAACCTAAATAAATGGGGAGAGACACACTGTGTTTATGGATTGGATGACAACATAGTAAATATGTCATTTCTCCCCCAAATTGATCTATAGGTTTAATTCAATTATTTTTGAAATACCTGAGTTTTTTATAGACATAAAAAAGCTTATTCTTCAGAATTTCAATAGATCTGAATCCCAAGTTTTCCACGTACTAGTTGACTGATGATGAGCATATGACTCTATGCCTTCTCAGTTTGATCACCTGTAAAATAGAGAAAATAATAGTAACCACCTTTAAAGTGTTATTGGAGGATGGCACCTGATGGCATAGATAAAGTGTTAAGGATGGTGCTATGGCAGAGACTGGCTAGCTGTTTAAAAAACAATCCCTTTTCCTCCTGATCATACAGATATTCTACATTTCCCAGCCTCCTTTGCAGTTAGGTATAGTCATATAACTGAGATGTGTGGAAGTGATATGCATGACTTACAGCCTTCACCCATTAAAACCTCCCAGAAACTAGCTTCCCTCTATTTCTCCATCTCATATCAAGCAGATAAGGTGTCCAAGGATGAAATGAGTTTGAACCCCAGTTGTGTTGGTTATTCTTTATTAGCTCTCCTAGATCCACTCTCTACCCTCCAATACCATGTTGTGCTCCCTTAGAGGTTACCTCTATTGACTGCATCATTTGGACTCCTAAGCTCATGTCCTTTTCACTACACTCTCCACACACTCACATACACATCAAATGCTGAAGTACTTCCATACCAATTAATAAGTAGCTGCTTCCCCCATCCCTCAGTTTTGTGAGGCCTACCATTTTTCTCCTTTACTACTTTAACACCCTTTAGTGAGGTCACCTAACCATCCAAGACGCTATCTGAGAGCACCTCACGATTCTCACTGTTGCTACTATGGTCATCTACATAGTGTTTACAGCCCAGCATTATGATTAGGAATTTCTTCTGTCTCTAGGCACTGTGACATTGTGTTGAAGTCCCCAAGGAAAGGTTTGGCTAGGAAGAGAGAAACAAATTACCACAGTGTATTTACAGCCCTTGCCCTCTTTGACACCCAAGGTTTTGTGAATGGGCCAAACTTATCTTTTCAATAGCTTTTCCCTTAGAATGGGTCTTTTTCTCAGAAATCTCCTCTGTGTCTTTTATACCAAGTGATTACGAGTGGGTGCACCTTACAGATTGGCTAAATGTGTTTGAATGATATAGTTGGGCTCAAGCTGCATCCAGAGTAATACTTAAGAGCCAACCTATTTCTAGCCCATCTGGGTTTAAACCTTGGCTCTAGCATTTCCTAGTTGTGTAATTTTGGCCAAGTTACTTAACTCCTCTATATCTGTTTTTTCGTTAGTAAAATGGCACAATTCCTCACCTATAAAATTGATTTTGGTGTAGATTTAATGAGAAAATATATGAAAGACACTCAGAATGATATCTGGAACATGAGTGTACAATAAAAGATAGCTCTTAATATTCACACATAGTTGAAGAGATAGGATCAGAGAGGGAGAGTAAGTTACCCAGAGTCCAGCTCCAAAGCCTATGCTGTTCCAATTTTCCTAGAGTCTGGATTTCCAAGTTCTCAAGCCTGGAGTCTTCCAGATCACTGCACTGCCTCTCCCATCCAGAGGACAGAGGCAGCTATCACCATCTACATATCTCAGTGTGTCCAAGCCTCTCTACATGACAGGAACCCATTTGATTAAATATGCTGAAGTAAAGTAGTCACCACATCATTGTGGTAGAAGTCCTTCCCCTTGCCCATGAAATTATATTCTATCATTCCCTGTCCTCGGCACATTCTTGAAACCTCTCTCCTGACATAAACGACAAGAATTTGGGCCTCTATTCTAGTACTCGTGGCTGTAAACTATGTATTCTAATTGGCTGTACACTACTGTTACTTCATCTGTTAAAATATGGTTTACAAACTGAGTTCAAAAGGGTCCGTAATGAAAGTGATCTTCAAATTTTTATACTCTGTAAATATAAAATACATTTTACATTTGACCTGACACATACACATATAACTGAAACAAACTTTCATAACTACCCACTCAATGTGTGCTGCATTCTGATATTTTATTCTCTATTTCATACTACTGTTTCATTTTTAATGTTTTTTATTTATTGGTTTCAGTTTTCTCATATATTTCTTTAACATCTTTATTGGAGTATAATTGCTTTACAAAGGTCTGTTTCTACTTTATAACAAAGTGAATCAGCTATACATATACATATATCACCATATCTCCTCCCTCTTGTGTCTCCCTCCCACTCCCCCTATCCCACCCCTCTAGGTGGTCACAAAGCACTGAGCTGATCTCCCTGTGCTATGTGGCTGCTTCCCACTAGCTATCTGTTTTACATTTGGCAGTGTATATATGTCCATGCCACTCTCTCACTTCATCTCAGCTTACCCTTCCCCCTCACCGTGTCCTCAATTCCAGTCTCTACATCTTTGTCTTTATTGCTGCCCTGCCTTAAGTTTCTTCAGAACTTTTTTTTTCTAGATTCCATATATATGTGTTAGCATATGGCTTTTCTCTTTCGCACTTACTTCATGCTGTATGACTGTCTCTAGGTCCATCCACCTCACTACAAACAACTCAATTTCGTTTCTTTTTATGGCTGAGTAATATTCCATTGTATATATGTGCCACATCTTCTTTATCCATTCATGTGTCGATGGACACTTAGGTTGCTTCCATGTCCTGGCTATTGTAAATAGAGCTGCAATGAACATTGTGGTACATGACCCTTTTTGAATTATGGTTTTCTCAGGGTGTATGCCCAGTAGTGGGATTCCTGTGTCATATGGTAGTTCTATTTTTAGTTTTTTAAGGAATCTCCATACTGTTCTCCAGAGTGGTTGTATAAATTTACATTCCCACCAACAGTGCAAGCGGGTTCCCTTTTCTCCACACCCTCTCCAGCTTTATTGTCTGTAGATATTTTGATGATGGCCATCCTGAATGGTGTGAGGTGATACCTAATTGCCGTTTTGATTTGAATTTCTCTAAATATTAGTGATGTTGAGCATCCTTTCATGTGTTTGTTGGCAATCTGTATATCTTCTTTGGAGAAATGTCTATTTAGGTCTTCTGCCCATTTTTGGATTGGGTTGTTTGATTTTTTGATATTGAGCTGCTTCTATATTTTGGAGATTAATCCATTGTCAGTTACTTCATTTGCAAATATTTTCTCCCATAGTGAGGGTTGTCTTTTCTTCTAGTTTATGGTTTCCTTTTCTGTGCAAAAGCTTTAAAGTTTCATTAGGTACCATTTGTTTATTTCTGGTTTTATTTCCATTTCTCTAGGAGGTGGGTAAAAAAGGATCTTGCTGTGATTTATGTCATACAGTGTTCTGCCTATGTTTTCCTCTAAGAGTTTGATAGTGTCTGGCCTTACATTTAGGTCTTTAACCCATTTTTAGTTTATTTTGTGTATGATGTTAGGGAGTGTTCTACCTTCATTCTTTTACATGTAGCTGTCCACTTTTCCCGTCACTGCTTATTGAAGAGGCTGTCTTTTCTCCATTGTATATTCTTGCTTACTTTATCAAAGATAAGGTGACCATAAGTGTGTGGGTTTATCTCTAGGCTTTCTATTCTGTTCCATTGATCTATATTTCTGGTTTTGTGCCCGTAACATACTGTCTTAATTACTGTTGCTTCGTAGTATAGTCTGAAGTCAGGGAGCCTGATTCCTCCTGCTCCATTTTTCTTTCTCAAGATTGCTTTGTCCATTCTCTACGTGGACTTGAGGACCCAGGGAGTGGGAAGAGTAAGCTGGGACGAAGTGAGAGAGTGGCATTGACATATATATACTACCAAATGTAAAATAGATAGCTAGTGGAAAGCAGCTACACAGCACAGGGAGATCAACTTGGTGCTTTGTGACCACATATAGGGGTGGAATACAGAGGGTGGGGGGGAGGCGCAAGAGGGAGGTGATATGGGGATATATTTATACGTATAGCTGATTCACTTTGTTATAAAGCAGAAACTAACACAGCATTATAAAGAAGTTATACTCTAATAAAGGTGTTTGAGAAATGGAAATCAAAACTGCAATGAGATGTCATCTCACACCAGTCAGAATGGCCATCATAAAATAATCTACAAACAATAAATGCTGGAGAGAGTGTGGAGAAAATGGAACCCTCTTGCACTGTTGGTGGGAATGTAAATTGATATAGTCATTATGGAGAACAGTATGGAGGTTCCTTAAAAATCTAAAAGTAGAACTACCATATGACCCAGCCATCCCACTACTGGGCATATACCTGAGAAAACCATAATTCAAAAAGAGTCATGTACCACAATGTTCACTGAGGCTCTATTTACAATAGCCAGGACATGGAAGCAACCTAAGTGTCCATCAACAGATGAATGGGTAAAGAAGATGTGGCACATATATACAATGGAATATTAAACAGCCATAAAAAGAAATGAAATTGAGTTATTTGTAGTAAGGTGGATGGACCTAGAGTCTGTCATACAGAGTAAAGTAAGTCAGAAAGAGAATAACAAATACACTATGCTAACACATATATAAGGAATATAACAAAAATGTCATGAAAAACCTAGGAGCAGAATGGGAATAAAGAGATGCAGACCTACTAGAGAAAGGACTTGAGGACACAGGGAGGGGGAAGGTTAAGCTGGGACAAAGTGAGAGAGTGGCATGGACATATATACACTACCAAATGTAAAACCCATAGCTAGTGGGAAGAAGCCACATAGCACAGGGAGATCAGCTCAGTGCTTTGTGACCACCTAGAGGGGTGGGATAAGGAGGGTGGGAGGGAGGGAGATGCAAGAGGGAAGAGATATGGGGATATATGTATATGTAGAGCTGATTCACTTTGTTATAAAGCAGAAACTAACACACCATTTTAAAGCAATTATACTCCAATAAAGATGTTAAGACAAAAAAAAATGATGTCAAAACAAAAAAGATTGCTTTGCCTGTTCAGGGTCTTTTTTGTTTCCATAGAAATTGTGCAATTTTTTGTTCTAGTTCTATGAAAAATGCCATTGGTATTTTGATAAGGATTTCATTGAATCTGTAGATTGCTTTCAGTAGTATAGTCATTTTCACAACACTGATTTTTCCAACCCAAGAACATGATATATCTCTCCATCTGTTTGTATCATCTTTAATTTCTTTCATCAGTGTTTTATAGTTTTCTGCATAAAGGTCTTTTGTCTCCTTAGGTAGGTTTATTCCCAGTTATTTTATTCTTTTTGTTGCAATGGTAAATGGGAGTATTTCCTTAATTTCTTTTTCAGATTTTTCATCATTAGTATATAGGAGTGCAAGAGATTTCTGTGCATTAATTTTGTATCCTGCTACTCTACAAAATTCATTGATTAGCTCTAGTAGTTTTCTGGTAGCATTTTATTATTCTCTATGTATAGTATCATGTCATCTGCAAACAGTGACAACTTTACTTCTTCTATTCCAACTTGGATTCCTTTTATTTCTTTTTCTTCTCTGATTGTTGTGGCTAAATCTTCCAAAAGTATGTTGAATTATACTCGTGAGAGTGGGTAACATTTTTTCGTTGCTGATCTTAGAGGAAATGGTTTCAGTTTTTCACCATTGAGAAAGATGTTGGTTGTGGGTTTGCCATATATGGCCTTTGTTATGTTTAGATAGGTTCCCACTATGCCTACTTTCTGGAGAGTTTTTATCATAAATGGGTGTTGAAAGCTTTTTTTGTAGCTATGAGATTATCATATGGTTTTTATCATTCAATTTTTTAGTATGGATTATCACATTGATTGATTTGTGTATATTGAAGTAACATTGCATTCCTGGGATGAACCCCACTTGATCATGGTGTATGATCTTTTTAACGTGATGTAGGGCTCTGTTTGCTAGTACTTCATTGAGGATTTCTGCATCTAGTTTCATCAGTGATATTAGCCTATAATTTTTTTCTGTGATATCTTTGACTGGTTTTGTTATCAGAGTGACAGTGGCCTCCTAGAATGAGTTTGGGAGGGTTCCTCTTTCTGCTGTATTTTGGAAGAGTTTGAGAAGGATATGTGTTAGTTCTTCTCTAAATGTTTGACAGAATTCATCTGTGAAGCCATCTGGTCCTGGGCTTTTTTTGGAAGATTTTTAATCAAAGCTTCAAATCCAGTGCTTGTGTTTGGTCTGTTCATATTTTCTATTTCTTCCTGGTTCAGTCTCAGAAGGTTGTGCTTTTCTAAGAATTTGTCCATTTCTTCCAGGTTGTCCATGTTATTGGCACGTAATTGCTTGTAGTTATCACTCATGATCCTTTGTATTTCTGCAGAGACAGTTGTTACTTCTTCTTTTTCATTTCTAATTCTATTGATGTGAGTCTTCTCCCTTTTTTCCTTGATGAGTCTGGCTAATGGTTTATCAATTTAGTTTATCTTCTCAAAGAACCAGCTTTCAGTTTTATTGATCTTTACTATTGTTTTCTTCATTTCTTTTTCATTTATTTCTGATCTGATCATTATGATTTCTTTTTTTCTGCTAACTTTGGTTTTTTTTTTTCTTTCTCTAATAGCTTTAATTTTAAAATTAGGTTGTTTATTTGAGATATTTCTTGTTTGTTGAGGTAGGATTGTATTACAATAAACTTCCCTCTTAGAACTGCTTTTGCTGCATCCCATAGATTTTGAGTTGTTGTGTTTTCATTGTGATTTTTTTCTAGGTAATTTTTGATTTCCTCCTTGATTTCTTCAGTGTTCTCTTTGTTATTTAGTAGCATATTGTTTAGCTTCCATGTGTTTGTATTTTTTACAATTTGTATTCCTGTAATTGATATCTAGTCTCATAGCACTGTGGTCAGAAAAGATACTTGATACGATTTCAATTTTCTTAAATTTACCAAGGCTTGATTTGTGACCCAAGATATGATCTATCCTGGAGAATGTTCCATGAGCACTTGAGAAGAAAGTGTATTCTGTTGTTTTTGGATGGAATGTCCTATAAATATCAATTAAGTCCATCTTGTCTCATGTGTCATTTAAAGCTTCTGTTTCCTTATTTATTTTCATTTTGGATGATCTGTCCATTGGTGAAAGTGGAATGTTAAAGTCTCCTACTCTTGTTGTGTTACTGTCGATTTCCCCATTTATAGCTGTTAGCATTTGCCTTATGTGTCGAGGTGCTTCTATGTTGGGTGCATAAATATTTACAATTTTTATATCTTCTTCTTTGACTGATCCCTTGACCCTCATGTTGTGTCCTACTATGTCTCTTGTAATAGTCTTTATTTTAAAGTCTATTTTGTCTGATATGAGAATTGCTACTCCAGCTTTCTTTTGATTTCCATTTACATGGAATATCTTTTTGCATCTCCTCACTTTCAGACTGTATGTGTCCCTGGGTCTGAAGTGAATCTCTTGTAGACAGCATTTATATGGGTCTTGTTTTTGTATCCATTCAGCCAGTCTATGTCTTTTGTTTTGAGCATTTAAACCATTTACATTTAAGGTAATTACCAATATATATGTTCCTATTACAATTTTCTTAAATGTTTTGGGTTTGTTTTTGTAGGTCCTTTTTTTCTCTTGTGTTTCCCACATAGAGAAGTTGCTTGAGCATTTGTTGTAGAGCTGGTTTTGTGGTCCTGAATTCTGTTAACTTTTGCTTGTCTGTAAATTTTTTAATTTCTCTGTCAAATCTGAATGAGATCCTTGCTGGATAGAGTAATCTTGGTTGTAAGTTTTTCTCCTTCATCACTTTAAATATGTCCTGCCACTCCCTTCTGGCTTGCAGAGTTTCTGCTGAAAGATCAGCTGTTAACCTTATGGGGATTCCCTTGTGTGTTATTTGTTGTTTTTACCTTGCTGCTTTTAATATTCTTTCTTTTTTTTAATATTTATTTATTTATTTTTGGTTGTGTTGGGTCTTCGTTGCTGTGCACAGGCTTTCTCTAGTTGCAGCGAGCGGGGGCTACTCTTCATTGTGGTGCGCGGTCTTCTCATTGAGGTGGCTTCTCTTGTTGCGGAGCATGGGCTCTAAGTGCATGGGCTTCAGTAGTTGTGGCTCACGGGCTCAGTAGCTGTGGCTCACGGGCTCTAGAGTGCAGGCTCAGTAGTTGTGGCACATGGACTTCGTTGCTCTGTGGCATGTGGGATCTTCCCAGACGAGGACTCGAACCCATGTCCCCTGCATTGGCAGAAGTATTCTTAACCACTGTGCCACCAGGGAAGTCCCCTAATATTCTTTCTTTGTATTTAATTTTTGATAGTTTGATTAATATGTGTCTTGGCATGTTTCTCCTTGGATTTATCCTCTATGGGATTTTCTGCGCTTCCTGCGCTTGATTAACTATTTCCTTTCCCATATTAGGGAAGTTTTCAACTATAATCTCTTGAAATATTTTCTCAGACCCTTTCTTTTACTCTTCTTCTGGGCCCCCTATAATTTTAATACTGGTGCGTTTAATGTTGTCCCTGAGGTCTCTGAGACAGTCCTCAGTTCTTTTCATTCTTTTTTCTTTATTCTGCTCTGTGACAGTTATTTCCACTGTTTTATCTTCCAAGTCACTTATCCATTCTTGTGCCTCAGTTATTCTCCTACTGATTCCTTCTAGAGAATTTTTAATTTCATTAATTTGTTTTTCATCATTGTTTGTTTGCTCTTTAGTTCTTCTAGGTCCTTGTTAAAAGTTTCTTGTATTTTTTTCATTACAATTCCAAGATGTTTAATCATCTTTACTACCATTATTCTGAATTCTTTTTCAGGTAGGCTGCCTATTTCCTCTTCATTTGTTTGGTCTGTTGGGTTTTACCTTGCTCCTTCATCTGGGGCATATTTCTCTGTCTTCTCATTTTGTTTAATTTACTGTGTTTGTGGTCTCCATTTATCAGGCTTCAGGTTTGTATTTCCCGTTGTTTTTGGTGTCTGCCCACATTGAGTGAGGTTGGTTCAGTGGCTTGTGTAGGCTTCCTGGTGGAGGGGACAGGTGCTTGTGTTCTGGTGGGTGGGACTGGATCTTGTCTTTCTGGTGGGCTGGTCCATGCCCAGTGGTGTGTTTTGGGGTGCCTGTGAACTTAGTATGATTTCAGGTTGCCTCTCTGCTGATGCGTGGGGTTGTGTTCCTGTCTTGCTAGGTGTTTGACCTAGGATGTCCAGCCCTGTAACTTTCTGGCTGTTGGGTGGAGCTGGGTCTTAGTGTTGAGACAGAAATATCTGGGAAAGCTCTTGCCAATTGATATTACATGGGGCCAGGAGGTTTCTGGTAGTCCAATGTCCTGGACTTTGCTCTCCCAACTTGGCGGCTCAGGCCTGACACCCGGCCAGAGCACCAAGACAATGTCAGCCACATGGCTCAGAAGAAAAGGAAGAAAGAAAAGGAAAAAAGAAAAAAATAATAAAAAAGATAAAATAAATTAAAAATAATAAAATAAATAAGTTTAAAAATGAAAAATTTTAAAAATTTAAAAATAAAAAATAGAAGAGAACAACCAAACCAATGAACAAAACCACCAATGATAACAAGCACTAGAAACTAAAGTAAGATAACCATTAAAATCAGAAAGAAATCAGTCACAGAAAGCAAACCCCAAGTATACAGTTCCTCCCAAAATCTGCTTCTTCAATTTTGGGAACATTCATTGTCTGATATTTTCATATTCCACAGATGCAGGTTTTATCATGTTGATTGTGGGGATTTAATCCACTGCTCCTGAGGCTGCCCAGAGAAATTCCCCTTTCTCTTAATTTTTTGCACAACTCCTGGATTTCAGCTTTCATTTCAGCCCTGCCTCTGTGTGTAGGATGCCCTCTGGTGTCTTTTCCACGCCCAGACAAGAGGGGTTTAAAGCAGTGGCTGATTAGGGCTCTCTTGCTCTCTCAGGCTGGGGAGCAGGATGTGTACGGTAGTCATAACTGGAAAGCAGGGTGAGCCTGTGACAGCAGAGGCCGGGGTGACATTGCAGCAGCCTGAGGCATGCCGTGTGTTCTCCTGGGGAAGTTGTCCCTGGATCTAGGAACCCTGGCAGTGGCATGCTGCACAGGCTCTTGTGGAGGGTGTGGGTAGTGAGCTGGGCTTCCACACCGGATTTGTGGTGGCAGTGGCAGCAGCATTAGCGTTTCATGCCCATCTCTGTGGTCCAAGCTGATAGTCATGGTTTACGCCCATCTCTGGAGCTCACTTGGGCAGTGCTCTGCCTCCTGTGGGCACATGGCGAAGGAATCCCCTCTCCTTGCGCACCCTGAAACAATGGTCTCTTTCCTCTTTGGCAGGTCCAGACTTTTCCCCTGATTCCCTCCCAGCCAGTTGTGGTGCACTAGTCCCCTTCAGGCTGTCTTCATGCAGCCAACCCCAGTCCTCTCCCTGGGGTCTGACCACTGAAGCCTGAGCCTCAGTTCCCAGCCCCCAGCCACCCCAGTGGGTGAGCAGACAAGTCTCTCAGCCTGGTGAGTTCTGGTCGGCACCTATCCTCTGTGTGGGAATCTCTCTGCTTTGCCCTCTGCACCCCTGCTGCTGTGCTCTCCTCCGAGGCTTGGAAGCTTCCCCCCGACCCAGGCCTGTCTCTGCCAGTGAAGGGGCTTTCTAGTGTGTGGAAACTTTTCCTCCTTCACAGCTCCCTCCCAGAGGTGCAGGTCCCATCCCTAATCTTTTGTCTCTGTGTTTTCTTTTTTCCTTTGTCCTATCCTGTTACATGGGGATTTTCTTGCCTTTTGGCAAGTCTGATGTCTTCTGCCAGCATTCGGTAGGTGTTCTGTAAGAGTTGTTCCACATGTAGATGTAGTTTTGATGTATTTGTGAGGAGGAAGGTGATCTCCACGTCTTACTCCTCCACCATCTTGAAGGTCCTCGCTACCATACTGTTTGGATTACTGTAGCTTTGTAATAATATAGTCTGTAGTATAGCTTTGAAGTCTGGGCATGTGATACATCCAGCTTTGTTCTTTTCTCTCAAGATGCTCTGGCAATTCTGGGCCACATAAATTTTAGGATAATTTGTTCTATTTCTGTAAAAAATGTCATGGGTATTTTGATAGTTATTGTATTAAATTTATAGATTGCTTTGGGAAGTATGGCCATTTTAACGATTTTAATTCTTCCTAATCAAAGAGCACAGATATATTTCCATTTCTTTTAATAATTTTCAATTTCCTTTATCAGTGTTTTATAGTTTTCAGCATATAGGTCTTTCACCTCCTTGGTTACTAGGTATTTTATTCTTTTGAAGCGATTTTAACAGGATTGTTTTTTGTTTGTTTTCTCTTTATGATAGATCTTTATTTTTAGTGTATAGAAATGCAACAGATTTCTGCATATTATTCTTGTATCCTACAAGTTTACTGAATACATTTATTTGTTCTAATAGTTTATTGGTGGAGACATTAAGGTTTTCTATAAGTAGCAACACGAAGTCTGCAAATAGTGAAAACTTAACTTCCTCCCTTTCAATTTGGATGTCTTTTATTGCTGTTTCTTGTCTGATTTGAATGGCTAGGACTTCCAATACTATACTATGTTAAATAGAAGTGGCCTGAGTAGTCATCCCTGCCTTATTACTAAATTAGAGGACAGTCTTTCAGCTTTGCACTGTTTAGTATGATGTTACCTGTGGGCTTGTCATAAATGGCCTTTATTATGTTAAGGTTTTTTCCCATCCTAACTTTGAGAATTTTTACCATTAATGGATGTTGAATTTTTTCAACTGTTTTTTCTGTAGTATTGAGAAGATCATGTGGTTTTCATCCTTTCTTCTGTTAATGTGGTGTATCACATTGAGTGATTTGTAAATATTGAATCATCCTTGCATCCCTGGAATAAATCTAACTTGATCATGGTATATGATCATTTTAATATATTGTTGGACTCGGTTTGTTAACATTTTATGGGGATTTTTACATTGAAATTCTTAAAAGATATTGGTCTGTAATTTTCTTTTTTGTAGTGTCTTTGTCTGGTTTTGGTATCAGGTAATGGTGGCCTCATATAATGAATTTGAGAGTGTTCTATTCTGTTCAATTTTTTTGAATAGTTTAAGAAGGATAGGTATTAACTATTCTTTATATATTTGGTAGACTTCTGCTGTGAAGCTATCCAGTTCTGGACTTTTGTTTGCTGGGATTTTTAATTACAATTTTAATCTCACTACTTGTGACCAATCTATTCAAATTGATGTTTTGTTCTTCATTGAGTATTGGCAGGTTGTATGACATTTGTGGAAATTTGTCCATTTCTACTAGGTTGTCCAATTTGTTGGCATATAACTGTTCATAGTTTTCTCTTATGCTTTTTTGTATCTCTGTGGTGTCGGTTCTTATTTCTGCTCTTTCATTTCTTATTTTGTTTACTTGGGTCCTCTCTCTTTTGTTCATGGTCAGCATGTCTAAAGATTTATCAATTTTTTTATATTTTCAAAAAAACAGCTCTTTGTTTCATTAACCTTTTCTATACCTTTTCAATCTCTATTTTATTTATTTCCTCTCAGATCTTTACTATTTCCTTTCTTATGCTGACTTTGCGCTTCCTTACTCTTCTTTTTCTCATTTCTTTAAATGCTGGTTTAACTTGTTTACTTGATATTTTTCTTGTTCCTTGAGGTATTCTTGTATTGCTATAAACTTCACTCTTAGAATTGCTTTTGCTGCATCTCATAGATTTTGGAAAGTTAATTTCCATTTTCATTTGTCTCAAGGTATTATCTGATTTCCTGTTTTATTTCCTCATTGACTGTTTTATAGTAGCATGTTGTGTAGTCACCACGTGTTTGCTCTTTTCCATTTTTCTTTTTGTAACTGATTTCTAATTTCATAACATTGTGGTTGGAAAAAATGCTTGATATAATTTCTGTCCTCTTAAATATGTTGAGACTTGTTTTGTGGCCTAGCATGGGATCTATCCTAGAGAACATCCCATGTGCCCTGAAAAAAAATATATGTATTCTTCTCTTTAGGGATGGAATTTCTTGTAGATATTCATTAAGTCCAACTGGTCCATTGTGTCATTTAAGACCACTTGTGCCTTATTGATTTTCTGTCTGGATGATCTGTCCATTGATGTAACTGTGGTGTTAAAGTCCCCTGCTATTATTGCATTACTGCCAATTTCTCCCATTAAGTCTATTAATATTTGCTTTATGTATTTTGGTGCTCCTGTATTGGTTGCATATATGTTAATGAACGTAATATTCTCTTCTTATATTGATCCCTGTTTTTAATTAATTTTTATTGGAGTATACTTGTTTTAAATTGTTGTGTTAGTTTTATATATATATATATATATATATATATATATATATATATATATATATATATATATCCTTCTTTTATGGATTTCTTTCCCATTTAGGTAACCACAGTGCATTAAGTAGATTCCCTTGTGCTATACAGTATGTTCTCATTAGTGGTCTATCTTATACATAGTATAAATAGTGTATATGTGTCAATTCCAAACTCTCAATTCTTCCAACCCCACCCTTTCCCCCCTTGGAATCCATACATTTGTTCCCTATGTCCATGTCTCTACTTCTGCTTTGCAAATAAGATCATCTACATCATTTTTCTAGATTCCACATATATGTGTTAATATATGATATTTGTTTTTCTCTTTTGGACTTATATCACTCTGTAATTTCCCTTTTCTTCTCTTCCTACCCAATTATGTGTGGATCTTTCTTAAAGATTTGGTTGTATTGGAGTCTTTCTGCCAGTTTCCAGTTAGTTTTCAGTGAGAATTGTTCCCCATGTAAAGTATTTTTAATGTGTTCATACAGGGAGGTGAGTTCTATGTCCTGCTACTCTGCCATCTTGACCAAACACTATTCTATGCATTTTGATTGGTGCATTTAGCCTATTTACATTTAAAGTAGTTATTGATAGTTATGTTCTTATTGCCATTTTTAAATTGTTTTGTTCATTTTTGTAGTTCTTCTCTATTCCTATCCTCTTCTTTTGGTTTCTTCCATTGTGGTTTGATGAATTCCTTCAGTGTTATGTTTGGATTCTTTGTCTTTATTTTTTGTGTATCCCTTGCAAGTTTTTGATTTGTGGCTACCATGTGTTTCATATATATCAACCTGTATATATAGCCATCTATTTTAAGCTGATAATCTCTTAGGTTCAAAGGCATTCTAAAAGCACTATATTTTTACTCCCCCCCATTTTATATTTTTGATGTCATATTTTACATCTTTTTATTTTGTGTATCTTTTACCTTCATGCTGTAGTTAGTTATACTTGCTTGTATTACTTTCATCTTTTTTTAACATCTTTATTGGAGTATAATTGCTTTACAATGTGTTAGTTTCTGCTGTATAACAAAGTGAATCAGCTACTTTTGCCTTTTAACTTTCATACTAACACTCTAAGTAGCTGAATTTTTTACCAGTGAGATTTTTTCTTTCATATATTTCTTAATTTCAGGTCGTGGCCTTTACTTTTCTGTTTAAAGTAGACCTTTTAATATTTCATGTAAGGCTGCTTTAATGATGATAACCTCTTTTGGTTTTGCTTATCTGGGAAACTCTTTATCTCTCCTTCAATTCTGAAATTCTGAATGATAACCTTGCCAGATAGAGTATTCTAGATTGTAAGTTTTTGTTTTTTTTTTTCCTTTCAGAACTTTAAATGTATCCTGCCATTCCCTTCTGTCCTATAAAGTTCCTCCCTAATTATCAGCTGATAGTCTTATGGGATTCCCATTGTATATGATTAGTTGTTTTTCTCCTGTGGCCTTTAAGATTCTCTCTGTATCATTAACTTTTGCATTTTAATTATAATATGTCTTGGTGTGGATCTCTTTGAGATTCTCTTGTTTGGGACTCTGTGATTCCTGTAACTGGATGTCTGTTTCCTTCCCCAGGTTAGGGAAGTTTTCAGCCATAATTTCCTCAGATGAGTTTTCTGTCCCTTTCTCTCTTTTCTTTTTCTGGGACTTCTATAATGTGAATGTTAGTTCACTTGATGTAGTCCTAGAAGTCCCTTAATCTGTCCTCATTTTTTAAAAATCCTTTCTTGTTTTTGCTGTTCTGAGTGGGTGATTTCCACTACTCTATCTTCCAGATCACTTATTCATTCTTCTGTATCATGTAATCTGCTGTTGATTCTCTCTAGTGTATTTTTAAATTTAAGTTATCATATTCTTAAACTCTGATTTTTTTTTCTTATATTTTTTTAAGTCTTTGTTGAAGTTCTCACTGAGTTTCCTCATTCTTTTCCTAAGTTTGGTGAGCATTCTTATGACCATTTCTTTGAACTCTTTGTCAGGTGAATTACTTGTCTCCATTTCTTTAGGGATTTTTTCCAGGAATTCTATTTTGCTTGTTCATTTAAAACACATGTCTCTGTCTCCTCATTTTGTTTGACATTCTGGGGTTTTTTTCCTATGAATTAGGTGAAAAATCTACCTCTCTTTGCCTTGAAAGAGTGGCTTACTGTAGACCGTTTTTGCCTGGTTGCTTTAGCAGGCCACGGATAGTCCCCAGAGAAAAATCATGACTAAGGTCACGTTGACAGGCCACTGGAACTGGAGAGGACGTGGTCTGGAGGCAGTCCCTGGGGAGCACCACACCTGAGGCCACCTTGACAGGGTGGCTGCATCTAGAGTGGATGCAGGCCATGGGGAGCACCAAGGAGTACTCAATAGTGCAGTCCAGCACCTTTGACTCTGGACAGGACTCTGGAAGTTCCCTGCCCATTTGGAAGAAGGTGTAGAGTTAGTATAATCTATTGGAAGAAGGTGTAGAGTTAGTATAATCTAGGTGGCCTTTAAATTGCTGTTCTTTTTGCTGAGTCTTAGAGTGGGTGAGTCTATGTTTGGGCCCCTCAGCAATATCCCTTCCTACTAAAGGTAGCTGTGTCAGTAGTAGGGTTCCAATGGATACCATGTCTCTGTCCTTCCTATCCATTTCTATGAGGTTCTTCTTCATGCAGTAGCTTTTCAATCAGCCCTCAGTCCTTCAGGAGGAATTACTCCACATGTAGCTGTAGATTTTGTGTGTCCATGGTAGAAGGTGAGCTCAATGTTTTCCTATACCTCCAACTTGGGCCTCTTTCTCTCCACTATTTCATTTTCAAAGTACTGATCTTAACTCAGAAAATTTAAAGGCCACTATTGGTTTGCAAACTGCAAAGCACTACCTTTGGGGTCTGTTAGTAGTATCTGGAAAGAGTGAACTCTGGACTCTCCATTCCACTCTGAACAGATCTGCTTTACTTTCTTTTAAAAATCAGGCTTTCAGAGAAATTAGGGAAACACTCCTATTTACCACTGCAACAAAAAGAATAAAATACCTAGGATTAAACCTACCTAAGGAAACAAAAGACCTGTATGCAGAAAACTATAAAACACTGATGAAAGAAATTAAAGATGATACAAACAGATGGAGAGATATACCATGTTCTTGAATTGGAAGAATTAATATTGTGAAAATGACTATACTACCCAAAGCAATCTACAGATTCAATGAAATGCCTATCAAACTACCAATGACATTTTTCACAGAACTAGAACAAAAAATTTCACAATTTGCATGGAAATACAAAAGACCCCGAGGAGCCAAAGCAATCTTGAGAAAGAAAAATGGAGCTGGAGGAATCAGGCTCCTGGACTTCAGTCTATACTACAAAGCTACAGTAATCAAGAGAACATGGTCCTGGCATGAAAACATAAATAGAGATCAATGGAACAGGATAGAAAGCCTCGAGATAAGCCCACACACATATGGTCACCTTATTTTTGATAAAGGAGGCAAGAATGTACAATGGAGAAAAGACAGCCACTTCAATAAGTGGTGCTGGGAAAACTGGACAGCTACATGTAATAGAATGAAATTAGAACACTCCCTAACACCATACACAAAAACAAACTCAGAATGGATTAAAGACCTAAATGTAAGGCCACACACTATAAAACTCTTAGAGGAAAACATAGGCAGAACTCTCTATGACCTAAATCACAGCAAGATTCTTTTCAGCCCACCTCCTAGAGAAATGGAAATAAAAACAAAAATAAACAAATGGGACTTAATGAAACTTAAAAGCTTTTACACGGCAAAGGAAACCATAAACAAGATGAAAAGACAACCCTCAAAATGGGAGAAAATATTTGCAAATGAAGCAACTGACAAAGGATTAATCTCCAAGATTTACAAGCAGCTCAGGCAGCTCAATATCAAAAAAACAAACAACCCAATCCAAAAATGAGCAGAAGACCTAAATAGACATTTCTCCAAAGAAGTGATACAGATTGCCAACAAACACATGAAAGGATGCTAAACATCACTAATCGTTAGAGAAATGCAAATCAAAAGTACAATGAGGTATCACCTCACACCAGTCAGAATGGCCATCATCAAAAATTCTATAAACAATAAATGCTGAAGAGGGTGTGGAGAAAAGGGAACACTCTTGCACTGTTGGTGGGAATGTAAATTGATACTGCCACTATGGAGAACAGTGTGGAGGTTCCTTAAAAAACTAAAAATAGAACTACAATACGACCCAGCAATCCCACTACTGGGCATATACCCTGAGAAAACTATAATTCAAAAAGAGTCATGTACCAAAATGTTCATTGCAGCTCTATTTACAATAGCCAGGACATGGAAGCAACCTAAGTGTCCATTGACAGATGAATGGATAAAGAAGATGTGGCACATATATACAATGGAATATTACTCAGCCATAAAAAGAAATGAAATTGAGTTATTTGTAATGAGGTGGATGGACCTAGAGTCTGTCCTACAGAGTGAAGTAAGTCAGAAAGAGAAAAACAAATACTGTATGCTAACGTATATATATGGAATCAAAAAAAAAGTGCTTCTGAAGAACCTAGGGGCAGGAGAGGAATAAAGACGCAGACATAGAGAATGGACTTGAGCACACGGGGAGGGGGAAGGGTAAGTTGGAACGAAGTGAGAGAGTGGTATGGACATATATACACTACCAAATGTAAAATAGATAGCTATTGGGGGCTTCCCTGGTGGCGCAGTGTTTGAGAGTCTGCCTGCCAATGCAGGGGACATAGGTTCGAGCCCTGGTCTGGGAGGATCCCACATGCCGCGGAGCAGCTAGGCCCGTGAGCCACAATTGCTGAGCCTGCACGTCTGGAGCCTGTGCTCTGCAACAAGAGAGGCCGTGATAGTGAGAGGCCCGTGCACCGCGATGAGGAGTGGCCCCCACTTGCCGCAGCTGGAGAGAGCCCTCGCACAGGAACAAAGACCCAACACAGCCATAAATAAATAAATTTAAAAACAAACAAACAAACAAAAAGAAATACAACGAAATTAATTTTAAAAAAATTAGATAGCTATTGGGAAGCAGCCACATAGCACAGGGAGATCAGCTCGGTGCTTTGTGACCACCTAGAGGGGTGGGATAGGGAAGGTGGGAGAGGGAAGAGGCAAGAGATATGGGGATATCTGTATATGTATGGCTGATTCACTTTGTTGTAAAGCAGAAACTAAAACGCACCTTTGTGGAGCAATTATACTCCAATAAAGATGTTAAAAAATCAGGCTTTCAGGTAAGATTTTGTGTAAAAAAAAAATAAAAACCATTAGACTTCAATCCTTAGAAGGTTGCTGAAAGTCAGAAAATCAGGAATAAGACTCAGAGCCTGTCTTTTCCTCTTCTTAGTTATCTTAATCCTCTCTGATGTGTTTTCTACCTTGCACTTTGATTATGGTGAGATTTGTCTGCCTTGATCATTAGCTTACAACAACATGTGTAAATAGATATTATAATTTTCACTTTTTAGATGAGGAAACTGAAGCTCAGAGTGGTGAAAGGACTTGTCCAAGGTCACAGTACAAAACCAGGGCTAGAGTCTAGAACTCCTGACTCGCGTTTGTGTTATAGTCTATACCTACATAACTGTGGTTTGTTGTGCACTATAAGTAGAAAGCGTGTGGGATTTAAGGGTAATGTAAATTAGGTTTAAATTCTGGTTTAGCCACTTTCAAGCTGTGGGAACTTGCGAATATCACCTTACTTGTCGCAAACTCAATCCATACATCTGTAGAAAGTGCAAGACACAGAGTCTAAAACTCAATTTGATTTCAGGGATAGAGGCTCTGAACTGTTCTACTTTGTTGGTCTTGTTGTATTACTCTTCAATCTATTATTCTAACCTGAGTCTTTGTTCAGTACTTATTGAATCCACCACTCTGTCTCTCAAACCCATCTAGTGTTTTTCCATCCTTTCTGCCACTTACATGTCCAAGCCACCAATATTACCACCGTCCTCTAATCACCAACATGCTTCCAGTCTCCCTCCAATCCAACCTCCACCTTGTTGCCAGGGAGACCTAAGAAAATTCTAACTTGGCTTAATTCAATTCACTATTTAACACTTCCAGTAGCTCCTCTTACTAACAGTAAAATCCAAACATTTCTCATCAGTTAAGGACATGAGTTCTAGAGCCATCATTCTTGGTTCATCTCCTAGCCTCCTCACCTTTTAACTGTGGGACATCTAGTAAATTAAGTAATCTCTCTGAACCTCATTTTCCCCATCTGTAAAATGAAGACAATAATAGTACCTATTTGAAAGAGTTGCCACAAGTATTAAATGAGTTGATATGGAGAGGTTAGCTTTTATTTATTGCATTATTACCTCATGATTCAGCCAAACTAAACTGTCTTAAGTTTCAAGTTACATATTCCATTTTCTCCCTTGTTTTTGCTTACCTCAAAGAACTAGACAAAGAACAGACTAAATCGGAAGTTAGCAAAAGGAAGGAAATAATAAGGTTAAGAACATTAAATAAGTGAACTAGTAACTAGAAAAACAATGGAACAGGTCAGTAAAACTAAGAGCTGTTTTTTTAAAAAAGATTAACAAAATTGACAAAAACACTAGCTAGACTAAGAAAAAAGAAATGATTCAAATAAATAAAATTATTATTTAAAGAAAAGACACTACAAATGATACCACAGAAATAAAAAGTTTATAAGTGACTGCTATAAATATTTATATGCCAACAAATTTGATAACCTGGAAGAAATGGGTAAGTTCCTGTAAACATACAACTTACCAAGACAGAATCTTGAAGAAACAAAAATCTAAATAGGCCAACAAGTAAGAAGGTTGAATCCATAATCAAAAATTTCCCAACAAATAAAAGCCTAAGACATGATGACTTCTCTAGTGAATTCTACACAACTTTCAAAGAAAAATTAATGCCAATCCTTCCCAAACTTTTCCAAAAACATGAAGAGAACACTTCCAAACTTATTTGCAAAGCCATTATTACCCTCAAACCAAAGCTAAGCAAGAACACTATAAGGAAAAAATACAGGCCAATATCTCTGATGAACATAGATGCAAAAATTCTGAGCAAAGTACTAGCAAACAGAATTCAACAGCACATAAAAAGGATTATGTGCCATGATCAAGTGGAATGTATTAGTTAGGTGCAAGGATGGTTTAACATGTACAAATCAGTAAAAGTGATACATCACATTATCAGAATGATGAATAAAAATCATGTGATCCTCTCAATAGATATGTAAAAAACATTTGACAATATTCAACATTTTTTCATGATAAAACCTCTCAACAAATTAGGTATGGAAGGAATAAACTCAATAAAGACCACATATGACAAGCCCACCACTAATATCATAGTCAATGATGAGAATCTGAAAGCTTTTCCTCTAAGATCATAAATAAGCAAAGATGTCAATTTTTACCTCTTCTATTCAATATAGTACTAAAAGTCCTAGCAGAGCAATTAAGTAAGAAGAAGAAATAAAAGGCATTGAAATTGGAAAGGAAGAAATAAAACTATCTCTATTTGCAGGTGACATGATCTTGTATATAGAAAACTCTAAATATTCTACCAAAAAAGCTGTCAGAATTAATAAATGAATTCAGAAAAGTTGCAGGATATAAATATGTATTTAAAAAATCTAGTTGCATTTCTATTCACTAACAACAAGCTATCTTAAAAATACATTAAGAAGCAATCCCATTTACAACAACATCTAAAAAATATATATTAACTAATTTATCCAAGGAGGTGAGAGATCTGTACACTGAAAACTATAAAATTCTGATGAAATAGTTGAAGATGACACAAGTAAATAAAAAGATATCCAGTATTCATGGATTGGAAGAAGTAATATTGTGAAAATGCCCATATTACTCAAAGCAATCTACAGATTAAATGCAATCTTTATCAAAAGTCCAGTAAAAATTTTCACAGAAATAGAGAAATCGATCCTAAAATTCTTATGAAACCACTAAACACCTCAAATAGTCAAAGCAATCTTGAGCAAAAATAAAAAGGTTGGAGGCATCATATTATTTGATTTCAAAATATACCACAAAGCTAGTAGCAATTAAAAGAACATGATACTTGTATATGCATTTATGGTCAATTGATCATCAACAAAGATGCCAAGAACACACAATGGGGAAAGGACAGTCTCTTCATCTCTTCAAAAAATCGTGCTGGGAAAACTGGTTTTCCATATGCAGAAGAATGAAATTGGATCCTTATCTCACATGATACACAAAAATCAACTCAAAGTGGATAAAAGACTTAAATGTAAGACATACAACTATAAAACTATTAGATGATAAGATAAGGAAAACACTTCTTGACATTGGTCTGGGCAATTTTTTTTAATATGACCCCAAAAGCACAGGCAACAAATGCATAAATAGATAAATGGGATTGCGTCAAGCTAAAAACTTCTACACAGTAAAGGAACCAATCAATATAGTGAAGAGACAACCTATGAAATCGGAAAAAATACATGCAAATCATACATCTGATAAAGGATCAGTATCCTAACTCAACTCATCAGCAAGAAAAAAACCTGATTGAAAAGTGGTCAAAGGACCTGAATAAGCATTTCTCAAAACAAGACATACACATAGCGAACAGATATATGAAAAGTTGCTCAACATCACTAATTATTAGGAAAATGCAAATCAAAACCACAATGAGATATTACTTCACACCTGTTAGAATGGTTATTATAAAAAAAGAGAAGAAACAATAAGTGTTGGTGAGGATGTGGAGAAAAGGAAACCTTTGTACAATGTTGATGGGAATGTAAATTGGTATAGCCATTATGGAAAACTGTATGAAGATTCCTCAAAAAATTAAAAATATAACTGCCATATGATCAAGTAACCACATTTCTTAGTAAGTATCCAGAGGAATTTAAATCAGTAACTCAGAGAGATATCTACATTCCCATGTTCATTGCAGAATTATTTACAATAGTCAAGATGTGGTTACAGCCCAAAATTCCATTGATAGAGCAATGGAAAAGGAGGAGTAGTGTATATAAACAATGGAATATATCATTCAACCGTGAGAAAGAGGAATACCTATCATTGTGACAACATGGATGAACCTGGAGAATATTATACTAAGTAAAATAAACCAGACAGTAAAAGACTAATACTGTATGATCTCACTTATACGTGGAATCTAAAAACATTATGAACTCATAGAAGCAGGGTGTAGAATGCTGGTTACCAAGGGCTGGGGAGGTTGGGCTGGGGGGAATGAGGAGATGTACCAAAGGGTACATAGCTGCAATTATGCAGGAGAATAAGCCTAGGGATCTAATGTACTGGCATGATATTATAGTTAATAATACTACATTAAGTACTAGAAATATGCTAAATGTAGATTACATGTGCACTCATCACACACAAAAATGTTAACTATATGAGATGATCGTGTTAATTACCTTGGCTGTAGTAATCATTTCACCTAATCATTTTACCAAATCATGTACCAAATCATCATGTTGTATACCTTAAATACATAAAATTCTTATTTTAAAATACATAATTTTTTAAAACTTGTGCAAAAAGAACTTAAATTTAAAGGTGAAATGACATAATGCTTGGGATTTTCTTTAAAATATTCTAACAGAAAACACAGGCTCATTATATGAAGCAAGATACTAACGTTGAACATCTGGACCCCATAAGTATGTGTGTGCTGTGGGGGTAATTGTGCCAATCTCCCTATTTAGTGTTTGTTTTTGAAAATGCACATAATGGAAGGTTTTTAAAAAGACACTGAAGAGGAAAAAAAAAGGATTTAGAAGTTTCTTTAAAAAGTTAAACATCTGTCTACTCTACCACGCAGCATTTTTATTCCTAGGTATTTAACCAAAAGAAATAAAAGCATATGCCCTTACAGTGACTTGTACATGGATATTCGTAGTAGCTTTGTTTGTGATAACCCAAAACTGGAAACAAATGTCCATGTACAGGCGAATGGATAAATAAATTGTGGTACATCCATGCAATGGAACACTACTCAGCAATTAAAAGGAATGAACTATTGATACACATTATGACATAGATAAATCTCAAAATAATTATGCTGACTGAAAGAAGCCAGATCAAAAAATGTACAAATTATAATGATTCTATTGATAAAAAAATTTTAGAAAATACAAACTAATTTATAATGGCACAAAGCACATTAGTAGTTGCCTGGGGACAGGAGTGAAGTGAGGAATGTGGACAGGGGAAGGATGAGAGAGAGGCAGTACAAAGGAGGAAATCTTTTGGAACAATGAATGTTATATTGTGTTCAAGCTCTAAGAGCAAACAAACAGAAACTCTTTGTGATAATGAGTTGTTTGGTTCTGAGTTTTAGATTTATTTTTCAGTTAAATTCAAGTGTAAATGGAATATTTTCTGTGGCATAGCCGGTTTGGGTTGTAGTTGAAGTCAATCTCCTTTACTGGTAAGGACACTTCTGTCAACCTGGCTCCTTATCCTACTTGATCTTCACACAGGCATTCTTGGAGTCCTTTTCCTTTTGACACCCCTCAACACGTTCTGGATGACAATTCTGCCCAGAGAGGCAGATTGCAAGGTGTGGAGGGATGAATATTAGGAGAAACTTGGGCCGTATCAATAACTAACAGAATATCCTGAAGCAAATCAAGTCACATCCCCAAGATTCATTTGCCTATCTTTAAAATGAAGCTGCTCATAAATATTTCCCTAACTGATTAGCATATGGTTCTACACTGACCAGCTATTGGGGGTGCTTCTACCTTAGTTTCATTTAAAGACTAATCACAATATGAGAATGAAGAATTTGAGCACTTCAGGCATATGGTGTATAGAAGGAATCAGTGAGCTAATGGATGGGAGAGCCTTTTGGCAAAGGTCTGTGCACATGAGAGGAGTCAAAATATGTACATTTCTCATAAATCCAGTCTCTCTCCTTCCATGTTCTACCAAAGTTACTCTGCCGCCTAATAATTCCCCCCTTCCCGGATTCAAACTGCAAAATTTTCCAATCCACTATTAAGTTGCTCTGACTCCTTGGTTAGCAAAGTACAGACTGATTGATGTATTCTTTTTTTTTTAAACATCTTTATTGGAGTATAATTGCTTTACAATAGTGTGCCATTTTCTGCTTTATTGAAGGAAATTTATTTGACCAGTCTCCTCCCTTGGATTTCATGACTGTTGCCTGCTCTGCTTTTCTCCCATTCTAACCTTTTTATTTATATCTATCCTCTGCCCTATAAGAGAAAGATACCTCTCATCACCCTGCCAAATATTTGCTTCCCACTGAATACCTCATCCCATCATCTACTACTCCCTTGTTGATGCATCAGTGAGACCAATTTCAGAAATGCCCACCTCTGGATAATGTGACAAGAGAAAAGTCAGAGAGAGGCCAGAAAACAGAAAGGAAGAAAGTATAACATCCACTATAGCTTGGAGTTGGGTAATCATTTTAACTTTACAGAAAGCAGGGTTCGTGTGGAAGGATGTGTCGTAGGGCTTGTATAATTAAGATGTGAGACTATAAAGGATCTAGGAATCATTAATATGGTGTTATCTTTACAGGAAATAGAGAATCTTCTTCAAGGTGGTATCTGTGAGTGGGAGAAGAGGATAGGTTGCCATAGGCCAGGTAATGAGCTGGTATAATGTCAAAAGCAAGACCTTACATATTGCAGTGAAAGTTCTAAACCTAAGAAACAAAGGATAATTTCCTTCACCAGAATTTCTCTGCATACATTTGAAATAAATACTTTATTCACTTAAGGCATTTGGGGTAATAAGAAATGGTCAGTAACCTAACTGCTATGGAGAAGCAATTTCTATTATGTGATAGATTCTTTTGCCAAGAATCCAGATACTTTTGAATATAGCACCTTGGACATTATTCAAAAATTAATTATTGAACATTTCCTATGTGCTAGACACTGTATTAAATGCTAGGGATACAACATTGAATGGGAAAAAGTCCCTGCTCATATAGAGCTTATAGTCTAGTAGAAATAATTGTATATTAAACACATAGATAAATAAACAAGATAATAAATGCACAGATTACAATAAGCACTATGAAGAAAAACAACGATGTCGGAAATAGTAATGATGGGGATTTGGGACTGACACTTTAGACAGATTGCCCAGGAAAGCCTTACTCTGAGGAGGTAGATATAAACTTAGACTTGTAGGATAAAAAGGAGCCAACAAAGGTAAATATAGAGGAAGAGGATTCCAAGTATAGGAAACATAAGGGCAAAAGCTTGATGGAAAAAATAGTCTGAAATGTCAGGAGACCAATTTGGCTGAACCATAGTAAATGAGGGAGGGAGTGGGATAAGAAGATGTTTGAAAAGTAGGCCAGGGCCAAGGTCATAGAGGTCTCTATAGGCCTTGGTAAGAGGTTTGGAATTTATTTTGAATGCAATAAGATGCTTTTGAAGTGTGTTAAGCAAGAGGGTGACATCTGCATTACAGCTGCTGTGTTGAGAATGGATTTGGTTGGGGCAGTGGGAAAGTAAAATCAAGAAGTGTTCCAGATGAGAGATAATGATAACAATGGATATAAAGAGAAGTGCAATTTTTAGAACTCTATATTTAGAGGCAGAATTGACAGGCCATACTAATGTGTTGGATGTGGGAGATAAGGAAGAGAGTAATTAAGGATGGCTTTTACATTTTTGGCTTGAGCAAATGAGTGTATACTGGTACCATTTACTGTGATGAGGAAGACTATGAGGAATAGGTTTAAAGTTGAGGATCAAGAGCTCTATTTTGGTTACGTTTTTGTTTGAGATGCCAATGAGATATCTATAATGAGATAACAAGTAGGCAGATAGATATATGAATTTGGATATCAGGGAAAAATCAAACCTGGAGATAGATAGGTAGATAGATAGATAGATAGATAGATAGATAGATAGATAGATAGATATCAATAGATGGAGTTTAAAACTGTGGTGCTAGAAAGCATCAACTATGCAGGGAGGGTGAAGAGAGAAGAGAAGCAGACCCATATGAGTGCCCTAGGGAAAATCAATGTTTAAGGAAGATGAGCCATCAGAGGAGCCTAGGATAAAATGAGTAAAATAGAAAGAAAGCCAAGAGAGTGTAGCATCATGGGAGCTGAAAGAATCAATAGCTAAGAATGGAGTGATCAACATGTAAAAGTTGTTGTGAGGTTTAGTAATTTGAAGATAGAAAAATATCCATTGGATTTCTCAACATGGTTAAGTGGAACAAAGAAATAGCTAGAGAAGGCAGCAAAAGGGGAATGTGGGATAAAGGGAAAATATTTCTGTAACTGAAAGGCACTAGAGCATGCTTGAAGCATGAAGATAATGATCCAGTAGGGGAGAAAATATGGAAGAGGGGCATGGATGGAAAATGAATAAGTCTTTGGTAATGTGAGAAGGGCTAGGATACAAAATATAGCTAGAAAAATTGGCCTTAGATAATATAAGAAATCCTTCCTTCATTGTAATAGGAAGTGTAGCGAGAAAATAGGTCCAATTGTAAGTAGATTTACAGATTTATTGATGCAAAAATAAGGAAGATCCTGTCAGATGGCTTCTATCTTCCTAAACCAACTTCTCTATATCTCCGAGGTCAGAGGTTTTAGAAAATCTGTAGTTGCTCCTGGAACATATGAGTGGTGGCAGGAGGAAATTAGCAGCAGCCAAGAAGAACCTGAAAGTCTTCAGTTTTGAAAGGAAGGCCTTGGGTCTCTATCTGCACAACCTTACTTATATCTTTGTCCAAGAGACTTGCTTCAACTTGAGGGCCCTAGAGGCTCTGTGTGGAGAGGGAGGGTGCAAAAAAGGCCACAGAAAGGGAAAATAAAGGCCTCAAGTGTAAATTTTCTGACTTCATTTTTTTCTAATTCCTGGTTTTGTGACCCATTTCCCTGTGGGAAAGCACCAGCAGAGACTTTGGACATGCCTTTAGGGCTGGCCTTTGGCACTTTCAGGGCTGAGCAGCAGCCATAAAATCCTTTGGTTTTGTTAAAGAATTATTTCAGCAAACACAAAGTCTCCTTCCTAACCAGTCCCAGGGAAATAAATTGTCCAGGCCTCACCCCAAAGCACACTCACGGAATTGTATTGTCCCAGTATACACACAGACACACATGCATACACATAGCTCCAGTTTTCTGACACAAATACACACTCATCCCCACCACCAAGGTCTATACATCTCTAAAATGCACTCATTCTCACACCCTCACAAACACATAACAACCTACACACACATTTACGTCTGTTCATGCTCACATATTCACTCTCTGAATGTATATCTATTCAACATTTATTGGGAGACAACCCTATCCTGTGCCTGACACTGAACTAGAAACTGGACAGAAAGATGAATAAGGTACATTTCAGCCTTTGAGATGCTTGTAGACTGATAAAGTGTGGAGAATAATGAGTATTAAGTTTATAAGATAAATATACAAGTAACTGTAAGACAAAGGTAACATACTAAATGTCCTCTATAGATGCATGAACAAACTTCCCATGGGGCTACAATGCAGCAAGAGACAACTCTTAGCAGAGGATATCGAGAAGAACTTCCTGGAGATCTCATTAGATAATGGCTCTAAAGAAAAAATAGGATTTCATAATTTTTTCTTGTATTCATAACTTATCCCAGCCCTTTGGGGATAAATTTGGGCTGAATGATATGCCTAAGAAATCAAAGACATGGCAGATAAGCTGTTCTTTAATCCCAGTTTTATTGTTTAATAGCTAAATGTCTTTGGTAAGCAAATACCTTCTCCCTGAGGCTCAGTTTTCCTGTCTAGAAAATAGTGGTGGTGTCTTTATGTTACAAGACTGTAATGAAGCTCAGTTGAAATTTTGGATGTTCAGTCACTATGATGAATGTTGTATTAGTCCAGGTAGGTTAATTGCTTTAATAAAAATCTACAACAAATTTTTAAAAGTGTGTTACTTAAAACAGTAATACTTTTTTTCCCCACTTATTTCACAATCCAAAACATGTTAGCAGGGGACTCTGCCCTACACAGTCATTCATAGCTCCAGACTTATTCCATCTTGTACCTCTACACTCCTCTTAGTACTTGGAGTACTCTCCATTCAAGTGATCAATAAGTAAAGTGAGGAATGATTGCACACTAGAGTTTGTTAGGGAAAGTATTCAAAATTATGCACATTACTTCTTATATTCTATTGACCAAACTCAGTCATATAGCTGCATCCAAGGGCAAAGAAGTCTTGGAAATGTAGTCTAGCTTTATGCCCAGGAAAAATATTAAAATATGAATATTCATGAGTACCAATAGTACCAAAAATCTGTGACATCAATGTAGAAAGAAGTCTTTGTTCAATTGTGAGGAATTGTACATATTAGGAGACATCATATTGTTGCTTTTAAATGTGTACCCTACTCTGAGTCCCTATCTTAATCTCCACTGTGTTGGAGACAGGAAAAACTGAACTCACCTAAGTAAAATTTAAGCTGGAGCTTCTCTAGACCTGTGTCCCAAGCTTATCTGATGTTGGGAATCACCTGGTGAACTTGTTAAAGTACAGATTCCTGAATCCAAACCCAAAACCTCTAAATCAGAGTTTCCAGGGAAGAAGTATAGTAATCTGTTATTTAACTAGTGCTCAAAGTAATTTTTATCACAAGGGAAGTTTGAGAAACACGATCCTAGACTAAACCAGTCAATGCGATCTATCACCCATTCTTCTGTGCATTCATTAACTCATTTGTTTATTACTGCTCAAATACCTACTTTGTACTAGCCACTATGCTAGGCTAAGAAGTCAATACAAAAGTAAGGAAACATAGGAGCAAAGGAGTAGAGACAAATTTCTAAGTACATGTAAAAGTAAGAAAACTTGCACACTCTACATATGCACATCATTGGAATTGGTACTCCACATATCCAATTTTGTTTAAGAACAATTTTAGTGTGATAGCCATTCTGTCATAGTTGCCTTCTTGTCTGTCAGCTCCTCAAGGTAAGTGATTACCTCTTATCTCTCCCCAGCCTATTGCAGTCTGAAGTTAATTAAAGAGAATTGTTGACTTGGCTTAGATCGGTTCTGTGACCTTAGATATGTCATTTTACTTCCTCTGAACCTTATTCTGTTCCTCTGGAAAATGGGGGTAATTTTCCTTAGTTCACAGGGTTATTGAAGGATTAAATGAGAGGAAAAACTGTGAAAAGAACTCTCTAAACTGTCAGGCACTTGTTCAAAATGAGAGTTGTTTCTCTGCCTAATTTTGCTTGTGCCTTGTAGGAGTGTGTTCTCTCATGGCCCTGTTTCCCCAGTTAAGGGACAAAAGTTTTGAGGCTTTCGGGCACTGAGCCAAAAGGGTAAAATTAATGCCCCCTGTCACCCTTTCATCCACAGCCTCCGAGATTTATCATGTATCCCATCATTTATCCCATTCCCCTGGGGTTCATTATTACCAGTTCCTGAAGAATGCATTTGAGTCTTTGAGCTTCATGATTTTTGACTCTTGAACCAAACACGACCTCTTTGAGGTTGGAAATCCATTTACTCTTGGCAAAGTCACAACATCTTGTTTCAAAGAAAAGGGGAGTAAAAAAATTCTAGCCCACAAAATCTTAGGGAGTTTTATAACCAAAGCTTATAAGATATTTTTGGAGCTGAATCCACTCTTACAACAGAGCCCTTGGATGATTTAAGTGTAAATGAATCAGAAGGGTCCAGATCAGATTTCCCTTGAAATATACAAAGTTTAGAAATGGAAGGAGCAGCAGCTCAGCCAAGAGCACTCTCTGTTTGGGCAAAGCCTCCAGGGGGGCTGGGATCACACAGTATTTGCAGAGATTTCCCACGAAGACACAGAAGTAGATCCCAAAGAACTGTGCCATTAGGCAGCAGAGGGCTCTAGGCACCTTCCTCGATCCTTGTCCCTATGCCCAGGCCACCCATAGGCCATAAGGGCTCCTGGGTAATGGATGGCTAACCTCCAGGAATGCTTCTATTAATGAGAATCTCTGAACATAGAGAAAAGAGATAATTTGCACTCCCAGCTTAGAGCCCTTTCGTATAATAATAGAGACAAGCAGAATACACAGGATATTCAGCAGGTCCGTGTGCCATGGAAGAGGTCCAGCACAAGCTAATAGCAGCAGCAGGGAAAAGTAAACAGCTTAGAGAAATGGTAAGAGCATTGGAAGAAAGTCAAGAGACTTCCAGATCTGAATTCTTCCACTCTTCTTTCATACTTCTCCAACCCCGATCAATCAAAAACCATCTTGTGGATTGTGATTTATTTACAAATCCATCCCCTCTTTGAAACTCTACCATTGCCTGAGGTTAGGTATTATCATTTCTATCCTGGATTTATTCAACAGCTTCCTATTTGGTCTCCCTGTTTTCAGTCTCTCCCATCCAGTCCATCTTTCACAGTGGAGTCAGAGTAATCTAAGAACACAAATCTGATCATGCCACTGTTCTGCTTAAGATCCATCCATGGCTCCCCATTTCTTATAGGATAAAATTTAAACATGTGTTTTATGTTATAAATATAGAGACATATGTGATCTGAACTTGACTCTACCTTTCCATTCTCATGCACTCTAACTCAAGCTTTGGTTAAAACAGACATCTTAAAGTTTCCTCAATTCCAGTATCTCCAGATCTCTATTCCTTTACATCTGTCTATCTATCTATCATCTATCTATCTATCTATCTATCTATCTATCTATCTATCTATCATCTATCTATCTATCTATATCTATCATCTATCATCTATCTATCCATCCATCAATCATCTATATTAAATCCTTGGTAGACCAGAGTATAAACAATAAGACAAACAAATCTGTTTTTAAAATAATAAATAGCTAACATTAATTGAAAGATTATTATGTGTTAGATGTCATTCTAAATATTTCACATATATTAAATCTTTTACTCTCCCACCAATCTCATGAGATATATTCTATTATTATTATCCATATTTTACATAGGAGGGAACTGAAACACAGGGAGGTTCAGTAGTTTGCTTTCAGATTCACAGCTAGGAAGTAGCAAAGGCAAAATATGAATGCAGCTATGCCCTAGAGCTGCAGTTTCAGTCCATACATCATATAACTGCATTTCCTGACATATCCTTTAACACTTGTGCCTTCACGTATGCTATCATCTATTCTTGAAGACATCCACCTCCCTTTTTCTAAATCAAAAGCTCACACTTATTCTTCACGACTCAAACCAAAGATGTCCCCCTCACTGAAGCCTTTTCTGACTTATCCTCCTTATTCCCTCTCTGACTCTGTAAGACTAAGATTATGAAAGACTAAGAGTCTCTGTAAGCCCATGTTACTTTGTTCATGATTTTGATAAATTACTTATTGTGCTGTATGAGAGAAAATTATTTGTTTGCTTGAGTCTCCCACTAGCTGATGAGCTTCCTGAGGATAAGAATCAGGTTTTATTCATCTTTGTATTTCCAGCACTTAACCCATCACTGGTACAGACTGGGATATCAGTAAATGTTGTTGATTATTCTGCCATGTGATTTTGGGGGGGGCAATTTTTTGTTGGGTAAAAATTTCCCATGCATTGTATGACTATTTAACCTCGCTGGCCCCCATCTACTAAATACCAGAGGTATTCTTAAGTTATTAAGTCATCAAACCCACATCTCTAGAAGTCCTTTAAGAACACTGGTTGAGAACCACTGGGAAAACCTCTTAGGAAACTGGGAACTGTAGTGGATAGAGCACAGGCTTTGGGATCAGGTAGCCCTGTATTTGAATTCATCCATTTACTTGGCTTTGTGACTCAAAGAAAGTTACTTATTCTCGCCGAACTTCAGTTATTCACCTGTGAAAGGGAGTTAATAACATATTGCTTCAAATGTTAGAATATTTTAAAGCTTCTGAAATTGGAAAACATCCTAAAATCTATATGCATATTTACTGTGGGAGTCTGTCCTTCCTTCTTGCCTTCCTACCTTTTTTATTCTCTCTTTTCCTAAAAAAAACTTATGAAATTAATTTTTCAATCTGTAGCATCTAATATATATATATATATATTTAGACACTGTTGAAAGTGCTTTATATGTTTTTTAAATTAATTTATTTATTTATATTTATCTTCTTGGCTGTGTTAGGTCTTCGTTTCTGTGTGAGGGCTTTCTCTAATTGCGGCAAGCGGGGGTCACTCTTCATCGCGGTGCATGGGCCTCTCACTCTTGCGGCCTCTCTTGTTGCGGAGCACAGGCTCCAGACGCACAGGCTCAGTAGTTGTGGCTCACGGGCCTAGTTGCTCCATGGCATGTCGGATCTTCCCAGACCAGGGCTCGAACCCCTGTCCCCTGCATTGGCAGGCAGATTCTCAACCACTGCACCACCAGGGAAGCCCTAATATATATTTTTTAATTATGACAATGCCTACTTCATAAGATTGTTGCAAGTGTTAAATAAGATTTTTATATAAAGGTCAACAAAACAGGAGGTGCTCAATAAATAGGAGATGGTGAAATCAGGATGAAAAGGAAGATGTTCATGAATTTATAAATATTTATATAAATGTAAATGTTCTCCATCTTTTTGGGCCTTCTAGACTGTAATGATTTCTCTCTCAGCCTAGGAAAAGGGGAGGTATGCAATCTGTTCCAAATGTGGCATTAAGTCATTCCCAGTGTTCCCAGAGAGAAGAGTCTTGGATTTGTTAATGAATTCATTCATTCATTCAAACTTATGAGTCTTGGGTATATGCTACATACTGTTTTAGGCATTGGAGATACAAAAGTGAAGGAAAAGACAAAAATCTCTTCATTCATGGAGCTGAACTTCTTGTAAAGTAGACAATAAAATAAGAAATGTGGATAGAATGTGCTAGGGGTGCAGGGGATCAATTTTAAAGTAAATAGTCAGACATCACTGAGTAGGTGACGTTTGAGTAAAGACCAAGTGGAATTTTGAAAGAAGAATACTCCAAGCAGAAGGAACTGTGAGTGCCAAAGCCCAAAAACATGAGCATGCCTGATGTATTTGAGGAACAGCAAGAAAGCCAGTGTGGCTGGAGCAAAGACAGTGACAGAAACAGTGGTAAAAAAAATTAGCTTAGACAGAGAATGAGGCAGGGATTCAAGGTTGTGTGGGGCTTTGCAAATCAAATGGTGCTATAATTTTTGTTTCACTAATCAAATATACTTTATACAATTAATGAGGAGAAAGATAGTCTATTGCCTGTACTCATTTATGTTCCTTTTTGCTATTTCTTCCTCCCTGATGAAATGAGATTCCTTCTTTTATCATTTATCACTACTTTTCTTTTTGAAGAACTTCCTTTGGGCATTGTTTAAGGGTGGGTCTACTAGCAACAAACTCTTTTTAGTCTTCCCTTGTCTGAAAATGTCTTTATTCCTAAAGAAGAGTTTTACAAGATATAGAATTTGCTGCTGACTATTCTTTTCCTTTGCAACTTATGTCACATTCTTCTGGTTTACATGGTTTCTAATGAGATATCTCATCATTCTAATAGATGCTCCCCTATATGTCAGACGTTGTTTCTCTTACTGACTTCAAGATCTTCTCTTTGCCTTTATTTTTTGAAAGTTTAATTATGTTGTGCCTTGCAATACATTTCTTTGGGTTTATCCTCTTTGGGAGTAGAATCTCTTGAATCTTATGGTCTTTTCATCAATTTTCAGACATTATTTCTTTGAATACTCTTTCAGTCCTTTTCTTTTTTCCTTTCTTTCTAGGGCTCTGATTATAAAAATGTTGGATCTTTTGTTATTATCCCACAGGTTCCTTAGGCTCTGTTCAATTTTTTTCCATCTATTTTTCTCTTTGTTGATCAGATTGGGTAAATTCTATTGATATGCCCTCAAGTTCACTGATTCTATTCACTGTTATCTCCATTCTACCTTGAGCCCACCCAATGCGTTTTTAATTTCTGTTATTGTATCTTTCAGTTCTACAATTTCCATTTGATTTTTTATAATTTCAGTTTCTTTGCTGAGAATTTCTATTTTTTCATGTCTTTCAGGAACTTTTATAATTGATCATTGAAGTGTTTTAATGACAGCTGCTTTAAAATCCTTGCAGCATAGTTCCAATATCTGATTCAACTTGGTATTGGTGTCTGTTGATTCTTTTCTCATTCAAATTGTGATTTTCCTGGTTCTTGATATGGCAAGTAATTTTTTATTGTATCCTCTAGATTTGGGGTATTACACTAGGAGAATACTCATCCTATGTTTTTTTGTTTGCTTTTGCCGACTGTCATTCTGCTTAGGTTTAGCTTGTAGGCCTTGGCCTACTTTTGTCTTTTGTGGCTCTGGTTCCAGTGACAATTTAATTTTTAGTACCTTTGTGGTGTTATTTTGGTCTACTTGACTTATCTGGTGCTGCTGACATTCCCACTAATTTCTGTTGGTGCTGCCTGAAGGGCAGAAGATGTTTCCCTGGGCCAAGTCACCTATTACATCTAGGTTGAGAGAAGGGACTCTGTTGCTTACTAGAAAGGAGAGCATTTCCCAGGTTAAACCACTTGTGGTGAGACACCTCTTGCCAGTGTCATCAGCTGCTTAGTGTCTCTTGGTGGCAGAAGGGAAATTTGAGGCCCAGCACAGAAGGAAAGTTTTTCCTCTATCTACTTATCACTAGTGAGGGTCCTAATTAATCTCCCTTGCTGGTGTTGCCAGGCTCCCTAAGTATTACCAGTGGACTTCTGTTTGATCTGAGAGAAAAATAAGCATATCTGAGCCATCATCTTGCTATATTTGGGTTGGGAAACAGTTGGCCTGTGTTTCATTCTTCTTTTGGATAAGGGGAGAATCATAAGACACCATGCTACTATGTTGTTTCTCTCATTTTAAGGCCCCTAACCAGTTTTCCTTCCTCTTTCACCTTTTATAGTTCTCTTTTGGTTGCCTCTTTCATTATTTCCAGGATTTAAAACTGTCCTTAACTAAGAAGGTAAGGAAAACTGGCCCAAGCCTTCTTGTCTTCTGGATTCTGTATGAAGACTAAAATCATAAAAGAACAAGAGTAGAAGAATAGAGATTAATAAGGAAACTATTACATAAATTCAGGTGGAAAATGATGGCAGCTTAGACCAAGGTGATACCAATGATAGTGGTGAGAAATGGTCAGATTCTAGATATATTTTGGAAGAGACGTAAATAGAACTTGCTGGTAGATATGATGTGGTGGTGTGAGAGGAGTCATAACTTCAAGGTTTTTGTCCTGAGCAACTAGAGGGTTGTAGTTACTGAGATGAAGAAATTTGGGGTGGGAACAACGTTGGGTGGAGATTTGGAGTTCAACTTAGAACATAGCGAGTGAGAGATGTTTATTGTACATCTAAGTTAAGGTGTAAAGTAGATGGTTATATACACAAGTCTAGAGTTCTGTGAAGAGGTGCTGCACAGAGGTAAGTTTTAGGAGTTGTTAGCATGTGGCATATGGCACACAAAAGCACATGATTTTTCTCATTGACCACCATTACATTTTCAGGGAAAATTTCATGGAATTCATTATATTTCTACCATACTAGAGCTCAAGTTAAAAATCCCAGCTTTCCCTCTAAACACATGTTGTCTTTTTTTATGCTCTAATGGATGTTTTAGAGATTTTTGTTGTTGTTGTTGTTAGCAAGGCATAGAGAGAAGCTTGCTTTGCTTCATGTAATGGAAAGTTCTTTTAAGGCTATATGAAGAAATAAATTAGAATAGAAACCACTGGGTTATGCAGAATAGAAGGTGACTCAGTGATGTATACTGTTGACTTTCCAAAGCAGGTAGCTCTTGTTCTTGATCTTGTATTTTACTATGCGGTAACGCTCTGGTCTTGGTGCTATTGCCTAACTGACCTTTCATATGTCTTGGATTTAGACATTCCAAAGAACAGGATCTCAGGAGGTACAAACCAGGTTTAGAATACCTGGATTAGACAGAGTTCTTCTGTCAGAGTATGTCATTTGCGATGAATAGCACATGGATAATTGCCTTTGCCTCAGGTGGCTCCAAATCTGGATCTAATTAGCTGTGGGCATAATGCCAGGATTTTCTGAACACAAATTATGGTGAAATATTTTAGACCACCGTTTCCAAAAGGAGACCTCAGCCAAGGAAGATATTCTTAGAAAAGTACTGCTATGGGCAAAGCAAAACCAAATATGACATGTTCATTAGAGTAGACACTTAATCAGTTACTTATCTATATCTTTATTCCAATTTCTTTTACTTCTCTCTCACATCACCCCCACTTCCTCTACTTCAACCTTCCTTTCTTTTTTACTCCACTTTAATTGACCTTGATACAGAATTTAAGTATATTTGAAGTGTTTGCTCTAGTTATTAAAAAAGGTGGATTTTTTTTCCATTCAAAATCCTCTTAACATGGAGGTGGCCAAGATGCCATCATAGGAAGACTCTGAACTCACCTCCTCCCATGAGCAAAAGAAAATTTCAACTATTTACAGAACAATTATTTATAAGAATGACCTGAAGACTAGCATAATATTTTCCACAACAAAAGATATAAATAAGAAACCATGGGGCTTCCCTGTTGGCGCAGTGGTTGAGAGTCTGCCTGCTAATGCAGGAGACGCGGGTTCGAGCCCTGGTCTGGGAAGATCCCACATGCCGCGGAGCAACTGGGCCCGTGAGCCACAAGTACTGAGCCTGCGCGTCTGGAGCCTGTGCTCCGCAACAAGAGAGGCCGTGATAGTGAGAGGCCCGCACACCGCGATGAAGAGTGGCCCCCGCTTGCCGCAACTAGAGAAAGCCCTAGTGCAGAAACGAAGACCCAACATAGCAATCAATCAATCAATAAATAAAATTAAAAAATATATATATATATATATATATATATATATAAATAAAGAAACCATGAGATAGGAAGGAGAGACAGAGATGCAGTATATTCAATACCAACACCCCCCCCCAGAGTTGGACATCCACAAAAGGGAGAATGTTTGCAAAGACAGAGGTTCTCCCCAAGAATGAAGGGAACTGAGGCCCTCATTGGGCTCCCCAGTCCAGGGGTACTGAACCAGTAAGACAAACAGCCACAACATCTGGATTTGAAGGCCAGCTGACCTTGTGTACAGGAGAGCTGGTGGGCTGTCAGAAACAGAGACTCTGTTCTTAAAGGACATGCAAAAAATGCCACATGCTCCAAATCCCAGACTAGAGGCTTATCTGCCCAATAGTGGTCCATCACAAGTTGCAGAACACAGTGGGTTATGCAGCCAGCTGCTCCAGGACTTGGAACTGTCCACCAGTGGGCTGGAAACAACTCTGAGCCCCCTGGGCCATGCAGCCAACTACACTGGGACCTGGCTCATACAAGTGGACCAGAGACACAGTATGAGCCAGATCCTGCAGCCAACTGGGTGGGGCCAGTTCCACCTACCAGCACTTTCACAATAGTTGGCCCCACTACAACAGAAGGGCCGATACAGCCCACATAGGTGGCACCCCTAAAACGTATAGCTCTGGTGGCTGTAAATGAGTGTTCTTCTGAGACCCATAAGATATCTTTTACATAATGCCACTTCTCCAATATGGGGAGACATAAGCAACCTACCTAATACATAGAAAAACACAGAGTATAGGGCAAAAGGAGGAGACAGAGGAATATGTTCCAACAAAGAAAAAAATATAAAACCCCAGAAGAAGAACTAAGGGAAGTGGAGATAAGCAATGTACCCAATGAAGAGTTCAAAGCAATTATCATAAAGCTACTCAGTGAATTTGAGAGAAAAATGGATGAAAACAGAGAGAACTTTAACCAAGAGTTAGAAAATATAAAGAATAACCAAACAAGACTGAAGAATAAAATAACTGAAACTATTTGTAAATAGAGAATCAACCGTAGATTATGTAAATAGAGCAACGGATCAGTGAACTGGAAGACAGAGTAGTGGAAATTCACCCAAGCTGAAAAGAAAAAAAAAAAATAGCAAAAATGAGGCTAGTTTAAGAGAGATCTGAGACAATGTCAAGTCTAATAACATTCACATTATAGGGGTTCCAATAAGAGAAGAAAAGGGGAGAGAACACTTTTGAAGAAATAATAGTTGAAAACTTCCTTAACATGGGAATGGAAACAGACATCCAAGTCCAGGAAGCATAGACTCCTAACAAGATCAACCCAAGTAAGTCCATAACAAGACACATCTTAAAAGCAGCAAGGGAGGGCTTCCCTGGTGGTGCAGTGGTTGAGAATCTGCCTGCCAATGCAGGGGACACGGGTTCGAGCCCTGGTCTGGGAAGATCCCACATGCCACGGAGCAACTAGGCCCGTGAGCCACAATTACTGAGCCTGTGCATCTGGAGCCTGTGCTCCACAACAAGAGAGGCCGTGATAATGAGAGGCCCACGCACCGTGATGAAGAGTGGACCCCACTTGCCACAACTAGAGAAAGCCCTCGCACAGAAACAAAGACCCAACACAGCCATAAATAAAATAAATAAATATATTTTTAAAAAACCACCTCTTTTAAAATAAATAAATAAATAAATAAATAAATAAATAAATAAATAAATAAATAAAAATAAAAAGCAGCAAGGGAGAGGACTTGAAACAAGATGGCAGAGTAGGAAGACATGGAACTTACCTTCCCTATGAACACATCAAAAATACATCTACATGTGGAATAATTCTCACTAAAAACCAAAACTGGAGACTGGTAGAAAGACTCCTCTACAACCAAATCTGTAAGAAAGATTCTCACAGCATTGGGTACAAAGGGAAGAGAAGCAATCAAGTCCAGACCTGTGCCCCTGGGAGGGAACTCTTAGGAAAAGAGAGATTACACAAGTAAACCTTCCCTGAGAAGTGAGCAATTTGCGTCTTATGTTGGGCGCCCCAGCCCTGGGATACAATAAGGGAACATGAACTCCCTTGGCTGGTTGCAGGGCTGGTGGGACAACATGAGGGCTGTGGGAAGCCTGCACTCCATTTGTGAAGAGAGCATAAATGCTTTCTTGCTCCTGAAGCAGAGCAGAGAGAGTAGATTGCTAGCTTACTGGTTACAGCTAGCTTACTGGTTTCCTGTGACCATACGGGCACACGCCACACCCTGAGCCAAGAAAAAACTCCAGCATAACTTGCCTAGCACTGAAGCTCCACCCAGGAGCAAGGACTGACTTGACCAAGGAAAAAGCTTGACCATGAGATGCTGTGGTGGCTCAAACTCTAAGAAGTGCCTAAGCAAAGAGGGGGCAGCCATTACTGGCAAGTGCACAGGCAGCGTATCAGAGGCAGAACAGATTTCAGATGGCAACCAGAATGTCATGATCCTCACTGAAAACACACACCAGCCTTTCTTGCTCCAGTGTTTCTGCTCTCTGGGGAGAGTGCCAGTGCTGAGAGGAGGAAAGGCACACACTTAACGGGAACTGAGCCAGCTCAGACTCGAACTTCAGGACCCTGCTCCAGCAACTTGGGACCTGACCCAGTTCCCAATAGGTGGTGATAATCATTGAACAGAGAGGAAGCTCCATTCACACGGGGCTCCAGCCCTTGCCCCTCCATCTCCAGTCCCACCTCCTACAAAGGTGATAATTGCCAGCACTAACCTGAGGAAAGGTGTGCCTTGTGTTCACATCAAATTCAGCTACACCACAAAATGCACTGGGCAAAGGCAGACTGTATAAGGATGCTCTCACAAAAGGACATCCCTTGAAGACTGCCATAGGTAACTCTTTCACCTAATTTCATAGAGATGGAGAAAGATAAGAAAAGTGAGAAGACAGAAGAATTTGTCTCAATTGAAAGAGAAAGAGAAAACCCCTGAAAAACTTTTAATAAAGAAATGAAAAAGGAAACAAGAAACTACCTTGACAACAATGAAAATGGAAACACAACTTTCCAAAATCTATGGGGTGCAGCAAAAGTAATAAGAAAGTTTATAGTGACACAAGAATACCTCAAGAAACAAGAAAAATCTCAAGTAGACAATGTAACCATCCATCTAGAGGACTTAGAAAAAGAAGAACAAAGCCCAAAGTCAGTAGACTGAAGGAAACCAATAAAGATCAGAGAGGAAATGAATAAAATAAAGATAAAGAAACAATAGAAAAAAACAATGAATCCAAGAGCTGGGCTTTCTGGTTTTTTGGGGGTTTTTTAAGATAAACTAAATTGATAAATCTTTAGCCAGGCTCATCATGCAGAAAAGAGAGAGGACCCATAAAATCAAAATAAGAAATGAAAGAGGATAAATAGCAACTGATATCAAAGAGAAAAGTCAGATCATAATAGAATGAAGAGGAGGGGGAACTGAATGCTGTGCACACCAACCCAGGCCCAGATGATTTATTGGACACTGGACTTGAGAGGGTACAATCAGGAATCAGCTTCATTATTTTTTCAAGCACTGCCTTCAACTAGACTCTTTGGATCAACTTACCCAATTCAGAAGACTTCTCCAGCAAATCTCAAACACTTTCAGATTAGTTCTTAAAAGGGGAGACAAGAGGGTGGAGTAGGATATTGAGCTCAACTCCTCTCATGTGAACACAAAAATCAAAACTAACCACTGAACAACCAATGAGAAAAAACAATGGAACCTACCAAAAAGATATTCTACATCCAAAGACATGAAGACATCCAAAGAGACAGTAGAAGGGGCACACTATGATATAATCAAATCCCATCCCCCACCCCCAGGGTGGGTGACCTACAAACTGGAGAACACTTATATTGCAGAAGTTCTCCCACAAGAGTGAGAGTTCTGAACCCCATGTCAGGCTCCCCAGCCTGGGGGCCTTGCATCGGGAGGAGGAGCCCCCAGAGCATTTGACTTTGAATGCTAGCAACGATTGAGTGCAGGAACTCCACAGAACTGGGGAAAACAGAGACTCCCCACTTGGAGGCTTCACACGAGGTCTCATGCACACTGGTATCCAGGGCAAAAGCAGTGATTTCATAGGAGACTGAGTCAGAACTACCTGCTGGTCTTAGAGGGTCTCCTGGAAAGAAAGGGGATGGCTGTGGCTCTCTCTGTGATCATAAAAGATGGTGGTGGAAATATCAGGGAATGTTAATCTACTTGAACTCATGTTGGAGGCAGATATCTTGCTTGAGTAATTAGCCCCAAGACCTGGCACCAATCAAGAGTCTGTAGGTTCCAGTGCTGGGATGCTGCAGGCCGAACAACCAACAAAACTGAAAAACAAACTCACCTATCAGCAGATAGCAGACAGGCTGCCTAATGACTCCTGAGCCTACAGCCCACTGGAGACACACCACTCGACATAGCCCTACCCACCAGGGGGCCAAGACTCAGCTCCACCCACCAGTGGACAGGCACTGGATTCTCCCACCAGGAAACCTGCACAAGCCTCTAGACTAGCCTCCTCCACCTGGGGGCAGACACCAGAAGCAAGAAAACTACAATCTGGGAGCCTGTGGAACCAAGACTGGAAATAAAACCTACCCTGGGACCAGCTGATGCCTGGCCCTTGGGTGAAGAGAGAAAAGTGTACTGCTTAGACACATAGGACATCCCATACAGAGGACCAGTTCTCAAAGGTCAAAAAACATAACTAACTTTCCACATGCATAAAAATAGAAATAAAAACTTAGAAAAAATGAGAGGGCAGAGGAATATGTGATAGAGGAAGGAACAAGATGAAACATGAGAAAAACAACAAAGTGATGTGGAGATAGGCAATCTACCCAAGAAAAAGTTCACAGTAATGATTGTAAAGATAATCTAAGAACTCAGGAAAAGAATGGATGCACAGAGTGAGAAGTTATAAGAACTTTCTAACAAAGAATTAGAAAATATAAAGAAAAATCAAACAGAATTGAAGAATACAGTAACTGAAATTTTAAAATTACAATAGAAGAAATCAATAGCAGAATAAATGAGGCAGAAGAATGGATAAGTGAGCTTGAAAACAGAGTGGTGGAAATCACTGCCATGGAACACAATAGAAAAAAAAAAAGAATGAAAAGAAATGAAGACAGTTTAAAAGACATCTGGGACAATGTCAAATGCACCAACATTCTCAGTATAGGAGTCCCAGAAGAGAAGAAACAAAGAAAGGACCTGAGAAAATATTTGAAGACAGAATAGTTGAAAACTTCCCTAATATGGGAAAGGAAACAGTCACCTACATCCAGGCAGTGCAGAGTCCCACACAGGACTAACCCAAGGAGGAACATGCTGAGACTCATAGATATCAAACTGACAAAAATTGAAGACAAAGAGAAAATATTAAAAGCAACAGGGAAAAGCAACAAATGACATAAAAGGGAACTTCCATGAGGCTGTCAGTTGATTTTTCAGCAGAAATTCTGCACATCAGAAGGGAGTGGCACAATATACTTAAGGTGATGAAAGGGAAAAAGCTAAAACAAAGAATACGCTACCCAGCACATTCAGATTTGACAGAAAAAAAGCAAAAGCTTTACAGACAAGCAAAAGCTAAGGGAATTCAGCACCACCAAACCAGCTTTACAACAAATGCTAAAAGAGTTTCTCTAGGCTGAAAAGAAAAGGCTTCAACTACAAAGAGTCAAATAATGAAATGGGAAAGCTCACAAGTAAAAGCAAACATACAGTAAAGGTAGGAAATCATCAAAAAATAAATATGATATCTAAAAAAGTAATCATGAGTGGACGAGAGTACAAACGCAGCATACTTAAAGTGCATATCAAATTAAGATATCAGCAAATTTTTACAAATCATGTATATATATATAGACTGATAAATAAAAACCTCTTGATAACTGCAAATCGAAAATCTATAACAGATATATGCACATAAAAGAAAAAGGAATCCAAACAGGATTCTAAAGACAGTTATCAAATCACAAGACAAAAGAACAGAAGAGGAAAGTAAGAAAAAAGATCTACAAAAACAAATCCAAAACAATTAACAAAATTGCAATAAGAACATATATATATTGATAATTACCTTAAATGTGAATGGATTGGAGGAGGGGGGTTGTGGTTGTGGGATGAATTGGAAGATTGGGATTGACATATATGCACTAATATGTTTAAAATAGATAACTAATAAGAATCTGCTGTATAAAAAAATTAAATTAAAAAAAAAAGAGCCCAGAACATGAAAAAAAAATGTGAATGGATTAAATGCTCCAACCAAAAGACATGGACTGACTGAATAGATACCAAAAAAAGACCTGTATATATGCTGCCTACAGGAGATCCACTTCAGATCTAGACACATATAGACTGAAAGTGAGGGGATGGGAAAATGTATTCCATGCATATGGAAATCAACAGAAAGCTGAAGTAGCAATACTCATAGCAGACAAAATAGACTTTCAAATAAATACTGTTACAAGAGACAAAGAAGGATACTACATAATGATCAAGGGATCAATCCAAGAAGATATAACAATAGTAAATATATATGCACCCAATATAGGACCAACTCAATATACAAGGCAAATGCTATTGATGTGAAAGGAGAAATTGACAGTGACAAAATAATAGTTGCGGACTTAAACACCTCACTTACATCAATGAACAGATCATCTAGACAAAGAATCAATAAGAAAACACAGGCCTTAAATGATACATTAGACTACATGGATTTAATTGATATTTATAGAGCATTCCATCCAAAAGCAGCAGAATACACATTCTTTTCAAGTGCACATGGAACATTCTCCAGGATAGATCACATGCTGGGCCAGAAAGCAAGCCTCAGTAAATCTAAGAAAATTGAAATAATTTCAAGCATCTATTGTGATAGCAATGCTATGAGATTAGAAATTAACTACAAGAAAAAACTACAAAAACACAAAAATGTGGATACTAAACAACATGCTACTAAATAACCAATGGATCAGTGAAGAAATCAAAGAGGAAATCAAAAAATACTTAGAGACAAATGAAAATGAAAACACGACTATCTAATACCTATGGGATGCAGCAAAAGCTGTTTTAAGAGGGATGTTTACAGCAATACAAGCTTTCTCAGGAAACAAGAAAAATCTCAAATAAACAACCTAACCTTACACCTAAAACAACTAAAGAAAGAAGAACAAACAAAACACGTGGTAGAAGAAAAGAAACCATAAAGATCAGAGCAGAAATAAATGAAATAGAGGCCAAGAAAATGATAGAAAATATCAATAAAACTAAGAGATATTTGAAAAGTTAAACAAAGTTGATAAGCCTTTAGTCAGATTCATACAGGAAAAAAGGGAGACAACCCAAATCAATAAAATTAGAAATGAAAAGGAGACATTACAAAAGACAACACAGAAATACAAAGGACCATAAGACACAACTACAAGTAATTATATGCCAAAAAAACGGACAACCTGGAAGAAATAGACAAATTTTTAGAAAGGTACAGTCTCCCAAGACTGAACAAGGAAGAAATAGAAAATATGAAGAAACAAATTACAAGTACTGAAATTGAACCTGTGACTTAAAAACTCCCAATAAACAAAAGTCCAGGACCAGGGGGCTTCACAGGCAAATTCTACCAAATATTTAGAGAAGAATTAACACTTATCTTTCTGAATTATTCCAAAAAATTATAGATGAAGGAATATTTCCAAACACATTCTATTAGGCCACTGTTACTCTGATACAAAACCCAGACAAAGATATCACACACAAAAAAATTTACAGGCCAATATCTCAGATGAAAATAGATGCAAAAATCCTCAACAAAATACTAACAAACTGGATCCAACAATACATTAAAAGGATCATACACCATGATCAAATGGTTTATACCAGAGATGCAAGAATTTTTCAATATATGCAATCAATCAGTGTGATACACCACATTAACAAATTGAAGAATAAAAACCACATGATCATCTCAATAGATGCAGAAAAAGCTTTTGATAAAATTCAACTTAGATTTATGATAAAAAATCTCCAAAAAGTGGGCATACAGGGAACCTAACTCAACATAATAAAGGCAATAGATGACAAGCTCACAGGTAATAACAAAATCAACAATGAAAAGCTGAAAGCATTTCCTCTAAGATCAGAAAGAATACAAGGATGTCCACTCTCACCTGTTTTGTCCAACACAGTTTTGGGAGTCATAGTCACAGCAATCAAAGAAGAAAAAGAAATTAAAAGAATATATATATGTATTCCTTTGGAAAAGAAGAACTAAAACTGTCAGTGTTTGCAGAAGACATGATATTCTATGTAGAAAATCCTAAAGACACTACCAGAAAACTACCAGAGCTCATCAATGAATTCAGTAAAGTTGCAGGATACAAAGTTAATACACAGAAATCTTTTGCATTTCTATACACTAACAATGAAAGATCAGAAAGAGAAATTAAGGAAACAATCCCATTTACCATTGCATCAAAAAGAATAAAATACCTAGCAATAAACCTACTTAAGGAGATGACAGACCTGTACTCCAAAAACTATAAGAAGCTGATGACAGAAATCAAAAACAGAAGGAAAAAATATACCATGTTCTTGGATTGGAGGAATCAATATTGTCAAAATGACTATACTACCCAAGGCAATCTACAGATTCAGTACAATCCCTATCAAATTACCAATGACATTTTTCACAAACTAGAACAATTTTTTAAAATTTTATATGGAAAGGCAAAAGACCCTGAATAGCCAAAGCAATCATGAGAAAGAAAAATGGAGTTGGAGGAGTCAGGCCCCCTGACTTTAGAATATACTACAAAGCTACAGTAATCAAAACCGTATGTTACTGACACAAAAACAGACACACAGATCAATGGAAGAAGATTGAAAGCCCAGAAAGAAACCCATGCACGTATGGTCAATTAATCTATAACAAAGGAGGCAAGATTATACAATGGAGAAAAGACAGTCTCTTGCAGGGAAAACTGAACAGCTACATGTAAAAGAATAAAAGTAGAACATTCTCTAACACCATACACAAAAATAAACTCAAAATGGATTACATATCTAAATGTAAAACCAGATACTATAAAAACTCCTAGAGGAAATCATATCCAGAACACATTTTGACATAAATCACAGTAATATCTTGTCTGTTCCATCTTCTAATGTTAGTGAAATCAAATATAAACAAATGGTACCTAATTAAACTTAAAATCTTTGCATAGCAAAGGAAACCATAAATGAAACAAAAATACAATCTACAGAATGGGAGAAAATATCAGCAAACAATGCAATTGACAAGGGATTAATCTCAAAAATATACAAAGACCTCATACAGCTCAATACTGAAAAAACAAAGAACCCAATCAAAGAATGAGCAGAAGGTCTAAATAGAGCTTTTTCCAAAGAAGACATACAGATGGCCAAAAGGCACATGAAAAGATGCTCAACAATGTTAATTATCAGAGAAATGCAACTCAAAACCACAATGAGGTGTCATCTCACACTGGTGTGAATGGCCATCATGAAAAAGTCTACAAATAATAAATGCTGTAGAGGGTGTGGAGAAAAAAGTTACCCTCCTACATTGTTTGTGGGAATGTAAATTGATCCAGCCATTACAGAAAGCAGTATGGAGCTTCCTTAAAAACACTAAAAATAGAACTACCATATGGTCCTGCAATCCCATTCCTGGACATATAGTTGGAGAAAACCATAATTTGAAAAGATAAATGCACCCCAATGTTCACTACAACACTATTTACAATAGCCAAGACATGGAAGCACCCTAAATATTCATTGACAGATGAATGGATAAAGATTATACACACACACACACACACACACACACACACACACACACACACAATGGAATATTACTCACCCATAAAAAAGAATGAAATAATACAATTTACAGCAACATGGATAGACCTAGGGATTATCATACTAACTGAAGTAAGCCAAACAGAGAAAGACAAATTTTGTATGTTATTTATATGTGGAATCTAAAAAAAAATGATACACATGAACTTAACTTACATACAAAACAGAAATAGACGCACAGACATAGAAAACAAACTTGTAGTTTTCCAAGGGGAATGGGAGGGAGGGATAAATTAGGAGTTTGGGATTAACATAAACACACGGCTATATATAAAATAGTCATACTGTGTAGCACAGGGAACTGTACTCAATATTCTGTAGTAAACAATAAGGGAAAAAATCTGAAAAAGCATAGATACATATATATGTATAACTTAATCACTTTGTTGTTCATCTGAAACTAACACACGTTGTAAATAAACCATGCTTCAATTTTAAAAATTCACAGTAGACTATTTTGAACAGTTATATACCAAAAAATTGGATAACCTAGAACAAATGACAAATGTCTAGAAACATATAACTCTCAAGACTGAATCAAGAAGAAAGAGGCGATCTGAACAGAATGATCACTAGAAGTGAAAATGAATTTGTATTAAAATTCCCAGCAAACATAATCCAGGACGAAATGGCTTCACAGGGGAATTCTACTAATCATTAAAGAAGATCTAATACCTATTATCTTCAAACTTTTCCCCAAAACTGGTGAGGATGGAAGACTTCCAAACTCATTCTAGTAAACCACAATTACCGTGAAACCAAATCAGACGAAGACCCTACAAAAAAAGAATTACAGGCCAATATCTTTCATGAATATAAATGCAAATATACTCAACAAATTTTAGCAAATCAAGTCAAACAACATATATAAAGGATGATATGCTATGATCAAGTTGGATTTATTCCAGGGTTACAAGGATGGTTCAACATTTGCAAATTAATCATTGCAATACACCACATTAACAAAAAGAAGGATAAAAATCACAATCTTCTTAACTGATACAGAAACAGCACTTTACAAAAGTCAATGTCCATTTATAATAAAATCTCTCATCAAAGTGGGTATGAGGGAACACAATTCAACAAAATAAAGTCCATTTGTGACAAACCCACAGTTAATGTCAAAGTCAACAGCGAAAAGCTGAAAGCGTTCCCATTAAATTTAGGAACAAAACAGGATGCCCACTCTGACCACTTCTATTTAACATATATTGAAAATTCTACCCACAGAAATCAGACAAGAAAAATAAAAAGCATCCAAATTGGAAGGCAAGTGGACTTCCCTGGTGGTCCAGTGGTTGAGACTCTACACTTCCAGTGCAGGGAGTGTGGGTTCAATCCCTGGTTGGGGAACTAAGATCCTGCATGCTACATGGCATGGCTTAAATAAATAAATAAATAAATAAATAAATAAATAAATAAATAAATAAAATTTTAAAATGGCTTTATAAAAAGAAAAAAAGAGGTGTATGTTAGGGTGAAGATTTAATAAAATTAATAATTTTAAATAAAGAAATAAAACAGTGACTATTTGTACATGACATGACTCTTCATATAGAAAATCCTAAAATCCCCCCTAAAAACTATTAGAAGTAGTAAATGAATTCAGTAAAGTTGTAGGATGCAGGATTATTACACAGAAACCTGATGCTTTTCTATAAACTAATAATGATCTGTCAGAAAGATAAATTAAGGAAACAATCCCATTTACAATCACATCAAAAGAATAAAATAGCTAAGAATATACTTAACAAAGTAGGTAAAATATCAACACTCTGAAAACTATAAAACACTGATGAAGTAATTTGAAAATGATACAAAGAAATGGAAGGAAATTCCATATCCTTGGACTGGGAGAATTAATATATTTTAAATGGCCATACAAATGGAATCACAAAATAACCTGAACTTCCAAAGAAATCTTGAGAAAAAACAAAGTTTGTGGTCTCATGCTCCCTGACTTCAGACTATACTACAAAGTTACAGTAATCAAAACAGCAGGGGACTGGCACAAAAACAGACACATAGATCAATAGAACAGAACAGAGAACCAACAAACAAACCCACATGCTTATGATCAATTAATCCATGACAAAGGAGGCAAGAATGCACAATAGAGAAAAGGCAAGCTCTTCAATGAATAAACCTGAGAAAACTGACAGCTACATGTCAAAGAATGAGATTAGAACATAAACTCATAGCATATACAAAAATAAACTCAAAATGGATTAAAGACCTAAATGTAAGACCTGAAACCATGAAACTCCTAGAAGAGAATATAGGCAAACACACTTTGACATTAATCATAGAAAAAAATTTTTGGATCTGTCTCCTAAGGCAAAAGAAATAAAAGCAAAAATAACAAATGGAACCTAATTATACTTAAAAGCTTTTTCACATCAAAGGAAACCATTGATGAAATGAGAAAACAACCTACTGAATTGGAAAAAATATTGGCAAATAATATGATTCATAAGGAGTTAATATCCAAAATACATAAACCCCACATCCAACTAAATATCAAAAAACAAACAACCCAATCAAAAAAAAAAATGGACAGAAGACATAAATAAACATTTTTACAAAGAAGATATACAGATGGCTAACTGGCACATAAAAATATGCTCAATATCACTAAACATCTGAGAATTCAAATGAAAACCACAAGAAGATATCACCTCAAAATTGTCTGAATGCCTATCATCAAAAATTCCACAAATAACAAATGTTGCCAAGCATGTGGAGAAATGGGAACACTTGTACACTGTTGGGGGGGGAAGTAAATTGGTACAGCCACTGTGGAAAACAGTATGGAGGTTTATTAAAAAACTAAAAATAAAAGTACCATATGATCCATCAATTGCACTCCTGGGTACATATCCAGAAAATACAAAACCACTAATTCAAAAAGATACATGCACCCAATGTTCACAGTAGCACTATTTACAATAGTGAAGACACAGAAACAACCCAAGTACCCATCAACAGATGATTGGATTAAGAAGATGTGATATATTATGTGTGTGTTTGTGTGTGTATGTGTGCGTGTGTGTGTGTGTGTGTGTGTGTGTATATATAATGTAATATTACTCAGCCATTAAAAAGAATAAAATATTGTCATTTACAGCAATGTGGATGGACTTAGAGAATATTGTGCTACTGAAATAAGTCAGGCAGAGAAAGACAAATGCTCTATTTTATCACTTATATGTGGAATCTAAAAAATAAAACAAGTGAATGTATATAACAAAACAGAAACAGACTCATAGGCATAGAGAACATACTAGCTGTTACCATGGAAAGGGAAGGCAGGAGGGACATGACAAGGTACATGATTAAGAGACAAAAACTAGGGAAAGGGGTCAAGGTGGCAGAATAAGACTTGAGGTTCACTTCTCCCCACAAGTACATCAAGAATACATCTACAAGTGTAACAATTCACACAGAGCACGTTCTGAACACTAGCAGAGGACCTCAGACACTTAAAAGGATAAGAAAAGATACCTGCACAACCAGGTAGGATGAAGGAGAGAAAGGAAAGAAAAATAAAAGAGGAAGAGGGATGGGACACACACCCCTGGGGGGGAGTTGAAGGAGAGGAGATGTTGCTGTACCCAGAGAAGCCCCCTCACTGGGGGCTTCAGGGGCTACAGGAAGAAAATGCAGTGGCCAGTCTGTGGCAGGCAGGACAAAGAAAGACTTGCACAGACAGTCTGTACCACAGCCTTGTGCATCCCAGGCTGAGACGGGTGTCAGCCAATGTGGGCGGGGGCTGGGTATTGAAGCATGGGGTTAGGAGAGCAGACCCGAGGAGAGGACTGCTGTTGGCTACATGGAGACAGACTGAGGGGAAGGGAGTGATGAGCTCCACAGCCAGGAATGCTCCTGGAGGAAACGTGGAATGCCTTGAAAGTGAGTGCCATTGTGGAGTGGCATGCAAAGGGTGGGGATGCCATCACAGACTCTCTCCCCACATGCCAGCCCCTTCCTCTGTGGTCACCAGGAGAGATTCCCAACAGAGTGAGCACGTGTGCCCTAGTCGTACATGCCTTATCCCCCTGAGCAAGCACGCACAGCCCAATCACGCACCACCTCTGGCCCCTCCCACATAAGAGAGCAAGCATGCTCCACTCAGTTGCTGCCTTCATCCCCTCTCACCTGGGCAGGGAGCAGACATCTTAGTGTGGTCTACAAGCAGAGGTGGGGCCAAAATCAAAGCTGAGCCCCAGGGGCTGTGTGATTAAGGAAGAGGAAGAGACAGCTCTCTGTGCAGCTGCATAAACTGTGGATTAAACCCTCACAGTCAGCCTGGTGTATCCACCACCTATGAAATATCTGAATGGACAATGAGTATTCCCACAACAGAGACCAGTCCAGCCTTAGCAGCTGTGGATTTTGGGAGCATGAACACAAGGGAGCCGAGCAAGGTCAGAACCTGAGCTGCCCCCACATTGCCCATAGCAGGTCCAGAGACCTATCTAGAAGTCTTGGAAGGCCTCCTGGGGAGGTGGGAGTGGGCAGTGGCTCACGATGGGGACTAGAACACTGATAGTGGAGGCCACAGGGAATTGTTTTGTTTTGTTATTTCAATTTTTAAAATTTATTTTTATTATATTTTAATTTTTAAATATATTTTTGTCAACTTTTATTTTGTTGTTATTTTTTGTTTTTGTTGTCTTTTTTGATTTTTGGGGGTTTTATTTTTTTCATTTTTTTGTTTGTTTATTTTTGGTTTTGTTTTGTTGTTGTTTTGTGTTTATGTTTTGTTTTCTTTGCTTTTTGTTTTTGTTTTAATTTGTTAGTTTTGTTTTTATTATTTGTTTTGGTTTCTGGGTATTCTTGTTTGTTTGGTTGTTTTCTTTTTTGTATTCTTTGTGTTTTGTTTTTGTTTTGTTTTGTTTTTCATGTTTGTCTTGGTTTTTGTTTGAATGTTTTCTTTTCCTTTCTTTGTTGTTGGCATGCCACATGGCTTCTGGGGTATTAGTTCCCCATCCAGGGGTTGAACCTGAGTCCCCATGGTGGGAGCACCGACTGCTAGACACTGGACCACCAGAGAACACCCGGCCATAGAGTGTTCAGCATGAGCTCACCCAGAGATCTCCATCTCAGAATCAAGCCCTGGCTCCACCCAAGCTCCAGTGCAGGAGGTCTCAGGCCAAGTAACCAGAAAGACAGGAACACAGCCCCACCCATCAGCAGACAGGATGCCTAAACTCATACTAAGCTCACAGACACCACAAAACAAACACTTTGACATGGCACTGTGCACCAGAGGGACAAGAGCCAGCTCCAACCAACAGAGTGTAGGCACAAAGTCCTCCCACCAGGAAGCCTACAAAAGCCTCTGGACCAAATTCACCCACCAGGGGCAGACACCAGAAGCAAGAGGAAATACGACCCTGCAGCCACAGAAAAGAGACCATGAACACAGTAAATTAGACAAAATGAGATGACAAAGGATTTTGCTGCAGACGAAGGAGCAAGGTAAAAACCTACAAGACCGACTAAATGAAGAGGAGATAGTCAATTTACCTGAAAAAGTTCAGAGTAATGATAGTAAAGATAGTCCAAGATCCTGGAAATAGAATGGAGACAAAGATCAAGAAGATATAAGAAATGTTTAACAAAGACCTAGAAGAACTAGAGAATAAAAAAGCAGTAATGAGCAATACGATAAGTAAAATAAAAAATACACTAGAAGGAATCAATAGCAGAATAACCAAGGCAGAAAAACAGAGAAGTAAACTGGATGACAGAATGGTGGAAATCACTTCCATGGAACAGAATAAAGAAATAATAATGAAAAAAATGAGGACAGTTTCAGAGACCTCTGGGACAACATTAAATGTAACAATATTCGAATTATAGGGGCCCCAGAATTAGAAAAGAAAGAGAAAGGTTCTGAGAAGATTTTTGAAGAGATAATAGTCAAAATCTTCCCTAACATGGGAAAGGAAATAGTCACCCAAGTCCAGGAATTGCAGAGAGTCCCATACAGGATAAACCCAAGGAGAAACATGCCAACACACATATTAATCAAACTAACAAAAATTAAACAGAAAGAAAAAAAAATTAAAAGCAGCAAGAGAAAAGCAACAAATAACATATAAAGGAATCCCCATAAGGTTATCAGCTGACCATTCAGCAGAAACTCTGCAGGACAGAAAGGAGTTGCATGATATAATTCAAGTGATAAAAGGGAAAAACCTACAACAAAGAACACTCTACCTAGCAAGGCTCTCATTCATATCTGACAGAGAAATCAAAAGCTTTACAGACAAGCAAAAGCTAAGAGAATTCAGCACCACCAAACCAGCTTTACAACAAATGCTAAAGGAATTTCTCTAGGCAGGAAACCCAAGAAAAGAAAAAGACCTACAAAAACAAACCCAAGACAATTAAGAAAATGGAAATAGGAACATACATATTGATAATTACCTTAAATGTAAATGGAATAAGTACACCAACCAACAGATACAAACTGGCTGAATGGATACAAATGCAAGACCCATATATATGTGGTCTACAAAAGACCCACTTCAAACCTAGGGACACATACAGACTGAAAGTGAGGGCATGGAATAAGATATTCCATGCAAATGAAAATCAAAAGAAAGTTGGAGTAGCAAGTAGCAATACTCATATCAGGCAAAATAAACTTTAAAATAAAGACTGTTACAAGAGACAAGGAAAGACATTACATGATGATCAAGTAATGATAAATCCGAGAAGAAGATATAACAATTGTAAACATATATGCACCCAACATAGGAGCACCTCAATATATAAGGCAAATGTTAACCATTTAGCCATAAAAACGGGAATTGACAGTAACACAATAATGGTGGGGGACTTTAACACCCTACTTACACCGATGAGCATATCAACCAGACAGAAAACCAATAACGAAACACAAACCTTAAATGACATATTAGACCAAATAGTTTTAATTTATATATGTGTGTGTGTGTGTGTGTGTGTGTGTATACATATGACATTCCATCTGAAAGCAGCAAAATATACTTTCTTCTCAAGTGCACATGGATCATTCTTCAGGATAGATCACATCTTGGGTCACAGATCAAGCCTTGGTAAATTTAAGAAAAGTGAAATCATATCAAGCATCTGTTCTGACCACAATGCTATGAGATTAGAAATCAATTACAGGAAAAAAACCCCACAAACACATGGAGGCTAAACAGTATGTTACTGAATAACCAATGGATTACTGAAGAAATCAAAGTGGAAATCAAAATATACCTAGAAACAAATGACAATGAAAACACGACGACCCAAAACCTATGGGATGAAGTGAAAGAAGTTTTAAGAAGGAAGTTTATAGCAATAAAATCTTACCTCAGGAAACAAGAAAAATCTCAAACAACCTAACCTTAGACCTAAAGCAACTAGAGAAAGAATAACAAACAAAACCTAAACTTAGTAAAAGGAAAGAAATCATAAAGATCAGAGCAGAAATAAATGACATAGAGATGAAGAAAATAATAACAGAGTTCCGTGAAACTAAAAGCTGGTTCTTTGAGAAGATAACAAAATTGATAAACCTTTAACCAGACTTAACAAGAAAAAAGGGAGAGGGCTGAAATCAATAAAATTAGAAATGAAAAAAGATAAGTTATAACTGAAACCACAGAAATACAAAGAATCATAAGAGACTATTAAAAGTAATTCTATGCCAATAAAATGGACAACCTAGAAGTAATGGACAAAATCTTAGAAATGTACAACCTTTCAAGACTGAACCAGGAAGAAACAAAATATGAACAGACTAATCACAAATACTGAAGTTGAAACTGTGACTAAATTTTCCAACAAAAAAAAGTCCAGGACCAGATGGCTACATAGTCAAATTCTATCATACATTTACAGAAGAGTTAACACCTACCGTTCTGAAACTCTTCCAAAAAATTGCAAAGGAAGGAACACTCCCAAGCTCATTCTACAAGGCCACCACCACCCTGATACCAAAACCAAAGATATCAAGAAAAAAAAAAAAGAAAGAAAATTACAGGCCAATATCACTGATGAACATAGACGCAAAAATCCTCAACAAAATACTAACAAACAAAATACAACAACACATTAAAATGATCATACACTATGATCAATTGAGATTTATCCAAGGGATGCAAAGATTCTTCAATATATGTAAGTCAATTAATGTGTTACACCACATTAACAAATTGAAGAACAAAAACCATATGATTATCTCAATAGATGCAGAAAAACATTTTGACAAATTTCAAAACCTATTTATGATAAACACTCTCCAGAAAGTGGGCCTAGAGGGAATCTACCTTAATATAATAAGGAGGTATATAGCATAAACCTACAACTAACATCATACTCAGTGGTGAAATGTTGAACGCATTTCCTCTAAGATCAAGAAAAAAACAAGGATATCTACTCTCGCCAATTTTATTGAACATAGTTTTGGAAGTCCTAACCTCAGCTATCAAAGAAGAAAAAGAAATAAAAGAATCCAAATTGAAAAGAAGAAGTTAAACTGTCACTGTTTGCAGATGACATGATACTATACATAGAAAATCCTGAAGATGCAATCAGAAAACTATTAGAGCTCATCAATAAATTTGGAAATTGGCAAGATACAAAATTAATATACAGATATCTCTTGCATTCTGATACACTACCAATGAAAGATCAGAAAGAGAGATTAAGGAATCAATCCCATTCACCACTGCATCAAAAAGAATAAAATACCTAGGCATAAACCTAAGGAGGCAAAAGACCTGTACTCCAAAAACTATAAGATACTGATGAAAGAAATCAAAGTTGACACAAACAGATGCAGAGATATACCATGTTCTTGGACTGGAAGTATCAATATTATGAAAATGACTATACCACCCAAAGCAATCAACAGATTCAATGAAATCCCTATCAAATTACCAATGGCGGAGGCAGAGTCAAGTTGGTGGTGTGGGGAGAGGTGGACTTCACCTCTCCCTACAACTAGAGCACCTGCCGGCCACTGGTAGGGGACTCTGATGCCCAAGGGAACTGGAGGAACCCCCAAAGCAATCTATAGACACAATGCAATCTCTCTCATACTATCAATGGCATTTTTCACAGAATTAGAACAAAAAATTTTACAATTTGTATGGAGACACAAAAGACCACAAAAAGCCAAAGCAATCTTGTGAAAATAAAATGGAGCTGGAAGAATCAGGTTCCCTGACTTTAGACTATACAGCAAAGCTACAGTCACCAAAACTGGCACAAAAACACAAATATAGATCAATGGAAAAGGATAGAAAGTCCAGACATAAATGCATGTACTTATGGTCACCTAATCTATGGCAAAGGAAGCAAAAATATACATAGAGTAAAGAGAGTCTCTTCAATAAGTGGTGCTGGGAAAACTGGACAGCTACTTGTAAAATAAAGAAATTAGAACATACCCTAACACCATACACAAAAATAAACTCAAAATGGATTAAAGACCTAATGTAAGGCTGAACACTATAAAACTCTTAGAGGAAAACATAGGGAGAACACTCTCTGACATAAATTGCAGCAAGATCTTTTTCTACCCACCTTAAAGAATAGAGAAAATAAAAACAAAAATAAACAAATAAGACGTAATTAAACTTAAAAGCTTTTGCACAGCAAAGGAATCCATAAACAGAATGAAAAGAAAACCCTCAGAATGGGAGAAAATATTTGCAGATGAAGCAACTAACAAGTGGTTAACCTCCAAAATATAGAAACCACTCACGCAGGTCAATATCAACAAACAAACAACCCAATCAAAAAATAGGTGGAACATCTAAATAGACATTTCTCTAAAGAAAACACACAGATGGCAGTAAAGCACATGAAAAGATGCTCAACATCACTAATTATTGGAGAAATGCTAATCAAAATTACAATGAGGTATCACCTCACACCAGTCAGAATGGCCATCATCAAAAAATCTACAAACAATAAATGCTGGAGAGGGTGTGAGGAAAAGGGAACCCTCCTACGCTGTTGGTGGGAATTCAAAATGGTGCAGCCACTATGGATAGCATTATGGAGGTTCCTTCAAAACTGAAAATAGAGTAACCATGTGATCCAGCAGTCCCACTCCTGGGCATACATTTAGAGAAAACCATAATTTGAAAAGATACATGCACTCCAACGTTCATTGCAGCAATATTCACAATAGGCAGGACATGGAAGCAACCTAAATGTCCATCAACAGGGGAATGGATAAAGAAGATGTGGTACATATATACAATGGAATATTACTCAGCCATAATAAAGAACAAAATAATGCCATTTACAGCAACATAGATGGACCTAGAGATTCTCATACTGAGTGAAGTAAGTCAGAGAAAGGCAAATATCACATGATATCACTTCTCTATGCAATCTAAAAATAGGCTACAAATAAACTTATATACAAAATGGAAATAGAGTTAGAGATGTAGAAAATAAACTTATGGTTACCAAGGGGTAAGGGGAGGAGGGATAAATTGGGAGATTGGGATTAACATATACACACTACTATATATAAAATAGATAACTAATAAGCACCTACTGTATAGCAAAGGGAACTCTACTCAATACACTGTAATGGCCTATATGGGAAAAGAATCTAAAAAAGAACGGATATATTTATGTGTATAAGAGGTTCACTTTGTTGTACACATGAAACCAACACAACATTGTAAATCAATTATACCCCAATACAATTTTAAAAAAATAAAAAGAAAGACATAACCTATTAGTTATAAAATAAATAAGCAAAAAGGATATATTGTACAGCACAAGGAAATGCAGCCAGTATTTTTATAATAATTTTAGATGGACTTTTCTAACTTTAGATGACTTTTCAACAGAAACTTTGCAGGCCAGAAAGGAGTGGCATGATATATTCAATTTATGAATGAAAAAACCTACAATCAATAATATTCTACCCAGTAAGGCTATCATTCATATTTGAAGGAGAGATAAAGATTTTTATAGGCAAGCAAAAGCTAAAAGAGTTCAGCTCCCTTAAACCAGCTTTACAAGAAATCTTAAAGTGACTTCTCCAAGCAGAAAAATAAAATCACAACTAGAAATATGAAAATGATGAAAGAAAAAATCACTAGTGTAAAAGCAAACAAACAATAAATGTAGTAGATCAACGACTTATACAGCTAGTCAGAAGGTTAAAAGTTAAAAGTAGTAAAATCATCTATATCCACAATAAGTAGTTAAGGGATACACATAATAAAAAGATGTAAAATAAATGTCAGAAACATTAAACATGGCAAGGGGTAAAAATACATAGATTTTAGAATATGTTTGAACTTAAGAGTTCAGCAACTTAAAATATAGCATATATATAGAGATTGCTGTATATGAACCATACGATAACCACAACTAATGGTATATAAAAGATACACACACACACAAATGGAAAGGATTCCAAACATAACATTAAAGATAGTCATCAAATCACAAGTTATAAAAGCAAAAGAAGAAAGGAACAAAAGGAAGCTACAAAAACTATGCCTCAAAATTAACAAAATGGCAATAAGTACATACCTATCAATAATTTCTTTAAATATAAATGATCTAAATAATACGATCAAAAGATACTGAGTGGTGGAATGGACACAGAAGCAAGACCAATATATGCTGCAGATGAGAGACCGTCTTTATATCAAAGACACACACAGAGTAAAAGCAAGAGGATGGAAAAACATATTACATACAAATGGAAACAAGAAGAAAGCTGGAATAGCAATACTTAATATCAGAAAACAATAGGCTTTCAAACAAAGACAGTCACAAGAGACAACAAAGGACATTTCATAATGATAAAGGGATCAATCACAAAATAAGATATAAAAATAGTAAATTTATATGCCCCCAACATAGTAGCATCTACATATATAAATCAAATGTTAAGAAACATAAAGGGAGAAATTTACAATGACACAATAATAGTAGGGGACTTTAACACTCCACTTACATCAATGGTCAGATGATCCAGACAGAAAGTCAATAAGGAAACATTGGTTTTAAGTGACACAATAGACCAAATGAAGTAAATATATATATATATATATATATATATATATATATATATATAGAGAGAGAGAGAGAGAGAGAGAGAGAGAGAGAGAGAGAGAGAGAGAGAGAACACTCCATCCAAAAACATCAGAATATACATTCTTTCCAATTCTCCATGACAGACACATGGTAATCCAGAAAACAAATCTGAATATATTTAAGAATATGAAATAGTATCAATGGTCTTTTATGAATAAAATGGTATGAGATTAGGAAAAAATTCAAGAAAAAATGCAAAAAATAACCCAAACAGGTAGAAGCTAAACAACATGTTTAATGAAACGACCAATGGATTACTGAAGAAATCAAAGAGGAAATCAAAAAACACCTTCAGACAAATGGAAACACAACTTTACAAAATCTATGGGATGCAGCAAAAGCAGTTTCAAGTAGAAACAAACAATTTGAACAGACCAATCACTAGTAGTGAAGTAGATTTTGTAATTTAAAAACTCCCAGCAAACAAAAGTTCAGAACCGGATGGTTTCACAGGGGAATTCTACCAAACATATAAAGAAGAGCTAATACTTAACCTTTAAAAAATTTTCAAAAACATTGAAGAGGATGAAAGACTTTCACATCCATTCTTTGAGGCCACCATTACCCTGATACCAAAACCAGACAAAGTCACTACAAAAAAAGAGTTGCAGACCAATTTTTTTTACATTAATATACATGCAAAACCCTCAATAAATATTCACAAATCAATTGCAACAATATAAAAAAAAGGATCATACACTATTATCAAGTTGGATTTATTCCAGGGTCACAAGCATGGTTCAACATACACAAATCAATCATTGTGATACATCACATTAACAAAAGAAAGGATAAAAATCACATGATCATCCAAATAAACACAGAAAAAATATTTGACAAAATTCAACATTGATTCATGATAAAACTTCTCATCAAAGTGGATATAGAGGGAGCACAATTCATCATAAGAAAGGCCATTTATGACAAAGCCACAGCTAATATCATACTCGATGGTGAAAAGCTGAAAGACTTTATTCTCATTTCAGGAACAAGAAAAAGATGCCCACTCTTACCACTTCCATTTAAAATAATATTGGAAATCTTAGTCACAGCAATCAGTAAAGAAAATGAAATAAAAACAGATCCAAATTGGAAGGTAAGGAGTAAAACTGTCACAGTTTGTACATGCCATGATGCTTTATATAGAAAATCCGAAAATCTCCACACAGAAACTTGAAAAAGAAGAATAAAACTAACGGTATCATATGCCCAGACTTTAGACTATATTACAAAGCTACAGTAATCTAAACAGCATGGTGCTGGCACAAAACAGACACTTAGATCAAAGGAAAAGAATAGAGAGCACAGAAATAAAATCATACACCTATGGTCAATTAATCTATGACAAAGGAGGCAGCAATATACAATGGAGAAAAGATTGTCCCTTCAACAAGTGGTGCTGGGAAAACTAGACAGCTACACATAAAAGAATGAGATTGGAACATTTCCGCATAACATGTACAAAAATAAACTTCAAATGGATTAAAGACCTAAATGTAAGACGTGAAACCATAAAACTCCTAGAAGAAATCATAAGCAGAACACTTTTTGACCCAAAACATAGCAACATATTTTGCATCTCTTTTCTAAGGAAAAGAAATAAAAGAAAAAATAAACATATAGGACCTAATTAAACTTAAGATCTTTTGTACAGCAAAGGAAACCATCAACAAAAAGACAACCTACAGAATGGGAGAAAATATTTGCAAATGATATAACTGACAATAGGTTAATATCCAAAATATATGAAGAGTTCATGCAACTCAATATCAAAAGAAAAAAAAACATGCAAAAAAAGGTCAGAAGTCCTGAATTGACATTTTTCCAATGAAGACATACAGATGGCTAACATGAACAGTAAATGTTGCTCAACATCACCAATTAGTAGAGAATTACAAAGCAAAACAAAGAGATATCACCTCACACCTGACAGAATGGCTATCATCAAATAGTCTACACATAACAAATGTTGAGTAGGATATGGAGAAAATGTAACACTTGTACACTGTTAGTGGAAATATATAAATTGTGGCAGCCAATATAGAATACAGTATGGAGGTTCCTCAAATAACTAAAGGTAGAACTACCACATGATCCAGCAATTCCACTCTTAGGTGGAATTATATGTATATCCGAACAAAACAAAAACACTAATTCGAAATGATACATGCACCCCAAATATTCATAAAAACACTAATTACAATAGCCAAGTTATGGAAGCAACCCTAGTGCCCATCAACAGAAGAATGGATAAAGAAAATTTGGTATACACACACACACACACACACACACACACACACACATATATGCAATGGAATATCATACAGTCAAAAAGCAAATGTAATTTGTCTGCCCTTTGGAGCAATGTGGATGGACATATAGTGTATCATGCTTAGTGAAATAAGTCAGACAAAGACAAATACTGTATGATATCACTTATATGTGGAAAAATAATACAAACTAATGCATATGCAAAACAGAAAGATACTCACAGACATAGAAAACAAACTAGTGGTTACCAGTGGTGAGAAGGAAGGGGAAAGAGGCAATATAGGGTTATGGCATTAAGAAATACAAACAGTATGTATAAAATATATAAGCAAAATGATTATTGTATAGCATAAGAAATTATAACCATTATCTTGTAATAACTTTTTAAGGAGTATTATCTGTAAAAATACCTAATTACTATGTGCCATACACCTGAACTAGTATAATATTCTAAGTTAACTATACTTCAGTTAATAAAAAAACACATTAAAGGATCATACATTTTGATCAAGTGGGATTTATCCCAAGTAAGCAAGGATGGTTCAATATCCACAAATCTATCAGTGTGATACACCACACTGAGAAATTGAAGAATAAAGATCAGAGGATCGTCTATATAGATGTAGAAAAATCTTTTGAGAAAATTCAAGATCCACTTATGATAAAAGCTCTCAACAACTTGGGTATAGAGGGAAAGTACCTCAACATAATAAAGACCTTATATGACAAACCTACAGCCAACATTGTACTCAATGTTTGAAAGCTGAAAGGATTTTCTCTAAGATCAGGAAAAAACAGACAAAGCATGCCCACTCTTGCCACTTTTATTCAACATATCATTGCAAGTCCTAGCCGAGGCATTCAGACAAGAAAATAAATATAAGGAATCCAAATTAGAAAGAAAGAAGTAAAACAGTTGCATTTGCAGATGACAAGATACCACATATAGAAAATCCCAAAGTCACTGTCAAGAATAAAATAGAATTCAGTAAATTTGCTGGATATAAAATTAATATACAGAAATCTGTTGCATTTCTAAACACTAACAACATGAAAATGAAATTTTAAAAAACTCCATTTACAATTACATCAAAAAGAATAAAATACCTAGGAACAGATCTAAGGTGGTAGAGGACTTGAACTCGGAAAACTATAAGACATTGGTTAAAGAAATTGAAGATGACACTGACAAATGAAAAGATATACCATGCTCATGGTTGGGAGAATTAATATTGTTAAAATGACCATACTACCCAAGGCAATCTACAGATTCAATGCAACCCCTAACAAATTAACAATGACATTTTTCACAGAATTAGGACCAAAAATTCTAAAATTTGTATAGAAACACAAAAGACCCTGTATCTAAAACAATCTTGAGAAAGAAGAGCAAAACTAGAGATATCATGCTGCCTGATTTCAAACTATACTACAAAACTACAGTAATCAAAAGTGTATGATACTGGCACAAATACACATGTGTAGATCAATGGACCAGAATAGAGAGTCTACAGCCATAAAAAGAAACGAAACTGAGTTATTTGTAGTGAGGTGGATGTACCTAGAGTCTGTCATACAGAGTGAAGTAAGTCAGAAAGAGAAAAATAAATACTGTACACTAATACATATATATGGAATCTAAGAGAAAAAAAAAAGGTTCTGAAGAACCTAGGGGCAGGACAGGAATAAAGACGCAGACATAGAGAATGGACTTGAGGACACGGGGAGGAGGAAGGGTAAGCTGGGGCGAAGTGACAGAGTGGCATGGACTTATAAATACTACCTAATGTAAAATAGATAGCTAGTAGGAAACAGCCGCATAGCACAGGGAGATAAGCTCGGTGCTTTGTGACCACCTAGAGGGGTGGGATAGGGAGGGTGGGAGGGAGAGGCAAGATGGAGGAGATATGGGGATATACGTATATGTATAGCTGATTCACTTTGTTATAAAGCAGAAATTAACACACCATTGTAAAGCAATTATACTCCAGTAAAGATGTTAAAAAAAAATAGAATCTAGAAATAAACCCACACATATATGGTCAATTAATCTATGACAAAGGAGACAATAATATACAATGGGGAAAAGAAAGCCTCTTCAATAAATGATGTTGAAAAAAACTGGACACCTACATGCAAAAGAATGAACCTGGACCACTTCCCCACACCACAGAAAAACATTAACTCAAAATGGATTAAAGCCTTAAATGAAAGACCTGAAAACCATAAAACTCCTAGAAAAAAACATTGGCAGTACACACTTTGACACTGGTCTTAGCAATATTTTTTTTTTTGGATGTGTCTCCTCGGGCAAGGGAAATCAAAGCAAAAATAAACAAATGGGACTACGGAAGCTATCAACAAAATTAAAAGGCCGCCTACTGAATGGGAAAAGGTAGGTGTAAATGACATATCTGTTAAGGGGTTAATATCCAAAATATACTGAGAACTCACACAACTCAACATCAAAAAAACAAGCAAACCTACTAGCAAATGGGCAGAGGACCTGCATAGACATGTTTCCGAAGAAGACTTAAAGATGGCCAGCGGGCACATGAAAAATATGCTCAACATCATTAATCATCAGGGAAATGCAAATCAAAACCACAATGAGATATCACCTCACAACTCTCAGAATGTCTATTATCAAAAAGACAGCAGGGGCTTCCCTGGTGGCGCAGTGGTAGAGAATCTGCCTGCCAATGCAGGGGACACGGGTTCAAGCCCTGGTCTGGGAAGATCCCACATGCCGCGGAGCAACTGGACCCGTGAGCCACAACTACTGAGCCTGCGCGTCTGGAGCCTGTGCTCCGCAACAAGAGAGGCCGCGACAGTGAGAGGCCCGCGCACCGCAATGAAGAGTGGCCCCCACTATCAGCAACTAAAGAAAGCCCTCGCACAGAAGCGCAGACCCAACACAGCCAAAAATAATAAATAAATAAATAAATAAATAAATAAAAATTTAAAAAATCTATTAAAAAAACAGCAAATAACAAGTATTGGTGAGGTTGTGGAGAAAAGCAAACCCTCTTGCACTATTGGTGGAATAAAAATGGTACAGCCTCTATAGAAAACAGTATGCAATTTCCTCAAAAAATTCAAAATACATCTACCATACAGCCCAGTAATTCCACTACCAGGTATTTTTTTTCCGAAGAAAACAACATTAGTTTGGAAATATATATACACATCTATGTTTGTTAGAGTGTTATTTACAACAGCCAAGATATGGAAGCAACTGTGGTGTCCATTGACAGATGAATTGATAAAGAAGAAATATGTGTGTGTGTATACACAATGAGATATTACTCAGCTATAAAAATAATGAAATATTACCTGTTGCAACAATATGGATGGACCTAGAGGCTATTATGCTAAGTGAAATAAGTCAAAGACAAATACAATATGAACTCACTTATATGTGGAATCTGAAAACAACACATATGACCCAACATAACACAATAAAAACAGACTCATAGATACAGAGAACAATGGTAGTTTTCAGAGGCGAGAAAGATGGACAGATGAGTGAAATAATTGAGGGCGATTAAGATACAAAATTCCAATTATAAAATAAATAAGTCATGGGGATATAATGTGCAGCATAAGGAATATAGTCTATATTGAAATATTATACAATACATACAAACTTTGTATGTGACAGATGGTAACTAGACTTATTGTGGTCATCATTTTGTAATGTATAAAAATATCAAATCACTATGTTGTACACCTGAAACTACTATAATATTGTAAGTCAATTATACTTCAATTAAATTAAATCCTCTTAACCCAACTCTTTTTATTCCTCTCATAACTCTTCCCCAATTTCCCCAACACCTTTGGTTCTGCTACCAGGCAAATTTATCTAATAATCACTTCATCTAAAATTCTACTGATATCTTAATTTTAATACTTGTGTAATCCCATAAAGTGGATTAGTCATTTTTGGTAACTTATTTGGCATTGTATGCATTTTACTGACGAGCATGTATAAGTTAAAGCAATACTATCTGCTATAACAAACAAACCACCAAATATTTAAATAGTATTCCAAACATGATAGATGTTTATTTCTTTCTCCAAAGAGGTCAAAATGGGTATTGTTATCAATCGATATATCTTCTCCAAATGGTGATTTAGGGACCTATGCTCTTTCCATACACAACTCTTCCATCTTTAACACATAGCTTCTCAAATGTGATCATTTGTATCAAGCCAGTGAAAAGAGACAGAATGTGGAAGGTCATGTGTGGAAGGTGTTTTGGGTCAGGCCTGGAAGCGTCAAGTGAATGAATCACTTTCCTTCACATTCTGTTAGAGATCAGTCAAATGGCCACAATTAGCTGCAAGAGAAGGTTAGAAACATAGTCTCAATGAGTGCTCAATAAGAACAGAGATATTATTAAGTAGTTATTTCAGCTTTGCCACAATCACTTTTAGCTTAATTTTGTATTTCTCACAGGTTTTTATCATGTTTGTGTCATTTTATGAATAATGGGATTCTTTGGATCCTTGTGGATACTTTTTTTTTTCCATTTCTTTTTTTTTTGGAATGTATTTTAAAGTTTTTGGCAGATTTCCTAAGGACATTTTGTTCGATTTTCTATGTTTTAGCAAAAAGTACTTATTAATTGCAATCAAGACATTAATTACAACATAGTAAAGGCATTTTGCAGTGAAGACCCTCTTACTATAGTCAGCTCAATCACAGAAGAAGAAATATGTGTACTGTTGCTCTCAATATCTTTGTGTGTTTTGACATCTAAAATTACATGACAAATTATTAGAAAATGATAACTATGTCTGAAATTCTGTAAATATAATAAGTATATGGGCAAAAGATATCTGCTTCAGTGTTATTTAAGATACTGAAAAGTAGGAAACAATACAAATGTCAGACAATAGCATACATTTAATAGAATATTATGTTGCCATTTAAAATAAAACTTAAGGCATATGGACATGCTTATAAGATAAGCAGGATACTGGTTATAAATATTTTAACAAGTAAATGTTTTTTTTAAAAAGTAGTCAGTGTGCCCAAATACTAATAGAGGTTGTATTTCAATGGTGAGATTTGGGACTTTACTTTTATTTCCATATTTTCTGAAATTTCTTATTTACTTTTATAATGTATCACCCATTAGATTAATCTCACTCATCTCCTTATATACTTCATTCACTCTGCCCCTTTTCTCCCCTTCCAGACTGTTCTCTACATTTTCCAGAGTGATCTATCAAAGAAATATAAATCTGGCCATTTCACTAACCCATCAAAGTGCTTCTTATTGTTGGTACATTCTCAACTAGGGTATGGTTATCAGTTGTGAGATATGCTAGAATGAATAAATGAGTAAATGAATGAATAACTTAATTAATCCTCCTCCCATTTTACAGATAAGGCTATTAAAGCCTAGAGAAGGCAGTAATTTGGTCATGATCATTGAGCAAGTCAGTGACCAATATGAGACTAGAACCAAGGATTCCTGATTCCCAGGTCACAGTTCTACCTATCTAGTGTACCGTTTGACCCTAAGCTGACCCTTGAAACAAATATCTATTGAGCCAAGATGACTACCAAGGCCAGAACAATGAGCACGTGCTGGATCTAGGGAAAGAATTAGGTGGTTTCTCTTCTCTCATCAGGTTGTTTGAACACCCCAGACTTTGTCATTCCTGCAATGTGAAAACAATACCAAAATTAGAACAGCTATCATTTCTTAAGTGCTTCCTCTGTATCAAATAATTTGCTGTCTTTTATGTGCACTATCTTATTTAATCCTCTTAACAACTCTAAAAGATAAATACCATTACTATCCCCACTTTACACATGAGGAAACTCATCTGGAAGTGAAGGAACCTGCTAAAATTGATGCACCAATAAGTCATGGAATTGGGATTTCAACCTAAATCTGTCTCACTCCAGGGCCTGTGATAGAATCCTACAAAGAAAGTCTGTCAGTCGTCCTCTCTCTCCATCTCTGCATTATTTGAACATGCTCATCAACCCCCCTTAGTTTTCCACCAGCTCTAAAAGCCCCAGTAGCTTGGAAAAGAAGCAAATAGTGAAATTATTTGCATTCATTCACTGCAGGCAAAATGTGCTAAAGAAAACTTGGGAGTTTAAAATTAAATTTTATTTTCCTATTAAACAAAACCAAGACAAAATACACTTTTACAAAGGTCATCTGCAAAGTGAAATGTTTCCAAGTGTCAAGTTCTCAGTAACTGTGGAAAAACTGTGTTGGCACAGAAACCAGACTGGTGATTTTTACCCTCACTACTCCTCAGCTCCTACCATTAATCAGAGCTACATAGAGGAATAAGGAGCTAGAGGAGTAAAATGGCTGCAAATGGTTAAAGGAAATGCAACATGTGTGTCCAAAGACAGGCACTGTGACACAGTAGTGAGACCTAAGATCTGGAGATGTGGGTCACAGATTGGCTCTGGCACTGACTCATTGTGACACCTCAGATTTGTTCCTTTCCCTCCCTGGATCACACTTCATGCTCTTAAAGTGTTAGATTCTCAATCCCATAATTCTCTCTTAGGTTCTTTTGAAATTTCTCTTATTCCATGAGAGGTAGCTAAAGGGTGGTGTAGGAGCGGGGAAATAGCCCTAGCCCAAAAGGCAGGAGACCTGAATTTTAGTCCCATACCTACTAATTACTTTCTGTGTGACTTTGGATAAGTATCTTTCCCTTTCTGAGCCTCTGTATTCCTATTAGTTGCACTAGATGATCTATTGGTATTCTTCCAACTCTGTCATTCTAAAGTTCCTACAAAAAACGATGCATTTGTATTAGTTTCTTATTGCTGCTTTAACAAATTACCACAAACTTACTGGGTTAAAACAATAAAATTTATCATGTTATAGTTATTGATGTCAGAAATCAAACGCAGATCTCATTGGACTAAAATCAAGGAGTCAGCAAGGCAGAGTTACTTTCTGGATGTTCTAGGGGAAAATCCATTTCCTTGCTTTTCCAGCTTCTATAGATCATCTGCATTTCTTGGCTTGTGGCCTCTTTCTCCATCTTCAAAGCAAGCAGTGTAGACTCATCAAATTTCTCTCTCATTCTGACCCTCTTTTCTCCCCCTTGTGATTACATAGAAGCCACCCAGATAATTCAGGATAATCTTCCTATCTTAAGATATTTAACATAATCACATTTATAAAGTCTTTCTTGCCATGTAATGTAACATATTCACAGATTCTGGGGACTAGGATGTGAACATCTTTAGGAGGCCATTATTCAGCCTACCACAGCTTTTTCACATAAGAAGATGACATTCATGTCCTAATGTGAAAAAGACTTAAAGGAGGTGGATAGATGTTTGCAAGCCCTTGTGAGTGCAGAGAGTGATAGGCTGCTCCAAAAACTAACACCATTTTAGGCTGTATTAATAGGTATAGAATGTTCAGAATGTGGGAAGAGACAGTTGTCAGCAATGATAAGACCACATATAAATTACTTTGTCCAGATCAAGATACCATATTCTAAGTGGGACCAAACTATAAAGTGGAACATGTCCAGAGGGGAGTGAGAAGAATTCAGGGACTCAAAACTGTCATATGAAAAGCAGTAAATGAACTGAAGATATTTACCCCCAATAAGAGAAAACTTAGAGGAAATTTGATAGCTCTCCTCAAAGATACAGAGGACTATTTAATTGAAGTTGTGATAGACATTAACTCTGGCTTCTAATGGCAGAACCAGGACCAAAAGTGAAGATATAAGGAGGAAGATTTCAGGTCAACTTAAGTGGGGAAAACCTGCTGGTGGAGCTGACCTGAGATTAATCAGATCTGTGGTATGTTTGTGAGTAAGAATGTGTGAGTATTGGTGGTGGCGGGGAGTGGCAAAGAACAGAAGGTACAAACAGGGGCTGAAATAATATGCAGTAGGAAAATTTTAGAGAGATTAAAGGGGAGAGTATTCAAGTAGAACATTTCCTAAACCTGACTGATCATTACAATAGCCTGTAAAAATGCAGGTTCCAGATTCCCAGCTGCAAAGGTTCTGATTCAGTAGGTTTGGGTGGTGTCTAGGAATCAGTAATTTAACCTGTTTCACTGGTTATTCTAATAATCATCCTAGTTTGGGACTACTGGATTGAATTACTCTAGCACTAAAGGTCTATGGTTCTCTGATTCTTTATAGTGGATCTGGAAAGTAGGGTTGCCTAAGTAATTTATTCAGGCACTCCTGGGAGTCTCCAAGTTCTGGAGGTTCTGCCTGGAAATGGAAGCTTGTAGAGTAAAGCTTGTGGAAACCAGTAGAGCTTGATTAACTCCTTATGGAAACTTACCTTCAGGAGAAGTAGGTCTCTGAAACCAGAAAAGGATTAACATAATAATTAAAAACACAGACTCAGGAGCCTAGTTGCCTGGACTCAAATCGTACTTTTGTCATTACTAGTTTCGTAGATATGGAAAGCTACTTCACTTCCCTGTCAGTTTCCTAAAGTGAAAAATGAGTGATAAGAGTACATATCTCATAGGGTTGTTTTAAGTGTTAAGTGAATTCTAAAGCATTTAGAAGACTGCCCACCATATAGTAAATACATAACAAGTGTTAGCAATTATTATAATTATTTACTCCAATCATTCAAATAGCAAGGCTCAGCAAAAAATGTTAGCTGGCATCCAGGATAGAAGACTAATTACATGGGCTAGGTTAATAGAAGAAAACCATATTTCTCTTTGGATGGAGGCCACATACTTCTCCTCTGAAGACTAAAATGTAGTCTTGCATGTATTAATGACTTCTTTCTTTTCACAGTAGAGAACTCAGGTGGTTCAGTTTGGGTCCTAAGTCTGTGATACCGACCAGAGAACTAAGATGTTGGCCTACATGTCCATCTGAAATGTTGTCCTTACAGAGTAAGGTCACAGGGACTGAGCTAGTGGAGACAGCTGTGAGGGTATTTTCGGATAAAATTTACATTTAAATTGGTGGACTCTGAGTAAAGCATATTGCTCTCTATAATGTGGGTAAGCCTCATCCAATCAACTGAATGCCTGAATATAATAAAAGGTGGACATCCCCTGAGCAAGAGGAAATTCTCCACCAGATTGCATTCACTCTCAAACTACAATTCTTTCCTGAGTTTCCAGCCTGCTGGTCTCTCACATCAGATTTTTGATTCACCAAGCCTCCACAATCATGTAAACCAATTCCTCAGAATAAATCTCTTTATTTATACATATCCTATGGTTCTGTTTCTCTGAGAACCTTGACTAATACACTGGGGGGACAAGAATCTGTGTTCTAAAACAAACATTCCAGGAGATTCTGAGGGGTATCCATGTTTACAAACTAATAATTTAGTTCAAAAGTATTTTCTGTTACTGAAATCCTTTCTAAAGCATCTTCTCCAGTTGCTATCCAAATCTTTCTTGTACGTTTCTAGTGACAGGAAGATAATCACCTCCAGGGACCAGAGGCAGCCCAGTTCATCTTTGCATAGCTCTAATTGTTATAGTGACTATCGCTGTGAACAAAACTACTCCCCAAAACTTAGTGGCTTAAAACACAACCATTTTATTATATTATTTTTGTTGATTAGGAATTTAGTCAGGGTCTGGCTGGATAATTCTTCTGCTCCACTTGGTGTTGACTGAAGTCACTTGGTGGTATTCAGCTGGGAAATGGACTGGTCTGGAGGGTCCAAGATAGTTTCACTCATATGTCTGATTCCTTGTCTGGGAATGCTGGAAGACTGGGCTCAGGTGGGACTGTAGATTAGATTGCTTATATGTGACCTTTTCAGCAAGGTGTTGTCGTGCTACTCAGACTGCTTACAAGTTAGCTCAGAGTTCCTAGAGAGTGTTCAAGAGATGGGAATTAGCAAGGGTCCCTAGAAAGTATTTAAAGGACAGGAATTAGAAGCTACTAGTCGATTAAGGCCTAGGTTCTGAAACAGGATAGGATAACTTTCACCAGACTGTTTTGGTCAAAGCAGTCAGAGAGTTACAATTAGGCAACATGAGAACAAAGGGTAGAAGGAGAAAAGGAAGAGAAGACTTTGTTACTACAGAGATATGCCCAGAGTTCCAATGACATTTGGGGGTAAATATGTGGGACAAATTTTATACAGATTTTACAGCACCAGCTGGTAGAGCCACAGAGCATAGAGGTTAAAAGTATTGCTATGAGTCATACAGATCTGAGTTTGAACACTTACAAATTGTGTGATTTGGGGAAAATTATTTTACCTCTGAATCTAGACTTCTTCAACTTTAAAATGGTAATAATACCTCATAGAGTCATTGTTAAATTATTAAATTAGATGTGGCAATTTATTGAACAAGATGGTTGACTTTCCTCTTCAAGGAGTGGGTAAAGGCAGACAAAAAATAAGATATAAAAATAGAGTTGACCTTTGAACAATGCAGAGGTCAGGACGCTGACCCTCTGTGCAGTTGAAAATCCTTTATAACTTATAGTCAGCCCTCCATATACATGGTTCAGTACCTCCGTATCTGCATCCGTTGGTTCAACCAACTGTGAATTGTGTAGTACTGTAGTTTTGTACTATTGAAAAGATCCATGTATAAGTGGACCTACACAATTCAAATTCATGTGTTCAAGGCTCAACTGTATATAATATCAGGTAGTGAAAAGCGTTATGAAGAAAATTATGTGATATATGTGAAACAATCGACATGAGTCTGACATGAATAAGAATTGAATGAACAGTAAACATCATCTCATTAACCTGCCAAATCAGGAACTCGTCTCCATTTCAGAGATGAGAGAACTAAGGTCAGTGAGTTAAATAACTTGCTTAAGAGCACACAGCTTCTAAGTCCCAGTCTCCAAATCCAAGCTTGGTTACAGATACAAAGGCCCATGTTTTTTTCTACTCTGCCACTGCTCATCTTGGATTCTAGAGTATAGAACCACAAAAAGTGAAAGTTGAAAGGAATCTTAAGAATTATGTAATTCCTGCCTTGTTAGCCCCCTTTCACTCCCTGAGATGTCCTCCATGAAAATCCATGGTTCCATGGCTAGTCCAATTCCCCTTGATTCAGTCTCCAATGTTTTATAGATGTAGGAACAAAAGTTTAAAAGGGTAAACATACCCACTCAGAGTTATACTGAGAGTTAGTCTAGAATGAACATTAAAGATGAATGTCTAATAAGGTATCAGAGGAAGGGAGAGGGCTCAGACCACAAATGGATGCAGTCAGTCAGTCTCAGAAGTTGTATTATGTACTCACTATGTGGTAAAAAATATTGCTTAATTGATACACATCTGTTGTTAACAACTGCTATGTTATACCCATATGTAGTATGGTTAAGTGGGTCCTACACACAGGCAGAGGTTTGATCCAAATAAACCACAGTGGACTCCTGTAATCTGAGTCTGTAATTCAAGAGGAAGAAGTGGTACCCAGTGTTCATGCCAATCATAACCTACTTTTCCTATTGCATTTGTTGTTCTGAGGATCAAGTTAGTTAATCAATGTGGAAAATGATTTGAAAACTGTAAAGTGCTGTGCAAATGTAAGGACTTGAAACATTATTGCTATTATCGTTATTCTAAGTTATGGTTTCAATCTTACAGAATTTTTAGCTTGACATGACTCAAGACTTTCACTAATTAGACCCCCCCCCAGGCTCTAGAGAGTCTTTCCATACAGATATATACCTGATTGTCATTATCAGCATTCTCAGTCAAAGATTCACTCTGTAACCAACAAATGGGTTTGCTGAACTCATCTTAGTTGTGGTTGGCATGAAACTCTCCCTATCTCATGTGAGTTAAATCAATTAAGTCACATTTATTAAGCACTCACTTTGCAGAACTCATTGTGGAACAAAGACTTTGGATATAATTAAGTAGCTAAAAGAAGTCTGAAAAGGCTGGGATTATGAGCCAAAACCAAGTTCAACTGGAATATGCATGTAAGGTTATGCACTTGTGTCTAACAACAAAAACAAACAGAAAACAATCACCAAAAACAATGGTCTCAGAGAAAGGAGATGAGACTTATCACTGGCATCTGTAAACAAACTTAGGGAATGTACCCACCTGCAAACTCAGTATTAGTTAATAGAAAGACGTGGCTAACAGAAGAAATAGTAATGCAAGCTGTATAAATAGAAACATTAACTAAATAATGTTTGAACATTCATAGTACTCAGTCTAGCAAATACTAGGCAATACATATTTATTTGAAAGATTGAATAAAGTAATTTTAAAATCACTTATTTATATTACAGATATTCTAAAAGGAAGTTCCTTCTGTGAGTTGTTAGTAAGAGTTAGTTAAAAAAAAAACTCTATATGAAAACACTTTTGTGAAATTCCAAGCTAAAGAAAATTAAAATCTTTCTTTGACTATAGACTTCTCAATTCTCTAATATGTGAATTGCATTGTGACTCTCCATGAAGGAATTATAGATGCAGTGTTTCCTAAACTTATTTGACCACAGGAATTTTTCTCTGTAGAACATTTTATGTGACCAGTGTTCAGTAAGAATGCACTTCAGGAAATGCTGATCCAGAACCACAAAGGTGATACTCTATCTATTCAGACTATCTGGGTCCCATATTTTAAGGGGGAAACAGATGTATGGGAATACATCCACATGGGGGTCACTAGGTCATGAGGATATAAGAAACCAGTTCCCTTGATCTGGGGGCTGGTTGGCTTGCAGTATACTCAGGGACATTTGGTTTCTGTCTTCTGAGCTCTGAAGGCATGACACCTCACAGAGGGTCCAAGCTGGGATATATGGATATAAGCCACATAGAGATGATTTTCAACTTGGAACAAAGGAGAACTTTCTAAAAGAAATGACCTCTTGATATCAAGTGACCTTGCCATCACAGGATGTATCTAAGCTGAGTACTCAGGACCAGTTGTTAATATTCCAAGAATCAGATGTTTGGGGTATGGAAGGGAGGTCTTGACAGATTCACCCAACACTGAGAGTCCAAGTTTCCAAATGAAACTGAAATTGGCATCATGTGGGGAGGGCCAGGTTGAGAGACTATGCAAAGCAATTGTTCTCAAACTTGATCATACCTTAGAATCACCTGGAGGGCTTGTTAAAACAGATTTATGACTTCCAATTCCAGTCAAGACAAAGTAATCACCCAGTTCCTCGCTAGTCCTCCCTCTTACAACTAAAAAATTCTGGACATAACAAACAAACATAGAAAGACTGAAAAGTAGAAAGAATAAGGCAAACTACCTAGGGACTTCAGGATCTGAGAAACAGTGTGGTGGGAAGCTCCCCGGGTTTCCTTTTAGGCTCTCATATATCCCTATGGGACACTGTGAGAAGTGTGCAACCTGGAACATGCAATAGGCACATACCAAAAAATGCTACAAGAAAATCCTGCTCACTGTAGCCAAAGGATTGGAATAAATGTGGCACACAGAACAGAAACCCTTTTTTAAAAACATAATATCTGCCCTACTCCAGCCAAACACCAAAAGAAAATCTTCCTCCACACACTATCCCCATCCATTGTCAGAAATACCAATCAGGGATCTGAACTCCTAAACCTACCCAGTGACAAAGAAGCAGAACAAGGTGGTGCAAGGCAGTGCTAGCCAGCACTCCACTCTTCCTGCCAATGTAGTATGAGCAGGGCGTATCTGGAAGCTGAACTTCCACCTCTCTTCAGTGCAAGATAGTGTAAGTCAGTGCTCTGCTTTTGCAGAGGTGGTGTCAGTAGGGTGTGGGGGTGACGTTGCTGAATTTCAGTCTACACTCAGCAACAATAAAATGGAGCAAAGTGGTATAGGGAAGTCCTGGTCAGCATTACTTCCCACTCCTGCTCCAGTATCAGCAGGAACCAGGGGGATACTGAGGTTCCAAGTCTACCAGGCAGCAACAGGGCAGAACGAGGCAATAAGAAGTAGAGAGAAGTGATACTCATTGAAACTCTTCTTTCTTCCAGCCCCATATCAGCAGAGTCCAGAGGGTAGCTGAACTGTCACCTCCACCTGGCAACAAGGTAGAGTAACATAATGCTAAGAAGTGATTTGCAGTACTCCATTTCCTGCTCACCCTTCCCAGTATCAGTGAGGCAAAACAGGGAGCTGATTTTCCACTCCAAACCACTGGTAATGGGGCAGAAAGAAGCAGTGCCATGTGGTGATAGTTTGCACTTTGCTTTCCTCTATTGCCATCGTCTCCCCTTCATTCACATCAGTGGGGCCGAATTGCGAGCTGAACTTCCAGCTCTCACACAGAAACAATGAGTACTATGAGTTAGTGCTCTGCTGAGAGGTATAAGCAGGGCCAAGAAGGATAATGAACTTCAACCACCACCTGCTGGCAATGAGGTAGGACAAGGTGGTGGGGATCCAAGTTCGGCATTTGCCAGGGTGATAGTAGTGAATCCAGCAGAAAACTAACCATCCACTTGAACCTGGGTCTGTGCATTATACCTAAAAAGGTGACTTTCTGGGGAGAAAAAAGAAGATTAAATAGAATTCAGAGTCTCATAACAAAATAGCCAAAAAGTTCAGGATACAATGAAAATTCATTTGTTATACCAAGAACTTGGAAAATCTCAACTTGAGAAAACTTCACAACTAATTTGATGAAACCAGGGTTACCCAGATACACAAGAAAAGAAATTATAGACCAATAAGACATAAATATAGAAGCAAAAATACTTAACAACATTATAGTACATCGAAACCAGAAATATATAAAAAGGATTACACAGGATGATCAAGTTGGATTTATACCAGGAATGCAAGGTGAGTTTAACATCTGAAAATCAATTAATGTAATATACCACAAAAATAGGCTAAAGGACAAAAATTACATGATCCTCAGAGTAAATGCAGAAAGAGCATTTGACAAAATCCAACACGGTAGCATGATAAAAGCACTCAACGAAATAAAAACAAGGAAACTTTCTCAATAAAACGCATCTATAAAAAACCCACAACCAACATCATACTTAATTGTAAAAGAATGAACGTTTTCCCCCTAAGCTCAGGAAAACAATAAGTATGTACACTCTTGCTGTTTCTATTAAACATTGTGCTAGAGCTTCTCTCCCGGACAATTAGGCAAGAAAAAGAAATAAAAAACATCAAAATTGGAAAGGAAGAAATAAAACAATCTCTATTCACAGACATCATCTTATATATAGAAAATGGTAATGAATCCACTAAAAAAATATTAGAACTAATAAACAAGTTCAAGAAGATTGCAGTATACAAGATCAATATACTAAAATCCATTGTATTTTGGGGTCTTTTGTAGTTCCATACAAATTTTAGGATTGTTTGTTCTATTTCTGTTAAAAACACAACTGGAATTTTGATTGCGATTGCATTGAATCTGTAGATTGCTTTGGGTAGTATGGATATTTTGACAGTAATAATTCTTCCAATCCATGAGCACAGAATACCTTTCCATTATTTGTGTCTTCAATTTTTTCATCATTGTCTTCTAGTGTTCAGTGTATAGGTCTTTTACCTCCTTCCTTATATTTATTCCTATATATTTTATTCTTTATAATGCATTTGTAAAGGGGATTGTTTTCTTCATTTCTCTTTCTGATATTTTGTTATTAGTGTATAGAAAAAAAATTATATTGATTCTGTATCTTGCTTTTACTGAATTTGTTTATCAGTTCTAACATGTTTTGTTGGTGGAGTCTTCAGGGTTTTCGGTGTGTAATACCACGTCATCTGAAAATAGTGAGTTTTACATCTTGCTATCTAAATAGGATAACATAAATTTCTTCTTCTTACTAATTTCTCTGCCTAGGATTTCCAATAGTATGTTGAATAAAGGTGGCAAGAGTGGGCATCATTGCTGTTCCTCATCTTAGAGAAAAAGCTTTCAGCTTTTCACCATTGAGTATGATGTTAGGTGTGGGTTTGTCATACATGGTCTTTATTATGTTGAGGTAGGTTCCCTCTATGCCCACTTTCTGGAGAGTTTTTGGCATAAATGCATGTTGAATATTGTCAAATACTCTTTCAGTATCTATTGAGAAGATCATATGTTTTTTATCTTCAAGTTTGTTAATGTGTTGATCACATTGATTGATTTGTGGATGTTGATCCATAATTGCATCCCTGGAATAAATCCCACATAATCATAGAGTATGATCCTTTTAATGTATAGTTAAATTTCATTTGCTAATATTTTGTTGAGGACATTTGCATCTATGTTCATCAGGTATATTGGCCTGAAATATTTAGTTATTTGTGGTGTCTTGTATGTTTTTGTATCAGGGTAATATGAGTTTAGAAGTGTTCCGTCCTCGGGGCAAGATGGCGGAAGAGTAAGATGCAGAGATCACCTTCCTTCCCACAGATACAGTAGAAACACATCTACACGTGGAACTGCTCCTACAGAACACCTACTGAACGCTGGCAGAAGACGTCAGACCTCCCAAAAGGCAAGAAAATCCCCACGTACTAGGGTAGGGCAAAAGAAAAAAGAAATAACAGAGACAAAAGAATAGGGATGGGATCTGCGCCAGTGAGAGGGAGCCGTGAAGGAGGAAAGGTTTCCACACACTAGGAAGCCCCTTTGTGGGCAGAGACTGCGGGTGGCAGAGGGGGGAAGCTTCGGAGCCATGGAGGAGAGTGCAGCCACAGGGGTGCGGAGGGCAAAGCGGAGAGATTCCCACACGGAGGATCGGTGCTGAATAGCACTCACCAGCCCAAGAGGCTTGTCTGCTCAGCCGCCGGGGTGGGCGGGGCTGGGAGCTGAGGCTCGGGCTTCGGTGCTAGCCGGGAGGGAGTCCGGGAAAAAGCCTGCAGCTGCTGAAGAGGCAAGAGACTTTTTCTTGCCTCTTTGTTTCACGGTGCACAAGGAGAGGGGATTCAGAGCGCCGCCTTAACGAACTCCAGAGACGGGTGCGAGCCACGGCTATCAGCGCGGATCCCACAGCAACAGGGGCGCAGAGGGAAAAACGGAGAGATTCCCACACAGAGGCTTGGCGCCGAGCAGCACTCACCAGCCCGAGAGGCTTGTCTGCTCACCCACCGGGGCGGGCGGGGGCCGGGAGCTGAGGCTCAGGCTTCGGTTGAATTGCAGGGAGAGGACTGGGGCTGGCGGCATGACACAGCCTGAGGGGGGCTAGTGTGCCACAGCTAGCCAGGAGGGAGCCCGAGAAAAAGTCTGCAGCCGCTGAAGAGGCAAGAGACTTTTTCTTGCCTCTTTGTTTCGTGGCGCGCAAGGAGAGGGGATTCAGAGCGCCACCTAAAAGAACTCCAGAGACTGGCGCGAGCCGCGGCTATCACTGCGGGCCCCAGAGGAGGGCGGGAGCTGTGGCTAACAGTGCAGAACCCAGAGACAGGCGCGAGCCGCGGTTTTCAGCGCAGACCCCAGAGACGGGCAGGAGACGCTAGGGCTGCTGCTGCCACCACCAAGAAGCCTGTGTGCGAGCGCAGGTCACTCTCCACACCGCCCTTCCCGGGAGCTGGTGCAGGTTGCCGCTGCCAGGCTACCGTGGTCCATGGTCCGGGGACAACTCCCCCAGGAGAACGCACGGCGTGCCTCAGGCTGCTGCAATGTCATGCCGGCCTCTGCCGCCGCAGGCTCACCCCGCCTCCTCTGTACCCCTCCCTCCCCCCGGCCTGAGTGAGCCAGAGCCCCCAAAGCAGCTGCTCCTTTAACCCCATTCTGTCTGGGCAGGGAACAGACGCCCTCAGGCGACCTACATGCAGAGGCAGGGCCAAATCCAAAGCTGAACCCCGGGAGCTGTACGAACAAAGAAGAGAAAGGGAAATCTCTCCCAGCAGCCTCAGAAGCAGCGGATTAAAGCTCCACAAACAACTTGATGTGCCTGCATCTGTTGAATACCTGAATAGACAACAAAACATCCCAAATTCAAGAGGTGGACTTTGGGAGCAGGATATATTAATTTTTCCCCTTTTCCTTTTTTTGTGAGTGGATATGTGTATGCTTCTTGGTGAGATTTTTTGTCTGTATAGCTTTGCTTTCACCATTAGTCCTAGGGTTAGGTCCGTCCTTTTTTTTTTTTTTTTTTACTTAATAAAAATTTTTTTTTCCTAAGAAATGTTTTCTTAATAATTTTTTCTTTATTTTCTATTTTTAGAAATTAAAAAAAAAATTTTAACAAGTTTTTTCATATTTTTTATTTCAAAAAATTAAAAAAATTTTTTTCTTAATAAATTTTTTTCTTAATAATTTTTTTCTTATTTTTTATTATAAAAAATTAATAAATCTATCTTTAAAAATTAAAAAAAAATTTCTGAATACATTTACACTTAATAATTTTTTTCTTATTTTTTATTATAATAGCTTTATTTTATTTTATTTTATCCTCTTTCTTTCTTTCTTTATATTTTTTTCTCCCTTATACTCTGAGCTGTGTGGATGAAAGCCTCTTGGTGCTCCAGCCAGACATCAGGGCTGTGCCTCTGAGGTGGGAGAGCCAACTTCAGGACACTGTTCCACAAGAGACCTCCCAGCTCCATGTAATACCAAACGGTGAAAATCTCTCAGAGATCTCCATCTCAACATCACGACCCAGTTTCACTCAACGACCAGCAAGCTACAGTGCTGGACACCCTATGCTAAACAACTAGCAAGACAGGAACACAGCCCTATCCATTAGCAGAGAGGCTGCCTAAAATCATAATAAGGCCACAGAAAACCCAAAACACACCAACAGATGTGGACGTGCCCACCAGAAAGAAAAGATCCAGACTCATCCACCAGAACACAGACACTAGTACCCTCCACCAGGAAGCCTACACAAGCCACTGAACCAAACTTAGCCCCTGAGGACAGACACCAAAAACATCGTGAACTATGAACCCGTAGCCTGTGAAAAGGAGACCCCAAACACAGTAATATAAGCAAAATGAGAAGACAGAAAAACACACAGCAGGTGAAGGAGCAGGGTCAAAACACACCAGACCTAACAAATAAAGAGGAAATAAGCAGTCTACCTGAAAAAGAATTCAGAATAATGATAGTAAAGATGATCCAAAATCTTGGAAATGGAATAGACAAAATGCAAGAAGGATTTAACAAGGATGTAGAAGAACTAAAGAGGAATGAAGCAACGATGAAAAACACAATAAATGAAATTAAAAACGCTCTAGACGGGATCAATAGCAGAATAACTGAGGCAGAAGAACGGATAAGTGACCTGGAAGATAAAATAGTGGAAATAACTACTGCAGAGCAGAATAAAGAAAAAAGAATGAAAAGAACTGAGGACAGTCTCAGAGACCTCTGGGACAACATTAAACGCACCAACATTCGAATGATAGTGGTCCCAGAAGAAAAAGAGAAAAAGAAAGGGACTGAGAAAATATTTGAAGAGATTATAGTTGAAAACTTCCCTAATATGGGAAAGGAAATAGTTAATCAAGTCCTGGAAGCACAGAGAGTCCGATACAAGATAAATCCAAGGAGAAACACGCCAAGACACATATTAATCAAACTATCAAACATTAAATATAAAGAAAACATATTAAAAGCAGCAAGGGAAAAACAACAAATAACACACAAGGGAATCCCCATAAGGTTAACAGCTGACCTTTCAGCAGAAACTCTGCAAGCCAGAAGGGAGTGGCAGGATATACTTAAAGTGATGAAGGAGAAAAACCTACAACCAAGGTTACTCTACCCAGCAAGTATCTCATTCAGATGTGATGGAGAAATTAAAACCTTTACAGACAAGCAAAAGCTGAGAGAGTTCAGCACCACCAAACCAGCTTTACAACAAATGCTAAAGGAACTTCTCTAGGCAAGAAACACAAGAGAAGGAAAACACATACAACAACAAACCCAAAACATTTAAGAAAATGGGAATAGGAACATACATATCAATAATTACCTTACATGTAAATGGATTAAATGCTCCCACAAAAAGACACAGACAGGCTGAATGGATACAAAAACAAGACCCATATATATGCTGTCTACAAGAGACCCACTTCAGACCTAGAGACACATAAAGACTGAAAGTGAGGGGATGGAAAAATATATTCCATGCAAATGGAAATCAAAAGAAAGCTGGAGTAGCAATTTTCATATCAGACAAAATAGACTTTAAAATAAAGACTATTACAAGAGACAAAGAAGGACACTATATAATGACCAAGGGATCGATCCAAGAGGAAGATATCACAATTGTAAATATTTATGCCCCCAACATAGGAGCACTTCAATGCATAAGGCAAATACTAACAGCCATAAAAGGGGAAATCGACAGTAACACAATTATAGTAGGGGACTTTAACACCCCACTTTCACCAATGGACAGATCATCCAAAATGAAAATAAATAAGGAAACACAAGCTTTAAATGATACATTAAACAAGATGGACTTAATGGATATTTATAGGACATTCCACCCAAAAACAACAGAATACACATTTTTCTCAAGTGCTCATGGAACATTCTCCAGGATAGATCATATCTTGGGTCACAAATCAAGCCTTGGTAAATTAAAAAAAATTGAAATCGTATCAAGTATCTTTTCCGACCACAACGCTATGAGACTAGATATCAATTACAGGAAAAGATCTGTAAAAAATACAAACACATGGAGGCTACACAATACAATACTTAATAACGAAGTGATCACTGAACAAATCAAAGGGGAAATCAAAAAATACCTAGAAACAAATGACAATGGAGACACGACGACCCAAAACCTATGGGAAGCAGCAAAAGCAGTTCTAAGAGGGAAGTTTATAGCAATACAAGCCTACATCAAGAAACAGGAAACATCTCGAATAAACAACCTAACCTTGCACCGAAAGCAATTAGAAAAAGAAGAGCAAAAAACCCCCAAAGCTAGCAGAAGGAAAGAAATCAAAAAGATCAGATCAGAAATAAATGAAAAAGAAATGAAGGAAACAATAGCAAAAATCAATGAAACTAAAAGCTGGTTCTTCGAGAAGATAAACAAAATTGACAAACCATTAGCCAGACTTATCAAGAGAAAAAGGGAGAAGACTCAAATCAATAGAATTAGAAATGAAAAAGGAGAAGTAACTACTGACACTGCAGAAATACAAACGATCATGAGAGATTACTACAAGCAACCCTATGCCAATAAAATGGACAACCTGGAAGAAATGGACAGATTCTTAGAAATGCACAACCTGCCGAGACTGAACCAGGAAGAAATAGAAAATATGAACAGACCAATCACAAGCACTGAAATTGAAACTGTGATTAAAAATCTTCCAACAAACAAAAGCCCAGGACCAGATGGCTCCACTGGCGAATTCTATCAAACATTTAGAGAAGAGCTAACACCTATCCTTCTCAAACTCTTCCAAAATATTGAAGAGGGAGGAACACTCCCCAGCTCATTCTTCGAGGCCACCATCACCCTGATACCAAAACCAGACAAATATGTCTCAAAGAAAGAAAACTACAGGCCAATATCACTGATGAACATAGATGCAAAAATCCTCAACAAAATACTAGCAAACAGAATCCAACAGCACATTAAAAGGATCATACACCATGATCAAGTGGGGTTTATTCCAGGAATGCAAGGATTCTTCAATATACGCAAATCAATCAACGTGATACATCATATTAACAAACTGAAGGAGAAAAACCATATGATCATCTCAATAGATGCAGAGAAAGCTTTCGACAAAATACAACACCCATTTATGATAAAAGCCCTGCAGAAAGTAGGCATAGAGGGAACTTTCCTCAACATAATAAAGGCCATATATGACAAACCCACAGCCAACGTTGTGCTGAATGGTGAAAAACTGAAACCATTTCCACTAAGATCAGGAACAAGACAAGGTTGCCCACTCTCACCACTATTATAAAACATAATATTGGAAGTGTTAGCCACAGCTATCAGAGAAGAAAAAGAAATAAAAGGAATCCAAATCGGAAAAGAAGAAGTAAAGCTGTCACTGTTTGCAGATGACATGATACTATACATAGAGAATCCTAAAACTGCCACTAGAAAACTACTGGAGGTAATCAATGAATTTGGTAAAGTAGCAGGATACAAAATTAATGCACAGAAATCTCTTGCATTCCTATATACTAATGATGAAAAATCTGAAAGTGAAATTAAGAAAACACTCCCGTTTACCATTGCAACAAAAAGAATAAAATATCTAGGAATAAACCTACCTAAGGAGACAAAAGACCTGTATGCAGAAAATTATAGGACACTGATGAAAGAAATTAAAGATGATACAAATAGATGGAGAGATATACCATGTTCTTGGATTGGAAGAATCAACATTGTGAAAATGACTCTACTACCCAAAGCAATCTACAGATTCAATGCAATCCCTATCAAACTACCAGTGGCATTTTTCACAGAACTAGAACAAAAAATTTCACAATTTGTATGGAGACACAAAAGACCCCGAATAGCCAAAGCAATCTTGAGAACGAGAAATGGAGCTGGAGGAATCAGGCTCCCTGACTTCAGACTATATTACAAAGCTACAGTAATCAAGACAGTTTGGTACTGCCACAAAAACAGAAATATAGATCAATGGAACAAGATAGAAAGCCCAGAGATAAACCCAGGCACATATGGTCACCTTATCTTTGATAAAGGAGGCAGGCATATACAGTGGAGAAAAGACAGTCTCTTCAATAAGTGGTGCTGGGAAAATTGCACAGGTACATGTAAAAGTATGAAACTAGAACACTCCCTGACACCATACACAAAAATAAACTCAAAATGGATTAAAGACCTAAATGTTAAGCCAGACACTATCAAACTCTTAGAGGAAAACATAGGCAGAACACTCTACGACATAAATCACAGCAAGATCCTTTTTGACCCAGCTCCTAGAGAAATGGAAATAAAAACACAAATAAACAAATGGGACCTAATGAAACTTCAAAGCTTTTGCACAGCAAAGGAAACCATAAACAAGACCAAAAGACAACCCTCAGTATGGGAGAAAATATTTGCAAATGAAGCAACTGACAAAGGATTAATCTCCAAGATTTACAAGCAGCTCATGCAGCTCAATAACAAAAAAACAAACAACCCAATCCAAAAATGGGCAGAAGACCTAAACAGACATTTCTCCAAAGAAGATATACAGATGGCCAACAGACACATGAAAGAATGCTCAACATCCTTAATCATTAGAGAAATGCAAATCAAAACTACAATGAGGTATCATCTCACACCGGTCAGAATGGCCATCATCAAAAAATCTAGAAACAATAAATGCTGGAGAGGGTGTGGAGAAAAGGGAACACTCTTGCGCTGTTGGTGGGAATGTAAATTGATACAGCCACTATGGAGAACAGTATGGAGGTTCCTTAAAAAACTAAAAATAGAACTACCATATGACCCAGCAATCCCACTACTGGACCTATACCCTGAGAAAACCATAATTCAAAGAGTCATGTACCAAAATGTTCATTGCAGCTCTATTTACAATAGCCAGGACATGGAAGCAACCAAAGTGTCCATCATCAGATGAATGGATAAGGAAGATGTGGCACATATATACAATGGAATATTACTCAGCCATAAAAAGAAATGAAATGGAGGTATTTGTAATGAGGTGGATGGAGTTAGAGTCTGTCATACAGAGTGAAGTAAGTCAGAAAGAGAAAAACAAATACAGTATGCTAACACATATATATGGAATCTAAGGGGAAAAAAAAGGTCATGAAGAACCTAGTGGCAAGACGGGAATAAAGACACAGACCTACTAGAGAATGGACTTGAGGATATGGGGAGGGGGAGGGGTAAGATGTGACAGGATGAGAGAGTGGCATGGACATATATACACTACCAAATGTAAAATAGATAGCTAGTGGGAAGCAGCCGCATAGCACAGGGAAATCAGCTCGGTGCTTTGTGACCACCTAGAGGGGTGGGATAGGGAGGGTGGGAGGGAGGGAGATGCAAGAGGGAATAGATATGGGAACATATGTATATGTATAACTGATTCACTTTGTTTTAAAGCAGAAACTAACACACCATTGTAAAGCAATTATACTTCAATAAAAAAATAAATAAATTAAAAAAAAAAAAAGAAGTGTTCCGTCCTCTTCTATTTTTGGAAGAGTTTCATAAGTATTAGTATTAATTCTCTTTTAAATATTGGGTTGAATTCACTAGTGAATCCATCTTTTCCTGCACTTTTGCTTATTGGGAGGTTTGTGATTACTGATTCAATATGCTTAATAGTAACCAGTTTGTTCAGATGTTCTATTTCTTCATGATTCAGTCTTGGTAGTTGTATGCTTCTAGGAATATATCTATTTCTTCCAGGTTGTCAAATTTGTTGGCATGTATTTGTTCACAATACACTCATTTCTTCTATGATTTTTTTTATATTTCCTTACTTCTACTATTTTTTAACTGAAGAAAGTTTGTTCACAATATTTTGTTAGATTCAGGCATACAGGACGATTTGTTTTGAGGTATTTTTGCAAATTATATTCTATAATTACAAAATATTGGGTATAATTCCTCGTGCTGTGCAGTAAATCATTCTTGCTTATTTATTTTATGTATAGTAGTTTGTATCTGTTAATTTCATACTCCTAATTTGTCCCTCCCCACCCGCCTCCCATTTGGTAACCATAAGTTTATTTCTATGTCTGTGAGTCTGTTTCTGTTTTGCATATAGATACATTTGTATTATTTTTTAGATTCCACACATAAGTGATATCATATAGTATTTGCCTTTCTCTGTCTGACTTATTTCACTAAGCATAATCTTCTCTAGTTCTGTCGATAATGCTACAAATTGCAATATTTTATTCTTTTTTATGACAGTCATATTTCATTATATTTATCTGCATGTATCTTCTCAAATGAGAGTTTTCTTTTTTTCTGGATATATACCAAGGAGTAGGATTGCTGGATCATATGGAAGTTTTATTTTTAGATATGCTTTTTAACATCTTTATTGGAGTACAATTGCTTTACAATGTTGTGTTATTTACTGCTGTATAACAAAGTGAATCAGCTATACGTATACATATATGCCCATAGCTCCTCCCTCTTGCATCTCCCTCTCACCCTCCCTATCCCACCCCTCTAGGTGGACACAAAGCACCAAGCTGATGTCCCTGTGTTATGTGGCTGCTTCTCACTATCTATTTTACATTTGGTATTGTGTATATGTCCATGCCACTCTCTAACTTCGTCCCAGCTTACCCTTCCCCCTCCCCGTGTCCTCAAGTCCATCCTCTATGTCTGCGTATTTATTCCTGTCCTGCCCTTAGGTTCTTCAGAACCTTTTTTTTTTTAAGATTCCTTATATGTGTGTTAGCATATGGTATTTGTTTTTCTCTTTCTGACTTACTTCACTCTGTATGACAGACTCTAGGTCTATCCACCTCACTACAAATAACTCAATTTTGTTTCTTTTTATGGTTGAGTAATATTCCATTGTATATATGTGTCACATCTTCTTTATCCATTCATCTGTCGATGGACACTTAGGTTGCTTCCATGTCCTGGCTTTTGTAAATAAAGCTCTTACAGTGTTTTTAGCTGTAATACCTGTTATTATATAAGAGTGCTGTTAATGTGATGATAAAGTGTGAGTAGAATGGAAGCATTCATTAGTCTTATGATTAGGTCTCAATCTTTTTGTGTGCCTGAGTTGAGTATTTCCTATCTCCCAGGTCAGTTCAGCTCTGGTAAAACCCCAGTCAGTTAGGCTCTGATAAAACCTTTCCTTGAGGGCAGGCCTTGTTAAAGAGAATAGAGAGGTCTGGATATATTTCAAAATGGCTACTTTTCCTCTCCCCTTGTTAGAAGGACAGGAGAATTTTTCTCCAGTCTTCACAGTGAAAACCTGGTAGTGTTCTTGCAGGTAAAATGCATGAAAGTGTGGAGAACCCCCTAAGGCTGAGCCCACTGTGGATATTTAGCCCTTGATCTAGTCCACACTGAGCATCTAGCAATCTGTCGATTACAGTTTTAAAGTATTCTTACTGATACTGGCTTCAGTTGCAGGCTTCTACTCTTAGTCAGCTATGAGTCTCTATATCCACCGGTCTGTCTCTCCATCTTACGAACAGCAGTTTGCCTTGTGACCTCAATTCTCTGATGGATCTAAGAAGTGATTTTAAGTTTGCTCAGCTTTTTTCTTATTGTGAGTATGGGAGTGATGGCTTTCAAGTGCTTGAAACGTGAAGCCAGAAATTGGAAGTATATATATTTATTTTTTAATTTTCAAAACACATCTAGAAAAACATGAATCTTTCTGAAGTTTCAGCTTACCTGAAAATATGTACAGGCTGTGTGACTTTGTGCAATTAATTTAATCCATCTCTTCATCTATAAAATAAGCATAATAATAACTACCTTGCTGGATTGTTATAAGCCCTAAATGAGATATGTAAAGCATCTAGCACAGTGCATGGCTCATATATATTCAATAAATGTTAGCTTAATTATGGTGTCATTTATCTTCATCAGAACCCTAGGCTTGAATAGAGACAAAGTGTACAAGGTATTCCCTAATTTAGAAGATGAAGAATCAGAAGAAAATGGCCCACTTGCCTTATTGTCAGTTTGTGATTAAGTCAGGACCAGACTCAGGCTAGGACTGCTGCTGGCTTCCATGGGCCTGATGCTATTACAAGACCCCTTTTCTTAATATCAGATAGCAAACAGCCTGGCCACATAGATCAAAACCTGTCAGATCTCAAATTTACTACTATAAAAGCAGTCCCAGGGACTGTACAGCTGTCTGTCCCACTCTGATGTATTTGTAGGGTTTGCCTGCAGAAAGCATGATGGTTACAAATAGAGGGTATTAAAATGATAGAGAAATGTAGCATGTTATCACAGAAACAGACATGTGACAGTGGTAGTGTAGGTATGAGAAAAGGTTCTGAAGCATACAGAGAAAATAAATCAATATATCTAAAAAGTTATAGAACTCAGCAGAGGTTACTGCTTTTGCTCTGGTCAAGATGCTCATATCTAATATGGGATAGTTCTAGCTCCCTGGTATTTTCTCTCTAGAAGACGGAAAACCACAATGGCCTCAAGCAAAAGAAATGAGACTGGCAGATATAGAACCAGGGCTTAGAGGACCATGTTGAAACTCATAAAAATTATTTACTGGCCATGGTGGTTTTCCCTCTTCTAGAGAGAAAATCCCGGGGAGATAAACTCCTATACTGCTGAGATGATGTACTCACTAGCACCTGGGGGAAGTGTGATACAGTCTAAGGATAATCTTGTCCATATTTTTTCATCCTCATTTTCTTCTGAAGGATATGCCAAATGACCACTGAATAGATGGAAGCTCTCTGGGAGCCCTTCTGTGACACAAGAAGAAGTGTAAAATAGGGCTTTTAGCCCCTGTTATTCTCAGCACTCTTCATGGCATGGCAATTTTGGAAAATAAAGATAAAAATTTTAGTTAGCTCCTTGCCTCCCACTGTATACCAAATCTATACCAGATTAATTAAAGATTTAAATATGAAAAATGAAATCATGAAAGAACTAGAAAAAAATATAGTTACCTATATAATGCTGGTGTATCCACATTTAAAATGATAATGTAGAAATGTAGTTATTGACATAGAAGAAAGTTATCAAACAACATTTTTATTTGATCCCATTTTGTAAAAATACATATTTATATGCATAGGAAATTTCTAGATATGCAGAAAATGTTAATACTGATTATTCGTGAGAAGTTTATTTAAGCTATTTTTTTCCTTTTTGCTCCCCTTTTCTGTGTATGTAGGTGTGCAGGCATTTAAGTACGTATGAGTAGGTATTTCTGGTATAAAAATAATAAAAGTTAACCAAAAAATATTTTAACATCTTTATTGGAGTATAATTGCTTTACACTGGTGTGTTAGTTTCTGCTGTATAACAAAGTGAGTCGTCTATATGTACACATATACCCCCAAATACCCACCTTGTGTCTCCCTCCCACCCTCTGTATTCCACCCCTATAGGTGGTCACAAAGCACTGAGCTGATCTCCCTGTGCTATGCGGCTGCTTCCCACTAGCTATCTATTTTACATTTGATATTGTATATGTTAGTCCACGCCACTATCTCACTTCGTCCCAGCTTACAGTTACCCCTCCCCACATCCTCAAGTCCATTCTCTACGTCTGCATCTTTATTCCTGTCTTGTCCCTAGGTTCTTCAGAACCTTTTTTTTTTTTAAGATTCCATATACACGTGTTAGCATACAGTATTTGTTTTCCTCTTTCTGACTTACTTAACTCTGTATGACAATCTCTATTCAATCCACCTCACTACAAATAACTCAATTTCATTTCGTTTCAGGGCTGAGTAATATTCGATTGTATAAATGTGCCACATCTTCTTTATCCATTGATCAGTCGATGGACAATTAGGTTGCTTCCATGTCCTGGCTATTGTTAATAGAGCTGCAATGAACACTAGGGTACATGACTTTTTTTGAATTATGGTTTTCTCAGGGTATATGCCCAGTAGTGGGATTGCTGGGTCGTATGGTAGTCCTATTTTTAGTTTCTTAAGGAACCTCCATACTGTTCTCCATAGTGGCTGTACCAATTTACATTCCTACCAACAGTGCAAGAGGGTTCCCTTTCCTCCACACCCTCTCCAGCATTTATTGTTTGTAGATTTTTGGATGATGGCCATTCTGACTGGTGTGAGGTGATACCTCATTGCAGTTTTGATTTGCGTTTCTCTACTGATTAGTGATGTTGAGCATTCTTTCATGTGTTTATTGGCAATCTGTATATCTTCTTTGGAGAAATGTCTGTTTAGGTCTTCTGCCCATTTTTGGATTGGGTTGTTTGTTTTTTTTTGATATTGAGCTGCATGAGCTGCTTGCATATTTTGGAGATTAATCCTTTGTCAGTTGCTTTGTTTGCAAATATTTTCTCCCACTCTGAAGATTGTCTTTTCATCTTGTTTATGGTTTCCTTTGTTGTGCAAAGCTTTGAAGTTTCATTAGGTCCCATTTGTTTATTTTTGTTTTTATTTCCATTACTCTAGGAGGTGGGTCAAAAAAGATCTTGCTCTGATTTATGTCAAAGAGTGTTCTTCCTATGTTTTCCTCTAAGAGTTTTATAGTGTCCAGTCTTACATTTAGGGGTACAATCCGTTTTGACTTTATTTTTGTGTATGTTGTTAGGGAGTGTTCTAATTTCATTCTTTTCCATGTAGCTGTCCAATTTTCCCAGCACCACTTATTGAAGAGAGTGTCTTTTCTCCATTGTATATACTTGCCTTCTTTGTCACAGATTAGTTGACAATAGGTGCGTGGGTTCATCTCTGGGCTTTCTATCCTGTTCCATTGATCTATATTTCTGTTTTTGTGGCAGTACCAAACTGTCTTGATTACTGTAGCTTTGTAATATAGTCTGAAGTCAGGGAGCCTGATTCCTCCAGCTCCACTTCTCGTTCTCAAGATTGCTTTGGCTATTCGGGGTCTTTTGTGTCTCCATACAAATTGTGAAATTTTTTGTTCTAGTTCTGTGAAAAATGCCACTGGTAGTTTGATAGGGATTGCATTGAATCTGTAGATTGCTTTGGGTAGTAGAGTCATTTTCACAATGTTGATTCTTCCAATCCAAGAACATGGTATATCTCTCCAGCTGGTTGTATCATCTTTGATTTCTTTCCTCAGTGTCTTATAGTTTCCTGAGTACAGATCTTTTGTCTCCTTAAGTAGGTTTATTCCTAGGTATTTCATTCTATTTGATACGATGGTGAATGGGATTGTTTCCTTAATTTCTCTTTCTGGTCTTTTGTTGTGAGTGTATAGGAATGCAGGAGATTTCTGAGCATTAATTTTGTGTCCTGAAACTTTACCAAATTCATTTATTAGCTCCAGTAGTTTTCTGGTGGCATCTTTAGAATAATCTATATATAGTATCATGTCATCTGCAAACTGTGACAGTTTTACTTCTTCTTTTCAAATTTATATCCGTTTTATTTCTTTTACTTCGCTGATTGCCATGGCTAGGACTTCCAAAACCATGGTGAATAATAATGGTGACAGTGGACATCCTTGTCTTGTTCCTGATCTTAGAGGAAATGCTTTCAGTTTTTCACCATTGAGAATGATGTTTGCTGTGGGTTTGTCGCATATGACCTTTATTATGTTGAGGTAGGTTCCCTCTATGCCCACTTTCTGGAGAGTTTTTGTCATAAATGGGCGTTGAATTTTATCAAAAGCTTTTTCTGCATCTATTTAGGTGATCATATGGTTTTTATTCCTTAATTTGTTAATATGGTGTATCACATTGAATGATTTGCATATATTTAAAATCCTTGCATCCCTGGGATAAATCCCACTTGATTATGGTGTATGATCCTTTTAATGTGTTGTTGGATTCTGTCTGCTAGTATTTTGTTGAAGATTTTTGCATCTATATTCATCAGTGATATTGGTCTGTAATTTTCTTTTATTGTACTATCTTTGTCTGGTTTTGGTTTCAGTGTGATTGTGGCTTTATAGAATGAGTTTTGGAGTGTTCCTTCCTCTGCAATTTTTTGGAAGAGTTTGAGAAGGATGGGTTTTAGCTCTTCTCTAAGTGTCTGATAAATTTTACCTGTGAAGCCATCTGGTCCTGGACTTTTGTTTGTTGGAAGATTTTTAATCACAGTTTCAATTTCATTACTTGTGATTGGTCTGTTCATATTTTCTTTTCTTCCTGGTTCAGTCTTGGAAGGTTATACCTTTCTAAAAATGTGTCTATTTCTTCTAGATTGTCCATTTTATTGGCATAGAGTTGCTTGTAGTAGTCTCTTATGATCCTTTGTATTTCTGTGGTGTCCGCTGTAACTTCTCCTTTTTCATTTCTAATTTTATTGATTTGAGTCCTCTCCCTCTTTTTCTTGATAATCTGGATAAAGGTTTATCAATTTTGTTTATCTTCTGAAAGAACCAGATTTTAGTTTTATTGATCTTTGTTACTGTTTTCTTTGTTTCTATTTCATTTATTATTGCTCTAACCTTTATGATTTCTTTCCTTCCAGTAACTTTGGGGTTTGTTTGTTTTTCTTTCTCTAGTTCTTTTAGGTGTAAGTTTAGAATTTTTGTTTGAAATTTTTCTTTGTTCTTGAGATAGGATTGTATTGCTATAAACTTCCCTCTTAGAACTGCTTTTGCTGCATCACATAGGTTTTGGATCATCGGGTTTTTTGTTGTCATTTTTCTCTAGGTATTTTTTTTTTCCTCTTTGATTTCTTCAGTGATCTATTGGTTATTTAGTAACTTATTGTTTAGCCTCCATGTGTTTGTATTTTTTACGGGTTTTTTTCACTGTAATGATCTAATCTAATACCATATTTGTTGGAAAATAAGCTTAATATGATTTCAATTTTCTTAAATTTACTGAGGCTTGATTTGTGACCCAAGATGTGATCTATCTTGAAGAATGTTGCTTGTGCACTTGGGAAGAAAGTGTAATCTGCTGTTTTCAGATGGAATATCCTATAAATATCAATTAAATCTATCTGGTCTTTTGTGTCATTTAAAGCTTGTGTTTCCTTATTAATTTTCTGTCTGGATGATCTGTCATTGGTGTAAATGAGGTGTTAAAGTCCCCCACTATTATTGTGTTACTGGTGATTTCCTCTTTTACAGCTTTTAGCATTTGCCTTATGTATGGAGGTGCTCCTATGTTGGGTGTATCTATATTTATAATTGTTATATCTCATTCTTGGATTGATCCCTTCATCATTATGCAGTGTTTTTCCTTGCCTCATGTAACATTCTTTATTTTAAAGTCTATGTTATCTGATATGAGTATTGCTAATTCTGCTTTCTTTTGATTTCCATTTGCATGGAATATCTTTTTCCATCCCCTCACTTTCAGTCTGTATGTGTCCCTAGGTCTGAAGTGGGTCTCTTGTAGACAGCATATATACGGGCCTTGTTTTTGTACCCATTCAGCCAGTCTGTGTCTTTGGGTGGGAGCATTTAATCCATTTATATTTAAGGTAGTTATAGATATGTATGTTCCTATTACCATTTTCTAAATTGTTTTGGGTTTGTTTTTGTAGGTTCTTTCCTTCTCTTGTGTTTCCCGCTTAGAGAAGTTCCTTTAGCATTTGTTGTAGAGCTGGTTTGGTGGTGCTGAATTCTCTTAGCTTTTGTTTGTCTGTAAAGCTTTTGATTTCTCCATCGAATCTGAATGTGATCCTTGCCAGGTAGAGTAATCTTAGTTGTAGGTTATCCCCTTTCATCACTTTAAATATGTCATGCCACTCCCTTCTGGCTTGTACAGTTTCTGCTTAGAAATCAGCTGTGAACCTTCAGGAGTTCCCTTGTATGTTATTTGCCATTTTTCCTTTGTTGCTTTTAATAATTTTTCTTTGTCTTTAATTTTTGTCACTTTGATTACTATGTGTTTTGGTGTGTTTCTCCTTTGGTTTATCCTGCCTGGACTTTCTGTGCTTCCTGGACTTGGGTAGCTATTTCCTTTCACATGTTAGGGAAATTTTGAACTATAATCTCTTCAAATATTTTCTTGGGTCCTTTCTCTCTCTCTTTCCTCTGGGACCCCTATAATGCAAATGTTGGTGTGTCTAATATTGTCCCAGAAGTCTCTTAGGCTGTCTTCATTTCTTTTCATTCTTTTTGTTTATTCTGTTCCATGACAGTGAATTCCACCATTCTGTCTTCCAGGTCACATAATCAGTTCTTCTGCCTCAGTTATTCTGCTGTTGGTTCTTTCTAGTGTATTTTTAATTTCCATTATTGTATTGTTCCTCCCTGTTTGTTCTTTAATTCTTCTTGGTCTTTGTTAAACAGTTCTTGCATCTTCTCAATCTTTGCCTCCATTCTTTTGTGAGGTCCTGGATCATCTTCACTATCAATATTCTGAATTCTTTTTCTGGAAGGTTGCCTCTCTCCACTTCGTTTAGTTATTTTTCTTGGGTTTTATCTTTTCCCTTCATCTGCTACATAGTCCTCTGCCTTTTCATTTTGTCTGTCTTTCTGTGAATGTGGCTTTTGTTCCACAGGCTGCAGGGTTGTAGATCCTCTTGCTTCTGCTTTCTGCCCTAAGGTGGATGAAGCTATCTAAATGGCTCGTGCAAGCTTCCTGATGGGAGGGACTGGTGGTGGGTAGAGCTGGGTGTTGCTCTGGTGGATGGAGCTCAGTAAAACTGTAATCCTCTTGTTTGCTGATGGGTGGGGCTGAGTTCCCTCTCTGCTGGTTGTTTTGCCTGAGATGATCCAGCAC